>NC_134548.1:27681317-28987151 GCF_050624435.1 Tenrec ecaudatus | reverse complement strand
CAATTTCTCTGTAAACCTTTCAAAAATTTTAAAGCCAACTTGTATTCACAAGCTATTGGCAGTATGTACTGTAAATGTCATGAAATATCAAAGTTCAATTTAACCTCTCAGTTAACATTAATTTTAATCCAATTGTTACAGGTTTTCTAAATGGATAATTTACTAATGTCTACATAGTTTTTAACTTTAAGTGCTCAAACAATCATTAGCTAGCTTTAAATTACTTTTCTATATATAGTTAGATAATTATATTCAGAAAGAAAATGTGAATCCTAAATTAACAAAGGCCAACATTGTGTGCAGGGAATTAATAGTCACAGTAAATTGACAAGTCAATTATTAGTTTCACTTTGTCTATTTTAAGACATGGAATGAGACCACTTGCTTTTTTGCTTGCTACTTAAGAAGGGATTAAAACTTGATGCTTTTTAAAAAGTAACATCTCTGAAGAAATGGCTAACTGTTCTATATGCTTCTCGCACATTCACTTTTTCAGCAAATGGGACATTCTGCTCATGAATGTTCTAAGCACTTCCATTTTCCTAAGTGCCTTGAAAAAATTATGCTTGAAAATCAGTAGAAGAGGAAAAGTGTCTGTGAAAATGTACTTGAAATGGCTGAAGTACAAAAAATGGGAAAAAGAAAATTGGAGGCAAGAGGAACAGAAGCAGCTCCACAAGTCATGCAACTTAATCTGTTAACTTGAGGAGGGGGTGGAGTCTGGCCTGTCAATCAGACCACAGCCTCATTTGGATGTGATGCAGTGATAAATAGCTCACTGGAGGTGGGACACACACAATCCCTGAGAGACATTCCTGCTGACAAGCTACATGGAGACAGGCTGATGGCAGCCAGAGCCTTGGAGCTGGAGGAGCCACGTGCAGACCCAAGTCAGTGTTGCGATGCTTCTACCACCACTGGATCCACAAAACTTCCCACCCACTGAGGTGTGATCTTCCTGCATTTGGCATCTCTGTATGTGTTTCATGAGTCTAAAGTGGAATTTATGGACTAGTATCGACATATGGGGTAATATTGGATTTATGGTCTTGATCTGGACTGGGCTGGGATGTTTCCTTAATGTACAATGCTCTTTGATATAAAACTCTCTCTTACACACATATGAGTGTCTATGCATTTGTTTCTCTAGTCTACCTGGACTAACACACAACTGAACAGGAAGGGAATGAAACAACCCGAGAAACTGCTCAAGGACTTTCTCAGTTACAATTGCATGATTATAAAATGTTCAATTGCATTTTTCTTACATGTTCTCTTAGAAGAAACCAAGAATCAGTTAGTCTTGGAATAAATTCAAAATCAAAATAGTCAAGAAAGCTAGAGCCTATTCTAAACATTACAGGAGGGCAATGAAAGGCGCGATTTAAAAGAGGTTTGCACACAAGACGTAACAAACAAGCAAAAACCTTCACTGTCATAAAGTCGGTTCTGAGCCTAAGGCCAGAGTGAAGACTGCCCCTGTGGGTTTCTAGGACTGTGCATCTTTACAAGAGTAGCAAGCCTCAGCTTTCTCCCGTAGAGTGGCTGGTGATCTTGAACTACTGATACCCAGTTGCTCACACTAAGAAACTTTTAATGAGCAGATAAAGATGGAAACCATGTACAGAAATGTCCCAAGATTCTGAGTCCACTACAATCTGTAAATTAACGGCAAAATACATAGGCATCAGCTACAATCTGTAAATTAACGGCAAAATACAGATATCACTGAAAAGGCTACATGAGATAAAATATAAAGATGTCTTGCTAGTGTAAAACTCTTCCAGGGCAAAGAGAGATTATAGCCGTAAATCAAGGAAAGCCACACCTGTAGGGTCTCAACTTTCCAGTTCATTAAAAAGTTCCTCTGAATGAGGGCTGGCACTCACTCAATTGCTAAATGTATAAAGGACAGAAAGTGTCAGTCTCTTCTTAAAGAAAAGGATCATCCCTGAATTAATGGAGATTATACTACAGCAGCTTTTATCAGACTGTGTGCCCAGTAGACACTTCCAAAAAAAAAAAAAAAAGCATAAATGGAACTAGTGAATCCACTTGTCATTCTGATCCCTAAGATTGCAGATTCTACTTGCTGAAACTTTAGAGATATTCCCTAAACTCAAAATGCCAGTTACCCTTATTCCTTGACCAGTTTCCTAGCTAGACTGTGATTCTCAACTGTTCTTTTAACCCCTATTTATTTCTCCAAACTCAGTCCACTCTTCTGTTGACCATCAGCATCCATCTGATGTAGTCTCTTCTGACTAATCAAGATTTGATTTATTGCCAGGCTTCCTTGTTAGATCTTCAAAGCTCAGCCAGACTCCTTGGGCCTTCTCTATCTGTTGCCTTAATCTATGAATGGGAGTTTTCAATCATACCAGAAAATCAAATCAAAACCAACAGCTTTAAAGTGGTTTACTCCATTACTCTATAGCAGCAGTTCTCAAACTATGGGTCGCGACCTCTTTGGGGTTCAAACGACCGTTTCTGAAGGGATCCCCCGATTCCTAACAGTAGCAAAATTACAGTTATGAAGTAGCAACGAAAATAATTTTATGGTTTGGGGGGTCAGTCACCACAACATGAGGAACTGTATTAAAAGTTTGCAGCATTAGGAAAGCTGAGAACCACTGCTCTACGGCATACATCTACAGAAAAGGGTCAGTTTTAAATGTTGTTTTTTACTCATGTGTATTCAAGCTATGAGTATTTTGTGTATTAGAACCTCATAATTTGTTCATTTATATATGTTTGTGTATGAGGCCTTGATGACATTTTAAGGATGTGAAAATGGAAACTTTATAGCCTATTCTTTTAAGAATGCCCAGTTCAATAAGGAGACTAGATACACAAGCATAGGCTCACAAATAATGAGAGAAAAGCTGTACTATAAATGTGAAAAGAGATTTGCTAGCACTTGAGAGATGATACTTAATTCTGTCTCATCATTATCCCAAAATATCATTGCCATAGAGCTCATTCTGACTCATTGGTGTAGTGGGTTACACGTTGTACTGCTAACCACAAGGTCAATAGTTCAAAGCCAGCAGCCTTTCCTGGAGAAAAAGATGTGGATTTCTACTCCCATAAAGATTTACAGCCTATGAACCCGCAGGAGAGGTTCTGTGTGCCCTGCAGGATCGCTCTGAGTTGGAATTGACCTTATGGCAGTGAGTGAGCGGGAGTTCAAAATGTAGGTGGTCAGGGCCAATGCAGTGGCACCACTGAAGAAAGGTCTCCTAATATTCATTCATAAAGATCACAGCCAAGAACAGGCCATGGTGCGGGTCTACTTGGTAACATATGGCATTACCAGGAGGCACAATGAAACCAATAGTAACACATTTTGTTTGTCACTGGGAGTACAATCAGGAAAGACTCCATAAAGATGACGTGAAGGTCAGTCTAAATTTTTGAGTTGATAGGTTCAAGGGACAGATACCAGGTAGGAGTTCCAGATATGGGGGCACAAAATGTACTAGGGATAGAGTCATATGAATGAATCCATGGTCTGGCATGAATGCCTGATTGGTTGTGAGAGCTTAGTGAGATGGTCGGTGCCATGATGAAGACAACATGGGCTCAGATCATGAAGGGATTGTCCTTTCTCTTCGAGGCAAGAAATATAACATTATATTTTAAGCAAAGGATAGCATTATTCTAATTTACAAAGAGGATTTTTCTGACAAAACCAAACTAACTGTCTGACTGCGTCTGTTTCCAATTTTGATAATTTTCAGTAAATATTCTAATATCCATTAAAGCATCTCAAATGTTTGTTGTCCCAACTCTTGAATCTGATGGTCACATATAGGAATTATGATTGCATTAAATTCATTAAGGCTACATCCTGTAGGCTCTAATTAACGAGGCAAAGATAATTACCAATTCTATAACCCATCTTTTCTTTGGCATATCCTTGCATGTCAATTAAGTGGCACCCACTCTCAAGTATGAAGCCTCAGAAACACAGGTGCATCTAGGAGAAATTTTTGATGAGTTAGTAAAAATTGTCTGCAGAAGTAGTTAACAGGTGTCTCTACTTTTGTTAACATAGCTAGTCGGTATTATAAACGAGGCAAAGCTACTTCTCTGCGGGGGATAGATTGGTAAGGAGTATTTGACTATTTGATTCTTCCCTTACGATTCCTACAACTCCCAATAGGGTAATATATATTTTTTTCATCTAACCGTATGGCTGTAAACCTTGAATTTTCTGGTGAGAAATATTATTATAGTAGTTCTCTAAAGGTACTACAGATCAATATGTAGTATGTTCCATCTGTATCATGGTGGAAAAGATTTATCTTCCATGATAGCCCTTCTGAATCTAAATCCTGCAAGCCAATGAGATTTGTGTTTGGTGATCTGAAGAGTGGACTCATCAATTAAGGAATCCAATATTTGGCTCTTAGATTAAAACTAATCACAAAGCATGTCTTATTTGACCCTGCTGGTGTTACAAGTGAATTTGAATTTCATTAAGAAGGGCATTTGTCAACTATTTCTCCGTGGTTTCCAGTGTCCTTTGTTGTATTACTCCTAGCGTGAATTTGCTCACATATAGTACAATCATTTGAGCATTTTGTCTTGGAAGAAGTACAGTGAGAATGCGCCTTTGAGGGAAGAATGATGAGACTTTATCTAGCTTACTTTGGGCATGTTATCTTTGGGGATGTTATCTTTGGGGATGAGTCCCTGGTGACGGATATCATACTTGTTAAAATAGTTGGTTAGAGAAAAAGAGAAAGACTCTCAAATAAGAGGGACTGACGCAGAAGCTGCAACAATTGGCTTCAATATATTTGTGGCTCAGAGGGTGCAGGACCAAGTATCTGTTACACAGGGGGTGCTATGTGTCAGAACTGACTCAATAACACCAAACCACAACATGTGAGTTTATGATCATATTCTAGACCTCAAAGTCTGGAGTCTAAGCTTTCAGGAACTCCACCTTTTACTAACATGTCCCTTAACAGCTGAGGACTAATGCAACACACAAGTTAGAGATAGAAAAGAGATGGATACAGTACAGACACAGAGGAGGAGAAGGAAGTCGGCATCGGTTGGGAAGAGAGGCAAGAAAGTGTTTTCACTCTCAGAGAGACAGCTCTCAAAAGCATTGGGATTTGAGTTTTCCCCTCACAAAGTTAGTGAAGAGATAGAATAAGGATGACAAGTTAATAAAATGTGGTTTAATCAAATAAGTTAAAGAAAACAGATAATGAATGTGAAAAATACAGATTCTGCAATAATTATTACAAGTTTCTTACCCTTCTGCCTGGTATAAAACCCAAAGCCAAACTACCACCCTCCAGTCGATTCCCTATAGGACAGGATAGAACTGCCTTCCTCCCTCAGAGTGACTGGTGATATCTAGTGCATCCACACAAAGGGGTGGGGATTCTGACCACTTGGGAGAGAGCATGTGGAAACCACTGAGGCAATGCATCTCTCTCTACTGACATGGCCAGCTGTCCAATGTTTAGACTTGTAATTTATGTTAGGCCACGCATGGTTCCGCCCATGAAAAATGTCAGCGTCCAGCTAGCGCTAAGACCTCTCCCTTTCCTCCTGAGTGGGACAGAGAAAAGCACTGGCTCCCACCTTCTGTATCTTTCTTTCCCACATTCCCCAACTTTGCTCCACCACTATTTTAAAAATGCCACGTGGAGAGAAGAAAGACAAAGAATGCTCCGGCATTGTCCTCGTCCTCTTTGAGACCAGGCCCGTACCTGTCTTTGGTGGGTTGTCACTTGTGGTCAGAGCCTAAGCTGAAATATTAAAACTTGTGATTCTTCAAGTATCAATTTTGTTTCAACACAGAAAGTTGACATTTGTGTGCGTGTGCGTGTGTGTATTGCAAATGAACTTATGTTTTAATCTATCATCTATTTGGGAATAAAAGAAAAAAACATTGGGGGAAATTTTTTCAACCCTAAATTGGTAACTAAAATAAAACAGGCCCATCTGCCCTATAATCTGTCAACAGTAGTATTTCCTCGCGATTTCACATTTCTAAGTGACATTTGATTTCATCTGAAGCTAAGGGTTCATTTCTTATAGAAGAGTCTCTTGTTTGATTAATCTCCCATTATCTAAAATAGTTATACCTACTCTTTAGTTTAGAGAAAATCTTAACAATCCCTATTGGAAGAAAACCAGAAGGAAAACTGGTGGCATAGCAGTTAAAGCAGGCACTGGGATGCTAACCAAAAGGCTGGTGGTTTGAACCCACCAACTGCTCTGAAGGAGAATGGTGTGTTAATCTACTCCTGTAAAGATTACAGCATTAGAAACCAGATGGGGCAGTTCTACTCTGTCTTGTAGGGTCACTGTGAATCAGAATAGGTTCAGTGGACATAGGTTTCTTTGTTGGTTTGAAGTGGAAACAGACCATTCTTAGGAAATATAGAAGAGGCTTAAAAGCATTAAGCATCATACAATAAAAATCATAAAATTGTGTAAATCCTTTTATAAATATAGTATATGATGTAAAATTCTAAAGGATATATAAATGCTATGTAAAAACAAGTGTTATACTAAGCAAAGTGCATCTGAATAGTCTAATTGTATCCGAAGTAAATTTGCACATAAATATTCAAAAGGTATGCCAACATTTAATTTATTAATTACAAAGTCTTAAACGTCCCAAGGTAATTGACATTATCAAACTGGATTTTTTGTGTGAAACACTAAAATTTTAGTTTATACTAAGAAAAAAATGAAAACAACATGATATCATTTTTTACTAAACTTTCCCAAGGTTATTTGGCATAATGGTTCCTTATTGAATGTTTGTGGAAATAATTTCAAAATATCCTAGAACTCATCATTTTGTAAGTATCCTATACCTAGTGATGGCTCAATGTGACAGGATCCTCTTCATTGTACCAGAAAAGTAATGCATTTTCCTTTGCTCTCACCCTTATCCAAGAGCTATCTTCCTTCTGTAGAATGGATTCTTTGGCATCAAGTGTGAAGTGGGAGCCCTGCTTTTATTCAATTAGAAACCGCAAGCCTGAAGCTTGCCTCAGACGCTGAGCAGACCATTGAGAGAGGTTGGAGGAGGAGATCATTGCTTTCTTAGTGTACTGAACAAGTTGAAAGCTTCCCTCATACCCACTGCAGATGGAAAATGGGCATCTTCTGACAAGCCCATTGAGTCAACACTCATTTTAAAACAGAATAACAATTTTTTGGGAAAATGTATCAACAAAAAATTATTTTATGAGGTTTTTCAAGCTTTTTTCCAGTTACTATTATTCAATTCATTCACACATGTTGTATTCAGATTTTATGAATTTTAATTGTAAAATTTAAATAAAGATATTTAGTGTTTCTGAGAAAGTCATGATGGGGTTCTGTGTGGTGAATTGAAACGGCTTCTTCATGAGGCTTCACTATGGCAGTCAGGTTTACATGCCTTCTGATTACTCTGAGTTTTAGGCTCTTGTGTAAACAAACATATGCAAGCATATGGCATGTTTGGGAGCATACGCTAAGGCACATCTTGATAATAATCTCACTCATAAAAGATCAAATCAAACTGCATTGCATATACTTTCATATTAAAAAATAAAGTGTTATTAAATACATCTGCATAGATTAAGATAAAAAGAAGTGATCGGCAGAATGATGAAATGAGAAGGGCTACATAAGTTCTGGAAGAATTAAAATCCAGCCTGCTGCCACAAAACTAAAAAATAAGAACTTTCCTCTCAAATTTGTCTATTAAGAAGAATAAACAAATGACACTATGGGAAGCCATTCTATTATAATATATTGCAATAAAACTAAGGCAAATCAATCACACAGTAGAATGGCCCTCGAAGTACATTTTTGGTGAAAATAAACTTATACTTGGGCATATGAGATATTTTGACTGTATAAATATCCTACTTCACCACATAAATTTTCAGAGAATTAGATTAAAATGAAATACTGTTGATACTGCAGCTGGTGAATTAAATTTAATATTTCCTCCTAGGAGGCAGAATGTCACATGGGGAGCATCAGTTCTCACTGATAGACATGGGGAATTCACCGGAGGAGATGGGTTGACGAACTTCAACCTGGATGAGTTAGAAATTTCCTATTGATGAACTTCATCTTATGAAAATGTGAAAATCTTCAGTGCCTTCGAGAAAAGTTATGGAAGAGATTATTCAATTACAAGAGTATTGTTATACAAAATTATTCACTGCAGAGTTTCTTTTAATAGTATATTTCCCCTGTGCATATAAATCTTCCATTGATCATTAGCTGCTTAAGAGAGACTGGGGTATGGATTCTCTTAAATTTGACATGTTAAGCCACTGCTAATTAAAGATCAATCAAAAATGAAGACACCACTTCTCTGAAATTATGATGATTCAATTTACCCACAAATTTGTAGGAACATATGAACTTTAGCTTCAGAATCATAATCAAGTACAATTTTTAATGGCAAGCTAGGATATGATTTCAGAATGCTCAGTATTAAGTCAAAATTCAAATGGAGATGTATGGATGATAGTCTCTCTTTACATTCACATTTATAATGATTTGAGTCTTTTTATAGTTTCTGTCTTAATGACCATCAGACACGTGGCATAAACTTCTTCAGAAATGTCTTTTCTACACAATAATGCAAAATCAGATATTTTAAAGGCTTAAATAAGATAAACTGGCATTTATGTTGTAAATTCAAGAGAATTTCTTGTGGAATAGGATACATACTGTATTCTGAATGATCATAACTCCAATCATTAACAATGACTTAGAAAACTGTGATAATCGGCCTTCTCCGGGGAAAAGGGGTTTTGTCTATCAAATGAGCATGAGCATGACTATCACCAAAAGCCTGCTGGGCAACTGAAGAGCCGTAACGAGTTATTGCTTTGCTTTGGAAAATTAGCTCTGTTAACCTGAGTGAAGAAATATTATTCTGAATATCCTTAGTTTGGAAAGAGAAGATGTTTTATTCTCACTTTTTTTCTTGATGTTCCTCTATTAAAAATGTGACATCAAGCCCACTGCATGTTTGATTGTTTGAAATGAGAATGGGACAATCTTCTCGTATTATAACAATATATTTCATTCATAACTTGGATAGACTTGATGACAAATTAAGAATTATCAAATCAATAATAGCTAACACAGTTTCATGTAAATATGCCAATTTAGTATGAAAACTGTGTTCTCCACAGGGGTAGCAATGACTTTCCTAGAACAGACTTCATTCAAGAATGAAGCCCAGGCCTGCTGCCATCTTGGGCTGCCATGCTGGTAAGACTAGGCTGGTGATCTAACAAGCACTGGCATTCAAAATGCATTTGAGATTTCTTCTATACATTACAGTCTTTTTATAACATTACAAGATCTACAACACTAACGGCAAGCAGTTATTGAATGCTTACACTGTGTCACACAATGTACTCATCCTTTAAATAGGTTATCTCATTAAATATCCACATTACCTTCATATGATGGATGCCCGTGTGGCTTTTTTAAAAAAATCATTTTATTGGGGGCTCATACAAACTCTTATCACAATCCATACATACATCTATTGGGTCAAACACATTTGTACATTTGTTGCCATCATCATTCTCAAAACACAAGCTTGAGCCCTTGGTATCAGCTTCTTATTTTTTTCCGCCCTCCCTCATGAACCCATGATTATTTATAAATGATTATTATTTTTCATGTCTTACACTGATTGATGTCTCCCTCCATCCACTTGTCTTTTGTCCATCCCTCTGGAAGGGGGTTACAGATAGATCACTGTGGACCGGTTTCCCCTGGTTCCCCCAACCTTCCCCTTCCCCTCCTGATATGGCTACTCTGAATATTGGTCCTGAATGGTTTATCTGTCCTGGATTCCCTGTGTTTCCAGGTCTTATCTGTACCAGTGTACATGTTCTGGTCTAGCTAGATTTGTGAGGTATAATTGGGGTCATGATATCATGATAGTGGGGGGGGGGGGAGAGAAGCATTAAAGAACTAGAGGAAAATTATGTTTTCTGTGCTATACTGTACCCTGCTTGGCTTGTCTCTTTTCCACAACCCTTCTGTTAGGGGATATCTGATTGATTACAGATGGGCTTTGGGTCTCCACTCCGCACTCTGCCTAATTCACAGTGATATGATTTTATTTTCTGGGTGTTTGATGCCTGATATCTGATCTTATCGATACCTCGTGGCTTTTATTTGACTCTTTAGGATACTCAGGACTGATTGGTCAAGGTCCAAACACTAGTAAGGAGTCAAGTTGGATTGTCATCTAGGTGCGTCTGATAGACAATCCTCACACTAGGGTATGTTTTACTCGTCGCAACCAGAGGCTACGATGACGATAAGGTGAGCATGTTCTCCTGAAGTCTGTGAAACAGGAAAAAGAACAAAACACCTCTTTGATCTCCATTTTTTCTCCTCAGTAACAAGAAAAGGCTTTGACTTGATAACTTTGAAAACAATTCTACATAAATCCTAAATCTAGAATTGTGGTGGAAATATATTTTAAAAATGATCAGTAACTAATGAACCTGTATCTTCCATGCTGTTGAAAAAAAATTGGGGTACAATCTGCATCACTCATGTTGGCATCCACTCATAGAACTAGAACAGGGCATGGGGATTCCATGGGAATCTGTTTTGGCTTTGTGTCAACATCGCTTTCTCAGGCCTTTGCTTTTTTTCCAACATCTCACTCCTCTGGCTTTTCCCGAAGTAAGAAGAAGCTAACTCATGTCTCCATACAGGTTTTGGGGTATTTTCCCCACAAAACTATTTTAGCCAGTGCTTTAACTGACTTCTAAACTTTCAAATATCAGTAGCCCACAAGAGCTGCTAATTTCTATGTCCATCTTCATTCAATTTCAAGTCAATACTAGCAGTAAACTTTGAGCACTTGACACTAAAATAAAGAAGTCTGACCTCAGCTTAGGGAGCAGTTTAAATATCAAACTTGCCCAGTTGCATCCAACTCCCCCTCCCCCAACCAGCCTATTCCTTCTAACTAGCACCAATTTGATAATCTGTGAAATTCATGTATGTTACTCAAATAAATAATAACCTAATGTATTCATACCAGATGCCATTTATTAAATTATCATTGGTTTAAGTATATGGTATGTGAACTGAAATATCCATATGAGAAGGATTCTTTTAAAGTCACGAACACAATGTTAAGGTGATTTTTTAGTTCAAAGTGAAGCTCTTAGACTACAAAATTTGTCAAGAAATTAACTTTCTTTTATCATGCGAGAAATTTGAACAGAGAAAAACTGCATATCAACAGTGTAAGTATAACACTAGTATATACTTGGTTTTATTCATTTGAATTATGATATCTGTTTGTTCAGAATCTCTAATGTATGTCTAACTCACTTCTCAGACAACAGTTATGCTTCTCTGCATATCTTTCTTAAGGAACTGAAAAAAAAAACCATCTTTTCTTTTCATCAAAAAGTTAGACTTAGGATGCTATTGTCTTGCATTCCTAGTATAAAGAGAAGTTTTATGGTTCGTTTAGCTATGATTGTTAAAGAAATGCTGTGTGCAATCCCTCTGGTGCAGTAAAATCATAGTCAACAGTAATACATTTTCTTCAAGGCAACCATAGAATAATTGTGGATGACAAAATAAACAAATCCATCAACACCAGCTTTCTCGTCTCTGGGAATGAAGGTGATATTTGCCTCAATTGCACAACTCAGCAACACTATTTTTTAGAACTCACAGTTATCTGTGACATATTCAGAATTGGATACCAAATTCCACACCTGATAATTTTCATTCTACAGTGGGCAAACACTTTCTTTGATGTTAGACAGCAAACAAAAATAGTTTCCAGAGATTACTCAATAAGAATGCAAATGATTAAGAAAAAAAATAATGTTTTATTTCACGAAAGTTCATCTTATCAAATTTGGACATACTTTCAGGAGAGGCCAGATTCTGGAAAAAGACGTCGTCCTTGATGAAGTCTTGACAAAAGAGGAAGACCCTCACGAGATGAATCGCTGCATTGGGTGCCACAAGAGACTCCACCATAACAATTGAGCAGTGCTTTCCTCAGTTCTACACAGGGGCACTCTAACTCAGAACCGTGCCTACGACACCGAACTATAACATCACCATTTCAAGAACATAGCAGCTCTAAAGATATAAGCCTAGACAACAAATGTCAAAGCCCTCCTTTGTGCTCCATAAACTAATTTCTTACCGGACATTATTCGATGAAAAATCAACTGTCAAAATTGAGAGAGAACATATTCCATGAATAATATATTACTATGTCATGTTCCAGAACATGTAATTTTTTAGCAACACAATATACTAAATGAATGGTTTCCATGACAAGGAGTCCACCTATAGATATATCAAACAGAATCTCTTACATATGGCATGGACATTCTTTGCTTAGTCTAGTTGCCATTTAACAGTCTATAAACTATATGCTGTGCAGCAAGTCACGGACTGCTAGTTAAGGTCTAGCGTGACATTTTATTTTAACGAGTCTAGAGTGTTGCACAAGGTGCATGGACATTTGTCCACTTATCAAGTCAGACACCTAAAATTTTGTGGTTCCATTATTCTCATCAAACACATTCCTCTAGATGTTAACATATTTGAATCCTTCTTATTTGCTGCGAAACACCAAGGGCTTGTTGTTGCACAAGTCATTGTTTCACAAACACCAAGGGCTTGCTGTTTCACACACTATTTGGATGAAATGATCCAAATGGCAAATCCAAAAGTAAGAGCACTGGTATTCAGCTTCTTCAGTTGTACAGCCTCTAGATTTCTCATTCAGAAAAGGTGGGGACTTGTTTTCTATGGGGCATACACATATCTATTCTTATCACACACTTCTCAGAAAATATGTTCCATATGCCTAGATTGTCTCACCAGCAGACTCTGGACTTTTTTTTTTTTTTACAAAACATAGAATCTAGAAGGTTTCCATTGACCAACTAGATGAGGAACAGGGGAATATAGATAGGAACTACAGAGAGACTATGAAGTCTTTATATTTACAAACGCAGACAGCTGAATAGATGAGATTTAATTGTAGCCATTCAAATCTGTGTAATTTCTTGAGAGAGAGAGAGAGAGAGAGAGAGCAAGAAAGAGAGAGAAGGTAGTGATGCTCAATTTATAAAGATGGAAGTAGAAGGTGTGTGTGTGTGTGTGTGTGTGTGTGTGTGTGTGTGTATGTGATTTTGCTATCCAAGGACACCTTTTCTTCTAAGACCACTGTTGTTACTAAGACATATCTTTTGATTATTTTATTAAATATTAAAAAGTGGTTATGCTCAGTGGAGTGAAATAGTTGACCTTATATACTTCTAGTGACACTTTGTACAAAGTCTCTGGTTAGTATGCTAGAAATCATGAAAAAAGGTACTTTAATAGAAGTCTTTTTTTATCTTTTGAATCCGTCCTGTTGAAGTCATTTCAGAGGTGTGGGAAGAGGGAACTCATAATTAAAGATGTTCATCACATCATTATATATGGTAATCAATATAGATAATTAGAGTTTTTAGCAATAGCTATGGAACTATGGTCCACTCATGTGAAAATCATGTAGTCATTAAAATGGTGTCTTCTGAAAATATTTTGTAAGAAGCAGAAAGCACTTACAGTATAAAGTGTAAGCAGCAACACTATTTTCTGTATTTCCCCAAGATTACTGTAATTAACCTGCATAATAACTATAAAGAGAGTCCTACATTGAAATAAAATGACACCTATAACTTGCTGAATATTTAAGGATAATTTTTAGTACTTTCAGAGTTGGAAAATATATAAAGTTCCAAAGGTAGGAAGGATTTCTACTCTTTGAAAGTCTGGTGTCAAAGGAATATGACACCCTGTGCTCTGGAAGTTTCTAGAAATCGGCTCTTGCCTATTACTGGCAGGTGACAGGCAGATTGGCAGGGCTCTGGCTCAGCAAGACAATGGTGTCTGTCTTTTGATTCCCTTGATTGAAGCTGCCTAAAAGGACTGAGTCTGGCTCAACTCTCTGACTGACCTTCAGAATAGGGCAGTGTGATTTCTGGGCCTTTTGCCCAAGAAAGTGCTGCCCATATATTTGCTGATGGAGGAAAGTTCTTTAAAAGAGGACCAACATTTTATATTTATTACATTAAAAAATAACCCACAGATGGCCCTCGAAATGAAAATGCCTAGCCTTGGCTACACATTGAAATTCAAGCCCATCAATTTACATCTTTTATATGAATTTAGATATTGTTATGTTCTGTTTATATCCCCCATGTACTTCCCCCAAGTCCCGGTAAAATGTTGTGCTTTTCATTTCCCTTGAACCCCTGCAATAAGACAGTTGAATTGATAACTGCCAGACCATTCTCACTTTGGGGCAGATGAAGGAAACGGAAGAGCAGAAGGGCACAGGGAAACAAAGAGAGCAAGAGTGTGAAGTATGGACAGACAATGCCAGAGAAAGACATTTAGTGATGAAGGCAAATCCAAGTGTTCCATAATATGATTTAAGTTCATCTTGATAAATGTTATATATGTGAAAATGAACTGGGGAATAGATGGGTTTACAGTTACCTGAGTCTATTAGATGTGTGTATGACTTAGTTAGGATGTTCAAATTATGAGACCAGAAGGATCTATACTACCTCAAAACCAAAAACCAAATCTGCGTCGATGCCAATTCATCACGATCCTATGTGACAGGGTAGAACTGCCCTTGTGAGCTTCTGGGACTGAATCTCTTCACAGGAGTAGAAAGACTCATCTTTCTCCTGAGAGGCATCTGGTGGTTTCACCTTGCAGTTAGCAGCCCAACAATAATGAATGGGCCATTTGGGCTCCTTGTACCAGCCCAGCTTTGTGTAATTCCTGATGAGTTTTCTTATAACTCATCCAGTAGTCTTACTATCCTCTGAGATCAAATCTTGATTTGGGAGCAGGGTAAGGAAGATCCATAAGCTTTTGGCCAAAGAAACTCAGTTGGAAATTCTCACCTATTTAGAACAGGTACCACTTACAGCTTCCCTACCACTCAGGTAGGTCACCCTTCTAACCCCCACCTCCTTGAGTCTCCCCATTTGTAGCATCAGATCACATTCTGAGCCTGTTGAAACTGATCACTTTGCCCAGTCTGCAAAGGGTAAAAGTGAAATCTCCAAAAGCAAAGCATGTAGATCATAGAAAAGAAATCTGCTTAGGCAACTTGAGATTTCTTGTTTTCTTCACGAATCCTCCCTCTTTTCCTGTACCCTTTCTGGTTCACCTCTTTGAATGTAATAGCAGAAACAGAACTAGCCTGGTAGTTGTTTAAAATCAATGATTTCTCTGAGATTCAAGGCTTAAGGTTAAATTTCCCTACCTAGTAAAAAATTTATACTGCACATTGAGAACAGAAGTCAGGCAAATAAAACAAAAGTTGTTGAAAAGGATCCAAATCCCAGGCTGATGGCTCCAGTTTACTGGGCCACTAAGTAGAACACATGTTCCTTTTGCTATTGATAATTAATAATAATAATAACATGGGGTATTTTCTGGGCCATTTTGATAACCAACAGATTAAAATGTACTCAAAAGAATATAAAGTCAGATAGTTCAATTTGCATAAGTAATGTTCATAATGTCAACTGGGGTTAGTTGGTCTTTACAACTTTGCTCACGAGAAGTAATGTTGACAAAAGAAGAAAAATTAATATATAAAAGCTTTACGAAGATTTCCTCTTTGGAAAAAATCACACTGTAATAGGAGATAGAGAAAAATCTGATTTATTTCCAATTCAGGGATATTAAAAAGCAACCCAACAGACTGCTATTCATCTTAAAAATTATTTTAATTATGTTGTCAAATAAAGAGATACAATTAATTTCATGTTGCCTGTGTTCACAGCAGACAACAGGTACCATGAACGTCTCCTCCTTGGTCCAAGCCATTTGGAGTTTTGCATAACTATTTAGGAATATATCTTGCTAGGAGTTATTGAAACATCTGTACAAGTATGGCCACTCATGAATTTCAACACTTCTTTAGAATATAGCAATAATATGTATCTCAAAATTCAATAGCATGAGTAAACAGATTGAAAGCATTTAATATGTCTGCTCGTTTGTATTCAGCATTGCATGAATGGTACTTGTGAAGTCCTCCATCTCAAAATAACAATAATTATATTACCACTTGCCTATATGTGACATTAATCCAAAGGGCTTGAATTTACCACCAAAGCTGCATATAAATCCCACATGTGTTAATGCCTCAACCTTATCAATTATAAGTGTTTTCAGTGTTAGCAACCCATCAAGCATCACGAAGTTATAAGGTCCCAAACAATCCACACAACTATGTGTATTAAAGCTTCAGATCATTGACTCATGAATACTATTGCTTCTATAATCATGATTTTTCAAATGGATTTTCAATGCTGAAACAAATTTCTATTCTAGGAACTATAAGATCATTGATCGCCTAAGATATGGGCAACTTCTCCTTTGTTGGTTGCATAGAGTAGATGGATTTTCACTGTCCAATGTAAGAAGGGATTCCACATGCCCACAGCATTTAAATTTATACTTCTGGTAAACAATTTTATCAATGCACTTAAAACAAATTCTATTCTGATCAAATTGATGGCACATACATTCATGCTATATTTGAAATAAAATAACACCTCAGAGAATATGATTCAATATTTTTGATACATTTATAATAAATTGGGTGAATTCTTTCATAATGTAGCTAAATCAGACTCAGAAAGTCTATGCACTAAAACAAGTAAATTAGAATGGAGGTTTGTGAAAAACTGCACTTTTAAAAAAAACAAGGTGTATTTTGTCCATGGTATCTTATCCTTAAGCTTATTAGTTCCTTAACCGAAAGACATTTACATTTTATGAACATATTATCCACAACTTAGGAAGCCTAATATCCATTACACTCAATTAGATAAAGATGCTTTTTAGCTTTAATGACAACATTCATTATAATGGATGTGTGCCCTTCCTCTCGATTTTCAGAAATTGCGTTTTAATGGATTAATGGATATTATGATTTGAATGGTTTCATATTGCTTATATTAGAACCAATTCAGGAATTAGAAGATAACATTACAATGCCAGCACTAAACCCTTCATTCTGTCTCATTTCTCAACAACCAGACACGAGGTTTGGCCTTCATATGCCCACCTTAGGATGGCAAGCACAAGGACGGTGTCTCTTTTCTGATTCGGCCACATTTAAATGCACCCAGGCTCTGCACAGCGTATTACACTAGGGGTTGACCGAGACTGATTAAACTGCAGAAGGTATTGAGAAAAGTGCATTAACTAGAATTAAGGAATCACTCACCCAGCTGGGTCTCCTGGATTGTCAGTTTACTTTCCAGCGGATACAAAAGCTTGGGGGGCTTATCAGTCAGAGGGGCTGAAAAATAGTAATAATGCAGAAACATTGTTATGCTCCATGATCTGAAGGATAGAATACAGTTTATTTTCTCAAAGATTTTTCATTCTCCAAGTAGCGTGTCAAAGCACTCTACCAAGTAATGACTTACATATTGCAGGTAGTTCCTTCAGGCAAGCTGAAAAACTATTACTTTGTATGGACTCACATATAATACTTCCATGGTGACAATTGCATGATACCGTTGAATTATAGAATTAGGATTGGTCAATGCTTAAAACCACATGAGTGTGCTTCACCAAATATTTTTAATGTTTGCCTCATTAAATTTTTCCTCCACACATAGCCTCTAAATGTGGTGGCCATTTGACATTAACTAAGTACAACAGCACACGCGCTCATGTATACATAAAAATGCACCTTACACTTGTCATCTCATCCAAACCTGAATCCATTACAATATATGGCATTAATTGCTATTGTAGATGATGCTCTCCTAAATTTAAGCTTCCACACATGTCTTCTTGGTATTCCTGTCATTTACTCAATCCTCAGCCTACAAATGTAAACGTTTGTTGTTAAACTTCCTGAAGATAGGCGGCCGCTATGCATACTTCCCATTGCTAGCTAAAGGAGAGTATAAAAACTTCCATCAAATATCTCTCTTTTGCAAAGCATTCCCAGCCACAGGCACACGCCCTGACTGTATTGCTTTGGTCCCCTGAGACCTGCCACTGCAGTTGACATTCGGTATCAAATAAAGACATGCTCAATTCCGGGTTGCGGAACTCAATGCTTTTGCTGTGAGGATATTTTTCCTCCTTGGCCAGGAAACCATGCCAGTTTGGGTGATAACTAAATGGCTGATATAGAGGACAGTGCCAGAAGCTACCCACACGTCCTCCTTGCAGAGGATTCTAGAATTCCTGCTGGTGCAGCAGCACACTTCCATTTTGTCTACAGAAAACACAGTGTGCAGGTATGGGGTCCCTGATGTCTTAAAAATGGATGGGTTTCAGGAGAGTTAGTTTGCGAGACGCACCTCACATAGGATCCTTGATGTTTTTGTCCATTGCTCGTTGAATGTATTATCTATTCACCTTCATTGCTATTTAAAAAGTGGACAGAGCACAGAGATGGGGAGCAGAGTTGGGAGAGTGGAATGAGATCATTCTTTTTTGACACCTGGTTATCCTTAAATACTCTTATTTCTTGCTGAAATCGATCCTAATCATTTCCTCCTACCAGCTAAATTATCAGCATATTCACAAATGGTTTGCAAAATAATCAACGAAAAAAACTAAAATGTGATGCCATTGAGTTGATATCAACTCATAACAACTCTATAGGTTAAGGTAGAACTGCTTGTATGAGTTTCCAAGACTACAGATCCTTATGGGTAAAGAAAGTCCTGTATTTCTCCCTTGTGGTTTTTCCCTGATGGTTTCAAACTACTGACCGTGCAGTTAGCAGTTCAATGAGTAATCACTACACCACCAGGGTCCACTGTTAATAGATCAAAAAGATAGATTTCTTTAACTATGGTTTTCAAACAATTTTAGTGAAATTCTACACTTTATCTTAGTCAAAAGGCCAAGAAGTGATGCAATTTTAGTGACATTCAAGACCAACTATGATATAAAAAATAACTGGTTGATTCAGTAAATTAACTTTGTAAAGTCTTGTAATAATGTAGTCACATGTAGCTCTGTCAATTGCTGTGTTTTAATAGAACACAGATGAGAGAAATATGATAAAGAAAACTATTTTTGAGGCAGACAATTGTATCTATATATAGCACATTTGTTCAAAAATATAAAGTGGTGTGTTATTTTCCATCTGAATCCACTGAGGGGTAATGCTACATCCTTCAGCTATTTCATATTATTTTCACTAGACAAAATCCAATTTAGCTGAGGAACTCCTTAAAGTTAAGTCATAGACTCAATCAACACTAGATATAGAGAAAATCTGTCCAAGTCTCAAATTCTTGAATTGTTACACCATGTTCCTTAAAGGTCAAGATCCTCACAGAGCCCCTCTGGGCAGGTGAAATGAAAGTGTGGACAAGGAGCAACCCATTGGACTTGGACCTCTACCTTGTGGTGCCCAGTGCCTGTCCTATTTTGACAAAAGTAGCTCTGTTATTATTCATTTTATATAGCAGTATTTAACCCGAGAGATTGAGGAGGAAAATCCAACTCAATTTCGTTGATAATGACTCCCACTATATTGTGCCAGATACAATGATATGGAATATTAAAGTGAATCCATATTTCCCTGCCATTATGCTTTACAACGCTCTATAGTTAAAACTAACAATGAAAATAAAACATCCTGGGCCAATTCAACTCCCTTATTTTAGAGACCAAGCAGCTCATATCCAAAGAGATCAACTAGCTTCCCAAAGTTCTGACTGGACAAACTGCCTAGCAATTCTTCATCATGTGCTGTTTGAAAATTCTGGCAAACAAGTACTGCATAGCACTTCACATAGTCTTTCCTCAAGGTGTATGCAATCTGTTCGGAGAGCAAAAACATGCAACCAAATACCCATAACCTAGAGCAATGTACTCTTGTCGAGCAATCTATCATTTCCAAGTGTCATGTGTTGTTATTATGCAATGGTCGGTAACATCTAGGCACCTTATGTTGTGTGTATGTCCCCTGCCAACATGACAGTTGATAAAAATGACTAGAAACTTTCAGCTGAAGTATTACTTAACACTTTGGCAAAATAGCAGTGAAAAGGGGGGGGTAGGCATTACAACTAAAAAAGACACTACTATACAGTCATTTCAAGGTGATTTTGTTGTCTCAAGCTTAAGGAGATGCACTGAATATTCAATTGTTTAAATGTCCCTGACCCAGGAGAGTGTTTTATAAATATTAGAGAAATTATATTGACAGAGGACAAAGGTGATAAAATACAGTGATGGTTATGAACAATCAAAGCACACACGCACACAAAACCAAAATCCTTTTTAGTTGTCCATGTAACATGGGACTGGCAGAATATTCATCCAAATTACTTGTAATGAAAACACAGCAGAGTTATTAGCATGGGACCATAACTAGACCAACTTATATTTTATAGTCAAAAAATAAGTTGAGTTTGGGGATATGTCTCCTTCTCTCTAAAGCACACACCCATACTCACACCCATCACTGAAAGACTAAAGAGAATCCTATGATATTGACATGAAACACAGAGTGATTTTAAATTCTAATCCAATTTTGTTTACCAAAATAAAACCGTAGAGATGTTTCTCTCACAGTTTTTGCATAAAATATAGCTACATGTCTGCCAACAGAGGTATCCTTGGGCCTCATTTTATTTTTGAAAACATCTTATTGACAAAGTAATATGACCTTTACTGCAAAATATTAGCATGTCTAACTGCACAGAGCCTTGCTGTTGAGTATAAGGGAGTTTATGGGCGCTCCTGTTTCTCCCCAGCTGCCATTTAGAAAAACATTCAGACGGTAGAATACCTGAAGTTTCTTATAGTATTAATTCATTGTCAATGCTAAGATTCCTTAACTTTTCATGATGTAGCTCCTTGCTCTTTCCCTCATTCTATGGATACTTCAGTTATGGAAGAGTAGAAACAAGAATTCCAGTTTCCAAAAATTAAATGACAACAGACATGGCAGTCATCATGAGTCTTCGTAATAGTCTTAATGAAGAGGGGAATGCACGGTATTTATAAGGAGTGGCCTTTCTCTGTTGGCTGGGCAGTTACTACTCTGAAATTTAATTTTAATCCCTCAAGTACTTTGTGATAGTTGCGTAGTCTTTTGTTAATTTGAGACTTCCAAGTGAAGGGGTGGAATTTGGCCTGTCAATCAGGTCACAGCTTGATAACCTCATTTGGAGGCACTAAGGAGATATATAGCTCGCTGGAGGTGGGGCACATGCTCAGTCACTGCTAGACATTCTTGGTGACAAGCACCATGGAAACAGACTGATGGCAGCCAGAGCCTCAGAACTGGAAAAGGCACATGGATACCCCTGCCAGAGCTGAGATGCTTATACCACCACTGGATCTACAAGATAACCCCCCCACCCACTGGCCTATGATTGTCCTGCATTTGGCATCATTGCATGTGTTTTGGGAATCTGAGGAGGAATTTGTAGATTGGTCTTAGACATATGAGCTAATACCAGACTTATGGACTTGATCTGGACTTGGCAGGGATGTTTTCTCAATATTTTATTGCTCTTGTATGTAAAGCTCTTTCTTATACACATATGAGTGTCTTTATGAATTTATTTCTCTAGTCAACATAGACTAACACATACTTCTTGGATGCCTATATTTATCCTATCACAAAATTTGTTCGTTCAATGTTATAGACTGTTTTCAAAATGTATTTCTACCATTGTCTTCATTGATTATTTTTCTTAGATTTTTATGTCAGCACGGGAAAGATGGCAGAGAAATATGGACAACATAAACACAGAGAGACCCACATTGGTGCAATGATAATGCACAGATGCACACAACTAATTAACCCATCTTAGCAAAGGAAGACCACATCACCAAGAGACATCTGGTGAATCCATGCCCTTGAAAGGAGGCTCAGTTCATTTCTGTCACCCCATGTGACTAATGGTTGCTTTCTTGATTTCAGACATTGGAGAAGTTACTTAACCTATCTGAGTCTTTCTTCTGATATAAAAGAAAAATGAAGCCTGAGGAATTTTCCCTTTAAATTTTTCATGAGAATTAAGTAGTACAACCGATAAGCGTCTGAATCTAGTAGGTGAGAAATAAATGTATTCTAATGATAGTTACCAAAGTTTGGAACTTTAAACATTTCGCATTCTATGTGATTTGTTTAGGAAAAATAAGACAATGTAAAATACTGCACTGGATTCTGAACTTGACATTATGAATTGTAAATACTATTCATAATAGGCTCCCTCACTGGGAAACCCATCTACAAGAATGCAATACAACCCAATGAAACACTATGCATCCCTAAAAAGCAATGATGCAACCAGGAAGCACTTCGTGGCATGGCTGGACATAGGGAGCATTATACAGAGTGAAATTAGTCAGTCGCCAGAGGAAAAATATTATATGATATCACTGTTAAAAAGAGAGAAAAATTTTCATACTAAACTGAACTGACATTGGCAGTTACCAAGAAAGGGAGGGAAAGGGAGGGAAAATTAGCCAATAAGGTGAAGATAGTAATCTATAAGAGAGAAAGGAGAAATCATAGGAGGTGATAAGGGTAAGCTAATGGGAGTTTGATGGGCAGCTTCATTGTTGCATACAATATAGTTTATCTGAAATGTCAACCTCCACTTAACTCACAATTTTTAAAAAATTATCTTAAAAAAACCGTGCAATACAACAAACATATTTTGAAGACTTTTAATTATTCAAGCCACTATATTAGGATTGTCAAGGACTTAGAGTTGAACAAAATATAAATTTGACCCCCCAGGAACTTGCAGACTTGATAAATAATTACCATACAGTTTAACAATTCAATTCTAAGGGATTTAGATCACATACCCACAAATCATAAGTGCTTTATTAGAAATAAAGGGAAGGAGACATGGAGCCTCCATAATGATGGTCAGAGAGGAAAGCATGTGTATGGTGCAAGGAGTTGAGTGCTATCACCATGGAGAATTTATCACCTCATTAAAGTCTACCAAAATTGGTCACCAAATAATATTTAGCAATTTATGCAGTTGACATTAAGACATGTTTTGTGTTTTTTCACAAATTGTATTATTACAAGTCTGGGTTTGCTTGTTTAGTGCATGCGTGTTGAACTCAAAAGAGTTGACTGTTTCTCAGCAAGCCAAGAAAATTTAGTTCGTCCACGAATTCTCAACCTCTGAATGAATGGAATGGGATTTCCATCTGTTCTTCTTTCTTTGGCCAGCAATATATTATTTGTTTCTAATAATCAGAACTGTAATATGTAGATACCATCAGACTATCATTGGGAAAAAAAAGGAACTGAGAGGAGAAAATCCCACATATATGGGTAAAAAAGAAAAAAAATAAAGAAAGGGATCACTCTCGCCTTCACCTCCCACAGTTATATCTAACGCCTTGTGTATGGGCAAGGCAGGATCCCTGCTTTTTTTTGCAAGTAACTTTTGTGACTCAGAATCACAGAACCTCAACAACCTCAAAAGGGGAGAAATGCCAAAGCAACTGAGTAGAGAAGACCAGGGATCGTGGTTGATTAATAAACTAACCACTCTGCATGAGAGCCTTCTTTTAAGGGTCATGTCAATGCAACAGAGAAACACTCCCATGAATGCAACTCTTAATATAGTTATCAAAATTCATGTATTCAGAGAAATCAAGGAATTCATTTGACTAACTTTGATGCTTCATATTTTATTCATGGCATTTGATAAGTGATGCTTGTAGTGAAAAGAAAACACATACATTCAATCACTCATTCAACAAAATGTTTATTAAGCACCTCCTCTCTGGGAGGCACTTGCTCTAGCCACTAGGGAGTATAACAGTGCACAAGACTCACAAATGCCTACTCTCCTGGGGTTTGCATTCTAGAAAGGCAGATGGGAAATAAACATACAAATAATCACACCCATAACAAAATGTTAGTTGGTTATATGTGAAAGTTTTATAAAAAATACAAAGCAAATATGAAGCTAGAGGCAAATCCAATTATTTTTAAAAAGAAATTCAGGAAAAGGAATCTTTGCTCTGAAGATTATTTAAAATGAATGCGTGAAGGGAGGAAAAATGCTATTTGAATAACTGGGAGTTGAGGGGTGGGGTGTGTTTGCATGTGTATGCCAGGCAGAGGAAGGCACACGAAAAAAGACAGCAAAATGGTAGTGTAATTGGTCTGGCTGAGGAATGGGACAGAAGGACAAGTAGAACACGGGTTCTGTTCTAAGTATAAATAGATGGCCTTGGAGGTTTTGAGAAGGAGTTGTACTGATAACATTTACATGGCAGAAGTATCATTTGGCTACTTTGGAGTTCGGGTCTGGGAGGCTGGTATGATGGGAAGAAGTGAGGCACACGCCTGTAGGTGGGAAAGTCAGCTAGGATTGGCTATTGAGACAATTGACTGGAGGAAGATGGGTGCGATGGTGTTGGTGTTGGAAGAGATAAGAGTTCCATCCTTCTTCCTCATCCTCATTTTTTAACATATCTATTTGGTAAGTTGATCAAAAGAGATTTATTTATGGACTGGATGTGGAATGTAATGCAAAACCATGAGTTTTGAGGGATTCCCCCTTTGAGGCTTGATCAGATTTATGAATAAAGGTGTCCTTTTGTGATATCAGAGGTAAAGCAGGGTAGAGTTTGATCTGTGTGGATATATATCAGGAGAGACCAGTCCCTGGAGAAGGACAAAATGCTTGGTAAAGTCGAAGAGCAGCGAAAATGAGGACAGCTCTCAATGAGATGAATTGACAGAGAGGCTGCCACAGCAGGTTCCAGCATAGACCAATGGTGAGGATGGTACAGGACCGGGCGAAGTTTCCTTTTGTAGTGCACAGCATCCATCGCTATGGGTGGGGACAGACTCTAGGGCACCTAGCAGTGACAACAAAACAAAGAGGACGTTTCTATTGGCGTCTTTACGTATAGAAGATAAAGGATTGTATTATTGAAGAATGCAGCTCTTGAGTAGCAGCTCCTCACCAGCATGTGGCCTCCCAAGGAATCTAGGATCCAGGGTCACATTTCAGGCTCAGTATACTTATTGTGAGATACAGTTGGGTTAAACGCTAAGATCTTTTGCTTTTACATCCTAAGAGGGGAAAAACAGGAGAGAAAAAAAAAAGGACACCCCTCCACTCACTTTATTTTGTGAATGAAATCAGAGCCAGTCACACTTATTAAAGACATAAAGAAAAATTCGCCTGTACTCCCACAATTCATTGCTATGTGTAGCATAACCCCTTGGGAAATTGAAAAGCATTATATTAAAGCAGTATCTTGTTGATTTTTAATATTTACTATGAAGTAATGCTTTAGCATAGGAATAATGGGATTGACAGTTGATCTTTTTCCAAAAACCTAATAAACTTTCCAATAATGTAGAGACTCTGTTCATTGAGTATCTGTTCTCAACATAGAATAATTCAAGAATATTGCTGAACCTAGTCTATACTGCTATAACTTCCTTTTTCCATCGACTAAATTAATTATACTCTCAACAGAATTACCTTATACCCCAGAGGGATGGTTGATAATGTTCTCTGTCAAAATATGGTAATGAGACCTCTAAAGTGAACCAGAGATGAATATAAACCATGGATGTGTGGAGGCATTTTTGGACCTACAGTTAATTCTATCCCCACTCTATTAACAAGTAGTTCTTACGACATGGCCCTGTGTGATGCATGCCTTTATGAAGAGATAACTCAAGATATGAATGCTACAGCAAAGTGTGGTGAAGAAAGTAATTGGTGCCCAGCTATACACAGGAATAGTTCTTGGGGTCTCAAAGGCTTGTCTTCAAATAAGCAGCCATCTAAGTGAAACATCAACTAAGTCCATATGGAAGCAAACCTGTCTGGGTGATTCAAGGATAATAAATAATAACATTTAAATCGAAAGGAGGAAATGGCTTCAGAGTTTAAATTTCAAAAACTAGATCTGATTTTTAGAAGATTATGGATGACATTGGGATTCTGAAATCCATTTGTAGGCTCCATACATGGATTAAGCCTTTTGTTAACCCCCTCTAATGATCATCGAGAGATGTGAATAGCCTGGGTATCAGAAAGAGTATTGTAAACTAAATCATGGCAGATGTAATTAGGTTAAAATGTAATACCTACTCATTTGATATCACTTTAAATCTAGTAAATTTGTTCTAGCTAAGGTTTCCTGGTTTTGAAAAAAATATATATTTAGGTCATTTCTCAGGTTCATTTTGTGATGGTTTTATATATATATATTTATATATATATATCAGTATATGAAATTCAGGATGGTTAAATCTATAGAGACAGTAACTGGATCCACGGCTTATTAGGGATAAAATACAGGAGGGTGGAGGGAAATTGGGAGTTAAGAATGAATACTAAAAGGTAGAGAATGTTCTAAAATTGATTGTAGTGATGAATATACCAATCTTTTTAATGTGACTGAACTATGGCAGTTTTATGTGAATTAAATGTCAAGAAAACGATTTAAAATAATGTTGCTGGGAATGAAAATCAGCATGGCACTAAGGTCAGAGTTCGGGTTCTCTATTCAATAGTCAAGCTCTATAGTTACCCTTTAAATATCCAGTTCTATTATATAACCCCCTGCTTGCCCCACTCAGACTCTCCGAGGATCTGAGAACTCATTACATCACCTGCTAGCCCCTGGTTTGGAACTGAATGAACTGAGACATGCATGAAGAGTCAGCAGGAGAGAGCAAGGGTCGAGGCAGCATAAATAAAGGTGGTTTTGATTTTTTAAATTGTATTTTGAAAATAATTATTACAGTATATTTTGCATAAATGTTGTGGAGATGATTCTCAACTGATTGCATGACTGATTTCAACTCTTTTAAATAAATTTGAACGTGTACTCAAAGCTAAAGCAAAATATGGTGAGAAAAAGGAAACAATATATAATTATCAAGAGAAATGGTGATGAATCTTAGGAAAGGATGCTGATTGATATAATAGCTACAATCAAGTAGGTGAGTATGCCAAATACTGTTTTCACTTGTGTTGATAGGCATGAAAAAAATTAGCGGTCACCAATTAGCTTCTAGAAACCATAACTAATTCCCAGAAATTATATGCCCTGGGAGAAAAGTATCCCTTCTCTAACAATGACAAAGCAAAAAATCACAATACCATATTATTTTTTCATTTTGTACAAGTTGATGAAACATTTTTCAGAAATGAAAACTGATAGATTCCAGAGAATTTGGATATGCATATTTTTAAAATTATGTAATAGACAAAAGACACCATGTTTCTGTTGAAAATAAGGACTTTGCACCCTCACCTCAGAAGAATTTATTTCAAAGAATCAGCAGCTCTGGGAAGAGGGACATATCTGATTGGAGCACATGGGAGCAGATAAAGGGGGAGGAGGAGAGAGTGGAGCACATCCTTGCCTACCAGGCCTTGAGGACAATGTTCTCCATTAGAGCAGCCAGTCCACAGAGAGGACCATATAGCTGGCCCCACTATGAGACATGACACCCCTCATTGACCCATGGCCCTACAGGGGACAACACAGGAAACACAGTGTGGGAATTTCACCTGATCTGATCCCACCACACCCAGGCAAAACACTAAGGGGGTGCAACAGAACAGCAAGGGAAAAGAGCGATGAGTTCCCCAGGGAATGCTGAAGGCGGACTTTGGGGCCAGCGAGTGGTGCCCCAACAGACTGGACTGGAAAACACTCCTAAAGGGCAACAAATAGTCCTTGAACTAACTACAAGCTTTTCTTTCTTGTGCTTTGTTTTGTCTTTTGTCATTAGTTTATTGTTGCCGTTGTTTTGTTGTATATTGTTGCTTGGTTTTGCTCTGTTTTGTTTTTGTGCATGCTATTATCTCTGCAAGTCTGTCTAAATAAGATAGGCTGGATGAACAATCTGGAGGAGAAAAAAAAGGGACCAACAGTTCCAGGGGGCCATGGAAGAGGGGGAGGTGTGGGGAAAGGTAGTGCTGTTAAGAAGCCCAGGGACAAGGGAACAACAAGTGATCCATAGCAGTAGTGAGGAGGGTGTAGAAGGCCTGGTAGGGTGTGATCAAGGGTAATGTAACCAAGAGGAAGTATTGAAACCCAAATGAAGACTGATCATGATAGTGCGACAAAAGGAAAGTCAAAGGAAATAGAGGAAAGAGGTAGGAGGCAAAGGGCATTTATAGAGGTCTAAATAAAGGCATGTACATATGCAAATATATATATATATATATATATATATGGATTGGGAAATAGAACTATGTGCATATATTTATAGGTTTAGTATTAAGGTAGCAGAAGAACATTGGGCCTCCAGTCAAGTACTCCCTCAATGCAAGAATACTTTCTTATATTAAATTGGCATTCTGTAATGCTCACCTTCCTGACACAACCACTGAAGACAAAGTGAATGAATAAGCAAATGTGGTGGAGAAAGCTGATGGTGCCCAGCTATCAAAAGATATAGCATCTGGGGTCTTAAAGGCTTGAAGGTAAACAAGCGGCCATCTAGCTCAGAAGCAACAAAGCCCACATGGAAGAAGCACACCAGCCTGGGTGATCATGAAGTGTCAAAGGATCAGGTATCAGGCATCATCAGAACAAAAAAATCTTACCATAGAAGAAAGAGAGGGAGAGTGGGGAGTGGAAACACAAAGCGCATTTATAGGCCACTGGACACCCCTTTACAGAAGAGTTTCCGGGAGGAGACGAGCCAGTCAGGGTGAGATGTAGCAATGATGAAACATACAACTTTCCTCTAGTTCTTAAGTGCTTCCTCTTCCCCCACTATCATGATTCCAATTCTACCTTACAAATCTGGCTAGACCAGAGTATGTACACTAGTACAGACAGCAACTGGAAATGCAGGGAATCCAGGGTGGATGATCCCTTCAGGACCAGTGGTGTGAGTGGCAATACTGGGAGGGTTGTGGGATGGTGAGTTGGAAAGGGGGACCCAATTACAAGGATCTACATGTGACCTCCTCCCTGGGAGACAACAGAAAATTGGGTGAAGAGAGACGTCGGACAGCGAAAGATATGACAAAATAATAATTTATAAATTATCAGGCGGGAGGGGGGAATGGGGAGGGGGGGAAATGAGGACCTGATGCCAGAGGCTTAAGTGGAGAGCAAATCTTTTGAGAATGATGAAGGCAATGAATATACAAATGTGCTTTACGCAATGGATGTATGTATGGATTGTGATAAGAGTTTTATGAGCCCCTAATAAAATGATTTTTTAAAAGTAAGGACTTTTTAATTCTCTGCTTAGTTGGGATAGTGTCACAGTATATATATTAAAAACAAAGAAACAAACAAACAAAAAACCCATCAGAACAACAAATTCACTGTAATGGAGTCAACGCTGTTGCATTGTGAATATTCCTGTGGGTTTCTGAGACTGTGACTGTAGATGGGAATAGA
This sequence comes from Tenrec ecaudatus, assembly GCF_050624435.1. Classification (NCBI taxonomy): domain Eukaryota; kingdom Metazoa; phylum Chordata; class Mammalia; order Afrosoricida; family Tenrecidae; genus Tenrec; species Tenrec ecaudatus. Next base: position 28,957,661 of record NC_134548.1, on the reverse strand, counting down.
AAGCCCACTTTTTCTCCCATGGAGTGGTTTTGAACTACTGACAAGGTGAATCTCAGCCTAACACATAGCCACTACCCCACCAGAGAAACTGTTATAGTATAGAGTAATTTACTGACCATCAAGATCATATTGAGTTGGGTGAATTATAATTCTACTTTAATGTAGGCGGCCTTGTGATTTATCGGCCTTCTATTCGTGACTCAGAAATGTGCAAAATTACACATTGGCATATCTTTAATAAAGTGGTTCTTGACTGGAGTTGCCACATCTGGGGTCAGGGGATGGGGGTTGATGTGATAAGCATCTGTTGAGTAGAGGACAGAGACACTGCTAAATATCGTATAATGCACTGTATTGCACCCCAACCTTGTGGCCATAAGAAATCATTATCTGATACCAAATTTTAATAGTGCTCAAGTTGAAAACCCCTGATCTAAGATAGCTATGCCTGAAAAGTTTCATTATCTACCTTTCAAGCTTGAATTTGATTTAGAAAGCATAATAATCCTTCTTTGTGGGAAGCTTAGAACAAGTCTAATGAAAGAATTAGAATGCTAGGCTGACAGACTTGTAGATAAACTGGGGTCCATTTTGAGGGCCCTGAGAAACTACTCTGAGTGGTCAAGAGATGATGAGAAAAGACTCAACAGAAACAAGTGAAACACTAAAAATGCAACATCAGGTAGGAAAAGTTACCACAGGACTCAGAGTGGAAAACAGTATTAAAGAATTAAAGGGCACAGTGTAACGGGATGCAAGTGTAGAGTGGTAGGGAGACCAAATAGCGAGGAGTAGTAATGGTCAAGAAGACACTTAGTAAGTCCACACATGGAGCCAATAATTTGTTATAAAATATCTCAGTGTGGGCCCATAAACAATCATCCCTTCTTAAACTCAGATTAACAGCTTCTCTCAGGTTCCAAAACTAGGGGGGAGTTGTACAAACGATCTCTAGGTAATAGAAATGAAAGATGAAAGAATTCAAAGAAAGCCTGAAATGCAATTCATCATGTATACAAAGACATGCCAACGAACCGGCCTCTGTGTCTTGGCTGCTGTTCCTTCTCCTCCTCCTCTACCTCATTCTTCTTTTTCACTTAGCACTCTTCTATTCCCACGTAGGAAAATTATCAGAAAGTTACATAATGGAAAATGATGCAGCCGTCTAGGAATATCCTACAGTTCACTGTGAAGAATACAGTGTCTTGTAGCCTGAATAGATGGAATTAGGAAAAATCTACCCACAAAATGTCTGAAACAAATTGTCCAGTTTGGTATTTGTGAAAAATATTTTTATGTAAGACTTTCATAATTATGTTCTATGAGACTGATACTGATTTGGTAAACATCTACATGAGTAACACATATATACAGACTGTTTTCCTAACTACCCAGTCCAAGTTTTCTATGATCTGCTAGGTATATTTGTCGACATGTCCTATTAGCACTGAACATTTTAATTAATAGTATAGTGGAACTCCTTGGGAAAGGATATGTCCTAAAGTGAACTGTTATATTGGGATCTTCTTGTCTATAAATCAGTTCCTCCTTTTGACTACCTTGCTCAAAAATGGCTTTACCAAGTCTTCCGGTTGCACAAGTATGATATTTTATAGTCAACTTTGGTATCTCTGCCCTTGCTTCGTTGCCCAGGTGTCTCTAATATGTGTCTCTTCCTTTTCAATTCAAATACTACCAGCAAAGTTCAGACCCATAGGCACTTTCATCTCAACTGCCTCCCAACTTATGTCGTTTTCTCCCGGCTTCCTTTTCGATAGCAGGAATAATCTTTCAAAAGCACAAACCTCACTCATCAGTGCTTGGCAGGTATTCACTTCACTGATTTTTCGTTACTTTATCTGACACCCATGGTGTCACTTAATCTGATCAAAATCAACTTTCATGCTTTATTTCTTATTACTCAACTACATGTAAGAACTGTACTATTTGTCATAACATAACATGCATGGTAGGCTGTTTTCATACTTCGACAGTTTTCTATGTTCCTTTGAAGGAGCACAGGAAGTACAAAAGCTATGCACTTAACTACCAGTCAAATTGCTGTCTGTGAGAATATATCTCTCGATTCTGCATGACAGAAGACCTGGCAATCTATTTCCATAGCCTACTATCATATGCAGCTACTATGAGTCAGATGACACACAATGACAACTTACACACAATGACTCCATGACACACAATGACAACTTACTTGGAAACCTATTTTCTCTTGCCTACTAAACCTCAACTTGCTTATCAGATCCATTTCAAAGCTGCTTCCCTCAAGAAGAATTGCATTACCTACATAACTACATGTGATTGCTTTTTCCTCCTGAGTCCACAAAGCCCTTGTGTTCTCAAAGCATTTATTGATCTGTATCATTACTTTTACTGTGTGATCTTTTGTTTCTCCCCAGCTAAACTGAACACAGCTTTATTAGTGCAGCGTGTGGTGTTTAGCAAAGAGTCTTGCACACGAGATGCATAGAGTAGCGATCTGTTCCATGCTCTGTTAGATCTGATCTTATCCATGACTAAGCTAGATGTCAATTTCACAGCCTGATGACAGAGTGAACAGTGCATGGATTTAGGCACTGGAGAGCCTTGTCTGGAATAAAATTCTGGAAGGCAGCACTGATTGTTATAGCAGATAGATAAATAAATTCTCTACCAGGATTAAAAGAATCAGGAATTAAATATTTAGAGATATGGTAAGGGGACAGAAAAAATAATAATGGTATATGTATTGTTTGCACGTGCTTTGACTTTATTGAGTTCCATCAATAATGAGGCTACAACAAGAGCTAGCACAGTCTTTGCATACTCTATGAATCAAAGATAATGTGTGCGTAGTTAAAACCTTAGAATCTCAGTATAATATTAAAACAACAATTATATGTGCCGTGGCTGAGTGTCTGTGATACAGTGGGAATAGAACAACAGCACACATCCCCAAGACACAAATTCATTGCTGTCCAGTTGATTCTGACTGTCATACTGTCTCTAAAAGACAAAATGGAAATGGCTCATAGCGTTTTTGCAAGGGTGTAATCTTTATGGAAGCAGACTGTCTGTCACATCTTCCTCTAGTAAAGAAGCTGGTTGGTTCAAGCCATCTGTCTTTCCATCAACAGCTGAGCACTTAAGTACAGCATCACCAGGGCTCCTTAGTAGAAAAATAGGGTCCTGACTTTCCCTTCATTCATTTCTTCAACTTCTAGAGCAGATATATCATATTTGCCTAATTGTATCACGTTTTCCTTTTGAAACCTATTGTTATCATTCATCCAACTATCACTGTCAGAAATATTCTTTTTTCAGAATTTATTTGGTATTAAAAAACAGTTAGCAAATAAAAACATTGCACCAAAGATGATTTTAAAAAAACTTCCACTCTATCTAAATGTTTACTGAACATTTCCTGTTGCGCTTACCTAGAAAAACAAATGGCCTGCATTTTCAGAATGACAAAATGAATTGGAGTGGTATCACGTTTATTGTCTGAAAGAACATTTCCAGATCTGTAGTGAAATACAAGACTGCCAGTGATGGGATAATTAGGTTACAGGAAGACCAGTTCATCTAAGTATTATTCACATGTGTCCACACCACCCACTAATGCCAAAGATGAAGAAATAAAAGATTTCTGAAGTCTAAAAGCTTCTTCAGTCTGAAATTGATTAAACAAATGATCGAGATAACATTATAATTATATGTAGATGTAATATGATAGCTGAAGATGAAGAAGAAAGATGTTCTGGTGGTAGAAATGATGCTAGAAATCCTGATAGAATTTTTTCTAGACTACTATTTATTCATTCCAAATACTTTTATCCACAGCATAAACAGTTGTCCATCTCGCTATTTGGAATACAAAGGAATCAAATCAACTATGCCTTCTATGGAAAGAGGAAATGAAGAAGCTCAGTCTCATCAGTCAGTACAAGGGACCAAACATGGAGCAGATGATTAATTTTCCATATACAAGTTAAAGTTGAAGTTGAAAAAAATTAAAGCAAGTCCACAAGAGGCAAAGTGAAACCTCAAATATATCCCACCAGAATTTATAGAAAATCTAAAGAATAGATTTGACACACTTAACATTAATGCCTGGGGACCAGGTTTGTTGTGTGAATACTTAAATGATATCATATGTAAAGAAAAGCAGAAGGGTATAATTTTTAAATGATATGAAAGGAAGAAAAGGCCAAAATGGATGTCAGGAAATGCTGAAAGTTGGTCTTGATCAGGCAAATGGAATATTAAAGCAAATGGTAGAAATTATGCATTAAAAGGGCTGAACATAATATATCAAAGGGAGCCTAAAGTATTCAAATGAAGTATTATAATGAAATGTGAGTAGAAAAGCTGGAAGGAATAACACATTTCTGAATCTGAAAAGACTGAATAAAAATACTAATCTCAAATTGTGATATTCATGGGTTCTGTGGGTAAAATAATGAATGGTGCAGAAAATAATATGGAAGGAATACACAGAGTCACTGTATCAAAAAGAACTGATCAAATATGTTCAAGAACCAATGGTATTTAAGAAATAAATTAAAACTCCATTGGAGACAATGGTGAAAAACAAGGCTCCAGGAATTAAAAGATTGCAACTGAGATATTTCAACAAACTAATACAATGCTGGAAGTGCAAACTCCGTGCCAAGGATCCATATATGATCCCATTCCAGAGAAATTTTTTTAAATATGTGAAAATTATCAAATAATATCATAAATACCTTATCATGGCTGCCGCTGCCGCCGAGAAAAAAATACCATATCAGAGTAACATTTTCCTTAAGACAATTAAAAATTGATTGTAGCATACACTCAAAAGCAACTGCCAGAAGTTCAAGTGCAATTCAGAATAGGAGACGGGGTGAGAGAGACTACTGCTGCCATCAGACAGATCTTGAATAAGAGAACAGAGTATCTGAAAGCTGTTTTCCTGTGTTTCATTGACTATGAAAAGACACTTGATTATGTGGATCATAACAAATTATGGGTAACAATGCGAATAATGGAAATTCTGGAATACTTCACTGTGCTCATTTGGAACCTGTACACTGACCCAAAAATTGTCCTTTGAACAGAACAAAGGGGTACTACATGGTCTAAAACCAGGAGAAGTGTGTGTGTCTTTGTTTAATCCTTTCACCAGACTTGTTCAATCTGTATCCTTTTTTTCTTTTAAAAATCACTTTATTGGGGGCTCTTACAGCTCTTATCACAGCCATCCATCCATCCGTTGTGTCAAGCACATTTGTACATTTGTTGCCATCTTCATTCTCAAAACATTTTCTTTCTACTTGAGCCCTTGGTATCAGCTCCTCGTTTTCCACTCCTTCCCTTTCCCCCTCCCCCCAATATATATTGAACGAATACTCTGAGAAGCTAGACTAATGAAGAGGAGCAAGACTTGTTAACTACCTGCAGTATGCAGAGAAAAGAACCTCAATACTGAAAGTAACAATGGCTTGAAGAACTTGAATTTTCAGTATGAATTACACTTCAATCTAAAGAAAGAAAAAAAATCACGATTGGCTCAATATGCCACATCATGGTAAGTGCAAATCCTGGTGTTCTACAGGATTTCATTTTACATAGAAACAAAGTCAACACCCTTGAAAGTAAGTCAAGAAATCAAAGCAATTACTGCATTTGGCAAATCTGCTGCAAAAGACCTCTTTATATACTGAGAAAAAAAGAAAGCAGTTTGAGGCCTAAGGTGGGACTCTCCCAAGCCATGGCATATCCAATGGCTTCATATGCAAATGAAAGCTGGACAATGACAAATGGAACTTGAGAAGAATTGATTCCTTTGGATTTTGGTTTTGGTGGAGAATATAAAAATATACCGTTGTCACTTTTCCTTCTGTATCTGTCAGAAGAACTAAAGAAGCTGACTTGGAAGAAGTACAGCCAGAATGCTCCTTAGAAGTGAGGACCTCAAGACTTCATCTCACTTACTTTGGAAAAGTTGATGGAAGAGAACAATTCTGATGTATGCATGGACTGCGATAAGAGTTGTATGAGACCCTAATAAAAAAAAAGTAAAAAGAAAATGTTTTGGAAATGTTGATGTTAACCTATGTACAAATGTGCTTGATACAACTGATGTGTGGGTTGTTATAAGAGCTGTAAGAGTCACCAATAAAATGATTTTTTTTAAATTTAAAAAGAAAATACATTAATTAAAACAAGAAGAGAACAGTTCCAGGAGAAATCCCTCATGCTTGACCAAATCTAGGATCAGCACAAAAGAGGGTGGTCCTCCGTGAGAGAGCTTGCCCATGGGCTCCAACGTGGTAGTGATTTTGACGGTGGTCAGGATCGTCTGTGCTTCATGCAAATCTAATTAGGCTGCAAATGCTGTTATATTACTTTTGCTACCAGCACATAGCCCAGAGTTACTTGGCAACAAATACAATTTAAATAATCAAATTAAAAGCCCATTAGCAACACACACAATTTGCTGAAGATGTTTGACTATATATAAGCTATAATTTTGCTGCCATCTCTATTTTTCTGTATATTTGAAATTGTCCAGAAAAATTATTTTAAAATGAAGCATCATGGATATGAAAACTTTAAGGTTTGGTAAATTTGGGGACATTTCACATAGTTTGAGTACACTCATACATAAACTTACATGTCTGTATAATAAAAAGTGAATTGTGAATTTAGAGCCAAGTTTACAATAAGACATGAATTTAAATCAAATTACATCTATTCCAGCTCAAATCCAACACCACAAGTCCTTTTCTTAAACAAGGCATTTCCATTAAATCTTCACATTTCTTTGTTTACAATAAATATAGCAATTGCATATATCTTTAAGAAAAAAGGGGGAAACTCCACTAATATATAAATTGGCCCAGAGGTTTGGACATTTGGCTTTTAACCACAAGGTTATTAGGTGCCATAGCATTGGCTCTGACCCATAGCAACTCTACATACAACAGAAGAAACACTGCATCATCCTGACCCAGCCTCACAAGTGTTCCTTGTCTGAGCCCAGGGTTGCAGCCACTGTGCCAATCCACAAGGTGGATGGTTCAAGTCCCCCAGATGTCTGTTCCCATAAAGATTTCTAGTTTTGTAAACCCTGCTATAAGTTGGCATCACCCCAATGGCAGTATTTAAAAATATATATATGTCATTTAGGTGTTATGGAATTACAAATTGTCCCAAGGCTTAGTTGTTAAAAACAACCACCATTTATTGTTGCTCATGAGTTTCCAAGACAGCTGGAAGGTTCTGCTGATCTGAACCCGGCTCGGCTGATCATTTCTGTGCTTACTCATGCATCTGTGGTCAACTGCAGGTTCAGCATGTGGCTTCACTCTTCTTGGTTAGCCTTGCTTACATCTCTTATATTTTAGCAAGCTAAAAATGTATCCTGTAACCAGCAGCATATCGATGTATGTTGGTAAGTAGGAAACAACACAATACAATGTGCTTTTATTTTTCTTTTAAAATCTGGAGCTTGTCACCAAGCACACAGAGCTTTCTACCATGCCTCTAGTTCATCTTTCCTTTGCTCTTGCTGAATATCATTATCATTCTTTGTGAAATCCTAACTCATACTTTCATACCTACCACTGATGTGAATCCTAAGGTTAAAATTTCCTGTATCCTTGTGGGGCCTTCACCTATCGAATCCTTACCTCTGTCAAGCCTTTAAGTAGCTGCCTTGTTAATTGTCCCTTCTAGATGTGATTCCCCTATGAAGTTGTTAACTCATAGATAATAAGGGTCATGGTGCTTTTGTCTTTTTACTTTTGATTTTCTCAACTTTAACGTACCTAATGTTCATATTGTTTTCCACATAAGGTAGAGCAGTGGACATTCATTGTTTTTGAATGACTAATCAAGGTAATAAGGTTAAGCATTGGGCTGCAGTTCTACCTTGTACTATAGAATCTCTAGGAGTCAGAATTAACTCTGTGTCAGTAAGTATGGAGTTTGAATCAAGGGAATATTAAATGAAGCGTTATATGTTCTATCTTCAAAGGCAGAAATTGAGTCATTTTCCTAAATATTTTCCTAAAACAACTGCTCAGAGAATTATATTTTAAATGGTTTATTTCTGTTGTTGCTGCGAATAAACACAGACCTTACACCAATTCATCAATTACTCCGTGTACAACTTAGATACCCTGATGACATTCTTCGAGTTGTGTCACCAGTCTCGCCCTCCTTTCCTGAAAGGTTCCTCCTCCACTAGCACAGACTCACTGTCTCCTGGGGGTTCCCTCTAATGCTGTGGGTTGATGTTTTCAATTTGATTTTATACAGATGTTGCTGCTGTTAGATGCCATTGAGTTGGGTCTGACCCATAGGCACAAAAGAATGCAACACAACCCGGTCCTGATCCCCACTCACAATTGCATCTATGCTTGAGCCCATTGTTGCAGCCATGGTGCCAATGCATCTCCTTCAAGGCCTCTTTTTGGCTGCCTTCCTACTTCAATAAGCATGATATCTATCTCTATGGGGTGGTCTCTCCTGATGATATGTTCAAATGACAAAGTCTTGATGTCTTTGTCTCTAAGAAGCACTTATTCCATGTCAGATTGGTTTGTCCTTTTAGCAGTCCATGGTACTTTCATTATTCTTTGATATCACCAAATTCAATTGTCTCCATATTTTCCCATCTTCCTTATTCAATGTCCAACTTTCACATGCATATAAAGCAATTAAAAATACCATTGCCATTGGGGAGTCAATTGCAATAATCAAGGTACAATCCCAACCTCCAGAAATGTGGGTGAAGGGAGAAAACAGATGGCATAAAATATGAAAATAAAATAATAATATATAAATTATCCAGGGTTCATGAGGGTGGGAGAGGGAGGGAGAAAAAGAGGAGCTGATACCAAGGGCTCAAGTAGAAAGAAATTGTTTTGGAAATGATGATGGCAACATATGTACAAATGTGGTTGATACCCTTGATGTATGGAATGTTATAAAAACTGTAAGAGCCCCAATAAAATGATTTTTTTAAATTAAACAGAAAATACCATGGCTTGGTTCAGGCACACATAAGTCCTCAAAGTAAAATACTTGCGTTTTCAATTTCTAAAGAGGTCTTGTGCAGCAGATTTACCTAATGCAACATGTATTTTGATCTCCTGACTGCTCCCATGAGAATTGATTGTGGATCCAAGCAAGACAAACACTATTGACAACTTCAGTCATTTCTCCATTTATCATGATGCTATTTTCCCAGTTGTGAGGATTTTGGTCTTCCTGACATTGAGTTGCAATCCATACTGAAGGCTGCAATCCTTGATCTTCATCAGCAAGTACCTCAAGTCCTTCTCACTTTGAACAATCAAAGTTGTGCCATCTGCATATCCCAGGTTGTTAATAAACTTTCCTCCAATCCTAATGCCACCTTCTTCTTAGTATAAGTCAACTTCTCTGAAAATTTTGTCAGCATCCAGATGGACTAATTATGGTGAGGATAAAATTCTGACACACACCTTTCCTGGTTTTAACCCAGGTAATAAATAGTTCCTTGTTCTGTTGGAACAAATATGTAAATTCTTAGTGAGCACAATCAAGTGTTCTGGAATTCCCATTCTACTCAATGTTATCCAGAGTTTATTAGAGTCCACACAGTCAAATGTCTTGGCACAGTCAATAAAAAAAACAAGTAACATCTTTTTGGTTCTCTGCTTTCAGTCAAGATCCTTTTGACATCAGCAATGTATCCCTTGTTCCATGCCCTCTTCTGAATCCAGACTGAACCTCTGGCAGTTCCCTGTCAATGTACTCCTGCAACCGTTGTGAGATGATCTTCAGCAAAATTTTCTTGAATGCTATTATTGTTCTATAGTTTGAACATTCTGTTGGGCCACTTTTCTTTGTAAAGGTCACAAACTTTCCAGACATAAATAATTGGGTGCTTCTAGTGCTTCACCAGCTTCTTAAAATCTTGCAGTTGGTACTCTATCAATCCCTAGAATTTTGTTTTTGGCTAATGCTTTCAGTGCAGCTTGAACATCTTCCTTCTCCATGATTGGTTCTTGCTCATATGCTACCTCCTGCAATAGTGGAATGTTAACCATATAGATAAATCTTATATATGCACAAAGCTTAAGGCAGGTCTTGTTTCCCAGTTAAGCTTTTGTTTATTTTAATATTATTTCAGGGAATTGTAGAAAGATCCCAGGGCAGTTTTTTCAGGTTTCATCTAGCCTCTATGATTGAAGAAAGACTGGATTCCATGAGAATTTTTAATTCAGTTCTGAATTTCCCCCTTTTTGATCAGAATTTTGTGCTAGAATCTTTGATAAAAAATTTTAGTAGTGGTAGCTGGTCACCTTTTGGTTCTTCTTGTCTCATGGGATAGACAGAAGTTGTTAATGGAAGCAGGTAGTCACATATTAAATATTCTCATCCTATGAGAATGATACCATTCTTCTTCACATCATTTATAACCAGACGTTGGTATATTCAACAACTTGATTCTTCTCCAGGGAAAAGAGTCTCCTTTTTCTCTTTCTCTTTCTATACATTTGTAATGTGAAGCTAGTTACGCACTCAGTCAGCAATATATAAGAACTTCCCGTGATTGGCCTAGCATTTGGGCTGCTGTAAGAGGGCAAAGCCGACGCAGAAGAATGTCTACTCTGCTTGAAGCGATGTGGTCTTTCATTTGTCAATAAGTGAAAGATAATATTTAATAACAAGTTGAAAAATGCAGTGCTAAGGGTGTATTTACAGTTCAAAGATAAGAAAAAGAATATAGAAGATATTAATCAGAGGGAGATTTATGGATGAGGGCCCTTTAATACACGCAGCAAATAATCTATCTGCACAAGGTTGTAGGGCAGGGATGGGGAGAACAAGACTTTCCCAATCTAGTATTCTTTCTTACACACAATTGGCAGATAATTGGTTTTCTGTTGATATGGAAAGGTATTATGAGGTAAGAAATAAGATAATAGAACAATGAAAACAAAGCTGTGAAATAAAGTTGAGTAAGGAAGTTGGAAAGCAGCTTTAAGTGTATCCCGTGTGATCAGGGTTAATCATATCAAAGGCTCATGCTACCACTCTTAATGTTCTCTTCATTAACTCCATTGTTCAACCCCCTGGCTCTGCTTCTTCATAAAATTGTTTTATGGAAACTATTTCACATGTCTTGAGCCCTCAGCTTCCTCTTATATAAAATAGGTATAAAGGAAATCTCACGATTGTTTTCTAGGGAAGGTATATAAGATACCTTGTAAATATCATGCCTGACATGTAAAATCCACTCCATACATGCATTAATAATAGAATAAGGCCTTGGACGTTTCTAGAAGCCAGGCAAAATGCATCTGAAAAGACCGGAGGGATGAGACATTCTAGAAAGAAGGAACATTATGAATAAAGACACAGAGGTGTACTTCATAAACCTTATGGGCAGGAGTTAATAAGGCAGTAAGATACATGTTGAAAAATATGGTTCAATAGGCATCTACACAAATATTTTCTTAAAATAATTCAAAAATACAGGAGTCATGTAGTAGAGGCCAGATACTAATTAACCCCTAAGACTACTTTAGGAATAATTGATTATCTAAATGGTTTTCCTCACTGTACGTTCGCAATGCATCCTGAATTTTTGACTCACAAATCTACAGAGTCTAGAATGTTCTTGTTTATATTAAACAATATTTCAAAGACATTGGCTGCAAACACTATCTAATTCCATACTGATTGACCTAGCATAAAATCATTGCTATACATAGAACACTGGCCTCATCAACAGCTGTCAGATTACCTAAGAGGGATAGGTGGGTGGTAAAGACCACATAATCTGTAGGATGTCAAAGAAAAATATTAGATTGCTCCAGGCTCCATGAGCAGAACAATGCAGATGCTGGAATTCACCCGAACTCAGTAAAGCAAGGCCTGCAGGTCTAACTTTGAAGCCATTTTGAGGCAACAACACTGTCACTTGCCACATCATTAAACAAAAAGAAGACAATAACAGAAAAAGAGAACACAGCTAGAACCAGCCAGATAATATTTAATGTTAGCTACATTAAAAGATTAGGCTCGCTTTGATGTTTTTATTCTCATATTACTGGTCTATTAATTTAATTTCTGCCTGTTGATCACACTACGGGTTGTTAACACTTCTAATTAATGTTTGTTGAACTTGGTGAATTGCTTGTTTTTTTTTTGTTTTGTTCTTAGTAGATTATGTAGTTTAGAATTTAATCGACAGCTGTTCTGCCCAATATGGTAGCGACCAGCTCCAGCTTTACCACCCACATTTCAAGAGCCCAACAGCTACTTGTGGCTATTGTTTATCTTATTAGATAGGCAAATCTGGAAGGTTTCCATTATGGTAGAAAGTTTGATTATGTTCCATTAAGTTCTATTAAATACAGACTAGAGTTTTTCTCATGCTGTTATATGCCATCACACTTGGTGGAAATTATAGTATTTGAGAGGTACGCTAAGGTTAAAAAACTTGTGGTCAGAAACACATGGTCCAGGACTCCCCTGACCCCTTATGCCTCAAGAGGAGCTGATATCTAATACAACATCTATAATCATTCGTGGTACAAACTGTGCATCACTTCTAAAGCTATGCCTGAGCAGACACATAAGTCCAATGCCATCAGGAAATATCTTTCCAATTAAGGGGATAAACATCGCATTAAATATATTATTTTTTATTAAAAAAAGACCAAAATCCAAGCCAGCAAGCTTTATTGAGTATCTACCATAGACAGGGATTTTTTTTGAGTATTTTGAAAACTACTAATATTTGTTTGCATTGGCTCTGTTTACCCCAAGAACTAACAAATTCAACTCGCTTTGTGGAACAAAACTATAGTCATCTTTGATATCTAAGAAAATCACACAACAGAATGTTGAAAATATTAGATTCATACTTTAAGTTAAAATAAAAGTAAGATGTTTGTGTTAAACAGGGTCCTCTAGAGAAACAAAACCAGGACACTTATGATTATAGATAGAAAGATAGATAAATAGATACAACACGAAGAAATAAACAGCTAATTGATCCACAGGGCAGTACAGAGGGCTGAGTTTAACTCACTTCCATTAGACAGTTAATATACTGGCACTTCTTCAACTCATGAGGGCTGCTCGGTGGAAATCAAGGAAGCAGACAGCTGAGTCTTCTTTAGAACAATACAGGTAGCCTGCCACAGGCAGCAAACAGCAGGGTGTGTCACCAACAGTTAGCCAGATGACAGAGTCCGACAGTCCCCAGTTCAAGTGATGTACACACCAGCATTGTGGCGAAGCAGGTCTCGAGGGAACCTCAAATTATAGTGATATGGTCCATGGGTTGGTTGTCGCACAAGTAGTGTAGCTCGCATGTTGATGCAGAGAACTGGCTAAGGAAGCTTCCCACTGGTCTGATCATCAGAGAGCAAGAGACAGAAAGGCAAGGCTTGCTGAGCCATTTTTCTCTTTGCCCTTCAATTAAACTGCAACCTTATTAATCCCCCATGTGTTTATTGGCCAGGTTTGCACAAGAAACTTACCTATCACAATGTCTTAGTGAAAACTGTTTGAAAGATGAACAGGAAAGCTGAGTTTTTTGTGATAGAAAATGAGTTATGTAGACTGTAATTATTTGGCAGGACGAGGAAACTGTTAGCATATTAATGTTCTTATGAACTTTTCCATTTCTCCCCAATCTATAGGAAATATCTTGTCTTCAAAATTAGTTTTAGATCACACAAAAGTATTTGTTACTCAGGCATCATCATCATTAAGGTATGCATTGCTAGGAAATATAAAATATAGCCCAACCTACTTTTCCCATCCTCAGTTTACAGAGTCATATGTTTCATAGACTTTTTAAGAGATAAGTGGATAAATGAACTCCATAAATCCTTGGATATTTAAGATTTTTTTTTCTACTGTGGAGCTAAATATATTCCAGAGCTGACCCAATAAAATCAAAAAGGGTCCGACTCTTCGAAGCACCAAGGAGCCCTGGTGGCAAAGTGGTTAAGAGCTCACCTGTTAATTGAAAGTTTGGCCATTCAAACCTTCTGTCTAATCCGGAGGGGAAAGATGTGACTGCTTCCACAAAGCTTATGGCTTGTTTGAAAGCCCTCCGGGGCAGGTCTAATTCAGCCTATGGGGTCGCAATAAATTGGAATTGACTTGGTGGTGATGGCTTTATTCTAAGCACCATATTACAGTTGGTGGCAAGCCTCTGCTGCTGCACACCATGAAGGTCAATTTGAGTTGTGCAACTTCAGCGGGGATAAGATTGATATCCGGGACAAGGGGGTCCCTATACCAGACCTGATGGAAAGATTGTCCCATTTCTTAAGGCAAAATGTGAATGAGCATTCCTTTCCAAGAAGAACCTTTGGCAAAGAAACCTTATGGTTCTCTACAGAAGGGAGCACACGGGGGCGGGGGGGGGGGGGGAGGGATCGGAAGAAACTCCAGAAAAAAGAACTCACTGGGAAGTCACATTTCACAGGGCCATGCACAGTGCATCTCTTTCTGATATAATGGCCAAGAGGCATCAGAAGCCTGAAGTTAGAAAGGTTCAAGAAGAACAGGTTCTCAGGCCTGCCAAGGAAGAAAAAAAGGCAAAGCAAGCACCTATAAAGGCAGCAATGGCTGCAGCTACCGCTTGCACAAGTGCAGCATCCAGAAAAAGATTGTCACGCCAGAGAAAATTAATCCTCCCCTGTAGGTGAAAAATGCTAAAGTGGCAGGTGAGACATTCAAGTAAAGATGCAACTGTACCTCAAAAAAAGAGAAAATAAAATAAAAAAGAGATTGGTATCTGTACACTCCAAAATATTCATTGAATATATTTATGCACCAAGTGATGGTGATGCTGGAGAATTGACCCTGAACAAAATAACTTTTTCATGCAGAGGAGAGAGACATCTGGAAGTTACAGAGGTTATTAAGAAAATGCAGCAAGAGAAGAAACCAGCAGGAGCAATGCTAGTAAAGAGAAAGCTTGCTGATCAAGAGACATTTGAGTGAAACCGGAAAGGCCATGCAAATATCTGTGAGAACAGCATTCCAGGGAGAAAAATCCAAACCAACAAGCTCAAAAATGGAAGGACATGAAGTTAGAGAAATTATCAGAGGGCCATGTGGGGATAATTCATGGTTCCTGAGCAGAAGGCGGTGTGATCATTTGGGTAGTAGGTAGAGGGTCATTTGTGTTTTGAAATCTCTCGCTTCTTGCTGAGTGAAAATACCCTGACAAGCTGGGGGAAGTGTGTTGACAAGTTAGACTGCAGAGACCTGATCAGATTTCTGCTTGGCTTGGATGGAGATGGTTGTGATGGGGAAGTGGTCGAGTATTGAATCTGCTAAATGGATCCTTGACATGTGCGATGATAACGATGCTCTCAAGACTTTGGAGGGAACAAGTGCAGGCAAGAGTGTTCACTTATGGTGGGAGGCACAGTTTAGGAATGAATATGAACAGACAGATGAGGAGTTTACTGCTGTTCACACAAAGGCAGTGGTATCTCTAAAGACATCAGCGCCCGGCTATTTAGGAGGCAGGGATGCGTTTGGGAGGCAGAAATGACATTGGAGCTCCCGATACAATTTTGGAAATCTGTGGCAAGGGTTGGATGAGATAGCTGCAGAGTGAGGATACTATCCACATGGGTTTGAACTTCTCTCCGATGCTGACAAAGACCACAAACAAATCAGAGAAATAGCTGCAATTACTGCTTATCTGTCACCCAGCATTGCCAGGCAGCTGGGATGCCCCTGGGTAAATACCCAAAGTAGTTAGTACTTAGCATTTTTTTCTAAATATTTCAGGAATCAATCTTTCTGACAGCCTTTGAAATGCTCAGCAAGGTAGGCTTCCACATGACTAAAAATCATGCGTGCGTTATCTGGTAGCATAACACCAACTTCCACAGAACCAGCTGTAGCCACACTGATGCCTCTTCCGCTCCATTGCTTTGCATTGCACAGCTGGATCAGAGATCATGAACGGGTCCAAAAGATGCCAGGGGCTGAGCAGGATTTCCAAAGCCCTTCTGAAACCTCAAAGTGTATTTGTTCAAGTATAAGGGTCTGCAAAATGTCAAGCACCTGTCAATCAACTCCTATCTGAAAATATGGCCATCTGTGATATACCACTCCTACTTTGGGTATAGGATATTTGAATTTTAGCTAGGTACATTTTCTTTGAGGGGCAGCCTTGACATCATTAGCAAAGAGCTGACCAATGATCCCATGAGCTCTGTTGGCGATATAATGAATGCAATCTGCTGGGTGTTTCTGCTCCTCTGAAGGTGTGTGTGTGTGTGTGTGTGTGTGTGTGTGTGTGTGACTTGCTTCTTCTGCCAAGTCGGCAAGTTTTCCCGAGGTTTTTCCTGCCCATCCTAACATCAAACCCATGTGTGTGTGTGTGTGTGTGTGTGTGTGTGTGTGTGTGTGTGTGAGTGGGGCGGGGGAGAGGGGTGTTTGTTTATTTCAACTCCGTTTTTTTAAAATGCTTATTTTGATTAAAAGATCACTCTGAAAAGTCAGTGCTATCATCAGCATATCTTTTGAGGTATGCGTGAAAAGAAACCAGAGACCAAGCTCTCAAAGTGCCAAGATAAGTTGTCATATCAGATTATAAAAGGCATCACGCCATGTAGTTATGTAGAGTCCATTTATCACATGGATCAACCCTCTAACTCTGCATCATCCCAGTATTGTTTCAAAGAAAAGCTGGTTAGCAATCGAAGGGGTCAATGGAAGCCCAATATGTCTAGTTCTCAGTCAGAAGCGTCAGGAAAATAAACTGAAAACAAAGCAGCATTTTTAGAAACTATCATACACTTTCTGGAATAATATTTAACTACTCATGAAATAGCTATTCATAAAATAGATTTACCTATCTTTACCACTTTATAGATACATGATCAGCACACTTGTAATCCTCACTAGCAATTCCTTTGATAGAAGATAATTCCATATAGGATATTTAATATATTCATATGGCAAGCAAACGAGCTCACCTGTGCCCTTACATATCCACCATACGTATGTTCAAAATCTTTCCTTGTTGAGGGTATTGTTCAATTGAACAAATTCATATAACTTTGAAAATATAAAAGACAAAAGCAAATGTTTTACTGATGAGAGTGGATAAATTAAAGGCATGCTCTTTAAAATTAAAGAGGAGGATGCAAAGCGAATGTCAGATGGAGTCAAGCTCTGCTTAACAACTAAATGAATGGGCAGCATTCGTTTCTGAAAGTTTCTGTGCACCTAGTAAATGTTCAACAAATATTGATGAGTCTTGACAAAAGGGAGTTGTCATTATAAAAGTAGGAAATCAAATCAAAGTTCAAGAAGGAAGTAACCAAGAATAGTGCCTCATTCCATTCAATAGTCTAGAATAAATTGTACGTAAAAGAACCAGAAAAAAGAGTTCCTTTTAGTGAACAGGTAAGTCTAGGATGGTTGAGGTAATTAAGAGTCCAAAACATATTAAATATGCAAGAGAATATTGACCTAAAAATCTATATGAGCACTTTTATTAGTGATTCATTAAAAATATGGCAAGTTTGCATAAAACATAAGTCCATTACACAGGGAAGAATGTAAGAAAATAATTTAATATCTCTCTAGAGATACCTATAAAAAACAAGTATTTATGTATAACTCATTTTAGTGTTTTGTATTGGGATTTTGTCAGGCTGTTAACTGCAAGGTCAGTAGTTCAAAACCACCAGCAGCTCCTCAGGAGAAAGATGAGGCTTGGAAACACACAATGGCAGTTGTAGTTAGGGGTCAATCCTTTGGGGTTATTATGAGTAGGAATTGACCTTTGTAGAGTGCATAGCAAAACCTCACTGGGGAGTTTACGGTATAGTCGATGTCTGGCAAGGTATTATAAAGGAATACAAAAGGAAAGAAGGCATCAATCTTTCCATAAATAACTGTTCAATTTCATGGAAGAGGTAAACTCGGGAAGCAGAATAGAGTGTTAGAGGCACACAGAAGAGAGAAAAAGATATTTTTTGGCTTAAAGAGGTCAAAAATATTTTATAGAAAACCTGTCACCTTTTTTTCAATTTTGAAAAAGAAAAAAACCCTAAAATATACTGAGAAAATAATACACACACACACACACACACACACTTCCCAACCAGATCTATAATTCTGTCATATTTTCTCCTAATTATTTTTTAATTAGGCATTATGAAAGGTGCCCTGGATGCACAGTGGTTAAACGTCTCCCTGATGACTGAAAGGGTAGCACATTGTGCCCATCAGCTGATCCTCATGAGGGAGAAGAAACCATTTCCTGTTTTTCGGATTGGAGCCTTGGAAATGCCATGGGACAGGTCTACTCATTCCCTGGGGTGAGAATGAGTTATAATGGGGTCTATATCAACAAATTAAGTAACCCATGTGGAGTGCTTTCCTCTGAAACTACAGGCAGGGTCCCCTTTCCAAATTGATAGACAAACACTTTGGGGTGGATATTTCCATTCCGATTTTCTACTTGCACTTCCATCAATGAACAATTGTAAGTGACCAAACTGGCTGCCTTTCAGATGATTCCAACTCAAGAGTCACCTTAATTTGGATATATATTACACACACATACACACACACAGAATTTTTAAAAATTCAAAGGTAAGAAGCATTATTACAAAATCCTTGAACTTCTATTAAATGAAAATATCAAACTGCAAAACTATTATTTTTTTGACACATGCTAGGTCTATCTACCTCTGAAGGTATTTCCATTTCTCTAACCCTTCCTCGAAGAATTCTATGTCTATGTCTATAATTTACCCTTATTCCCCTTGGAGAATGAGCAGCTGCATTGTCGCGATGGGAAGGAAAAAAAAAAAAACTCAGCGTAACTTTCTTGGCCTTTCTCTCCAGTATTGTTTTTAGTTTTTTCTAAAAATGTTCTCTAATGATATGCCGTGATCACCCTGTATCGTTGGAGAGCATCCATCAAGGTGATAACTGTGCAACCACCCCCCCAAAAAAAACAAACAAACAGTTGTCATAAACTTCTGAACCGATTTGTTTAGAAGGAAACTGGCCCACCCTGGGATGCCCTTGAAAATCACTCTTTGGATTGGGCCTTTTCAGTGTTTTGAAAGCACCTTACACCTAAGTGTATTACTGGGATCACTTGTTTGTAGCCACCCACTGAGACACATTTTATTGGATAATAATACATATATATTACTGAGACTAAACGTGAATGTGCAGGAACTGGAGCCCTAGAGCAATACTTTTTAAAAACTAATATTTATAACCTTCTTGTTGAGGTGTGATTCTTTATGGATTTAGACTAATATTTTGTTATGTTTTCCACTGTAAATAAGCTTTGCCACTCTGTCACTTGTCTTCTTATACTTGACGTTTATTATTTCTTTTTCTTTATAATTGTATAGAACTATAATGTGGTAAGATTTTACTTTTATTTTTATAGTGATTTCTGTCTAGGTGAAGAACGTTTTCCTACACCTAAGGATACATGAAGATATTATCCCTTATTTGGGAAAGATTCCATTTTGTGTTGAGCCTTTGCAAGATTAGTGTATTAGCCACAAGGATGGCTAGACAGCGTCGCAAATTAAGAAACAGAAGTTAGAATCATATAGCAAGGGTTCATATATCTTGAGTAGTGTGATGTTCTGGAGGGGGATGTATCTCTTGGCTGTCAGGGTTGCTAAAGAGATTTGAGGATTTAAATTTCTTCCACAGACTTTCAACCACATATTGCTTTTTAAATGTCTTTCACTGCTATATTCAGAGGTACCTGGTATTTCAAACTCCTGAGCCTATCCTGAGTTGTTTCTTTTCTTTTTTTAACATTTTATTAGGGACTCATACAACTCTTATCACAATCCATACATATACATACATCAATTGCTTAAAGCACATCTGTACATTCTTTGCCCTAATCATTTTCAAAGCATTTGATCTCCTGATGCAAAGGGCCAGAGTTGTTTCTTATTGACACCCAATCTCAATTTTTTACATGACTCTAATTAAACTAACTTTCATTTTTCATCTTCCAAAATCCCATAAAAATGTAATATCTGTTTTTTCCCATTCGTATACTGTGCTTTATTTTTAGAGTTCTGTTATTATGGTGTTGGGAAAGAGAACTGTGCTGTGTTGAATGGTAGTTTGGTTCTCTAAAAGGCATGCCTACTGGAAACCTGCAGATGTGACCATATTGAGGGGGAAAGACTTTCAGGTATCATTAAGAATTTCATTCAGGAAGACCTGGATTAACCTTGATGTCAATCAAAATGTCTTTAGAAGAAATGAGAGATGAGAAATACAGAGGTGGAGAGGACATGAAGATAGGGGTAATGTGAGATTGAAGTAATGTATTTACAAGCCAAAGAATGCCAAGGTTTGCTGATAACCACCAGATGCTAAGAAAGAGGCTTGGACCAAATTCTTAAAATCTCCAGAAGGAAACAAAGCTGCTGACACATTGTTTTTAAATTTCTGGCCTCCAGGGCTGTGAGAGAATAAATTCTTGTTGTTTTAAGCCATCCAGTTTGTGGTAATTTGTTAGAACAGCTCTAAGAATTTCATACAAGCACAAATAAAAGCTTCCACTTCGTCAGCCACATTCACCCCCAGGAGTTTTCAAGAAGTGGCTTTTCTATGGAAGTAAATAACATGCACAAATCGTCAGCATTGATCTTAATGAATTTCCACAAACTGAAACGCATTTGCATTACCAGCCCCCAGATCAAAGCATAGTATATCTAGAGATATTAAGTCAGTATCGAAGATGCTCTTCTAATGTCCCCTCCCCTTTACCACTCCATTCATCAAGGGTCATCACTATCCTGATTTCTAACCACATTGATTAATTCCACTGTTTCTGAAATGTATATATATGAGATGATATATTATGCACTATATTGATCTACATCCATGCACACAATATTGTTTTGTGAGATTTATCATATTATGATGTGCAATTAGCATCCCTTCAATTTTATTGATATAAATATTCTATTTATTTTTATATTTTACTGTTCATAGACCTACTTATTTACACTCTGTACTATTGATAGACCTGTAGGTAGATTTTATTCTAATTTTTGGTTATTACCAGCAGTATGACTATGAACATTATTGTTCATGTCCTCTATGTTTCTGTGAGATACACTCATCTTCCTAGAAGGAATATGCATAAGTTAATATTCATGTTTAATAAATACTGACAAAGAAATTTGCAAAATGGTGGTACCAATCTATCACCCAACTAGCAGTGTTTGAGAAAATTCAAAAAAGTTTAGAAATCTTGCAGGTGCTACCATGAATGGGTAGAATGTAGCTGTCCAATGTTTGTGGCATGGGATTGAACGATACAAAATGATTAGTACGGGGCTTCAAAAAGTTGGTGGCAAAATGTAATTAAAAGACCATGGGATTTTACATGAACTTTTTGAAGGCCCTCGTACATACTAAAAAATAACATCATTTCCTTTTTACATCTGAAACTGTCACCCATGTAAAGGCCATAAATGTTGCATCTGGTCTTCATAGACAACAAACCGAACACACAAGACATCATCAGCATAAGAAGAAGAATGCTACTTCAAAACCACTGGATACCACTATTACTAGAGTAATAACATCCTTATGATCTTATGAACATGACCACTTTTAATTTTTAAATGCATGCTTTTTTTCCAAGTGCCACAGGCCAAGAAAGTATATGTACCTTAAGTGGAACTGAAATCACTGAAATAAATTAAATTGCTTATTAAAAATCCTAACTAAAACCATATCAGCCTCCTATTTAAGCTCCTGAAGGATTTCACAAGCTTGAGGCATCATTTTAAAATTGAATGGAAGGGACTTAAAACTCATATAAAAACTCAGCCAAAGTAAGGTGAGCTTGGACTTGGGTTTGATGTCACATTAATTAACACCTAGGTGTTCTGTTGAAAATGATACGAATTTATTGGAAAGATCAAGGGAAGACAGCACTCTGACCCTTCATACTAAATTTTACTCCTTTTTGTAGTGTTTAGCAGCATACAAAATATTACTGGAATCCAGTTTTGTGTCTAGAAAATGATTTCACCAGCTATAATCACACTTAACTATTATAACAGGATACCGGAGACATATGCTACATCTTTTCAAATAGATAAAAATTGTACTGGAAATAAATGTAAAGTCACAAACATGAGCCCCAAGGCAATTACACTGAGGATCCGTACTGAGTTATTCAAAGGTCACAATCTAATGCTTCCATTTACCGGTATTATACCTGTCACAATAGAAATACAGATCACAGGAACATGGTTTTAATAGTTAAGACGCCTATGATTCAACAGTCTAAAACCAAATATGTATTATTTCAATACGTCTTAACATTTTTAGAAGTATGAAACAACACAGCAGACGTAAATATTTAAGTCTGTTATCCATTTACGTAACATCCTGAGAAACTACTTAATATGGAATGGTAAATTGTTCCATTCAAATAAGATATTAACAATTAACTGGAAATATTGGTGATTCTTATGATTTGGGGCTAAATTGTACATGTTTATGTAGGTTTCCCATATGTTATCTTTCTGTTTGCCATTATCTCACAAAATCTGGTCTGAAAATGAAAGTTTTGTTTGAATCATGAAAACAGGCATATTATGTACTGTTTGTTTTACAGATGAATACATTTAATATGCCTGTCAGTGAATGTTCATTTTACTAAAGGCAACAAACTTTTCCAACCACCTGATCGATTCCCCCTTTGCATTGAAACATCTTGTTTCTTACTGGACATGAAGGACTTCAATTAGAAAGCTATTATGCATTTCTTAGCCTTGGACATCACTTCAGATGACTGCACAAAGCTTGAATCACACAACTTAACAGCAAACTCCTTCAATATACACATGCATTCTCCCAAATTAATATGAACTAATAGAGATTTTCTAGAGTTGTTTAAGTGCATTCTTTCTAAATAAGTGTTGAAAGAAAGCAGAAGAATGTCCCCAATATATTGAGTGCTGATGAACGCAAATAGGGTTGAAAATATTTCAATTGAATAGCTTAGGCCACTTGAAAAACACATTGTAGATACAACTTTGGAATAGCCATCCAATCTAGGAAAAGCTCTAAAGTCTATCAAAAGGAGATAATTTTTTAGATGAAATCATAATCAATTGTAATTAGAGGAAGTAAAACATAGCACCTTTTCTCAGAAAGAATTAGGTATAGTAATATCATTCTATCAGGAAAAAAACCAGAAACTTAATTTCTTTAGAAGATCTACTATGTAAAACTACAACATGACACTTGATTTTCTGGACAAAGATAGAGTTCCATACTTGTGGCTGCCTAATTAATGAAAAAGAATCAATTGCAAAATTGTACACTTTATAAACACTATTCTCCTTTCTGCATTACTTCATTTGTATTTAAAAAAAACCTTCTGGTATCACCTAAATTAATTGAATAGGGTCAATCTAGTATCTAAGAATTTACAAGCATATCAAAGGGGGAAAAACAGAAAGAAAAAAGAAAGCCAACCCACGGCGTTAAATCAATTACAAATCAGAGCAACCCTATGGGACAGAGAAGAATTGCCCCTGTGGGTTTCCAAAGCTGCAAATCTTCATGGGAGTACAAAGCTTGATCTTGGCCCAGTGGAGCAACTGGGGATTTCAGATGGCTGACCTTGGGCCTAACAACACAACTTGCAGGCAGCAAGTCCTTTCTAAAACTGTAGGTTCTGGAGACGTCTCAAAGGCATCAATTATGTAATCATAAATGAAAAGACACTTCCTCAGTCTAGGACTAGCTTCCCCTGTGCATCTCTCAATAAGGTGCCATCAGAATTATTATTTCTAAACCAGTTCAATGCACATTTCCCTGGCAGAAAGAAACTCCAGGGCATTCAATGACTCCAGTGGTGCTCAGATATATTGTCTTCTTCCCTCGACATCGCTCATAGGATATTAAAGCATGATCAACCGGCTTTTACACGGTGTATTGAAGTTAACAAGCACGTCTTAGGCACTACATAATTAATAATACCAATAACAATTTACATAAAATTCAATAACTTACTGTGATCAAGTCAGAGTCTGACTTAGAGGGACCCTGCTTATGTAAGTTGAAAGCCAAATAATTTTCCTGAGGATAAGCAGGTGGTTTCAAATGGCTGATCTTTTAGTTAGAATTCCAATGCATAGCCAATATGCCCCCAGAGCTCCCAAACCTTATATAATGTACTTAAAAAGCTGGTAACCTAATGGTTTTGAAAGAGAATTCATGATAAAACAAAGTCAAAAGCATCGCAATGGAGGTAGGTATGGACAGTCTTTGGGGAGCACAGAGAAGGTTCTTAGAAATTCTGCCTGAGTGCCACACCTCTAAATGTGCACCTGAATTCTCACATTTATATAAGAAAACCTCACCCTTTCCATCCCCAAAGTGCATAGTGGCTGGAGAATGCCAGAAGTCACAACATTGCTGAGCTAGCTCTCTCCACTGACCCAATACCAAGTGTAGCCAGTGCATCGGATCATTGATGGGCCTTCATCAGTAATGGCAGGCATCACGAGTGCCACACATTTATCAATGCTAAGATATAACCCCAAAGAACACATGCTAATAAAACACTTCTCTGAAGACCGCTGGATTTGTTGCCTATCGATTATGTGTGAATCGTTGCAATTATTCAGTAATCTTTGTACAATGCTATAAACCATTAAAAACAGGGATCATCCTATTTTTGTCAATAAACGTATTTCCTTTAGCAACACCAGCACATCTTGGCCAATGGAAGCATCCTGGCTAAATGTTAAACAAGATCATTTTTATTCATTTGTCTTACGGGATGAATCATGGTGATTAAAAGTATCATTTTATGCTGAGTCAAGACAACATATTACCAGTGCCATGGCAACTCATTTCTTTGTGTACATATCGAAATAATTCATTGATCACTCAAATACTTGGAAGTGTCACCAACAGATAAGATTTCTGTATGATGTCATTATATCATCGGACCATCTGATAAACTATTGCTGAAATGTTACAGTAGTATTGATTGCAACTGATGAATGGAGACACACTAGCCCAAAAGAACCTCTTGTCCTTGGCCCCTATGTATACCTGAGTAAGGATAGTGATGTTTCCTATAAATTCTGGATGGAGATGAACACCCCCAATATTCCAGGCACACACATCTTTGTGTGACCTCACCTAAGTGAGACAGAGCTGAGATAGCCAAGACTAATGAAGTCGAAACACATGGGGTCACAATGAGCCCAAATCAGCTCCACAGCAAATAAGAACAAGGTGCTGAGTTGGACTTCACTAATCCCCTGTTTGTCCCATTGTGAATGCATGAATATGCCTGCAAAGACCATTTCTTTCGCATTGTCTTCATTGCACTTGTTTAACAAGTGGAGGTGCCAATGACATGGTAGACTTCATGTCTGTCTTCAGAAATGCTAAGGACAGTGTTGAAAATGATTCGAACAGGAAATGAAAAACAGAGGGCATTCATTCTGCATTACAATTAACTATGGCAATCCGATAACAGAAATGACACTTTTAGGCTTTGTGGGAAAACAATCATAACAACGGAAACATCACTGCAATTCTTTGTCCCAGCCATGCTGTTCCACGATCTGTGGCTTTCCCATAGAGTGCTCCCTCTATCTGGATCCCTGATCGTCCCTTCTCCCATGCGCCAACTCATTTCTGTGATTATGTCCCTAACGTACCACTCCTTCAGCAGGCTAGAAACTTGCTTCTGCATTTGCCTTTCGGTGCCTACTGAATACTGCTGCCTGGTTTGTGGAAGGTACACAAAAATCTTGGTGGAAAGAAAAGGAAAAATCTTGTGATCTCTTTCTCTGAAGAGACTGTCTCAGCAAGCTGATTCAATTGAATAATTCAGCATCATGTTTTGTAAGAGAAAAAGCCTGCAGTCATTGTGACAGCCTCCCTTTTGTAGAAGGCACAGGGAAGCTTCACAATTCTTTCCTTTGATTGTACTTGATGGACACCAAAATGCACTAGCTTTGCTAATAAGTGGAGTTAATTAAAATGGTACATGACTGTTTCCCCAGAGCCCCAGGGGAAAGGTCCAGCTGGGTGCCCGGGTGAACTGGAGCCATCGATTCAAGCATGACAGATGAGCCAGGAGCTGTTCATTGTATCTCAGTTCTGCTTTTGTCCATGTGTTTGTTACATGTTTGAACTCACAAATATGTACTAATACAATATTTCATGTCAGAGAGAAGCTACTATCAACAGTTTGCACGCAAAAAAAAGACACCTAGTGGCACAAAGGTTAAGCACTTGGCTACTAAGCCAAAAGTCAGTTCTAACTGACTAGCCTCTATGTAGGAAAACAAACAACCTGGCAACTGGCTCCTGGACAAGCATGGCTCTGGCAACTGGCTGGGGCAGACCTGCTCTGTTCTCCAGTCTTGATCTGAGTTGGAATTGATTCAAGGGCACACACACAACAATAGCTGGCAAGTTTTCATCATTTATGTTTAATTATTCTGAATTTCACTAGATGACCATTTCCTAGTTCCCAACTGGCAAATCTTGAGACTGGACTCAAAAGAAGTTCACATTGGGCCAGAAGCCAATGCTTGTTTTCATCTCTACAGATGAGGTGGGGGTCATGTTGTCAACTTCTGGCTGCTTCACTACAACCGCTCCAAAGGAGGTGGGGAAAGGGAAAACAAGCTCCAAGAAATAGGGACCCACTGCACAGGCACAATCTCAGAGGGGTTTATGAAGGGAAAAACCAAGTGGTTTTGCCATCCACTACCATTGGAGCTCTGGAGGCACTGTGGTGGAGCCCGAATGGCTTAGTGAGTTAGGAGTTGGCCGATTAACCTCGAGGTTAGCAGTTCAAACCCACCAGGCTGCCTTCTCCCATAAAGACTCCATGTTCTAGGATGGCCATGAGTCAGATTCAACTCAATGTCAGTGGGTCTGGCTACTTTCAATACTCTCTTGTTATGGACTAATATGCTAGCCAGCATTGAAGACGGAGGCAGGGGGAAGTTGTTCTATCTTGATATTAGTACCGTCTGCATTTTCATGAGGTGAAAGAAGCAATGCCAATGAAAACTGAAATTCAACATTTGGGAAGCAACTCCATGACCCAATTCTGGCTTACATACATTTTAAAGCTATTTTTTCCCTTTACAAACAGTACCATAATGAGATGGGGTGCTAGAAGATTTTTGGATCATTCCCTTTCTGGCAAAGTTGAATCTATAATAAAATTAAGAAGAGAGCAAGACTGGTGATATCCTGGACACTTGCGTACAATGTTCACTAATCTCTTTAGACTTAGAGTGTAGCATTGAAAGCAAGCTGCCATTCTGCCAAGTTGGGGAGAATTCACAAATAAGGGACAGCCTAGTCCAAAAAATGCTGCCCCTCTGTCCTTTCTAAGCAAATGCAAAGATCACAAGTGAGGTAAAAATCTTCGCCTTTCAATGACAAACAAGGCGTCCTGCAATCATTCTAACGTTGATTTACTTCTCACTGGCATTGATTGAAAGAGACATTTTTCGTAGTGAAACTAGAAGTGACTTTCAAAGAGTATAGGATCTCTTGGAGAAATGACATTCATCATGCAAGCATTTTAAAAAGAGAACAATGGCACGCCATCTACTGGCAAATGATGGCACACCTGTGGAAATGGAGAAATAGATTTTAAGACAACTTGGAGAAATCAAGCCCAATCCTTTATTTGGGGTTAAGACATAAAGCCTAAAGTTCAATGATGTATAGGTATTTTTATGAAATTCTACTATATTCTGGGAGAAATGTATTATATATATATATATAACAATTACTTTAAGTCTATAATAATAGCTTGTCTAGTGGTAAGAGCACATACAAATAACAAAACACAAAAAGCCCACGACCATCTAGTAGTCTCCATCTCCCAAATGAAGCAGACAGTTCCATCTTCCTCCTGAAGAGCTGGGGATAGTTTTGAACCCCTGACGTTGTGGTTAGCAGTGCAATGGTTACCCGACAGCACCACCAGGTAAGAGGAGATAGGTTTAGCTAAATAGACTGATAAATGAAAGCTAGCATCTTGTGTTGCCCTTCAAATAATCGAAATGAAAGCTATTTAGGTTACTTTTTCAGACGAAGTTACAAATATTTTCTTTTAAAAGTATCAGTTTCAAAATGTCTATGGAGAGACAGAGCACATTTTTACAAAGACAAAATAATAATTCTGATTCTTAAAATAAGACTACGCCAGGAGATTTTTTTAAGGGCCGCATTCAGAAAATTATTGTCCACCAGTCATCTCACTCACTCAGTCACTGCCCGGAAGCTGATGCTGAATCATGGCGACCCCATAGGACTGCTCCAATGAGTTTCCAAGGCAACGGTTCCTTGTTGTTGTTGTTGTTAGGTGCCTTCGAGTTGGTTCGAACTCTACACTTCACAGAAGGAAACACTGCCCAGACTTGTGACAGCCTTTCAATTGCTCCTACGCTTGAGCCCAATGTTGTAGCTTTACGGAAGTGGCAAGTCTCATTTTTCTCGTGAGGAGTAGCTGGTGGTTCCTGACTGCTAAGCTTGCGGGTGTCAAGCCCAACAAGCAATCCCTATGTCATCAGGGCTCCATATTGCGGAGCAGAGTATTTGAAAATAAGGTTCACGGGAACACAGCCAGATCTGTTCTTTTACCTAGTGTCTCTGGCTGCTTCTGTCCTGCAGCAACAAGCTCAGTGGTGGGACTAAGACCTTACAGCCTTCAAGAAAAAAAGCATGTTTTCAAAATGGTCGTCTGCTACTCTTTTGGGTCATTTTATACATATGAAAGTGCATGATTTATTTTAAATATTCATACTCAAAAATGATGTGGCTAGCTAACAAATAATTAAAACATTTGAGCTTATCTCATAAATTAGATTTGAGTTTTATATATAATTTTAAAAAAAGATTTTTTTATAATAAAGGCAATCATTAGTTTGAAGAATGAATATGATTGTGATCATATTTAATTAAGGTAGGAAATAATTCTTATATGTAATTAGATGATATAATGTAATTTTTCTCATATAAGGGAGAAACAAAACAACAACAAAAAAGCAATGGCTAGTATTTGTAACAAAGAAGCCCTGGTGGTGTAATGAGTTATGTGATGGGCTGCTAGCCACTAGATCAGCTGTTTGAAACCACCAGCCACTCCATGAGAGAAACATGAGGCTTTCCTCCTCCATCAAGAGTTACAACTTCAGAAACTCACAAGGGCAATTCTACATCATCCCAAAGGGTTGCTTTGGATCACAATGGACTCAGTAACTGTAAAAATTCTACATCATCCCAAAGGGTTACTATGGATCACAATGGAGTCAGTAACAGTAAATTTTGAGTTTAGAACACTTGGAACAGGTAAACAATTATGTCAGCATAAAATATGAATGCCACGAGCAGTTGCCTTTATGCCAATGATCTACATATAATAATTGAACATTCAAAGCATTAGAAAACATGGTTTTAAATTCACACTTATCCAAAATTGCTTTAGCTGGCATCACACCTCTTAAGAAATACAATCTATGCTCCACACATCTATCTTATTGTGAAACAATAGAATTAAAGCTTTTCTTATCCAAAGAATACAAGTTTGAATATTAATGACTTACACCCCAATCCCCCAATACCATTATTATGTCTATGTGCAAGCTCACTGGTAATAAAAAGGGATTTTATATCATTTCTTCTTTTAAATGGTTGATAACTGCACATGCAAACTTCTAAGCTATCTTCTATCACACTTCTTGGCAATTGTAGGAGCTGCAGTTCAGAGGCAAGACCTGTGGAACGTGACTTATTGAGTCCATGTTTATAAGATGCCAATATTTTCCAATAAATCAGGTGTTTGTTTTACCACCAAATTATTTCCTGGCACACACACATACACAACACACACACACACACCAAAAATTCTCATAACAATTTAACATATTGATAGGCCTATATTGAAGTGTTTGGAATAATGTGAGAATCGGTCTTCTCTCTAAAAATATTCTTTTAAGAAAAAAACAGCAGAGGAATTGCTATATTTCAACGTAAAACAAAAAAAAATCAAATGGCACATCAAGGTCAGGTAAGACAGTTTTCACCCAAGAAGAAGACCTTACATGTGTACCATATGGAATAATCAACAGCAGAAAGTTCTGAAAACCATAGGCCGCTAGATCTAGATGAGATATTACAAATCATACTCTAGCTTATAAATCATCAATCAATTGAGGCCAGGTGAAAGCCAATTTAGGATATTGGAAGAGATGAAGGGTAAAATAATCCTGGCCTAATGCCTTGGATTTGAGAATTCTTTGAATTTAGCCATAAATAAGTTACAAATTAGTTTACCTATTCACTTAAACTGTTGAAGGAATTGAAGAAAAATAATGCATATTATTTAAATCTGTGGCCAAAACTAGTCCATAGTAACTTTGTTATACAACTAATGAATATTTTAATAAATATAATTATTATCTTGTGAGTGGTACTGTATCCATCATTTTGTGTTAATGAATTGCACAGGAATATAATATATCTAATTTTTAGTCACGATTTGGCATTTATTTTGCCTGAAAAACTAGATATGGCTTTGGATTATTGAAAGGAGTGAGAGGTCCCTGGGGGAAATAGGGCCTAAGATCATATGACCATGAAGGAATGGTCCTGGATGTAGAGCAAGCAGGCCCTTAGTTAAGGAAACTTTTTAGTCATTATCAAATGTTTGAGGGAATGAGTCACTGGTCCACAGGCTCCTGGGACAGCTAAGTCAGTAGGTATCACTGAATGAACAAAGGCAATGTTATACATCCTGTTGGGTTGAGTCGGGTCTTAAAAGCTTGTGTGCAACCATCGAAGAGGTTGTTATTGTTTTCTCTGTGCCTGCAGCAAAGACAAGTGAAGAAAATCAAAGACTCAGCAAACAATTGGTCCAAAGAACGAAGGGCCCATATGAACAGCAGCTTTCACTACCCCAAGACTTGAAAAACTAAATGCTGCCAAAATGAAACAGTAAACATGAGCCATGAAACAGGAGAAGAAAGTCCCCAGATTTATGAGCAACTGTTCACACCATAAGTGAAAACATTGAAATGTAGGGAAATGGGGGGGAGTGTGTAAAATAAGCAAAAGCAAATTCAAATGACCAGTAAACACTTTCTACTTCCTTAGTAGGACAAATTAAAACATGATTTCACTCACATTAATTTCATCATGTTTAGAATTGACAAGGATGTGAATAAGGGGGCACTCTTATACAATGCTGTTGGGTATGCCACAACCAGAAGGAATATTTTGGAAAACAATTTAGCTATATACTTGTATGTGTGTGTGTAGTTATTGACCTCAAGTTGATTTCAACTCCTAGCAACCCCAGATTGTGCTGAGGAGGATGGCTGCATGGGGATTTCAAAAATGTGACCATTTAAAAGCATATTTCCAAAAATAAATAAATAAATAAAATTAAAAAAAATAAAAGCATATTTCCAGACTTGTCTTCTGAGATGCCTCTGGGTGAGCACAAACCAGCAAACACTTAGTTCGTAGTCAAATGCTTAACTGCGACACTCAAAACCAAGCTTGCTGCTGATCAGTTAATTCAATAACAATTCATAGTTGCCCTGTGGAACAGAGCCCCATTGGGTTTCCAAGACTAGAATCTTTATGGAAGGAGACTACAATTTTTCTCCCCCAGAGAGGTTGGTGGGTTCGAACTACTGACCTTTATGTACCTCCAGGCTCCTTGTAACATCCAAAGCATATCTATCTATCTATCTATCTATCTATCTATCTATCTATCTATCTATCAATCTATCTATAGCTTATACATATTACCACCATCGATTCAATGCTTATACAGAGCGACCCCCTGTGGGTTTCTGAGACTGAAACTGTTTACAGGAGTAGAAGGCCCAGTTGCTACTGGTTTTGAACTGCCTATCATGTGGATAACAGCCCAACACGTAACCATTACACCACCAGGGCTCCATAAATATGTCAAGCATGTGTCTCACACTGCCACTTCTCACTATATACGTGTACATGAAAGTTCATGACTATTATTTGTAATGACCACAGGGGAGGTGCTAAATCCCCAATCAGAGTAGATTGATGTATGAAAACAGAGGAATATTTATTCAATGGATAGTTAAAATGATCCACAGGAGCTAAACATGGTAAATATAAATTCATAATAACCTTTAAAAAGTTGCAGAAAGAGATGTGGTATAATTATGTAAACTTTAA
Organism: Tenrec ecaudatus; assembly: GCF_050624435.1. Classification (NCBI taxonomy): domain Eukaryota; kingdom Metazoa; phylum Chordata; class Mammalia; order Afrosoricida; family Tenrecidae; genus Tenrec; species Tenrec ecaudatus. Next base: position 28,925,360 of record NC_134548.1, on the reverse strand, counting down.
ATTATGCAAAATTGTATTACAGATTGTAATGGTTATATTCACAGACCTGAAACTTATTAAACATGCATGAGCATAAACTCCTAATTCTAAATAGCTGTTACTTCCAAGATTAAAATGATAGGACAGAGGAGAAAACAAGTGGATACAGGAGGGAATGCAAATTTATAAAAAATTTATTTTATTTTCAAGAATTTCATCTTGCTTAAATCCACAATCAATGCTCATGGAAGCAACAGTGAAGAAATCAATTGATATGCAAATCTTCAGCCAAAGAACTATTTAAAATTTTGAAGGATAAGGATGTCCCTTTATAAAACTAAATTGCATCTAATCTGAACCATGGTGTTTGCTTAAAAAATAATAAATTGACATATATATGGCCAAACATTAAAATTTTACATAAGATTAGATGAATAGTGATTACTCACGTGCTTATTTACATATAGGTTTATATCATTAGTGTGTTTTAAAATGTGGGCGGACTTACTTTTCTCATTGCCATCAAGTCTATCCTGACTCATAGCCATATTAAACGATAGAGTAGAACTGTTTCATATGACGTTCCAGGGTGTACAACTTTTATGGAAGCCGACTGCCACATCTTTCTCCCTTGGAGTGACTGGGGGTTTTAACTGCTGACTTTGCCATTCGCAGCTGAGTGCTTTAATTATGGGCTCCTAGGGCTGTGTTCTGAAAGGTAAACAGTTCGAAAGCACCAGCCGCCCAGAGAGAGAAAGACTAGCGTTTCGACTCCCATACAGTTACAGCCTCAGAAATTCATGGAGAAGTTAGACCCTGTCCCACAGTGATTCACTAGGAGTCAGCATTGCCTTGAGGGCAGTGAGGCCACCTCCGGCATCCATTGTTAGTTTTTAGGTGTTCTCCAATCGCTTCTGGCACATAGGGACCCTACGTGAACAGAGCAGAACTCTGCCAGGGCCTGCTCATCCTCACATCTGCTATTAAGTAAGCTTGATGCCGCTGCTGCAGCCACGGTGTCAATCCATCTCATTGAGGGGCTTCCTCTCTTTTGCTGACACTCCACTTTCTGAAGCTTGATGTCCTTCCTCAGTGACTGGGCTCTCCTGACCACAGGCCCTAAGTACATGAGACAAAGCCTGACCAGCCTTGGCTCTAAGGTGTTTTCCAGGTGTATTTCTTCCAAGACTAATGTCCTGGTTCTGCTGGCAGTCCATGGTAATTTCCATATTCACCTCTAGCACCACAATTAAAATTCAGTGGTCTTAAGTCATTTTAGAATTATGGCCAATATTTTAAAAATATAATAATTTAGAATAAAGTTTCAAATAGTATAGCATATATATACATATAAAGTATATTTTTATATGCTTGAAATATTTTATATTTAAAAACCAAGAAAGAGATCAATGGAAAAGTGTTGGTGACCAATACCATAAGGTAGAAGTTGTCAAGGATTTTGTCTTAATTCTTACGTGGATCCACAATTAATGCACATGGAAGCAGCAGTCAAGAGATCAAATGACGTATTGCATTGGGCAAATCTGCTGCATAAGACTTTTTAGATTGTTGAAAACCAAGAAGTTGCTTTGAGGACTGAGGTGTGCCTGACCTAGTCATGGCATTTTAAATTGCTTCATGTGTACGTGAAAGTCGGACATTGAGTGAGGAATATCGAAAAAGAATCAATGCATTTGAATTGTGGTGCTAGCAAAGAACCTTGTTAGTACCACAGCTTGCCAAAATGCAAACAAACCTATATCGGAAGAAGTACAGTCATAGTGTTCCTTCAAGACAGGAGTGGCAAGACTTCATTTTACACGCTTTGGACATATTGTCAGTAGAGAATTACCCCGGAAGACGCCATGCTTGGCAAAGTAGAGGGGCCGTAAAAAGAGGAAAATTACCTATAAATGGACTGTCACAGGGGCTACAACAATGTGCTCACGTGAAGAATGACTGTGATCATGGCCTGGGTGGTGTTTCCTTCTCAGGGTCCCTGTGAGTCAGAAACAACTGGCTCAATGGCACCTCAAAACCACTATAAGTTTTATCAGGCAACTAGAACTGCAACGACATCAAATAAACCGGGTTTCTAGACTCACCTGAAACGCTAATTTTAAAATATTGATATCGCAAAATGATAGGTGAATCAGTGAAGACGACATTTGAATTGTGAGTAGCTGAGGAACAATTTAATGATTAACACTCTGAGACAAATTGCTTTTTAAAACATCCACATTTTTTTATCCAAAGGGAAACTTAAATCTTATTCATAAATACTTCTGTATCTGACTTAAGGTTTAATATAGATCGTGTTTTAAGCTGATCAGTATTTAACTTTGTGGGAGATATAATTTGGAGAATGCAATGTGAAATCTGGATATGATGAGTAATCATCAAAAACTGCGTTAATAGAATAAAAGAGAGAGGGCAGCTCACTGATTCTGCCCCTTTTATTTCACTATTTTGTGCCCATTCAAAGCGAGTTTCAATGTTCCCACAACAATCAATACATTTGACTTATTATTCACAATATTTTGTAGTCCATATAAGATTAATAAAAAGTTCACTGCCATGTGTTTATTCAATTTGTATGGACCCTATATAAGATTTCCGTGGAGTAGGTAGCATAAGGAGTAGCTGGTGTGTTAGCACCAAGGAGTAGCTGGTGTGTTAGCACCAAGGAGTAGCTGGTGTGTTAGCACCAAGGAGTAGCTGGTGTGTTAGCACCAAGGAGTAGATGGTGTGTTAGCACCACCCCCTTCTCAGTCGTCAGTCCAGTCAACAATGCCAGCAAGACACCTTCATATATAAATTATAGGTGTTGTTAATGAATAAATCATACGTCTTAGTCTTCTTCAGAATCCATACTGTATTTGGTTACAATAAAATGAGTGGGAAAGGGGAAAAATAAGAAAACTTAGAAATTCTTTTTACAATGAATCTCCTGTTTATGGAAGCGTTCAGAAAATATGCTCATTATTTAAAAGCTATGTTCATGTATTTTTAATGCAAGAAATATTAAAGAAAAATCCATTCGCACACATTTCCAGTTTACATATTATTATTGCCATTGATACAAGTTGTAATTTATTAAAATTGGAAAGCATTGAATGAAATCAAGGGAGCTACAGGCTATAGTGGCATTAATTAGCATATCCATCCAATCCAAAGTTATCTATCTATTCTTATAAGCCATATAATCCACAGAAATGCAATTTTGAAAGGCTTTTGTAATAACAAAATGTAGTCATGGATAAATTTATGACTTTGTTATTCAAAAAAGATGTAGATAGGCCATAATTCATAGAGTCTGTATGTCTTCTCAGTTTGTTGGTTTGTTTGCTTTATTTTATGTCTGCTTCCAAAAAAATGAGGTACATTAAAATAAGAAACTCATGCAATTGACATGTTAAAATTAAAATATATTATTGAAAATATCCCAGGAGTAGAATAAATGGTTGTTGGGGGTGGGGTGGAGAACATATAATTATATAAGAAACACTAGCTAAGACTAGTTACTTTAATTATATATGAAATTTAATCTGTTATTCCTGAAATCCAGGACAAATTCAAAAGAAAACTGAGGGAGACTTATGTCATTTCAATTCTATTATCAGTCTCTCGGCATAGTCAAATCCAAACACTAAATCTAAAGGGTATAGATTAAAACTATATATACATAACTATTCCCACAAAAATCACTGCAGATAGATGTTGCCATTTTCAATATTCACCCTTTCATATGTCAAACCTTGATAAAAAGCCAAAAAAAATACAGATTGTTATAGCTCAACAGACTATCTATAATGGAAGCGCAATATTCACATCGGCAATAATTCCTGATAAATTAGTTAGCTGATGTATTTGAGAAAAAGAAATTGCTTTGAAATATTTTGATAAACTGGAGAGGTTGGGCACCACAGATTAAAATAATACTATGATAGCCCAGTGAGATAGACAGAATAATAATCCCTAAAGATGTCATAGTCCTAATCCCTGGAATTTGTGAGTGTTAGCTAATATGTCAAGAGGCTTCGCAAGATGTGACTGTGTTAAGGATTTTGTGATGTGGAGATTATGCTGGATTAGGATGGGCCCTTTGTGATTACCAATAGCCTTATAAGAAGGGGCCATAGGGAAACTTGGCAACAGCAGCGAGAGGCAATGTGATAAATGAAGTGAGTTCCTATACTGCTGGCTTCGGAGATGGAGGACAGGGCCACCAGCCAAAGAATGCAAGAAAGTTACTCATTCTAGATCCTCTAATGCAGTGGTTCTCAATCTGTGGGTTCTGACCCCTTTAGAGGTTGAATGACCCTTTCACAAGGGTCACCCAATACCTAACAGTTGCAATATTACAGTTACGCAGTAGCAACAAAAATAATTTTATGGTTGGGGGTCACTACAACATGAGGAACTGTATTAAATGGTCGTGACATTAGGAAGGTTGAGAACCACTACTCTAAAGGGAACACAGCCCTGTGAACAACTAGATTTTTGCTCAGTGAAATGGATTTTGGACTTTTGGCCTCCAAAACTGTGAAAGAAGTCATGTGCATTGTTTTCGGTCATCAAGAACTCCAATCCGTGTCGACCAATGGAGATCCCCTCATAGAGGGGTTTAGGAGAGGAGATGGGTTAATTAGGGTGCGAGGTAGTACCAATGAAGAACACAGCTTTCCCCCAGATCCTGGATGCTTCCTCCCCCCAACTACCATGATCCGAATTCTACCTTGCAGGCCTGGATAGGACAGAGGCTGTACACTGGTACATATGAGGGCTGGAGGTACAGGGAATCCAGGGTGGATGATACCTTCAGGACCAAGGGTGTGAGGGACGATGCTGGGAGAGTGGAGGGTGAGTGGGTTGGAAAGGGGGAACTGATTACAAGGATCCACATGTGACCTCCTCCCTGGGAGAGGAACAGCAGAGAAGGGGGGAAGTGAGACTCCGGATAGGGCAAGATATGACAAAATAACGATGTATAAATTACCAAGGGCACATGAGGGAGGGGGGAAAGGGGAGGGAGGGGGAAAAAAAGAGGACCTGATGCGAGGGGCTTAAGTGGAGAGCAAATGTCTTGAGAATGATTGGGGCAGGGAATGTGTGGATGTGCTTTATACAATTGATGTATGTATATGTATGGATGGTGATAAGAGTTGTATGAGTCCCTAATAAAATGTAAAAAAAGAAAAGAGGAGAAAAAAATGATTAGGGCAAAGACTGTACAGAAGTGCTTTATACAATTGATGTATGTATATGTATGAACTGTGATAAGAATTGTATGAGCCCCAATAAATTGTTAAAAATAAAATAAAAAAACAAAACAAAAAAAAGAACTCCAATCCACCTAGGGTAACATGAAAATAAATACTATCAACACTTTCTTTACCAGCAAAAGTAAAACTTTTAAAGTAATATTCATTATGCAAGAAAACCAATTGCTGAATGCTTAGGAATATATATATGTATATATTTCATATTCTTCAAAAATTAAAGGATCATCAGCATTTTTGTAGCTTCTATTAAAATCCTAAGAGAATAATTTCAGGGCAAGTTATGAATTATTCTGCCTTTTCTTATTATACTTGAGATAACATTTGCAGTATCCTTATTATATTTTAGATAACAGTTTCTGTATTCTTTAGAAAATTAAGTAAATGGCTGACTTTAGAATATAAGGCCCAGTGGGAAAACAGGGTTCCTTCCTCCTCTCTGGCTAGAAAGAGTGGGTTTTATTGGAAATGTACATCCTCTGTGGTATGCAGTGTAGCTGCACCAGCAGCAGACAGCACCAATTCTCATTGGAGAGCTGATTACAAGATCGCTGGTCAAAAGTCAATGTAGGGAGCAATGAAATGGTCAACAGACAGCAGTTCCTCCACATTAATGAGAGTATTGTGGTCGAGTAGATGACCTCAAGCATCGTTCCTTAGCTGACTGATGCAAACTCTAAAAACCACAGAAACAAGCACACGAGCTCAAAACCACAGACTGCTGTGGTCTGTGTTTCTTTCTTTTTTTTTTTTTTTCAGGAGACAAGTGAACTTAAGTTTCAGGAAAAGAAAATAATGATGGCATCAATAGACTGGGCACTATAAAGTCTGATGGTTCCACAGGTTCATAAAAAGCATTTCTGTAGCGTTGAAGTGCAGGACTTTAAAAGTTGCCCAATTGGTTTGCCCAGTGGCTGAGCTGGAGGTTGTCTGTTCGCTAATGCATAATAACCGATAGCTCCAGACCCAATGGACTCTCCCCTCAGCAGCTCAACAGAAATTTCAGTCGTCAGGAATCTTGCTTCCTTTGCACTCCCAGAGGACTCTGCCCCTGACCCAACCTATTTCTCACACTATAGTGAGGTTATTAATGTCTTTACCTCTGCGACATATAAGATTCTTCCTTCCTATGTTTTCATGCCCATAACAACCACATGCACTAAGCAACTGTCAGTTTGTTGGATTGTGGTTATGATGTTAGAAACTATGCTACCAGTATTTACAATACTAAGAGATTCACTCTTGGCTGATAGGTTTAAGTGGAACATTCAGAATAAGACAAGAGTAGGAAGAAAGGCCTCCTAAGAAACTTCCAAAAATCAGTGAGGAAACACACACACACACACACACACACACACACACACACACACACACAAACTTATGGATCATAACAGAATACTGTCAAATATAGTACAGGAGGATGAACCCCTCCTCTTTGAAAGGCACTAAAAAGACACAGTGGCTGTAAAAAAAACTACTTGAGCATACCAGTGATTGTGGAGATGGAACAAGACTGGACAACTTGTTCTTTGGTTACACAGAAATCAGCATGAGCCACAGCCTATTCCCAAACAACCCACCACAGTGGCCGTAGCTGATCAACCAAAGCCAAACTCATTGCTATTAAATTCATTCCAACCCATGGGGACCCAATATGACAGGGTAGAACTGCCCCTGTGGGTTTCTGAGACTACAAACCTTTACGGGAGTAGAAAGCCTCATCTTTCACCAGAGAGAGAGGCTGATGGTTTTGAAGTGCTCACCTTGCAGTTTGCAGAGTGAAAGTCTTTAGGACAAGCTGAAGAAATGTTTTCTATGTGAATGAATGAAAGAAACCATAGAAAATCCTTACTCAGAATATTTAATTCCTGGGAAACTTTGTGCTGGTGCCAGGTTTTTTGTTTTGTTTTGCTCTTAGTGCAGGAATCAGCTTATCACCACCTGAACCCATTGAGCAGTCTGGACATCATTAAAAGAGTGACAATGAGACATACGCGGGATGCTGCTGCATGCCCCTGCAGCACCCGATGATAATTCTTCCACTTTGGTGCGATTGCTTGAACAGCAGTCTCTATTAGTGCAGGAATTTGCTCTTATCCATTGTTGTATCAGGACAGTATATCACAGTGCTTGAAATACAGATGGTGAATAAACAGATGTGAATGAATAAGCTTGGATAATAGACTTGTGAAAGCAGGGACAGCTATAAAGGAATATAAAAAGAAACAACAAAAGCCCTGGTTTCATTGCCTTTTCAATGGATTTTCCTCCTGAATCCTGGAATGGACATCGCCCTCACCAGATACCTCTAGCAATGCCTAGTGCACACCTGCCAGAGGTGCTGGAGAGGACTTCACTAAGCAAATCCACTTCCACTTACCCACGTTCTGTAAAACGTAAAATCAATTTTGAAAGAGAAATTTGAAAATGTTGAGTTGTACCCATTCATTTTGTCCCTTTTACAGCAGGGCTCCAGTGGAATGCTTAACCTTGAATTGGCATGACATTGCATATTATGTCACTAATTTGGGTATATTGTCTTGGCTGTTAGGTGTCATCCAGTCAGCTTTGATTCCTCGTGACCAATCTGTCTTGAAATTAGCATAGTCAGAATGCTCCTTAGAGGCAAGGGTGGTGAAACTTTGTCACATGTGCTTTGGATAGATTGTCAGTCGCTGGACATTGGGCTCAGTAAATTGGAGTGGCAGCGGAAAGGAGGAAGACCTTCCACAAGGTGGACTGACAGTGGCTGCAACCACGGGCACAAATATAATGAGAAGCCTTCTGAGCATGGCACCGGACGGAGACTGGGTTTGGTTCCTTTATACATGGGTCACAGCAGAACACTGCCCACTGTAGTGATGGAAGATGAGCCTACAGGGTAGCTAGGAGTCGGAACCGACCCAATGGCACCTAAAAACAAACTGCTTTCCCAAACATGATGTCCTTCTCCAGAGATTGGGCTCTACCTGGTAACAAGCAAGTCCGTCTCAGAAGACGTGCAGTTCGAATATGTAGGAATCGAGAGCGAGTGGTGGGACTGTCTCAAGTACTTAGGGAAGATGAGGAGGAGAAGCCAAGCTCATTGCCAGCCAGTCGATTCTCAACCAAGGGCACCGTGCTTGGTAAAGTGCAGGATTGGAGAAAAAGAGGAAGCCATTCAACTAGATGGACTGACATAGGGGTGACAGCAGGGGCCCAAACCTGACCACCACTGGGAGGATGGCCCAGACATCCGCAGTGTTGCATGCAGCTGTGCCTGGGGCCGCCATGAACTGGAAGGCACTCGAGCGCATCGAAGCACAATACCAAATGCTAACCAGAGGCCTACATAAAATGTGCTTGGTCGATTTTGCGTTGGACTTTTTTTTTTTTTTAAGAGAGAAAATCTGCCTCAGATGTCTGTTTTCGGTCCAGTCAAATAACTATTTCCCATTCAGATTCCACAGAAGGATGGTATTTTCACTCAGTTAAGTAGTTTCAAGAGTTTTATTCAATCTGTTAAGTCCTGAATACTATAAAACAGAACTCCCTTTAGAATGGTGACTTTCTTAATACTTAAAACCACTTTTCCAAATCTTGACATCTTTCCTCCTTATTTCCACTTCATTGGGTCAGAGCAGGACCAAGGGAGCACTAGCAGCTGTCACAACAGAGTCTCACCTGGGACACAGATAGTACCTTGAGAATCTGGCATTTTGCCTGGTAATTGGAGGAGCAAATAAAGCAAGTCGAACATTGGCACTGTGCATCTGTCAACTCGTGCGATGGTTGCAGGTGGGTTACATCCCTCAGAAGACGGAGGGCCCTCACTTTGAATAAGTTGTTTTTGTGTGCTATCAAGTACATTTCAACTCACGGAGACTCCTTGTGTCAAAGAGCAGAACTGCCCCCTAGGGTCTTGGCCGTAATCTTCACTGACTCAGATTGCCAAATCTTTCAAATCACTGAGCCACTGAATTTGAAGCACTAAACTTTAGGTGAGCAGCTTATTGCTTAACTATTGAGTCAACAAGGCTCATTAATTGTAAGGAGAATGATCCACTGCCTTTGAGTCAATGCTTTAACCTACAGGGCACAACAGAATTACTCCAGATGCTTTCAGGCTGAAAATCTTGGTGGAAGATGACTGTCTCATCATTCCCCCCTGGAGAGTTTCTGGTGGGTTTGAGCTACTGGTCTGTCCTTAGCAGCCCCATGTGTAACCCACTGCACCACAGATGTCCCTTAATCCTGACTATAACAGATGACAACTGAGTACCTGATCACAGAGTGGCAGCACATTTTCAAAATCAACCTCTCCTGTCATACCTTGCCACACCCCAAATTTCACCCATCCTAGTCCTTTCTCTTTTATCATGCATAGTAAACTTTTGTTACTGTTGTTGTGTTGAATTTATTACCCATAATATGTTTTTTATGGTTGTTTTGTAGGGGATGTCTGCTGCTAATAGTAAGGTAATTACTAAGCCTTTGGGGTTGGGGAGGGTGAGAGTAGGTATGGCAGTTTAAAGACAGAACTTGAGAAGGAGCCAAATTGCAAGCTACAGAGGATCAGCAAGCAAAGGGCTCTGGAACGTGTGCCCTGCTCTATCGAGCAAACAGAGCACATTAGCTAAATGTGGTGATTGAGCATTTGAAATGTGGTCCGAGTTTGAGTCCTGGTGGCATGTGGTTATGCATAGAGCTGCTAACATGAGATCCTCAGTGTGAATCCACCAGTCACTTCGAGGGAAAGGAGCCTTTCTACTCTGGTAAAGAGGCATAATTTCAAGAACCCACAGAGGCAGTTCCACTCTGTCCTCTAGTGTTGCCAGGAGTCAGAATTAACTCAATGCCAATGGCTTTGCTTCTGGTTTGTGTACAAATCATAATAAAAACACAAACTAGCTTTTCAATAATCCTTATTGCATTTTAAATGATAAAAGTTTGTAAATAATTGAGTGAAACAAAACATAGTTCATTAAAATTTATTTCCCCAATTCATTTTTTCATTTTTTTAATGTGGCTACTAAACCCAAATCAGTCTCTGGAGAATCAATCCTGACTCATGGTGACCTCACATGTATCAGAAACGAACTTTGCTGCACGGGGTTTCCAGTGAGGGGTTCTATTGATTGACTTATTTATTTTCAGAATATATCACCAAGTGTTTCTTGTGAGGCATCACTGGATGCACAGTTAATAATTACTGAATGGATAACTCAGAGTTGACCATTCAAATTATAATTGTGAAATAAGCAGAGGGGAACGGTTTAGGTTGGTTCTTACAGGCACAAAAGAAATTCAATTAAAGAAATAATCCATAGCTAGGTTCCTACATGTTCGAGATTCATGAAGAAATTCTTAAGAAATAAGTAGGGCTCACAATCACTATGTGGTTGCTAAATCAGAATCGACTGGCTGGCAGTAAGTGAGCATTGACATACTGAAGCCCTGCTAGTGTAAGGGGTGAAACATTGGACTGCTAATGACAGGGTCAACAGTTCAAGGCCATCAGCCATCCTACAGGCTAGGGATGAGGCTACCTGAACACGCATCACCTCTGAAACCCAAACATGCAGCTTTACTACATCCTACAGCGACCCTGTGCATCGTAATCAACTCCGTGGCAGTGGGTTTGGTTTGTTTGGTTATGAACAAAGGAGATGGCCCTGAGTGGGCCAAGTGGTTGGCCTTGGACTACTAACCTAAAGATTGGTGGGTTCTCCACCAGGCAGTAGCATGGAAGACAGGTCGGACCATCGACTTCTGTGAAGATTACCGGCAAGAAAACCCTATAGAACAGTTTGACTTCCCAACACAGAGGATCGCCATGCGTCACAGTAGACGTGAACGTAGCAAGTATTGGCAAATAATACAATTATAACAGGGGTATGTTTCATAAAGTTATTGGTCTAATTAACACATGCTATGAAAGGAAAGGTGGGTGGAGGGGGAGTGGCAGAAGCAGAGCTCTTTCTACTAGTTCTATTTCCGTGAAATATGCTGCCATGAGTGTATAGATGGCATCAAATAAAACATGGGAGATGATCTGTAGAGATCGGGTCCAAAGTGAAAGTACATATACCTGTGAGGGATGGGAACCCCTTTCCTGTGCCCTTTATGGTAGCTCTAGCATGCCTTGTTAGAACTATTGCTATTATTTATACAAAATGATGCTTCCTGCGGTATCTACAGTGGGCTTTAGGGACACATGAATCTTTCGAAATGGTGTGCAAAACTGTGTATATTTCTATAGAAGTGCTTTGGGGGAAGACTTCTATGGCTGCCATCAGTATCCCAAAGGGGGATTCATTGACTAAAACCGATTGTCCAACCACTGCTCTATTGCAATCCTACAGAGAACCAGGCTGACAGTAAAATAATGACATTTTGCCCTGGCCTCATCAGCGGGAAGAGTGAGTCTTTGGCTGGAAAACATTGGTTCCTTTACGGTTATTTGCATATCGCCCAGAAGATTTGACTTTCTAGAACTTTTAAAAAGAATCCAGATAGCCTAGCCAACATTTTAGTGCGAAATACTCTAACAGCATTAAAATGATTGATCTTTGCACAAAGCTACAAAATGTTCACTTCTTCTTCTGCTTCTACCTCCAAACTTTTCCACCAAATTATTAACTTGTTTTCATGTGGCATTAAGCTATATTGATTGCTAAGGAAGACTCTATCATTGGCAGTCTCTGAATATATTAAACACAGATAATTCATACAATTTAGATCAAGGTAGGCTTTTGACTAAAACAAAGGGTACTGTGTGCTTTAAAATAAGAAGAGATATGCAACCGAGTATCTTTTCTCCATACTCACTAAATCTGTATGCCTAATAAATAATCCAAGAATATGAATCAAATGAAATAAAATGCAGCATCAGGATCAGAAGAAGACTGTATAAAAACCCATTAGCAACATCATGGTAAATGGATAAAAGACTGAAGTTGCACATGGGAGCAGATGAAGGGGCAGGAGGAGAGAGTGGAGCACAGCCTGGCCCACCAGGCCGTGATGATGATGTTCCTGAGTAGAGCAGCCAGTCCACAGAGAGAACAACATGGCTGGCCCCACTATGAGACATGATGCCCCTCAGTGACTAAGGGCGATACAGGGGACAGCACCGGAGACACAGTGTGGGAATTGCACCTGACCTGATCCCACCACACCGAGGCAAAGCACTGGGGGAGTGCAGCGGAACAGCAAGGGAATGGAGTGGCAAGGTCCCCAGGGACTGCTGAAAGTGGACTTTGGGGCCAGGGCGTGGTGCCCCAACAGACTGGACTGGAAAACGCTCCTAAGGGCCAGCAAACGATCCCTGAACTAACTACAAGCTTTTCTCTTGTGAAAAAAAAAAGACTGAAGTTGGTAAAATATAGAGTTGACCACTAATGAGAGTTTGGAGACAAGAGCTATAAGAATAAATTTGGAGCCATAAAGTAAAGATGCCATCCAATGCCAGGCTAAGATCTTCCAGATGTATTGTGCAGACAATTACATTATTGTGTATAATAGCTTGACCCAGACAGAGACTGGATCCAGGGTGGGCAGTCAGAAGAATTCTGTAATATTTGAGATTTGAGGTGAAATGGAAAAGAGGGAAAATGGTGATGATGAAAATAAAAGTGAAATATTTCATTAAAGGAATCACACAACAGAAAATTCCATGACACTTGATACATGATTCGTTGGATATGGAGGAAGAATGTTAAACTATGACCCCAAGGTTATCAGTACACATGATGGAAAAGCAACAGTATTTAGACCTTGGTAGTCTACTGAACACACTCTTTTAATAAGAAGAATACTTACATAAGCTCTTTTTTTAGATGTGCCCTTTGATAGTAAAAGTGAGATTGCTCCGTTCAGATACTAGTAAAGCTCTTACAGCATGCTCTTTTTGATAGATATCTTCTTTCCCTTATTTTGAATAGGGGCCTAGTTTTTTTTCTTCTTTCTCCTTTCTTTTTCAAATGCTCTTTCTTTCTTTGTCGTTCTATTAAAAAATTCCTTTTGTGTGAAAATATCATAGTTCGTCATTTTTTGTGAAGTTATAGATAATGAAAACAGAAAGTCTGTGTTTGAGGCATTCTTGGAAGTATCAAGTGTATATCTCCAGGTCTTAGTGGCTACCTAGGACTCAGAAAGAGAATAAAGATACAAAAGTTAAAGTTATTCACTCACACTTGGTGACTGAAGTCAAGATTGTGAGGAAAATTATGTAAGAATATAGTGAATTTCAAGTGAGACGAGGAAGACATCTAGGACAACGTTTTGACAAACTAGCACACACAAAGAATAGTAAGAGGAATGGGAGAAGACACACTGTAGCCATCGTGGAGGTAGTGGGGGGACGTCGACCTACTAAACCCAGATAAAAGAAGTGCCTGACAAAAGAGAAATGTGGAGCCTTATTAGTCATGTGACCAATAATCAGATTATAGGACAAGATACAGTTTGCGCTCAAAAGCAGAATACAAAATGGCTGAAGGATACGTAACATCACTAACATCATTAGGAGAACTAATTCCTTCAGAGGAGACATAATTTATGCCATTAGCCTATCCATGCTTAGGCCATTTTGTCTTCCATTGAATAAATGTATATTCATGTTTTATCTTAAGCACAATCATTTGCAGATGAAAAAGTAAATATCAGACAGTTTCAATATAATGACAATGGCATGGCTCACTGGAACAATACCTTTATATATTATGAAGTCCATTTCACTCACTTTACTGGTCCCAAATCGATTGATGGAGATTTAAAAAATTAGCACTGGTTTATTTATTACTTAATGGAACTTTTATGATAATTAATAATGCATGCTTTAATAGTATACCTGTTTCATAGATAGGCAGATCCAGGGGTGTAATAAAAGTATTTGACTTCATAAGTGGATTACATTTTAACATTATTTACCTCTCTATGATAAAATCAGTTTCAGAAATAATTATGTAAGTTTTCTGAAATATCCATACTTTCAAATGTATGCTTTAGTTATAAAACAATATAAAAATTAAAATTCATTAAGATATTTTATGTGTCTAAATTATATCCTTTCTAAACAAAAATATTATATGCTGTAGTTTACATTTTTATTGCTCTTTTAAATTTGACAAAAAAAACAACGTCATGGGGTCATATATGATATCAATGTTGGAGCAACATATGCTCTATTTCTTCACCTTTAGAATCATTGTGCCATCATTTTTATGTTGCCCTATTAAAACAATGAATCATCTAACACTATTGGAGTGGAAACATCAACTCTTATTAAAGTCAGCTAAGCCAATCCAGATATTTACAACCAAACTCTCTAATAATAATAACGATATAAACAACAACACATGTAGCTGGCTCTGTGTGTTGGGGGTTGAATGTTCAATTTGGAATCTTCACATTAATATCCATGTAGGATACACTTTTTATTCAAAGAAAATTAATAGAAATATGCTAATCAAGGTTTCCATAAATATTTAACCCAGAGGAAGTCCCATCAATTTTTAGAATGTAGAACAATACAGCATTTTCCCAGGAAAAACTTTTTTTTGATAGGACATTGTATTTATTTGTTTATTTATAAATCATTTTATTGTGGGCTCATACAATTCTTATCACAATACATCCATCCATCCATGTGTTGAGCACATATGTACATTTGTTGCCGTCATAATTCTCAAAACATTTGCCTTCTACTTGAGCCCTTATTATCAGCTGCTCATTTTCCCTCTCCCTTTCCACTCCCTCCTCCCGCATAAACCATCCATAATTCATAGATTATTATTATTTTGTCTTATGTTACACTGTCCGACGTCTCCTCCCACCCTCTTCTCTGCTGTCCATCACCCAGGGAGGAGACTATACGTAGATTCTTGTAATCGGTTCCCCCTTTCTACCCCACATTCCCTCCACCCTACAGGCATTGCCACTGGTCCTCACCACTGGTCCTGAAGGAGTCATCTGTCCTGGATTGTCTGTGTTTCCAGTTTCTATCTGTACCAATGTACATCCTCTGGTCTAGCCAGTTTTGTGAGGTATAATTGGGATCATGGTAGTGGCACGGAGGAAGCATTTAATAACTAGAGAAAAGTTATATGTTTCATCGTTGCTACCCTGCACCCTGACAGGGAAATCTCCTCCCCACAACCCTTCAGTAAGGGGGTGTCCAATTGCCTGCCGATGGGCTTTGAGTCTCCACTCTGGACTCACCCACATTCACAATGATATGATTTTTGTTCTTTGATGCTTGATACCTGATCCCTTCGACAGCTCATGGTCACATAGGCTGGTGTGCTTCTTCCATGTGGGCTTTGTTACTTCTGAGCTAGATAGAGCTTGTTAGCTGAGCACCATCAGCTTTCTTCACCACACTGGGGCCCGACTATCAAAAGCTATAGCGCCTGGGGTCTTAGAGGCTTGAAGATAAACAAGTGGCCATCTAGCTGAGAAGCATCAAAGCCTACATGGAAGAAGCACACCAGCCTGTCTGACCATGAGGTGTAGAAGGAGCCAGTTATCAGACATCAAAGAACTAAAAATCATTTCAGTGGTTGCCCAACTTCATGATACAATCACTAAAGGAATTAACTTTTATCGTGAACATTTCTTACCACTGCTGATGAATGCATAGTGATAATAGAAAGTTGACCGTATTGTAGTCTGTTTTATTATGGTTTCTAAATCATTCTACAAATGCTATAATCCTCACCATCTGCCTATTAGGAGAACTCTCCACCTCAGTGTCTCCCATCTTGTATACCACTGCTATGAATTTTTAATTCTTCCTTAGTCTTTCATTCTGATCTTGAAACCTCACCTGTCAAAAAGAATAAAATTTGATACGACACTCAAAATCTTGTGGGAGTATTTCTGTGTATAAATCATAGTGAAAAAGCCCTCCAAGAATCCCTTAAAATTTTTTATTAAATATTCAAAGAAGACTATACTGGGGGGATAGACTTCTGGGGGATTTTAGTGGAGAATGATATGTAGAGGTGATCATTTTGATGTCAGATGAGTTATGGGACTGTGCTGAGTAGACTGGGGAGTAATTATATATCATCTGTCCTCAAAATTCATTTATTTATTCATTTAATGAACATTTAAGCATCACTTCCATGCCTTCCTCTGTGCAAAGTATTGGGAAATAAAGAATATTCTGTCAATCAATGTCCCATGTAACTTATTCCTTCATTTGATACATTTAAGAATTTTTTATGGAAGTCTATGTAAAATATATACTTCTAGGTTTTTATATAGAGAGGCTAATTTAGCTTTTCTCTTGATGTCTCAAAGTTATCAAAATGAGCATGCATTTTGCTATAATTCTGTCTTTTAGTTCTTTGCCTTTTTAGCTTCTTCTTTCAAAGGTATCCTGTCAGCTTTCACTCTGCTGTCATTTGCTTGCTTCTAATAGCCTCTTACCTAACATGAATCTTAAAGTTTCCTGGTTTGAAAGTGCTCTGTGAGAAAAACCAGCAGACAAGCAATCTTGTTAAAATATATATAGGTGAATAGCAGTTGATAACTATGTGTGGAGCCTTAATATAAAAAATATGATCTAAATATAGATCAACTCAAAAAACACTGGTGTCAATTTGATACTGACTCATAGCGACCCTATGGGACGGGGTAGAACTTCCCCTGTGAGTTTTCTCCCTATGTATAGATAGGTACCTATTTAAAAAAAACACCCTCTACCATGGAGTTGAATCTGAATCATGAACCTATAGAACAGAGTATACCTGTCCTTTGGGTTTTCCAAGATTTTAAATCTTGACAGGAGCAGACCCCTTCCTCTTTCTTCAGCAGAACAGCTGGTAGGCTTGAACTACAGACCTGACAACTAGTAGCTCAAAGTGTAACCCGATATGCCACCAGAGCAGTTTCAAAACTTTGAACTCAAACTAACTGCCATTGAGTCAATTCCAACTCATAGCGACCCAATAGGACGGAATATAATTGTCTCATAAAACTCTTTATGGATGTATACAGCCCAGTCGTTCTCCCAAGAAGCAGATTGTAGTTTCAAACTGCTGACCTTGTGGTTAGTAGCTCAGTACATAATTACTACACCACTTTAGCTCCTGAGGAGGCTGTAAATCACAAGGAACCAAAAACGCTGATATAAAACATTTAAAAATAACAGGATTTATCAGTGCAGATAACAAGTTCAATGACATGAAGGTCCTACCTTTCCATCTTCCGTCTTCTGCTTTACTCAGATGTCATCAAGCTACCTAGATTCAGGATGGCTATAGCTTCTGTAAGCATTTTGGAAACATCCAAATGAGATAAAAAGAACTTTTTATCTACCTCTGCCTTCTTTTTGAGACTTAGGAAATTTTGCTTTTCTGATCCCAAAAGTCTGTATCCCTCACCTCATTGGCCAAATTGTAATATATGCTTATTCTAAAATGAATCACTGACAAGAGGGATAAGTCCATTGTGGTTGGCCTATGAGTAGAGATAGACCAATCCATCCAAAAGAATGTGGTCAACCAGAGGATAATGGAACCTGAACAAATAAAGATTTTGTTGGGAAGGACAAAGAGAGGTAAAATGACTATAAAAAAAGCAACCAGCAGTGTCTTCTATAGAAAGTCTTGTGGCATTGGGCATTCAAAAGCACTTTATATTTCTTGGTTTGAGTTTATAGTGTGCAGAGTTTTGGTGGCTGTAGTGTCCAAAATAATTTGCATGCTGCATATCTCTATTGTCCTGAGAATTCTATGTAATCTGTCATCACCATGAAGTAAAATGTGAAAATCTCCAAGTGATTATTTATTCCAATGACTTCCATAATTGAGGAACACAAGTCAATCAAATACAGTACAAGAAAATACTACAACTTTTCTATCCATTTTTAATAAAGCACGTTTTAAGCTTTACTAATAAACAATAAGGAACTTGTAGGCATAATGTGTAAGTGCTCAGCCACTAACCCAAAGGTCAGTAGTTTGAAGTTTCACAGGAGAAAAACCTGGTGTTCTGCTTCTATAAAGAGTACAACCAAGGAACCCCTATGCGGGCAGTTTCCCTTTGCCTTATAAGGTTGCCAGATTTGATTCACAAACCCCTCATAGTAACAATAATATATCATTTATTGCTTGACCTGAGATACCACTCTGTCTATGATAGAACTTTTAGGATGAATCACATCAGCTATCTTAAGGAGAAATAGATGTTTGAATAAAGGAAGAGGTTGCCCTTAGACACTCAATCATTTGTGTGTCATTGGCATATTTTGAGATACTGTGTAGGTAAAGGAATTTGTGGATTTCATTGCTTAAATAGCAAAAATCTTAACAATATTCTGCAAATGAATGAAGAATCACCATAAAAATCCCTAACAGCACATGAATATATACTGGTCCTACTATGAATAAGTATTTCAAAGAGTTATTCACACTTAAACATTATATATATATATATATATATATATATATATATATATATATATATATATATATATATATATATATATATACGTGTTCAAAATTTGCCTCCATGTATGTCAGCTCTTAACTTCCTAAATGATAATAGAACAATAAATGACACATTCTGCTCACTAAAGATGAGGATCTGAGGTTCTCACTTTAAAATTAAGAATGTAACATTAAAGTCACACAGACCAAGTTTATGCACAGAATATTTTCAAATGCATGTTCGCAAATGTTTCCAATATTGTGTAATTTTGCTCCCCAAATGATGAGTGCCATCCCTTAAATTCCTATTTACATATATTTCATATTTGAAAACAGAATTTAAAAAATCTAAACGGTTAAAAAATTCGCTATGGAAGTATTTGAGGAGTTTTTGTGACACATAAAAATAAAACAATGAATTTTGACTGAAAGAACAATTGGTTGAAATAAATCTAACAGCAATATACAACAGCCACAATTGGTTGACTTCAGGGGAAATAGAAATTGCCAGTCAGATTTCAAAATAATATTTTCATTTTGAAAAATGTGATTAAAAATTCCTTTCATGGTGTTATTAAGTCCAGCTTACCTGTGATTCTAGGAAAAATAAAATCTCTATAAAACACATGAAGAGTTCCTGGTTATGCTGTGACAGAGTATTTCACAGAGTTATTACATTTAAATACAAGTTATATATTTCTTAAATAAATAAAGATGGGTGTTCAAATTTTAAAAAATCACAAAAGTGATATGAAATATATTTTATAAGTATTTTATGTAATCAATTAATTTTTATTTGAAATTTCAATTATAATAATTTAGATGAATCCTTCAAAATTCTAATTATAGTGCTTATTCATTCACACTGGTGACTATGTGGCATATAAGAATTTGAATTAATTCTGAAAGTACTAAGTAACATTTAGGATTTGGTAATTATGTAATTCATCAACAGTAACTTAATGGATAAACATTGTTATCTCTAGAAAATCTCTTTCTATTTAAAGTGAAAGATGATTTTTTTCTGGCTTTCCAAGGGTCCTCTATGAAATCTCTTAGAGAGGTTTAGGTTTAAGAAAAGGCTATTGTGAGCAATTGATTTTTTAAATTACATTTTTCTTTGAGGATTTGTATTTGGGAAGAAAAGTTAAAATCTGTCAGGAGATTTGAACATTTCAGTGACAAGGCAAGGCTTAAATAAACAAATATTTCACACTTTTAGACACATGAAATTCTGTAGTTTATTTTAAAGTGAATAATTGAAATCATCATAAAGTCAGAAACAATGTCTAGAATGTTAATCTGGTGAGATATAGAAGAAGGGGAGATTCATATCATCTTCCTTGGAGTAGAACAATACTTTAAGAAATTATCATCATATTCAAAGCGAGGAAACCAAATTCCAGGTTTTCATCACTATAACATTTGATTCAAAAGGAACTGCATAGCCGTTTGAAAACTTTATGGATAATCCATCAAAATCGAGTCAAACTTGACAAAATTTTGATACAAATGTAAGCTTCTTTTCAGGCTCTATTTGACAGCTTTTTACTGTCCTTCACTCAGTTCTGTCCTTCTCCATCCTCTTTCTAATATAAGCAATTATTAATGATGATTAATTATTAATACATAGACTTCATACATGCATTTTATTGTAGAGTCAATCATAAACCTTATATCAGATAACACATCTAATTTCTCCAATGATCATATTTTTGCTAAAGCAACATATAGTTATGAGGTATTAGAAACATGCTTGAAGAAGTATCAGTGTAGAATTTTCTAGGTAAATTCAATCCCAAGCGAAGGATGCAAAAAATACATTGATTTCTTATCAGCACACTCATGTGCTGTGTTATAGTTTTAAAAAATACAATAACAACCAAATACTTGCTTCTCATTTGATCCCAAAGACAAGTAGACCATGTGAGCCACAGACTCCGTGATCCTGAGACCAGGAGAACTAGGTGGTGCCCATCTACCAATAGTGAGCACCCTGAAAGGGATAACAATAGGAGGTCATGAATGGAGTGGGAAGACACATGGTGTAAAATTCTAAATTATAAAAAAGATCAAGCTTCACAGTCTGAAAGAGGCTGGTAATACTCCTGAAACCTTTTACCCTTCAGACACCTTAGTACTCTTCGGACACTTTCAGACCTGGAACTATATTCACTGCAGCGGCTCAACTTACATCCTAACAATAAACGGGCCTATAAGGTGAACAATAATAACAAAGAGCTCAGCACTCCTTAGAACAATAAACCTTAGGAGATTCAAAGAGCAGCATTTGCCTAGGGATATAGCTGAGAAGACAGGTAGAAGGATGAAGTCAGTGTCACGAATCAAAATGTCTATAAAACCAATCAACTCTGTAAACTTTCACCCAAATCATCATTTTGAAAATGTATATTACTAACAAGCAAACAAGTCTTGTAGCAAACTAAAACCTCCCTCCATGAACCCAGTGTCAACAATTACAGTGTTCACCTGACCTGTCTGCCACATACCCAAGTGGGGGGAAGGGAGACAGAATAAGAGTCGCTGTTTATGGGAAAGCAGCAGCTTATTACAGTTTTGACTGATCTTTGTGTATTTCTAATAAGGTATATAAATTCCATATATCTAATAGAGCAGTGGTTCTCAACCTGTGGGCCGTGACCCATTTGGGAGTCAAATGACCCTTTCACAGGGGTCGCCCAATTCATAACAGTAGCAAAATCACAGTTATGAAGTAGCAATAAAAATAATTTTATGGTGGGGGGGTCACGACAACATGAGGTACTGTATTAAAGGGTTGCGGCATTAGAAAGGTTGAGGACCACTGTAACAGAGGCTCCATCAGACGTGCTGAGCTACCCTCAAAGAACTGCATGTTGTTTCTCAAACGAACTCTGCTAGTAACTCTTCCTCCAGTTTATGGACAGTCTCTTGGGTCAGGCACCGTATTAGATAGTTGCTATACAGGCTTGTTTGGAATCCTATGATTTAATCCATGATAGCCAATTTTGGAAAGTGAATCAAAGGGATTAAGTAACTTTTGCAAGATCAAATAGCTAGTCAACCACAATATATCTGGGAAAATCAGTCAGGTTGGTCTGACTCAAAATAGTTGGATCCTTCCAACTCATGATAATGAGCTTTGTGCTGTTGTGCTGCATCATTTCTGGGTCCAAAATAGGGAGCACTGGGGAGAAAAGTAAAGGAATATTTGATAATACAGGTACATGGCCTGTTTAGATCACCCCTCTGTCCCCACTAATGACTGACACATAGGAGGTGCTTAACACCTGTGACTAGATGGAAAGAGTGAATGGATGAAGAGCTGGATGAATGAATTATCTTAAAGACTGATCTGGAATCAGGAAAATCCAGTAATCTCTAGAACTGTACAGACTGAGTCAAGAAGAGAGAGCACTGTTTGACAGCAGACATGATGGCTTGGGAAACATAGGAGAGCTAAGAGCAAGTCAGCGTACTTGTCCTGTGCTTCTGAAACATGAATGGTCCTGAAAATCACCTGGAGATCTTGTTATAGTGCAGATTGTAATTCAGTAGGCGTGGGACCTGAGATTCGGTATTCCTATGGTGCTAGTTCAAAAGTCTCAATTTCAGCAGTTGGGACAAATATTCCTGGCTGGAAGTCATACATTATTCTCAAAATACTTCTCCTTTAGGGTCTTGAGCACAGGAATTATGGCTTGTTCCAAGGAACACAGAAGGCAGATAAGGACCTGATGTTCTTGATAAACATATATAAGCTTTCTAATGAATTACATATATTTCAACTCAGCAGGTACTTGATTTTTTTAAAAATGTAGCTCACCAAACATCAGTAAATGTTGACTATCTGCCCGTGGTTCACCTGTGTGATTCCTAGGCATGTACCACTAGAACTAAAATGCTCTTCCATTTCTCTGCTAATTGTCGTGTCTTTGTCCATTTGTCTTAATTACTGAAAGGCCAGAGGCTCCAAAATTATATACCTTTTTTGGTACTATACCCTCCAGATAATGAAAAATGAAGATGATAAACTCGAGTTCACCTTAGGAGCTTTAAATTGCTTCAGTGAAAATGTGTCATTAGCTTCTGCCTGGTTCAATTGTAACTTGAGTTCATTCAAAGAAAGCCTTGTGATGGGAATGACAATTCAGAGTGGCAGAGACATTTTTTATTGCTTGTCATTTAAGCCCCCTGTGTCTACATCTGTGTTGATAAATATATTGTGCTCTGTAACGATATAGGGAATAAATGAATGGTTGCAGATCAAAGAGGAGTCCTTCATTGGTTTACACTGTTAAGCACTAGGCTAAGGTTAGAGCTTCAAATGCAACTACAGAGTCAGAAGAAGGAATGGTGATCTGCTTCCAAAAGGTCACAACCTGGAAACCAGGGTTTCTCTATAAGACACAGGGCTACCATGAGTTGGAATCCAACTGATGCTCCATGGTTTCAATGTAGAGTTTGAGGGCTGTAAATGAAAGAAAGAAGCTTGCTTATGCCAACAGATCTCTAGAGCAGGGTTTCTCCAACTGAGGCTTGAGAGTTGTCGAAATAAAAGTTGGTAAAGCATGGCTTACTTTTGGAGATATTCGAAAATAAAAAGGCCTGGCAATATGCCTTCAATCGATCACGGCCGAGGAGTGCAGTTTCCCCTGGCACACATAAGATCATCAGGAATGGGAATCGGCTTGAATGCAATGGGGTAGTAGAGGTACAAAGTTGGCTTAAAAGCAAAATAATACATGCAAGACAAAATGTGCCAAGGGGGTTTCTGCTGTAGTTTGAAGAGGGAGAAGCAGAGGGAGAATTGTTATAATTTTACATTCAGTCTTCTATGTATGCAGGATTCAGAGTACTGCTAGCTTTGGTAGAATGGGGGTTAAAGCCTTTTTGGGATATAGACTTTGGGTACCATTTGCCCATTTGGAATATCTGGCATCCAGAAATGTCCTCAGACACAGGCAATGTGGAAAGAGTGCATTGAATGGCTATCTTATTTGGACCAGGTTGTTAAATAAGCTTTTTGTCAAACATCTCTTTTCAGGGATGAGAGAAGCTGAAGTTGGGTCTACACAGTCCTCTCACCCTCTCGTCACTACATTAGATGATAGGTTTTGTTGCTAGCATTCAAAAGCGAGGTCTCCATAACACGTAACAGAACAATTGAGTAAACTTCTCTACTACTCCTTCAAATGCAAACAGTTCATCTCAACAGTGTCAGCTCCACAGAAGTAAGACCCACAAAGTCCAAGGCTAATGAAGTCTGCAGACTAAATTATGGGGTTGCAAAATCAAAGAAATTTTTCAAACAAGTGTGCCCTGAATGCAAATTTGGTTGGCTCCAATTACTTTTCAGGGCAATGAAATGATGATCAGCCAATAAATGAACACTGAGAAATGACACCACCATATTTGTCCTGGTCTAAACAATCTTGAAAAGGAAGCACGCTTGCTTCATGTTGGGCTAAACAGACTGGCACCACACAACATAATTTACCTACTTTTTCCAAGAAATACTTGCTCATGAACAAAAAGCCTGTGAACCAACCAAATACTTTATTCATTAAGACCAATACATTTTCATCTATAATAACTTCAAGGTCCTCTCACCTTCATGAGCAGCCATCCACATTTTTGTGACATAAACTTGGTCCAATCCCAACCATTTCTCAATGCTATAAGATCCACAGTAAATTATCCAGCCTGGCCTAAAATTCCTAAAAGATCCCTTTTTGTCTCAGTACGGTAAGGTGGTCAAGACAGTGTTATCCCTTGCTATCACTGTTATTGTCAGGTGTCATTTAGTCAGTTCCGACTCCTGGTGACCCTATGTACTACAGAACGAAGTACTGCCTGTTCCTCAGAGAGCCTCCCACTTGTTTTTAGGATTGAGCCCACCAATATAGCCACTATGTCAACCGATCTTGTGGAAGGTTTTCCTCTTTTTCGCTGCCCCTCGACTTTACCAAGCATGATGCCCTACTGCAGGGACTGATCTCTCCTGACACCATGTCCAAAGTACATGAGGTGCAGTGTTATCATTCTTGCTTCTAAGGAGCATTCTGACTGTAGGTCTTCCCAGGCAGATTTGCTTGTTCTTTTAGCTGTCCAGGACACTTTTCATATTCTTCAACCATACCATAATTCCAATGCATCTTCTGCCTTCATTATTCAATGTCCAACCTTCTCATACATATACGAGGTGGTTGAAAATACCAAGACTCGAGGCAGGCTCACCTTAGACCTCAAAGCAACACCCTTGCTTTTAAATACTTTAAAGAGATCTCTTGTAGCAGATTTGCCTACTGCAATGTGTCCTTTGATCTTTTGACTATTGTTTTCATGAGCCATGACTGTGTATCCAAGCAAGAAGAAATCCATGCCACCTTCAATCTTTTCTCCATTTACCATGATGTTATCTACTGATCCACTTGTGAGGATTTTGCTTTTCTTTACATTGAATTGTAATTGTAGATCTAATGAGCAACTTTTCCTAATTGGTTATTCTGAAACTCTGTGAGGGAGGTTGACTGTGAGCAACATGAATCAGATCAAACTAAAACAAACACACTCACTGTCATCGAGTAGATGCTGACTCAGAGTGACTCTATAGGATGGGTTAAAATAGCCCCTGTGAGTGTCTGGGAATGTAACTCTGTACAGGACTAGAATTTCCTTTCTTTCGCCCACACAGTGACTGGTGGGTTCAAACTATGGACCTTGCAGCTAGCAGCTCAACTCATATCCATCACACCAACAGAACTCTCCTGATCTATATGATGGCACAAAAGGAGAGTGAGATAGGCTTCCTATCATTATGGATTTTTCTACCCACATGGCAAAATGTTTTAGGGCTCCAAAATTTCAAAGACAAGAAAAATATGTGTTGACTCTATACTTCCAGGGGAGAATATAGATGAATATGTGCACAACTTTGAGCTGCCTGATAAGCTAGTTTGGAAATTAGACACCATTTGTTAAGTCCCTGCAATGATAGGGCCCAGGCAACAACACTGTCTCACTTTCCCATTTTCAACCTCTGTTGGCATTTCATCCTGGCAGTGACCTAGGCGGTATGGAAATAAGCTGGGAAAGTCAAGTGGGTAATAAGGAAGCCTGGGCTACTCTTGAACATACCCGCAATACAACTTGTGAGAAGCCACTTAAGCTAATCTGACAAAAGGTGCGGTTGGGTTACATGATGCCTAAAATCCCTTTCAGTTATCATAGTCTAGAATTGTAGGTCACATACATTACTTAAACAAACAGACCAAAAAATTATAGTTTTCTATTTACGTCAGTACCAGTGAAATCCAAAAATTTAAAGGGTGCATTTGGCCAGCATCCTTTGCCTTATTGCATCTTCAGAGGCACATCTGTGTAATCTACATGATTCATATAATTGCTAAAAGAATACTTGACATAATGTATGTGGAGAAAGAATATATATTGAAGATATGCTTTACTGGCTCAGGGGACACTATCCCATTTAACATGCTTTGGGATACATTGAGATGGAAGTTTTTTATTTCCATAATATAAAGTTATTTCGGACTTAAATTAAGACAGAATGAGTCATATATGGATTCTACAAATTGACAAGTAGAGTTCACATTCATAAATAGAAGGGAAAATTCGAGAGAAAAGGAAATGGAATTGCTTGTCATGTACTATAAGACAAGAGAGGTATGCTTGCATGTTGTTCCCTATTTTCTCATCTTATATCTTGAGCTATTTAGTCATCTGCATTCAAATTGGAAAAAAATGAAAAATTGCTCTCAGTCATCTTGCTAAAACAGCACCATGCTCAGAAGCTAATATTGGGGGAAGTGAGAGTTCAAAGGAGGTTTGGAGACACCCAAAAGATCCAGCCTACATCTTGGCGCCTAGTCGAGTCCAGTCTACATCAATCAACCACCACTGGTGTTTGAATGAGAATTAAGGATTGTAGTTTGAAGACAAGGTAGTTTCAGAATTTTCATTCCTATGGCAGATACACTGAATCTACATTTCAACAACATTTCACAGGTAATTGGATATATAAATGAGAATCACCTAGAGATCTCATTAAAACACAGAATCTGATTGAGCCTAACTGGAGGCGAAAGGCAAATTCTGAGCAGAGGGTTGAACAGGAATGGATGGATGTGACGCCCTGCGTTTGCAGCAAAGTGAAAAAGAAAGACTGGCTGGAGTAAAACTCACAAAGGTGAAAGGAGAACACATTGTGTTCCAGCAAAATCATAGGGAACACTAGAGCAGGGGCAGGGGTGAGATGGGGCAGTATCTACTTTTGTCTGATTTTATTTCGCAGTCTAGTACCTTATACCAAAATTGGTATAGCAAAGAAAGGCAATTTAAAATATTTCAGAGAGCAAAATTATAACTAAACTATCCTATACATATTTGGAGAAGAGTTCAATATATATTCAATAAGTGCATAAAGAAAATAGCCAATAACTGTCACGATCTTTTTGTATTCTCATAATATTCTCTCAAATTCTCTTGAAATATTATATGAACTTAAGTCTCAGCATTGAGCTAAATATTTGGTTTTAAAACATAATAATCTACATTAGAGTTAACATTAGAGGAACATCTTTTTTAACTATAAACTACATATACTACTTATACATTGTATGAGCATTACAGAAGTACGTGATGGAGTCATTTATGAAATAGAAATGTAATTGGTCATTTGAGTCCCCAATTAATGAATTTACATTTTTGCCCTATCCCAGGGACAAAATGGTTGCATAAAAAGCCGCTTTCAGGAAAGGAATGCAGTTCAAGGATTAATGTTATGAGAATCTATACATAAGACCACATGCTTCCTCGCCTTCTGGCTTTTCTATTTCAGTTAATCAAAGTTCAATTCTCATAATTATCGAGGCCTCTGCTTCCACTTAAAGCTTTTCTATCCCTCACCGCAGACACACCATCATTTCCAAATCCTATCTCCATTCTGCCTTTTGTATGTTCAATGCCATGACCTCATTTCCTCCCATCTGCTTGATTTTAAGAGGCTATTGTAGAAGACAGTGGGAGAAATAGCCACAGTTCTTTGCAGGAACTCCCATCAAAGCCATTTCCTTACCCATTATATATAAGCTGGACTGTTCTGCGATTTCCTTTGACCAAAAAAAAAAAGTTGGGGGTTGGGGGTGGGAGTGATGTGATGTCACTGCTGATCCTTCTGATCAACAGCTTCCACTATTCCACACCTGCCACTTTTGGAAACAGCTGCTATGCTGTTCACAAGCCCCAGACTAACTTGACAGGTAATGAGACACCAAACCAAACCAAACTCACTGCCATTGAATCAATTCTGACTCACAGTGATGATATAGAACAGGGTACAACTGCCTCTGTGGAGTTTCTGAAACTAACTTTTTACAGGAGTAGAAAAATGAGTCTTTCTCTCTCAGAGCTGGATGGTGGTTGAGAACTACTGACCTTGCGGTTAACAGTCCAATACCTAACGACTGCACCAGAGTTCCATTGCACGTCACTCAATGAGCCCTACCAGCTCAGCTGCAGACAGCCAACGTCCAGATAAAGTTCTCTTCTGGTGGCTCATGCCTTAGACATTGGGCATAGTCAGCAGTTCAAACCCAGCTGCCAACCCACATCAATATACAGTGCTCTCTGCTCCCACAACGATTTACAGATTTACAATGGACTCAAATATGACAATGATTATGAGGATGGCCCTAGATGGTATAGTGTTTCAATCCATTGTCCAGAACCGAATGGACAGCACCTAACAACATGAGTCAGAATCAACTCAGGACAGGGTTTGGTTTCCGAAGATCCACAGATGACACAGGTGTAATTGGCATAAAACCAGCCAGTTGTGTTCAGTCCACTTGCCAACGGAAAGAATAAGGAGTCCAAAATAAAGTAGTATTGCTTAGAGCCACTATGTTCTGGGGTAGTGTGCCATGTAGTAAACTTCAGCTGAAATGCTACTAATTTATCCATCTATATTAGTGTATCACTATCTTTTCTCATCTTTTTTTTTAAATTTGAGACCCCTAAGGGGCTGCACCATTCCTGCAAACACTGCATTGCCAGGTTGATGCGTGGAGCAGATGGAGCAAGCTCCTAGTCCAACTCCTGCTTGCAAAATTGCATTGAACATAATGTCCTCAGATAGAGGATGTATCAGATATTAACCTGATAAGAAGAGATACTACACTTGATCTTGGCCAAAAGACTACAATCTTAGGCAAAACATCTTTTGTATCACTTTCAGTAATCTGGACCTTTCATAAAGCTTGAGGGGAAAGAAGGTGGTCAATAAGTGGGAAATAGCAAGACAAAAAGTATCCCAAGAAATTCTTGGGGTTTGGGGATGGGGCTGCCAATATAGTTGAAAGATATTAAGGTCCTTGCTTCTCAGGTCATGTTGGGTCTCATCTTGCTAGTTTAATCTCCCTTTTCTCTCCTTAGATTGGAACGCAACTTCCTAATGCATAGAAGACAAGTGAACTACAGTAGTTCTACACTCGTCGTTGTGGTAAAATAGCACAAATGCATAGAATATATTTCTTACATTCCTGAAGAGTGCTTATTATTATGACTTTATGTCATCCAAACAACAACTTTAAGAGAAAAGTTCACGTATCTCTCAGTATCCCTATGCAATCAACGAAGCAACTAGCCCATGAGTAAGCCACTCACTCCAGCTCCTGCACTGAAATGCTTGGGACCCCAGGTGAAAGCCACTGAAGCCTGTCCTCTTAATCATCCAGCAAACCCTTTTCCCATGGTGCAACACTCTGTTGGAGCTCATCCTCTGCTGTCTTCCTCTCAGATTCCTATAGGCGCCACTGTGCACAATTTTGCTCACATGGCTTATGTCTTTAATAGGCCGATTTGTCCTCTGTAGACTTCTGTAAAATGGTGGTCCTCACAATCACTACCTGCAATTTTTATGAAATCTTGAAGCCTGAATTCCATGCTATATAGATGGTTTGGGGCATGGTTTGGATAAATGGATTTTGAAACATCCTGGCTGATTCCGGTGTGCAGCTGAGATCGAGGAGCATTGGTCAAAAGGCATGAGAGATTATCCATTTCCCCCTCCACTCACTTACTTCTTGTGAAAAAGGGAGCTTCTAAGTATCTTGTAAATAACAGATCAAATCAGGATATATCTGTACCAGCAATACTTGAAAGCAGAAAATGAGGTCACTTCCTAGAGTCCTGTCTATAACTGCCTTTGTCCTATGCCACACCATTGGAAAATCCTACATAAGGGAAATAAAAGGGGAAAAATTAAAGATTATCACAATGAACTTTTCCATGATAATTTTTTAAGAGCTTCAATGTGGATAAACGTGTTCAGGGAAGTCTAGCAGTTGAATGTTTTCATTTGTCAGATCACTCTCAGGACAGGCGGTATCAGTCGGGTTACAGAGTAGGAAGTAGGCGTAGGTTTGCTGAGAAGGAGTAGGATTATAACAAGGAAAATTATTAGAGAAGGAGAAGTACACATTTGCATCATGGATGACAACTCTTAAAAGCTTAGGTCTGGATAAGGAAGCCGGAGAAAGCCTGAAGAATCTGAGATTTGTGTGTAGTTGAATGGGCATGAGGAGTAGAGCCAAAGTGGATTGCAGAAGGAGACTGAGAAGAGCTAAGTGATCCTCTTTACTTCAGTCTAGAGCAGTGTTTCTCAGCCTTCCTAATGCTGAGACCTTTAAATACAGTTCTTCATGTTGTGGTGACCCACCAACCATAAAATTATTTTTGTTGCTTCTTCATAACTGTCATTTTGCTACTATTATCAATCAGCTAACCCCTGTGAAAGGGTCATTCAAGCCCCAAAGGGGTCGCGACCCACAGGTCGAGAACCACTGATCTCGAGTCTGATAACAGTACCCTCCGCCCAATATCTATGTGTAGGCTCATTTACAAAATGTGCATAAAATATCTACAGAGCACAAAACGCTACTGAAAATACAAGGATGTCAGGGATACATGCCCAAAAGAAATCTGAAAATTTTTAAGCAATTGCCATTACATGGTGATAAAATAAAGAAAATAGTATTGCATTCGGTTTTTTTTTAAGTTCAAGAACCTAAAATAAAGGCATACGTTTGGGTGGTCTGAAATTACTATCTAATAACCTTTCATCATTTACAGCAATTTTCCATTTCACTGATAATTAAAGTCCGCAAATGGAAAGGAACCAGGGAGACATACATCTCATTCTGAACTAAAGCAATGCCCTTGCAGTGGCAGAATTTGCTGAGGATTTTTAAAAAGTAGTTGTTCATAACAAACAAAGCCTTTATGAAATATAAATCAATACTAGAAACCAAAATTAAAGTCATAACCCCAGAAACTTAACCTAGACTAATGGAAGGCTTAACGACTTCAGCAGAACAACAAAGGGAATTTTGCTTTCAGCTCAAGTATGTATGAAACTCATTCTCCTAAAGAGAGTGAACATATTGATTTTCACTTGTTTGGTAAGGCCTAATACAATCTTTGACCTTCTAGCAGACGTCACGTCAGTGCAATGGCAAAAATGGTGCTAGCATGTTACGAAAAAGAGAACTCAGCAGTTAAAACAGGATTATCATATGGCAGGCATTGAAGGAGTTGGGCATCTTAAAACTGCTAAGGATCAAAGGCCAAGAGGACCCTGAAAGAGGTAGGAACTGATAGGAAAATATTACGGGAGTTTCCCTAAACCTGACAATTGAAAATATTCTATCCCACAGCCCTGCTGCCATTTCTGGAACTCCCAGTTACTTACTCCTTCCTTGGTTGTCTTCTGAAGAATTAAGAATTATTGCATTATGTAAAATGAGAGGAATCAACCATTGGAATTTTAGGGTTACAGAAAGCTAGAATTAGAAAAGACTCTAAAGAGCAGCTGGTCTAGCTATGGGACCAAGTATCATCAGGAGAGGGAAAGGGGATTATGGAAAATGTAGATTCTGAGGCCCCAGCCCCAGGGATTCTGATCGAATTGTTGGACGTGGGAGTCTATACCCAAAATGATTCCACTGGTTATCTGAGGCCACTCTTAGAGGAACCCTTCTCTAATCTTTCTTTTGCTTTTATAAATGATGACATAAGGAGCAAGAAAGACATCACAAATATAGCATAGTAAAATATAGACATGTCCTTTAATGTTCTCTAGGGAGTCCTCCGAAGTTTAAGCATTCAGACTCCAGAGACAATAACAGGTCATGAGTAGACTCAGAAGGATACCCTTAGGTCAGGAATCAGATTTGCAGCAGGGCAGCCAAATGCATTGTAGCAACCCAAGTAAATGACAGCCTATATAGCCCTCTGAGAGCAATCTCCTTTCTCAGGTGAACCATATCTGGTTGAAAGAGCTATCTACCAAGCTAAGAACTGCCTTGAATGAGTCGTATCACACACAGAAACTAATACTACTGAAAGGAGCTCAATTAGCATAGCTTCCAAAGTCCTCTTGGCATGAAGGGATATGTTTCATGTTAAGAATCATCCAAAGAAACCCAAGGCTAAGACTTCCATTCAAACCCAAAGACAAACTCACTGCCAATGACTCAATCCTGACTCAGGGCAACCCAATTGGACAGGGCAGAACTGCTCCTGTGGGTGCCCAAGACCATAACTGTTCAAGACAGTAGAAAGTCCTATCTGTCTCCCACCGAGTGGCCTGGTAGCTTCAAAATGTGGAACGAGATTTCCATGCAAAGTGTTTACATTCCTTCGGGTTTAGATGTATTGTATTCACCAGGGAGTATTTTTTCCTAGTGTCATGGATTAAATTGTGCCTCTCCACCCCCTGCTGTTAATTTGATGGGGCCATGATTCTTCCTAGCTTGACAGTTACACAATGGTGTCATATGTCAATTAGGTGATGATCCCCGTGATGTGATAAATCAACAAAATGGTTGAGGTGGGGATGTCACAACCCTCACAGCCCAGACCCTGTGGAAGGGAACTTTCCTCGGGTGTGGGCTTCAACCCCTTTTTAT
Source organism: Tenrec ecaudatus (assembly GCF_050624435.1). NCBI lineage: Eukaryota > Metazoa > Chordata > Mammalia > Afrosoricida > Tenrecidae > Tenrec > Tenrec ecaudatus. Next base: position 28,892,684 of record NC_134548.1, on the reverse strand, counting down.
TTTATAAGAGATAAAAGGAGAAACATATTTATGTTATAAGAGATAGGAGAAAGAAGAGAGTAGAGAGGTGGGGACATACAAGCAGAAAGAAAGAAGAGCTAGGACTGGAGGGTGTCCTTCTGATCTGATTTGTCCACTGTGAAGCTGTGATGCTAAGACCTACAGATATCTCCAAGGAACTCTCGGCCTATGGATGTGGAAAAGAGACAAAGACCTTGACCCAGAGCACAGACAACGAAAGCCTTCCTCAGGAATTGGCACTAAGAATTTGGACACCGAGCTGCCTAAAGTGTGTGAGAAAGTTTCTCTGTGTTTAAACTCATCCACTCTGGGTATTTCTGCATTAGCAGCACTAGAGAAGTACGTTAGCTTGTCAACTAGTTGGCACATACCACCTTACCTGGTTCCTAGGAAAAGAAAAGGGAGTGCCCAGGCAGAAGTCAGTGTCTTGCAGTATCATTCTCTTAATACATCCACCCAAAATTGTCATTACAATTTCTGAAATGATCATAGTTACAGGATTTACTTCGAGAACCCTTTTACTGATATCACCTTGCTTTTACTGAGAAATACTAGGGATGGGCGGGTGACGAAAGACAAATGGGGCTTTAAATGAAACCAATGCAAAACAGGCAGCCCTTTCGCAAAACTCAGTGTTTCGGTTACTCCAGAAACAGCCATGTGAATGGAACTTAGTGAGAACTGACTCTCTACAGCAAGCTTCTTGGAGTTGGGCGCAGAGAGGAGCAAAGGCACCTTGAGACTGGGGTGATTGCTTTATCATGAACTGGGCCAACTGGGCAAGCCAATTTGATTTCCTGCTTGCCTTTGCAAATCCTTTTCCAGTTCTACTTTGGAGTGCCTTTCGGTTATTGTTGGTGCTCTGATGCAGTGGGGAGTTTAGGAGGACACTTTTCGGCTTGAGTGTCACTGGAACCAATTGTCATGTCGGCACAACCTGAAGGAGTGATAAAAGGAGCAAAGGTTGCTATCAAATCAAGGCGACCTCATAGTGACCTCATGCGGTAGTATTCCCTAAAGACTAAGGAACAATGTTTCAAAAACTTTATGTTCTATTAGGGATCAAATAAAGTCAAGGATGATACTTTAAACTTTTCCTAATAAGAAAATCTACCTTGTAACTTTCTAAGAGGGGAGGGGTTGCGGAGGGGCAGGTAGTGTTGCACAACCTTGTTTGACCAGGGACCCCTTTTCTGAGGGGAACATTCCCTTGGAAAGCCATTTGAAATAACTTGCATGGATATGTTAATGCAGCCATTTTAAACATTGGGTCATTTTGGAAAAGGGTTTGTTTCTATGATACTCTATGAATGTGTCATGAATTTCTGAATGGAAAATGAAAATACCATTCTCCTGTGAAGTTAAGAGTGAAGAAATTGTAATGGCTGGGGCTGTTCATTCTACATGAATTACTTACATATTGAGATGGTCTCCATGAATCAAAAAATGACGTTGGAGAGTACCTAATGCAAACTACATGAAACACCACAGACTTTCAACTTTCAATAATAAATATTGTTTTACTTCCCAGACTAGCTTTTAGGGTGACTCAATACACATTTGAGTTGAATGATTATATACTCTAGATTTCATTCATGAGCATAGGGACTATAAGAAATGGCAGCTGCCTTGAAAATAAAATAAGTGCATTGAAGAGAAGACAATCTCTTGGTCTCGAACTGATTTAAGAATAATAAAAAAACAAAAGCAACATCTTCCAAATAAAAGAAACAAAACAAGGTGTGTCAAACTAAGTCTTAACCTGTAATATCCTGATGCAAAAATGTTTAGCTCAAAGAACAGAATCATCATTCAGCTTGTTTTACTTTAAGGTAAAAGGCAGCACGAAAGGACCTTGCTAGATTTTACAATTAACAATTAATTTTACAATCAACAGTGGCCCTGGTGGCCTAGCAAGTTAAGTGCTGGGCTATAACTGCAAGGTCAGCAATTTGAAACCATTAGTCACTCCAGCGACGCGATGATACTTTCTGTTTCTGTCAATGTTACAGCCTTGGACACACACGGAGCGTTTCTACTCTGCCCCACAGGAACACAACGGGTGGAAATCAGCTCGATGGCAGGGAGTTTTGGCAGACAGTGGCTCAATGAGTATTTGCTGCATAAACGAATAATCAAGCAAACCAAAGGCATCACTAAACTCTAAGACCTCCTGGGACTTTCATTCTGAAGCAAGCATTACAGAGCATGTGGCCTTATAGGGACAAGGGACACACTTGTAGGTGTCAAGATCATTTGGCTTGAAATGCCCCTTCTTTCATCCTTTTCCTTTCAAAGACCTTCCCTCCCAAATCAGAGTTCATTCTATCTGCCCAGGTGGCCCAAATTGTTACTTAAAAGGTTGAAGGTTTGAGTTCACAGAGATGTGTTTTTGAAAAAAGGCCTGACAATCCACTACCAAAATATTGGCATTGAAAACTCGAAAGATCACCATTCTATGTTGACATTATAAGTTGTTATCTACTCAAAACAACTGATTCTCTTTTCAAAACAGCTATTAAAATGAAACAGAGTACATAGCAATTATATCTATGCATCTCAGAAGATTATATATTTTGTATGTGGGAAGGAAAAAAGACAAGAGAATAAAATTGGGGAATCATATCTAAAGATTCTGAAAATGAGACTAGAAAGACATCTATTAGATGAATAAGAAAAGGTTTGGTCTATTTGTCAATAAACTACATATTCCACTTGATATTCAATGTTCCTTGGGTCTCTTGATAGTGTTAATCAATAAACAGTAACCACTAGGGAACTGATTGTATTTATTTTGATATATTCTAGAATAAATAAAAGGGCCTTGGAGTAAAGCTCCCATGTAATAAGATAATGCTTGTCTTAAAGTGAAGTCTAATTTTGGAGTTAGTGGCTATGAATCAGCCTTGCAATATGAAGTACATTCTAAGAGCATCCTCAAAAAGAATTCTGTTTAGACAAACCATTTAAATGTATCCCTTGGACAAAGGGCAAATGAGAGAGATGATCCTCTTTCATGTTTTTGCCCCCTACTCTCATTTCTACAAGTACGGGAAAGCAATTCAAGTACAAGATCAGACGCTCTTATCACAACCTTTTGTGGTGTTAGCCAGGTGATTCCGTGCGATGCAGAGCTCCAAGTCCTCTGTCAGGGGATGTTCAAGTGGAACAGGATTGGAATACCGCGCAGGGTACTCTGTGACACTCCTCTATCTTTCTTGTTCCAGACTGTGATCTCAGGTAGAAACAGTATTAACTCAGCCTCTCCCTGCCATCCTGTTGATTTTCACTCAGGGACCCTCAAGACAGAGCAGAAGCCCCCTGGTGGTTTCTGAGACTGTGCATCTTTACTGGAGCAGAGAGCCTCAGCTTTCTACTGTGGGGCTGCCGGTGGTTTCCAACTACGGACTTTGGTTAGCAGCCTGATGTGTAATCCCCTATGCTTCCAGTGCTCCTTAAATCAGCCTGTTGCTGTGAGGTGCCGTGGAGTCTATTCTGACTCACCGAGACCTTGTGTATAACAGAATGAAACACCGCCTGGTCCTGTACCATCCTCACAATTCTTGTTACGCCGGAGCCCATTGTTGCAGCCACCATGTCAATCCATCTGGTCCAAGGTCTTCCTCTTCTTACTGGCCCCTACTTTATCAAGCATGATGTCTTCCAGGGACAGGCCTCTCTTGATAACATAGCCGAAGTATGTGAAGGGAAGTCTCCCTATCTTTGACTTGCCTCTAAGGCGTATTCTGGCTATACTTTTTCTAATACAGATGTGTTTGTTCTTTTGGCAGCCCGTGGTCCTTTCAAGATTCTTTGCCAGCATGCACCATAGTACAAATGTCTTCCTTGTTCAGTGTTCAACTTTCACATGCATTAGAGGCAATTGAAAATACCCTGGCTTGGGTATCCTCAGAGTGATATCCATGGTTTTCAACACTTTAAAGAGGTCTTGTGCAGCAGATTTGCTTAATGCAATATGTCATTTGATCTCTTGCCTGCAGCTTCCATGAGCATTAATTGTGGATCTAAGCAAGGAGAAATCCCTTGAGGGGCTTCTGAAGGCTGTAGATATGTACAGGAGCAGACAGCCTCACCTTTGGACCACAGAACTACCTGTGAGTTTCAACTGCAGACCCGGTGGCTCCCAGTTCAACACTCTCTCTGCCCAGTACTGCCACCAACGAAACTTCAGGAGAAGGGCTAAAAACTGTTTTGCAATCCTCAAACCCACCCCCACCTCACTTTTAAGAGAATAAATGTAAGCGCCTGGAATTTTTCTTTTTTCTAAAAAAGCATTTTGTGTTGATTGATAACTATAACTTTTATGCATCAGAAGTATTTTTGTTTTTTAATTTCTTTCCCTTTTTGTTTCAGGAGCAGACTTGGAATTAAGGAGCATGAACATATGTACATACACATATTATATGCCACTTTTTAATAATAGAATACCATTTGGTAATGAATGTTCTCATTATGTGTTTATAAAATCATTCTAAACCAAAACTGTGGCGATCAGCTATACTTTTTAAGAGTTCAATTCAAATTATCTGTAAACCTTGTCTCATTTATCTTTTATACTTCTATTTATAATACATCTGTCTGAAGGACAGCTAACAGCCATTGCATTGCTGTTTATGCTGATAACATTGGAACCAGGAGCTCTGGTGGCACTAGTGGTGATGGGTTAGGCTGATCACTGAAAGGTCTGCAGTCTGAAAGCACACAGAAGGACCATGGGAGAAAGAAGGGGCTTCCTACTCCCATAAAGAGTTACAGTCTCAAAACTCAAAGGGCAATTCGAACCTGTCCTGTGGGGTCTCTATTGACATTCTCCCAATGACAGTCAGAGACATTGGACTGTCTTCACTAAAGAACAAAGTCCCTTCACACATTTCCAAATTACAGATCAAACAGAGCCATTAGTTCAATGCGCTCACATATCTGTGTTAACTCGACCTGGGCTTATCAAGCTAACAAGCCCTATAGTAGAAACCTGGCTCAAAGCTGCTGATTGGTTTTCCTGGGAAGAAGTTACTATGGAAAAGGTTAATATTTAAATAGTAGTATAACATGAGTGTGTGGCTTCCTGAACCACCTGCTGTGGTCTGAACACTTGGGGTTACCAGGAATGGGAATCTGCTCCACCACACCTACCAAGAACAATAAGTAATGGTTAGGGAACTGTGATTTTTCTACTGAGACAATCCGATTTCTATTATGAAATATAAAAATTGGCACCTGTCATTTTTTTCATGTGTATCTGGGGTCATTAAAATGTGTAAGAAAAATAATCCTTCTAAATCCTTCTCATTGTCAGGAAGACTGAAGAAGAATCGGTGCATTTGAATGATGGGGCTTGTGAAGAATATTGAAATTACTATTACTGGCCAGAAATGCAAAAAAGTATGTCTTGTAAGAAGTACTGGCACAATAGTCTTTACAAACCAGGATGGGGACACTTCATCTCACGTACTTTGGACATATTGTTAGGTAGCTTAGCCTAGGGATTGGGAAGTCCATTGACGCATGCCCAGGAGAGCCAGCATAGGACAAAGCTGGATTTTCCCGCCCGTGGGTACGGATGGGCGTTAACCTGGAGCAGCCCACCTGGGCCAGGTGATTGCAATTCAGCCAATGGGATCAACCTGGGGTCGTTCGCCACGCCTCCCCGGGGAACCCTTGACAAGGCAGGAACCAAGAGGGAGAGGGGCTTGTCTTGTCTTGTCTGATCGTCTGGTTTCAGAGGGGAAACTTGGGAGAGAGATCTTTGCGTGACCCTGAGCAGTCTCTGCCAGGCGCATGGTCAAAGGAATCCTATGGGTGCCATATAAAACCTGAAGCGTCTTTTAACTCTCATTAAATTCACTTGGATCACGAGCCTGGCTTCGGCGTGAATTCTTTCTCGTGTGGAACCAAGGACCGAGGTTGGAATCTAACCCGGAGAGAGAGACCTTACAATATTATCAAGAAGGATTAAAAAAAAACCCTTAAACCAAATTCAACTGCCATTGAGACAATCCCAACTTTGAGTGAGCCTATAGGGCAGAACAGAACTGCCTGTGTGAGTTTCTGTGACCGACCATTGTGATGCGAGTAGAAAACCTCACCTTGTCCATGGCACAGCTGCCGCTTTCAAACTCCGTACTTTGCCATTCCCAGAGCCCACTGTGGCACCAGGGCTCACTATTCAATAGGGAAAAGACAAGGTGCTCGGTAAAGGAGGAGGGCAGTGACAACAAGGAAGCCCCTCAGTGAGATGGACCGACAAGAGTGGCTGCACCGGGAGCCCAGGAATGCTTGTGAGGGTAGTGCTGGTGCCATCAGTGTTTCCTTCTGTCGTTCCTGGCGTCGCCATGAGTCAGAATCTGCTCGATGGCACCTAACAACAACAGCAACAACAACACTTCCTGCTTACCGTGGAGTGTTGAGACAACATGATAAAGTGAGGAGAATTAGGCTTGGGAGTAAAGCGCTAGCTTTTCCTTCATTTTCTATTTTCTATGAACATGCTAGAAATTTAAAGCGGTTTTCTCATTCTGAAGGTGAGCTTTGATATGTTTATACCTCAGGTGGGTCAAGTTCTAGCCGTATGGTTTTAAGTTTCTCTAACAGAGATCGAAATCATATTCACACTAAGTTGTAAACAGAGAAGACCAGATAAAGAGAAAAGAAAGCTATCTCCACTACATTTTAATTTATTCATTTCAAACTCTGGCCAAAAGATTTATATTACACACTTACATCACTGTCACGCCTCTATCCCACAGCTTGTAATGAAAACAGCTCCACGGGCGAGTCTCGCCGAACTAGAAAATATAAGGCACTTACCTGCAAACGTGAAGAGGGCAGATATATTTCTACATTATCTAGCAACATTTTCTTCCCCAGTTTTGATTAAGAAAGAAGGAAAGAAATCACAGCAGAAGGAATTTAAAGTGGCTATCAAGGCTTAGTGACAAAAAACCTCTAGTAGGCATTTTCTCAAGGTAAATTTCAGTAGTCTCCAAGGACCATTCCAAGGATTCGATCATTGCTCTTTGAACCGGGTGATCTAGGGGCGCATGCGTGTTAGTGTTCAGACCCTCTTGCTTCTCTAGTTCTATTTCTTTTTTCTTAGAATTGAAATCTTTTGTTCTTGAAGAGCCACACAACCGTTAGTCTCACTGGCAATATGTTCAATTTTGACAAATTGTGTTCAATGCTATCAACCTTTCTAGTTGAAAATATCAGCGAGGTCTAATCCTAACTGCAATTTGTCTCAAAAGTCCCTTCCACATTATATACATTGACTGGCTCAAAATTTCTTGACCCAAATGAGAACTCATTTAATCTCTGCAAATACTTGAGGGTAAGACATCATGCAAGATTGTTGCCGCTAATCACCATTGAAAAGCTACTAAAAAAATCACATCGTTCTATGTTTATATGGAACTTCAAAGTTTTCAATAGATTAGAAAATCGTCCTCCCCCTCTCACAAAGGTGCTGTTACAGGATTGGGTTAATGATAACCCTTGGATCATGCTTCAATAAATATTTGATTCATTGTAACATCAATTGTCCATGAATGGCTATCTCTTTTATTATTTTTCATTATATATACATACATACATATATAGATATATATGTGCATGTGTGTGCATGATTTTGTTATTATTTAAATAATAATCAAATCAATAAGCCATTATTCTTGATCCTTAAAATAAGTTTAATAGTCTGGAAGGTCAAGAAAATTATTATTAGATTAACCTAAAATTGTTGAATGTTCACTAAGTACCTGTCATTATAATACAAGGGCACTTCAAAGGCTCATGGAAAAAACCCATTATCTTCTCATTCCATTTTTCCCTGAGCTTTTTGAAGCACCCCACCCCTATACCCTCTGCTCACAGCCCTGGTGGCATAATTGGTTACACTTTAGGTTGCTGACCCTAAGATCATCATTTTGAGCCGACCAGCCACTCAGAGGGAGAACGATGAGGCTACATACTTGTGAAAAGGTTTCCAAACTAATAAGCACACAAAGAGGCAGTTCGACTCTGCTTCATAGGGTAGCTAGGAGTTGGAAAGACCTTCATGGAAGTGAATTTGTTTGTTTGGTTTTTAATTTGAAGTAGATCATGTTGGGATTCCCTGATATGCCATCGCCTTTCATATGCATTCATATCAAAATAATAACATTTCTCAACGCAACCAACTGCTAATTTTGTGCATTTATTTTCCCCACAAGCTCCTCTGAAATCACCACCATTCTTCGATCTACAAAAAAGAGAAGATTTTCCCCAGGCAAAATTGTAAATGAAAGAAAATCTTGGAAAATTGCAGCAACAGAGCATCTGTACACCTATTTAAATATTTAACTTCTCTATGGAATAAGAAAGGTGTCTCTCCTATTTGTTATATTGATCTCTGGCTGCATTAGCCTCAGAGGTTGCCAATTATGAAGTACCACTATGAACTTAATCAACTTCCACAATTAAATAATTTATTTATTCCAACTTTTCCTGAAATATTATTAAGAAATAGGTGTACAATATGATTTTTTTCTTTACTTCCCTTGCTTTCCAAAGGTAGAAAGAAAATACTGGAAACCTGATTGACTGTTAAGCAGACGTTTTGTTTTTTCAAGAGGAGCGAGAAAATTAATTGTGATGTGAATTCTATTCTTGTTTTTTACTCCACTATATTTCTTTCTTAAAAGCCTCCTGACCCCCAGTCAGTCTCTAGGATTAAAATTCTCTTTGTCCTTCAATTTCAAGAAATAGCTGTATTTTATTTTTTAAGCAAATAATTTATCTGGACATACAATTTTACCCCAGTGTGATCATAAAGTTCTCTTGTCTTCTGGCATCTATTGTTCTGATGAGTCTTTGCTGTCCTTCCAATGGTCTTTCTTTTGTAGGTAGCCTGCCTTTTCTTTCTAGTAGCTAATAAGGTATGCTCATTAAGCTTAATGTAGCTAGGTGTGCATTAATTGTACCAATCCTACTTAGCCCTCAAATACACACTTTTCAACCAGAGGACCCTCGTTTTTCAATCATGTTAAGTTTGGGGGTTTGGCCATTTCTTTTTCAACAAAAGAAGGTATTCCCTGTGAGCCTTCTGCCTTTGCCCCAAGTATCTTCCACAGTATTTGTTTTTGGAGGCCCATCCTGAGAAGGTCTCTGTCTCTCTTATGGAATGAATTCTATTGCACAAAAAGATATGTTGTAATCTTAATCCTTGTACCTGTTGTTGTGACCTAGCATGTGGGGGAAATAGTATGTTTTTCTAGAGATGTTATAGTTTCTTCAGTGAAGGGAATAACATAGGAAAATATGTATTATTCAATTATTGGTATTTCATTTAAAAATGGGGACAGAAGTGGAACTGAGTCTCAGACAAAAAAGAAAGTATTAGAGGAGGATACTTCCACAAGCCAAGTAATACCAAGAAACACATAGAGCGGAAACAAGGAAGAATCTTCCTGAGGAAGGGAGGGAAGAGGGAGAGGGAGAGGGAGAGGCAGAGGCAGAGAGACAGAGAGACCTGCCTTTTCTTTTCTTTACAGTAGAGGAGAGTGGTGAGAGAATGAGGGAATAGCCCAGCCAGTGCTCTGAATTGGGACTTCTAGCCTCCAGAACCAGGACACATTTAATTTCTGTTCTTTAAAGTCAGTCATTTTATGCTATTTCATGATGGTGACTCTAGAAAGCTAAGGCAGCCTCTTTATCTGTTTTCTTCTTGATTTACTACTTTCTGTCTGACCATTTAAGGTTTCCTCTGATTTCTATCAACTCAAACCCAAACACATTGCCATCAAGTGGATTCTGACTCATAGCAACCCCGTAGGCCAGGATAGAACTGCCCGTGTGGGTTTCTGCGACTGCAAATCTTTACAGGAGTAGAAAGCCTCATCTTTCTCCCAAGGAGCATCTGATAGTTTTGAACTGCTGACCTGTGATTAAGCAGTCCAATGAGCTACACCACAACTTCATACTGACTTCTAGGGACTAACACCTACCATGATACTGGGGTTTCCTGGCTCCTGGCTAAGAAGCTAATGTGCTAATATGATTCTTCCCTAAGAGTGGTGAATTCCAAAAATGTCTATGTCTTAATCCTGGAAGCCTATGACATTTTCAATGTCGTGAAGTTACGGACCAGGGGATGGGGACACTCTCCTGAATTATACAGAGAGGAGCTGAATGCAATCCTAAAAGTCAGTAGGTTGAAGATAAATAGAAGGCAGGAGGATAGGTTAAGCTCTTGGGGTGGTAGTGGTAGTGAAATATAGTTTAGATTGCTGGATATAAACTTGACCATCTGAAATGTAAACTCCCACATAATTCACAAAACAACAAATGAAAAAAACTGAGTTTTGTTTGTTTCGTTCAAAGGGAGGCAGGAGAGAAGAGAAGACAGAAGGATGGAGCACCCATGTCCTTCTGGTGACAGAAGGACAATCAATGAAGAGGTCTGATCACTATGTGCTGCTGGCTTTGAAAATGGGAAGAGAAGTCATTCACCAGGAATGCAGGTGGTTTTAGAAGTTAGAGAAGGAAGAAACTGGATTCTCCCTTGATGTCTCCAGAGAGTAGTCTAGCCCTGGCATGAACATGATTTAGTGCAAGTGGGATGCAGGTCTGACTTTTGAACTATTCCGAACTACAGAGCTAGATCATACATTTGTGAGCTTGTATTATTCTTGCATGAAAATATATGTAATTTTTAGATGAAAGTTTACACAGCAAATTAAGTTCCCATTTGATAATTTCGACACCAGTCCTTCAGTGACATCAGTGACTTAGCTCCAATGGGGTCAGCATTCTCAGTAATTGCATTCTGGCTGTTCCATTTCTAGGATTCCAATTTCCCCAGATGATCTTCTAGTCTTTGTTACGAATTAAATATTGACCCTTTGGTCTCATATAGATGGCTGTTTAATGAAGCCTAAAATCTGTTGGTAAATTTGTGTTGTGAGAATTCATTAAGGGACCACAAAAAACCTAGACTGTCCAGCTACAGCTTCCTAAAAAGTTGATGCTATTGGACCTGTTGAGCTGACCCCCAGCTGCCCCTTCAATGATGAGTTTTCAAGGTTGTGACCTTTCAAAACCTTTTTTCTAAGATACCGCCAGGTTGGTTTGAACTGCCAGCCTTTCAGCTTAGTATTCAAATACTTAACTTTTCACTACACAGTTGTCCTCTGAAAAATTATAGACTGCCAATCAGAACACTCACTTAACTCCCTCCCCAATGTCACCTCCCTTATAAGGGACCAATGTGGTTCTTGTAGCCACACACCATATACCCTTCTGCATATCTGCTCCTTCTACCCAACCTTGGTCCCAGCAAGCGACGTTCTTGCATCTGGCTAACACACACTGCACATTGTGCTTCCACGTTGTGTTTGGCCCAGAGGTGTTTACTTCATTGATCTATCTTTTTCTCTTTTTATATTTTATCTCCCATTGCCATTAGATCAGAGAAGTCAGTCTCAAGCATCAATTTACAAAATTATCTGCACCCAAATATCAATGAACTGTCATTACTATTTTAAAAACCCAGTCCTTCTCATAAAATACCTCTGTAACCAGTGTCTAGGTTACAGTCCATTGCCCTTTCCTTTCCTGCTATTTTTTTCCCATTTTACCTCTGCTTCTCCCAATCACATATAGGATGTTCAAAAGATAGGGCTGATTTTTTTCCTCTGCTTAGTTTCTAAGATTAAAAAACAAAACATGCCAAGACTATTCCAAAGAGCGACAGCATCTTGAACTGAGTATTCTCTAATGTGTCCTGCTGGTTCTGTGTGATTTCTATGGCAGTTAGTCCCCATGATTCCTAGATGTGGGAGTGACCATAAAGGATCAGAATGAAAGAGAATAATTCTTTTCTAAAGCAGGAGTGGATTACCCAATAAGTAAGGTATGCATAGGTCTACTTGTGTTTACTTCAAAGTATATGGTGGAAATTTTCATATGGGTTTCAATACAAAAACAAAAACAAAAAAAACCCAAAACAAAAACAGGTAAAACTTCTGAGAACTCAAATTTCCACTTAGGTAAACTGAATTCAAATCTATATTTTAATAAGATTCCCAGGCAACTGACCTATAAGAATAATCTGGTGACTTTTTAAAATGTTCATTCTGACTCACTGTATCTGGAGTAGAACCAAAAATTCTGAGCAGAGACCCAATCAGAAAGAACTGTTTGAATACCTGTTATTAACCAATAAGTTATTTGAAGCTACTTCTGCTGCTGTATGCTTAAATCTTAATGGCATTTAACTATTATTCATTTGGCTTAAGCTATCATCTGGAGTATATATGGATTGTATATAATTTTAATTTCCAGGTTTCAATTCATCTCCCTTATCTAATTCTACATCACATGTGTGAGTCATCGAGACCCAAATTACTTGGCAAGACACCTGCTGGACTACAAATTCCCACCAGGAGTTCCTCATCAAAACTGCCATGGCAACAACCTCATTCTAGGACAGCCTTTTCAAATTTGTGTTCTTTTATGTATATGGTTATTTTCATTGAATGTGTTTTGTTGTGTTACAGATGTCATCCTGTCACGAAAATTAGAGATCCATTACTTTTATTAGCTCACTTGAGTGACACCAGCATCTAAAATCCTGCATGGTCCAAAGGGGTAGTTTAATAATCATATATTGAATGAACAACAATGTTTTTGTTTGAAATATGGCCATACTGATTTAACTTATAATGGGCACTTGCCAAAGAAACTACAGCCTGCCTTGCTTGAGAGCCCGGCCCAACAGAGACACTTTCCTGAGTAGTGATTAATTGATCTCAGAAATCGTCTCTCTTAGACTTGGCAATGAGAAAAACAGGTGGGCAACAAAAAACAGAAGGGCAGAAAACTGTTGCTACACTGGCAACAAGCTAGAGACACAAGCAATAGCAAGGAAAGAAACAGAAAGAATAGGAGACAAACCAGCAGCGGCCTCAACTAGGCAAGAAAAATAAAATACATCTATTTGGGAAAGAAGTCAACCCATCTCTAGTCACAGATGTCGGGGTGCTATATATAGAAAATTCTCAAGAACACACACATAATAAGTTAATGAACACATTCAGCAAATTTTCAGAGTAAAAGATCAACAGGCAAGAATCCGATGTACTTTTATATGTCAACAATAAAAACTCTGCAAAGGAGATTAGGACAAACGTTTCTTTTATAACAGTGTTGAAAGGAATAAAATACTTCAAAATATATTGAACCAAGGAGCAAGAGACCTTTATTCTGAAAACTATGAAGCACGGCTGATGGAAATCAAAGGAAATCTAAATTCACAGAATCGTTCTGGGTTCGTGGATTGCTGCATCTGATATCATTAAGATGTCAATTCTGCTCGCAGTGATTTACAGCTACAGCTCAGTTCTAAATTAAAGTGCAGTAGTCTGCTATGCAAAATTTTAAAAAGTGGCCCTAAACAATCAAAACAATCTTGAAAGCAAAATATGAAAGTAGAAGAATCCATACGTCCTATATTTAAATATTACTACAAAGCTATGAAAACAAAAATGTAGTAATACTGGTATAAGAAACAAAATAGAGACCAATTGAATAGAATTGTGAATCATCTACGGTCAATGAAATTTTGACAAAGCGGCCATATTTATTTAACATGGAAAGTATAGTCTTTTCAATAATGGATTTCTAGATGCCAATAATGAGGCTAGAAACCTGTACCAAATCATTCATATATATATAGAATATATATATAGAATATGTGCATATAATTTGTATACCTGAGAACCCTGGTAGCATGCTGGTTAAGTGTTAGGCTGTGATCTGCAAGGTCGACGTTTGAAATCAGCAGCCATTTCTCAGAAGAGAGATGAGGCTCTCTACTTCCATGAACAGTTTTGGAAACTCCCAGGGGCAGTTCTATTCCAAACAAACCAAACCCACAGCCACTGAGTGGTTTCAGACCCAAAGCCAAACTTACATGCTGTTCCTGAGGCTGTAAATCTTTATGGGACCAGTAAGTTTGAACCCACAAGCTTTGTGAGTAGCAGGACAATCCTTGGTCAATAGCAGCCCAGCTGCTTCTCTCACACAACACACAACAAAAGCTCCTCTTAAAACCAATAGCGCAGAACTTCTTAAACAAATAAATAAACAAAAAGCAAACAGAAAAGTACTGACAGAAATGCAGAAAGATTAAAATGTTCATAAATTCCTGGAGAGAAAATAAATGGTGGATCTTTTGTGGAAAATAGTTCACATTTTTTAAAGATTTCAAACTTAGGGATACTATATGGCTCAGTAATTATCCCTGTTGTTGTTTTTAAGTACCATCAAGTCAGTTTTGACCCACAGTGACCTTGGGTACAGCAGAACACAACGCTGCCCAGTCCTGCACCATCCTAACAATTGTTCCTATGCCTGAGCCCATTGTTGCAGTGGATGTGATAATCCATCTCCTTAATTGCCTTCCTCTCTCTCACTGCCCCTCCACCCTACCAAGCATAATGTCCTTCTCAAAGGATTGGTCTCCCTGATAACATATCCAAAGTATGTAAGACAAAGCCTGGCCATCTGTGGCAGTTACATAATTGAGCAAAGGGGTGGAGTCTAGCCAGTCAATCAGGTCATAGCCAATGGTGCCTCTGTGTGGGTCTGGCCTTCTCCTGAGGATTCTGGGATCCTGTCTTCCTCTCTGCCCTGCCTTCCTGTTGACAAGCCACATGGAGCCATGCTGATGGCAGCCAGAGCCCTCGAGATGCTTCCACCACCACTTGACCTACAGGACTTTCCATTTATGGGCCTGTGATCTTCCTAAACCTGGCATCATTGCATGTGCTTCATGAGTGTGAAGAGGAATCCATGGGCTAATATCAAACTTATGGACTTGATGTGGTCTGGGCTGGGATGATTTTTGATGCATAATTACTTCTTGATATCAAGTTTTTTCCTATACATATATGTTTCCTTGGATTTGTTTCTCTAGTCTACCTGGTTGAACACACCATCCTTGCATCTAGGGAGCAGTCTGACCATACTTCTTCCAAGACACATAGGTTTGTCCTTTGAGGGGTCCACAGTACTTTTAATATTCTTCTCCCTCAGAATTCAAAGGCACTGATTCTTTTTCAGTCTTCCTTACTCAATGTCCAACTTTCACATGCACACAAACCATTTGAAAATACCATCATGGCATGGGTCAGGGGCACCTCAGTCCTCAAAATAACTTCCTTGCTAGGTATATACAAAAACAATGCAGATCCACTACTCAAAAAGACACCAATACCCCAATGTTCACTGCAGTATTGTTCATAATAGCGAATACGTGGAAACAATCCAGGTGCCAATCAACAGGTAAATGAATAAACTAACTGTGACATATACATAAGTGGCTTTCATTCAACTGTAATGAATAGTGAAGTTTTTATACATGCTCCTACATGGATGAACTGTGAAAACACTATGCTGAGTGAAATAAGTAAGACACAGAAGTACAAATATTATATGATCTCCCTTCTACTAAATAGATGTAATCTGTAATTCTGGTGACCTAAAAGAGTGGCAGTCTCCAGGGGGTGCAGGATAGAAGAATGGAGAGGGGAAATCATCATAGTGTCCACTTAAAATTGGTGAATTGTAGCGTATGTGAATTATTCCTCACGAACGACTTGTCAAAACTAGAAAGAGATGACATTGTGGTTTCACTGCTGGGCTGGGTTGATGGGTTTAAACCCATAAGCTTCTCCATAAGAGTAAGATGATGTTGTTTTCTCTTGTAAAGAGTCGAAGTCCCAGAAATAGTATGTAAGGTCCTTATGAGACAAAATGGGCTAAGTGGCAGTGAGTTGGGTGTGGTGGTGGATTCTTTTGAGATGCCGGATGCAGGATGTGTTTTCATTGTTACAAATTAAACATAACCACAGCTGAAAATTTAAAAAAAAGCCTATCAGCATCCAGATTAAGTTCCTATGGTACAGATATTTTTTGCAGTAGTTGATAATTTTACAGTACATGATTTTATATTTACCCAGTTTTTATACTTCATGAAGTATTTTTTCCTTCAATATTGCTGCTTTCAACACAATAACTGCTTTTAACAGAGTAGCTGCTTTCAACACAGTAGCTGCTTTTTACACATGTGTGACTGATCTCCATAAGTACATTATGGTGCCAACCCTGTCACATACATTTGTATTTGTACAGGGTGTAGGTGGGTTGGTGTGATGATGTCATCACGCCTGGTACTCATATGTGGGGCGTATCTGTATGTAGGCAAAACCGCCTGGAAATGGATAGAGGAGCAGTGTCTTGCTTTCTAAGACCATTGGAAATATGTGTTTTCTGATGGTCTTAGGCAACACCTGTGAAAGGGTCATTTAACCCACAAAGAGGTCACAATTCACAGGCTGAGAACCGCTGTAATACGGGGGCAAAAGGGAAGTAAAAGGAAATAGAGGAAAGAACTAGGAACCAAAGGTCACTTATAGAAGTCTAAATACAGACATGCACATATGTAAATATATTTATATGTAACAATAGGGAAAAATATCTATGTACATATATTTGTATGTTAAGTATCAAGGTAGCAGATGGACATTGGGCTTCTACTCAAGTACTCCCTCAACGCAAGAACATTTTGTTCCAATAGCCTGGCCTTCCAGGACATTCATCTTCCCATAAAAATCG
Source organism: Tenrec ecaudatus (assembly GCF_050624435.1). Taxonomy (NCBI): domain Eukaryota; kingdom Metazoa; phylum Chordata; class Mammalia; order Afrosoricida; family Tenrecidae; genus Tenrec; species Tenrec ecaudatus. The sequence continues at coordinate 28,875,989 of NC_134548.1, read as the reverse complement.
CTAAAGACAAAATGGGTGCATAGCATATGTAGTGAAGAAAGCTCATTGTGTCCACCTATCAAAAGATATAGTGTCTGGGGTCTTAAGACTTTAAGGATAAACAAGCAGCCATCTAGCTGAGAAACAAAGTCCACATGGAAGCACACCAGCCTGTGCGATCATGAGATGTTGATGGGATCTGGTATCAGGCATCAAAGACCTAGAACAAAAACTCACATAATGTGAACAAGGGGGAGTACAGTGTGGATTCCCAAAGCCCTCTGTAGATAATTGGACATACCCTTACAGAAGGGTTGGTCACAAGGTAGAGAGGAGCCAGTCATGGTGCAGTATAGCACCGATGAAACATACAACTTTCCTCTTGTTTTTAATACTTCCTCACGCCACTATCATAATCCTAGTTGTACTTTAAAAATCCTTCTAGACCAGCGCATGTGCACGGGTATAGATAAGAGCTGGAAAGACAAGGAATCCAGGACAGATAATTCCTCAGGACCAATAATGACAGTAGAGATACCAGGAGGGTAAGGCAAAGGTGGGGGGGGGGGAATCAATCACAATGATGTACATATAACCCTCTCCCTGCAGGACAGACAACTGAAAAGTGGGTGAAGGGAGACATCGGTCAGTGTAAGACATGAAAAAAAGAACAATTTATAAATTATCAAGGATTCGTGAGGGATGTGGGAAAATGAAGAGCAGATACCAAGGGCTCAAGTAGTAAGAAAATGTTTTGAAAATGATGATGTCAACATATGTACAAATGTTGTTGACATAATGGGTATATATATGGATTGTGATAAGAGCTATATGAGCCCCCAATAAAATGATTAAAAAATAAAAGATAAGGCCCACCTTAATGATTTAGTTGTAACTAGAGCCAAGGATTTGTTCATTGTCTTTGTTGGCTCGCCTAGCATCAGGTTGTGATTCCCCCACCACATCTTCCTCTTTTTGTAATTGCTATCATCAAAGCCATAGAAAAAAACTTACTTTTTGATAAATTTCAACTTTTTGTCAGCAGCACATGTTCCTTTTACTCAACCAGATAAAGACTTTTGCAATCACCGTGCTTATTTGCTACTTCCACTCTCCCCTCTGTCTTGGTGTGCCCCTTCTTTGTCATATGCTTTTAAAACGACAAAGTGAAAATTAGCCCTTGCTGGTAAGCTGAGTAACCTCTATAGGTGTCTTCAGTGAATTCCAAGAGTCTGACTCTACCTCTGTACTCCAATGATGTAAATCTCTGAATTAACCCAGATTAATTTAAAATAGACAAGTTCCTGATAAAATTCAGGTTAATATGTGGGTTTTTTAAAGAAATTAAATGCTTAAGGAAAACCAGTAGCTTGCCATAAATTTCTCTAAGGAAAAGTGTCCATGGTAGTAAAGAAAATTCTCTTCTAGGTGCAAGATAAGACAAAGCAAGCAATATATTTTATGATTAAAAATAATTGAGGTATATGGGTGTTCATATTCAACCTCCCTGGAAGCTCCTGTCATTGCTCCAAGGACATGAGCATTAGATGCAGGGCTGCCAGTTCCACTCCTTTGCATCCAGCAGTAATGCTAGCACTGAGAGCAAGTGAATGGATAATGATTCAAAATCTGGTTGCCAGGTCGGCGCTGGAGTTGGTGTAGGAAGTGATGAAAGCAAGCGAACAGCCAAGTTGTCTATGGAGCTGCAGGCCTACTCCACTGAAAAGGAGCTTTCCCACATCAGTACTTCATTATTCATTTCAATTCAAGAAGTAGTTGAGAAATAATGTTATGGGATTAATGTGCTAACTGCGGTGACCTGCACCAGAATGTACAATCCAAAAAGATGGAAATGAGCGACCTGGACTTTCCTTACCAGCTACTGCCTAAAATCAGACTTGTAGATGACGAGGAAAATAGACATGGTTTCCAGCAAACAAGGTAGATCATCTCTAAGGAAACCTCTATTATCATACAATTAAATAAAGTAAAAGCCGTGAGTGAGTTTTCAAACTTACTCAACTTTTGAAATTCAAGTGGAACCTGAATAAATGCATTTAGAATTAAAAGAATTGGAAAGTTCCAAACATATTGCAGTGTGGGAAGCCCTAGGGCCAGTTTGATTCCATCTTCAATGTCACACCACAGCAACACATAGATTCTAATTTTAAAAAGCACGTTTGTATAAATCTATACATTAGATTAGCAAGACAATAGGGCCTGTAACAGTATTTATGCTATTTCTTTGTCATATTTTGATTTCTAAATTTATATACTCAACTCAACAAGCATCATGTCGATTCTGTCTCATAGCAACCCTATTGCTATTTCTGTAGATATTTACCATGACCTTACATTTTGCAAGATTTCAAATAAAAGTAGCTTTTAAAAAGTAGAGTTGTTTACCACTGTAAGAGAATCTACCATACAACAATAAACATGTCATTTCAGTCATCTTATGGAGCAGTGAGGTGGATGTGATAATCATGTTCTATTTTCTAATAGTATCAACAACTTCATCCTCCTTGCCACTCCCATAGTAAATACCCTCCCCTATAATTTCCCGAGTGCCATTAAATAAGAGAGTAAAGCTTGTGCAGCAGGACAAAGGTTGAGATGTTTGGTGAGGCAAGGACCCTTGGGAGGAATCACAGAGTGAAAATCAAACCCAAGTGCACTCTGACTCAGAACAAACCTATAGGACTAAGTAGCACTACTTCATAGAGTTTCCAAAATTGTAAATCTCTAAAGAAGCTGACTGCCATGGCTCTCTTCTGGGCGTGGCTGGTAGGTAGGTTTGAAACTTGAACCTTTCATTTAGCAGCTGGGTGCTTAATCACAGTGCTGCCAAGGCATCTTCGTATATTGTAAGGGCTACTTTAATCCTCAGATTCCTTCAGTTGGCAAAATGAGCAGGTTCAAATAAACCCCTTCTGACAAGATGTTAAGGAACATATTAGTTTATAAGCAAACCCTGATTTCTTGAAGTTCATCTATTTGCCTTTTGTTATCAAAAGAATAGCACACCTATCAATGCTCACAATAGGAGCTCTGGTAGCACAGCGGTCACATAGTTCAAAACCAACAGCCACTCCTTGGGAGAAAGAGGAGGCTTTCAATTCTCATAAAGATTTACAGCCTTGGAAACCCACAGTCTTATCTGATAGGATCAATAGAAGTCAGAGGCCACTAGATGGCAGTGACTGTTGTTGATATTGTTTAAATCAATGTTTACATGTAAATAACGACCTGAGTCTTGACAATAAATATGGAATCAATTCACTGTGATCATGATTTTATTTTTTAATAGTGTACCAGTTTAACATTCACCCCATTTTAATGCTCTCATATGAGAGACTACAATGTCCGTCCACTTGGTATCTCTGTAACCCACCAGAAGGTCCTCTCTTTGTACCACAGGAGCCCAATGCCCATCGATCACCTACGGTTGCCTTCTATTAAATCCTCCCCTAAGGAAAAAACACTCAAGTCTAGCCTTTTATGTTGAAATTTGGTTTTGGTACACAGACTACCTCTCCCTGAAGGAGACTGTAAATAAAAAGGGTGAACGTGCCATTAAGAAGGTGAACTCTACTCTCCAGTTGGCAATTGTTTTCTTATAATAGGAATGTCTTCCCATTTTTTTTTCAAAATCAGACAGTTGGTAACATATTTTGCCAGCAACTTATTTTGTATCCAGATGTCCCCATGTATATACAAAGCACATCTGCCTTGAATTGTGATCATTTGCTATGCATGGGAAAAAACATGACATTTTTTAAAAAATAAAGGGCTAAAAGAGTCATACCTGATTTCCTTAGAATGATTATGCATTTCCTGGTAATCCAAGGACTTGGTACCTGACTCTCAATCCAGAACACCATTTCTATTGTTTGAATGAAAGGTGATGAAGGGGGTGGGTTTAGTTGGAGGTGTGGCAAGTACTTCCCAGAATAATCAACCATAGGAGACCAAAGGAGCAGAGAGGCATTTGCTGATACAGTTCAGGAGGCAGGAAGAGATAAGGAAGACAGAAAAAAGAGCCAGGTAATTAGTGGAAAAAATGGTGTCACACTGAAGGAATTGCAACATTGACTGGATTGCAAATGATGTCACCAGCAAATTGTTGACTGAAAACTAATTTGCCCTGGAAACATTCACTCAAACTACAATGATTGAAAACAAAGCAAAAGCTTAAAAAAAAACCAACAACCACAACTCGCTGCCATTGAGTCCAAGCTAACTCAGCATCCCTAAAGGATGGGTTTGAACTCCCCCAGTGAGTTTCAAGACTGTAATTATCGACAGGAGTAGAAAACCCAGCCTTTCTCCTGCAGAGCCGCTGATGGTTTCAAACTGTTTACCTTGTGAATCACAGCCAAACTCACAACTACTATGCACCAGGGCTCTCAACAACACCAAAAATTCTGCCTAGGTTTTATCAGGACAAAATGAATTAAATTCTGAGTTACAAGTTCCAAAAACAACTTTGATGCACCACCTAAATCTAAAATCACTTTTCTGCATAATACTGAGCACACTTTTGCAAATAACTTTGTGGAAGATTGCTACTATGCTTTAATTGTTTTTTCCCCATGAACATTTTGAAGTCCCCCTCATATATATGTGTTTTAAACATATGGTAGTTCCCAGGCTTTAAACTCCTATCACAATGTACATTCAGTTTTTATCGTAAACTGAGTTCGTACACTGCCTAAAGTGTAACTCTCCTTTTCTTGGCAGCAGGTACCTGGTAGAGATAAAAAGAAAAGCATCCTTACTGAAGGTTCCAAACATTTTTCAATGAAATATTGATTGCTCACCCCAGTGGAAGGGAGCCCTGATGGTAGTGACTGGAAACATTATACTTATGTCCCCTAACTGCACACAGTAGGCCTTCCAGCTGTGTTTTCCTATCTCATGTAAAGGAAGTAAATATAATTCCAGAAATTGATGGGCTATCACGTAAAAGGTTTCAACATGCTGATGAAGCACTCGATTCATCTATGCCAGTTAATTTGGAAGAAAGCTATGTGGCCAACTGACTCAGAGAGAGCCATGTCTGTACACATTGCAAAGAAAGGTGACTAACGGAATGCTCAAATTACAGGATCATATAATTAATATCACATGCAAGTACATTTTTTATGAAGATCATTCAACAATGGTTACAGCACAGCACTGCCAGGGAGCTGCCAAAAATGTAGACATGGACATGGAACAAGGGAACATTGTTGATGCCGGGGAGCTCTTAGCTGAAAGCAGAAAAGACCCAAAAGATGTTTACTTGCGCTGTCTTGACAATGCCAAGGCATTCAACTGTGTGGATCATAACAAACTCTGGATAACCTTGAGACGAATGGGGATCCCAGAATATTTTATTATTCCCATGTGGAATTTGTACGTGAATAAACAGGAAGTTGTGTAAAAAGAAGAAAGGCATATTGTATGATTTAAAATCCGAAAAGATGTGTGACAGTGTTTCCCCTCACCATACTGACTCGATCTGTCTGCTGAGCAAATAATCAGGAAGCTGGGTTATATGAAGAAGAATGTGGCTTTAGGATTAGAGGAAGGTTTATGAATTACTTGGGATATGCAGATGACACATCCTTGCTTGCTGAATGAGGAGGGCTTGAAGCACTTGCTGGTGAACATCAAGGCTTGCAGCCTTCAGTATGGACTACAACTCCATGTAAAGAAAGCCAAAATCCTCACAAATGGATGAATAGGCAATATCTCAATAAATGGAGAAAATTGGAAGTTGTCAAAGATTTCTTCTTGTTGGGTTCCACAAAGAGTGCACATGGAAGAAGCAGTCAGGAAATCAAATGCTGCATTGCATTGGGTAACTATGCTGCACAAGGCCTCTGTAAGTGTGTTGACAAGCAAGCAGGTTGTTTTGAGGATGAAAGCAAAACTGACCCAAGCCGTGTTATTTTCAATCACCTCATAACACGTGAAACTTGGACATGGAATAAAGAAGCCACAAGAAGAATGGATGGTTATGAATTATGGTGATGGGGAAGAAAATTGAAAGTACCATGAACTGTCAAAAGAACCAACTAATTGGTCCTGGAAGAAATATTGTCAGAATGCTCTTTAAAGGCAAAGAGGGCAAAACTTCATCTCTCATACTTTGACATGTTATCAGGAGAGACCTATCCCTGGAGCAGGACATCATGCTTGGTAAAATTGATGGGCAGGGAAAAAGAGGAAGGCCCTCAAGGAGATGGATGGACACTGTGGCTGCAACAGTGACCTCAAGCATAGGATTCATTATGAGGATGGCGTAGGGCTGGGAAGGGTTTCCTTCCGTTGAACTGTGAGTAGGTCACTATGGGTAGGAACAGACTCAGTGGCACCCAAAAACAACAACAACATCTGTATGGGATCAAATTGGCAACATTAGACGGGACCCCTAGGAGGTAGCAAATCTATGTTAATGGAGGAGGAATACCTCAGGAAAGGAAGGAGAGACCGGTGACACAACTCGAAGAATGTCATCAATGTCCTTGAGTTGTACATGGTGACACCTGATACAAACAAGAAAATAAGGGAGGCGGAAGGACACGTTCTGAGGAACTCCAAGGAAGAATAGGCTGTGCACTGACACTGCGAAGGAAGAATATGAACAGGTTATGGAAATAGATATAAAGCATATTCTCTGCTATCCCAGTTTTTAAAATAACAGAGTTTTTCCATTGAAGGAATGTAGCACTTCTCCATTGGGTCTTCTTGGATGCAATCATCATGAAAGCAGGTCACCAGGCCTTTCTTCTGTGGTGCCTATGAGTGGGCACAACTTGTCAATTTAGGTTAGTTGAGCATAACCAGCTATGTCCGCCTCTGTAAATCTTTTTGTCTTAAAGAATGCCGAATGCTGACAGATATATGGGTGATTCAAATGGTTCCAATCCTCTTGGAATCACCTGAATAAATACCAATTATGGGCCTGACTTGCATCAGGACTTGGGCGATGTGAAAATGACTCACACTGAAGGTTATTTCAATGGGCTTCTGTGCCATTGGAAGCTTTGAAAGGGACAGACTCATAGAGAGAGAGGCTGTCACACGACAAGGATGATATTGAAGCATGAAGAACACACAACGGCCAACTCTTCGAGCCCTGGACAGTGTAGCAAGAGTAGCACTAGCATGTTGAAGAATTGAAGAGAAAACGGAAACCATTTCCAAGGCCTAGATACTTTTAACTGGGCCTCAAGGAAAGCAGCCGTGAAACAAATGCAGCCTACAAGTTCAAGGTGCTTCAAATGCCGAGTCTATAACTAGTTAAAACCCATCCCCACAAAACCTTCCTCCTTCCTTCAGAGCTGTTCCAGAAGCAAGGAGGTCAATGAGATCCTGGGGTGCTAATATGAATAGGTGCCGCCCTGTCATCTGAAGGAGTTTAAAAACAAATGCAGGCATATGGCTATAATGGCATTCTTTCTAATCCAAGTGCTTCATAACATGCCTCATTGAGGATTAGATTCATGCCTGGCATGAATTAATGGGCAAAGCTGTTTCTGAATTATCCAAGTGTAACAGGTGGTCTGGCAGGCTCAATTAAGGAGGTGGCTCCATCTAGTTGCCAGAGCGCTGACCTCTGTGCGAACTTTCAGGCCCACCTGGATTCTCTAATTTCAATAGCAAAGAGTTATTTCAGTTGGTGCTTTAGAAAACACCAAAAACTGTGTGTGAGGGGCAAAAGAAAGAAAAAAAAAATCCTGAAAACCAATGGACAAGATTAGTGACTACTTAAAAATAGGAATGCAATATGCTTTTTCTTGTAGAGTACTATTCTACACGTGCTCTGCTCTCCAGGGCCAGTTTTATAATATGAGCAGAATCAGAATTCACGGAATTGACCTTGAAGCCAGCTTTCATAATAAATCAAGTAAAGGGACAAAAACAAATGCTGTCTAAGGCTAATGGCTGCCGCCTTTGGGAGATTTTCACTGACAGTAGGGTGCAACTTAAATTTCTAGGAATGGGCGACTGCAGATGAACCACCTCCGAAAAGCCCCTTCAATATATTCTCTCAGGGGGGTTGTGAAAGGATCCAGTGCAACAGTCAGTCCAAAGCAATCATCCTAATGAAAGCCTACAACGCTGCACGATCGCCCTATGTGACTGAGGCCGCATTCAGCCCGTGGAAATCAGCCCAGAAGGAGATCAGAACCGACACTGCAGGAAAAGCACGAGGAACCACAACATATAAGAACCTGCAAACCGAAGACTTGCATTTTTGAGTAAATCACTCCTCATTTTCAGCTCATTGTCTCAGTGGATAGGAGCAGGTGATGTGCTAGGGGTGGGGTGGGTGTTGGTTTTTCCCTCACAGGAGGACACATACCCAACATCCTCTTGTTTGCGTCAGGTGCCCACTGAGTTGGCTGGGGTTCCTAGCAACCTTACTATAATGGAACAAAACTTTAGCCAGTCCTCTGCTAGCCTCCCAATTGCCGTCAGGTTTGAGCCCATCGTTGCAGCCACTGTGCTCTGCGTGAGTCCATCTTCCTGACAGTCTTCCTCTTTCACTGTGCTCTGCGCAGTTTGATGGCCCGCTCTTGGGACTGGTCCCTCCTGCAAACATGGCCAAAGGATGTGAGATGATGCTTGCTCATCCTCACTCAAGGGCCATTCTGGTTGCATTTCATCCAAGCTATATTTGTTCATTCTTCTGAAGGCCCATAACTTGTTCAGTATTTGTCATCAACACCATCATTCGAAGACATTCCTAACTCTTCATGGCTATGCACCTGCCCTGGGAGGCTATGAAAAGTACTGGGGCATGGATGAGGCACCCTCTCCCCTCAGAGTGACATGATAGCTGTTGAACACTTTTACCAGGTCTTTTGGAGCAAATTTGTCCCATGCAATGTATCCTCCCTGAATCCATCCTCAGAAACGCTTATGAAGGTCACAGACCAGAGATTCAGACCCACTAAAAGACTGAACCAATTTAATCACGACATTAAATAACTTTTCCCCTCTCCTTGACTTATCACCATACCTACAAAACGCGAGTACAATCATAATGCATTACAATGGAAACGGCTGCAAGCTACAGACTATTATCTCAGGGTGAGTCCTTAGGGGAGTCCAAAGAGGACAGGGGTGACAAAAACAAAGACCATAATGGAAACTGAAGCTTCTGATACCCACAGTGACAAAACCATGGGACAAAGACAAAGCCCAACTCGTAAGCAGACTGACGTGTCCTCCCACGAAAGATTTCTTTGCCTCCTCGGTTACTATGCCCCTTCTAGTCGTAAGCTCTTATGTGATATATTATCATTCTGGAGTCTCTGTGCATGTAGTTGTGATCCCATTTAGGAGGGAGTTCTCTGTGGCAAGATTAAGGTGGCATTAAGGTCTGATATTAGTCGAGGATGGAAAGCAAGTCACACCCTTTAGTTCCTTGGAGGCATCTTTAAGAGTATTTTAGTAGAGGATGGGACTTCAGAAGCCAAGTTTCCTTTTCAGTGGGGTATGGCCAGCTAAAAGACAAGCCACACCTCCATCAATATGAGTCATCTGGGACACAGAAAAACCGCAGAAGCATTTGGAAGAGCATGTCCAAGATCTCTGTCTGAAGAGGAAGAGGCTGCTGGGATTGACTACAACAGGGATTGTGGCATGGAGACTCAAGGGGAGCAGTGGCAAGATGATGGGGTGCCTTCTCCTCATCTGGCCTGAGCCTATGGGACTGCGAGGTAGAGCTGAGTTCCCGGCCCCTGAAGGCTGCAGAGACTTGGCAGCTGGCAGAGGGGCAGTGTTGCTATGGACCAATGACTATAGCTTTGCTGTTTTCTGATCCTGACTTGGGGTAAGCGATTAAATTCCCTAACAAACCCCTTTAATTTTAAGGATTGTCTCTGAGTTCTGTGTGGCTATTGCAATGAATTATTGAACCCAACATAGAAATTGAGTGCCGTGGCAGTAATGCTTGGTGTCAGCATACTGTAATGGACAATGGTGGTAAACGTGGTAAATATCATATGTCTACCTTCGTTGCCATTTACACCTAGAGTGTGATTTTCATGCCAAAAAAATGAAGGGCATGCCCAAAGGCAAAAACAACACAAATTGAACCATTTTTTTCTGAAGAGATCAATTGCTGATCAGCGTCAGAATCATACAGGACACAAATGTTAAATGAGCAAGACATGGAATTTACAATAACTAAGATCAATCTATTAAGAGTTCCTATGGAAAAAGTAAATGACCTGCAAGGAAAGGTGGGTCAAGAATGCAAGAGAAGGAATCTCTAAGCAAGAGTCTGAAGGAAACGCTAACAAGCAAAACTGAAGCGACAGATGATAGAATGTTTTTGGAGGTCTAATTAGTAGGTTTCTGAATTGAAATCCAACGGAAAATTAAAACCTCAACTAAAAAAGAATGTACCATAACTGTGGCTTATTTATATCTTTCTGAACCCAAGAACTGGGACGAGTTCAACTGGAGAATGCATGACTGGTGTGAATGCTAGAAAGACATGACAAAGTGAAGGGAGCAGAAAGAATGTTGGAAGTTGTAATGGTTGGTAATTTCCCCAAATGCATGATAGATGCCAAGTCATATATCCAGAAAGCTTTGAAATTACAAAGTAGAATAAATAGCAAAGAATGTACACCTAAGAGTGTCATATTTAAACCACAGATCACCATAACCAGAGGCAAAGGGAAAACTGAGAAAGATTCTAAGGGTGAGAGGGAACCCTGCCCATAGAGGAGCAAGGATAAGAATTACACAAGACTTCCTATTAGAAATCATGGAACCAAGAAGAGAGTGCATTGAAACATGTAAAGTGCTGAGAACACACACACACACACACACACACACACACACGCACACACCTAGTTTTCTTAATCTGGTGAAATTAAGGAGAATCACAGAGTATGTAGAACAAAGTCCAACTTCTTTCTAAAAGCCAGACTTAAGAGACCAGCTGAATCAAGATGACTTTCTGGAAATAATACTCTCTGATCCTCTTTAAACCATGAACCAAAATTATTTCCATGAGATAGCAGAAAAGTAGAGTGAGAAAAGAGGTAGGCACACTATTAGATCAGTGCCATACTAAAATAAGGAGTCCTAGTGACATAGTGGGTTATGCATTGGGTTGCTAACTAGTCAGCAGTTCAAAACAACCACCAGGATGAAAACTGGGACTTTTTTCTCCCTTTAACAGTGGCAGGCTCGGAAACACACAGGTACAGTTCTACCCTGTCCTATAGGGTCGCTTTGAGTCAAAATCAACTTGATAGCACTGAGTGAATTGTACTAAAAAGCCTTCGGTAGGAGATCTGAGATCAAAATCTAAGGTCTAGCAGAGATGAGAACATAGAGTACTGGCAATGGAACAACCAGAACATAGTTAAGGAGACTATCTACACAAACTGACAAGTGTAACTAATGCCACCAGCCAATTTGGGTGAAAACTGATCTGACTTCATCAAACAGGAACTCAATTTGCTGTGGGAACCTTCACCAAAACACAATCAAATATTATTATTTTTTTAAAAGAAGAGAAAGAAAACCAAACAAAAAGAAAGAAACTGCGGGAATTCATAGCTAGTAGATCTGCCCTACAAACCATTTTTTTAGTAAGTTGTTCAAAAAGGGAAATCATAGAGGTCAGAAACTCATAGCTGCATTATAAAATGAGCAACATCAGCGAATAAATAACGCAAAAAAGAAAATGTTTCCTTATACTTAATTGATCTAAAAGTCTACACAATGATTCCAAGCAAGGAGAGGGTTAAACCTTATGAGTTGATCCTCCCTCTGATGCATGTAAGACCTGATCTAGTTTTCCACATTTTCTGTATTTTTTTCTTTTATTTGTTCATATTGGGCTTTTTCTAAGGTGTATTATGTTACTGGGGGGTCACACTATTGAATTTGTACTATATGTGTTTGAGTATATGAAACCCATGTGTGATGAACCTATAGGGACAGAAAATAGAATAAGCATTTCAGGGGGAGGGTGGGTTGACAGTGGGGGTAAGTGTTAAGCCAATGTCAAGGAATCAAGAATGAAAGAATGTTTCGAAAATGATTGTGGTAGGTAGTAATTGTACAATACTGCTTGGTGTGATTAAACTATGGAATAATATACATATTAACTTGAAATTTTTTTGTAAAAAGGAGACCTTATAGCATATTTTGGACAATGTATTTATAGAGCACACACCACTCGCCCTTTGTTGGAACCCAACACCAGTAAATTAGAAAACAAGATACTTTCTAAATGCTTTCTTATTTTTTACAGGGCAGAGGTCTTGAATAATTTACTGTTTATACATCAAATTAATATCTTTTTAGACAATATAATATGATTTTAAAAGCATCAAAATTATAGCATGATATGTCATTTGGAATATTTTCCATTCTTTATTTTCTAAGGATCTACCATACGAAAGTAATAAACTACTGACATTTACATTGCAGGACATTTTTATATTAGAATCTCCTTGCTCTCTATCAGTGTTTTGACGATGATGAAAATAGATCAGGAATGAGGGTAAAACTTCTGAACTATCTAATACAGAAAACATGAAATCATTATGTGAAAGTCTCATGAAAACTTTAGGTTTGTAGTCACTTGAATTAAGTTCTAAAAAATAAAGTGAGCCATTGTGATGTGGCCTCTGAGTATAGAGTCTGTCGTTGTCAATCAAGTTTTATTGGGCACAGGTACACTCATTTGTTTACATCATTTCTATGACTGCTTTCATGTGACAATGGTTGGATAGAGTACTTAGGACAGAAATTATGTGGCCCACAGGATGAAATATATTTACTTCCTGGGCCTTCAAAGGAAAAGTTTGCTGACCCTCTGAAAAAAAGCAATTAGAAATGGGCCTCAGTATGCTAAACCGTTCAGAGAACAAATACAGACACAAAGAAGATGGCTAGAATACAAAATATTCTAGATTAAATAATAAATAATCAGATTATATAAAAATGGAGACCACGAACTTTACATTTCCTAAAATAGTCACATCTTCTTGAAAGAATATAGATAACCATTTTAATACATAGAGAAGAGATCCAGAAGATGAAATTGGTTATATATTGAATTATGTCAAGATGGATAGACACTCTAGGCAGGGAAACATTGGAAAAAGAGCAGTGGATATCAAACAGATAATTCTAGATTTACAAGATAATCATCAGCTAGAAAACCACAATGTATCAAAATATAGTGGCTGATGTAATTTTTCAAGCTGTTGGTACATGATGCATGTTCTTGGATAAATGAACTTAGTACAAACTGATTTTAAGTTTCAAATCCACAGCCATATAACCCTGAGATTACCTAGAAGTTATCATTAGTTTGTTTGAGGACCTAAATCATACAAAAAGTCAAGATTTGGAGCATTTTCTAAAAGAATTGCTATGAGTGAGATGAAATTCATAACAGCAAATCAATAAATCCTGGCCAGGGGAGCAGATAATATTATATATTGGCTAAAATGAGTAAAACCGTGGTTTGCATTGATATAGTTGTTCCATTTAGTAGAGTCATCACTAGAGATATATATTCACATACATTCAAATAGACAAATTAGCATCTATGGGGAAAAAGTCTAAGCAAATGTGAAACTGCAAAAGCAAAATGAAGGCAGGAAGATTGATAACCCTGATTATTAACAGACATTTACAGTAGTTCTTAAATATTCTGTTCATGAATTAATTTACATCACTATGTTTATTGAGCTTTTATTGTGTGATAAGTGTTCTCCTAAGAGAATATCTATATGGCATTATAACGTGATAACATCAATAGAAGCAGAAATAATCATCAGACCTCTAAATTTAGGGGATGTAAATGGAATCAAGATCAGCCCAAAGTTCATTCCTCTGAGTACTGACACCTCCTCTCTCTCACAGGCTCTCTACCCACTTCTCTCCTGTGTCAACCCATTTTAATGGCTACAGCAAACTCACAGACCATACTTATAATTAAATTGAAAATTAAGGAACAGGGTCCCACTCAGGGTCAGGATCAGCCAGCAATAACTCATGATTACACTCTATATTTCAACCTCCCAGACAAGTTCAGCTCAGGCCCTTCAAGACAGGTTGTTTGGTTCTCCAACTGAGTCCCTTCGGGCTTCTAGTTCTCTTCAGTGTTACAACCGTTGACGCCGGTTTGACAGCCCTTGTAGATTGAAAGAAGCCCTGCTTCTTTCTTCCATCTTTCTGTCTGCTCAACCTTTGAAGTTGAAGATCCATTTCCTCTCTCTTTCATATATATATGAAACTCTTTGTAAATGTCAAGACATGCTCCTCCTGGCGGGGAAATCAACTAAGCAATCCATTCTGGATAAGCCACAGACACTTCATTTGTACACTCTGTTGACTTGTCCTCTCTTGACTTGCACACCAATCACAAGGCTGGTTGCAGCCTAGAACCAGACTTAAAACATCAAAATCAAGTTGCCCCCACTTTACCCAGGGAATGTTCATCAATCTGGGCAAAAGTAAGAAACCCTCTGGGGCAGAAAGCTAGAGTGAAGGTAACTCCTAAAAGATTAGAGGGAACTATTTCAAGCTGTTTTTCCAAAGGCCACAAGCATACAAAAGGAACACATTAAACCACAGATATTTAACGACAGAAACGGTTCTTAGCCATATTCTCCAATTCTTGTAGAGTTGGGGTTTTTTTTGGTTTTTTTTTTTTTGGAAAATATCTTCTTCATCCTTCATATCTAATCCATCACCATATGACAAAATATACCTCAAACCCTTCCACTTTTCTTGTTCTTCTTTGCTAGCCTTCAAATCTAGGAACCCTGGTGGCAATGTTGGGTATGTGTTGAACTACTAAAGGCAAGGTCAGAGGTTCAAACCTGCCAGGAGAAAGAGGAAGCTGATGTTACCATGCACATTTACAGCCTCAGAAACCCAGTACATGTTTGCTATAAGATGGAAATGACTGTGGATTTGTTTTTTAATTTAACATTCAAATCTAAGTTATCATTATCTTTTGGGTGGGCACCTTAATTCATACTCCTACTCATGCTTGACCCACTCCAATCAATTCTATATTGCCATGAGATTAAATTCCTTAGTTCAGTAACATTTTTTTAATTAAGCAAAAAGGGTCAAGAAAAGTGTGGTTTTTTAATTTGATGTTTTGTGCTCTTAAGTTAAATTTTGAGAAAAAATCCTATTTTCAATAGAGTAGAACTTTTGAATTACCCATAAAACTGAATTATTTTTTATATAGGAAGTCTCTGGGTTACAAATGAGTTCTGTTCCTAAGTCTATCTTGAAGTCGAATGTGTACCTAAGGTATGGTTCATATCTCATGTGACTTAATTAAGTGTTTGTCTTAGTATACACTATATACTGTACCTTTCTATGCAAAATATATATTTTCAGATGCCCTTCAATAACATATAATAACACAGTAGTAGTGTTTTGATACCCATTATAATGTAGCCCTTATTTATTATGTACCTTGAATTGTTAACATAATAGGCTTTCCAGGGATTGGTTAATAACCATGGGTTATATGTTAAGTTGGACTTATATAGCCCATAATGACACTGTGTTTAGATGCTAAAATATATGATATTAAAAGGAGTTATAAAATTATAGCTTGATAATGATAATTTTATACAGTAAGCTTTAAGTAATAAGAACTTTTAGACATTGAAATAAATTACCCTAAAAAAAGTTACACAACCATTAAGTAGGAGACACAGCTTAAATTTTCAGCTTCCTAGAAGGACTCAACGTGTATCTCATGATTTTGTACATATTAATTTCCAAATGATGGCATTAACTGTTTTAAATATCGTTAATAGTTTGGAAAAATCAAAGCACATACATATTTAAAATTTCAAGCATCACATAACATTCAAATTTTAAAAGGCTTTGATTTCAAACCAGATTTCCCCCCAAACATTCTCTCTACATAGGACATAGACATAACAAAGTCAGGTTGTCCAGCCTTACAGGAAATCATTTCTTCTCCTTTCCTCTTGTTAGAACATTTCTAATCGGGGAGTTTTTCATTTCACTATCATATACATGCATAGAAAAACATAGAAATAAATAACTTAGTTACATTTTCTTGATAAGAATTCCAATAGACAGCTTCCAGTGCTATAGCATTCTATTCATTTTAAAGATGTTACATCTATGATGTGATTTATTGAAAATAAGAACTTTGTAATAACATTTTAAAACCTCCTTGAAGAATCAAGGCAAAACAGATTACTGGATTAAATTCCTATAGACTTTATTTCTCATTGGACTTCCATTTCCACCTATCTGCATAGTAATAATCATTTCTATTCCTATGGAAATAGTTCATCATAAAGTTCAGTTATATAATTTATTCTAAAGAGTTTTACTTGATTTGCTTAAAAATAAAAATGTTTCTTTTTTATATCCAAGGAATCATTATTGAAAAATGGAGAAAACAAATAATGAAGAGAAAATAGTCTTAAAATCAATATACTTACTAAATGTGTACTAAATGAATAAGAACTTCATGCTGATAGATGTAGTTGTTTGTAGTGTCATTACAAAGTTTTCACCATTTTATTTTTCTATTTTTAAATAATAGTGATACTCATTCATTGCTGTTGAGTCATTTCTACCTCATAGTGATCCAAGAGAACAGAGTGGAACTGTCCCTTTAGGTGTGCAAGACTGATGCCTTTGTGGGAGTGGAAAACCTAGTGTTACTCCAGTGGAGTGGCTAGTGGTTTCTAATTGCTGGCCTTGTGGTCAGAAGCCTAGTGCATAACCCACTATGCCATCAGGTTTCCTAAACACTATGTGTTAGTATACCATACTCGAATAGTCAAAATACCTAAACCAAGAGCCTATGCAAATAAATTTAGTGGATAATTTCTAATCCATTTATCGAACTTATTTAACAGCCAAATTTAACACAACCAGGTGGAACTTGTACATGAACTCCAGATGCAAAGAAAAAAAAGGAAAACATTGAAAACTTGTCCAGTAAGAATAAACCTAAAACCAGATTATCAAACTAGTTTCACATCCTTTACGTGCTCCTTGTTAAGTAAAACCCAAGTAGAATACCTCAAATGAAGTTATGTTTTCTTAGAATGCATGTGCGAGGGGAAAAACGTTGGAATAAAGGGCATGAAATTGTTTCACATCTCATTTGCAAAACCTACAACACTAATAAATTAATGGAGTCCTTTGACTTGAAATAGGACAAGTGCAAAGTATATAGAAGGCAAAGGTGGGAAAGTATGCCTCAGAAAATAGAAAGGGAAATAATCCTAAATATGATGAATGATAATGTCTTATTTTTCACCCTAAAGACCCGTTGTATTTATCTGAAGAATGAATTTAAAAGAAAGTCACACACAATGTCTCTGAATGTTTCAAAGATCCCCTGTGTGTAAGGACCGTTGATGTCATTCCTTCTTCCTGGAGTGAAACCAAAAGAAAAATAAAAAGAAAGAAACAAAGTACTGAGCACAATTATGTCAAACATTTTGATGGTTTTTAGTTATGCTGTGTCATTTATGAGGCTTCTTACTTAAGGAACTGATCTAATTGATGTTTTATTGAAATGTAGCTTGTCTTTAGCATGGCGATGTAATAAAGAGAAAACACATCAGTTACCTCATTAAAAACAGAGTTTCAAAAAGGAGGTATATCTTTGGGTACCAAGAGCCACAAGAGTCTCTTCCTCTATGGAGATAAATACTTAACTTTTCAACTCTGTTTTAAAATTTAGACTAGAATTAGTAGTATGTACCGATAGGTTACATCATGATAAATGGAGCAAAGATAGAAATTGTGGAGAATTTGACGTTGCTTGGTTCCCCAATCAGTGCTCATGAAAATAGTAGTCAAGCGATGAAACAATGCATTGCATTGGGGAAACTTGCTGCTCGAGTCTCTTTAAAGTGTTGAAGAGCAGGGTGTCACCTGGAAGACTTGCCCTAAGCCATGGTACTTTCAATTGCTTCATCTGCTTGTGTTAGTTAGACACTGAGTAAGGAAGACTAAGGAAGCTGCGATACATTTGGATATTGAAAGTACCATGGACTTCCAAAAGAACTAAAAATATCTGTCTTGGAATGTGTACAGCCAGAATGCTCCTGAGAAGCAAGGATAGTGAGACTTTGCCTCATATACTTTGGCCATGTTATCAGAAGAGACCAGTCCCTAGAGAAGGACATCATTCTTGGTAAAGTAGACGGGCATTGAAAAAGAGGAAGGCCATGGACAAGATGGGTTGACACAGTGGCTGCAACTGAAACCTCAAACATAAGACCAATTGTGAGGATGGCACAGGACCAGGCAGTTTTTCATTCTACTGTATAAAAGGGCACTGTGAATTGGAACCGATTTGACTAAATATAGCAGCAACATGACATTCCATTTCTTTGCAATGTCAAATGAGCTGGGTAATAAGATACCTAATGTTATGCAAAAATTACATGGGAATGACTTGGTGGCTTCATGAGTTACTCAATGTGCTACTAACCACAAGGTCAACAGTTCAAACCCACCAGGAGCTCCATGGGGGAAATATGAGCCTTGCTGCTCCTGTGAAGATGTACAACTTTTGAAACCTGAAAGGGACTATTCTGTCCTATAGAGTTGATTGACTCAATGACAATGAGGTTGGGGGTTTTTCTTTTTTTTTTTTTTTTTTATTTTAAATGTGAGTCACTAGTTAGCTGTTAACTGAAAATGTAGCCAGGCCATGTGTGTAAAAGCCCAAAGCCAACCAACATCATTCCTCTATTTCAATGTCACTGAAATAAATGAAGGTAATTCTCTCAAGTGGAAGCGGTATGCCTATTTGGGGAGCCAAGTAATCACTTCTGTCAGACCTATGGCTAGATGGATGACATAAAGTCAGCAAAAAGGGTTAGCTAAGGCATTGCCCTTAAGCTCCGTTTTCAGAAGGATGTGTTGACAGGAATGCAGGCAAGAAATATTGTAGAAATGGAAATATTAGACTCATTTTTTTCATTTTCAGTACTTTTGAAAACTAAAATAAATATAAGAAGCCCTGGTGGCTAAACATCTGGCTGCAAACCAAAACAGTCAGTGGTTTCAATCTACCACCGATTCCGGCAGAGAAAGATAGAGTTGTCAGTTCCCCACATAGAGATGTGTAACCTTGGAAACCCTATAGGCAGTTCCACTGGTTCTATAGGGTTGTCAGGAGTTGGAATTGACTTGAAGGCAGTATATTGAAATGTGAGTATAGGATACTTTCTATTATTCTGAAGGTTGAATGAGATTTGTCTGAGAAAACAATGAGGGATATGCTGTCATGGGGAGGGACTGATCACAATTTTCAGAGACTGGGGGAAATGACAGGAAATTTCAGCAATCTGGTGAAAATTAGAAATAAAACCCATACACCTGTATGGTTTAGTTTAACAGAAGCATGAGAATGGCGTTTACATATATGTATGTGTGCCTAATGTCTTTTCTCCTTGATCAGAATGAAAAGACACATGCAATGTCATTACCAGTATGCACTGGCAAAGTCAAGTACTAATGCACTGAGCTCACTTGAATCTAGCCACCTAGGCATTGAGAGTTCATACATGAAGTAGAGCAGGGATTAAGATGCCCCTACCATTGATTCTTTCTCATTTGAATTCCTTAAAAAAAATCAGAATCGTATGAAGTTTGTCAATCAATGAAAAATGGACTTTTGCACCTACAATTTAAAACTAGAAAACAAATCCTATTGATCTAGATACAGAGCTTTTCAATAGCAGCACTATTGACCACTGACGCTGAATTACTCTTTGCTAAGGGGGATTACCCTGTGCATGGCAAGATTTACAGCAATACTGATCTCTACCCACCAAATACCAGTAGTATGTTCCCCAGTTGTGACAAACCAAAAATGTCTCTGGCCAGTGCAAAATCATCACTTCTTGAAAACCACTGCCAGAGTCCAGTGGTGAAGGAACAGACCAGATTCTGAAGGTAGAAAATCATTAGCTGTATAGTGTAAGTAATGTTGAAATGGAGACATTTTATAGGATTGCTGTGTGCTGTTTACTCAAGAGCAGTGGCTCTCCACCTTCCTAATGCCGCGGCCCTTTCATACAGTTCCTCATGTTGTGGCGACCCTCCCCCCGCACCATATTACTTTCATGGCAACTTCATAATTGTGATTTTTCTACTGTTATATATTGAGCAATCCCTGTGAAAGGGCGTTTCAACCCTCAAAAGCGTCATGAGCCACAGGTGGAGGATCACTGCTCAAGAGAAATCAGTGCATATATTCACCAAAAACGTGCACTAGAATAATGGCAACTTTACTCACAATCATTAAAAAATGGAAGAATGATACTAATGAAATACACACACCTGAGAACCAGCAACTGTGAATTCCAAGGGAGTGGGGATGGAAGACACAGGGAGGAAGGGGCTAAATGATGATACATTGAGGGAATTGTACACAAATGTATGCACAAATGTAGATGACACATGTATATGCAGTTTTTAATGAAAAGCTGATGGTCTGTTCTGTAAACTTCCATGCAATTAACAATCAAATATTTAAAAGAGAATTATCCAAATGCTTACCAACTCTAAAATAGATAACTGAAGGATATTAATTATAATGAGATCCTACTCAGCAGTGGAAAAATACATAGCAAGATATATGGTTCTCACTTACATGATGCTGTGTAAAATATATAGTCAAAATTGCATTCCATTTATGTGAAATTCAAAATCTGTATGACACCCAAGGCAACCATGGTTACTTGGAGAACGAGGGGGTGTTTACTGACTTTCAGAGACATGAGGAGGATTTCTAGGGAAGTGGATATATTCTGGACATTGTGCTAAGTGGTGGATACATGATGTCCCCTATGTAAAAACTCAGCAGGATATTCATTGATGATGTTTTGCTCTTTATACCATGTGTATAGGAGCCCTGGTGGAACTGTTGAGTATGGGTTGTACTGATAACCACACAGTCAACAGTTCAAACCCACGAGCTTCTCCTTGTGAGAAAAATATGGTTATATGTTCCTATAAAGATTTCCATTCTCAGGACCCTCTGTAGAATTGCTGAGACTGAATTGACTCAATGGCAGTGGATTTGGTATTTGGTCCACAATGTATCCACAAAATGACACATACCTTTTGTATTTGAGAACAAAAGAAGGACTATACAAATTTGCTTGGCACCGGCATTATTCTAGGCAATTATTATATATATAATTTTAAATTTCTACTGAAAAGGAGTCACTATTAAAACAAGTCCAGAGCAATCAATGACTTCTCCAATGTCAAGTAAATTTAAGCAGGGATTCGCTTTCATGTTTCTTACTTCTTAACACTCTATCATATCATGTTGTCTTTTTTGTGCATATAAACACACACACACAGTATTCTGAAAGGTATCAAAAGTAGTATATGAAGCTAAATAGATTAAGTACTTCTATATTACTGGGCATCTTTTGGTCTTTGCTTATTCAATCTATGTGAATAAGTTGGCACAGAGTGAGTGGGTGTACATATACTGGCATCTAAGTATTATTTTAATTTTCTGTTTTTTCATTGGCTGCAAACTAGATACCATAGCAACTGAGCCGGTCTAAATCAAATTCCCATGGAAGAGAAATGTTTGGCAGGAATAGATTTCATAATCCTACTGTCCAGAGAAAGGAAAAAAAGAGCTGGGTAACAAGCTAAAAATACTTAGACAATTAGCCAAGTTCCTAAAACTTCACTCCAGGAGATATGTAGGGAAAAATATGTACATGACTATAAGAGTCACCATTCTTCTGAATGAGACTACAGTGTAAATGTATCTATGAGATGGGAACAAAGAATCTGTTTTAAAATTATTTTAGTGTGGATTTTTGAATCCTAACAATAACCATTTTGACTCTTCTTTCTTTGAAAACCACAGTGAGTTCTATAGATCATCTCTCCCCCTCCCATAACTTTCCTATGTGGCCTCGTTCTTATTGCCCATTACTGTCACTCCACTGGGTCACTGCAATTATCCTTTCCCTGACCTCTCTACCTTATGTAGATAGTCACAGACAGGGGCAAAGGGCTGCCGAATCATACCGAAGGTCTTTACATTTTAGTATGACACTAAGCTATGAACCAGGCATGGAGATAACAATTGTTGTTGCCATTTCGTAAATCAGAAAATGAAGGAACAGAGAAAATTAAATGATTGCTGATATAAAGTTGATTTTTTTGTTGTTTGTTTTGTTTTCTCTTAAAGAAGATGTCAGCCAGAAATGATTAAGGCAGTTCTTCACATCTCATTCTGAGATCATGTATTTCAAACACTGTGTTTGCACAAGGAGAGGGCCTTGATTAGGCTTAATCTCTAATGTGTCCTTTTAATTTATTTTAACATCTGTGGAATCAGACAACCCAGTAAATGAGGGCAACTTAATTTATTAGGGAAACATTCTTTCATAGCCTAATAAAGAATTTCACTGCTCACCCATCCATTCATTCATCCCACAACTACATGCAACACTGCATGAGACACTTACTAAGGGGCGGCCATTGTGCTAAGCATTGAAAATGCTACATGTGAAAGAGGAGACAGATGTTGAACACCATAAGGGTCCCAAAGGCTTAAAGTGTGGAAGACTTGTATATTCAAAGAGGCGGAGATGGGATAAGTACCTAGAAGTAAAAACATATATATTGCTATGGGCAAACAAAAAAGACCCATTGAATAACTAACTAACAAAGCTGTTTCAAAGATAGACAGACCAATCTTTGAAAATGATCCAGGAACCTTGTCTTGTGTCTGATGCCCTAAATTGTTATTTCCTAATCGATTTACCCTGAGTCATCCAATAGGTTCACAAGCCTAGTTTTCCTCTAAGTAACTTCTGATTTGAGTCATTATAATAAAAAAAGCTAAGCTAATTCAGAGAAGCAAGAGGAGTCTAGAAATGCTTCCTAAATGTTTACTTGTATTTGAGTGATTGATTTTACCAGAAAGTAACTCCCAATCATGCTCCCAAGACTTACTAGCCAATGATCATAAACAAGTATTTGTTAAACAAGTATCAAATACACCCTGCACAGTTCTCAGTAGTGCTGGATAAAGATGATCAGAGCATATTGTGACACTTGGGAAATTTACAATTCAGTTTTGGAGATAAAATTAGCATGTAGGAAACAATTAGAGAGTGATTAAGTGCTAAGCTTATGTGGTACTCTCCATAGGGGTTTAGAGAAAAGAGCAGAGCTTTGGGTGGACTATACTTTCTGAATTATGGTTGGATAGAGGACTAACATGGCATTCTAAGTACAGAAGCCATGGGAGTCAGGAGAGAAAGAGTATGAGATCAGTGGAATACAAAATGAATGTGCAAGAGTGAATGGCATCCAGGACCAGGACAGAAGTGTGTTCATGAGATGCTAGTCAAAAATCATTGGACACTGTGTGGCATCTGATATGATAGGAGGGAGCTCTGGTGACACAGTAGGTTCAGAATTGGGCTGTTAACTGAAAGGTTGACAGTCAGAAACCACCAGCTGCTCCACTGAAGAGAGATAATGCAGTCTGCTTCTGAAAAGATTTGCAGCCTCAGAAACTCTACAGGGCAGCTGTACTCTGAACTGCTGCTACACATGAAATCGACATCAAGAACACAACTTAGATAACTGACATGAATCAGACAGTGAAACAATATTTGCCCAAAACAACTTTGAAACATTTCAAGAGCACATTAGTTTTATCTAAATCTAATTGCTACCATGAGCCCATGGGTCCAAGTATAAGCCATTCTTCTAATATGCTTTTAAATAATAAACTCTGAAGTGCCTTCGGCAAAGTAGATGCCCATCAGAAGTGAAAGCAAACCTGCTAAGCACCTCTGGTTTTAATTAGGTCCTTCATGGACTGCCTACCAGTGCCCTGGCAGGAAGAGAAACAGTGGAAGGAAACGAACAAGGTAAACTGTCCTAACTTAATAGAAGCTGATACTCTGTGGGATTCAATCTCATGTCATTTGGACTAATTTCCTTGGTAAATGAAAACATGTTGAATACCTTATTGAGGTTCAGTTATATCTCTATAATAAATTCTGGTTATGAAAACATCTGTTATTCTCATTAGTTGTCATTGAATGGATTCCGACTCAACTGGAACCCATAGGACAGAGTAGAACCTTTGGCCACAGGGTTACTAACACTGCCCAAATTCCTTAAAAATCAGAACACAGAATTCATGAAGTATGAATCTAACAAAATTGAGCATCTTAAAAAATGAAATATCATGCATAAAGATCAATGTCTTACTCATCAGTGAACTGAAATAACCTGGGATGGGGCATTTTAGATTCAACAAAATTGGTTTACTATGCTAAGAATGACAAAATGAGGAGGAATGGCATTCATTGTCATTCATTGTCAAAAAGAACATTTCAAGGTCTACCCCAAAGAAAAACACTGATAGCAGTGTAGGTTTAATACTCAGACACCTTCTACAATGACTGCTATTCAAAGTAATGCATCAGACACTAGTACCAAAGATGAAGAAACTAAAGATTTTTTCCAACTTCTGAAGTCAGAAATTGATCAAACATGTAATCAAAGTGCATTGATAATGACAATTGGAATACAAGAATTGGAAACAATGAAGGATCAACAGTTGGAAAATATAGTCTTAGTAATAGATCCAACAGGAAACCTCATGATAGAATTAAACAAGACCAACAACTTATTCATTGAAATAGTTCTTGCAATAACACAAATAACAGCAATACACATAGACCTTGCTAAATTACACAGGAATGAAGCTGACTACATTTGTGTAAAGAAACAATGAGGAAACTTGATATATTCAATCAGAACAAGGACAGCGCTGGCTGAAGAAGAGATCATCAATTGCTCCTATGTAAATTTAAGTTGAAGCTGAAGACAATTAAAATAAATCCACTAGAGCCAAAGTAAGACCATATACATGTCCCAGCTGCTTTTAGAGACCATCTCTAGAACAGATTTGATGCACTTAACATTAATAATCCAAAACCAGACTAGTTGGATGATACATGTAGGGGAAGAGGTCAATAAAAAGATATGAAAGAAATTAAATAGTTAAATGGATGTCAGAAGAGAATCTGAAACTTGCTTTTAAACGTAGAATAGGTCAACTGACTGGAAGAAATGATGTAGAGATGACCAGAAGGTTTCAAAGTATGCTTGCCATTTCTCAAGTTGAAAGAACTGAAGAAAAATCCCAAGCCTCTAGTTGTTATACTGAAGGATTCTGTGGGAAAGATATTGAATGTCACAGAAAGCATTAAAGGAAGATGGAAGGAGTACACAGTCATTGTACCAATTGAATTGTTGACATTCCAACATTATAGGAGATACAATTGATCAAGAATCAAAGGCATTGAAGAAAGAAGTGAAGTTGTCCTGCAGTCAATAATGAACAAGCCTCCAGGAATATAATGAATTCTGATTGGGATGTTTGTGCAAGGGAATGCTATGCTAGAAGTATTCATTTGTCTATGCCACAAAATTTAGAAAGTAGACAACCTACTGGATGAGGTCTATTTGTGCCAATTCAAAAAACGTGACCAAACATAATGTAGAAATTATTGAATAATATCATTAATATTAAGCACAAAGTTTTTCTGAAAGTAATTTTCTGAGAGTAAATAGGTGCAGTATTGCATCAATTGGGAACTTCCAGAATGTCAAGCCAGATGCAGAAAAATACACAGAGAAAGTGACTACTGCTGTCAAGGGGATATTGGCTAAATCAGAAAAGATCAGCACAATATCATAAAAAATGTTATTCAATTTTGAAGAACAGGAATTCAGAACACTTAATTGTGCTTATGGGAAGCCCAGGCATAGATCAGGAGGTAGTCATTCAAACAGAACAAGTGTGATAGGTAAGTTTATTGGGCCAACCTGGCCAATAGGAACATATGGGGTTAATTGGGTTGCAGGTTGATTGGAGGGCAAAGAGATCAATGGCTCGGCAAGGTTCACCCCTCGCTCTCTTGCTGTCTGGTTATCACCCCTCGCTCTCTTGCTGTCTGGTTATCTGCCTCAATTTGTAAGCTACCTACCCTACCTGTGGGACAGCCAACCACAGATCATGTAACTAGAGCTTCAGTTTCCTTCAAGACCTGCTTTGCCACACTGCTGGTGTGTACATCCTGTCATCTTACACTGCTTGATCTTGCATAGCTTGAGTTCATTATTTTATCTGGGCCTGCTTCACTAAGTTCCTGAGCTGCTGACTGTTGATGACCGGTCCTGCTGTTTGCTGCCTGTGGGTAAGCTCTGCCTGCATTGCCCAAGGGAAGACTCAGCTGTCTACTTCCTTCATTTTGGGCCTGGCAGCCTTTGTGAGTTGAAGGACTTCCAGTGTATTGACTGTTCCATGAAAGCGAGTTGAACTGAGCTCTCTGTACTGCTTTGTGGACTAATGGGCTGTTCTATTCCTTCATGCTGTATAAAGCTATCTATCTAACAGTCTATCTATGTATCTATCTCTAATCATGTGTCCTGTTTTTTTTCTTCTAGAGTAGTGGTTCTGAACCTTTGGATCTATAAGCAACATCATGATAAATGGAGAAAAATTTGAAATTTTCAAGGACAGTTGAAGCATCAGTCAATAAATAACTTACTACATTGGGAAAATTTGCTATAAAAGGCTTCCCTAAAGTATTTAAAAGCAAAGATGTCACTTTAAGGACTAAGGTGTCCCTGATTCAAGGCATGATATTTTCAGTTGCCTCATGAATATATGAAAGCTAAGCAATGAATAATGAAAACTGATAATTGGTCTCCTTGAGTTGTGGTGTTGGGGAAGAATATAGAATATACCATGAACTGCAAGAGAAGTGAACAAACAAGCCTTCAACGAAGTGCAGGTGGGATGCTCCTTAAAGTGAGGATGTGGAGATTCCATCTGATACATTTGTGCATGTTATCAGGTGGGACCAGTCCCTGGAGAAGGAAATCATGCGTGCTAAAATATAAGGGCAGAGAAAAAGAGGAAAACCCTTAAGAGTATGGATTGTCAGAGCAACCATGGGCTCAAACATGGTAACAATTATGAACTTAGCACAGGACTGGGCAGTGTTTTCTTCTCTAGTATAGAGGATCACTAGGAGTTAAAACTGACTCAAAGGCAATGTATTAAACTGGGAAGTCTGGAGAAACCAACCCAGTGGCATTCATATATGTAATAAGAGATATATTTCAAGAAGTAATCTGTTTCAAGAAGGCATCCCAGCCCAATTTAAGTTGGGCTGGGGCTTGCTGGAGCCCTCTTCAGATTCCTGTAGCTGCTGGCTGATGATCCAGAATGTGAAGGGGGATACAGGCCAGTGGGTGCAGAGTCAATGGATCCAAGGTCAGTGGAAACATGGAAGAGTGCCAACAACTCTCAAGGTCGGTTGGTCCATATCAGGTCACACCTGGAGGCATGTACAGAATCCCAGCAAGAAGTAAAGCAAAGGGGTATGTCTCTTATAAACAGGCTACACCTCCCAAGAGGCATCATCAGGGTGTGACTTAATTGACAAGTGGAACTCCACCCCTACACAAGTGCAAATGGACAAAAAATCTAACTGCCACAAGCGCCTAACAATGACAAGACAGCTTTATGAGAACAGACCTAGGAATATTCGTTGGCATGGAACCACGTGTAGACTGCAACCCACACGCATTTAGTTCGCAGCTTGGGAGCACCCCATCCTCCTCAGGGCTTCTTATGAATGCATATAGATGGCTGAAAATTAAATATTTTATGAAATATTTCAGAAAATGATGTTTTCTAATGCATTTAAAAAAATTCAAACCAGTAGATACATCTAAAAACTTTACTGGACATCCATGTTTACTTTGGGATATACCTATTCAAAGTAAGTATATTCTATCTCCAGATATTCTCTGAAAATCATAGGAGTTCACAAAATCTGACACATTTCAGGAAAGAAAGGCTAGATTTAGGTTAAACTCCATTCCACGGTGGCCTAGATCTTGCCAATAATATATCTTATATTTTGAAATCCATATTCTATTATGTTCTAGGCTTCTGAAGATTTTTGGCAGCAATTATACTCACAAGATAGAATTTTCCAGTTAGAAAGAAAAATGAAGACTATATATTTGTACAGTTAGAATCGTGATAATTTGGGAGATTACTAACTTACTTTGAAGAAAGTCTAAAGGTTATACAGTGATTGTTTTCCAATAAAAAGCCAATTGTTTGCATTTCAATTGTGTGTGTTTTATTGCTTTATTTAAGGCTATCTTAATTTTCATCATATTTAAGTATGCTTAGCCCCCTCTACATAGATTACTACTATGAATAACTTCTCTATGTGATTGAGGGAAAGTAATTGGCACATATTTAGGAAAGTAAAATGTATTTCAAATGTCCATTTTACAATGTTTATCCAATCATTAATAAAATAAAATAATGTAAAGTTTGGTATTACATATATCTCCAGGTTTCCCCTTAATCCTATATATCTGCTAAAATCAATATTTTTCTGGGATCTTTAAAATTCCTATCCATAATTAAATTTCAGAAATTTCACCCTGGAAACTACGTTTCTTTCATTATCATTATAAGAAATTCAATAGAAAATGTCTTTCAGCACTGCTCAGTTCAAAATATGGTATAAAGAATTTGAAAAGAAAAAGTATTGGCTTCAAGAAATAATTTCTAATATTAGATCCTAGCATGAAGTCCCCTCTGAAGAAATATTAATTTGCTTCTTCAATGGTATAATGAGAATTTCTCTGGTTTTTTTGTTAATATCCTGATCATTGGCATTTAATTCTTTTATATTTTGACAAAAACTAATTACATTAATATATATTGTAACCTTTACAGTTTTAAAACAAATTTATTTCCTTATCTTTGGACCCATTATTATGCAATGACAGTGCTACTGTTTTTCATTTCATTATGTTATGTCTAGTCTTCCTTCATTTATTACATTCTTTAAATAGTATAAATGAATTGCTTTGGGGAAGGCATATCATTAATAGCTTGTTCTTGTCCATATGTCATTTGTGAAAGCCAAGTCGCTATCACTTTTAAGTGTTCCCTTTCTGAAATACTGACATTTATAATGTAGTAATGTTTCCCTACAGTTATCTTCAATCTCATCTACTTTAATACTTCTTTGTAGAACACAAATGAACAGTAGATTGCCCCCCCCACCCAAAATTTGCTCTCTTAAGTTCCTACAAGACAAGAACCGAATCCATCGAACCATCATTGCAAAACATTTTGCACATGCATAATAAGAAGCCTTTACTTCTCAGGTTAGCGATAATGTGGCACACTTCCACAATTATCTGAGCCAAAGAGGCTCCAGGATATAACTAAGCTATTCCAGAAGTTCAAGACAGACAATGCTACATTGAAACCAGTCCAGAAAAATGGCTCTATACATTTAAGTGTTCACAGAAAGCAAGTTCACAAGTTTGTTTTTTTTTTATCTGGGTAAAGGGGCATTCTCACAATTTCAAATAATGACAACATATTTTTCTTTTTCAAATTATTCAAATCTGTATGCCAACCACTAATGTGAAGGATGAAAAATTGAAGATTTTAGCAACTTCTGGAATCTGAAATTGAGCAAACATGCAATCAAGATGTATTAGGAATTATTGGTAATTGGAAAGTTGGAAACCAAGAATGATCAACAGCTGGATCGAAATTATGCTGGACATCACATGATAAAATTTTGCCAGACCAACAATTTATTTACTATAAATACCTTTTCCCTCTGACATAAATGGTTACTATACACGTGGAACTTGCAGAATGGAATAAATAGGAATCAAACTAAGTAGATCTGTAGAAAGAGATGATGAAGAAACTCAATATCATCAATCATAATAAGACCAGGGGCAACTGCTGAACAGCAATTGCTCATATGCAAATTCAAGCTGAAGCTGTCAAAAATGGAAAACTCTTTACAGGAGTCAAAGCATGAACAAATTCGTCTTGGAAAAAGTACAGGCAGAATTCTCTTTGGTGGAAGGATGGTGAAACTTGTTTCGTATACATTGCAATAGGTTGTCAGCAAGGACCAGTCTCTAGCAAAGTATGTCACGCTTGCTAGCATGTCAGTGAAAAGCAGTAATACCTGGCATGAGATAGACTGATGGAATGTTTGTCATGCTTGCTCTTTCCCTCCTAGCCAAGGACTGATATGTCATCAAGATTCTTGTCCCACTGTACCTTATTGGTGGTTCCCCCAAAACTCATGAAGATGAGGATTCGTGCACAAATGTTTCATTAAAAATTATATATATAATTAAAAATTTATATATATATATATATATATGTATATGTATATATATATATATATATATATATATATATATATATATATATATATATATATATTTGTAGGGCAGGCCAATAAGAAAGCTGGGAAGTCAGGAATGAAAAGGTTGGAAGACAATTTCCCAAACTGTCATTGCAATTTCTCAGTCTTTGGGTTCTTCTACCTTGGGAGTTAAGATGGGCTCTGATAGCCTAAGGAAGGTCGTCCAAAAAAGCCAGTCCTCCCTTCCCTCATGTTGGCTTAGCCATGGGGAAGGAGGTTTCACTGTTGGTGTTAGTTGCCTTAGACTCACTTCGGACGCATGATAACCCCAGGATGTGGTGCAGAATTGCCCCACGGTATTCACAATTGCTACATGTTGGAAGCAGATCAGCAGGCCCGTCTTTTGACACTCCTCTGAGTGGGTTTGCACTTCCAATAGTCCACTTTGTAGTTTAGCCCTTAACAATGTGTAACTCCCAGGAGAGGGGTCTAGGCAACAAAAATATTCAAAAAGAATCTGAGAAGAGCTGATCAGAGCAAAGGACTTTTTGGCTTAGCTAAGCAAAGTAACAGTTCTTAAACTTTCAAAATTGTCATGCATTAGCTGTTTTTTAATATCATCTCAATCTTTTAGTTTTCCTACTTTAACCTTTGAAGACATAGGATAGAGATTAATCTTGTCATCTGGGGTAGTTTTTTTCTCATCTGTGAACCAAGAAGAATAACAGTATCTTTATAGTAGGGTTTCTTGTAAGAATTAAGGGAATTGATATATGTAAAATACATATACATAGATCAGTGCCTGGCATAAACATTGAAAGAGCAC
Source organism: Tenrec ecaudatus (assembly GCF_050624435.1). Taxonomy (NCBI): domain Eukaryota; kingdom Metazoa; phylum Chordata; class Mammalia; order Afrosoricida; family Tenrecidae; genus Tenrec; species Tenrec ecaudatus. Next base: position 28,844,858 of record NC_134548.1, on the reverse strand, counting down.
AATAAAGCTTATTTATTGCTATTATTATTTTACTCTTGATTGTTATTACAAGACAAGTAACATATCTGAAGGCCCCAGTAGTATTCAGCATTCAGAATTCAGTAAGATCAGCTCACAATTGCTCCACTCTTATTTCATGTCACAGATGGTATTGTGCTAACTCTAAGGATAAAGTTGTATTAATGACTTTTGTTCAAATCATTGTCATTTTAGATCAATGATGATATACTTGTCATTTTCGAGTTTCAGCCAAGGCCTCAAAAGTGTAAGAGACATGATGAAGTATTCCCACATTCTAAATGCAAACATTACAGCAGAAGAAAAGGAAAAAGCCCATCAATGAGATGAGTTGGCACAATACACAATAACGGGCTCAAAATTATCAGAGAACGTGAAGCTATCACAGGATGGGCTGATGCTTTGCAAGTTCACCCTGAATCAGAGACAACTGGATAGCAATGAAGAATATGAGGGGGTCCGCTCAAAAACACGACACAAAGCTCCGCTGGGCTTTTTCCCATTAGAGGAGCATCAAGTAACTTGCTCTGAGTTAGTGCACCCAAGTGACATTGCCTGGGAAGGTTCTCGCTGGTCACAGCGAAATTTTTCCTGAGAGCAATTTTGCTTGAACATCGTTTTTGGTGATGGCTAATTTATGAGAACAGCATGCAGCTGTGAAATTTTGTTCCTGCTCCGGAAAAATGATGTAGAAAGTGTTGTGATGCTGAACATCGATTCCAAGGATAGCACTATGGGAAAAACTCAAGTGTAAGCATGGTTTTCCTGTTTCAAAAATGGTGAAATATTGACTGATGACAAACCTTGTTCTGGACTTCTGTCAACTTCTCGAACAGATGAAATAGTTGAGAAAATGTGTGCACTTGTGCTTGAAGGCCCAAGACGGAGCATTGAAGAGATGGGGACGTTATCTGGACTATCTTGGAGCTAAGTTCAGCAAATTTTAATGGAAGATTTGGGAATGGGGTGGGCCACTGTGAAATTTGTATCTTGGGTTCTGACTGACCAGGAAAAAAGAGTGTTTGAGTGAAAACCTCCTGTGCTTTGAAAGAACAGATTTGAAATGACCCAGACTGCTCCCACAAGGTCATACTAGTGATGAGATATGGTGCTATTCTTAGGATCCCCAAACCAAACCTGTCATGTCAGTGGAGATGCCATCATCACCTCTCCCCTCTAGAAACTAATCAAGTTAAAATCAAGACAATGCTCTTCTTTTTCTTAATATGGGGTGGACAGTACATTTGGAATTCAGTCCACTAGGTCAGACTCTCAATCAAGCTTTCTATTTAGAGATTATGAAAGATGTGTGACAAAAAGAGCCTGATTTGTGGCAGACTGGGGATAGGTTTTGCCACCACAACAATGCACCTGCTCAAGCAGCCATTTCAGTGCACAAGTTTTGGCAAAAACCAGCATTCCTCTCTTGCCACATATACCTTAGTCACTTAACCTCACTCCGTGCGACTTCTTTTTGTTTCCACAAATGGAGAGGGACGTGAAAGGACAGTGATTTGAAGAAGTAGAAGAATTGACGATAAAAAATGAGGGAGGTACTGTTAGCCATCCAAACAGATGCATTTGAAAAATGTTCCCAAGAATGGAATCACAGATTTGACAAATGCATTAAGTGTAGTGGAGAGTATTTTGAAGTTTATAAGGTTGTTTTGTAAATACATACATACATGGCTTTGAAAAATTTTGTTTTTAAGGGGTACCCCTCATATGTCCATTCACAAGCATGCAAACTGAAAGAAACCATTCACTAAAGACCATGTTTTATGTTTTGAAGGTTCACCCATTGTTTTGTACCATCTAATGTATTTCTGAATAATGTATTAATGACATGGATATACTACATTTTTTATCCATTTGTCAGTTGATGGGCATTTCAGTCGTGCCTACCATTGGTCTATTTGATTAATGTAGGCTAAAAACGTCTGTGTACGTGTTTCTGAGTGACATAACTGTCATTTATTTTAAGTATATCCCTAGAAGTGCAATTGCTGAGTCATATGGCAACCCTATATCTCCTATTTGAGGAATGGGCAGGCCATGTTTCAAAGAGTACCTCTTGGTATTTCCCCTTTCTTTGTTTGAGTGTTAATGTTTTTCTACATCCTCCCTCACACTGGTTATTGTCCAACTTTGTGATTATAGTCATCGAGTGTGTGGGCAATTGTTATTTCTAATCTTATAGTATCCTTTGTAGATAGTCTAATATTTCTTGTTGTTATTGTTAATTGCTCTCAGGTAGAAATGTGAGTGTTGGGAGTCACTCAGCGGCACCTAACACACACACACACACACACACACACACACACTATTCACACATTTTAAATGGAAAATTCAATGTTGTTGAGCTTCTTGTGTGTTTGTTTTCAAGTATATTCACAAGGTTGTTTAAACAGCACCACAACCTAGTTTTACTACACTTGATCCCCACAATAGGCAGCTCAATATCCAGCAACTGACATCTTACATCCCCCTCTTTCCCATGCTAAAGGAAAATTCTAGTTTGCCTTCTATTTCTATAGGTTTACCTCTGCTGGACATTTCATACACAAAAGACAAGATGCTGTATGCTTTGACTCTCATGTGACAAAGTAACAGATGGTAGAAGTGAATGGTAACAGATGGTAGATAAACTGTAGTTTAATAGATATATTCAAAACTATTTTTTAGAATTTACCATGAAACAGGTTCTGATAAGTTCTGCAGGTTTTGAGTAGGCTAATATTTATCTCAAGATGTTCTATCAAAGGGTAGTAAATCTTGGGGAAGTTGAATAGGCCCAGTAGGGGTGTGATTTTCTTTGTATAGAGTCATTAGCATTTTGAAATACCCACAACCCTCTTCCCATCCCTACCCACAGCTCCTGGGGCGACAGGGAGGTCAAGGTGAGAGATGTTTTACCTCACAACAAGCCAAGTAACAGAATTTCCATAAAAGCAATTTTGAAAGCCCCTTCTCATTATTTCTCCTCCATCTTGAGTGGGATGTGTCTTCCGTCTTCACATAAGACTCTCAGGATCAAGAGATTCCTGGCCAAGTAACAAGCAGAATTGGCCCAAATCCCCATTGGATTCAAGTGAACACTTGTAATAAGATCAGGTACAATGCCTAGAGAAGACACTGGAGAAGAAGCAATCTGGGTCTGTAAGGAGCCCCTTTGTGGTGTCAGGCACATGGCATTTGCCTGGGTTCACTAGCATTCTGTGATGCAGAGTTCCAGACCACCATCTGATCAATTTAACTTGTACTAGAAACCTTCTAGTTTTTTCCTTAGTGTGCAGGCTTCCACATTGAGGAGTAAATAATTCATAAATAATTTGAGACATTTTATTTTGGGAAAAATCCCACAAAATTTTAGAGCACTTAAGAGGCATACCCTGTACATTAAGGGCTATGATGATCGGTAGCAAATCAATTCTTGAAAATATAGGAGGCATACGCATATGTCTGAGCCTAAAATTGTACTCATTAAGGTGAAGGAAATCAACTCAGGACAAAATATCGGTGTGTTCATTGTCAGACTATTGTCAATTTGAAGAAAACTAGATCCATTTAGAGAAAAACCCTACACAGGGTGGCTGCCTGGAGGGCATGTCGATCCCAATGTGGTTGTTTGTGCTGTATGCACTGCCCACATGAATTTGGCTAGTTATTGCTAAGAGATACCCAAAGTGGAGGATAAGTGGATTTCTCTTCAGAAACACAATCAATCCAATGAGAATAAGAACCAGAATTAACAGCTGTTATCATAAGGGCACCAGGGTCAAAAATAATTTTATCAGTGGAGGAAAAACAAACAAACAGAAAACCAAATTTCTAGGTTTGGAATGAATATAGAATGTGAAAATTATTGTTGACAAGAAATTTTGCAACAGTGATTGGTGATGGTAACACATGATAAGAAAGGTGATGCACAAAATGATTACTATATCACTACTATATCACTACACTATGCATCGAAAAAATGTTGAATTGGCAAATTTCTATATGTGTATATTTATATGCGTGTGTAGATATGTATAACAAGATGTTTACAACATCCTCTCTTCTCTTGTCTTCTACTTATCCAGCATCTTCAGCTTTTCCTCCACTCCAACCTTGGAATATTCAGCCTCGCACTTGTGTCAATGGGAAACGAGGGGGAGCAGAGAGGATGGGAAGTCCGGAAAGAGGGCATTCAAATCAACGCGAGCTTTAGAAAAGAAAATGCTCTGAACAAAGGGAGGGGCTGGAAATTGTTTAAGTAGGGAGATTTGGAGTTTGATTAGGAGTGGACCTTGGGCTCCAAGTGGAGCAAAGGGTCCCCACATGGAAGCTGACCTCAACATTGACAGTTAACACCCATACAGAGGCTTTCCTGCAGAAAGAACTGGTGATTTGCTACCTTAAAAATTACAACCTGGAAAACCCTATCGGCCATCTATACTCTATCACATGTGGCTGCTATGAAATAGAATCTACCTGACAGCACTTGATGACACCTCACAGCAATATGCATCTAGGAACCCAATGGAACTGCCTGCAGTTTCATTCAAATGTGGGAAAGAAGCAGTCATGACAATGGATTTTAAAAGGCAGTCTGAGAAAGACTATACAGCTTTCTGCTTGTAACCTAACAAATCTAGCTTTCATAATTCAACAGTTAAACTATTATTATTCCATAAGTATCTCCAAAGCAAACCAAACAAGACTAATCCAGTTCTCATGTTTATTTTTCTTCCCTTTATGTCACTCACACTTGTGTTGTTTGATGAGGTTTGATCTTCATTATTTGGTTTTAATCTCATTGACTTTCCTTTGTGGTGCTCAATGTCACTTTTCTAAGTCACTGATTGTCATTTTCAAGAACAGATGGCAAACAGGAATCCCTATAGTCCCGAGCCTTCAATGGATATAACAAATTCAGGTTTGTTACAGCCAAGGTACAAATTAATCTAGCGGGTCAGGCTGCCTCTTATAGTTCAAGATAAGAATAATCAGCTCTAACAGACTGAATAAAAATGAGAAGTAATAAGAACCATATGGGATGCACATAAAATAATTAAAACTAACACTTATGGAAGCACTTTTTGGTGTTGTGCCTTCATACGTATTATATATTTTATTTTACAGCAATTCTATGAGGACACACTACATTGTCTCTGTTTGACAGATAAAGTAAACTAAACTTTAGTTTAAGGAATCTATAGTTGTTCAATGAGTGGAAGAAATAATAATTCACTTCAGATGTGTCTGACCCTAGTTCCAGTGAATACCTTATCATGATTATGGTTGCGACCACTCAGAGTGTTGGCCTGAATACCAGGGAGATTGCATCAGTGGCTTTCAGCTTCGGCAAAGCAGCAGATGCTGTTAGGGAATCACCAGTACTCCCTCACCACTCTTCCCTGGCAAGCCTTCAGCTCCTTCTTTCCAAATGTCAGCTCTTGTGAGACATTGCCTGAGGGAATATGGTGGGGCCCAGGGGAGTCTGGAAGAGCCCAGAATTAATTCACTTGTCTCAGAAGCCTTTAATCAGGAGAGGATGGGAGTAAGTGTATCAATATCTCAGAACCCTCCCTCCTTGGGCAAGGTAACTGAGTAATGTACCCTGCCTTATCCCAGAGTTCCCAATGGAGCTTAAGCTCTGGGTATCCATAGCAGTAACTTGGTTAGTAACACACTTTATTGGCTGCCTTCCTCTCGCTAGTTCATGTACTAATACCCAGTATTTTCTGGATTCTTTTCACCCCTGAAAACGACTTGTACTTGAATACTTGTCTCGGGATCTAAGATAGCCTCTAGGGGATCACAAACTACAACATTCAATGAATGTAGTGTGAGATGTAGCCAATTAATAGGATCCCGCTAGGCATAATTCCTTATGTGATGTACTGTAGATGCTGTCCTCTATGTCTGCCACGATACTCAATTTTGTTTGAAGGAAGTCTTCTGCTATGATAATGGACAAGGATTAAGTTCGGATTAAGCCCTGACCTTAGTAGAGGGTGTGAATCAAATCATCACCCGTGGTTTCCTTGGTGAGTATCGCCTGCTGAAAGACAAAATACCTCTCTCCATCAAAAGCAATGCCTGTGTATAAGAACCATCTAGAAAGGACAGTTTTGGAAGAAGTATGGCCAGTGCTCCTTAGAGGCAAGGCTAGCAAGACTTCCTCTTACATACTTGGCCATGTTGACGGGAGATGTCAGTCCCTGGCGAAGGACATCGTGCTTGGTAAAGCGGAGGGACAGCGAGAAAGAGGAAGGCCCTCCAGGAGATGGATTGGCACTGGCTACATCAACGGGCTGGGGCACAGGAATGATTGTGAGGCTGGCACAGGAGGGTGCAGTGCTGCCTTCTGTTGTGCGCAGGGTGGCTATAGGATAGAACCAAATCAAGGACAGCTAACAGCAGCCAAAACAAAGACGCACAGAGACAAACCCCAGGACCATTATAAGAAAAGCCACCAGAAGAGCATATTCTAAACTTCTAAAGTGGTGGTAGACCTAGACCAGAGACACCAGAGGCTGAGGTACTGAACCACGGATGGAGCGAAGGAGGCAGACCAAGACCAGCAGCTGAGAGCCAGGGAGACCACGAGACAGAGCAGAGAAGCAAGGTGGAGACGCTCAGAAGGTGAGAAGGAACTGCACACTGGCTCGCTGGCCCACAGAGGCGGAAGGCACGGGACTCCATGGTTGAGTCAGGACCAGAGAGAGACGTGGCCACTGGCTGAGATGTGTTACTGTGGACCAATGACTATATAGCCTTATTGTTTATTGATCCTGACCTGTGGTGACCTATTAATCTATCTTGGGAGGGGTAGTTTTACTCTTGTAGACAATGAAAAATGCCTTAGGCTCTTACTCAAGTCTGAAATTTCAAGTTTTAAAGGTGGCCCCCTGACAAGTATCTTAACAAGAGCCCTTTATGGTTTTCCCAAACTTTTGACTTACAGACCGTGTGATATAATGAATGGACATGGCTTTATGCTGCTAAATTTGTGGCAATTTGTTACACAAAAATAGCAAATGAATACAATACACAAATTTGGATCATTTGAATCTTCTTACTTCAGTGTCTTCTTTACACTAAAGGTTGCATACTATACCGCTTTCTGTTTTCCTGAGAAATTACTTTCTTTTAATTCACTGAGATAGCCTCATTTGTTGTTGTTATATGACAAGGTGCCTGCTATTTTATATAGTGTTTGTGCTACAGTTTATTAATATCCTTTGTTTAGCTATTTGGTAATACTTAGGTCTAAATACAGTTGTCTGTATGTGTTTTGGCATTGTAGGGGTGGTATCTTCAGGTTAATTCTTATAAATGATAATGCTAGTTCTAAAGTACAATTGTATGTGTAGTTGGATTAGGTATTGCACATCTCTCGCTTCATGTGAACCCTTTATTCTTGTGTATGGAGTACAAAGGCTATATATCATTTCACCTTTTGTCCAACATTGTTTATTACTAAACTAACCTTTTCCCCAGTGATTTGTAATACCACCTGTATAATATATTAAGCTCCTTTATTTTTACATGTTAATGCTCACATTCCATCGGGTCTATTTCTAGATTTCAATTTGATGACACAGCTCCGTTTTGCTTCTCATTTGCCACTCTCTGTTAATTGCTGCGGTTTTAGAATATCTTTTATTATTTGGTGGGGCTACCCCTACTCGTAGCTTTTCTTTTTGGTGTGTTTCTGGTCTTTTTATGTGCAAAATTTTCCACATTGACTTTCGTTTAAACTTGTCTACATTCATATTAAAAGTGCTGTGGTAATTTTTATTGGGATAAGGTTAACTTTATGAACTAATTTAGGGAGAACTGGCATCTCAATCAGGAGAAAGGTTGACAGCCTCCAAATTGTGTGCTGGGAGCGCTTTGAGTCAGGGTTGACTCAATAGCAGGGTTTGGGCTCTCTTGGGAGGATGTTAAGACATCTGATCCAAAACCAAGGGATGCCTTTCAAATACTTCCACCTACTTGTGTGTTTCTTTGAGCAGGACGTTAGAGGATCCTTCATATTGATTTCACATGCTTCCCTTTAAGATTATTCCTATTTATATTTGTATGTTTATTATTCACAAATGAATCCTTTTAACTAGTTATTATTGCACATACTTCAGTTATCAATTTTGTATGCTACTTTGCTGGGGTAGGTATAATTCTGATTTGTATTCGCATTACCAATGGCGCTCTAGCATCTTACAGACAGACCATCATGTCATCTGCCAGTACAGTATTTTACTTGTGATTTTCCCACTTGCATGCATCTCTGATACATTCCTTTGTTGAAATGCATTTCAGTCATTTTTTCCTGACTTTGGAATATATGCATCTTTTCTTAGACCTCTTAATATGATGGATTATATTAATAGATTTTTTATATTAAACCATTCTCACAACCCCACTTGGTTATAGTGCATTGTTTTCATAATGTGGTATGGAAGTCTATTACATTATATTCTAGTTTGTATTATTTCTTTTTTCCAAGGCTTTTAAGGTGTTTTATGACTTTTAGGGTGTTTTTTTAACATTTTATTAGGGGCTCATACAACTCTTATTACAATCCATACATATACATACATCAATTGTATAAAGCACATCTGTACATTCTTTGCCCTAATCATTTTCAAAGCATTTGCTCTCCACTTAAGCCCTTTGCATCAGGTCCTCTTTTTTTTGCCTCCCTCCTCGCTCCCCTCTCCCCTCTCCCTCATGAGTCCTTGATAATTTATAGATTGTTATTTTGTCATATGTTGCCCCATTTAGAGTCTCCCTTCACCCCCTTCTCTGCTGTCCATCTCCCCGGGAGGAGGTCACATGTAGATCCTTGTAACTGGTTCCCCCTTTCCAACCCACTCACCCTCTACTCTCCCAGTATCGCCCCTCATACCCCTGGTCCGGAAGGTATTATCCACCCTGGATTCCCCGTGCTTCCAGCTCCCATATGCACCAGTGTACAACCTCTGCTCTATCCAGTCTTGCAAGGTAGAATTCGGATCATGGTAGCTGGGGGGGAGGAAGCATCCAGGATCTGGGGGAAAGCTATATTCTTCATCGGTACTACATCACACCCTGACTGACCCATCTCCTCCCCTAACCCCCTATGTGAGTTTGTATTATTTCTAAATGCATTTTGATTCCAAACTCTCAAAGCCATGATGAAGCCGCACACATGGGAATATCAATGACTTCTTAATTATAAACAAGGAGACAAATATGTAGAATATTCAATTCTGTCTAACTAATTTCTTGTCATTTACCCCACTTTCATCATCCTGCCTTCCACTTTGCTCTATAAGGATTCAATTCGTGTTTTTCTCATTAACTGACCTCCTGTATAGCTGGAACATCCAAATGCATTCTACAAGGAGTGGCACTGTAAACTTCCTGCCCTGCTCACAATCTAGACTCCCACACATCGCAGCTGCAGATGCTGTGGAATGACCACATCTAACACAAAAAGGCACGGCCCCTTCATCCCTGATGATAACTGCCAGAGGAAGGGGTCTTTCTGAAGCTCTCTATATCTGTAAAGGAGTATAACAAACCTGACCTTTCTTCACCAGCCACCTGTCTGAATGAACCGCCACGCCAACCCATCCTTTCTCTCCTTTGTCCGCAGCACTCCCCTGACCCAAAGTGTCCTAGTGGAGTTTTATGACCCACTCCGAACAGCAAGTGATTTCTATTGGGCCAGCAGGTAGCACAGAAGCTTCCTTGTGGTGCCTAGAACTTGACAATACAATGTTCCCTTGGTCCTATAGGGCAAATAATTTCTCGAACCTGATGGAGGTAGCTACAATGTCCTTGTAGGAAGTTTCAATATCAGGATATTTCCTGATCAAGGCATGGCACCTGGTTCTGGTTCCCATCAACGTCTGGACAATAGTTCCCCTCTCCCTAGAACATCCGGGTACTTCTGGCAGACTTCCAGCCCATCAACGTTTGCGAATAAGAGAATAATGCCATTTGCCATTACTGTAACTTCGCATTTCAAAGCTCAATCTTTTCCACAGTCTCAATGAATGAAAGTGCTCATTCTTCCAAGGCTTGCTGTGAATGTTAGAAACAATTACAATTTATTGGGAATGAAGTTCAATAAGAGATTAACTGGTTGATTGAGAAATTTCACTTGGGTCCAAAAATGAAATTTCGACAACAAAGGAAAGAGTCTCCAGTTTTAGGCTCATAAACTGGCATCTGAAAGTAATTCTTACAGGGAAAGTTGAAGAGTGCCTGGCCTATGCATAACGGGGACAAAATGGCTGACTTTTGTGAGATGTTTTTACTGATTTGGAGTCATGAATACTACTTGTTATGCTTACTTTAAAAGTCTAACAGCAATAATGCCATTTGTTAACTTGGCTACAATGATTAATAATGAAAGAAGGATGATGGTATTCCTCTCAGCATTCTATGGTTCTAAATTTACACTGGAAGTTGTATAAATGTTCACAAAGTTGGCTACAGTGGCAATAATAGTCCTCTAAGAAAATGTACAAATCGAAAAGCAGAAGTCTGCCTGTAATGACCACTTTGAATGCTACATTAAGATATTCTCATTCAGTATTAAACTGCTTCTTTATAGGGCTCTAGTGTAATGAATCAGAGATTAAAGTCATGCTTCTGATTAACTTAAATAGGATACAAATATCAATATATACTTTAGAAGTTTGAAGACACTATAACAGTAAATAGTGTGTGAAATTCCATTTGCTCATGTGCACTTCGATGCATTTCCCTTTTAGACCCTGTACAAAAATGACAGTTATTTAACAACCTAGCCCAAGAGGGGTATTTCCAGTGATAATCAACAAAAGCTATTGTCAAAGAATATAAAATTTACCATGACCAGGTAAAGCAGTACTTGGGTAACAAAGAACAAGGAAATCTTATAACTGACATATTTCAGCTGATATTCAAATATATGAAGATAAGGGAAATTGTATTGCTACAAAATTATAGAAAGATGTATTGAACAAAAATATCAAATTTTGAAACTATTGTTTTTCCACATACCCTCCTCCATCTATGTCTATACACTTTCCTTCTCTCTAAACCCTTCCCTAAGGAATTCTGCACTCTTCCATTTCAGCTTAGCAAAATTGTAGTTTGGTATCCATAAGGGACTCAAATTGTCTTCCTTTTAAATGTGCTTGACTGTGGAGATCAGAAAAGAAGGCTGAAGTGAAAAGATCAGGGTTTGGGGGTGGATGGAATCATTTTCTAATGAAAGCTTTATACAACAATCCATCTACCCTTGAAAAATGAGCAGGTACATTGTCCTATGGATTGTGATAAGAGTTGTATGAGCCCCAATAAAAAGATTTATTAGTAAAAAAAAGAAAGCAAAAAGAAAAAAAATTCCTCAGAGAAACTTGGCTGGCCTTTTTCTCAGCAATAAAGCTTTCCATTTTCTCAAAAATTCTTCCCAATAAACCCTCATGTTGATCCTGTAGCCTTTGAGAAAATCTATCAAGATACCTCTTGGAAATCTTTTCAAACCCTCCAGGACAAATGATCCCTTCAGGACCAGTGCTGAGAGTGGCGATACAGGGAGGTAGGGGTGGAAAGGGGGAGCTCATTGCATAGATCTACATATGACCTCCTTCCTGAGGGACGGACAACAGGAAAGTGGGTGAAGGGAGACATCAGACAGTGTAAGATATGACAAAATAATAATTTATAAATCACCAAGGGTTGATGATGGAGAGGGGAGAGGGAGAAAGGGAAGCGGAAAATGAGGAGGTGATGCCAAGGGCTTAAGTGGAGAGCAAATATTTTGAGAATGATGAGGGTAATGAATGCACAAATGTGCTTTAAACAATTGATGGATGTATGGATTGTGATAAGAGTTGTATGAGCCCCCAGTAAAATGACTAAAAGATAAACAAATCTCCTCAAACCAGCTGTCAGAACCTTCTGAGCTGACCAGTCTGGACTGATCCCTTGGGAAGGCATGGATGCAATTGGCATTTTGGTAGGAACCCTAATTAGACCAAGATACGTGCATTACTAAGAGAATTTGTTTTCAGAAATCCATGGAGTGCAGAAATTATATTTAAGCATGCTGTGTTTAGAATCAACCAATGTGTGTATGAACTGGAACCTGCATAACAATACTTTTATTTTCTTTTGTACAAAAAATGTTGTATTATATACAATATAAGTCAAAGATAAAAATCCATACCAAATGTCTCCAAAATTTAATAAGCATATATATGTGCTTATGTACACACAAGTACATGTTTTTCTATTAAAATACAGGTTTGGTTACAAAATTCTTCTAATATAATGAATGCTTATCTATTTCATGGCATGGTTAGTGCACATAAATATAAATTGGAAAATGTTTTAGGACTATTCAGAAGAACAGATGCTCCAAATATGGAAAAATGAAATGGAATTGAATTACAAAATAAATGTAAGGCTTCCCCTAGTTTATTTATTTGAAAATCTTTAGAAAATGTCACATTATAATAGCCTGTTGATTATCAAAATGGACTATAAGGTATTAGCTTAAGAGACCTATATATTAGAAAAAATTCTCTGGTAGGGTTGTAGGTGGTTCAACTCCACCAGCCATTCTGAGGAAGAGATGTGGCTATCTACTCCCATCAAGGTTAACCATTTCCGAAACACTATGCAAGGTTGCTATGAGTTGGAGTCCATTTGACGGAATTAGGTTAAGTCTGTATTAGAAAGAAAGAAATTTTTTTGAATTTATAGATCCATCTTTGATTTCCACTAGGTTAAAGTTATAAAAATGTCTGAGTGAGTCAGCCAATGAACAAATACAGAAATGAGGGAAGTTACAATAGCAAATGTGATTAAACCAAGAAAGGATTAAATTCCATATTAAAAAAATAGAATCCAGTTGCTGTCAGTATGTGATTTAAGATAAGGAAAAGTGTGTATTAAGGTTGTATCTTCTCACCATATTTATTCAATCTGTGTGCTGAGCAAATCATCAGAGAATCCTATATTGTATGAAGAAGATTTGGTATCAAGATTTGAGGAAGTCTTGTTTAAAACCTATGATGCAAAGATTACCCAAGTTTGCTTGCTGAAAGTGAGGAGAACTTGTAGCACTTGTTGATGGAGATCGCAAATTGCAGTCTTCAGTGTGGATGACAACTCAATGTAAGGAAAATCAAACCCTCACCCCTGGACCATTAGGTAACATGCTAAACGGAGGGCAGATGGAAGATGTCAAGTTTTCCTCTGGTTTGGATCAACCATCAATGCTCATGGAAGCAGCAGTCAAGAGACAAAATGACCTGTCATGCTGGGTAAATCTGCTGCACAAGACTTCTATGGTGCTGAAAAGCAAGCAGGTTACTTTCTTGTAAAGCAGGGATGTTAATTTAAGGATTAGGGTGTGCATGACCTAAACCAGGGAATTTTTAATCACCTGATATACGTATGAAAGTTGAACATAGAATAAAGATGACGGAAGAACGAATGTGTTTGATTTGTGATGGTAGTGAGAATATTGAAAGACCCATGGTCTGCTAAAAGAACAAATTAATCTGTGTTGGAAGAAGGACAATCAGAATGTTCTCTAGAAACAAGCATGGTAAGATTTGTCTCACTTCCTTTGTACATGTTATCAGGAGGGACCAGGGCCTGGAGACAGACATTGTGCTTGTCACAGTAGAAGGGCAGCACAAAGAGGAAAGCCCTCAGCAGAAAGGATTGTCACAGTGACTGAAACAATGCGTTTGAACAGAAGAACAATCGTGACGATGGTGCCGGACCATCTGTTGGGCATAGAGTCACTGTGGGTCAGAACAGATTTGTGTGCTGTGGGGTCATTCTGACTTGTAATGACCGAGTAGAACTGCCCAGAGAGTTTCCTTGTCTGCATTCCCTATGGGAACAGATAGCCAAATCTTTCACCATGGAGCCACGGGTATGGTTTGAATTGCAGATCTTTCGTTTAGCAGCTGAGTACTTTACAATCCTCCGCCCAGGTTCCTTCTTAAAGGTGCTACTCAAATCACTTCTGGGTGTACTAACACAATGTTCATGACCATCCTTTGACAAAAGTTGGAACTGGGAGGGAAGAATAGCCAGTCCCTTTCCAAACTATATAAAGGAACTCATTTATGGGAACATAATTACTGAATAAATTACACCACTAGTGAATTTTAAATACATTTAGCAAGGAATAATTTAAAAACTGTATTTCTTATCATATGTACAGTTGGAAGAACAAGTATGCTGGTAAAATGATAGAAATATAAGTTGCCTAGTTAAAAAAACTAAATTCACTACCATCAATTCAATCAAGACTCATCTCGACCCTATAGAACTGGGTATAATTACCCCTATAGGTTTCTGAGACTGTAATTCTTTATGAGAGAAGAGAGCCCCATCGTTTTCCCACGGAGTATGTGGTGGCTTCAAACTGCTAGACAGTATGGTTTGCAGCTGATTATATCACCGCTATACCACCAGGGCTCCTGTAGTTAATGGCTGAGAAAATATTTTCAGGTCAATCTAAGGGTAAAGCATTGACTAGATCATTTAAAACTTACTTTTAAATGTGATTTACTATTTGCATCATAGTCTTTCTCAACCTCCATTTTCTACTTAGCACATAGAATCACTTTACATAATGAATAGAATCAGTGAAAGCTATGTTTAATGTCTCTTGATAACATAATGGGAATGCCTTAATCCTCACATTCATAATATATTTTGTTTTACTTGACCACTATTTTCTAAATTAATTTTATTATCAAAATCAATCAGAAGGGATTCATTGAATTTTGAAAATAATCCCATTGGAAGACTTGATACAATCATATATATCTTATCTCTTTTTTAAAAAGAAGATAAAATGTACTACTTGTAGGAAGTGGACATTGTTCTTGGAACCAGAAGAAATATTAGAAGACACTTTCTTCAGCAGATTGTGGATTATGAATAAAAATTTAATATTGAGACATGCTGCATCATTGAGAACCTGACTTATAAAAATAGCAAAGTGAAAATATCCTTTCAGCAGATTATGACATATTAACTAATTACTGTGATACAGAAAATATATTTTAGGGGACTAAAGCTTAAATTTTGGTTTCACAGGAAAATATTATGAAGTCAAATGCCCTTAAGACAAAAATCAAATAAAACTATATGAAGCAATATTTAGAATGCATATTATAGAATCAGTTTAGAAACTCCAAAGTTATAATCATATAAATAGGAGAAAGGGTTCTTTAGACCAGTTATTATATGGATTAGGCATTTTTAAAATAACTAGCTAAAGAATTTCTGATACTGAAAAATGCACTCATTATTTTTTTTCTGAAGTAAAATTTCCAGATTCTAACATTTTGTCACTACAGGGATGTGAAGCATGAACCAATGTGTTCAGATAAGCTCTACGTGCACGTGTCTGTGTATCTCCACTGGATGAAAAGTAAAAGTGCGCTGTTCTTGTGCGTGTTGGGAATCTGAGACACAACTGACTTCCTTCAGGGGACTAGACCGTACTAAAGGCCGGGAATGGCATGCTTCCATAGATATGGTGAGTATGAAACACAAGGAACTCCAATTCCCTTTTGGTGAGATCGCTTACTGTGGGGGGCTTAGCAAATAATGAATGGAGAACTGTTTAATTGGAAATGGACTCTTCATGGATATGTGTGACTAACTCCATTGGGCAATAAAAATTAACCTTTCACATTGCCATGTTTCAGCAATGCTCCGAAGGCCCCTGCATATGGAGAGACAACAGTTTGCTTGTAATGGAGTGCTAATTGGTTATGGTGGTAGATTTGGATGGCCCATGGCATGGACTCTAAGTGCAAATGAACAGGCAAATTAATCTAACTTCACAAAAGCCGATAAACACGATTTCCCTCACTGGCAGAGAACCAATCCTCACTCGCCATGACCCTATAAGACAGGGTAGAACTGCCCTTGTGGGTTTTCTGAATTGCAACTTTGTGTGTGTGTGTGTGTGTGTGTGTGTGTGTGTGAATTTGTAAAATAATATATATAGAACATATCATTCCATAGTTCAGTCACATCAAGCAGAATTGTACAATGGTTACCACAATTAGTTTTCAAGCATCCTTTCCTACATGTACCCTTAACCTGATCTACCCTTCACCCCTGCCTCCATCCAAATCCCACCAAAACCCTTATTCTACTTGCTGTCTTCATAGGTTCATCAATCCTGCATTTCAGACATCAAAAAAAAAAAACCCAAAAAACAAGGAAACTTTTTTAAGGGACAAGAAAGCACCGTCTTTCTCCCCAGGAGCACCGGATAGTTTTCAACTGCTGACCCTTGGATCCCAGTCCATAGCTTAACTACTGTGTCATCAGGGTTCCTGATAAACATGATAGTGGTCACTTAAAGGATCTACAGATCTGCTGTATGTCAATAAAAATTTTGCTGTCAGGCAATGGTGATACAAGCAATACCTTGACTATTTTGTTATTGCCCAAGGAAAAACCAGTTAGCTCATAGATAAGTAAAATAAAGACCTCATAAGAAATCAGACTAGATTTCTACCCAGAAATATACAAGGTGATGTCAATAATTTAAAAAGGACAATGTCTTGAAAAGATATAGGTGGAGGGAGATGTGAATGTTCCTTTCTTCCCCACGATTAGGCTATGAGTCGTGTAAAACAGAATTCAAAGTGTTACTGGGAGCCAGACATTGATCAGGGTTGTGAGGTGGTCCTGAAAGCATTGAAGTTAACATCTGCCACAGAAAACCAAGGACACTGAGACTTTGTACCACAGCCTTTTCATAGAGGGGAGGCTCATCTACATGCCAAGTAGGATACTGGCAACACAAGGATGTCTAGGTTTTCTATACAGTTCACAGCATTCGTGTTTTATACATAGCTTTAATCACTTAGCTTTTCTGGTGGCCACATGGTGAGAGTGCTAGTAAGAGAACTGACATCTTAATAAAAAGTGTCCCAAAGTGGTAAGAGTTCAAAAAATTAATAAACTAGGAGACTAGCTTAGGCATGTGATGACTTTGATGTTCAAAATGGGAAAACAAATAAATAGATGAAAAAAATATATGCCCTTGTCAAACGAGGGGTGAACATGATAGTGGGAGTGGAGGAAAGTAAATGGAAATAGAGGAAAGAACTGGGAAGCAAAACTATGTATAGAGGTACAAACAGAGGTGTACATATGCAAACATATTAATGCATAACGATAGGGGTATTTGTCTATGTAAAAATACTTATCTGGCTATACATTAAGGCAGTGGATGGACTCTAAGCCTCTATTTAAATATTACCTCAATACAAGAATACTTTGTTATAATAATGTGGCACTGGACAATGCCCACTGCTCTAACACGATCACTGAAGACAATCTGAGTGCCTAAACAAATGTGATCAAGAAGGCAGATGGTGCATGGCTATTAAAAGACATAGCATCTGGGGGCTTAAAAGCTTGAAACAAAACAAAGCCCACATAGAAGAAGCACATCACCATGTGTGATCATGAAGTGTCGATGGGAACAGGCATCAGAATTCCAAAAATAAACAACCTCACCGAAGCAATGGAAAAGGGTTAAGCTAGGGACCAGCAGCCCATCCATGTATAATTGGACAGTTCCGCATAGCGGGGCTACATGGAGTCAAAAATTAATCCAGGGGCAGTTTAGCACTGAAGAAATACGCAACACTCCTCTCGTTCTTTGATCCTTCCTCCATCTACTATTATGATCTCAGTCCAATCTCGCAAATCCTACTAGTCCGTTGTACAAATAGTGGCACAGATAAGAGCTGTCAAGATATGGACTTGAGGAAAGACAAACCCCCTCAGAAATAGTAATGGGAGCAACAATTCCAGGAAGATAGGCGAAGGCAAGGAGGAGGAAGGGAGGAAATGGGGAATCGATAGCAATGATGGAACAATAACACGCCCCCCCCAGGGGAAGAATACCAGGATAGTAGGTGAAGGGATAGAATGGGTGGTGTAAGATATGCATACACAATAGTAATTATACATAATATATTAAGGGTTTATGGGGTGACAGGGTGGGGGAGGGAGTTAAAAATAGCTAATATCAAAGAGCTCAAGAAGAAAGATAATATTTAGAAATTGCTGATGCCAATGATTGTACATGTCCACTTGAGACTTTGGATGTATGGTTTGTAATAATATATGCAAGAGCCCTGCAATAAAATGATTCATTAGGTGGGAAATTTTTGTCCTTGTTTTTTGTAAAAGTAAGATGGAAAAATCTATAGTTGGCAAATACTGAAAAGGTCAGTGATATGACTGCTCTCCATGGCTAAAAGCATGCAGGCATTGTGGTTTTTAAATTTAATCTTAAAATTATGTCATTTGCCTAAGGATCTAAAGATATAAGGGAGGCTTTTTCAAATATATCTTCATATATTTAAGATAGTTAATGCTTTGTCTTGAACAGCACTTCTTTGGGGTTATTTTTAATGTGAAATTTGGGTGTTATTGTTTTGTTTAGTTTTAAAAGACATATTCACCCTGTCATGAAATGCATCACCAATAATTACTGCACTTCAAGGCAGTTCTCAGTAGGCCTGGCATAGACATCCCAGGACAGGCCAAAGAAATCTAGACATGTTCGCCTTTCATAATATGTGCTTTTCTCTCATGACAGAATCCTTCTGGACATCAGACCTAAATGCGCTCCCACATTCTAGTGATTAAAGCAGAAACTCCCTGGCTTAGAAAAATGTAGCTTAAAAAGAGAAATGGTTTCAAGAAGTAAACATTATTCACTTCTAAGCATCTGAATTAAGGATTGAGGAAGACAATATTAATTTTTAAAAGAGGTTTTTGCCATTTAAGAATGATTCAACTAAAATTCTAGAATGCATTATCATAAATTAGGCAGTGGTAGCTAAAAAGAAAACTACGAAGTTATGAAAAATATCTATAACCCTTTTCTTTTTCTTCATTTGAGGGGCAAGGGCAGAGGGACTCATTAATTGTAGTTATTGTTAAAACATAAATTTATATCTGTGCATTAAAGATTGGAAAATAACAAAATATATAAGTTAAAACATGCAAACCTTATAAAGCAAGAGAAAATATAATCAATTAGAAGGTCGCCTGGAGCTCAAAATCATACATGAGTGAAAGAAGCAAGTTTCATTGTCTCATGTAGAGAATGAAGTAATTTGAAGTAGGTTAAAAATACATCCAAACTAAAGAAAATTGTGACTGAAGGGAAAATGAGATAAGGAACTGAGAAAAAGCCTATAAATGCCATTAATGAGTAGGTTATTGCTCTAGACAACTGGCATTCAATACTACTGAGGACCTCCTAAAATCTATGGAAATAGGGCATGAATCACTCCCACTGGAGAATGGGATGGGGACAACGTTCACCTTTCCCTATCCTTACCTTTCAAATACCAAGAATGTACAAATTCCTCCACTCTGAACCTCAGATAACTGACCAGGGGGTTTTCTTCCCTCTAAAAGGCTGATTCCAGCTACTTCAGTGCAAGAAAATTGAATTACACCAATTTGAAAACAAATGGCACTCTAGAACCTATGGGAAACTACCAAGTATTCACTTAAAAAAAAATCTGTCTACAACATCGAAGCAAGGCAGCTAAATAATTCAACAGCCAACTCAATGTTCCTACCTAAAGAGATGTCTGACTTATTCTGAGTAAACTCAGAACCAATCAGTGTTGACTATTTTACTACTGAAACAGAAAGCAAGTATGGTCTTTGGAGCCAGATTTTTCTTCTTCAACACTTACCAACTGAGTAAGGTAGTTACATTTTCTGTGGAAATATTTCGAACAATAAAGTGATGACAAAACATGAACACCAAAGGGTTTGTCAAGAGAATAACACATGAGAGCAGAGTTCACATTCCAGTGTTGCTCTCTCCACTGAACCTCCAGACTGTGGTATCCAATTGCCTACTCCACATTCCCATACCAAGCATAAAGAGATGGAATCTTGATTATTTTTTCCCAAAAAGCTAACTCTCCTCCATTTCAATTGATGACAATGAGATTCTTCCAGAAAATAAGGCCAAACGCCTTCCTCTCACAGCTTAAATCCAAGTTGTCAAGAAGTCCCATTCCTTGGCTCTTCCTTGACAATGCATTGTAAACGCGGTCATTTCTTACCCTGTTCTGCTGTTGCTCTAGTTTGAGCCACCATTTTTTCCCTAAGACTCATAACCTGTGCCAGTGCTTTGATGCTGGCCTTATCACTGTCATCTACAGAGCAGCTGGAGTGATCTTTTAAAAGTAAATCAACAGGAAAGAATCCTGCAATGGATCTCCATTTGAGAGGAAAAGAAACAGCACTTACAGTAGTCTACAAGATCTACGTGCCTCTCAAACTTCATCTGCTTTCGCTTCCCTCCATCTGCACGGACTTCTTTGGTGGAAATGCTCCCATCTAAAGGCCTCTGCACTAGCCAGTTGGATTTCTCCAGATAATTGCTCACATGAATACCTTTGCTTAAGTATCACCTTCTCCAGAAAGACCACACTTACCATTATATTGTAAATCACAATATAATTAGCCTGCTAATCCCAAGATCAGCAGTTTGAACTCACCAGCTGCCTGGAGGGAGAAAGATGAGGCTTTCTACTCCATAAACAAGTACAGTCTCAGAAACCCACAGGGGCAGTTCTACTCTGTCCTATAGGGTAGCTCTGAAGCAGAATTGACTCAGTGGCAGTGTGTTTGAAGGTTATTTTTATATTGACTGCTTATCCAATGACATATCCTTAATTTATTCTCTCTGGATCTCTGATGGCATAGTGGATTCCACACTGAGCTGCAAGGTTAACGCTTCAAAGGCATCGGGTGCTCCTTGGGCTACAATCCTGGAAGCCTTAAGGGGAAGTTAGACTCTGTCCTAAAGGCAGCCATGAGTTTAAATGAACTCAGGGGGCCATCGGATGAATTAGAGGTCACAGTCAACACACCAATACTTTCACAGCAAAGGCTATGCGATCCCAGTAATCAGCCACCAAAAGTTTATAAAAGACAGACTTTCTATTCCATCACTTTGAAAACATAGACGCACAATCTTTCAAACAGTTCCTCCTCACCAACTGCCCAATGATTACTGGATTTATTTTAAAAAGGGACAATCACATTAGCACTAATGGAAGGAGCTTTTAGAATGTAAAATTTGATCTGCACACGCAAATGATTGCTATACATAATAATTAGTTAACCAAATTGCACTGAATGTGTTATTTCATTTCATGGGACATTTGAGTTAGAATCAATTGTCCAAAGAACAATAAATCATGAGAATGATGATGTCTCTTAAAGTTAAAAATCCCATAGTTTCATTCATGTGACTGAATAAAATCAGTTTCTATCATAAAGAAAATTTGGAGACGTAAACAAATAACTGAAAATTTACAACGATCAACCCTTTGCCAAACTAGAAGTGTTTCCACACGCTGGCTCTAGTAAGAGCCTAAAAAGCTTCTCTAGAAAAATTTGAAGGCAAGGAAATTTTGGAGGGAATGGGGAGCTAAAAACAAAAAGTACAAGAAAGAAAGATAATTCTAAAATTGATTTTCTCAATGATTGCGACAATTGAACTATTTAACTGTGTAATACTTGGATTATGTACCAAGCAAACTGTTTAAAAAACATATATATATTAATGCAGATCACTGAAGTTAAAAATTTTTGTTGAAAAACCAACAAAAATGCTGCTGTATACAGTAAGTGAAAATATGTGTGTTCACACAAATATACACACAATTTTTGCGTGCATAAATTCAAGTAAAAATTGAAGATAAGTAGCATTATTTGGGTATGCATTTGACTTCTAATTTTTTAGCTATCAACATTAGCAAAAGTAAAACTGGAAAAAATTCCCAAGTATAAATTATACTGAAAAAGGAGAATGAATTGCACTACATTAAAATTAAGAACTGATTTTAGTAAGCACCAAGAGGGTAAAACCTTAAGCCTCAAACTAGGAGTAAATAATTGCACTGTGTACTACTAGTAAAAACCAAGTACCCAGCAACTATATGATTCAATATACTTAAGAAAAACAACATAAAGGAAATATAGGCAAACACTCTTTGGATTGATTATAGCTGAGCCTACAGGTGGATATGTAAATAAGCACAATCAATTTGGAGAAGATTTTGACATTGTTTAATAAAATTCAATACTTGCCTATGGAACTAGCAGTTCAGCTCCAGGGTGTATATACCCTGGAGACATTTTTTCCATGTGCTCACCAGGGGGCAAGTATAGAAACAGGCATAGCAACATTGTCAATGATAGTAAAAAGCTGGAAACGGTAACATTGATCAAATAGATGCCAGTAGTCATGTGCATGTGAAAATTGGACAATGAATAAAGAAGACAACAAATAAATGATGTCTCTGAATTATGGTGTCAGTGAAGAATGGTGAAAGTACCACAGGCAGAACACTTCTTAGAGGAAAGCCTCTCGAGACTTGGGCTCTCACATACTTTGGGCATGTCATCATGAGGAAAAGGTCCCTGGAAAAGGACATAATGCTTGGTAGAATGGAGGGGCAGAGAAAAATTGGAAGGCCTTCTACAAGACGGAGTGACACACAGGCTGCAACAATGGCTGGACCAGACCAATAACTGAGTATGACACAGGAATGGTCAGTGCTTTGTACTGCTGTGTACAGTGTGTTCTCTCTCTCTCTCTCTCTCTCTCTCTCTCTCTCTCTCTCTCTCTCTCTCTCTCTCTCTGTCTGGAGTTGGTTCCAACTCACACTGACCCATTATGACAGGCAGGGCTGCCTCTGTAGGTTCCTGAGACTAACGCTTTATGGGAGTAGAAAGCCTCATCTTTCTCCAGAGGAGCGGATGGTGGTTTTGAACTGCTGACATTGTGATTAGCAGCTCAAAGCACAGATACCATGCATGCTAAATTAGAAATTCAGTGAAAAAAAGGAACCACCTCAATGAGATGTACTGACAGTGGTTGCCACAGTGGCAAAACTGAGTAGTGGTTCCATCGGTTGTACATTGGGTTCTTATGAATAGAAACCAACTTGACAACACCTAAAAACAACAGGTCTTGTCTACCGTCCAATGTAGACATGGATTTACAGGAGATATGTTACACTTCTACTGTACTTACTATATACCTAATACAAGTAACTACAATAATTTAATACATCACTTTTAATCCAAAGGTCCAGGGGAAATATGAAATTATTGATTTAATTATCCCTAAAAGCCATCTCTGTGATAATTATCTCATAGAGATTTTTATGTTTACTTGAGTCAGAATTCTATGACTTCTATTTAAACGAGAAATATTTCTTAATATGAAATATTCTTTGATATCACTTAAGGTACCTCTCACTGTAAGCAATAACTATGGCAAAGCATAGGGGCTTTTTTGCTATTTTTTTTCTTTCAGATCCTTATAGAACAACCTTTTCAATACTCCTTTTTCTTAAAATTTGTCCAGTAAACATCTATACAACTTGCTGTAGAAGGTGAAATTGAATATGAGATTACAGAGATACTTCGAATAGATCAGTTCATAATTGCCATCTTAGTCTGTATACAGCTAGTCAAAAAGAATATACCCAAATAATTAACTTCATCAAAGATCTCATTTCCAATAATCTAGGCCAATACACTCAAAGAGCATGTACTTAAGGAGCACCAGACAACATCCCTACAGGGATACACCATGACATTGAACTTTGTTCATTTTCTTGTGTCTGTATTATAGTGGCATATAACAAAGCTATATTTCTCACTAGAACAATAACAAAACCTAGTTTTCTTGGGAAGTCCATAATTTACTGTAAGACATACGAATGCATAAAAATTCTCACTAAATATAAGCTTGTAATATTTTTCTAATTGCTTCATGAATCCAAAGACAACACATTTGACTATTTTCTGTTCAAGACTGTTTTGGAGAAAGGTTTCTCAGAATATTAAATAATTAGGGTCTTATTCCCCGTTTCCCTTCAACAAAATGGATTGACACAGTGACTGCAGTGAGACTCAAACAGAACAATCGTGAGGATGGTCCCCATGAGGCCAAACAGGTGAGAAATTACAGAGCAAATCGAACACATTTAGCAATCAGTTGGAGAATCTAAAAAATACACATATTTAAGGAGTTTAAACAAGTTTATGTAAAATGGAATAAAATATACCATATATACTCGAGTATAAGCTGAGTTTGTCAGCACATTTTTAATGCAGTTTTTGTGATAAAAGTTTTTGTGCCTCAGCTGATATTCAGGTTTGCTTATACTAGAGTATATATAGTAACAGAATTTTTCCAAGAACTTTTGAAGCCTCCTTTGCGCATGTGTGTGTGTGTGTGTGTGTGTGCAAGAGGCTTCAATTTTTATATTTATTGTTGATGAAGTTAATAAAATGGGTATATCGTTTTCACAGTGTTTAAAAAATCAAGATGGCAAAATATGTATACACACATGAATTTCCCAATGCCATCAATAGTTTCTGCTTCATAATGACCATACAGAACTGAGTAGAACCGCC
The DNA here is from genome assembly GCF_050624435.1 of Tenrec ecaudatus. Classification (NCBI taxonomy): domain Eukaryota; kingdom Metazoa; phylum Chordata; class Mammalia; order Afrosoricida; family Tenrecidae; genus Tenrec; species Tenrec ecaudatus. The sequence continues at coordinate 28,820,315 of NC_134548.1, read as the reverse complement.
TCATAAGGTTCCCAGGGAGGCTACATAGACTGCCTTGTCTTTCTCCATGAGAGTGACTGGTGGAGTCCCACAACTAACCTCTCAGTTAGTCACCACATGCTTCGCCACTATGTCAGCTGTGCTTCTTTGTATTAGACTTAGGTTGTATAGAACATCTTAATAAAGTAAAACAAATGTTTAAGGTGTTTTAAGTGAAAGAAGTAGGATTTGTGAAGCAAAGGGAATGGCAACTTTTCGCTTTTCAAAGTAAGTGCCCTAATTCTTTCAGTGGAAAACCCTCAATAGGATATCTAGTTCATTGAATTTTTTTTCTTTTTTTGAGTTGCAACACTACAAAACGTTTGCAGGGAAAGCTTTAAGAATATTGCTCAGCCTTCATAATCTACTATGGCTTCATGCACTGAACCCAAACGTGTCACCCAAATGGCCTACCTAGTGTCCTACACAGTCTTCAAGTAAAATTACTATTTCTACTGTATGACTGAGTTTGCCATGGTGGTTTTACAAGTATAGAAAAATATTTGTCACAAATCATAAAAAGATATTAAAATTAATGAGCATAACCAAATAATAATTTTGCTGCAGTTGTTTCATCAGATTCACATCTTGACCCATGGAAAATGGACTGAGAGTCATTGTAGATCAGCACAAGTTCATTGGAAATGTTCACAGTTAAACAAATAATACTGCAGTCACTGCACTGATGTGACAGTTTCTCAGACACTGGCGTGGCATTTGCACAAGGAACGTGAACAAGAGTGAAAGTTAAGGTCAGGGAGGTTTGGTGGAACTGAAACAATTTGCTTGATTCTTTACATTATTCAAATCGATTTTTATTTCTTTAAAAAGTTATGTTGAGTGTTTATATAAAATATGTACACCCTAAGGAACATAACTGAATTTCATAGTACTTGAGATTAAGACATGTTCCTTTACAAAAAATAAAAGCATTAAATTAAAGAACAGAAAACTTTGTTCATAACTGTCTTTCCCGTTTAAAGTGATGCTGTCTGAAGGAGCCTTGGCAAAGTCTGGGAAATGATTAAAGACAATCTTTAAGTTCTTCTTAGTGCTTAGTGTTATTTTTTAATCATTTTATTAGGGGCTCATACAACTCTTAACACAATCCATACATACATCAGTTGTGGAAAACACATTTGTACATTCATTGCCCTCATCATTCTGAAAACATTTGCTTTCCACCTAAGCCCCTGGCATCAGCTCCTCATTTTTCCCCTCCCTCCCCGTTTCCCCCTCCCTCATGAACCCTTGATAATTTATAAATTATTATTTTGTCATATCTTGCCCTGTCCGACGTCTCCCTTCACTCACTTCTCTGTTGTCCATCCCCCAGAGAGGAGGTCACATGTAGATCCTTGCAATTGGTTCCCCCTTTCCAACCCATCCTTCCTCCACCCTCCCAGTATCCCCACTCACACCTGTAATTCAGGAAAATCTAAGAAAATGTATATTCGGATTCCTTCACAGTATGTGATTTTCATACTTTTTTTCTTGAGAAAATCAAGTCTGCCAAATGTTGTGCAGACATGCTGTTCTTATTAGTAACAGAAACATCATTAGTAACATTTCCTCTCTCTTAACTAATTTTGTTTTTCCTAAGTATCTTGGAACAATACAGCTTTGAAAACTATTCCTAAAAAATAGAAATAAATATAGATATATTAACTTGAGAATAAACCAGATCATATAAACAATACACATTTTTCATATTTCCAAAATTTATGTAAGACTACCCTAGCCTAAGGAAGCTTGGTCAGCATTAGCCACTGATTGGTAAATCTTGATTCTTTCAGGAAAGAAATTATTCCCCGACCACCCCAAAGAGATTCAGGGCTCTTCGAACCAATCGATAGTTTAAGTTATTTTAAAATAGCAATTCCATACTCAAAAATAACAGGCACATGCAATATTACTGTGGTTATTTGAAAGTCCAGACGCAGGTCATGATGGAAGCCTTGAAAACGTTCCATCACAATGCTTTAAAAATTTAAATCCAATTTCTGATTTGCTTCATGACCACATTTAAATGGTTCTGTAATTTTAAATAGAGAATGGAAGATGCATTCTTGGAATTCATACCCAATACCCAAACAAACAAAAAATACCCCTTGTGTAGAATGAGGCTTAGAATTTTTTAATTCATTTTTAAAGGACCTTTTAACACAGAGCTTTTTCTTGACACAGAGAAATTAAAATGAATTTAAATGTCCATAATAGGAGATATATTAAATACATTTTGAGATACTCAGTATTGAAATTTATGCGCTCATTATAGAATAGGTTAGCAGGGAGTTTACTGACATGGAAAAGTGTTCAGAGTACATTGTTAAGAGAAAATAAAGTAATGCCACCAAACCATATGTAAATTATAATATAAATTTTGTAAAAATAGAATCTATATAGATAAAGATGCTAATACAGACAAGTGGTATTTTCTCTTAGTTAACTAGAGCTACTGTAACAGAAGTGACAAAAATAAAGCGGATAGCTTTAAAGAACAGAAATGTATTCTCTCACTGTGTGGGAGGCTCAAAGCCCAAATTCGGAGGGTCATGTTCTAGAGGAAGGCCCGAGCCAAAGATCCAAATGCACTGTCATCGAGTTGATGATCACTCATAGCAACCCTGTGGGACCCAGCAGCACTGGGCCTGTGGGTTCCCAAGACTTGAACTATTTACCAATTTAGAAAGCCCCGTCATTCTCCACTGGAGTGGCTGGTGGTTTCAAACTGATCTGGAAGTTAGCAGCCCAACACATAACCACTGTGACACCAGGGTTCCCTAGGACCAACCAAGTGGCCACATATTTCAAGGGAATACCATTCAATCCAGTATAGTAATGTAGATCAGTTTAAAAACTATTATATCTAATAGGAAGTGCTCTTATGTTACAGGGCATCCCAGGTTGTGCTGCTAATCTCAAGGTCAGCAATTAGGGCCCACCAGGCACACTGCAGGAGAAAGATGACACTTTCCACTCCTACAAAGATTTTCCATGTTGCAAAGCCAAAGGGCGGTTCTCTTCTGTCCTTCAGCGTTGCTCTGCGTCCGAATTGACATGAAGGCAGCGAGATTTTAACAGTAGGTATTCCTACTCCATGTTGTTGTTAGGTGCCATCAAGTCAGTTCCGACCCCAAGCGATCGAACACACAATCAAAGGGAACTTTTCCTGGTCCTGAGGCACCTTCACAAGTGCTCCTGTTTTAGAGCTCTTTGTTGCGACCATGATAACAATCCATCACACGGAGGCCCTCCTCTTCTTCACCGCCCCTGTACTTGACCAAACATGACATCTTTCTCCCAGGGCAGCTTTCTCCTGATGTGTCCAAAGGATGTAAGACAAAGTCTTGTCGTCCCGGCCTCTGAGGAGCGCTCGAGGGATCTTTATTCCAAGACAGATTGGTTTGTCTGGGGTGCTCTCAATATTCTTCGCCAGCACCTCTATTCAAATGCATCCATACCCTTCAGTCTTCAGTATTCCATGCCTAACTTTCACATGCATATAAAGCAATTGAAAATAGCATGGCTTGGATCATGCACGTCTTTTTCCAGAAATAACATCCTTGCTTTTCAATACTCAGAAAATGTCTTGTACAGTAGATTTACCTAATTCAATCGGCACTAAATCTCTTGACTGCTGTTTCCGTGAGTACTGATTGTGGATCCAAGCAAGACAGAATCCTTGACAACTTTAACCATTTCTCCATTTATCATGTTATCTATTGGTCCAGTTGTGAGGATTTTTGGACTTCTTGGCATTGAGCTGAATTCCATACCGAAGGCTGCAACCCTGGTCTTTATCAGCAAGCGCTTCAAGTCCTCTTCCCTTTCAGCAAGCAAGGTTGTATCATCTGCATATCTCAGTTTGTTAATAACTTTTCCTCCAAACCTTTGGCCACTTTCTTCTTCATTTAATCCAGCGTCTCTGATGATTTGCTAAGCATACAGAATGAATAAGTGTGGTGAGATGATACAACCCTGTCACGCATCTTTCCTGATTTTAAACCATGCAGTATTTGTTTCATTTAAACAGCTGCCTCTTGATCCATCTGCAAGTTTCATATGAGCACAATGGAGTGTTCTGGGATCCCCATTATTCTCAAGGTTATCCATAGTTGATGGTAGTCCTCACAGTCACTTGCCTTGAGAGAGTCAATAAAATACCTGTAAACATCTTTTTGGTATCCTCTACTTTCAGCCAAGATTCATCTGACATCAATAATGATACCCCTTGCTCCATGTCATCTTCTGAACCCTGCCTGAACTGGTGGCAGCTCTTTGTCAATGGATTACTGCAAACATTGTTAGGTGATCTTCAGAAACATTTTTCATGTGATTTCAATGATATTGTTCTGTAATTTGAGCATTCTGATGGGTCACCTCTCTTTGGAATGGGTACAAATGTGAATCTCTTTCCAACCAATTTGCCAAATACCTGTTTTCCAATTTTCCTGGCATTGATGAGTGAGTACTTTAAGTACTTCATAAGCTTGCTAAAATAGTTAAATTGTGATTCCATCAATTCCCACTAGATAAAAGTACATGTTTCTTTGGGGGGGGGGCTTACCTCCAAGAAAAGGTCCTTATCTCCTTTTAGGTTTCGTAGGCTCAGCCTTCTTTGTATGCTCAGGCATTAATCTCCCCTTGGATCTAGGAGCTTTACAGTGACGAGAGCTCTATGTCCATAGAGACTACTCCTGGCTCTTCTTTCTTGATGGTAGTTGGTCCCTCTGATCTCTGATTGCTTCTTTCTCCTGTTATCTCTTGTAAGAAAACCTCCTTTCCCTCTGCTTGAATCTCTTATGAAAGAAAATGCGGCTCAGGCCACACATCATGGAAACTCCCTTTACATCGAATCAGGGGTGGGAGAAGATCAAGGGTGTTTCATCTCACCCTCATCTTCTTCTTGCTTTACCACGGGAAATCACATCCTGGGGGAATAATCACATAACTGCCCCCACTACAGCATTGCATAGCTACCAAATGTAAGTGCTAAACCTCAGAGAATCTTGGCCCAACCAAATTGGCACATTTTGAGAGGACACCATTCCCCATACAATCCATGAGAGTAATGAACTCAAAACCAGTCTCACTGCCACCGAGCCCGTTGTGACTCCTGGCAACCCTGTAGATCAGCGTAGAACTATCCATATGGGGGTCTAAGGCTGTAACTATGGATTTTGTGTTTTTTGGATTTTTTTAGTGCTATTGATATTACGGACACTCATTACAACACAAGTTAGAAGATTCTATTTAACAGGAACAAATACTGACGTTCCCTCCTTGGGTAAAGAAGGCATGTATTCAGATCATTTGACCTAAGATAAAAGAAAGACTAGATTGTCAAGACTAACTTTTTACAGAAGTAGAAAGCCTCATTTTTCTCCCACAGAGTGACTGGTGGTTTTCAACCGTTGACCTCTCAGCAGCCCAAAGCTGTTATGTTACCCAGGCCTCCATGACAGTAACATAGGACACTTTTTAAACAATACATAGTTATATTTGATTGAAAGACACAGGATTATTTTGCATACCTTTCCTATTTGCCTCAGTTTGATAAGGAGTCCAGGTGGGCTGATCACTGCAGGGTCACCAATTCGAGACCACTTAGGAGAATGTTGGGGCTTTCTACTCCTATTCAGTGTTACAGTCTCAGAAACCCACATGGACCTTCTGCCCTTCTGTATGATAGGGTTGCCACCGGTCATAGTGGACTTGATGCATTGCATTTCTTTATTTTTGTTTTTTTTTGTTTAGTTTTCTATTGCTGCCATAACCAAAATACCACCAGGACAGAATTTATTGCCTCAGAGTTGTAGAGGCTGACATTCCAAATGCAGGTTATCAGCAAGCCTATGCTCGGTTAAGGAGGACAGTGAAAAAGCAAACCCTGATGGAGATGAATTCACGCAATACATACAACTATGGGCTGAAAATATAGAAATTGTGAGCATGGCCCCAGATTGGGCATGTGTCCTTCTATTATTCACAAGTCACTATGAGCCTGAAACTGACCGGTTACATCTAACAACAAAAGGTCTCATCCAGCTTCTCTCTCTAACCTCCAAAAAACTTGATGTTCCTTGGCTTTGTATTAGAGCTTAAATTCTGAGCCCCTTGTTTGCCATGGCGGACAGGGAAAATCCAAAATCTGTTTGCAAAACCATTACGAGGATTAAGCCTCAGCTGAATTCTTTCTGTCAATTAACTAAGATTTCAGGTAGTTTTGTTTTCAGTCAGGGTGAATTAGTAAATGGATTACATCCAGTTCCTCTCTAACCTGCCCAGTGAGGGAAAGTCTCTCTTAGGAGTGTGCCTGGGTGTATCCTTGATAGGCAGTACAGGGGGTTGCATGGTCATGAATTATACACTATCAGTCTTGTCCTGACTGCCTTGGGTGGAAGGCATTGGACGAAAATTGTAAGCTCTTCTATTTAACATAATATGCGTGCCCCAATCGTGGTACCATTCCTGCTTCTGTAGTCCCACTTGTGCACCATGTTGATTGGCTACCAATGGTCAATTTGTGACATTCCCCTTTGGCTCGTGCCTCATTTAATTAGCTTCCAGACATTGTCTTGGTCTCCCTCATCAGGTAAGGTGTCCTTCTCTTATCTTTATCACAGTTAAAATGTTATCTTTGTCCCGTTTAAGATTTAATAGACTTTATTTGAGAATAGGGGCTTTTGAATTATAAAACTGTTTGCAGAATAAACCACACTTAGTGTCTTCTTCTTGTGTTTTTATACTCAAAGATACCATGATCTTCTATTCACTGTAAAAGTAAAGTTCAAATTTCCCAAAGAAGGCCACCTTCACAGGTACAGGGTTTAGGGTTTCAACACAATCTTTTGAGGGGAGACAATTCTTAGCCTAACAACACTTCTCTGAGCTTTCTAAATTTGCCTTCACTTGTACATTAAGCAAGAAAAATCACATTATTTTTAAACTAACATATTCTGTGGGAATTGAACAGTGATATTTGTAACTGAAACAGAAGCATAGACTATTAACACAAATGGACCATATCGCCCATGATTTACTGCCATTATTTACTGAATTATGATTTTGGAGTTTTCAGTTTTAGGTCATATATTCACAAGTCATTATTTCTGACACATAATCTGTGATTTCTAATAAAAGAAAATAATTTGAAGAGAATTCGACTATTAAAAGATACTGTGAACTTTTTTTTCCCTACAGCGTATAAAACAGTGCTTATCTACAGCGTGACAATTAAAGTCTGGTTATATTCCTGATCCATGTAGAGGGGAATCTTTCATTCTTGGAAATCCGTAATTTTGAACATCTGATCACAGGGAGAAAATCATTAACAATCAGAGAGTTTTCGTTCAAGCTTGAAACCTTATGTAATTTGTTAACAATATCATTAGTCCAGGGTCATAATTGTCCATGAGTTCACTGGCTTAGCCATCTAAACAGTCTTTCGAATTTTCCAGAACAAATAATAAAACAAGGTCAACACCACCACTATGTACCTAAAGAGTTTTAACATTCAAATTAAACAACACTGCAAGAGTATAGAATATTCGTTCATTTTGGAGTGCAATGCTACTCAGTAAATAGCTTCACATTGTCTCTAGTGTTTTTTTTTTTCCCAAAACACATTTCAGCCTAGAGTAAAGTAATAATAGTTTTGTAAAATTTCCCTGAAATTTGTTAGTTAGTTTCAGAAAATGTCCCTTAAGGTCTGTGCTACATATCTTCTGTTTTTTGGAGTTACTCCTATAAACTGGAGTTAGTTTTGTAGAATAATAAATTTCGAATGATTGCCACAAACTCACATTAATCAATGATTGATTAATCTGGTATCTATAAGATGTGTTTGTGTAAAGAACTGGCTAATGGACCATTCAATGTGTAAATGTGCAGGCTAGTGGGTCCATTTTCATGTACACACATGCACACACTGCTGATGCTAATTTTTCAGTTTTTCTCATGTTTTATTCAATATTTTAAGTTAGTGATAAAGATGGAGTAACATATTTATCACTAATTATATGATTTTCAAATAATGAGAATCTGGTTGGATTACTGTGTCAGAATGACAGAATCAAATTCCCAAACGATAACTGAGCACAATACATGTCAGTAGGAGGAAGAAGCTATGGAAATTTGGCAAATATGAACTTATAATTGTGGTAAACATATATACATATATTTGCCATTTTAGCACTTAGTTCATTTTTAAAATTAACATGTACAATATGCCAGTATTGCTTGTGTTAGGCATTGGGGAACAAAATTATTGTCTGGCTAAGAAGTTTATAATCTACTATCAAAGAGGATAAAGGGTTATAATGAAGCCAATTTTAACTCAGTAGTCAATGAGAAATGAGTCCTCCTTTGCTACAGATTTGCAAACCTAGTCTGTATGACTGGAGGCCATTTGACTTGACTGTAAGAAAATAAATTTGAGAATTCAACCCCAAACCAAATTCATTACCATTGAGTCAATTCCAGCTCATAGCAGCCCTATGGGACCGGATAGAATGGCCTGTCAGGTTTGGACACTGTAACTCTCTACAGGAGTAGAGAGTTTTTTTTTGTTTTTTTTTTTTCTGTGAGTGACTAGTGGTTTAGAGTTACTGACTTGTGGTTAACAGCCCAAAGTGTAACCACTCACAGCCAGAGCTTATTTGAAAGAAATATTAAGAGCAATGCATGCTATCTCCAAACCCCTTTCATACCTGATTTTCTATCTGAATAGGGTGGAGAAAGAGATTAGACTAGAAATTCCCCATGATTCCTGCAATGTGATGCTAGAGAGGGAGAGTACTGCAGGCAAAAGGGGTGAGTAGCGGTGTGTCTGGGAACAAGTATGATAAATGTAATGGGAATGAAGAGCCAAGCATGGCTCAAAGAAGGTGTTAATATTGGAATGTAATTGAACATAAGATGAAAGGGCAATTTGGGATCTAAGTAGGAGGGACTTGTTTGTAGTTTACTAAAAGAGAATGGCTGTTTCTTAGATGTAAGGCAAGTATTACAGAGAAGGCAACGACAGCAGGAACACTCTTCAAGTACGTATTTGTTTTGATTGGGGATCATTCCAATATTTGGCCAAAATAATTCTAAAACAAAGTAAACAAAAATGATTTAAACTTTAAAAAAATAATGAGCCACTGGAAATGCAAAAATCCAGGACAAATATCGTCATTCATAAGGGTATTTTGGTGTTTGTATCTCTGTTTTCACTATTTATCCCACACTCTGTGGGTAGCCAATGTACCCCATCCTTCTTTTCGTTTTGAAAAGAAGATACACATTTGAGAGTAAGATGAAGTTAGAACATTATCTCTGACCATTAGTGGTAGAGTAAAATGTATCTTAAATTCAATCAGGAATAATAGAATAGTAATATGTTCTTAACTGTTGTGTCTAATACGTGCAGTTTGGGTGTGACATTTTTATTTCTGTACAGGTTTCTATAATGCACCCATTAATTCAATATGCAGAAATTAATCAATTAAGTATAATACAGATTCACATTTGTAATTCACTCATTATCTAATTTTGACGATAGTGGAAATCACAGCCTTATGTTTTCTTCAGTTTCAGCTGACAGTAATTACTATGAGTGTTTCCTTGTCTTTCTTAGAGTACTTTTGACAGTTTATTTCAATTTGATTAATGACGACTGACTGTCAAATGATTTCAAACTTTACTCTAATGAATAGATCATTTTTCACAATTTCCTATAAGAAAATCAACTGAGGTGAATTAATGGAACTGTTGGTCAATCTTCATATAATAGAAAGATTGCTTTCAAACATCTGAAATATTTCTTTGTGATGTGATGGTCAGCGTGGTATGTATACATATGCAACATTCACTTCTTTAAGGAACCGTGTCAACTTTCCTGTTTAGCATTTGGATTTTATAATATACATTCGGGAGTTAGACACACAGGTACAAACCATGGTCTGCCACTTATCAACTGTAGTCATACTCATATATGTTACCTTCTTCAAAGTCAGTTTCCTGAACATGAACATTTGAACAATAGATATATCTGCCTGTGGTTGTTAGTATTATATGTCCAAGTGACTATATTATAGGCTCTAGCTATTCCAACAAACACAAATTTAGGTTTTACTTTGTAGGTATTTTGTTCATGTGATTAAAGTTCATAATGTGTTGAATTTAAGTAAGAGATATTATTCAATAGAATCTCAGAGGGCCTGGTTTCATCAATTGAAAGGTCTTAAGAGCAGAGGGGATGCTTCCCAAAAGAAGAGATTTCCTCTGTGAACTTCAGTCTGACCTTTCTAATGACCTACCCTATAGATTCCAGACTTGCCTAGCCAGGTCCAGCAATAACGAAACCAAATATTTACAGAAAAACCTACTATAGATATGTATATCCTACTAGTTAGGTTCTATACACTAACGCTCTGTAACATTTTATGAGGATAATGAAGCAGGTGACTGACTAGCATATTGTAGCTTGGTAAGTAATTATAACATGTTCATAGAACAGCCACACACAAAAAATATAAAAGAAGTAGTAGAAATTGCATTCATGGATTTCTAATTGTTAAGTTATTTGTATTAAAAAGTGGAGGGATTAATGGGATAAACACGTTCAAAATGCCAAATGTGTATATCAACATTAGGGCACCACCAAGAAATTATAGCATCAAAATGTTTAATATCCACTGATCCTATTTTCTTATTTTGTTTTTCATTCTGAAAATGCTTATCCCATGCCATACTAGTTGGTTTTTCAGGAATAGGTGAGAACTCACTCACTTCTAATGTCTTGGCCCTACAAATTTCTTTGAGTTCAATAATCATAGATCAATTAAACATTTTCTTGTCATTTTCCAAAATGTTATATTACCCATGGAAATCATGAAGCATTAACTTTTATTCTTTGGCTCCCTTTGTCTACCAGGAAGCTCGGAAATAAATTTAAAAAAATCAAACTAGCATCAGCAAGTCTAATGTATGTAGATATATATTAAAACAAAACAATACCTCACAGCTATCGAATCAATACTGATTCGTAGTAATCCTATAGGAGAGGGTAGAACCGCCCCCTTTAGTTTTGGAGCGTGTAATTGTTTACTGGAGTAGAGAAATCCTCATCTTTCTCCATCAGAGTCCCTGCTGGTTTCAAATGGATGACCTTGTGGATCATCAAACTTAATCAATGACTTGTCACTAAGCCCAAAGTATAACCATTAGGTCACCAGGGCTCCTTGTGTGTAGATATTATAAGTTAACAATCAATTCATCTTAAAGGATATCTTTAACAAGTAATTCTTTTCATGTGGTAATCATTGAATTGAGGCTTATCTTTCTGATAATAGCTATGCACCTTTTCCTGGAGGGATAATAAAGCAATATCACTGCTGATGCCATAATGATTCTTATCCAACAATGTATATGAAAATCAACCCTACATATTGTTAAAAGCATTCAGTCCTGGGCCTCATAGTTGGACATCTGGTTCAGTGCATTTGAGTTTGGCTGGAGTTCATTTATACATGTATTTCCTATGTTCACTCCTGATTAATAACCATAAGGACATATGACCTCTTTCTATAGATGAACATAGGTAAAAATTCAATGAGATAGTTAAGGTTTATTGTGCCAACCTGACTGATAAACACATGTGTGATTATTTGAAGGGAGGGGAGACAAATGGCTAGATGAGCCTCGCCTTTCTAGTTCTCGGGTCTCTTGCTTTGTGATGGTTGGACCAGGGTACAGCTGCCTTAGCCAGTTCCCTGCTTCAGCTGGCAACGCTCACTTCCTGCGAGACATCCCCGAGGAGAAGCCACATGGACCTACCCCAATGCAGCCCTGGGTGCTGGAGCAGCTGTGTGGAGACCCCTGCCAGTGCTGAAATACTTACATGCTCACTGATTCGGCTTTCCTCCTGCATTCAGAGTCATTGCGTGTGTTTTGTGAGATGGAGGAGGACTTTTTAGATTGGTGCCAGACATATGGGCTAATGTTGGACTTGTGGGTTTGGACAGCACTGGGTTGGGATGATTTCTTAATGTATACATATCCTTTATATAAAATTATCTTTTACATACATATGGGTTTCGGTGGATTTGTTTCTCTAGTCTACCGAGGCTAACACATTCAGGTAACTTAAAGAACATTTTAAAAGATTAGAATAGTAAACAACAGGAGGGGTTTGAAAAGAGAGCCAAGATTTCTGCCTCTCTAGCTGTTATCTATCATGTAGGAAAACAATTTGTTGAAACTCTAAATCTTATGGCATAGCAAAGTAAACAAGTTACATCTAAACATACATTGTAGGGTGTATATTGATCTCAAATAAGATAACCCTCAATTGTTTTCAGGCAAAATAAGTTAAATCTGAAAAGTAATTAATCCAAGCTCCTGACAGGTATTTCTGTAAAATATAAGCCAGTGCTCTGACTAGTGGAAAAGCCATAGTTAACGTCCACGATTCCTCATGCGAAATGCCATTGGTCAGAAAGTCAGCGACAAAAGGAGCCCTGGCTGCCTCAACATCCTGTTGGTGTTACACAGACTAGCTGGTGTCAAGGCGGCATCATGTTGGAATTTTCCCAGGAGTTTCATATGTGCACCAATGACAAATACTTCACTGGGTATATAGGAGGAGGAGGCAAAGATTATGATCCAGCTTACAAAGGAATGAACTTTTCTGATGGCTTATTAAATGCTGGTTTGTATATCAGCTACATTACTTTGAGGAAGCATTTGAGGGCTGTAAACAGAGCGGCTCAAGTCCATTTGGAGGATAGTTGTGTAGTGTCAGATCGTTCTGTGTATTGTCAGATTGCTTCAATTTGTTAAATAAGAATGATTGATGGGGTGACTTACTTATTTGTAATTGGATTTCATATTGGTATTTGACTCATAGCTTCAGGCTAAGTGTTCTGCAATAGGTCCCATATGCTAGGTGAGTTAGAGCAGAGACCGTGGTGAACATGGCTAGGAGGGAATCCTAAGTGATCAACCCGTGGACATTATCCTTAGCAAATTCACATGAGTAAAAGAAAACTTTCAAAAATTAATAAAGAGAAAGTATGGAAACAAAGTCTTGTTAATATTCGTGGAGCTGGAGTATAACAGAAAAATTTAACTCTTTCATTGTCAGTCAGCGACTGACTAGATTGGCTCTCATGTTTAAATACAGTTGTTTGCTATTAATGTCCATTTCTTGATTAAGCATGTAAATCAACTACTATTCTATTTATATCGATATGCATTACATTTACACATGAATTAACATTCAATTAACAGTGACAAGTCATTTACTAAGCTTGATATTTCTGGGACGTTGGATATTATCTCTTATAATTTATATTTACCAATAACATTAAAAAGCATGAATTAGGGCTCATGCATTATTTTCTACACCAAAAGTACTTGGTATTGCAGTGAATAAAGAACCCACATAGTTTGCATCTTATTATCTGCATTTACTCCTGCTTCTCATCTGTTTAATTATAATGCATTAGATGTAAATTCAATGAACTTTACTTTTTTCTTCTCCCCATTAGACGTTCTCACATGAGAATAGTTGACCTTTAATGATATCCTTAACCAAAATTATGTAAGCTAGTCGTACCCAAAGTGAAACTAGTAAGATGGTTTGCAGTTTTAAAAGTGTAAAATAAAATGAAAATTAAAAACAACTATTTGTAAATTTTGTACATTAAAAAGAATGCTTATGCAAGCTTGAAAAAATAAAGAACTTATGGTAGTATGGTGGTTATGAGGTGGGCTGCTAACTACCCGGTTGGCGGTTCAAAACCAACAGCTGCTGCACAGGAGCAAGAGGAGGCTTTCTATGCTCATAAAGGGTTACAGTCTGGGAAACTGATAGGAGCAGTCCTGTCTAGTCTTATAGGGTTGCTATGAGTCGGAAATGACTTGATGGCAGTGGATAAAAAAAAGAGCTTACAGTGTTAATTAATGCAAATATAATCAACAGTGTGTTATTTCATGAAATATTAAACATTTGCTCCTAAAACATATGGACTATTACACTTGGACTACTTTGAGGAATTATGCAAATTAAGGAGAAGGTCCACTACCACCCATCTTTCAGATTGGCATACTGTGGTGGTTCCGGTGTCGTTGGGATGCTGGAAGCTATACCAATACTATTACAGTTGCTGGCATGGTCACCAATGGTAGACAAGTTTCAGCAGAACTTTCAGACTGAGACAGATTAGGAAGAAGGACCTGATCATCTCCTTCTGAAAAAAATAATTGGCCAATGAAAACCTTATGAGTAAGAGTGGAACCCTGTTTATATCAGACACAAAGGTCCAAAGTCTCTGAGACCTCCTTGAAGTGTCAAAGTACAAAGATGTCCCTCTCAGGACTAACGTGGGTCCACCCAGGCCTTAGTGTTTTCAATCATCTCACGCGCATGTGAAATATGGGCAAGACAAAAGTTAAACCAAGGAAAAACGGATGAATTTGAATCTTAATGTTGGTGAGGAAAATGAATGGGCTGCTAGAAGACCAATTAACTCTTAGAAGTAAGAGGCTCCTTAGAAGTGAAGATGGAGGCATTTGCTCTCACAGACTTTGGACGCGCTATAAAAAGAGTAGTCCCTGGTCAAGGCCATCATGTTTGAGAAAGTAGAGGTCAGTGAAAAAGAAGACTGCATGAGCTGCATTAGCACAATGGTGGACACGGTGGGTTCTAATATCAGAGCAATGATCAGGCTGGTGTTGGGCTGAGGAATCTTTTGTTCTGCTGGATGGAGGGCCCTATGAGGCAGTGTCCACTTGACAGCACCTCCAAGTAACAATGAGAAAAACTGAAAAGGAAGTAAAGAGAATGAGAAACCCATGATTGGTATAAAAAAAAGAAGAAAAATGATGGATTCACTAAGAATTACAAAAGATGACTAAGCATAAATAATGGGATAAAGAAAGAAATCAATAAAAATATAAAGAAAAACAAGAAGGATTGTAAGAAAAATGAATGGGCAATGAAGAAATTGAGGGAGAAATGAAGTGAGGCACAACAGAGAGCAGAAACCTTCTCAGGAGTAGAATCACCTTCTGAAACATCACCCACAGCCAAGAGGTAGGGGTCTGGCTGGTTGCTACCCAAAGCATGTAAGGATTGAACTTGGGCATGCCACAAAGGGAGATTCAAGGAGCTTTATCTCTGAAAGCGGAGGTGATGTAGATCGACAGAAAAATCACAACTGTCAAAGGAAAAATAATAGAGGAACTCAGTCTTTATTGCTATAAATGCCCATTTCCTGACTGAACATGTCAGCATGGTTAGCTGTATTGACAAAAGCAACCCCATGGACTGCCAAGTAGCAAGGAAGAAATATTCCGGTGACTTCTCACAAAAATGTTTTAGTCTCTCTTATTCATTCTCTCTCTGTCTCCCTCTTAAAAAATTTGGGAGGAGACCCATGTCAAAAGATTATGACAGTTGTTGGCTTTATCCTTGATTACTGAAACATTTTGTATTGACAGAAATTAAATATTAAACTATAGAAGATCACCAACTCTAACAGAAACCAATTAGCCATTTAGAGAGCACAAAACTGAAACTGGTTCTCAAATACATTTCAATAAGTGACATAATTTATCTTCTTAAATTATTACATTTTCCCCAGAGTTGGGAAAGAATGATACACAGTTTTATTTAGAAAGAAATTAGTCAAAGAGACAGTTATCTATTTTTCATATGGAAAATAGCATAAGTAATTTGAAGAAAAACAAAAGGCTGCACAAACAGATATTGAAAATGAATTCCACTTATGAATATATTAATAGCTATATCAGTGTTGCAAAACTGACAATGCTGAAACATAATTTAGTAAAATATTCTTAGCAAAATATTAGCAAAAAGAATTTCCTAAAAAATAATTAATTGCTAGGTAGTTGCTACATGTAAGAATATTAATTACTATGAACAGCTTTTCTTCTCTCCATCTTCTCATTAAATTGAGGAAGTAGCAGTTTTTAATGAGTATGACATCTTTAAGTCATGCTTTGAAAATATCCAAAATGGTTGAATGGTTATAATATCGACTACACTAGAAACATCTACAAATCTATGGACTACAAACATACATACCCAAAAAGGATAGAAAAAGAAAGGTGTTTTAAGATACTTGTCCAATTATCAGTCAAGTGTTATTCTCTGTTACGTGATATGTGTGACAAGTCTCTATCTCAGTATATTCTTCTTCTTTTCTCTATTTGTGGTACATTTTTGGAAATTATAGTCATATGCTACATCCAAGAAATAAATTTTAATATATAGAATATATTTATATATTGTGATAGGTAGGTTTATTGTGCCAACATGGTCAATGAATGCATGTGGGTGTTTAATTGAAGGGTGGATAGACAAATGGCTCGGCGAGTCTCACCTTTCTTGTCTCTAGCTCCTTCATGATCGGGTCAGTGTGTGGCTGCCTTAGTTTTTTCTCTGCCTCCATTTTCACACTACCTGTGGGACACCTAAGCCGTGTATATAAAATTTTTTTTAAAGACCCATTTTACAGGGCATTCTCTTAAGATCTGAGGGAGTATGAACCAAGTCACATATTTTGTCTCTTTGGGTATATGGTCAGCTAAAAGACAAAACCTACACTTCTATTCAAGCCCTTCCTCTGCATGTAAGAATCGTTGGCCACACAGAGAGAAAGCTGGTCCAGGCTCATCAGAAGAGCACTTTTCAGATGTCTGTGTGCAGTGGGGAGACTGAGATCAAATGCACCAGGGACAAGGGTGCAGAGATGATGGAACCGAACCATAGGAAGAGCATGATATCATGGGATAGTAATACAGAGCAACAGGTGTGTTTGTGGTCTAGGAAGGCAAAGGTCCTGGGGCCATGTGGCAGAGAGGCTGTGGATCGGATCAAGACCTGGTTGCTGGCTGAGGCAATGAATGACTCCTTACTGTGGATTGATGGTGGCTTGCCATAACCTATTAACTTCTCTAATCTACTCTCATCATTGTTAGTATTGCCTGTTTGTTCCCTGACCATTGCCATGTCTCCAACCCTACATAGGAGTAGAGTGCCTTTCGAGGACCATGTGCTGTCAAAGAAGATCAAGAAGGATGGTGCGTGGTGGCAGGTCTCACTCTTTGACTTGTGGCAATAGGGAAGCCAGAGGGGGTCACATTTGCCCCCCCAGTACAGTTGGCATTTTAAAATAGAATATTGTCCATAGTTCTAATCACTGGCAAGTTGTAGTACTTGTTTATGTCCAGCCTGTTTGACCCATTTGAAGATAAGCTTCTGGAGAACCAGGACTTTCCACAGTGTCTTTTTCTTTCCACAGAATGTTTCATTTGTCTCAGTAAAAATTTCATGAATGAGTAAATGAAAACAGATTCTTAGTAAAATGAGCAAGGGATCTAAGCAATAGATTAAATCATACAATTTATTTTTTTATGATGGAGGTTTTAGATAGAAAGAAACTTTTTAGTACGCTTTTATATTCAACATGAAGAAAGCAACATTATACAGGGGGAGAAGGTAAATTCGGAAGCACTGCATGTCCTTTATTTGCATCAACAATAAATATATGAAACTTGTTATTTGGAATATATAATATATTTGAAAGCATAGCTTCCAATGGCAATTGAAGTCAAATAAAGTTTATACATCACCCCAATGAAGACATGAGCAACTACAGACGTGTTGAATGTTCCATAGTCAGAGGTCGTATGAGCTGCCAAGTTGGAAGACTATAGGGGGAAAAATATGGGTTTACAGAAAATGATCCTTAGAATCAAGGACCGTGTGTGTGTGTGTGTGTGTGTGTGTCCAGAATAATGATTGTGATGACGAAAACCTAGCCAATGCTATTCATCAAGACATAGGGAAAGTATCTAGAAACTCCAGCTTGTGAACTGAGAACGAGTAGGAGAAAATAAGGCACACTGACCAGTGAGCCAACAGCATGCTGTGTTCTACATCATACCCACTAGAGCCCGAGTTTGAAGGTCGGAAAAGGAGTTTTGGGCATGGATGGTGTATATAACAACTTCAGTAGAGAACGGAGGCCAGATCCCTGAAGATGATTGAAGCGAAAGACCCATCAATTCTGAAATGAGGCTAGGAGACTTCTGAAACACAATACTGACAAACTCTTTCTGTCTTTTGCGTTCTTTTGTCTAATTTCTTCCCCATCAGTAATGGGTCCAACTTTAGAAATAAGCAAAATACTGCAGGTTTACCTAGACCTGTAGTTACCTATACCTCTTATCTTATACCTATACCTTTACCTCTTATTTTACCTCATTCAATATTCATCTGCGGTAAAAGGTGATAAACCTTAATTACATTTCCAATTTAATTTGGAAAAGTCAAGGTCAGGACACAATGACCAACCACTGAAACTGGATATGAAGATAAATATTAAGGCATTTTCAACTGACATCCTTATCAGTAGGTAGATGTAACATGTGGGGACTGGGAACTGGAAGCCTGAAATGACTATAATTTAGAGTAGAAACAGTGTTTATGTTGTGCAGTGTACCATATCCCCAGAAGAACTGACTTTTTCTTTTAGAAACCTGAAATGTGCTCTTCTATGGGTCTTTTAGCTCTCCGGAATTTTCACAGGTTAGGAAACATTTCATTAGTGAACTGAGACACAGGAACTCGAGCAATAACACGCAAGCAAAACTAAATGGAAATGGGGGCTTAATGAAGCATAGTCCAAATAAAGACAGTACACAATAAGCATTTAAATGAAAGTTAATCAACAAAATGAAGATTGTTTCCCTAAGAATGAAAAAAAAGAAAAGCTAAGTTACATTTTCTGCATTTAGTGAGTTAGAAACCATATGGCTAACTGAAAACTCATCTAAAAGGAATTTATTGAAGAGCCACAATATACTTCAGATACTCTCCTGAAGGCACTAGTTATACTAGATATTGAGAAAAACAATGCTCAGAAACTCATTAACTTTGCCTCACAGAGGACTTGTCAAGTATAACAATATGAGACAAACCAGCAATGTCTAGCACTGTCTTTTTTGACAAAAGGCAACTGTATGGGAACAAATCCTCAAACATAATACATATTTCAAAATAGATTGTCTAAAAGCCAAGGGAATACATATCATTTTCTTTAATAAATATAATTATTTAACCATTTATTTTTTCCACCCTTCTACTTATTGCCAAGGAAAAGCTTTGTGTGTGTTCGTGTTTAACTATCCACAAGTTGAAGTTGTATCCAACCTTGTTAGAATAGGAATTGATAGGTTCTCTTTTTTTTAACCATTTATAATGTTATAATTAATTTACACACACACATCATTGTTAGAGGGTACAAAAGAGACTCCAAATGTCAAAAGTAATTTAAGGAGAATATGCATGTAGCTTAAGTCTTAATCAGGACAAAATATATGTTATCTGGATGAGGGAGACCAACAGCCCATGGTCATAATGATGTCCAAGGGTTAACAGAGAACAAGTGGCTAAATAGGACATGGGGGACTAAGGAAATTTTCACAGAAGTACAATTGGCAGCAAATTAATAAATCACGGTTGCAGTAGGCAGTACAGAAATGGGAATGAAAACATGATTGGACGTGTATATTATGCTAGACAGAATAGCTTACAAGATTGGCCCAGGGCTTTCCTACCAATGCAGAATCCTATCCTAGTCATGAGGGCATGACTCATGACTATGTGACCCCAATTTCCACCAAGGACACACCAAAAAAAGCCTTGGAGGAAGACTGCCTCTCCCATTTTCCAACACACTGTACCTGAGGGCAAGACTGTTCACAATCCCATTTAATGGTCTGAAGGTTTTCAATGGCGTCTTAATTCCACATGGCGACTCTGTAAATGGACTTTGATCATTCACTGTCATTGTAGCCTTCCACAAACCTACTGCTCACAATTTAAATGTGACTACAATAAACAGTTTTTTTTTAATTTTAAGCTTTTTCAAAACGCATTCAGGGATATATTTTCTCTGGATGAATTATTAAAATATTTTAAATAAGTTACCTAATTTGAATTTTGACTGATTCGACCAAAGGCACAAAGCATTTAAGAGAAAAGGGGGAAAGTAAAATGTTGTAAAACAAGGCCCAGGACATCTATTTATTAAAGGATCGATAGGGGTACATTGGTTAAAGGATGCCAGCAGATGTAAATCATATCGAATTAACTATCCAACAGTTTAAAATATATACTAAAGAAATAAAACTTGATATATATATATTTAACAAATCTCCCAATTCTACACAGGTGCCATTCCCAACAGTTGCTTAGAAATTTAGGCACATTTCTCATTAGATAAAACTTTAATCCTCTGCTAACACTTGGGTGTGCCTGGGAAATTTAGCTCAAAAAGGAGTATGTAAAAGTAAGAAAAATCAGAACTTTTGGTCCTGAATTGATTAAAATTTAGCTGAACCCTCAGTCATGGGTGAGATGGAATAATGCCAATGCAAAGGGAGTGGGGTTGGGAAGAGCTATAAGTTTACATTGAAAAAAAAATAAGTGAAGAAAGAAGTACAAAAGGAAATGGAAATGAAACGAAGCTTGGCCATGATCATGCTTTTCCTAATGTGAACATGAAATGAATGTGGCACTCGACTTTATAAAACTCATGCCACATTGAAGTGGTCCGGAGTCTCCATCCACAGGTAGCACACAATTACATTAAACTCACAGACATTAAGTCAATTCTGGCTCAAAGTGACTTTATAGGACAGAGTAGAACTGCTCCTGTGGGATTGCTAGGTTATAATTCCTTTTAAAAAAACAGGTTTACTGGCATATAATTCACATACCATACAATTCAATGGTTCATTCAAATTAAACAGCTGTACAATCATCACCATAATCAATTTTAGAATATGTTTTCTTTTTTCTACTTGTTTTAGCTCTCCATTCCCCCTCAACTTTCCCTGTCATACCCCCAAAAAACCATCAGTCCAGTTATTTTCTGTATATGTTTACTAATCCTAGGTTTTACATACAGTAAAACATGCCAAAAAAAAGCCAACAACAACAACAAAAATCATAGCAACCAACAACACTAGAAGAATAAGTCTTCAAATAAAAAGACAGCATAAAATATTTAAAATCAGAATGAATTTAATATGGATCAAATGGGGTATCAAATGATAGGTGGTAAATTTTAACCAAAATGTATCTGCATCTTTTAATAACTTTAAAATGGGTCATGAGGGAGATTATATGATAAAATATTATATTTTAGCCTAACTGAATCTGTCATCAGTTTCACAATGCTCTCTGTTTGATAACAAGGCCACTCACCTCCCTTGACTATGGTCAGAAATGATTCACTGAAAGTTTAATCCATTTGAGGGACCCTGCAAATGGATTATAGGCTTTCATTGTCATTTATAGCCCTCATTCACAATTTAAGCTCAGGTACCATTCCCTACTTCAGATTAGTATTTTATTATGTACAATACTTGGATCACACACACTGGTGTGCTTTTTCCACGTAGAATTAGTTGATGCCTCACTTAGATGTCTGCTTATTTTAAGAGAATACTTTAAGACCCCAAACACAATTCTTTCTGATAGTCAGGCATCATCAAATTTCTTTGTCAGACTTTGCTACAGTACACATGTCTTCAAAGACCTCTTCATGAGGGTAACTATCAAATAGGGTACACTGTAAATCTTTATGGGTGCAGAAAGTTTCATATTTCTCCCACAGAGCAGTTTATGGGTTTGAACTGCCAGCCTTTTGGTTAGCAGGCCCACTTGTAATCCAGCAAGCCATCAAGAATCTTATCAAGCCTACATTCAATACCTAAAATGGTAAGACATTGAATGTGCTAGGTGAAAGCGTGTCCCCTCCGGTTCCCCAAACCAGCAATTGACCACACCCTATTCAATGGATAATGTGACTATGTTTGTTTACATGACAAAAAAGATTTAGCAGATGTGATTTAGGTATGGACCTGAAAAATTGAAAATTATAGGCTCAACCTTTTTAGGTAAGTGTTTTAGATGATGAACCCTTCCTATCAAGAGAGAGAGAGAGAGAGAGAGAGAGAGAGAGAGAGAGAGAGAGAGAGAGAGAGAGAGAGAGAGAAAGAAAGAAAGAAGAAGAAGAAGAAGAAGAAGAAGAAGAAGAAGAAGAAGAAGAAGAAGAAGAAGAAGAAGAAGAAGAAGAATTTAAATGATGTAATTTGAGATGGGTTCATCTTGCCATTACTAGAGTTTATGGTGGAAGAAAGCCCACTGAGCCAAGGAATACAGACAGCCTATTAGAATCTGGAAGAAAGAAAGGATTGAGATTCTTTTCAAGACTCACCTAAAAGAAACTGTCTTAATTTTATTACAACCAGAACTATGTCAGGAGAGGAAGGTAATACATCTGTGTTGTTGAAGCCTATTTAGAAGCTTTAGGAGCTCTGGTGGCATAGTGAGTTGTCAGCAGTTTGAGTCCGCCAGTTAATCCATGGAGAAAAGAGGGAAAAGATGAGGCTTTCTTATTCCATAAAGATATACAGCCCCAGAAATCCAAAGGGGCAGTTCCATTCTGTCCCAAGAGCTGTGAGTTCACATCTGATTGAAGACAGTGAGTGACTTTTAAAGCCCATTCCGTGTTTGGTACTTCATTATGGCAGTAATAAACAAAGTGACTTAAGAGGAAGTGAATCATTTACAACATGAAGGGGAAAGAAAAGACACGTTATTAGTGATTATGTATGCTAACTCAGACACCAGGGGATTGTCTTATCTAATATTTTTGTCTCGTTGTGGAATTTGATCTTGGGGTCATAATGATTACTAGGAGAAGACACTGGGTACCAGACCTTGGGTAAATGTGCACAGGCCACCAGCTGCATAGAACCAGGCAGCTGCATAGAACCAGGCATTCACTAGTTCATGAAAGCAACGTTAGGTCTGAAAATTATAGTAAAGGGGCATACTCTTGTCACATTTAATACCATAATGTTTTAGAGTGACACCTTGAGAAAGTAGTAAAGTTATTAGTCAATGAAACTCTTTAAGGTAACCGCTATGACAAATAATTGAAGGAGAAGATGATAAAGCCGGCACAGACCTTTCTAGAATGTTCCCAGTTGGCCATCATTACTAGGAAAGCATTTCCCATTGCAAGTAAAACTCTTGAGTGGTTTTGCTTAGAGAAGGAATAATAAGTGATTACAATCTAAATTTATGTGTCACTCAACATCTTAAAAAAAGAGAGAATGGGCTGTTATTCCAGCAATGGAAACAATGCAATTAAATCCTGCTAGATGAGATGCAATTGTCTTATAATGAGAAATTAAGAAACTAAATACAGACATTACCTGTGTAATTGTAGGCAGATGAGCACTGTATGGATAATATTTACTTGTTCTATACAATTAGCCTCTTCTGCTGAGTTATTTGCATTCATCAAAGAGCCATCATCTAAGGCTAATCAAATCCAAGGGTTTACCTATTTTTTCTAAATAATTTATGATGAAACATACTGAAATAGATGCTTATTATTAAGTGTAGAGATTTTAGCATAGCTGCTGCAGAGCTGAATCTGATACACCATATTTCACTTAAGTCAGGAATAACGTATCGAAATAGCTTTATCACAATTAATTCACCTTTGGCAGAAAGTAGTCTTCTATTTATAGCTTGTGACAGCGTATTTGAATAGCAATTTTGATAAGCCTCCATTCAGCATTAGATGAGTTAGAATACTCGGTAAGTCATTTCAAATTGCTAAAGGCATTTAGATAAGCAGATATGTATACTGAAATTAGAATTTAATTAGAACACTGAGGTGAACATTCAAAAGTGTGTTTCAAAGCATCATGTTGTTAATGTAGTGGTCTGACTTCTTTAATTTCTTCATTATAAGATGCTTGTTGCCCACAAGAAATTTACAACCTAATGATAAAGATATAACAACCACATGCTTATTACAACCCCTGCCAATGATAAGCACAAAAAATAGCCGTAAGGCGTAAGAACACATTTATAAATAACTGTAGCTTCTAATATACAGGAAACAAATATACAGGTATATGTGTGTGGACATTTGCTACTTTCAGGAAGGATGCCACATCAAAAACTCCCTTTGCTAAAGAAAATGTTGGTATGATATAGTGTAATACAAGGATAATATAAAAGAATAATATCTTACCTATTGGGCTCCTTGAATTCAGAAATATTTTCAGTTACATTACTCAAATGACTTGCCAAGTTACTTTTATTGTTTCCTCAAATTATGTCTTCAAATATTTTTAACAACTTTAACCTTTAATTTATTATATTCATTATAAAACCATTAATGTATGTAGTAATGTTTATGAACATCCTGTGTTGAGAAGTTCTTCTTTTTACTAGTGTCTAGAATTCTGCTAGAAACTAGGGGCACAATAATAAACCGTTAAGAGAAGTCTGCTGACCCCTTGATTTTGGTAGAAGCAGAAAATCAAGTAATTGACTCAGCTCCAAGGCAAAGGGGTGAAAGATCATTGGTCCCCACCCTGGGGGGAACCCCTCTGGGGCAGTTCTACTCTGCTCTATGTGGTTCTGGGAGGCTGAATCAACTCCTATAGCAAAGTTTTGGTTTTGACTTATAAGTTACCAGATATTTATATTTGTTCTACAGAGAACTAAATGTGGTGGTATTTACAGTTCCTTACCTTTGCTGGAAAGGAAAGATCTCCCTAAAAAATGGACAATTTAGCTGAGACCTGAATGACGGGAACCTTGTAGTACTTGTTGTATAGACCTTTTAGTACAAGGAAACATAGGTCTAGGTACATCATCTCCTTCTATTACTTTGAAGCCTTTCTAGTGGGTGCCTGTGTAAACACTATTTCATATATTATCTTAAATGTGAAATTTAATCAATAGACATCAGCAACAAAATCCTTTCTGAGAATGTAAAACTAGTAGAAGTCAAAGATTTCTATAAGCAAAAGTAAATGATTTAATTAGGAAAATTATAAATAAAAATCAAGCTATGTCTTTATAATTCAATGCTCCCTAAAGAAAATAAAATGTACCTATAGTTTGTAATTGGGTTAAAATAAAATATTTACAAACATTTGGTGGGGGAAGCATGAAAAATAGGCAAGTAGAAATCTATTGAAACACTGAAATTTATTTGAAAAGTTTGAGCTTTTCTTTTAAAAAAAATGTTTTTCACTTCTGGTTATCATCTAAAAGCTACTCAGAACCCCAGAATCATTGCCTGGGATTCTACAGATTCCGTGTGCGCATGTATCAGTAAGGCCTACGCTATGAAGTTATGGAATTGGACTACGAGTTCTGGCGATGCCTTTCTGTTTAGTTGTGTGATGTGGGGCCTCAAAAAGTACTCAGCAGCTCCTCTCTCTCTCTCTCCCCTCTCACTACCATCAAGGTAATTCCAACTCATAGTGACAAACCCCTGTGAAAAACCTGGATGCCCTTGGTATACAAAGGATGTAAAGTAAAAACGAGAGTTTTAAAAACAGAAACCAAATAACAATGGAACAAAGAGGAGTATCAGAAAGAATATACTAGACAGAGAAAAGCAAAACAAAACAAAAAAACATTGTTGTGGAATCAATTCTGACCCACAGGGGCCCTACTTTAGGACTAAGTAGAACTGTCAGGATTTTCCAAGACCTTAAATCTTTAAGGAAGCTGACTGTCCCATCCCTTTCATATGGAATGTCTGGTGGGCACTAACCACTGACCTTTCTGTTAGCAGCTGGGCACTTAGCAAACCTAGAGGTGTGTAGTCTGGAGCACCTGACAAAGGAGTGAAGGAGATGAAAATCCAGTCCTGGCATCATTCACCCAGCTACATCTGCCCAGAAAAGGGATTACCATGTAATGCTGAAACACATTGCCCAGTAAAGTTGACACATCACATTACACATCTCAAGTACATGTTGCCTGCTCACATAAGGGCCTTTTGTGCTGTTTGTAATTACTTTAGTGCTAAAGACCATAGCAAACTCACACACTTAAGCACTACATTGCTGGATTTCTGCCTTCAAACATCGCATAGAGTTGTTTTTTACCTCTGTATTGCTATATCCAGGCATGCTGGGCTATTTTGTCCTTAGAAAAATTTGAACAGCAGGCAGAAAATGGTCATGATGGTATACAATTCAGTCTTTCTCTGTTTGTTTGTTTTTTTTTTCAGTTCCCAGGTGCTATCGCAGCTGCAAATTACTTGAATCATATAGACCTGTGTGTTACTGTGACTACAGGAATCAATAGCATGTACTCTGAGAGGCCATTTTGTTTTCTTTTCTTCTGTCTTTTTTTTCATGAGCAACACTGATATAATACATGTGATTGGCAAAAGCAAATTAAAAATAGGAGGGTGAGAAGAAGCATAAGGAGAAAAGAAAAGGTTAGGAGAGGCAATTTCTAGTTGTTTATGAGTACTGACATCAATACTGAAGAAAACAGCTTCATGTTAGAGAGGTCTAGAAGGAGAGGCTGCGCATTACATATGAGCTAAAAGGCCATCTAGTTCTGACTCAGGGCCCCTGTGCAGAACATAATTAAACACTACCTGCTTCTGTGCCATCCTCACAGCTGTTCCGGAAGAAAGCATCAAACACACACACACACACACACACACATTTATTTTCTCACACTTCTAGGGACTCAAAGTCTAAAATAAGGTGTTAGCAGGTCTGTAGTCTTCTGTGAGGGCTCTCAGGGAGAATTAGCCTCAGGATTTTGTCTTCCAGCTCCATTGGATGGCCAGCAATCCTTTATTTTCCTTAATTTCCAGGCATGCAATTGCAGTCTGCCTCAGTTCTCACATGGCATTTGTGGCTCGGTCTATTCTCTTCTTTTTAAAGGGACACCAGTCATTTTGGATTAGGGCCCATCATAATGACCTTATCTCAACAAATTACATTTGCAGTGACCCTACCTCCAAATAAAGTCACATTCTGAAGTTCTGGGACAGACATTAATTTTCAAGAAACACTATGCCAGCCAATGAAACCTAAATGAGTTCATGTTTGTAAAATATCTAGTACCCCAACTGTTGTATTTCAAAGATTAAAATTAATGAAAACTACTAATAGAACCTTTGAATTGTGATGCTGGAGAGGAATTTTGATAGTACCACAGACTACTAAAAGGACAAACAGATCTATCTTGGAAGAAGTAAGAGTCAAGAAGAGCAAATTTCGTCTCCCATACTTTGTACATGTGATCAGGAGAGACCTGTCCCTAAAGAAGGACATCGTACTTGGTAATGTGGAAGGGCAACGAAACAGAAAAAGTCCCTCTGTGAGATGGATGGATCCAGTGGCTACAACAATGGGATCCGGCAGAGGAACAGTGGTGAGGATGGCGCAGGACCAGGCAGTGCGTCCTGCAGTTGTGTATAAGGTGACTATGGATCGGAACTGACTTGATGGCACTTAACAACAACAGGCACTCATGAAACTAATATGAACATGCTTCTCGAGAAAACAAAGCCCAGTTTTTAAGTACTTTGCCAATTCAATCATTAAAGTTTTTACTTATCTGGGGAGAATGAGGTCCAAAAGGCAAAGGAATGTTTATTTCATAGATTCATTTGTTAAAACCTTCTAAACAAGAGTAAGACGTGTCTGTAGCACATTTTATTGATTTAGCTAAAGTACAATTTCTACTGAGTGGAACTGCATTTCAAAAAAATGTATTTTTTAAAAGTCTTTGGGAATAAACAAACATATACTCTAACAAAAGTTTTGCCAATGTCCCAATAGCTTCAGAATTCAATGGAAGTTGATCATTCGTTAAGTCCACATACATTTCTCTTGCAGCTAGTCATTTAGGTCTCCTATCAGGGTTGTGGTCTCTTCCTAGGGTTCCCCTGAGCATCTTGCCTATGGTTGCTCCTTCTTCCACTATTCCCTTCCCTTTGATGCCTTTATTCTTACTGCAATCAGATGTTATGTGTCATTTGTCTTCCCTGCAAAAAGGCTGGGTGCAGTTCAGGGAAAGGAGAGCCCTTTGCTGGAGTCTTTGGTTGTACGGCCCAGGATATTTGCTCTTTTCTCTGCTCTAGAGCTACACAAGGAACCCTTGTGCTGTGGTGTAGTGGGCTGTGCATTGGACTGCTACTCACAAGGTTAGCAGACTGAAGCCACCAGCCCCTCAATGGGAGAAAGTTGTTTGTTTGGTTTTTTACTGCTATAAAGAGTTACAAGCTTATAAACTCACAGGGACAGCTCTACCCTGTCCTAAAGGGTCACTATGAGTTGGCATGTACTTGATCATGGTGAGTTTAGTTTTAATTGGGTCTTTCCCCATAGAAAATAAGACATGGTAGGAAAAACATGTTTCTCTTTTATCCTCAGTGCTTAATAAAGTATCAGTTATAAGGTACCTGAAAAATAAAACAAAGCAAAAGCAAAACAAAAAAAATCACTGCCATCCAGCTGATTCTGACTCAAGAAAAATTATATATATATGCATATATATGTAAACTTTCCACTCAATCCCACAAAAATGTAAAATGCTTATATTTCATGCCATAAGAATAAATCAAATGTATTTATATTTTCATATTCATTAGTTATAGCATCACAGTTGCCATGTAATATGAAGACCTTTTTCCTCTCTTATAATTTTACCTTGATTTTCTGTGTGGTCCTGAACCTATTACCATAACTCCAAAGAAACACATTTGCCTAGAAAAAATATCTGATAATTAATGGCTTTCATATTAATGTAGTAGCTTATGGAAATTAATGGCATGATATTTTCACACTAGCTACCTATATACCATACTGTTTAAGATATATCATAAAAATACTCTACGCAGAAGAACACAAATATGTCCTTAAGCTCACTGAAGACCTTGCCCATTTAAAGTCAGTTCAGCAACTGTCTCCTGAGCTCAGGGGGGTTTGAGTGATTTTTTAGTTGAATAAAATTTCAGACTCTAAACATATGGGCTTTCCAAAATATATCAATGGAGAGCAAGGGGACTTCAATTATACTGGCAAAATAGCTCTCAAAATTGTCCTATATTTAGTAATATAGCTTCTTATTCTGCTGGCATCTCCTAAATTATTCCATTTCTTCTCAGATATATCAGGGAGAAAATGGAGATCATGAAGGGTGTTCACTGAATTTGGAGAAAGGACACTGATCTTTTTAATTCAGGCAGCAGATACAGCTATTATTCTATGGTCTGAGTAAAACATGTCTTTCTAATGTAAACACACATGTCTACCATTGTTTGTTTAAGTCACCAAGGCTCTTGCATTGTAAAATGCAACCACTATTTTAATCTTATCAAAGTTGTTTTTTTTAAATCAGGTATTTAGAATGCATTACAAAGGCAGGGCATGTGTCCATCATTATTATGCCCGGGTGATGGGTACATCAGGGTTTATTATACTATTTGATCTACTTTGCTTGAAAAGTTCCATAGAACATGTTAAAATGCATTATAAGCAAAAAGTAGGATGGCGTGTCTAAAAATAGGGAACTCTGCTATGTGATGAGATTCTCTGCAGCTCTTTGTGCTCTCAGA
Organism: Tenrec ecaudatus; assembly: GCF_050624435.1. Lineage (NCBI taxonomy): Eukaryota > Metazoa > Chordata > Mammalia > Afrosoricida > Tenrecidae > Tenrec > Tenrec ecaudatus. The sequence goes on along the minus strand of NC_134548.1, from coordinate 28,790,790 downwards.
GGGATAAGCATTAAAGCATACATCACTCACTCGCTGCCACTGAGTTGAGTCTGACTTACAGCAATCCTACAGAACAGAGGGGAACATCCCCCTGGGAGTTTTCTAGACTCTCAATCTTGCTCTTCTCCTGAGCAGCTTGTTGTTTTGACCTGCTGATCTTGTGGTTAGCAGCCCAACTCGTAACCACTAGACCACTGGGTATTAATTCATACCATAACCACATATTAGAAAATGGGAGACATTTATCCTTGCTAGATTTTCTGTAGGACATAGATGATCACAGGGGCTTATTATGAAAATTTGTAAGAAAAATAAAAACTGCACCAGTGAGACAAAAGGCAGGAAATTTGGCCCACGGATTTTTTTTTCTCCCATCACAACAGCACACCTGCTCCTTCTTTGAGGGTGGTAAGGACTGTCCTAGAAGAATGTCACCACACAACTTTATCCTATACACTCGACAGCACCATGATTGCCCATTCAGACTTATTTCTGTCCCCCAAACTCAAAGAACGTTTAAAAGAATACAAATGAGTCCTTTGAGGGTGCTAACACAGCAGAGTGCAGGATTCTTGGGTGTTGGTTAGGAGGGTTAGAGAGATGGAAACATTACCTACTGCAATGAAGGACGACAAAGACTACATAAAGAAACTTGGCCTTTAGATTTTGCTGAATTACATGATGTATTTGCTCTAAATTGACAGGCAGTTTAGCTCCAGATAGCCGTTGACTCTTGGGGGACAGTGACTTCCAAAAGTAGGAGGAGGAAATGGAAAATCTGATTGTAAGTCAAAATGTTGCTACAAAATCATAGAAATGCTTATTAAATGAAAACAGCAAAATCTAAAGCCCAAGTTTCTTTATGTAGTCTTTGTTATCCTTCACTGTATGTAGAAAACCACCTCGCAGCCTGTCTGACCTATCTCATTGTATTTGTGCACATTGTTGAGGGTCTGAACGTCAGAAACGGTTCAATGGGTGGTTCATCTTTGATCTATGGTGTGAACTGGACTGGCTGTGGTGGAAGGATGCAATTAGAGAGAGCTTCTTCCCTCACATGTATGTTTCCTCCGAGCAGCTTGGTTGGTCTCTCTCTCTCTCTCTCTCTCTCTCTCTCTCTCTCTCTCTCTCTCTCTCTCTCTCTCTCTCTCTCTTATGTCTCTCTCTCTCCATGTGGTGTCTTGTCCTACAACACTCTCCATATGGATGATCTTCTCACAACTCATACTTCTCCTTCCATTGTGGCTGACTTCCAAGAGCAAGGAGCAGGAGGTACCAGGCCTGGAAACTTCTCTGTCTGAAAGTTCAGCTTCTTCCCTCACATAAAGTAGAGATAGAATAGCCTCTCTTGATGAATACCAACTGCCCCCAAGGGTCCCCATATCACTGTCATATTTTCCATTGGAAGCAATATATGCAGGTATTTAGGGCCCCCTGCTGGTTTTCCAGACTGATGCATTTATTACACATAGGCGCTTATTTCTCACGCCTGCTTTCCTCTTTAGAGAGAGTGAGCACTTGTCTTATTGAGAGGCAAGGACTGCGAGACTTCGTCGCACATACCTTGGACATGTTGTGAGGAAAGACAAGTGCCTGAAGAAGGGTAGCTTACTTGATAAAGTAGAGGGCAGTGCTGAAAGAGAAAAGGGCTTCCACAAGATGGATTGACACAGTGTCTGAATCAATGGGTTGAAGCATAGTAACGAATGGGAGGAGGTCCCAGGACAAGGCCACATTTCATCAGGTTGTGTATGGGGATGCTATAGGCTGGAACCAACTCCATGGCAACTAACAACCTGTCTTCGTTTTCCAGTGTTGCTAGCCCAGGATATCCTGAGGGAATGGCTGCAAAGAACAGACATTGATTTTAGTTCTGTAGGCTAAATGTCCGAATTGAGGTAGCCAAAGCCTTCCTTGATATCATCTCCCTTCCTCGGGTTGTGTTTGCTTATGAATCTAAAGCTGCTGTTTTTACAACTCATAAGTAGTTTGATTTGGGAGAAACCCAACACTTACCAACCTCATTAATTTAACAAAATCCTATCCCACTAAGAATTAAATCCCCAGATAGGCCCATTGACTGCTATCCAGCACCAACGGTAGCACAGTTGATTAGGTGTTGGGCTGCTAACCACAAGGCTAGCAGTTCAAACCCACTACATGCTCCCAGAGAGAAAGATGAGAAATAATACTCCAGTGATGAATTCACCAACAGTCCCTCCTAGGGAACTCTACTTCTCTGTTGGGTTTGATGGTCTGTTGCAATGACCTCACTGTACTCACAGACAACATTCACGATTATCGGGGTTTATGAGGGAAGTGAACAGGTTAGAACAAGTCAGGATGAGAAAACATTCAGGATACATTTCCTTTAGCTGAAGTGCCGCTTCTCAGTCATGCCAGCAGACCCATCTCTTTGTGGTTCTGTCTCTCAATCATGTGCCGCCTTTTCCTCTTCCTGGCTTGAGCAAGTATTATAAAGAGCCCCAAAGGCATTCCACTCAGGAAGTCGATCTCTGGCCGAAAAGATGCTCAGCTTTACACAGCCAGTGGACTAGGAAGCCCAGTGCTCTGTCTCATGCTGTCATAACCATTTTCACTCCTCTGTGTGGGACTCTTAGATGCACTCTGCTGGTCATGGGCTTCTCTCCTCCTGCTTCTACCATAGCTCATTTATTAATCCCCTGAGATAGAGTCGTCTAGACCTGATTTGCATGCTCCCATGCAGTCATTGGGTGTTAAAGACTATAGGTAGAAGAGCTATGCCAAATAATTGCACTACACCTCAATCTTCTTTGCCTCAAAGCTGATCATTGATTGCAAAATATTCTCCAGGCACTAAAGATGTAATTAAGTGGGGCATGGGTGGTGAAGTATATAAGCACTTGGCTGCTAACAGAAAGGTTAGCCATTTGTTTCTGCTCCCGTCACTAAAGGAGAAAACACTTAGCAGCCTGCTCCCATAATGATTACATCCTAAAACACCTTATTTGGCATAGCCCTGATGATGGAGTGGACCACGCATTGGACTGCAATTTCAGAGGTCAGCAGTGCGAAACTACCAGCTTCTTCCCAGGCAAAAGATGCGGTTTTCTATTCCTGTGACAAGTTACACATCTCAGAAACACACTGGTACACTTTTACCCTAACCTATGAATCAGAATTGACTCAGTGGCAGTGAGTTTGGTTTGCTGGAGTTTAATCTGTCATATAGGGTAGCTATGAGTCAAAATAAATTGAATGGTAATGGGTAAACATATATATTCCTTGAGCCAAATGAAGTAGAGATTATAAAAACAAATTTACATAATCACCTGGTTGCTAATTATTTTAGTTTACATCGATCATAAAATATCTGATCATTCATGTCCAACAAAAATTGCAAATGGATCATTTATAAAGTGGACTGAGTGACTAAGTTTAATTTGTTGAGAGTAGATGCTATTCACGTTCACTGTTATGCTTAAGAAAGCATCCAGAAAATTTTAGTTTCTTTCAAGAAAAAAAAAAAGATATTTTCATCTAGTCAAAAAACACTAAGGAAGTATATTTAATAACAAGATATTAACATGAACTAGTTAATAACAAGTCATTAACTATGATGTACGATTATTATTACGTTTACAAAACCTAGAGTCTCACTAAAAAATAAGGATAAAAGGGGAAAACATGAAAACTTCATAGGGGTTGCATTAGCATAACTAAATTGAAACTGATTTTTAAAAATATTTACTTCTTGGTGTTTACTTTTATATATAAAATATGGGTTATTACAATATTCTAATCACCCCAGAAGAGGTAGATAGTTCTTTACATGTTTAAATTTTAATTATGTAGAAATTATATCAAAGGCAAAAGTGCCAATCCAAATATTGTATTATGATATAATGAGGTGAGAAGTGTCATTTTCTAATTAAAATATTACTGTTTTTCATGATACCAAGGTGTTAGGAACTGAACTGTGTCCTCCTAACCAGATAGCTTGAAGACCTCAGCCTTGTCTCCGTGAATGTGACCTTGTTTAGAAAGAGGTTCTTTTCTTTGAAGATGTTACCAGTTAGGTGGATACTGGAGAAGGGCATACCAGAGAAGGGTGGGTCCTAATCCCTTCCAGTGTTCTCTAAAAGGTAAATAGTGATAGGGAAACAGTCACACAAGGTGGAGACATCATGTACACTTATATCTACAAGCCAAGGAATGCCAAGAGACACCAAAGGAGAAAAGCTTGAAAAAGACAGAAAGCGATCTTGCCCCACTAGAGCAAACAGAGAAAGTGACCAATGCTGATACTCATGGCCCCTACAACTGTGAGACAATCTACATTTGTTTTAAAGGGAAAGCCACCTGCTTTGTGGTATTTCGTTATGGCATTTCAAGCAAATGAAGGCAGAAAGAGATGAGCAGCAAAAGAGGTGATCGATGCAGATGGAAACCTCATTTTGTCATAATGGCCTCTATGTGTAGTAGATCCTTACGTGTGTAGGGGTGCGTGCTGTTGACGCATCCATATGTAGGCACAGATGCTGTCTAGCTTGTCCTATTTTCAAAAAGCACATACCGGTAATTGGACATCAGTATGAAGGGAGTCTCAAGGTCAAGAAGGAATAAGACAGAAATGGAACAACTGACTTTAAAGAAGAGGTCACTGGAGCTGTGCTGGTGACCCAGGGAGAGCAGAAGGGCAAAGAACCTTGGATATTTGGGAAATGTCTGGCTTGATGCCAAACTAGAGGAAGGCAAAAGGTCAGTCAGATAGCATGTACACCCAAACCAAACTCACTGCTCTTGAGCTGACTCCAATTCATTGATTACAAAAATGAAATGACTCTAAGACAGTGGTTCTCAACCTGTGGGTCATGACCCTTTTGAGGGTTGAACAGCTCTTTTAAAGGAGTTTCCCTATTCATAACAGTAGCAAAATGACAGTTATGAAGCAGCAACAAAAACAATTTTATGGTTGGGGGCTCACCATAACATGAGGAATTGTATTAAAGGGTTGCAGCATTAGGAAGGTTGAGAACCACTGCTCTAGGAGATTTTAAATAAATGAGCCCAGGACTAGGGCCAAGAGTTAGACTGTGTGGACAAGCATGGGAATCTATGCGTGCTGGAAAAGAGACATGAGGAATCCAATGTGCCAGAAGGTAACAAGCTTTGTAAGGGAAGAGAGCAGAATGGGGGGGGGGGGGGAGGGAACGGAGTAAACTATTTCCATACGCAGGAGTAGTGCTTCCTCTGTGAACCGAAAAATGCCCTGTAATTATCTTTTTGCAACAAGGCAGGGCGCGATCACATCCTTTTAAGGATGGAGACATAGTCTTTTACATGGGCCGTTTATTCTCTAACCACTCATCTAGACTGTTGACCATTGAAACTAGGGAAACAAAGCTTAAGTGACTAATCTTCCCTCCACGGTCCATTGTGTTTTCTTAGGAATGCTGAAGTCAACTCATTGGGCCAAATGTCACATGCATCTTCAAGTGCCAAAGATGGTGCCAAATCCTCCTTCCTGAATTTTGTGAAAATGGACTTTTAGCAACATTTTGGTGTTGAATATTCATCTGGTCATTTCAAAGAGGTGGCATACCATGGGCTGATACTGGGAATACATTAGCAAGAATAAAAACTCTCGTCTTGGGGTCTTATCGTCTGTGGGAGTAGAGAGGGAGAAGAAGCACATTAACTACGGGAATGTACAAAAGGCTAGGTAGGCTGGTCCACCATCGTGAGGGAGAAAGTGGAGAGAGAGTGCGGGGTGTGGAGACAGACAGGTTCTTAGAAGGGCTCAGCAGGTCCACTCAGCACTGCTCTTAGATCTGGAGGAAGTGATGTGAGAGAAGGGCAGATGCAAAGGGCCTAAGGGAGGGGAGGGCTGGGCGAGGCCTCTAGGAGAAAGAGCATGCCATACACCATGACTGCAGAGGAGGGACCTGGGAGAAGAGCAGAGGAAAATGTTGTCATAGAGGCAGGGGCTGCAGATGAGGGTAGGCATCAGACTTTGTAGGGTCTTGGAGATCCAAATTGATACGATAAAACTAAAGCTTAGGCCATCAAGAAAATATTGCTGCCCCTCTGTAGGTTTTTTTTTTAGGCTATACATATTTATGCCAGCAGCCATCCTCATCTTCCTCCTGCAAAAAAAATGCATTCGGTGCAGGTATCAGCCCAGCGTTTACCGAAGAGTGGGGTCATAGTTAGAGGAAAGCCATTGGACTTCTCTGGGCAGAGCCATGACATAATTTCCTTGAGTTATAGAGGGAAGACTCGTGGCTCAGTGGAAAGCAGATGGAGGAGTTCAAGAGCAGAAGCACATAAAGCTATAAGGAATAAAGAGTTTCAGTGGGTTTGGGAGCAACAGCGCAAGATAAAAGCACCGGCCCGGGGAACATCTAAGTAGCTGTGTGACCTGAGATGATAGATGACAAAGTTGGTTGACATCATTCAAATTCTGCACTATCATATGGGGGTCTAACTAGTCTTCACACCTCATCACGCAGCTGTTTAGTTAGAATCGTGACTGGAGTATAGATCCACTACAGAAGGATTAGATAGTGTTATGATTGCTTTGTTTGCTTTTACTACAGCCAAATCTAGATTGACCAAGGACTAGGTAAGTGCCATTTAACAGACATTGGCATGCTTGGAAACTAGAGTTTGCTTGTGAAGGTATAGAGATGAAGGGTACAAATGTAAATACCAAAAGAGTAGATTGAACAAACAACTTTAATTTCCCTCTTGTGGCCCTCTGGATTTTACTCTGGGCTGTATGCTCACTATTGGAAGAGATAGTAAAGACGATAATAATAGTAGTCACTGCACAAAGGCCTTGGACACTTGTGTTATGCCTGACCCAAGGCCAAGCAGGATTCTAGCATTGCCTCTTTTAATCTCACAAAACACCCCAAGAAAGCAGTCCTTTGTTCCCTTTTATAGAAATGAAGTATCAGATATGGCGAAAGCACAACTGCTCTGTGCCCTGCAGAGTGCCAAGACTGTGTGCATAAGAAGGGATCAGGTATAAGGCATCATCAGAACAAAAAAAAAACTTACCATAGTGAATGAAGGGGGAAGTGCGGAGGGGTCTGGGGGCGGAGTTCAGTCAGTCAGGGTTCGATGTAGCACCAATGAGGAATACAGCTTTCCTTTAGTTCTTAAATGCTTCCTCCGTCCCAACCCCCCGCCCCGCCCCGCCCCCTGTCGTGGTCCGAATTCTACCTTGCAGGTCTGGCTAGACCAGAAGATGTACACTGGTGCAGATGGGAGCTGGTGGCACAGGGAATCCAGGGCGGATGATGCCTTCAGGACTAGGGGTGTGAGTGGCGATGCAGGGAGGGTAAGGGGCGAGTAGGTTGGAAAGGACAGTATTGCAGGAATCTGCACGTGACCGCCTCCCTGGGGGACAGACGGCGGAGAGGAGGGTGAGTGGAGACGTTGGACGTGGCAGGATATGACAAAATAATAACTTGTGGGTTGTCGGGGGCTCGTGAGGGAGGGGGGAGCGGGAAGGGAAGGAAGGAAGGGAGGACCTGATGCCAGGGGCTTGGGTGGAGTGCGGATGCTTTGAAAATGATGAGGGCAATGAATGTACAGATGTGCTTTTACACAATTGATGTAATTATGGATTGTGATAAGAGTTGTATGAGCCCCTAATGAAACGTGTTTTTTTTTAAATAAAGGATGGGTAAAAGTAAATGAGTCGATATGTTTAAAGTGCCCAGAACAATGGGTGGTGCGTAAAAAATGCCATATAAGCAAAAGCTTGTGCCTTAGTTTTAAAATTGTATTGAATTGTTCACACTTTCAGCTAGTGTTATAGAGTACATGTCTTGGTATATTCCGCCAAAGTTAAACACGTAGTTGCCCTCTTGGAATTTAAAATGGACTGGGAAAAACTATTGACATGAAAATGCTAAATGCTTGGAATAAAAGTATAATTGGGAGCCTGTCATTTCTTATTACCTTGATATCCTATTTTCCCATTTCTTAGTTCAATAAGGTGATGGTAGCTGATGACATAGTAGGTTACGCATTGCCACAAAGTCGGCCACTGGACCCTGCGAGCCACTCAGCAGGACCATGATGCAACTGTATGCTCCTGTAGAGATTTGCAGTCTTGGAAGCCTGCAAAGGCAGCTTTCTCCTTGCTCCTTAGGGCTGCTACGAGTCAGAACCAACTCAATGACAGTAGGCTTGTTTTTATGTTGTTACTGTTTTTTGGATTATAGCCATACTATTCTAGCTAGGTCCTACAAGGAACAGACACAAAAGATTCATGTAAACAAGTTCGTGTAAGTGCAGGCAATAATATGGCATGACGATTGTAATGACAAGAATGCAGACAGCACGAAATACATGGAGTTCTCTCATAAAAGATGAGATGGTGCCATAGATAACATATCCTGACACAAGTCCACTTACTATTTACATTTCTGACCTGCATATTGGCTTTGCTCTCTTTTTTGTGTGTGTGAGCGAACGTTTTCATCTCTAAGACTTACAACCCTGTGCGTCACTTGTCTACTGTTACTCTCAATGGCTCAACAGTCATGGCATTAATGAACCTATGGGTACCTTGAAAAATCTCGTGTACTCTGGCGAGGTAGATGGCTAACGCATCCTATTAGATAAGCACCTTGATGCCTGCTTGTCTGTCTCCTGGCTGTTCCATTACACAAGAAATAGGAGCTCTTATGGTCCTGAAGAGATTCAATATGTGAATATAGCAACTCCAAACTAAATTCTTCTTTCAATTTATCGCTAAGTTCTCTTTCATTCTAATGAAACTCAATTCCGGTCACTCCAAGTTTCCAAAATAAAATTTCTCTGTGATTAGGCATCGTTAGATATAGACTGATGGGGGAAAAAAATTGAAAAGCAACTCTTTTTCTAACGCTACTCTTCAGAATGTAATGCTCTTTAGGGTTTCTACAGGAAAGAGGTACTAGTGGTAGAGACACAGCACATCAGAATCAGAAATAAACCTGTCGTCTTTATCATCAGGTTAATTGAAAGAACAAGTGAAGATTATGCCCATATGTTGTAAGTTCTCCTATAAAGCTTGCTCTAAAACACACATTTTGAAATAGTGTCAACATTCTAATGAAAAAGACATTATATGTCATTTTACAATTTGCAAAGTCTGGTTCATTGAGACCATTAATGGTATAAATTCACTGATGCTTCCTATCATCTTTAACCAGAAGGATTGTAGCAAACGAAATACTGTTTCTATGTCTTATCTGTGGGCTCACAGGGAGACAGCTAAGGCAAAGCTAATTGCATTACAATGAAGTCAGAGTAAAGTGGTTACAGAGGTGAAATTTTCATTAAAACAATTACTCATATCTTCATATGTTAATTCACACACAGATGCTAAAGTGCCGAAACACCTCAAATTATAAAATATATATCAACTGTAGTTGAGTACTAATAAATGTACTGCATACTTGTCTCAAGTAGGTACATAAATTAAAGACTCAGAAATGCGGATGACAAATCAATATCCGAGTAAAATTCAAAGTGCAATGCTTTTCCAGACAGGCAGTACAATCCAAACATTCACCAGTACAATAAGCATAAAACAATGGAAGCAACATTTTGAAGGTGAATTTCAAAATGAACGAATTTACAAATACTTATTGATCTCTGAGAGTGCAAAGGCTCCCCTAGGAATTTCATTCAAAAGGGTGAGATGTAGGTGTTGCTGGAGAAATACTTTTTTTACAATGTTCACGTCCATTACCCTTCTTCTACTTGTCCTAATTTTCTACTATTATTAAACTATGGAGCACGTATCTGATGCTAACCACATGCCAGTTGTTGTTCTTAGGTGCCATCAAGTTCGTTCTGACCCACAGCAACAGAAACACTGCCCAATCCTGTGCCATCTTCACAGTTGTCCTGTGGCCGGCGTCTATTGTTACAGCCATTGTGGCAATCCAGCTCATCGAGGGCCTTCCCCTTGATCGCTGCCCCTCTACTTTACTTGACCAAGGATGATCTTTCTCCAGGGACTGGTCTCTCCTGACAACCTGTCCAAAGTATATAAGGCAGCATCTCACTAGCCTTGCTTCCAAGGAGTGCTCTGGTCTTCCATTTTCTCAGCCACATGCCAGGATTGACACACAAAATAATTCACTTTATCCTTTTGCTGCCAGTCCTGGGTAAACACCATTGATTCTGTAGGCAGTTACTCATGGTTGCACAGCTCTTCAGTATGAGTTCTGAGTTCCAGCTAAGGGATTCTGGTTTTACTCATATATTTCACATTCAATGCCATCTTGGAGACTAAATTGTATGTGTTCCAAGAAAGTCAAAATGTACTCAACTATATACATCAACTATGAGTTCAGGATTTCAGTGATCACTAACAACTGCTTGGCTATGCTCTTTATGTTGCATGAATAGTCTGTTATTCTTAGAATTGACCTTGAAAAGTCATCAGTACACATTATAAATGTCTAACAAAGAACTATTCAATCAACTTCTCTGTGTTGGAAATAGATCACCTGATGCAAAATTTGTCCTTTCTCAAAACTTGCCTCAAGCAAAAGATGCAGCCAAGTGAAAGAATTTCAAGGTACATGCAATACTACAAGGGAGAAATGAGGTGTTACCAAATCAGGGAGAAAATAAACTGTGTACAGTGAATAAGCAGTAAGAATTTAATATCTTTCAAAATAATGCACAAGCAAAACATAGAGTCAGTTAAATATTGATTTCATATGGATTTGACTCATATGTTCAGGAGAATATACAGATCAAAGGGCAAGATAAATCGCACAAGCTAACTTAAAAACACAGCCCACTGCTGACTTATACGGCTATATTGATATACGGTTTACAAGACTGTAAATCGTTATGGGAGCAGATAACCTGATCTCATGGAGCAACAGGTGAGTTTGAAATGTTGACCTTGTAGTAAGCAGTCCAACAATTACCCAACAGCACCACCAAGGCTCCTTAAGATAAAACAGGAATTATTATGATATACGCACAATTGTGAAGTGAGGCAAATGCTTTAAGGGTGCCATTCTCTGACCCACAACCTAACTGACCCAGCCAAGTGGATAAGGGAATTCTGAAATAAATATGTGATCTTGTGCTGAAATGGAGGAGATTGAGTAAGAGGCCTTCCAGATAGAGAAAAGTCCTTCTCTAGAGTTCCATGAAAGTAGGAAGGTGGGGCCCAACGGGAAGAAAGAAAAGAAGGCCAATGTGTGGATGCCAAGATGAGAGGCTGAGGAAAAGAGGAGTAAATGTGGCTAGAGAACTTGGGCGGAGCCTTAGCAGCACAGTGGCCAAGTGGCTAGCTACTCCTACAAAGGCTTCGGGTCTCAACACACGCATCCCTATGTAGAAAAATATGTGGTGGTCTGCTCCTATCAAAATTATAGCAAGGAAATCCTATGAGGACGTTCTACACTGTCCCCTAGGGTCATCATAAGGCTGGAATTGACTAAAAAACAATGGACTTGGGTTTTTTGGCTTAATCTTCACAATGACCCCGTTAAATATTAATTTTACTGAAGAAATCACAGTCTCAGAATGGTTAAGTGACTTTTCCAGGGCCACACAGAAGTAAATGTACTTAAGATATGGACCCCAGCAGTGAACCTTCATTACAATCCTTCAGGAAAACAAAACAAAGCACAACAAAAACCACAATAAAACACTGCCAGCGAGTAAATTGTGATGCATAGCAACCCTATGCACAGAATAGAGCTGGCCCTGTGGGTTCTGATGCCGTGCAATCTTTACAGGAACAAAGAGCCTCAGGGGGTGGTTGGTGGGTCCAAACTGCTGACCTTGTCCATCATGAAAATCAAAACTGAAATATGACTCTTTTCAAAATAGATAATGAGTGAAGTGACCCCTAAAATAGTAAAGCATGTCAATGAACATATGATTTCAATGATATATATTGCTCAGAAATTCAACATATAACAATGAATTTCTGAATCCAGATCATATAAATGGTTGTTCAAGGCATAGGTAAAGAGGACATGGCCTAGGAAGAGACGTCTGAGTGTGAAGAGAATGTAGCCAAGAAGTGAGTATTGAGTAAATTTGATATGCAATATCCAAAGATAAGATGTGGACTTGCCAAAAGGGAAGGAATCATTATGGTGAAGGAGGAAAATCAGGCAGAAGTGATAGCATGCACGTTAAAGAGTGGGTGAGATCTACAGTGTCAACCACATGTGGGAAATCAGATCAGCTATACTGAACAATGGTTAGGACTTGTTGGAAAGGCCAGAGGGACCTTGTTTTAGAGGAGTGAATGAGGCAGAAGTCAAATTGCAAATCTGGGTTCAGGACTGACTAGGAAATGAAGTGATTAATTAGTGTGCATGGACAATTCTATCAAGATCATTTTTAAGAGTCCAAAAAGGGAAGGAAAGCCAAGTACCTATTGAATGCAGAACAGGTAAACAAAATGTGGCATATCATTCCTACATTTCTCATTGTTACATCAGTGTATAATTTACTAACCCAAGGAGGATCTTGTAACCCTTTAAAAGGTCTTTGTTTCACTAAGTCGGGGATGTAGAAGTCAAAGAAGTATATGGAATCTGACCAATAAATAACCTCGGAGGCTTGGGAGGGTGAAATACCTTGCAGCAACAACAAAAGATCATCATTCACATGATTAAATTAGTGACGGATGAGTCTGATATGGTGTGCCTCCCTGAATAGAAGGATTAGTAATCGCAGCACTTCAAAATAGTCCATTGTAGATACTTCAAGGAGACTTTTGATGGGGGCATAGTTGGACAAATAACTCACTGACATCCAGTCAATTCCAATTCATAGAGATGCTGTAGGATAGGGTAGATCTGCCCCCGTGTGTTTCTGAGACTATAACTCTTTAAAGGACTAGAAAGCAACATTTTTCTCCTGAGGAGTGGCTGGTGGTTTAGGGCCAATGACCTTGCAGTTAGCAGTGAAGTGTGTAACCACTGTGCCAACAATAAATAGAGCAATGAGATCTGGACCCAAAGCCCCAAAGGAGAACTATTTCCTTGATATTAAATTCAGTTATTTTCTTTTTCTGTTGTCTCCATATCATGAACACTATTACTGTCCAAGTATTAGAGCACCTCATACTTTCATTATGATTTTTTTATTTAGTCATTTTATTGGGGTCTCATACAATTCTTATCACAATCCATCCATACATCCATTGTGTCAAGAACATATGTACATTTGTTGCCATCATCATTCTCAAAACATTTGCCTTCTACTTGAGCCCTTAATATCTGCTGCTCATTTGCACCCTCCCTCCCCACTGCCCCCAACCTCATGAACCCTTCATCATTCATAAATTATTATTATTTTGTCATATATTACACTGTCCGATGTCTCCTTCCCACATCTTCTTCTCTGCTGTCCCTCCCGTAGGGAGGAGGCTATACGTAGATTCTTGTAATCAGTTCTCCCTTTCTACCCCACATTCTCTCCACCCTCCAGGCATCGCCGCTCTCACCACTGGTCCTGAAGGAGTCATCTGTCCTAGATTCCCTGTGTTTCCAGTTGCTATCTGTACCTATGTACATCCTCTGGTCTAGCCAGATTTGTAAGGTAGAATTGGGATCATGATAGTGGGGGGGGGACAATTAAGAACTGGAAGAAAGTTATATGTTTCATTGTTGCTTCCCTGCACCCTGACTGGTTCATCTCCTCCCCACAACCCTTCAGTAAGCAGTGTCTGGTTGGCTGCCAATGGGCTTTGAATCTCCACTCTGCACTCACCCACATTTTCAATGATATGATTTTTTGCTCCTAGATACTTGATCCCTTAGACAGCTCATGGTCACACAGACTGGTGTGTTTCTTCCATGTGGGCTTTGTTGCTTCTGAGCTAGATGGCCACTTGTTTATCTTTGAGCCTGTAAGACCCCAGACACTATATCTTTTGATAGCTGGGCACCATCAGCTTTCTTCATCACATTTGCTTATGCACACGTTTGTCTTCATTGATTGTATCAGGAAGGTGGGCACCCACTGATGTGATTTTTAGTTCTTTCATGTCTAATAACTGGCCCCTTCTACACCTCGTGGTCAGCCAAGCTGGTGTGCTTCTTCCATGTGGGCTTTGATGCTTCTCAGCTAGATGGCCACTTGTTTATCTTCATTTCTTTAAGACCCCAGACGCTTTATCTTTTGATAGTCGGGTACCGTCAGCTTTCTTCACCACATTTGCTTATGCACACATTTTTCTTCAGCAATTGTGTCGGGAATGTGTGCATTCTGGAATGCCAATTTAATAGAACAAAGTGTTCTTTCATTGAGAAAGTGCTTGAGTGGAGGTCCAATGTCTATCTGCTGCCTTAGTACTTGATCTATAAATATATGCAAGTAGATCTGTTTCCCTACACTCATACAAATATATTTACATATGTACATTCCAGTCATTGGACCTCTATAAATACCCTTTGTCACCTAGTTCTTTCCTCTATTTCCTTTTACTTTCCTCTTGTCCCACTATCATGCTCAGCCTTCATTTGGGTTTCAGTAATTTCTCTCGGTTACCTTGCCTTTGCTGAATCCCTACCAGGCCTCTCACACCCTCCTTGCTACTGATTTTGGATCACTTATTGCTCCTCTATCCCTGGGTGGTCAGCACCACCTCCTTTCCCCCTCCTCCCCCTCTCCTGTGTCCCCCCAGAACCATTGGTCCCGTTGTTTTCTCCTCCAGACTATTCATCCAGTCTATCTTATCCAGATAGATCTGTAGAGATAATAATATGCACCAAAAATCAAGTCAAAGCAAGATAGGTGATTGAGAACACAGCTATGACAACAAAAAATGAAACCAATTACCCATAGACGAATAAATTAATTAAAAGGAAAATTTTTTTCTTTGTTTATTATTTTATTTTTATTTTTTAAATCATTTGATTAGGGACTCATACACCTCCCATCACTATCCATACATACATCAATTGTGTAAAGCACAGTTGTACATTTGTTGCCCTCATCATTCTCAAAACATATGCTCTCCACCCAAGCCCCTGGCATCAGGTCCTCATTTTTTCCCCTTCCTTCCCCTCCCCCTTCATCATGAACCCCTGATAATTCATAAATTATTACTTTGTCATATCTTGCTCTGTCCCACTTCTCCCTTCCCCCACTTTTCTGTTGTGTGTCCCCCAGGAAGGAGGTCACATGCAGATCCCTGAAATAGGTTTCCGCTTTCCAACTCACCCTCCCTATGCCCTCCCAGTATCGTCACTCACACCACTGGTCCTGAGGGGATCATCCACCCTGGCTTCCCTGTGTTTCCAGTTCCCATCTGTACCAGTGTACCTCCTCTGGTCTAGACAGGTTTGCAAGGTAGGAACTAAGGGAAAGTTGTATATTTGATCGTTGCTATGTTGCACCCTGACTGTCTCATCTCTTCCCCAAGACCCTTCTGTAAGGGGATGTCCAGAGGCCTACAAATGGGCTTTGCATCACCACTCTGCACTCCTGCCACCATTCACTATGGTAAGATTTTGTTCTGATGATTCCTGATACCTGATCCCTTGACATCTTGTGATCGCACAGGTTGTTGTGCTTCTTCCATGTGGGCTTTGTTGCTTCTGAGCTAGATGGCCGCTTGTTTACTTTCAAGCCTTTAAGACCCCAGATGCTATATCTTTTGATAGCCGCGCACCATCAGCTTTCTTTGCCACATTTAGTTGTTCACCCAATTTGTCTTCAGCAGTTGTGTTGGGAAGACGAGCATCACAGAATGTCAATTTAATAGAAGAAAGTATTCTTTCATTGAGGGAGTACTTGAGTGGAGGCCCAATATCCCTCTGCTACCTTAATACTAACCTTATAAATATATGCACATAGATCTATTTCCCCATCCTCATGTATAAATATATTTGCATATGTACATGTCTTTATCTAGACCTCTATAAATGCCCTCTGCCTCACAGTTCTTTCCTCTATTTCCTTTGACTTCCCTGCTGTCCCACTCTCATGCTCAGTCCCCAACAGGTTTGCAGTAATTCCTCTTAGTTACGTTGCCCTTGATCGTGCCCTACCAGGCCTCCCACACCCTTCTCACCACTGATTTGGATCACTTATTGTTTCCTTGTCCCTGGGTTTATTAACACCAATACATTTCACCCCACCTCTCCATCTCCCATGTCCCCACAGAACTATCGGTTCTGTTGTTTTCTCCTCTGATTGTTCATCCAGCCTGTCTTATTTAGACAGACCTGCAGAGATAGTAACATGCACAGAAATAAGACAGAGCACAACCAAACAACAATATACAACAAAACAACAACAAACCAATGACAAAACCAAAACACAACAAGAAAGAAAAGCTTGTAGTTAGTTCAAGGATTGCTTGTTGGCCTTTAGGAGTGTTTTCCAGTCCAGTCCGTTGGGGCACCATGCCCTGGCCCCAAAGTCCACCTTCAGCTTTCCCTGGGGACCTCGCTGCTCCATTCCCTTGCTGTTCTGTTGATCCTCCTTGATGTTTTGCCTCAGTGTGGTGGATCTGATCAGGTATAATTCCCTTACTGTGTCTCCGGTGTTGTCACCTGTAGGGCTATGGGTCAGTGAGGGATGCCGTGTCTCATAGTGGGGCCGACCATAAGGTCCTCTCTGTTGACTGGCTATTCTAATTGGGAGCATCGACCTCTTGGCCTGGTGGGCCATGATGTGCTCCACTCTCTCCTCCTCCCCCTTAATCTGCTCCTGAGTGCTCCGATCAGATATGTCCCTTTTCCAGAGCTTTAGATTTAGTGCTGTACCTTGATATAAATTTTTCTGAGGGGAGGGGCAGATGTCCCCTTAGCAGTTGGGGTTGGGCCCGGCCCCCCAGACCTCTCCTTAATTAAAAGGAAAAAAATTTTGAAAGCAAGAAGAACCTGTAAATAGATCAAGGTCTGATATTTGATCTTTAGGTGTGTCCTTCAGTCAGGTCCAATGGGGTACCATGCTTTGCCCCCAGAGTCTGTCCTTTGTACTCCCTCGGGGGCTCCCTGTTCTGCTCCCATGGTTGCTCCGGGTGGCATGCATCTTCCAACTAATACCAAACAAACAAACCCTCCTCAATAAGTCAAGGATCCTTGTAAGTGATTCTGGTAAAATCTCAAAAGAGCAGAAGATATTCAGTCCCATAGTAACTCCTGGTAGTGCAGGATTACATCATGATTAGCATGATATTTTCTGTGTGCTGTTTGGAAATAGACATCCATTCACAGATATATGGTACATCACAGGCAACTGCGTGTCGGGTGGAGGTTCAAGGAAAAGATACATCTGGGAACTAGAAAAGCAGTAATAAAATTTTAAAAAATGGATTTCTCTGGTAGCTCTATCCAACTGCATATGTCTCCTTATAAGAACAAAATAAAATATTGTACAAAATGTATTCATCCCCTAGCTACAATATACACATACATAGTTGTCCTGGATTTCCTTAATATAAGTAATGCATTGACCTGTAAAACTCAGCTTCCTCAGCAATGACTGACTCTCCTAGATCACCCAGCAAAGTCAAATTGATGATGCAGCACATTATATGGCTTATTAACCAAACAGATTTGCCATTTTGCTAAGTTGCTAGGTGTACCATCATATTGTTAAGCAGGCTGTGAATGGGGAATGCTATGGAACTTCTAATAAACCAGGGTTCTCCTACCAAGGACACTGATGAATTAAGGCACAAGATTTGCAAGAAAAGGGAACCCTTTCTTCTCCATCCAAAGGGCATTGCCGAGATGTGCAAAATGTTCACAATAGATGCCACTATCTTTCTACACAGACTTGTTCTTGTGTTGTCACTTTCTCCTTCCACCTTTTCTGGAAAAGTGTCCACGCTATGTGGCACACAGTGGTGCTGCTACCTAGAAGCACCAGATCACCAGGAAAACAGCTTTTCTACTTTGGGGAGTCCTCAATAGAAGAAAATCCATATAACCTGAGCTGCTGACATCAGAATCGTTGTATGAGAGAAAAAGTTGGCTATGATATTGGAATCCGGCTAAAATATTTCTGGATATGAGGGGAACTACAGTTGTGTGCTTAATCACTTATTTTGGCTATGGAATAACCTAGTATTAATTTTGATTTTTAAAATGACCCTTTGATTAATCGACGTGAGCTAAATTTTTACCATCTATTGGCTTCATGGTGTCTGCAAATCAGACCAGAGAAAATGAAACAAAGGTAACTGTGATAAGCCAAGACAGCAAAGTAAAGAAGTGGATGAGAGAGTTATTGCTTTTATGCTTGGGAATACTCCCTTGTCTGAAACATGTTGTTGTCAGTATTATAGCTCTGTTGGTGGAAGAAAGGTGAGTTTATGTTTCAGAATTGCAAAAGAATCTCACCCACCAAGCTATATTAATGCAGATGAGAGATTTGCTTGGAATTTGTTTTCCTTTTCCACTTACGTGTTTACACATTCCTTTGTTTTTGGGCTTTGAAAGAAAAGTAATCAACATGCTTCATTTTTGTGCCTCAGCTGCCTTAAAATTTCCCTTCTCTCATAAACAGAGAATTCTTTGTTTATAATAGTCCTTCAGTGTAAGAAGTCACTCCATGAAAATTTTCAAAGAATAATCAAATAAAAATCAAGACATCAGAATTGAATCGGTGACAATTTCCATGATACTATTTAAAACGTTCTTTATGGGACACTGAGCTCAAAGGGTTTTTTTTTCTTTCAGATACTAAAGGAATAAAGACACAAGAATTATAGTCCATGTTATTCAAGTTTTTGTTTTGTTTTGTACAGAACCAGACTGCACCCCTTGCAAAATTAGCTACTTCATGTGTACAGCGAAAGAACTGAACTAGATAAACTCTATTGTACCTTCCAGTCAATATATGATTCTTTGAGACATTTTGAGAGCATCCTTATGTTATTCTTATAGCATCCTTATATTGAAAGAGCTAACAACTCACCTCATCTTTGGGAAATGATTTGGTAGGAAATAATTAATAGTTGATCAAGTAGGCACACAGGGAGGGAAAAAAAGACAAGGAAAATTCCAAGAATTTTGAAGGGAGAGTGTAGAAAATACTCACCATTGTCTGCTATGTTTTTGATTTGAGTATTTTCTTGGTTTTATTTTATCATTTTTATTAGTTGTTTGTTTTTTATTTGACTTTTGATATGTGTTTTTTCTGTATGGGAAATCCAGGATAGGTAAATCTATAGACACAGTAATTGGATTAATAATTTCCTAGGGGTCTGGCAGAAGAAGTTATGGTAAAATGGGGAACCAACAAAAATGAATTAAAGAAGAAAAATGTCTTCTAAAATTGAGCCTTCTTAATATGATTGAGCTATTAGAGTGTATGATCTGTCCATTATATGCCAATAAAAGTATTTTTAAGATTAATTCAAAAATTTTACTAGGATTTGCCATTTGTTTGAATTGACAAGTAGTTTTCTTTTCATTAATTTTTTTATCTGATTACAAACACCACACACATTTTGGCAAAAAGTTTTATATTTTAGAAAATCCAATCAACCCAAGGCAGATTGCCTGCAATTTCTTCTCCAAGATGTGATGAGGATGTCAATAATAATAATTGTGAGTATGCTGAGGATTATTCATGAGCTTTTTGATAAATAATTCCATCCAATCTTCATAACAACCTGACTACTATGTAGAATTATTATCGCTGCATTTTCTAGAGGAGGAAAGAGTAATTTTAACCTCCTTGGCAGAACCTGGCTCTCATTACCATCACCAATGATATCATTCATGTATTTCTTAACATTGTACTGAGACCTGGTGAAGGCTAACAGAGCAGATCATCAGTCGTATGGTCAACAGTTCATGTACATGTAATTTCACCTCATTTACAGCAATCTCCTCAATGGACCATCACTTATCCTACTTCCTCCTTGTTTCCAGTTTGCATTTCTCATTTTTTTTCTGAACTCTTCTCACTTGTCCTTGGCTAAATGCTGCCCTTTTGATCTTAAATGGTGGATTATTCTAGGGTGTGCCTACCTCATTCACATTAAAGTTCTCTTTCCAGGCGTGTCCATTGTGTGGCTGGAATTGGAGCCATCTGGGTGAGTTTAATTCTAGACATGAAAGGTGACTAAAGGCCATGCATGATCTTGGGCGGTCCCTAGTTTCTCTCCTATCAGTAAACCTGGTCATTTTTATGAGTTTTTTTTAAATCAATAATCCACATACTTGGAATCAGCAGTTCAGACATCAAATGATTTAACATATTAGGAAAATCTGCTGTAACCTCTTTAAAGTGTCAAAAAGTAAAGATTTCACGTTGGTAACTAAGGTGCCTCTGATAAAAATTGTGGCCTTTCCATCGCTGCAAAGACAGAATAATTGACACGTTTGAACTGTGGTGTTGGCAAAGACTATTGAATTTTTTATGAGCTGCCAAAGGAATAAACAAATCAGTATTAATAGTAACACAACTAGACTGTTCCATAGAAGAGGGGGTGACTGAGACTTTGAGATGCATTCCTTGCGCACATCCTCAGGAAAGACCAATCCTTAGATCAGGACACC
The DNA here is from genome assembly GCF_050624435.1 of Tenrec ecaudatus. Taxonomy (NCBI): domain Eukaryota; kingdom Metazoa; phylum Chordata; class Mammalia; order Afrosoricida; family Tenrecidae; genus Tenrec; species Tenrec ecaudatus. The sequence goes on along the minus strand of NC_134548.1, from coordinate 28,770,277 downwards.
GTGTTTGGTCAAGTGGAGGGCCCATGAAAACGAGGGGGTTTTCGTCAGATGGGTTCACAAAGAAGTGAAGATGATGGGCTCAAACATGAAAGTTGAAACATCAGGAAATGTTTGCTCTGTTTTACATAATGCCGCCACGTATTGGAGCAGGCGCAACTAACTGCTAGCAACAACAGCAGCACGCACAACATGCAGCACTTCCAAACATTATTTGTACATATATATTTTCACACGGTAGCATGAAAAATTTGCCAAGTCACCAAAGTGTTCAACAGCTTCTATCCAGGTCCTCCTTATTAGAATCAACAAAAAATACTTCCCATGGTCGTTTAGGGAAAAAATGAACTAACATAGACACCTTTCAGGAAATTCATGTAGCTAATTAGTCTTCTTCCTATTGCGTACTAAAAAAGAAATGGTTATTTTGACCATGGCAAAGCCATGGGCTGTTCTAAGCAGAAGATTCTGCTAGTAAGGCAAGGTTTGCCAAAGGCAGAACTTCACAAGGTGAGATTCATTCAATCATTGTGGCCTTCATTCATTCATTCATTCATCTGTCTATTACTTGCTGCACAAAGGCATGGAGAGCAGGCAGGGGCTGGATAGCAATGGTCGAATCGGGTTGCTGTGCCATGTGGAATGGAGGAAAAATAACAGACGAGATGGTCGTTTAGATGGAGAGCAGACCATGAAGGTACCTTTATTCTGGGAATGTTTGAATTGTAGCCTGGAGAAAATGTGAAGTTTTTAGGAGAAATCTTTCTACTAAATTAATTAGCTCTTTGAAAATAATTCTTAAAAATCCATACACATGAAAATATGTGCTTCGGGACTTTTGGTCTTAGACCAAGTCCTTCTTGCATTCAAATTTTCCTTTACTATTTCTCTAAATTTAGTTTTAAATTTGGAGACCATGTGAAGTAATATCAATGCCACTGCCAATCTCTTGAGAAGTCCAGATTGCAAGATCTCTGTTTTCTCAGCCCCTTATTCTAGGATGAGTGCCATCGAGTGCAGTCACCCACAGCGTGTCACTCTGCCCCCAGTTCAACCTCCACTTTCACTAGGTTATACAACAGTCAAGAAATAAGCATCGTTTCAGTGATATAATAATATGTGTTGTACATAGCTATGTATTGCTTAGATGTAGTATTTCTTAGATAATATGAAAAGCAAAATTGCTTTGCACAGTCTTATTACATTAATTGTATTGTTCTTTACAACATTATTTGTAACTGTGTGGAAAAGCCTTTTTTTCATTTTTCTTTTTCCTTCGATTACTAATTCATTCTCAAAAGTAAATGATGGACATAGTTTCACTAAGTACCATCATATGGTAGCTAAAATGCCAGGAAATCCCACAAAATCAGCCACTATAAAAATATCAGCAGCAGTGAACACAATAGCACATGCTTATAGCATGTACAGAAAAAAAGCACGTGATTCAAAGCAGCTTTATATTTGGGTAATACTGACAGCCCTGAGTGGAGCACACTACTGTTGTTAAGCCCCATTGAGAGAGTTCCAACCCATCGTGGCCCCTGCGCAGCAGAAGGAAACACTGCCTGGTCCTGCGCCATCCTCACCATTGTTCCTATGCCTGAGCCCATTGCTATAGCCACTGAGTCAATCCATCTCATTGAGGGCCATCCTCTTTGAGAAGGTTCACAAAGTAAAAAATAAACAAGTAAATACAGAGTCAAAATATATAGAGTTTTAGCCTTGTAGGTATACAGATACATCTTATAAACGGGGCTTATAAAATAGTTTTTGTTGTTATCTCTAAATATAGGCATATTTTTGTAAAATAATTCCATTTGCAGAAACATCGCATTAGTATATTTAGAGCCATCATTTTGCTCTCGCCCCAGCTGACAGTTTCACCTAGTACAGTTCTCACCCCTCTAGCTGTACCCCTGCACTTATTAACTACTGATGCCCTCAAGATTCACAGTGCAGAATCCCCTGCAGAACAGTTACAATTCCGATGGCCAGTCCAACCTCCAGAATCTCCCAATTCTGTGGGTCTGACAAGGGGTATGGCACTTTGCTTATCTGGCAAGTTCCCAGATGATTCTGATGCTGCTGGTCCAGGCACCACGCTTTTAGTGGGTTACAAGTTGGCCAGCTAACAGTGAAGTTGGTAGTTCCAAACTATCAGTCACTTCGTGGGGGAAAGATGAGGCTTTCTCCTCCTGTAATGAGTCTAGTGTCAGAAAGCCACAGGGGCAGTTCTACCGTGCCTTACAGGGTCGCCCTGAGTCAGAATTGACTCAATGACAGTGAGGATGTTTTGCTTTGTTTGTTCTAAGACGGGGCAAACTTTTTTCTGCGGTCCATTGCCCTAATCTATTACATCAAGGTCATGAGAACTTACTTCTCTCTCTACCTCAAAGAGCCCTGGTAGTGCAGTGGTTCAGCACTTGGCTGCTAAATGAAAGGTTGGTGATCCCCTGATCCACCAATCATTCTGTGGGGAAAAGATGTAGTCTACTTTGACAAAGATGTCCCACCCTGGAAGTCCTATGGAGAAGTTCTACTCTGCCCGCCATGGCCATTATGAGTCAGTATCAGCTGCCCAGTAGGGATTTCTCACAACCTCGTTGAGAAGCACAGGGGAGACAAGGAAAGTCCTTACCAAATTTGTGATTATAGTCGCCAACCACCACCGTATAATTTTGATGAAAGGGCTATCACTAAAGACTCAACAGAGAATCCCTGAATTTTGAAAGAATTACTAATTTTTAGTATATGTAGGTCTCACATATTGCAGGGGACATACGTATGCTGACATTATCCTTTTTTAAAAATCTGGCATTCCAGTTTATTCAAGCACCCTCAATTTTTCTTGGATAAATTTGGAAGCATTGTTGTCTTCTAGTAATTTTGTGGTGTCTGTGGCTGGAAAGGGGGACCTGCTGGCGTAGCAGCATATGCATTTGAGGGGCTAGCTGAAAGAGGGCGCTTTGAACCCACAGGAGAAAGACAAGGCAGTCTGCTGCCTTGAGAGGACTTAGAGCCTCAGAAACCCCAGGAGGCCAGCTCTGTCTTCTGGGGACCCTGTTATTCAGAATCCACTCCATGTCAGTAAGTTTGTTTTCTGTTACATTTAAATGTAGTCAACTAGAATTTCTTCTGGGATGACCATCTATATTATTTTTCAGCCTAGAAATAAGAGTCCAAAAACTTTTTAAAAAATTAAAACCACAAAAAACCCTTGACCTATTTAAAACCTAAAGACAGGGGAGTTAATCTAGGCAGCAATACTCTGTCCCTAATTGTGCCGGCCTTCGCCAGTTCTCTCATAAGCACCAAATCAGTAAAGCAACACATGAAAAGTTAGAGACTTAGAATATTATACCACATTTCAAAGACGTTTCTTTTTCTAACACTCACCAGTGTTTCACATGAAAGTTTCTCCTCTTTATTTTGACCTCAATGCTATCCAATATCTTATGCATTACAAAGGCTACTTCTGAGCCTCCTTTGTATTGATGATGTGCGTCCATTCCTAATGCTTGTGGTAGCATTCTGTCAGCACTTCTTTTGTGAAGCTCACCATGCACTTGGCAGGAAATAAAGTAGAAAATGAATGCTTAATTATTTGACTCACCTCTGAAATATCTGTATTTGCAAAGCACAGCTGGGAGCCGCGGTTTAATTGTCAGTGTGACCAAAATGAAGCACATCTATTTCCCAAACCTTGTCTTAGCCCACTCACATGGACACATTGGCTATTTCAGGTGGATCTTCTGCAATAGAGTGGCAGGCCAAGCTTCAGATTCAATGTCAAGCTCTAATACAGCCTTCTCCAGATCCTCGAGGGAAAGACCTTTAATTTACCCCAGGCTGTTAGATCAATTGTTCCCCATATACCAGCAGACACGTATATACATGGCTGTGGAGAAACTATTCATTTTCTCTGTACTAGGGAATCGCCAGTGAGATGATTCCAGTCCATCTATCATGTTGCTAAGGAAGAGTTTTGAGGCCAAACGAAGGCGGGTAGGGGTGGGGGGAGAGACTGAAAGGAAGTTAATACGCATCCTGGCTGGTCTTTACCAATTGGGTGTGCTTTAGCTGGCCTGGAACTGTCAACCACAACTGCAATTACTGACCTTGCTAGAGGCTGTGGCTCCCAGGAGAGAGGGGGATGATGGATGAGCATGGTGTTTTCTACAAACAGGAGGAACAATTATGAAGTATTCATGCTGTCACGACCACAGTGCTGGGTCTCAGGAGGATCGTAAGATTAAAATGGTAAGATTTTGGAATGAAAATAGGTTCAGTGAGAGTTCACTTCAAGTTCTCATTAAAAATTTTATAAGAGAGGAGGAAAAGCACATGCCTTTATCACAGAGCAATTATAACTTATAAGCCAGGGAGACTGTTGGCGGCAAGCAGCATGAAAGAACTCCCCAAACAATATATTATTTCATGGAGCTGGTTTCCCCCCTTCCAAACTGACGTTGAATATAGTTTCCCTGTAAAAAGTTCCATTTTCTGGGTTATAAACAGAACCATGCAATTTTGAAATATGCATGCCAAATGAAAATGCTTTCCTTATATGAACTTCCTTCTCTTTGGTGCCTATTTTACATCGCAGATATTCTAAAAAAATGGGATGAAATGTTATCAATTTCCCTTTTATACAAGAAGCACCTTAGGAATTAACATATATCTTCATGTAAGATTTTTCTAAAGCTTTTAAGAACGTTCTGAGGCATAATTTACAGAGCACAGAATTCACTTTATTTGAAGTGCAGTTCACGGAGTTTTTGAAAATTTCTAGAGTTGGGCAACCGTCACCACAACCCAGTGGTAGAACTCTTCCAGCAATCCAGAAAGACTTTCCTGCCCCTTTGGAGTCCTTTCCTGCTTTTACCTCGGGGCCCATGCAAACCCTGGTATGCGCTCAGTCTCTGTAGGCTCGTGATTGTTGTGTTTTTCTCTAGGAAGCATCGCGTATAAGTGAAGTCATGCGACCTTTTGCCTTCTGCATCTGGCTCCTATCAATCAGCGGAATGTCTTTGAGATCCGTCCATGCCATGTGCATTAGTAGTTCATTCCTATGTACTGGTGAGTCACGTTCCGTTGCATGCCTCTGCTACAGTTCGTTTCTGCATTCACCGGTGGATGGACATTTGGAGAGTTCCCAGTTTGGGGCCTCCCTAAAAATTGTTATTCCTGTACAACTATTTGTATGGGGTGTATGTTTTCAGGGGTGGATAGCTAGGTGTGAAATTGCTGGATTTTATAGTCAATGCAGGCTTTGTATTGTTTTGAAATCCCCAAAGAGATGTTTCAAAGTGGCTGTACCAGTATGCATGCTTAAAAGCAATATGGGAAGGTTTTCATTTCTCTATCTTTTTACTCCTGTTAGTATTGTCATTCTTTTGTATGTTTGCCATTCTAGTGAGTATGTAGTCATATTTCAATGGGGTTTAATTTGCATTTTCTTAAAGACCGTGAATACAGACCCGCCTTTCTCCTAGTTACATGGCTTACAGATTGTTATTTGTTTTCATTTTCTCCTCTTTGTTGTATTTTTTTATATTTTCACTTCATTTTGATTTATTTTCAATTTTTAACACGATTTTCTTGACATATCATTCATACATCATAGATATAAATAGCTCAATTATATACAGAGGAATTACATAATCACCACCGCCATCACCTTTAGGACATTTCTTCTTCCTTACACTCATTGTTGCTAGCTCCCCATTTCCCACCAACATTTCTCACTATGCCCCTAGGAAACGATGATTCTGATGCTGTGTCAATGAATTTACCTAGCCTGGATTTCATATGTACCAAAAACATACAAAATCTGAACAAACAACCCAACAACAATGACAGAGAAAACTTGCACTGGAAAGAAAGCAGAGGGGATGCACCAGAAGCTTACCCTCCTCATGGGACCCTGCACGGGACTTTGAGCACTTACTGGTGTTTGGAAACGGTTTTGTTTGGTCAGGGACAAGAAAGCACGGGTGTAAATTATTTAAATATGATTTCTAATGGTATGCAATAATGTTGACAGACAAGCCAGGCACTGGTAGAGTCGCAGACCTATATTAGCCTCCATACTGACCCAATTGATCACAACTCTTCAGGAGAGTGTAACACTGCCAGGGGATGGATGAGACTGTGATCTTCATGGAAGCACCTGACCACATTGTTCTCTCACGGTGGGCTCAAAGCACTGACGTTTTGTACAACCGAGCCTTCCAACCTCTCTGTCACCTGGGCTCCTCTCATGCATAAAAGGACAAGTCGATACAATGTCTATAGTTCTTATGCTGCAGGTTTTAAAACAACTACAGGGTCACATGTCACTGGACTGGTGGCAAGGGTAGTTGTTTATAGGAGGAATAAGCAAAGGTGGGACTTACACATTTTTTCATCCTACCTCCTGGGGTAACTTACCTCACCACAGGTACTACGCTGCCTAGCAATTTGCATAGACCTACTGTGTGTCTCTAGTGACGGTGCTAGACAAAGAACAGCAGGGCACATGGCGGAATAGGGCTCCAGCTAAAGAAAAACGAAATAAGGTCAGGACAATTCACTCTGCTGGCTGAACATCCCTGGAAGTCACCAGGCCTAATGTGCCAGGACGCAGGAATTTAGGCAGGGCACTGGTTTCTGGGAAATGGTCTAGCAAGCAGACAGGATTCATAAAAGCTGGCTGTGGTCTTGAGAAACCGTCTAAAACCAGGAAACGGATAGGCTCAGTTCAAGGGGCAGGTGCAGATGGTGGCTCTAAGCCTGGAGGCTAATTGAGAAACCCAGTTTCCCACCATTAGAACGTTGCAGTTCGCTTCCACGGCCCATATTTTCAAATCCCCGTGCTCCACCAAGAGGAAGTCCTCATTTTCTCCCTTCTAGGCTATCATCGTGATCTTCTAACCACTTCCCTTGTCCACATAAAATCCCTCTCCAACATGAAATAGCTCATGGATTACTGTGGTCCATCACATTAAGTGCACATTTCTCAACCTGTCACTGAAAACTTTCTCAAAAGTAATTAAACGTACATTCTTACCTCATCTCTTCCTACCTACAAAGCCAATATTTCCACCACACAGCAGGGCTTGATGTTCCTGAAATCCTGCTCAGATGTTACCCATTCCATCCACCAGAAAGCAGTGCACAATGTCACCTTGCCCGAATGGTGGCAGCCTTCAAGAATTACCTCTTTAATGGAGTTCACATCCTCCAATACTACCTCTGTAATGCAGCATTGCTCATCCCCATTTTGCGATGAGTTTTCCTGGCACATGGGTTCAGCACTCAATTGCTAATGGAAAGGGCGATAGTTGAACCACACCAGCTTCTCTGCAGAAGAAAGATGTGGCAGTCTGATTCCACAGAGGTAATCAGAAAAAGGGAAGTTCTACTCTATCCTATATGATTGCTATGAGTCAGAATCAACTCAGCAACAAGGGGTTGGATTCTGTTTGTTTGTTTGTTTGTTTGTTTGTTTGTTTGTTTCAACCTTTGTGTTATCTAGATCAGCAGTCATAGACAACTATGGCTCACAGACCAAATCTCTGCCATCATGCTTTATTGGGAAAGAGCAACAATCCTTCATTTATCTACTAGGTGTGCTTCTTTCACGAACACCAACCAGGCTGATTGGTTGCAACAGAAACCACATGGCCCACAAAGAAGAGAATATTTATGACTTGGCCCATTTCAAAGATTTTCTCAAAACTTGAAATAGTTCATGCATATTAGGGGAAGATTAATTATAATGTCTTATAACTCAAATACAAATATAAATGGAGATATTTAAATTAAAGATGTTTATTATATAACCTTTTAACTATATAGATACCAAATACTGTTCGCTTCAATACTATTTGATGCAGTCCAAGAATCCATGTGAACACTGTGTGTGTGCGTGTGTATAAAACTTCACTTCCCAAGTATTGCAATGTCTTGTATCAATTCGGCAACCATCTGTAATGCAGAATTTTTAGTTAATTATTCAAATGTGTTACCTAACACAGTGAAATAAAATATTCATGGTGTATGCCTGAACTTTTCAGAACACAGGCAGATGAAAACTGGCATAAATTACATAATAAAATTTTATTTTAATATAATGGTTTGGGCCCAAGATTGTTCCATAAAAATATGTACTGAAATTACAAGTGCTATTAGAAAAATAATGTATCTTATATAAATAGTGATGTAAAATATACAGGTAATCATTCTTGTATTCCTTTTTAATAATCAAAAAAGTCAATGAAATGTCAATAAAAAAACAGCATTAATGGCTTAGATATGCGAGAGCCTTTTCAATCTTTGCTCATCGTACCTATCATGTTTTGTGCCTTTTGTTGATGATCATGATGATGTATCCGCTATATCTATATATAAATATATAAAATATAAATTTTAAAACAGTTTAAAATGTCAATAAATACTTTTAAAAATGTGCAACTTATTCATTTCTCTTTTTATTTTGGGGGCGAATTTCTTATGGCATACTCTCAAGTAAACAACTTTTTAAAAAACAAATTATTAAAAATTAAAACAAAGAAACAAGTGTATCACCATCAAGTCATTGGCTCATAGCAATTCTACAGGACAGAGTATAACTGCCCAATAGTTTCCAAGGATGTGATATTTACAGAAATAAATTGCAATATCTTTCTCCCTTGGAGCAACTATTGGATTTGAAACACCTTCCTTTCATTTAGAACCTGGGCTTATTGATCACTGAATCACTCAAAACCCACTGTCATGGAGTCAGTTCTCAAGCCATAGTGACCTGTGGGACAGGGCAGGGCTGCCCCTATGGGTTTCCAAGACTGTAACTCTCCACCCCCCGACACCCAGTCTTTACTGGCATATAATTCACATATCATATAATCCAGTAGTTTAATCATATCAAGAGGAGTTGTAAAAGCATCATCCCAATCAGTTTTGCAACATATCATTCATTCTTGTACTCATTGTTATTACCTCCTCATTTCCCCATCCTCCCTTGCCATGCCACTAAGGGACCACTATTCCAGTTACTGTCTTCATAGATATACATATCCTGGATTTCATAAATGGAAAAACATTTTTAAAAAACAGGCAACAAAAAATAACAAGAATAATAAAGAACAACATAAATGCCTCAATTAAAAAGAAATCAGAAAATATTAAAAGCTAGAACAGATTTAAATGGATCATAAGGGAGATCAAGTGATAGGGTGCTAAATCCTAACCTAACTGCCACAGCAACAAAGCACTTGCAGGTGTATTTTGCATGATAATCAGGCTATTCACATCCACAGTCATTGGTCAGGGGAATTAGCCAAGGGCTTAATCCAAGTATTTCCCCTTCACTTTTTTCTTAATAAACTGAAACAGCTTTAATGAATCAACAGGGAGATCAAATGGTAAGATATTACCTTTTAACCTAACTATATCTGGCATAATCAACTTTAAAATGTTCTATGTCTGATAACTGGACTATTCGCATCCCTCAGCTATGAACAGAGGGGATCCCCAGGGCTTAATCTGTGTGTGGACCCTGCAAATGAACTGTGGCTTCCACTGTGACCCACAGCCTTCTGAAATCCAGGTGTTCCCAATTTGAGCGCTGCCACCATTCCCTCCTTTAGATTTGTATCACATTATTTTTAATCCTTGGATCACACAGGCTGGTGGGCTTCTTCCATGTGAACTTAGTTGATTCCTCTTTTAGATGGCTGCTTATTTGAAAACAAGCCTTTAAGACCACAGATGCCTTTCTTTCTGATAGCTGGGCACCATCCAGTTTCTCAACCCTATTTTGTTTTAGCACCTATATCTTCAGTGATCTCTTTATGAAGGTGAGCATCAACCAGGGCCCTGTCATAAGCACTAATTGTTCTCAGATTGGAGCTAGAATTAAGTGCAAGCTCAAAATAAATTCATTCTTCTATGGATTATAGATGTATCTCATTCACCTTGGAGGCATCATTGTCATTTTATGTTAAAGAACATTATCAATCATCCCCAAGGGGCATGAGTTCCATTGCCTTCAAGTCAATGCTGCTGACTCATAGCAGCCCTATAGGGCAGGGGAGAACTGCCCTGTGAGTCTCTATGCCTGAAAAACTTTATACAGGTAGAAAGCTTCATCCTTCCCCTGGGGAGCTGTCTGGCAGTTTTGAATTGCTGACCTTGCAGTTATCAGCCCATTGTGTAATCACTATGCACTGTTATTAGTTTAGCCAATGGTATAGAATTTTAAAACACTCGAAAAAATGAAATTATGTGAATATAGAACAGCTATGCATGAACTGTTGACAAGCACAGATTACCGTCTTCAGTAACTCCACCCTGTTTATACAAACAATGGGAGTTGGTGACACAGCAAATCTTCCAATAATATTCATTCACAACAGCAGAATCAAACCTATAAGATTACTACATGCCATAACAAAGCAAAAAGAGCATTACAATAATAAGTAGATGATAATCTCAGGCCACCATTCATGGTGCACTCTCAAGGAACGAGGTTCAAAACAAAGTCTCACATCTGCTAGCAGTCCTCTGCTTCTCCTCAAACTAAGTTCAAGGGCTACAGGTGAGTTTGAGGAAAAGCCCAGTTCACTTAGAGGAGTTTCCACATCACGTCCTTCTGATGTGGCCTATGAAAGGATGTTGGATGCCTCTAAAACCAGTCTGAAGTCACAGTGGTCTGTAGCATAAGTACTGGATCACACAGGGCTGCAGAGAAACTCAATGGACCAAGCATATCTTCCCTTTGGTTTCACATAACTATTGTGTTAAGTTTTGTTTTTTTCCTGATGGGAGGTTGCTCCTCTATTTTCCTACTGTGATAGTTAATTTTATTTTGTGCCAACATGGTACCTGTAAAAATATATGGGTGGAGTTTAGTCTGTCAATCAGGTTGTAGCTTGATGACTCAAGCTCATTTGGAGGTGCCACCGAGATAAATGGCTCTCTCATGGCCATGGGATCCACAAGACTTTTCTCTCACTGGCCTGTGAGCTGTCTGCATTTTGAATCATTGCTTGTGGCTGCATGAGTCTGAAGAGGGCTTTATTGAGCAGTATTGTACTACTGGATAAGTGTAAGACTTATGGACTTTATCTGGACTGGGCTGGGAGGTTATCGTGATATATAAACACTTCTTGATATAAAGCTCTCTCTTACACATATATGAGTGTCTCTGGATTTGTTTCTCTATTCAACCTCACCTAACACACTTAGCAACTGTGATGCAATTGCCTTCTCTAAAACAAAAATGGCCCTCCAACCCATCCTGACTCAAATTTCCAGGAAGATTTCCTTATCATTCCGGGTGGCACATCTGTTGGATTGGGGTGATATTAGCACTATTTTGTATGGCAACAACTGAATCATCTTCTTCTTCTCCCCACATCTTGAAAAACTGACTCCAGCTGAAATAAGGTTTTCAATGTCAAAGTGGTTTTTAAGATGTACATCTAGGGAGAGTGATGTATGTTTCATGGATACTAGGCGTGTTCTCTACCTTGCTGCTGAGGCTACTGTATTAGAAGAATACATGCCCTGGAAATAGAGGCTGTCACTCTCCATAGGCGTCGAAAACTTCATCTTTCTTTTGCAGAAAAGCTGGTGGTTTCAAACTGTTGTCCATGCAGTTAGCAACCCAACACTTAATCAACTACGCCACCAGGCTCCTTAAATCCAAACCAGTTGATGCAGGCAATGCGGTGAAGTGAATGGCTGCTCCAACATAGAGTTTTTGTAACATCCACCAAATGACTGAACAGAAACCTGGCGATAAGACGTATAAAAATCTAAAATATGGATTGATCAGTTTTGCCACACATCTGGGTTTAAAATAAGCTATCTGAATCAGGAAGGAGGATCTCATTGCCATCAAAAGAGATGAGCCAGGAGTATACCTGAGCCTGGATATCCCAGAACACTGAACCTCCTGGATCCAGGAGAGAACTGTGCCAACAGAGGAGTGGCAGAGGAATGGCAGAACAGGCCCCAAAGCCATAACACACGATAGAGTGGCAGTTTCCTGACCCATAGATCTAGAGTTAGCTGATCATCTTTGGTCTGAGGCTTGTGGAGTACCCTTTGGGAATTTTTCCAGCAGCACTAAAGGAAATTTATAATGCTCGAAAGAGCAAGGCAGAGATTAAGGGGCCACATGGCTGAGAGGCTGAGGGCGAGAGTGAAGTATCTGTGAATATGGATAAGAAGCACTTTGGACAAGAATTGTATCCTGCACATTTCTGATACTGAATTGTAACCTGTTACTTGCCCTAAAACAAAAGAAAGCACAGCAAAAAAAGCCTTCAACCACAAGTGCCGTCTGTGGCTTCTGTGCAATGGATTTTAAACCTAGCAGAGATTCTGAGAATGCCCTGGGAAGGATGGTTACTGTCAAATTTGGTAAAGGTGGTTGGAGAACAGAGGCAAGTCTAATCTCTTCGTATAGGAAACGGAGTTTGTCTGATATTGAGTGATTTTCCATTCACTTGTGAAGTCAGGGGCAGTCAAATATGGCCCTTACACCAACCTTACAGGGAAACACCAAATCAAAACAAAACAAAAAAATGGTATGAACCAAAAAATATCAACATTTAATTCACAAAACAGATGAGAAGATAAGGAGCCCTGGGAAACCACAGTGATAGAAATGGAACAAAAAGAGTGAAATGGTAATGTTGATGCAATGTGAAAAATGTTTGCTAATGTCATGGTTCAATTAGTATAGAAATTGTCGATACATAATATGCTTTGTATACTTTCACCAAAGACACAATGAAATATTGTTTTAAAAATATACAACTCCACTCTTAGCAATTTATTTTCAAGTCATAGTGATATTATAGGACCGAGCAGAACAGTCTCCTGTGGTTTGCAAGACTCATCGATTACAGCAGCAGACTGCCACATCTTTCTCCCAATGGGTTCCAGTGAGTTCCACGAACCGTTCAGTTAGCACGTGAGTGCTTTACCCAAGTCTTCACCTCTGCCACTGATGAGATTCCGGCTTATAGTAACCCTGGAGGGCAGAGGAGAGTTTCCAAGGCTGTGAAAATTTTATAGGAGCAGAAGGTCTCCTTTTGCTCTCATGGAGAGGGTGATGGCTTCAAACTGTTGATCTTGCAGTTAGTGGTCCATTTCATATGGATCCCGTACAACTGAAAGGGAGCAATGTGTTTTCCAGCAGTGAGCCTTGACTATCATTGCTGCTATTGTAGTTGTTAAGTGTTGTCAAGTTGCTTCTGACTCAGGAAATCACATGTGACAGAGCAGAAATGCTCTATTGAACTTTCTCAGCTATGATCTTTATGGGGGCAGAGAATCAGGCCATTTTTTCTGGTGGAGCCAGTGGGTGCATTCTAATTACCAATCTTTCGGTTAGCTTAACCACTGGGCAACTGGGGCTCTTGCCATGACCACAAGGGACACCCATGTACCTGTCCTCCTGCCGCAGCAAGGTTGCTTGGGCTAAGCCATGAGAACAATTTAAATGTCATTTATCTTGTTTTTTTCCTAAAGTTATGATTTCTACAAAGCAAGATGTCATGTCACTTCACACATGTGCAACAGAGCCTTTGAGTGAAATTGAAGTTAGAGTGCAGATGTAGTATGGTGTTCTAACTCCAGGGTTACAAGGTAAACATTTTATTCCCTTTGTTGGGGATTAGGACTTTTAAACATTAGAGATTGTATTGCCAAAATTTGACAAAGGGAAAATTGTCACAAAGGAATGAAACATTTTGTTGCCTGTTTCTATTAATCTCTTTAAATATGGGTAAGCCTCATTTTCCTACTCTACCACTGTTGTTAAAGAGAAAGAAACAAAAGCATTTCATCTTATGCCTGTCCTATCATTTTGGAAAGGCTTGTTGTCACCCAGTAAATGATGTCAGTGTTTTGTCCTGACAAACTCACTACAATCAAGGAAATCCTGATTGCTCAGGATTTTCTTTAACTTTTTTCCTTTCATAATTTTCACAATTTTAATTAAATTAAGTGGAGAAATTATTCTTCTTTTAAACAGGACATTAAAATCAACACACACCCGCACAATGGTAATGCAGTAGAAATGTGTGTTTTCCTCCCTAATTAAAAAAGGCAAATGCCACGCATAATGGCAATGTGTAGACCTTAGGTGCAAACTCATTCTGCATTGGAAACAGCATTTTGGGTAACTATTAAATTAAATGAATAGTGTATTTATTTGCTTTAAATACACTGCACATTTTTTTAGGTAGAGGTTATTGTAAAACTCTCCCCTTATATACCAGGACACTATTACCTTTATTTTGATGCTCAAGGTAAAAAAGTTCCTTTTCTTCAATGCTTCCACATAATTAACAATTAACACTCATTTTTTTCCTTTTGAAAAGGCCATTGAAGTGTATATTGTAATTTCAGCGAGTTGGCCAAAAATTGTAATCTTTCAAAATTTCAAGTAGCACTTAAAGCTTAAGAGACACTTTTCGTGATTCGGGAAATAGCTGTTAGGCCTCTGGCTTAAAACAAGAACCAAGGAGATGTGTGGAAAAGTCTCTGTGGGAGATTTTATCTTAAAAGATACAAAAGCAAAGAGGCTTGAAAAAGTATTTCACTAGGTATCATTTATGTTGAACAATGTCATCTATAGTTTGATTCTGTGTGGCTTTCAAGTACAGAAGTTAAGTTTCTGTGTATTCATCATGCTCCAGATATCCCCATCTACCCTCGTTCCACTTCCACACTAAAAGATGTAACCACCAGTTGACTGCTCTGCATTTTTAGTGGACAACAGGCAAATTCTAAGTTGTGTCATCTCCTGTAGTCATGGCACTTTCCCACTGGTTTTCAAAGCTTGTGTAGCTGATTCATTCATTTCGTGATTTTTTTCTGATCATTACTTTATTGATTTTCCCATCTTCTGTTATCTTCAGGAAGTTTTGGGTTAAATTTTGGCTACCTGCCTGGTTTTTGACACACTCTTGGCTTTTTTTATGAGGGATCCCTGGTGGCATAGTAAATAGGTGTTGGACTGCTAACTGCAAGGTTGGCAGTTTGAAACCACCATAGTGTTTCAAGGCTGTAACCGTTCAGAAACAGTTTGCCAGGCTAGTCTTCCAAGGCATCGCTGGGTGGGGTTGAACAACTAACCTTTCAGTTAATAGACAAGAACTTGACTGTACAGCACAGATTTCAACAGAGAAACAAAGAAAGGTGCTCTCTCTTCATCCCATCTTGTCTCATCCTTTTTTATTATCTTAGGACATTGCCCATAAAGCATTGGAGCTAAATATGAAACATCAAAGTATCAGTAAAAATGCTTTAGAGTACATGCATGATATAAAGTAACATATCTCTTGTAGCTATTCAAATATATAATATAACATTTTATATTTAAAACTTGAAGGATTTTTCCCCCCAAAATTTATTAAGAGTAACCAGAGAATAATAATTTGAAGACAACTAGACATTCTCAAGTGGCACTGGTGGCACAAAGATGATGCTCTTAAATGGGTGAAGGCAGCTGTTGGACAGTGTAAGACATTTAAAAATAATAATAACTTAAAAATTATCAAGGGTTCATGAGGGAGGGGAGGTGGAGAGGGAAGGAAAATGAGGAGCTGATACCAAGGGCTCAAGTAGAAAGCAAATGTTTTGAGAATGATGATGGCAACAAATGTACAAATGTGCTTGATACAATGGATGGATGGATGGATTGGGATAAGAGCTGTATGAGCTCCCAATAAAATGATTAAAAAAAGGTTATGTTCTTAGCTGTTCGAGTTGTCCAGATACTCTTTGGAAGAAAAGGCTTGGGGGATCTGCTCCCATAGAGTACAACTTAAGAAAACCGGGATGTCAGTCATACAGGCTCAGTATGAGTTGGAGTCAACTTGATGGCAGACCACGAGAGACCTCAAATTCCACTGCATGATAAAACCATTTGCAATATATATATATATATATATATATATATATATATATATATATATATATGCACACACACACACACACATAGACACACACCTGAAAATATTTACATACCACTGAGGACTTCTGAAGCTAGATTTTGGTAACATATTTTTCTAAAAATTTAGCCCCCTCATAAGATGCTAAGGTGAAGCCAGGGTGGAGAGCCATGGGATTTGACGCATTATGGCCAATGAGCTCATTTCAAGGACCATAGTCTTAGTTCTCCTTGTGTAATGCTATAACTATACTGATTGGTAGTGGTTGATCTCTTAGTAATTGCCCATTAATGTTGAAAGCATATTAATTATAGAAAAACAACTGAATATCCAATTATGCATACATATCTGAGATATTTTTCCTTCCTGGATAATGATTTCTTGGTCATATAGGTATAGAGATGTGTAAACAAAAGTGTATTTTACTTCATGTATAAGTAGGTGAAGCAAATGTGCCTTTAATTTGTTCCTTTTAAAGTAAAAGCCAACATGTCAATATTACAGTAAACTATTTTTTACATTTGGTCGGTAACTTATTCCTCAATATGTGAGTAAAAAACAAAATTGACATTACTCTCATACTCTGCTTTTAACAAAGATTAGTACCCATATGTCTGGTTTAAAAAATGGCATGGTGGCTCCTTACAGTGTAGCACTGGGCTGAGTTTCTGTTGTCAAATGCAAATCTGAGTTCTTTCATCAAACAACACCTGTCCTTACAGAGCTAAAGAAGATAGTCTCTCTGTCCCAAAGCATCTTAAAATCTAATGTTACCAGTGCTACCCTAACCAAGAGGGGAAAACAAAGGATTAGGTTTTTGTTGTACTTTTGGTTTTAAGTATATTTTGTTGTTGTTTTTGTAACTCTAGGTACATTTTCTCGTGTGGATTAATCATGAAATGTGCTGCCTCCCCAAAATTGACTTCCAAAAGTACTCCAATAAATGATAAATACACTTCCTTTCATTAACCCGAAGAAGATTGTCATCCTGAAGAGAAGTTTTCTCAATAAGGGGTTGTAATCAAGTCCTGCTGGTGCTGCTGTTGTTAGGTGTCTTCAAGTTGGCACCAACTCATAGCCGCTGTATGTACGACAGAAGGAAGCACTGTTCCTTTGGTACCAGCCTCATAATTGTTGTTATGCTTGAGCCCTGTGAGGCAGTCACAATGGCGATCCATCTTGTCAAAGGTCTTCTCTTCTGCTGGCTCTCTACTTTACCAAGCATAATATCCTTTTCTCGGGACTGGTCTTTCCTGATTATTTACATCCAAAGGCTCAGAGACTAAATCTTGCTATCCTTGCTTCTTCTTCTTCTTCTTTTAAAAAAATAATTTTAGTGGGGACTCTTACAGCTCTTATCACAATCCATCCATCCATCCATTGTGTCAAGCACATTTGTACACATGCTGCCATCATTTTCAAAATATTTTCTTTCTACTTGAGCCCTTGATATGAGTTCCTCATTTCCCCTCCCCCATGGTCCCTCCCTCATGAACCCTTGATAATTTATACAATCGCACCCTCTATGTTTTATACCGACCACTGCACTGTCTCCCTTCACCCATTTTTCTGTTGTCTACCCTCCTGGGTAGGTGTCATATGTAGATCATTGGGATCAGTTCTCTTTTCTCCCTCCACCTTACCCTTACCCTCCTGGTACCTCTATTCTAATTATTGGTCCTAAGGGGTTTATCTGTCCTGAATTCCCTGTGTTGCAAACTCTTATCTGTAGCAGTATAAATACTCTTGTCTAGCCAGACCTGTAAGGTAAAACTGGGATCATGATAGTGAGAGGGATGAAACTTTTAAGAACGAGAGGAAAGTTGTATGTTTCATTGTTACTAGACTGCACCCCGACTGGCTCTTCTCTTCGTTGTGACCCTTCCTTCTGTAAGGGAATTTCCAATTGTCTACAGATGGGCTTTGGGTCTCCACTCTCTCCCACACCCACCCCCCAATTCACATTGATAGGATGTTTTGTTCAAGGTCTTTGAAGCCTGATACCCGATCCCATCAAGACCTTGTGATCACACAGGCTGGCATGCATCTTCCATGAGGATTTTGTTGCTTCTCAACTAGAAGGTCAATTGTTTATCTTCAAGCCTCTAAGACACCAGGCACTATAGCTATATATTTTGATAGTTGAGAACCATCAGTTTTCTTCACCACATTTGCTCATTCTCCCATTTTTTCTTCAGTGATTTTGTCAGGAAGGTGAGCATCACAGAACACTGGATTATTAGAAAAAAAGTGTTCCTGCATTGAGGAAGTACTTAAATTGAGACCCAATGTCCATCTGCTACCTTAATACTTAACATATAAATATAAGTACATAGTTGTATTTATCTGTCATTACATATTATTTTATTTACATATGTACATGCCTGTATTTAGACCGCTATACGTGTCCTTTGCCTCCTAGGTCTTTCATCTATTTCCTTTTACTTTCCTCTTATCCCATTTGGGTTTCAGTAATTCCTCTTGGTTATATTGCCCTTGATTAAGCCCCACCATGAAGCTGGAGAAAGGAAGGCGGGTATAAACCAGCCCAGGGACAACAGAACAACAAGTGATGGAAAATCAATGGAGAAAAGGGCTTAGGATGCCTGGCAGGGTTTAAGCAAGGGCTATCCTTGCTTCTAGGGAGCATACTGGCTGCACTGCTTCCAAGACAGATTTCTTTGTTCTTTAGGCAGTTCTTGGTATTTTCAAACTATTCACCTGAATTGTAATTTAAATGCATTGATTTTCTTCGGTCTTTCTCATTCAATATCCAACTTTTACATGTATATGAGGCAATTGGAAACACCATGATTTAGGTCATTCACACCTTAGTCCTCAAAGTAACTTCCTTTGAATTCCAACCTTTATCTCAAAAGGGATATGTCATTTGGGCTACCCTCTTGAAGTTGTGTTATATGTTTTTCTGTTTTGTGGTATATGAAACCCAGGATTGATGAACCTATAAGGACAGCAAGTAGAGACAAAGTCAAGAAGTCCAGGAAAGAAAATAATATTTGGAAATCTATTGTGGTAGCAATTATACAGTGCTGCTTAACATGATTGAACTATTGAATGATGTATTATATGTATTAAGTCCCAATTAATAACAAATTAAAAAGATAAAATAAACTAATTACTGATAAGGAAAAATAAAATAAAGAGGTTTTGTGGAGTATATTAGCCAGTTCAATGCATCCTTTAATCTCTTGACTGCTGCTTCCATGAGCATTGATTGACTAGTCAAACTATGACAAAATCTTTGACAATTCCTTATTGGTCCAGGTGTAAGGATTTTGGGTTTCTTTGTAAGGATTTTGGGTTTCTTTACATTGAGTTGTAATCCATACTGAAGGTAGAAATTCCCATCTTCATCAGCAAGTGGTTCAAGCCCAACTCCCTTTCAGTAAGCAAGATCATTGCATCGGCATATCACTGGTTCCTCCAAAGCCTTCCTCCAATCCTTATGACACATTCTTCTTCATATGCTCCAACTTCTCCAATTGTTTTTCAGAATGCAGATTGAATAAGTATAATGAGAAGGATATTATATATATATTGATAAGTACCCACTGGGGGGCATACCTTTCTTGATTTTAAATCAGGCAGTATTCAATATACAGTTGCCACATGAACACAATTAAATGTTTGGGAAATCTTACTAGTGTAATAAGTGGAACATTTTCCATGCCAACAATCTTATGCCTAGACCTTAGTGAGAATCACCTTTGGAAAATTCATCTAAAAAATGGATACAAACTGATGTGGTGATGATTGTACAACTCGTCTTGATGGGATTGAACTATTGAATTATATGTATGTATGCATATATGTATATATGAATATGTGAATAAAACTGTTACAGAGAAAGAGCTGGATACATGAGGGACATTCTTTTTTTAAAGCCTTTTATTGTAAATTGAGTGAAGATTTTCAGAGCAGATCAATTTTCCATTTAATAATTCATACGTATTGTGTGTCATCTAATTGATTGCAACCACCATCATGTAGTGTCACTCATCACATTTTCTCCTCATGGTTCCCATTCCCTTTCCTCTTTCTTTCTTAACCTTTCAGAATTTCATTCTTGGGTAATTGCTGCCATTTGGATCTCAAATAGTTGATTTTGCATCCATTTGAGAGGTGTGCATGCCTCCTGAGTGTTACTGTTTCCCTCTAGACCTGTCTTTTGTTTGGCTCAAAATGGAACCCTGGTGGAGTGATTTCATTTTCAGACCCAAAGGAGGATTAAAAGATCCTAAGTGAAGCAAATTGTACACATACCACACAAATCACGTTTAGAAACATAAGTGAAATGCTGCTTTATTTATAACAGTAGCCTTACTCACTTTAGAAATGAAGGCTATTAGTCATTCCAGGAGATCAATTCGTTAAATTGTTTTCAAAATGCTCAAGTTATGTTTACTTACTTGTTATTTCTTATTTTGTCATATTGACTTTGACTGCATAACTTTTTTCCCTAAGTGCCCCTCTTTTCAATTGGACAAAGTTGAATCTTTAACTGGATATGCAGGAAAAGCCTTAGAAAAATGATACATTGTAACTTGTACCCCATTTTATTAAAAATGTCATATAACTAATAAAAATCATACTTATTAAATGTATCTTCCTAATTTTATTTTCTATTTTGAGGTATCCAGTATCTTTAGTTTCTGAGTAATGACAAAGGCAAATATTTTTACTGTTAGTAAATAATATAAGAGAAATACGTTGCAGAGTTTATGGAATAATATATAAATTGTTAGGCTGCTAATCTCAAGTTCAGTAGTTCAAAACTACCAGCCACTCCCAAGGGCAAAGATGAGACTCTCTTCTGTCATAAAGATTTACAGTCTCAGTAACCCACAGGGGCAGTTTCATTCTCTCCTCTAGAGTCTTTAAAGTCAGGATCCACTAAATAGCAGTGAGTAAAGCTGAATAAAATTATGTATCTATATCTTGTGCATATGCAACACAAATTCAAATTCACGAATAAAAACAAATGATTCCTGGGATATTGTTAACTTAAAACAGTTCAATTTACATCCCCAATCAATGTAAAAATATTAATTAAAATTCTTTATTTAAAAGCTGCAATTTTATTCTTTCTCTCTCACTCTCCCTTTTTGTTCTCTCAGCCATAGGTATACTCATCCAATGTATCAGATTAGTTGTCCCTATTTCTTAGTCTTTATCTTTGAAAAATTTCAGACCAATTATTAACTTCATTGCAACTTCTCAAGATAAGTACCACCCAGCTACAACACTTAATTTGTTGTCATATACAAATATTGGCACCTTAATTAAGCTAAAACATTTCTTCAAAGTGGTAAATAAATATTCAGCAATTATTCTCCAAGTGGACTTGAAATAATTCAGGGGATATTTTATGAGAATTTTGCATAGATTCCATTTAAGGCAGCGACAACCCTGAATATATTTGAGGCTGTTTTGAATATGAAAATGTCACTTCATTTTAGCAACATTCTTTTGAATTAAACATTAATATAAATCCACTGCCTCAGATGGAATACAGAATATATAAATGTTCATTTATTAAAAGTTTGGATGATATGATATCCTTTTAGACTGGTGAAGGTTTAAAATGGCACACCCACATGAGTACTCTTCATTGTAATTTTTGCTTGTTCAAAGTATACTTCTAATATATGATTAAACTAGGTGTCAGCAAATATGGCTTGTGCTTAAAATCTAGTCCCTTGCTTATTTTTATAAATAAAGTTTTAACAGAGCAGAGTAACTCTTATGGCTTATTTATTATCTATGGCTGCTTTCAGGATAAAAAAAGCAAAGATTGCTAGTTGTGACACAAGCTGTCTAGCCTGTTAAAACCATGATATTTACTCTCTGCCCCTTTAAAAAGATTTACCAACTCTTGTATGAGACATTTGAAATTGTGTGTGTCTATTTCTTCCTGGTAGCTTCGAGGGGATCATCTCAGCACAGTACAGTCATCTCAGAATTTATTAGATCATAAATTATTGAATATTTCTACTCCCACATTAGCTAAATGCCCCTAACTGATAATATAGCCGCTCATGATACTAAAAGGAACTTGGATTTGTCATCTTTCCTAAGCCCACATTAGAAAGCCAAAAAAAATTGGGGAATTTTCCTTTCTTCTTTGACACTTTTTATCTAGTTTTCATTTCCAAAATCATTAAGCTTATGATAGTAAAATTGTTGATATTGTCAGGGGAGTAGAATTGGGAATGCGAGAAAGAATGCTGCTGTCAAGAGAACTGCCTTAAAATAAATTTATTCCACTAACTCTTTTCTATTTTCATTGTTTATTATTCCTGTCCTTTGTTTCTTGTTTTCATCAATTAAAGAGTGTGTGATTTTCAATAACTAGAACATGGGAACATAACTAACGTGTTTTATAAAATAAGATTACTTTATTCCTCATTATAATCTGTATGTGCATGTGTATTTTTATGCATGCGTATTCCAACATTACTCTTGTGTAAAGCAAGCTAGCATTATTGGTCAACAATCCAAAGTATCTTTGCTATTAGAAGGAGGTTCAAAGAAAATGGATGCAGTATTAGTACCATTCTGCCCATGAAGTCCAATTTAGATTCAGTACGATGTGTTCCACTGTACAGCTATCCTATTAGAGGAGCCGTAGGAGCTTACAAAATGCCCACCTGCTGGACATACTTAAGAGAATCAGATTGGAATGATTCATCTTAGTGATGCCTCCAAAACGGCACATGCGTAGCTCATGGAGAGAGTAGCAAATGACCATTATGCCTGTTATTTCGTAGCCTTTCCCTCTCCCTTGCTTTTTACTCTGTTAGTCTCTCAGATAGATAGACACCCCCCCCCCAAGCATATTCACACAGCAAGGCGGTGGTTGTTGTTGAGTCGGCATGTACAGTAGAGCATACACTGCCCGGCCCTGCACAGCCTCACAATTGTCATTATGTTGGCAGTCACTGTGTCAATCCATCACCTTGAGGTTCTTCCTCTTCTTTGGTGACTCTCTTACTTAGCAAGTATGATGTATTTTTCCAGGGAGTGGTTTCTTCTGATACCATGTCCAAGTATGTGAGACAAGGTCTTGCCATACTTGGGATTAATATACATTCTGGTTGTACTTTACCAAGACAGATATGTTTATCCTTTTCACACTCCATGGTACTATACTTTTAGTATTCTTGAAAACATCATAATTCAACGGTATTAATTATTTTCTGCTCTTCCTTATTCATCATCCAGTTTTCATATGCATATGAGGGAATTGAAAATACCATGATGTACCTTATTATTGATAATTCTACCTGTGTTAATCTGGGTAGACTAGAGAAACAAATTCATAGACACTCATATGGATATAAGAAAGGTTTACATACAAGAGTAATTGAATATTGAAAAATGTCCCAGCCCAGTCAAGATCAAGTCCTTAAGACAAATATTAGCCCATATGTCTGATACCAATCAAGTCCTCTTCAGACTTACAAAATACATCCAATGAGGCCGAATGCAGGAGGATTACAGGTGAGTGGGTTGGAAGTATTGTGGATCCAGTTGTGTTGTAAGCATCTCAGCACTGGCAGGAATCTCTACATGGCTTCTTCATCTCCAGAGGTCTGGTTGCATCAGGGTAGGTTCATGTGGCTTCTCAAGTTCCCAGGGCTTAGCACCACGTGTTTTATCAGTAGTGCATCTCTCAGGGAGTGAGGAGAGAGAGTGTGTCTCCCACCTCCAAAGAGGAAATACAGGAGTTCCCAGAATTCACAGGAGAAAGCAATTCCCACATAGAGGTCTCATTGGCTGTGCTCTGATTGATAGATTAGACTGCACCCCTTCACTCTTAATCCTATCATGTCCAAAATTGACACAAGATTATGTAACTACCACACTACCCATTATCATTAAAAGGCCAATGCTTTATCCAGAGAATGGGTTGAGAGTGTTGTTCTCAGGAACCTTTCCAGAAAAATAAAACCAAGAAAACATATTTACTGCCATCCAGTAAATTCCAACTAATAGTGATTCTATGGGGCAGAGTAGAATTTCCCCTTTGGTTTTCTGAGACATTAAAGTTGACATGTGTAGACAGCTTCATCTTTCTTGCCTGGAGACGCTGTTGAGTTCAAACTGCTGACCTTGTGATTAGTAGCTCAATGGATAGCCCTTTACACCATCAGAGAACCTAATTGGGCTTAAATCCTCATTCCATCTTAAGACTTCAACCATAGCTATTGAACTTAAATGAGTTATATAACCTATCTCTATCTTGTGTTGTTTATTTGTAAAGTGGGGATAATAGCATACTGTCGCACTGCATTACTGTAAGTACTAAATTATGTAATACCAGTAACTTACTATTTCCCTCTAAGAAAATTTATACCTAATTAAAAACAAATCTTTCTTTGTATTTCTCAACTACCAACTACATCTTTTCCTTATACATTGCATTGACTTTCATGGCTCACAGTCTGCATTTTCTTTATCTTACTTATCATTACTATATGCCATATGTGTGTATGTTTATATGTGTGTTTTAAATGAACTTTAAGTCTAAATTTTCACAATTTCAACTGATCCAATTCAAAAATAATTGTATTAACTGGTTTTAAAATTAAGAATCTTTGCTATGCTAAATTTCTGTAAAGTGGACATCAAATTTACAAGGATTCCCCCTTGGAAGATTGGTAAGGCATTTTATATGCTTTTTAATTTTGCATTAGTATTATTTTTTATTTGGACAAGGAGAATGAAGGGTGTGTTCAAACAACTTTGACTTTAAAGACACTAACACTCTGCAAGTCCAGTCTTTCTATTTCAACTAGCATCTCACCAATGTCACAATCACAATCTAGTTCAGGTGATGCTTTGTACATTTAAGCATTTAGGCAAAATCTCTGTTATTCTTCATTACCAACAGTATCCATTTTCAACCTTTTCCATGACCTGGTGATACTTTTGCTTCCAAAATTAATGACTGGGAAACTTGGTTCCAACAGGATGCTGTATTACTGAATCTCAAATGCATTAGTTATGCCTCACCATTCTTGTTCATGCAATTTCTTTTGTCTAGACTATCTACCACCCTGTCCTTTCCACATATAAACTCAGTGTGTTTGAAATCCCTAAGAAGGAATTCTTCCTTAACAATTCAAGAGCATATTGACTGTTCCATCTTTATTAGTAAATGGATTTTATATGTATAAAACCAGTGTTTGCCTTTAGAATATATTCATTTATTCTTTAAATGGGTATTTAGTGACTCCCGCATGCCAGAAACTGAATCACTTTCAGTGATATATAATATACAATGTGGTTTCTGTCATTAAGGTGTTATCAGATGAATACATCAGAAATTATATTTCAGGGTGTCACATCCTGTAGCAGAAATGTGATAGCAGAGCTCAAAGGAGAAGCATCTTTGATCGAAACTCTCCTAAAGCGGATATTGTCAGTGAAATGCTATTGGAAGGGCTCTTGCTAATAGTTGCTCTAATAAATTCCCGAGATTAGGCCTGTGTCTTTGCTGAATCGTTCAGGAAAACAAAAGCATAGAAGAGCATAATTCTGTGACCTACAACCATTGTTCACTCTTCAAAAGCAATGCTTCACGTAAACATTATTTCTAGATGCATCATTTCAAAGATATCTTATTGTGAATAGCGCTTCCAGGATCACATATAAATAAGTATGCACACACACACATACATATATGGAAAATTTCATTGACAAACTGAAATTCAAGGCCAAATTTTCAGCAAATAAATTGTGCTTCTTTTTGGAATTAAATATGTAAATATTGTACATATAAATGAGTCAATGTGAAACTGTGAAAGGCAGTTTTACAATAAATACCAATCTATCGGAAATTCTGCTATTGTGGGCAAGATGATGCATCTGTCTTTAAGAGATTTTCCATATATATCAGGTAATCAAATTATGAGGGGGATCCAAAAATTTTGTGTAAAACAGAAATTAAAAGATAATAAAATCATTAACACAGTTAATGTCTTATAGATTTACCCTTTCCTCGGGGGCATGGCAAGAGTAGATGAACAGGAATGGGGAGCTAATAACGATGCATAAAAGAATGAAGAACATGTTCTAGAACTGATTGTGGCAATAATTGTACAGCACTTCTGGATCTGACTGAACTATTGAATTGAATGATAAGTGAATTATATGTTAACCAAACTGGTTGAAAAGCGAATGAAATTGTCCCATGACTTTTTCAATGGCCCGGCATACATGAATAGGAGGGGGACTCTAACTACGAAGTACAGTTTGACATAAGACCAACTATGTATAAGCACAGATACATTATGGCTTTCAAGAGAAACGGCTCTTCAAAATGTTTAGCAGATTTTGAGAACAAACAGATTAAGCAAAATGAAAGGATACAAACATGTGGCTTCAGGCAAGATATAATCAGTTAAAGCTTAATTGTTGCTGATATATATATATATATAATTTAAAATTCATTGTTGTGTTGATTAATATTTGATAACTGCCATGGCAGTTTTCCATGGCAAGAGTGGGGAGCGTGGGATAAGAAGGGATTTGTAACATGGGTCTGTTTTGGGGGTGCAAATACTCCCAATGTCGGTAATGTCGGGAGCCCTTTTATGAATTGGGCTGTGAAACCACCAGCAGCTCTGTGGTAGAGAAACTGCATTTCTGTGCATAGTTAAAGTCTCAGGAACCCACAGGGAGTAGCTGTGATACAGCATTGACTCAATGCCAATGACTTCTGTTTGGTTTGGGTGTGTAATTTCAAGGTAGCAAAATGACATCACTGAAGGTCGAATTAGAAAGAAAAACCGTTTAGGTACTCAAGAATTGGCAAAAGTTTGTTGAACCACACCACTTGTTTAAATGTTTGGAGGCCCTTCCAAATAAGACTCAGCATTCTTTTTTATATGTACTATTTGTATGTCATTAAATGATGATTCACTCTGGGATTCTCCAATGCAGCATTGAAGACAAAAGATCATAGCTTCACTCATCATTCATCTGGCCCTTGCTGAAATATGCTGCTTGAATTGTGGCATCCTTGTCTTGGATGAGCAAACCATATTTTCAAAATGTATTACAGTTTTATTGGCACTTCTACATATCACACAAATCAATAGTCAGTCATATCAAGAAGAGTTGTCTAATCATTGTCAAAATCAACCTTAGAACATTTTCTTCTTTCTTGTACTAATTGTTATTAGTGTAATGAGTTTCTTAATTGTGGCACAAATATGTACAACAAAACACTCCCCAATTCAACAACTTCTACACATATAAAGCACTTCTATTGATTATATTCTTCAAGTCATGCAAATATTATTGATATCATTTTCAAGATTATTCCACCACCATTAACAAAATCTCTATGCCCCCCAAGCATCGTTCTCCTTCACATATGGTAATTATTGGTCAACTTTGGTTTCTTCTTTTAAAAAAATAATTTTATTGATATAATATTCACCTAAAATACACTACTATGGTAAGTACTTTTTAAAAGAGTGGTATGTATACCATCTTAACCAAGCCTAGTGCTCCCTCCCTCTTCCCACATTCATTGTTTGCTCCCCAAGTCCCCTCACCTTCCCAGGCCCTCATGCCCAATAAACTATTTCATAAGTTATTGTGTCTATGAATCCACTCCTTCTGTGCTTCATAAATTGGTAAACCTAACAGAAACAATAAAAACAAGTACAAAATGAACCAGAAAGGAAATAACAATAATATAAAAATAAGTATAAAAATAATAAAAATATATAAATAAAATAAGAAAGAAAAGACAATAAAAATATTTTTAAAGCCAGAGAATAAAATTCTGTTATGGAACAAGCAAGACATATTTGAACCCAGAGTAAATTCAGCTTTGGTCAAGAGGGAGGCCAACTAACCAAGTGTCATAACTATGACTTGATCTACCATAATCAAGTTTTCAATAATCTCTGTCTGATAGTAAAACTGTTCTATTCTATTGCGTGTGGCTTTCCAGTGGGATCTGCCAGAGTTTTAAACTAACTAGATACCCTGAAGATGAATTGGTGGCTCCCATTGTCCTCCATAGTCTTCTACAAATTAGGTGTTCACAATTGAATCTCTGATATTTTCCCTTTCATCATATATGCATATTATTATCATTATCTTTGTAGCACACAGGTTGGTGTGTTTCTTCATTGTGAATTTATTTGACACCTTACTCAGATGGCTGCTTGTTTGAACACAAGCCATTAAGACTCCAGACACTATTCCAATTGACAGCCAGGCACCATCTACTTTCTTCACCACATTTTTTTTAGCACCATTATCTTCAATGATCTCTTCAAGAAGGCAAGCATCAAGCTGGGCCATGTTATCAGAACTAACTGTTCTTGGATTGGGGCCAGAATGCAGTGGGGGCTCAAAATACATCTGCTTGTCCACAGGTTATGACTCTGGTTTACTTTGCTGGTCGTAGTATGACAAAAACCAAAAACAATAAGAACAACTTTACATGAAAAACAAACAAGCAATAATAATAAAGAAAACATTGTCGATCATCCCTCTAGGGTATAAGACAATTGCATTGATCACATCAATAATTTATACACCGTCATATAATTTAAGGTATTGTTGATATGATGAGTCAGTCTGAGTATAGTCCAACTGCCTGCTGCAATCGGTGACTTGTTGCTTGGTAGAGATCAGTTTCATAATTGATTGGTCTCTGCCTGCAGTAAGCAGGGGTGATTAGTGTGAGGGACATTTTCCTGTAACATTTTTTATAGGATAGAGCCTTCCTTATCAGATTAATACCTGTCCTATTAATGTAAGCAGAAGATTGAGATACTAAGTATCAGGTTCTGATACATGTACCAGGGTTCCCTTACATTGGATGGCCACTAAGGTAAGGGTCCCACCCAAGGTCCAATGGCTAACATTTCCAAAGTCTTGGGGTGGTCATCCTCAGTACTCCTGAGGTAGGGCTCTGTTATCTCTGTCTGGATTCCATGTTGAGTCTTTCTGGTGTGACCTTTGGGGGATGTCATGTAACCTGTAAGGCCAGCATCTAAGGTCATCATGCTGCTTAGTCCATGACATGGTTCACTGAGGGTTAAGCAGAAACATAGAATAGGATTTATTCTCCCCTTAGTTTCACTATAATTGTTGCTTAGCATCCATTCTTGATGTGATTCAATCACAAATGTTGATTGAGAAAACATTGACTCTTTATGCAGGCTCTCATGGACATAATAAAAAGCCACACTCAGGAGCATACTTTCCAGCTTCTTATAATTAACCTTGATGAGGAATTTGTGGAGCTTTTATGGTATTCTGAATATGTAGGAAACTTCTACAAGATCAAGAAGAACATGAATTGGTGCTCAGAGATTGTGAAATTCAATGTTAGCTACATATGGGAACTTACGTACATTAAAAGTATTCAAACTTTTAATGCCATGGAAACACAGATCCTCAGGCAACTGCTTTTTTCTGATGTCAACTGAGTCAAAATAAAATATCCCCTTAAAAGGTGCAGGGGGAGAAGATTTCCCTTTAAGCATCATCTCACAAAAGGAAACAGCTATCTGAGATCAGAACATGCGATCTCCCTTAGTCAAAAGATTATATAGTTCACAAGTCCACTTGTAATTTTTCAACATGGTTAGTTTCAAAAACCAAGGCGTTATAACGAAAATCACGTTACGACCACAAAAGATCACAAAATTGAGGATGACTATAATATTACATAACAGATATTGTGTCATTACATAAGTATCAAACCATTAAGAATTATGGTCCAACCAAGTTTACACATGACCTTAATGAGCATAACCAGTATTATTTTCTTTTCCCACGCATTTGTTACTGCCAGCTATTATGTTGTTCATGTGCAAATAAATGGAGAGTAGATTTTTTTGCTATTAAAGTAAGTGATATAGGTCAGATAACAAGTCTCAAGATATATAAAAACCAAAATTGATTCCTAGTTTGAGATTTATTAATTTAACATTTAGTTTCTCTCTCTCCAAAATGGTTTCATTAGTTTCTAACAGAGTCGTCTCAGCACTATCTCATACACACTAATTTAAGACTTGCAATATGTATCATGGCATATTAAAAATAAATTATAGAAAAATGTACATAGCAGTTTTATTGCTTTGTTTATCAAATCACAGGTGGGATAGAAAAAAGAAAAACAACAAAGTTCACGCTTTCCAGGGAAGATTTTAGCGTTTCAAAATTCTTCAAAGTTTAATAGCATTCCTTTAGTATTTTTAAGATATGCCTTCATTTTATGAGGTCAACATTTCCAAGTGAGTTTTCAATTTAAAAAGATATACAAAGTGAAAAATCTTGAGAACCATTTGCCATTACGTTATAAATTTCAGGTAATCATTTCATAGTGGGTTACTCTTCAAGCTGCTGACCATAAGGTCAGCAGTTCAAAATACCAGCTACTCTGCAGGAGAAAGATGAAGCTTTTTACTCCTATAATGATTTCCAGCCACAGAAATCCACTGGGGGAAGTTCTATTCTATGCTGTAGGGTTGCTATGAGTTAGCGAAGCTAGACTATACAAAGAAGAATGCAGCATCAGGATTGGAGGAAGGCTTATTTATGATTTGCAAATGACACATCCTTGCTTGCTCAGAGTGAGGAGGACTTTAAGCACTTGCGGATGAAGATCAAGGCTTGCAGCATTCCTTATGGCTTACAGAGCTCAATGTGAAGAAAACACAAATCCTCAAAACTGGATCAATAGAGTAACATCAAGATAAATGGAAACAAAATTGAAGTTGTCAAGGATTTCATCTTGCTTGAATCCATAAGCAAGTCTTGTAGAAGCAGCAGTCAAGAGATCAAATGATACATTGCATTAGGTAAATCTGCCACACAAGCCCTCTTCAGGGTTTTGAAAACCAAAGAGATTACTTTGAGGTATTTTCAGTTACCCCATTTGTATGTGAAAGTTGTACATTGAATGAGGAAGGCTGGAGAAAAATTGATGTGTTTGAACTATGGTGCTGTTGAAGAATAGTTAAAGTATCAAGGATTGCCAAAGGAACAACAACAAAATTGTCTCCCTGAAAGTACAGCCAGAATGCTCCTTTGGGGCAAAGATGGCACGGCTTCATCTCATACACTTTGGGCATGTTTACAGGAAAGACAAGTCCCTTTGTAAAGTAGAGGGTCAGTGGAAAAGAGGAAGGCCCTCTCCGAGATGGATTGACACAGTGGCTGCAAAATGGGTTCAAGCAGAGGGTCCATGGTGGGGATGGCTTAGGACCTGGCGGTGCTTGAGGAGAGGGTCACTCGGAGTTGGGACGGACATGATGGCATTAACATGAGTTGGACTTAAGTTGATGACAGTGAGGGAGCACTGCTTTCAACAGTTGTCTCAAAGTAAAATCAGTGCTTAATCAAGCCGCGGGGTTTTTGTGGGTCAATGAAGGGATCCTGACTCTTGGCAACACAATAGGACAGAGTAGAACTGCTCTTTAGAGTTTTCTAGGCTGTAGTATTTATAGCAGAAAATTGCCCTGTCTTTTTATCAGCTGGAGACTGTGTTGACCTTTCAGTTATCAGCCGAGCACTTAACCATTGTATCACCAGGGTTTCTTAATCAAGGAAAAAATATCCTAGTTCAATCTTCTCTCATTTGGAACAATTGTCTACAAGTATAAGTATGTGGAAATTACTTTAAAAATACATTGAAGTGTTTTTTCAAATTAATCTTGGAATTAATAAATGATACTTGAAGAAACAGCAACTGCATTACAGGAATCATGGCAAAGGATCATTTTCCTCTTCTAAATCAAAGAATCATTGTTCGCTTTTAAGTCAATTCACATTTCTTATGCCATCCAGTTTTCAGGGCTCATATGACTGAACCAAGTCAAAGAATAGCTAAAGAATCTCACCCAAATTAACTTAAGTAGTGACTTTTAACACTTAAAGTCATTATAATAATTTTGTAGAGACCAGAATCTAAGTAGAGCCATATAATGTGTGGGGCAGGGGTCAATTATGGAATACTTCATTGTAGGTTTCCTCTAGCAGGAACTATCTCTAAGGAATACCAACACATTTCAACGTGCATTTCTATTCTCAAAAACAAGGGCATTTCTGTACAATGCCTAACATTTCAGAAGCAGAAATTGAGAGAGCCTGGCCTTGGCTGGTGAGAAAGAGCTAATGGCTAGGCCAGCAGGGTTCCAAAGGAGATAATGGCATCCTACTGGTTAGTAAATCTTAATGTAGCTCCAGAAGGCAGGCAATTGATTTTCTGAGCTCTAGTGAGGTATCTTTATTTCCCAGAGTGGGGATATAAGCAGAGTGGAGGCTAGTGTTCACTTTTTGAAAGTGATGCACGCTTTTAGTGCGTGGGAAGAAGTATGGCAGCCTGCTCACTTCATAGTGAACTCTGTTTAATCGATGCATCCAATTACAATATTTGTATTTTAAGAATATTTCTGCAAATCAAGTTTCACACCACTCACTAGGTTTAA
Organism: Tenrec ecaudatus; assembly: GCF_050624435.1. Taxonomy (NCBI): domain Eukaryota; kingdom Metazoa; phylum Chordata; class Mammalia; order Afrosoricida; family Tenrecidae; genus Tenrec; species Tenrec ecaudatus. The sequence goes on along the minus strand of NC_134548.1, from coordinate 28,737,825 downwards.
ATGGATTGACCACATTCACCCAGCAAAGCATTAGCTATTGGGAATTTACGGTTCTGTGGTGGCACAGTGGTTATGTGTTGAGCTGCTAACAGCAAGGTCAGCAGTTTGAAACCGGCAGTCACTCCACAGGAGAAAAATGAAGCTTTCTAATTGCCTAAAGAGCTAGTCTTAGAAACCCACAGAGGCAGTTCTACCTGGTCCTAGAGGGTTGCTATGAGTCAAAATTGACTCCAGATTTATGAAAGAGAGAATGAGAAATTGTAACTTCTAACATGAGGTAAAATATACTCCTTTATTCTTTGTATCTGGGCATGGCTATGTAACTTGCTTTAGTCAATGGGACATTAGCAGAAGTAATTCAAGGAGTGACCTGGAAGGTGCCTTCTCTTGACATTTCTGAGCTGTTCTGTCCACATATAAGGAAGCCTGGGTTAATCTAATGAGCAATCACATGGCAAAATTTCAGCTAAACCAAATAAAGTCCTAGGCACAGGCTCAGACATAGTCCAGTGAGCAAATAAGTGATTATTGTAGAACTCACTACATTTGATGCAGGGAAAGTTGTTATGAAGCATCGACTACAGCAGTCTGATTAAGCCAGATATAGGAACCTGATATAAAGGGGTGTGATGAATCTGTAGGTAAACCAGTTATGGGACATATACCACCTGACCCCCTGGCCCCCCAAAAGAGTTGTGTTCAACAAATTCCTCTTTGGGATTCTAAAGAACACAAAGGGAAATCTTGAGATTATATAGAATCATAAATTTAAAAGATTGTTTACTTTGGAGAATGGTGACTAGTTTTTAGCCATTTGTAATGGAGGAAACATTTTGAGCAGAAAGAACATCAGAGATACACAGAGAAATGAAAAAAAATGAGTAGTGACACTTGTGACCACAGAGGGTCATAATATGACACATTTGTAGATCCCATTTCTACTCTAAATGAGACACAGTATATTTTGATTCCTAAGCAAATCATTCTATATGATTCTACCAAGGGTTTAGACTTTTGGTGGCAAAGATTTGATCTTTGCTCTTTTAAGTGAAGTAATCAATTATAACAAAGATTAATCAGATAAAATAAAAGAAAAATGTGCGACTAAAATTAGAATAGAATAAAAATAAACTTATTTTCATGCCTGTGTTATTTTGTTAACATTAACATCAATCACTTTTACTTTGTTTTAAACGGAATAAAAACAAAATATTGGCTATATACTAGTAGCCAATATACTAAGAGTTGAAGAGTACTAATATTGAACCAATGTTAACATCTTAGTTTCACTCCCTATAATATTTTTGGAACCTTTAAATAAGAAAAAAGTATTTCAGCGGTTAGAGGTAGGCAAAAAATATTTCAAAATATAAATATTTGAAAAAAACTGGCTAAGGAATTTACACATTTTAATGTTTTGTCCATTAAAATGGCATGAGATTATACAGGAGATTTTTTTTCATTCCCTAAAATAAAATGATGGCATACCACCAGAAAACTTACTGGACATTTTGAGAATTTATTTACTAAAAATAACCAGGTAGAATTATTTGAAAAATGAAAGTTGAGAATATTTCAGATAAAAGGAAGGAAGGAGAGGTCTGCTGTGTATGGGGGAACTAGTCTTAAATTATCTCTAGAAACTCTTTAATGAGTTCGAGGAATATAAGCAAGATCTAAAGCAGAAATCTTGTCAATTCATTACCCAGTGTTTCTTAGACATTCCCACTCCCTAATATACGGAGCTACCAGATGTCTGTCAGTTTGTCAAGTTGTCAAAAATGTCATTTTGCTTGGTATTCACAACCAACGCCCATGGAAGCTGCAGTCCAAAAATCAAACAACACATTGCAATGGCCGAATCCGTGTTGAAGAGCAAGGATCCAAGCCGTGGTATTTTGAGCAGCATCATACATATATGCATGATGGACAGTGAAGAAGGAATTCCGAAGAAGAATCAGTGAATTTGAATTCTGTTGCTGGTGAAGAATACTGTAAATACCATGCATTGCCAGAAGAACAAACAAATCTATCTTGGAAGCAATGCAGCTAGAAGGCTCCATGAAAGCTGAGATGGCAACACATTGTATCAAAGATTTGGGGGCATGTTATCAGGGGAAAAAACAGGACAGCACATCGTGCTTGCTAAAGTGGACTGTCAGTAAAGACAAGGAAGACCCTTGACAAGATGGATTGACACAGTGGCTGCAACACATGTTCAAACATAACAACTGATGAGGACGTTGGAGGACCAAGTAGTATTTCCTTCTGTTGTGCCGGGGATCACTATAAGGTGGAGCCTACCTGATGGTGTCCAACAAGGGCAGTGTGCACAGAGCATGATTACATTCTTGTGAAACGACAAATACACTTCCCGATGGAAATTCCGACAACATATTAAGATTGGTAGTATCTCCAAATAAAGGAAGTGTGGCATAGTGAATTATTATGACCTAAGTCAGGACTACCGACAGTTGTTATACTGTGCCAAAGTTATTGTGCTGATTTTTACTTTCCAAGCCATTCTGGTGAATGTTAAAGCCATATCTAGGAGCAAGAGGAGAGAATGTCAAGTTCAAATGAAATATGTGATATGGTACATGTTTTCCATTTTTAATATAATCACTGTGCAAGAAGCATTTGAAGCAGGTAGGAGTGGTAGGACTGTGAAGCAGATACAATATATGAGGCATATGGTAGCAAACTAGGTTTGGAGTTAAAGAAGAGGCAAGGGTCAAAGATCATGATGACTTTGACTTAGGCTACACAATTAGCTAAATGGCAAAGCAAGAAAGATGAGTTGGTTTGGGGTCCTTAATGGGAGAGCAAGCAGAGAATGGTAGATAATGGGCTAGGGTGGTAGGGAGATGTTGAGGCAACATGGAGATAACTCAGTAAATATCTCCAGAGGGAAACGGTATTACATGGATTCTTTCAACTAGAGGTCACTGAAGGATGTACAAAGCGGTCCAGTGAGAGAAGCAGATCGTAAGGAGAGGAAGAGGCGGCGATCAGCACTTCAGGAAGGCGAGAAAGGCGAAGAACGCAGACGCAGACAACAGTGAAGAAGGCATCAGAAGCAGTCCCTGCTGACATTAACCAAATCCAAAGATTCTGGCTCGACGTTTGCCTTACTGCTGCGTTAGGAGAAACAGGAAGTTTACTCAGAAGGAAAACTAGAGGACCAAGGTTAACGTGAACTTTCGGACATTTCAATGATTTCCCTTGCCTGTCACTGACAGAAGCAAAAGAGCACCGGCCGTGTTCCAAATGGTTCTCGTCTTGGATTTTCTTCGGCGAAACTTGCTCTTTTTCATGTGACAAATAAACGACTCTACATGAACTTGAATCCGTTGTTCTTATCTTGTTTGCAAAATTGTGTTCTCAATGTCATTCACGTGATTGCTTGCTCGCAAAAAAATCTGTTTTTAAAATATTAATTTTCCTGGGGCGTGACCCAAGGAAACCGAAATGGCTACTGTGTGATAGAGGATTGATGGTGAGTGCAAAGCAAGCCAAGGGAGAGTTGGAAGCCATCCATCGCTGGCGCCTTCTGTGCTCCAGTGTCACGGCCATCTAGTGCCTCAGACTCACAGCGACCCCACTGTACAGTGCACAGTTTGAAGGGACCAGAAAGCCATGTCCTTCTCCTTCAGAGCAATTAGTGAATTTGAACTGCTGACCTTGAGGTTAGCAGCCCAATGCATAACCCACTATGCCACCACTGCTGGTGGGCACAGATCAATTCATAAATGAATGTCGGTAACATTAAAGCAACTACCGTAAGTGGAGCTATTTAATTAGTATCCTGAATAGATGTGAACTTGGAACTGCTGCTTGGGAACATCCTCTTTTATTCTGATGCTGATCCTCGGTCTCCGTGATAATGTATAGAAGACAGGGGTTCCATGCCTTGTCTAGATTTGAATAATTTGATCCCTAGAGTCCCCTTTGCTGTGGTTTTAATGGCTATTGTGTCTGTTCAAATAAAATTCAGGTTTTGACCTGAAAAAGTCTGTTCATTTATCATGCTACAGCACTCTGTTTTGACAATCCGGTATGTATCAAATACTCTATAGGATTCTGTTCCAGAGAAAAACATTGTGAATAGTTCCAAAAATAAAAGACACATACGCATATTTTAACACACATGCACACACGTCAAAATAGTTGTGTTCCGATTCTATTCCTAGTCTTTGTACGCAACCTAGGTGTCCTGGTTGAAAAGGGATATCTCTCCCCACCCCAATCAAAATGCTCCCCCTATAGTCCCAAATCAAAAGAACCAGAGAATGTAATTTGGATTTTAAAATGCATGGCCCTTTATGCAATATGATTTATATTCGGAAACATTTCCTCATTAGTTCTTTGGAGACATTCTTTCAGATTTTCTAAAGCATAATGTATAACACTTAATTGTATGTTTTGTAATTCAAATAATTGTTCCCACATCTTTTCACGTAGATGGTTAATTTTCCTTTCTCCTACTCTAGTATGGAGTAAATATTATAACTGATTTGAATAACAATTCTGAGTTGAAATGGATTATTGTTTCTAATTCTTCATTTGTTCACTGCAAAAGAAGCATCCATGCCTTCTACTGGACTCTACTGCAGTAGGCAGAATATATATTTCCAATACATTGGCACTAAACTTGGCTATGGCTCACATTGGCCGATGGAATGTGTGTGAGTGGGAAATTGTGCCTACTACAAATGGAGCCATGAAGCCATGTTATATGTTTTCACAAGCTCTCATAGAATTTTTTCTCTTCCAGGAGAAAAGCACACTTCAGGTAGTCCATTGTGTCACAACACACACTCCAAAATGATGACATACAGAATAAGTTTGAATAGAAGCCTAAAGCTGGAATCCAGTCTATCCCAGTAAAGCACAGGGGAGTGCATATGAAAATAGTTTAAAAAATAAACTGTAGACTCCTGACCACGAAGTAAACAACTGACACATCAAACCTCTGATTTGGGGAAGTTGTTTGTAAGCAGCACTCTGATTGGCTCATATATAATAGAATAGAAAGGTATGGTACTATTGTCAATTGCTTCCCTTTCTCATGGAAATTGTTGCAAAGTACAGGAGAGGTGAAGGTAGTAATAGGGATGAGGTAATGATATATTAGGTTTAAGCAGTTTAACAAACCTTTACTAGGTTCCAACTGCGTACAAGGCTGTGGGTTCTTCATCAGCTAGAAATCCAAAACTACTGATTGTGTGACTGAGGTCTATACATGCAATAGCAAATAAGGGGAAAATATGTCAAAGAGAATAAAAATCATCTTAAAATCTCACCCTTATCAACGATATGATAATGATCATTTTATTTCATAGATATAATTTAAGTACTTAAGAATTTTTATTTTTATCTTCTGTTCTATTGACTTTATTTCATTTAATATTTGAATACTCACTCTCCAATTCCTGAACTGCTCTTCCTATCTTTACTTCTTCTTTAGAAAAGGATCAAACAATTAATGTCAAAAAAGGAGGCATTTTTTAGTCCAACCACTTTAGTTTAGAACATATTTTCTTGATACTTCAATTCAATAGCTTCCATTATTTTTGTATAGTTTTGATTTTGTTTTATTAATAGATAATTTCAGAAGGTCCACAATCAAGAATATTTGCCTATGCACAATTATCGGAGTCAAATGGATCATGGGGAGAAGGAAGAGCTGTTTCTAGTTAGCTTATTTAAATAAATAATTTATTGTTTTAGAGTTGAATGGTAAGCAGTCTCTCTGTAATTTACTTAAGCAAAAAATGATGTCAGGAGCTCAAGATAAAACAGCTAGAGAAAGAACTGTGGTTCACAGTTTCCTTTATGCTATTTTACTTTTAGAGGGAACATGAAGCTTTCGGTTCCTCAAGGATGTTGGGGTGGAAATGTAACATCTCATCATCTGCTTTCTTTAATCTTCCTGTGAAATATTTTAATGAAAAATTTCTCCACATCTAGGAACTTCCATTTCCAGGAAAATTGAATATATGTACTTTTTTTATTCCTTCTGCTAAGTACAACTAAAAATATTAGGAGAGGCTTCAAATGAATTTGCATAAACTTTTGGAAGCCCCCTCATGTGCACAATATATTTATTATATTTTTGAAAGGTGGAAAGAATAAAGTAGACTATCTAGGAAAATCCTGTCTAAGAAACACTATAGTAGTAAAATCAAAAGCAAACCAAATTCACTGTCACTGTTTTTCCTACTCATAACTACCCTATAAGACAGGGTAGACCTGACCCCGTGTGGTTGTGATACTATAACTCTTTACAAGAATAAAAAGCTTCATCCCTCTCCCAAGGAGTGACTGATGATTTCAAACTGTTGACCTTGCACTTAGCAGCCCTATGTATTACCTCTACACCATCATATTCTCATAGACAGCTCACAGTTCCAGGATTATCTATTTCATTTGGTCTCTTATATCTTGTTGTAGAGAGTCTGTCAGCCTAGTTTGGCATCTTGTATGCTTCCTAGAGATAGATTACACACACACACACACACACACACACACACACCTACCTCATATAGACTTAAGACTTGAAGATGTTGACAACTTCTCATTGGCAAAATTGTCAATGGAAGCAGATAAAATAAGCCTTAACAAAAGCCAACTCTCTCACCAGAGGACCAGGAAGGGGAAAGTCCAAAAAGAAAGAAAACAACTGCTCTATTCCAGCCAATTCCATTCCCCACCAGCAGTTAAGAAACCATTGCTGCAAGGCTCCTAGGCTCCTTCCAGGACAGGGATCAGAAAAGGCCAAGTAGGGAGCTGGTATGGTTATAAAGGTTGTCCCAACATCAACCAAACAGTGTCAATGAAGAGCACAAATGGAACTGGAACCTCTACCAAAACCATTGTGACTAGATAGCATTTATTTTCCCTACTGAGGTGATATCTTGCACTGGGGGTGGGGGGTGGCTGTGTTCCAACTCATAACAACTCATAACAACTACTGCCTGGTCCTGTACCATCTCCACAAACATTCCTGTGTTTGAGTCTGTGGTTGCAGTCACTGTCAATCTACCTTTGGATAGTCTTCCTCTTTTGTGCTGACCCTCTACTTACTGTACCAAGCACAATGTCCTTCTCCAAGTGATTGGTTGCACCTGATAACAAAATATCTGAGACAAAGCCTCACCATTCTTACATCTAAGGTGAATTCTGAATGTACTTTTTCCAACACAGATTTGTTCTTTCTGGCTACAATTCTACTCTGGGCTTCTATATTCATTGTCCATTTTTCACAGGCACAAGAGGTAAATGAAAAGATCATAGTTGGGGTCAGCTGCACCTTAGTCTTCCGAAGGACATATTTTCTCTTTAATATTTTCAAGAGGCAAGGTGCAGCACATTTATCTAGTGCCTTAGGCCATGTGATTTCTTGCTTGCTGCTTCCATAAATTTTTATTGGCATCCAAGTAACATGAAGTTCTTGGCAACTTTAGTTATTTCTCCATTTAACTTGATGCTATCATTTGTTCCAGTTGTGAGGATAATAATTTTCTTTATATTGAGTTGTAAGCCCTACTGAAGGCTGTAGTATTGGATTTTCATCAGCAAGTGCTTCATGTCTTCTTCCTGTTAAACATGCTATATTGTGTCATCTGCATTTCACAGGTGGTTGATGAGCCGTCTTCTGATCCTTGTGCAACATTATTGTTAACAGAGTACAGCTTCCCAGATTCTATACTTAATACAGATTGAATAAGCAGCAGGAAATGATATCACCTTGACACATTCCTTTCTTGATTTAAACCATGCAGCGTTCCCTTATCCTGTTCAAATAACTGCTTCTTGGATTATGTACAGATTCTGCCTGAGCACAATTGAGTGGTCTACAATCCCAATCTTCATAATATTATCTATGATTCTCATGGGACCCCAAAGGGTAGAGAAGGGGCAGTGGCAGGCCTGGTGGGAAATGATCAAGGGTAAGGTTGCTTAGAGAAGAGGTATACTCTAGCCCAGGTGGCGATGAAGCATGGTAGTAGGGCAGGAGGAAGGTCAAGGGAGATGGAGGAAAGAGCTAGGAGTCAAAGGGCATTCATGGAGGTCTAGACAAAGACATGTACATGCAAATATATATAGGAGGTTGGGGAAATAGATCTTTGTGTCGATATTTATAGGTCAAGTATTAAGGTGGCGGAAGGACCTTGGGCCTCTACTCAAACACTCCCTCTATGCATGAATACCTTCTTTTATTAAATTGGAACTCTATGATGCTCACTCTCCCGACACAACGGCTGGAGCCAAAGTGGGTGAACAAGTAAATGTGGTGAAGAAAGCTGATGGTGCCCGGCTATCAAAAGAGATAGTGACTGGGGTCTTAAAGGCTTGAAGATAAACAAGCGGCCATCTAGCTCAGAAGCAACAAAGTCCACATGGAAGAACACACCAGCCTGTGTGATCGAGTGGTCCCAAAGGGATCAGTTACCAGGCATCAAAGAACAAAAAATCATATCATTGACTGCACACCTCCATGATAGGATCGCTGAAGACAAATGGGTGCACAAGCAAAAGTGGTGAAGAAAGCTGATGGTGCCCGGCTATCAAAAGAGATAGTGTCTGGGGTCTTAAAGGCTTGAAGGTGAACAAGCGGCCATCTCGCTCAGAAACAAATAAGCCCACATGGAAGAAGCACACCGGCCAGTGCGATCACGAGGTGCCCAAGGGACCAGATATAAGGCATCATGCAAAAAAAAAAAGATATAAGTGTGTGTATGTATGCGTATATATGTGTATATGTATATATGTATGTGTATATATATATTATATTAAATGAAGGGGGAAGTGCAGAGTGGAGACCCAAGGCCCAAGTGTCGGCCAAGGGAGATCCCCTCACAGAGGGGCTTAGGAGAGGAGATGGGTTAATTAGGGTGTGAGGTAGTATCGATGAAGAACACAGCTTTCCCCCAGATCCTGGATGCTTCCTCCCCCCAACTACCATGATCCGAATTCTACCTTGCAGGGCTGGATAGGACAGAGGCTGTACACTGGTACATATGAGGGTTGGAGGTACAGGGAATCCAGGGTGGATGATACCTTCAGGACCAAGGGAGTGAGGGACGATGCTGGGAGAGTGGAGGGTGAGTGGGTTGGAAAGGGGGAACTGATTACAAGGAGCCATATGTGACCTCTTCCCTGGGAGAGGGACAGCAGAGAAGGGGGGAAGGGAGACCCCGAATAGGGCAAGATATGACAAAATAACGAGGTATAAATTACCAAGGGCATATGAGGGAGGGGGGAAAGGGGAGGGAGGGGGGGGGAAAAAAGAGGACCTGATGCAAGGGGCTTAAGTGGAGAGCAAATGCCTTGAGAATGATTGGGGCAGGGAATGTATGGATGTGCTTTATACAATTGATGTATGCATATGTATGGATTGTGGTAAGAGTTGTTTGAGTCCCTAATAAAATGTAAAAGAAGAAAAGAGAAAAAAATGATTAGGGCAAAGACTGTACAGATGTGCTTTATACAATTGATGTATGTATATGTATGAACTGTGAAAAGAATTGTATCAGCCCCAATAAATTGTTAAAAAAATATATATTATCTATGATTCCTTATGAGCTACATGGTCAAATGCCTTTGCACAGTGAGAGAAACACAAGTAAACATCTTATTATTTCTAAGGTGTCATAATGGCCACTAAGTGGGAGACATACTGAGCTGTGACTCCACCTGCTGCCCCCATAAAAAGACTGTCCACTCCCATAATGGTTTACAGCCTTGGAAACCCACAAACAAAGGCAGTTCTACTCTGTCCTGTGGTTGGTTCGTTGTAAGTCAGAGTTGCCTCAAAGACAATGAGCTCTGTTGTTTTTATTTTGGAACATCTTTCTTATATTCTCTGCTTTCAGCCAATATCCATCTGATGTCAACAGTGAGATTCCTGGTTTCAAGTCCTCTTCTGTATCTGGTTTGAATTTCTGCCACCTTCCTGTTGGTGTAGCACTACAAACGTTTTCTGTAAATGGAGGCTCTCTGATCCCATAAAGATTTGAGCTTGGGAAACCCCATATAAGTCTAAATTGGCTGGATGTCAGTGAGTTTGGATTTATAACTATTAACATAGGTTAATCATTAAGACACTTTCCCAAAATAAAAATCCAGGTCCACATGTTTCATAGGAGAATTCCACAAAACATTAATGCACAATTAACATCAATTCTATACAACTTCTTCTAAGAAATAGAAGATGAGGAAATACTTAACTTATTTTAGGAAGCTAATAATACCTTGATACAGATACAAAGCAAAAATAATACCAATGCAATAACAACAACAACAACAACAACAACAAATGTCTACAGACCAATATCCTTCATGATTATAGATACATACCTCTTTAACAAACACTAGGAAGTAGAATTTAGTATATTTAGCAATATAGAAAAAGAATTATCAATCAGGATCAAGTAGTTTTTATTCTTGGAATGCAAGGCTAGTTCATTATGTGAAAAATAATCAATGTAATACACCATATTAAAACATTATTTTTTTTAAATGAGCCAATGATTGCCCCTAATGTTTAAGCAATCAACAACTAGCCAAGAGGTTCTTGGTTCAAGTCCACCCAGTGTCTCTCAGCAAATAAGCCAGACATTCTACTTCTCAAAAGTCACAACCTTGAAAAGTCTATGAAGCAATCTACTCTGTACATGGCGCAGTGAGTCAGAATCAACATGATGGCAGTTATAAAGAATAAAGAAGAACTATACAAGATCCTATCAATCGATATTGAAAAAGCATTTGTCAAATGTCAACACCCAGTATTGATAAAAAATTTCATAAAAAATAGGAGAAGATCTTCAACTGGATTAAGAACATCTACAAAAAGAATTCTGCAACTAATACAATATGTAATGAGAAAAGACTTAATGGATTGGCTTCTTTCTTGCCCAAATTAGGAACAAGGCAAGGATCTCCTCTCTTAATACACTTATTGATCACAATGCTGGAAGACCTAACCAGTATAATGAGGCAGATATAAATGTATGAATAGATGAGTAAATTTATGGATAAAACACAAATTGGAGAGAAAGGGGAAAATTACTTTCTATTTGTAAATGTGATGTTTGCAGCATGCTAATAGAACTCTTACATATCCGAACTGTGTGCTCACTATGCACAGCTTTGGGGTCACTCTATATCAATTAGTACTTTATGACACCACAGCGACTGCTGAGGAGTTGGCTCCACCTCATAGTGACCCTACAGATACAATTTATGGAGAGATCCTATAAGACAAAGATTTCCCATAAGATTTCCAAGGACGTAAATCTTTACTTAAGTAGATTGCCACATTTCCCCCCTGTACTCTAGTGGGTTAGCACTTCCTTAACAAAAGGCCCCTGATTAGTACCTACATCTTTTACAATGTAACAAAGTAATTGAATCGAGAGTTCTGGATTTTAAAGCACTATGAACGGAGCCCTGGTTGCGTCCTCAGTTATACATTGGATGCTAAAAGCAAGGCCAGCAGTGAGAAACCAGCAGTGGTGCTGAGGGTGAAAGCTTAAGGGCAGGGAAAAAGGGGAAGGCCCGCAATGAGATGGATTGACCCAATGGCTTCAACAACAGGCTCAAACTCAATTGTGAGGATGGTGCTGGACAGGGCAGTGTTTTGTTCTGTTGTGTATAGGTTTTCTATGAATTGGAACTCACTCGACGGCACTAAAAAACAACAACAACAAAGATTTCCAGTCTTGGAAACTCAGAAGGGCAGTTCAGTTGTGTCCTATAGAGTCCTTATGAGCTGGAATCAACTCGATGAGTTCTTTGAGTATTATTTTGGAGTGGAGGATTCCAACAGTTTATGAAAAAGCCCACATATAAAATACTGCCAGAAAAAAATCTGAAATTTACATGTACAGAGTTCTAGGTCATAATACATGTCACATAGTTTCATCATGAAGCTTATGTGTTCTACTCGCAGCTTAAAATCATTTCTGCTCAAAATGAATGGTAAAAACTTCTATATATGATATTAAGATTTGTGACCAAGAATCTCCAAACACATAATTATAGTTCACATATTTTATTAATATAGTCCAATGTAAAGTGAGTTATGAATATGTTCAACTAATATAATACTGAAGATATTCTTTGGAATCTTTCACAATTATCTGGTTTGCTTTCCTTTTTAAATCCTCCGCCATGTGTCGTTCTGTCCTCAGTCACTTCAGGAAATTTTAACTTAACTTTCATGCAACTTAGCTCCTTATCCCTGATTGCTCTTCTTAGTTAGCTGCCATCAAGTCAGCTCCGACCCATAGCGACCTTATGCACAACTGAACGAACGAAACACTTAATGATCCTGAGCCATCCTCACAATTGGTCCCATACTTGAGCCCATTGTTGCAGCCATGGTGTCACTCCATCTCCTTCAGGGCCTTAGGCATTTTCATTGTCACTTCCCTTTCCCAAACTTGATGTCCTTCTCCAGGGACTGGTGTCTCCTGACAACATGTCCAAAGTAAGTAAGATGAAATCTTGTCACCCTTGCCTCTAAAGAGCACTCACTTCAACATATTGAGGAGGAAACCAAAATAAAATAAAAACCCAAAGTCACTCCCAGCAAGTCAATGCTGACTCATAGCAACCCGCTGTGGTTTCTAAGACTGTAACTGGGAGTAGAAAAAGTTCCAGTCTTTCTCCAGAGGAGCTTCTGGTGGCTTTGAACTGCAGACCATGCAGACTGCAGCCCAATGTGTAACCAGGGCACCACGAGGGCTCCTTTAATACTCAAGAGTAGCCGCTAACAATCGGAAAGGGAAGTCACAGCTCCTCACTCTCACCTCCTAGAACTTCTTCTTCATTACCTACTCCTTGGAAACCATATCAAGTAGTTTGATTCAGACACACACGAGGTAACCATGATTCACAACTCAAGAGACGTGAAGAATAATTCAGTGACATTAATTATGTTCACTATGTTGTAAGGGGGAGTTACTACTTAAGGTTCACTGAGTGTCTATTAAGGGTGATGGGAAAAACATGGAAACTAACGGTGGTGATGGTAGTACAATTACTTTAAAATCTACTTTTGAAAATTTACTAAAGATAGGTCTTCAGGGCTTGGAATAACTGCAAAAATGACATAGCTTAAATCTTACTGCATGCAAGCAGATCCTCAGTTTGATAGAAAAGTTTTTCCTTCAAAAATGTAATAAAAATCTTTGTGCAAGGTCAAAAAATACACAGCATGTTTTAAAGATAGTTTCAATAATTTTGAAATTAACAATTCCACATATGAAAACACAGATGTGTTTATACCGAGCAATTTAAAACAAATGCTAAGAACTACAAGGAGATATCATTTTATGCTATCTCATGTACCCAAACATATATATAATGGTTATATATTTATAATGATGGCTATAAACCCAAAATCAAAACTCATTGGTGACCCTATAGGACAGATACCCTTTTAAGTGTCCAAGACTGTAAATCTTTATCAGGCAGAGCAACTGGCAAGTTCAAACTGCTATCTTCCTGCTGAGCAGCTCAAGGCCACCACTTACATAACCCCCTACCCACGAGGACTAGTAGACATCACCCCCAAGGGGTAAAAGTTGACTCTTGAGAGGAAGAGCTCTACATGTTATAATGATCTGTGGAACTTCAAAAGGGCATAGTCTATAAACAAATATCCTCCTATGGTATTAAAATCTCCCAGGGGATGACAATTTGGGAAAAAAAATTAAACATATGTAAAAAGCTCACGGGGAGGAGCAATAGTGGGAAAAATGGTTGAGAAGCACATTGTCTACATTTTCAAGAATGCAGTTTTGTTTATTCACATGCAATTTTTGATTTAAGAAACAAAGCTTTTTTTAAGGAAAAAATATCAAGGTTTGAATTTCACTTTCCCAGTGCTATTGTTTCAGAAGTTATCACAAGCGGGCTAAAGAAAAGGACTTTCTTTTCTCCCAGTTCTGGAGGCTAGAACCCAGGGCTGGAAATATTTAAAGTAGAAAGCCTCCTGTTTCGCTCTTGGAGAAGCTGGTGGTTTCAAACTGTTGACCTTGTGATGAGCAACTACAGGCATAACCCACTACAACACCACCACTCCTTATACTGAACTGTAGTCTAAATAAGCACTCTGTAAACTGCTCTTATTCATGAGGCACCTAAGTCTTCACGGAGCTTACTAAAATCATTTTAGTCATATCCAATCACCAGCAATATAGCACTCCGCAGTGACTCCAAAATAGAACACATTTGATGTGAAAGAAATTGAGCTGTAAAAAACATCCTGTAATTTTCCAAAAGTGCATTAGAACTGGAAATAAAATGTTTGTAATGCTTTAAAAAAGAAGGGCAATGCATGTCCCTTTAAAGGGGCTCCTTCTAATTTCCCACTAATGATATTTTACTGAGGTAGCATTAAGCATGATAATTCTTATTAGGAAGACTTTCATTTTCCTTTATCTTTCAAGCTCTCTGCTACTCTCTCTAATTAAGATAAATGTAGTGGCAAAGGGGAAATAGTACTATCGATAAAGGGAAGAGACTCACACAGATTTTGAGCATCTTGAAGAGATTTTCTTCAATGTAATCATCAGATGTGTGAATCAAAATTTTATCAGTGCTTTTGACTGCTACTTAGATGAGGTGAACCAAAATATCAAGGGATGCAAGATGATGCATTTTCCTGATTACAAGTGGATAACTGAATAGATGTGTCCCGATAATTCTGAGCTAGTGTGTTCACCACGAAATCCTGGGAGGAGTGTGAAATATTCATTAGCATGTGTTGTTGCAGCACAAGGATATCTGCTCCATAAACTACACACAAACATATCTGGAAAATCTTGGGTTCCATCTAGATGACTGTGGCCATATATTTCACTAAGCCATGTTATGACAAAATGGCATACAAATGAAAAAATGGAAAATATTAATTTTAAAAATAAGAATTGCTGGAGTGGAATCCCTGCAGGTCAGACTTCACACACTGAAGTCTGGATACTGAAGCACATGATTTCTGAGAGCCAGGTTTTTGCAGCTTCAGGACAGTTCATCACTATAAGCTCTGTTGCTGATATTACCTTGAAGGAGCAGTGAAACTGCTTTCTGTTATAAGACTGCATCATAATTAAGTGTCACTGCTGTGTTTGCAGCCTCCAGAAAAATTATTAACATCACTCTATCAGATAATTAGAAACATGGATCATGCAGATATTTCTTTGAATTGGCTAGAATTCTCCCCTAGTGGTAATCATTCTATTATCTTGGTATTTGGCGGATGTCATCTTAAGTTTGAAATCTATAGTATACCAAACATCTTTGTGTTAATAGACATTACACATTTAACAAGTGTGCCTCTTCTGAACTCTCCCACTTTTTAGCTGTTTTATGATAAGTAATGGAAATACAGGTAAACATACATGTACAAATGAGATCTAGAGATACAATGATACTATATATTCCATATATTAGTTCATCTATGTATAACATATATATATATAATGTGTAGGATGACATTCAATCTGAAAAATTGAGCTATATAACAAAGAATATGGAATCAGGATTGGAGGAAGACTCTATAATCTATGACAAGCAGATGATACAATCTTGTCTGCTGACAGGGAAGAAGACTTGAAACATTTACTGATCAAAGACTATACCTCACTCAAAAGATTACACCATCACTTAAAGAAAACAACACGTTTCATAAGTAGACCAATAAGCAACATCATGGTAAATATAGATAAGAAGATATTGTCAAGGATTTCATGTTACATGGATCCCTTAGCAGTCTTAATGAAACAGATGAAGAAATGAAAGTGTCTATTGCATCCGGGAAATATGTTGCAAAAGTCCTCTTTAAAGCATTAACAAAAGCACACCAGCCAGTGCGATCACGAGGTGCCAAAGGGACCAGGTATAAGGCATCATGCAAAAAAAAAAGAATATTTGTGTGTGTGTATGTATATATATATATATACCATATTGAATGAATGGGGAAGTGCAGAGTGGAGACCCAAGGCCCAAATGTCGGCCAATGGAGATCCCATCTTAGAGGGGTTTAGGAGAGGAGATGGGTCAGTCAGGGTGTGAGGTAGTACCGATGAAGAGCACAGCTTTCCCCCAGATCCTGGATGCTTCCTCCCCCCAACTACCATGATCTGAATTCTACCTTGCAGGGCTGGATAGGGCAGAGGTTGTACACTGGTACATATGAGGGCTGGAGGCACAGGGAATCCAGGGTTGATGATACCTTCAGGACCAAGGGTGTGAAGGGCGATGCTGGGAGAGTGTAGGGTGAGTGGGTTGGAAAGGGGGAACTGATTACAGGGATCCACATTTGACCTCCTCCCTGGGAGAGGGACGGCAGAGAGGGGGGGGGGAAGGGAGACTCCGGATAGAGCAAGATATGACAAAATAACGATGTATAAATTACAAAAGGCACATGAGGGAGGAGGGAGCGGGGAGGGAGGGGAAAAAAAAAGAGGACCTGATGCAAAGGGCTTAAGTGGAGAGCAAATGCTTTGAGAATGATTGGGGCAGGGAATGTATGGATGTGCTTTATACAATTGATGTATGTATATGTATGGACTGTGATAAGAGTTGTATGAGCCCCTAATAAAACGTTAAAAAAAAGCATTAACAAAAATTCACTTTTGGAAAAAAAAATGCAATTTTGGAGATTAAGGACCTTCTGATCTGATTTTCAATCACTTCATATGCATGTGAAGAATAACATTGACTAAAGAAGACAAAAGGAGACATGATACATTTGAATAATGATTTTGGTGAAGATTCTGGAATAGACCATGGACAGCCAGGGGAAGGAAAAGAGCTGTTTTAGATAAAGTATACCTAGAATCCCCCTTAGAAGGGAGGGTGGTGAGACTTTGGGTAGGTCATCAGGAAGAGCCAATCCCACCACAAAGATCTCATGCTTGGTTAGAAAAAGAAGACCTCAATGGTATTAGCTGACCCAGTGACTGCAGCAATGGGCTCAAAGACAGCATAGCTGCAGATATTCCCCTTGAATATGCTTATGGTTTATGGTCATGGGTAGGATATTTGGACTTTCAGCCTGCTAAGTCTTCTAGACCATTGGGGTATACATTCTCTCCATTCTGATCTTTTATATGCTAAGGTGTATGGCATAGGGGCTCTTACAAACTTGCAAGTGCATTCATTCCAATTAGGGTAACAATGAAGGCAAGAAGCTGAAGAACCAACAAGAATATTATATGTTTATCAAGAGGTGGAGAGGGGATGCCAAGGAGAGAAATTGATAGCAAATAGCTTGCTTTGATTTGGTGGGAATTATTTTCTCCCACAAAACCAAATATTCACATAAAAGAAATGTTTGGCCCAAATTAATCTCTTACCACAGGGGTAGAAGGCCTGGTCTATCCTTTTGAGTGCAGCTAGTGGGTTTGAACCAATAATTTTGAGTTTAGTCACCCAAGGCCAAATCTATAGTGCTATTGTGGCTCTAAAAGCTAGGCTATTGATATGTTATGGCTCTAACAGTTCTGAATTAGGCTTACTAAATTTGACTATCAAAAGGTATGGATGAAGGGAGAGGCTAAAACTGTCTTGTGACCTGGCATTAGTTGATCTCAATAAAAGGGGGAGAGTTCACACAGTCATTTTACTATTAGCCAGTTGTTGATCTTTTATAGTGGTTTCTCCTCTACAGAGTTGTTGGGTAAGCACTGGACTTCTACCTGAAAGTCAATGGTTCTAACCCACCAGTTGTTACCAGGGAGACAATGAGGTTATCTACCCCTTTAAAAGACGTACAGCGTTAGAAACGCTGTATAAGGTCACGATGAGTCAGAATCTACTCAAGGGAGAGGGTTTTGAGGTTTCCTTTTCTTTAGAAATCTCGTAGCTAGATGCTTCAAGGCATTTACGTTTCTGAAATTAAAATTGTCTCCCTCTATGCAGATGGAACGACTTCTCAGAATAAACCTTCTGTTTCACTTTTGTTGAGTTTTAATTTATTCTGGGTAGCAACTATAATGTTTGGAAAATATAAGGCACAGGTACGTTTCAATCATCTAAATTTCGCGATGGGGAAAATGGCTTTGAATGCAGACATAGCGACAGAAGAGATATATTCTAATCTAACGCACGGTGCCCAATTTCTCCAGGTTGGTACACCTTATATCTTGATCCCTTCTTTGTTCCAAAGATAACAGGAAAAAAAAGGGTTTAGTCTTATAATACGTTGTAACTAATGTTGTGTTCTACAAAGGCAAGATTTTTTCCACAAAAATAAATCAGTAGCAATTTGTATCATCCTTTCTTTATCGATGGACTGGGGAGCTACTTCGCTGCTTAATATTTTCTAAGATGAAAAATATTAGATTTTAATCTTCTTTGTTGAAACTAAGGGAAGAGTACCACCATTCCCTTTTTCCATCTTTTGTTTGAAAAGTAGGTAAACCACTGATGCTTTCCTCCAGAATTTAGGAACCATTTCTTTCTAAATGAAATCATCTAGAATGTTCCCACCCCTACCTCTCAGGTTTCTCAAAGAATCATTACCATGCTGTGAAGATAATAGAACATTAATAGTTCTATTTTGAACATAGGAGCTCATGTGATAAGCTCCTATGAGCTGCCAACTACAGTCAGTGGGTCCAAAGCACCAGCCACTCTGCAGCAGACGGATGAGGCTTTCTGCTCCTATAAGCCTCAGAAACCACAGGGCTGCCTGGCTCCATCTGAGAGGCTCGCTACAAACTCCCTCGGCTGTTTACAGGGTTTGGTGACGTGATTTGAGTTTTACTACACTTCCACCCCTAATGTAGTCCAGGTCAGCATTGGACTGCTGACCATACGGCTGGTGGCTTCAATCCACCAGTCACTCTAGGAAAGAAAATTGAGGCTAGATTCTTCTGTAAAGATAACAGATTAGTATGAGTCAGAATCAATTCAGTGGACATAAATTTGGTTTTGAAATCTCTGCATAGTCACACCACACCCTTTCAAGCTTTAAAACAACTTTTACATCAATCTGGATTTGCATTCCAGGTGGGTTGATTTTATCCTCATTCTTTGTCCCTAGTCTCCCCACACTTGAAGGTGATGGGACCATCCTGGTTTTCATATGTGCCTTTCTCCGGATCCTCCTGTGTGACCTGTTTTACCTCAGATCAAAGTTCACATTTTTCAACAGAAATGCTCCAGTTGGAAAACTCAGGCTCAGTGCAACATTCATGTAAACATGAACTTTTAGGATGAGATTGGGCAATGATATGCAAATCTTTGTTTTTAAGAGATTTTCAAAATCCAGTTGTCAAACTGCAATCCTGAGCTCTCAGATAAAATGCAAATTTTATTTAAAACTCAGAGAAGTCTTAAGATAGGTACACGTTTTCCAACTTTATGCTTAAAAATACATACTTGTGAATCCAATTAAGAGTAATTAATATTTTTCAATTGACATCAATTTATTGTCATTAAACAGCTAGAAAAGTATGGGGTAAAGAAATCGTAGTAGTATACATACACACATGCCCATATATGTATGTCAGTAAACAAAGTATTGCTCCCAGGAATCTAGTTTATGTATGCACAGGTTTATTCCAATCAAAACATGATCAAACATGTCTCATGATTAGTGGATGGCTACAGACAAGTTCTCTCAGTATTACACTTGTCTTAGTCTCCTTAGGGTGAAATGTAAAATTGGGACACTTTTTTTGATCTATGGATAGAAATTACTTTGAAGTCAGGGCTGATAACAACCTTTTAACAGAACTCAAAAGGACATCTTTTCAAATTCTTGAAGCTTTGCAACACTTCAACAGGAATCCTGCCCAATGTAAAACATTTTAAAAATGGCTCAAGTGTTTTAAAAAAGGTTCAAAATCCCTGCGACATGAGCCAAGAGACAGATTATCACCAACCTCAATGACTGAAGGCCATGTGTCTGAAATGCAGAACCTGGTGAAAGAAGACTCCAGAACCGCCATGGATTCATGGAGGTTGAAATCTCACAAAGTTGTGCCTGTATTTTCTATTTTAAGTGAACATATTGGTCTCAGCAAGCTTTTAGCTTGATGGGTGTCAAAATCTTTGCTCAAAGATTAACTAGCTCAAAAGAGATCATTTTTCCATCAGTCTTTTAAACAAGAAAGAAGCAAATGAAGGTGACTTTATGCAACAAAGCCTAACAGGTGACAAGAAAGGTCCAATCTAAATGGGGGCTTCTGAGAGAGTTCCAAAGTGGTAACCTTGATAGATTTTTCTCACAGGACACAAGACATAGAGGAGAAATATTAAGCAAAGGGAAAACTGCATTGGTGAGAAAGGCCCAGGGATGCTGCGCTCAGGAACTTCCCTATCACAACAATGCATCTGCTCATTTGTTATAGGCAACAAGCACTGTCTTACAATAACTTGGTTCAGAATGCTTACCCCATCCAAGTTACAGTCTTATCCCTTCAACCTACTGTTTTGTCACCCACTACTCAAATCTACTAATCACTACTAATCTTATCCTTTCAGCCTACTGTTTTGTCACCCGCACTCAAAAATAAAAGGAACACAATTTGAGTCTCTTGATGATATTGAAATTATTTCTTTGATATAGTGTGAAGCAGTGTGCAGACTTCTTGAGAGAAAGAGTAGAGAAATGGAAACATGGCATTCGAGAGTGCATGTAGACCTAGATGGAAGAGATGCTGGGAAACGACACATTTTAATATTTTTGTGTAAGGAAGGTTTCTGTGACACAGAGATGCATTCATAAAGCTTCAAGAAGTTAATTAAAAACCATTATTCTTTAATTTGAATTTTACACACATTTTTAAAGCCTCCTCCTTTGTATTGAATCAGCTTTGCTGATGCTGTGGGTTAGGTATTGGGTGGATAAATGCTAGGTTGGCCATTCAAACCAACCAGTAGCTGAGGCTGTGCTCCATTAAATATTTACAGTCCCTGAAACATTCACATAGGGAGGATATGAGTTATAATTGCCTTGATGGTATTAGGTTTTAGCTCTCTCTCTCTATATATATATCTATATATGACATATATACACACCTGTATATATATCCATAATCTACACCTACATGTATTATCTATCATCTATGTATCTATCTATGTATCTATCTATGTATCTAGCTATCTAACTACACCACTTATCTGACAGTTTGTCTTACTGTGATGACTTGAATGTTGGTGTCATGCTGAAAGCTATGACACTGTTATTTCAAATACATGTAGTGTCACACATGGTGAATTGATTTCCTCAGAGAATCCAGATTATGAAGGAGGACCTAGCAATCTATTTCTCAGAAAACTGGCCATGGAAAACCTTTTGAATAGTAGTAGAACTTTGCTTTGGAAAATCTGTAGCAAAGACTCTCTAACGTGTTAAAAATAAAGGCGTCGCTTTGAAGACTAAGGTGGGCTCACCCACATTATAAATACCTTTGCATGAGAAAGATGGACAATGAATTAGGAAGACTGATGAATTGAAGCATTTGAGCTTTGGTGTTGGCAGAAAATGCTGAATGTGCCATGGATTATCGCAAGAACAAATAAATCTGTGTTGGGGGAAATACAGCCAGAAAGCTCTTCAGAAGCAAGAGTCCCAAGTACTTCGCACACGCTATCAAGAGACATCAGTCCCTGGAAAAAGGCATAATGACTGATAAGGTACAGTCAGGAAACTAAATAGAAAACCCTGAAAAGGTACAGTTAGGAAACAAAATAGAAAACCCTTAATAAGATAGATTAACACAATAACTACAACAATGGACTCAAACATGTGTGTGGTTGTGAAGATAGCACAAGATGGAGCAGTGTTGAATCAACTCCCTGGCACCTAACAACAACAACAGCAGCAGTAACAGTATCTATATTTATATAGACAGTTACATCTATAGCGATAGTCCCAAATGTTTATCACTCTTGTTGCTGGATCATATAAAGGCATATCGAGGTATGAAGTTACTCTACTCACTTATTTATTTTGAGTTTTTTAAAGGAGAGAGAATGGTTTCCTTGTCAGCACAATCATCGTTCTCATAAGTAACATCTAGAATGATGACTATGTTTGCATTCTGAATCCTTTACATCTATTAATGTATGTAGTTGTCATAATTACCTTATGATGGAGATACAGTTGCCCTCTTGTTAAAGATGACACCACTATTTTAGCCTTCTAAAGTGTGAAGGGGAAATGCAGGTGGATTGAGCCTCTGGTGAACCCCCTGATCATGGAGCAGGGCTGTGCATAGCCTTGCTATCATGCAGAGGGCATTAACAAGTGGATGTTTGCACGTACAGTTACATTAAAATTTACAACCCTCTCATTTGCTCTCCCTTATGATCCATTTAAATTTGTTCCAGATTTAAGTATTTTCTGCTTTCTTTTAGATTTTAGTTTGTTACTCTTGTTCAATTTTTTTTGGTTTATTTGTTGGATTTTTAATGGTTTTTGGTATATGAAATCCAGGATAGGTAAATCTATGGAAACAGTAACTGGAGTAATAGTTACAGTAGTTCCATTGACTCCATTAATGGGAGAGGAGGTTGGGGAGAAATGTAGAGCTGATAACAATGAGCCGAAGAATGAAGAAAATGTTCTAAAACTGATTGTGGTGATGATTGCCCAACATTTCTTGATGTGAATGAACTATTGAATTGTGTGATATGTGAATTATATGCCAATTAAACTGCTGGGGAAACAGTTAAATCATTTCTCAAGGATATTCAGCTATTACATAGCATAGCTGCTATTGGCTAACCTTGAAAATATGAGCAATTGATTCAGAGAATAAGATTTAGACGGAACTGTGCTCACGCAGTAATTAAGTGTTTGGCTACTAAACAGAAGGTTTGACCCCACCAGCAAATCACCAGGAAAAAGACCCTGTGATAGACTTCAGTAAAGGTTGGTATTGGTAAGTGCAATGGAGCTAAATTTCAACTCATTGCAACCCCTTGTGACAACAGAACCATTTTCTAGTGCCTAATGTTTTCAGGAGTCCGTCTCCAAGTCTTCTTCAGTGGAGTTGCTGGTTTGTTTCAAACTGCCAAGCTTCTGGTTAGCAGATAAGTGCTTAAGCAACGTACTACTGAGGCTCATTCCTGTGAAGAGCCCAGCTTAAGAAGTCGAGGGGGAGTTTCACTCTGCCACGCAAAGTTGTTGTGAACTAAGATCCTCTTGACGGCACACACAAACAACAGCATGGTCTAGAGAACTTTAAGAATCCACATTCAAAACTTGACCCTAGAAGTGATGAATTCTTCAGAACATTAATTTGCTCATCCATAAAATAGAAACCATATTCCTTACTCAGAGGTTCCTGGGAAGATGAAAGGAAGAAGGATGTGAGGGTGCCTACCATCAGCCTGGGCACATGATTGTATTCCATGAAGGTTCATTACTTTTATTAATACATTACATTTTCAATAAATTCTCTGTGGGTTGAAGCATCAGTACTATAGATAAACTACATTTTCCAAATGAACTTTGTTCAATTCTTTACATGTGAAAGAGTTAAGAATATTTTCAACACACTTTTCATCCATGTACGGAGTGCTTCTTGGCACATTAGGTGGAGTGTACTGAATCACAAGGTAATCATCATGAAAAAACAATGATATTTGTGAACAGTAGAGAAAATTCAAATACAGTTGGAAAAGTAAGAAGAGTTGGATGCCTACTGGAGTCAATGATTGCTGTTCACGCTGGAGGGCTCAAATACTCTGTGAATGCCTTAGAACATGTCAGAGATTATCTTTTTTTTTCATTTTATTAGGGACTCACACAACTCTTATCACAATCCATACATATACATACATCAATTGTATAAAGCATATCCATACATTCCCTGCCCCAATCATTCTCAAAGCATTTGCTCTCCACTTAAGCCCTTTGCATCAGGTCCTCTTTTATTTTCTTTTTTCCCCTCCCTCCCCGCTCCCCCCTCAAGAGATTATCTTAATGTGGAATCAGCCTTTAAATGTTAATCAAACTTTGGTTAAGATTTTTTTTCCTTCTCCTAAATCCTTGAACTATTTCTAAACTCAGCCTGCGCTGGGGTCTCTGAGTGACACAAGCTATGTGTGTTTAACTGCTAGCCACAAAGAGTAGTTTTTTTTTTCTCTAACACACACAACAATGTTGATAAAGGAGCATCTGCTGACCAGGTTTGTAAAGGCAATCCGAATAATATGCATCAAAATTCATGGCAATAGATTTGGTTTTCAGTTTTAATTTTCATCTTGAGTCAGCATATACCGCCAAGTGAATGGCCTCTACAGAAAATAAGCTAATGTCTGGGTAAAGCAGCTGTTCCACATTTCCAATCATGCCATGCCCATCCATCCCACTTGCCCACACCTGCTGATTTCTAGCTTTGTTTATCAAAAACAGTTGCCATAGACAATTACTATGACTCATGATCAGCCAATGTGAATCCAAGTAGAACTGTGTTTCAGAGAATTTTCAATCGCTGCTTTTGTCCCCCAGCAGTAGATCATTAAGCCTTTCTTCTGAGGTACCTCTGACTTAAAGACTCAAATCATTTGTTAGCGGCTGAGAATATTGAGTGGGTTCACTATTTATACCACCCTGAGACTCCCTATTGACAAAATAATATTTCCAAGATACATATCTGATTCAATAATTATTTACTAAATTTACTGTTGTGGCTGTTCAGTTTGGTCCTATTCCTAATGACCCTATGTACAACAGAACAAACCCTCCCTGGCACTGTGTCATGCTCACAGCAAAACCCCAAATCACTTCCTTTCAGTAGGATTTGACTTATAGTGATCCTGTCTAGGGATTCTTTGGCTGTAAATCTTTATGGGTGTATATAGTCTCATTTTTTTCTCCTAAGGAGTGGGTTTGAACCTCTGACCTTTCTGTTAATAAACACTTACCAAAATAATTCCCATATTTGAGCCCTTATTGCCACCTCGATGCCACTCCATCTCACTGAAGGTCTTCCTCTTTCCCACTCGGTTGCTATGTTGCCAAGAATAATGTACTTCTCCAGGGACTGCTCCCTCCTGAGGATACATCCAGGAATGCGAGAAGAAGTCTTGTCATCCTCCCTTCTAAGGGAGATTCTGTTCTATACTTCTTACAACAAAGATTTATTCACAGTATATGTAATATTCTTTGCCAATGCCATCATTCGAAGGTGTCAATTTGTCTTTGGTCTTTTGTATACATTGCCTAACTTTCATAGCACAGGATGTGCTTGACAATATCTTTGCTTGGATCAGGTGCAATTTACTCTTCGCAGTTACATCTTCATTTTTTAACACTTTTAAAACACCCTTTTACAACAGAGTCACCCAGTGCAATATATTGTTGGATATCCCAACTGCTGCCTTTATGGGCATTAGCTGTGGGTTCCAGTAAAATGAAATTCTTGACAATTTCAGTCTTTCCCCAGTTCACTCTCTAATATTGTACATTAGATTTAATATTATTTGACCAAAAAAGCAAAAGAAAAGGTCTGTATTGTTCTCTTTATTTTTCAAGAAAAAAACTCCATGTCTTGATGTTTTATTCTTACAGATTTTGTCCTGTGTAAACTTCGCATCTTCCCTGTGCACCCAGGATACTTGCATTCACTGTGTGCAGCTTAATCCTAAATACGCAATCATTCCCAAGTAGTCTCCTGGACCCTTTCAAAGCATATCTTACAGACACTACAAATCCAGCACGGTGGGGGTGGGGTGGGGCTTTAACATTTGTGGGAAAATTGGATCTAAAAGATAATAAAAAAATCTCCACATTTTTGAAGCCCTCTCATATTAACTTTGTGGGTATACAAGGGGGTACTGAGAAAACAAACAAATGAATACTTGTCTTCAAATCCATGTTTTAAATTTTTTTTAACAAAACAAACTTATCATGTTCAAAGTACATTTTTTGAACCATTTTTCAAACTCAAGTTTGGATGGATAATATTACCTCATTTGTTTTTTCCTTCATCTCCTCTGCTTTCTCAAATAACTATCCTTTCACTGTCCCTCTGCATTCCCAGAAACAAAAGGAAGTTACCCAGAGTGAGGTCAGGTGAGCAAGGTGCCTGGGGCAGAGGCCTGCTGCTTTTTGTCCCAAACTGGCACAATGAGATGCCTACATGAGCAGGTACATTCTCATGATGGCAAAACCAGTCCCCTGTCTGCCACAAATCAGGCCTTTTTGTCATGTACTGTTACACCATCTTTTCAGAACCTTTAAATAGCAGGTTTGATATTAACAGCCTGACTTGGTGGGATGAACTCCAAAAGAACAAGTCGATATTTTTGTCCATTCGGGAAGTTGACAGACACAGAATGAGGTTTGTCATCAATCGATATTTTACCTTTTTTGAAATGAGAAGACCATTTGTACACTTGAGTGTTTCCCATAGTGCTGTCCTTATAATCTGTGTTCATTACAACAGTTTCTGCAGCATTTTTCCTGAGCAGGAAACAAAATTTCACAGCCACATGCTGTTTTCTCAAGTTTGCCATCACAAAAATGAGGTTTGAGCCAAACCTCTGCTTTTAGGGGGGAAAAAATCACAGTGACCAGAGAGAAACTACCCAGAGGATTCCACTGGGTGCACTAACTAAGAGCGAATTGCTAGATGTTTGCCTCGTGGGAAAAATGTGTACTATAAAAGCTCTACTCTGCCCAGAGCAATTTCATTTTGGGGGGCTACACCCTCGTTTATTCTTATTGACTAATCATAATCTGTGCCATTGTTCCCCTTCCTTGTAAATGAAACTAATATATTTTTAATCGTTTTATTGGGGGTTCATACAATTCTTATCACAATCCATACATACATCCATTGTGTCAAGAATATATGTACGTTTGTTGCCATCATCATTCTCAAAACATTTGCCTTCTACTAGAACCCTTAATATCTGCTGCTCATTTCCCCCTCCCTCCCCACTGCCCCCTACCTCATGAACCCTCCATCATTCATATATTATTATTTTGTCATATATTACACTGTCTGATGTCTCCCCCCTCCCTCTTCTCTGCTGTCCCTCCCCCAGGGAGGAGGCTCTTGTAATCAGTTCCCCCTTTCTACCCTACATTCTCTCCACCCTCCAGGCATCGCTATTCTCACTACTGATCCTGGAGGAGTCACCTGTCCTGGATTCCCTGTGTTTCCAGTTGCAATCTTTGCCTATGTACATCCTCTGGTATAGCCAGATTTGTAAGGTAAAATTGTGATCATGATAGTGGGGGAGGGGGGAGTGCAATATTTAAGAACTAGAGGAAAGTTATATGTTTCATCGTTGCTACCCAGCACCCTGCCTGGTTCATTTCCTCCCACTAATATATATATATATATATATATATATATATATATATATATATATATATATATATATATATATATATATATATATATATATATATATATTTTAGTCTGAGTTCTTCATGGTAAGACTCAGATCTTTCAAAACTTAAGGCCTGAATTGTGGCCAACCTAAACCCTAGTAGTGGTTACAATGGTTCTTCTTCCCTCTCTGGCGATTGGTTTAGTCATGAATAATTCTGACTAGAAGAACACAAGTGGAAGACTGCCCAGGAGACTTCTGGGAAAATCACTCATACTAACTAGGAAACAAAATATGCCACAATCCTTTTCTTCTTATCCACACTATTATCTTCACCTAATGCCATCTTGGCCAGCCAGCCTAAGGGGTCAAGTTACCATTTTTAGAATAACAGAGAGCCAAGAAAAAAATGAAAATGGATTTGATAATGTAATTTTAACTGTTGAATTACCAACTCTGGGCTTATTTTATCTCTAGAATTCATGTTAGATAGTTCATTGTCTTTGCTATTTAAGTTTCATCTTTAAATCTCTCAAAAAATAAAACCTTCCAAACAAAAGGGTCCTCTCCATCATTATCTGCATATAATTTGTCACCTAGTTATGTGGTCCTCAGAACAAAGACAAGAACAAACACAGCATAAAAAGCAAACTTACTGCAATCAAGTTGCTTCAAACCCTACATAGGGTTTCAGGCATATCCCTGAAATGTATTAAATATATTATCCTGCTCCCTTGTCTTTATGTGATGTCCTCTTGCTTGAATCCAGAATAGTGCACCTCAAACTTTCCACAATGAAAAAAGTGCTTTATTATTTTATTTCAATCTATATTTTGAATAATATTTATCCCCAAAGTAGCTATGATTTCTTAGCTCCAGCTAACACAGCAAATGCAGATGTCTTGTAACTTCAGAGCACATTCTTATTTACAATGAGATATCACAATGAGCTGTATGAGTGTAAAATGTGGTTTGAAGTATAATTCTATTAGTATGTGTTTATCAAATAGTTTCACTGGATGGAAAAAAGATGAAAATTCAGGTCAATACTACTGGGCTATTTAACTAAAAATAAATACACAAATATAAAATTATCTGATTAAATACCCCAAATGGAAAACATCATCAAGATGATTGGATTATACTTTTACTCAGCATTTTTGCTTTAATTTGATTTTCATAATGGCACAGCCAACCACTGAATAGTAAATAGCTTACTATCTATTTGCTGTCCCTATAGTGTACTGTTTTAATATTAATGGGTATTTTTCACCTCTTTATTAGCTCCCTTCATGTTTGGTGTTAGGCATTGCTATTGATTTCATTATTCTAAAAGGATTACACCATTAACAGTATCTAATTAGAAACACTCAGTTTTCAGGTTACATTTGACCCTTATGAAAGTTTACACACAGAAACGTGACATGTCCATGATATCCAGAAGTCATCATCATGGTGTACAATGTAGTTCACATATTTCAAAAAAAGAACATCTGACTCAATGTCTTTCAGAGCAAGCCTCAAGATTAAGAAACACTCAGCATGTGCTTTGAGATCCAGCTGTGGTAACAAAGACTAAATTGCTTAAACAAAAATCAGAAATTACAATAATTTGAAGACAGGTGATAGAAAGAGCAGCATTTATATTTGTGCTTAAAGTATGTTCCAAGGTTTAGTGAATAAAGGAAATGTGTTTTTCACATAATGACAGAATACAACAGAACATAATTATGTAATGGAACTTTAACAAAAAGTATTCATTAAAAGTTGCAAAAATCCTTTTGCTAGCATGAGAACACAATAGTGACTATAGGCAGCACCTCTAGTTAAAAAATAATACCTCTTAGAGACGGATCTGTATCCCTCCCCACTCCTATGCCTCCACCTGTACATCTTGCCGATGTGACCAGACGCACCGCAGGATGCGACTCAAAACAAGCAAAATGAAAACACCTCATTGCCGTAGTGCATTCGCCTCACTGCAATCCTCCATGAGGTTTCTGAGGCGGTCAATCTTTGCAGAAGCAGATAGCCTCATCTTTCTCCCTCCAAGTGGCTAATGGATTAGAACTGCCAACCTTGGGGTTAGCCGCCACATGGCCAAGCCACATGGCAAAAGGGCACCTTATGTGAGACGAAGTATATGGTATTCATAAAGAATCTTTGATGTTATTTTTATTCCAGTGAATTGTTGTTCAAGTTAGACTTAAACCTAATGCTAAACCTAGTGGATGATTAAGACACCTTTTAATTAACAGCTAGAGTAAGTACTCCATTATATTTCACATAGACTTCATAAAACACCTTAAGTTTGCGTGTTCATGTTGAATTGTCCTTGCACTAGTCATTGGATTCTTTGGGGTCCTCCAGATGGAACAACAGATGTTACTCTAATGACTAAAATCATTGGTCAAGCATGTTAAGGGAGGGAAATATTCAAATATCTTATACCGCAAATGCTGTATTTTAGCAGGAGTGTAACCAACTCCCTTTCCTTGTAGTTTTACCCAAAGGTAATTTGAAACATTTCTAATACATATGTATGTATGCATATATGTCTTTTTATCCCAAACAATGCATGGAAAAAATCTAGTAACTTTAACTGGATCGTTCATGACCTTTGGAAATATATAAATATATTTTAATATATATATATGACACAGTATTTACATAATAATAAGTTGGATTTGTGTCTTCATTTTATATATGTAAGTCAAATTAGCTTCTTTGTTTTATCAAGAAAGAGCTTTCAACATTGCAGAAAAGATAAGTGAAAATCCTCTATTGTCCTTACTGGATTTCCCATATTGGGAAAAATTAAAAAAAGCTCTTTCGAATAGTTATAACAATTTGAAAATAAGACCCATTAGTTAAAATCCCATTATGCCATTGATAAAATAGCTTTAGTCATCTCAAAATCTAATGTCTTGATTTTCTTAAGTGCTTCCAATCTTCTAAATTATAAAATGCCTATGAATAAAATTAGTAATGAGAAATTGAACATGATGAAAAATTGCCAATCTCAATGACCTACCTCTTGTTTTTCAGTGCCTACCCTTGCCTCAGATGGGAATTTGTTATCTTTTTAAAATTTCCAAGGGGCCAAGAGCAGCTATCAATTTCAATATTGAGCAGTGGTTTCTGTCAAAAAACTATTGTCAAATGGTAAAGCCACAGAGGTATAAATCCAATCTCCTTATTTGGCCAGGAAAGAAGAGGAGATCTAGAGAAAAGAAGATCACTGCCAAACACTCTGTGGACAGCAAAGAAGTGCCATCTGGGTGAACTCCACTAATGCTTATGGTTGGGATGCAGTCCCTGCTAGTTTTTCTGGCAGCATTCTGCATGCTTCCAATTCTAAGTATTGTATCATATCACATCGTAGCTTCTATCAAAAAGTCTCCTTACAATCTTAGTATCCTTCTTAATTTAGTATCTAGAAAGGAAGGGGAAATCCACTGTCATCAACCAACACCAACGTAGGACTCTACTAAGAATATGACACACAGTGAGCATAATAAGACATTAGCGTGTGGTTTCACATTTCTCACTGGTCTAGTACACCTTACAACAGTAGAGCTCAGTTTGTTAACAGCCCCGATCGTTGAAGTTGCAGTTTTATACGGCTTCAAATACTGATATCTAGGCAGAATTTTGTTGAAAAAATAGGATAATAAGAATTGATTAAAAATAATAAGAGGATTGTGAAATCCAGCAGGAACCTATTGCTTAAACAAATCAATTTTGTTTTATTTATACCAAATATCAAATTCCTTGCCATTAAGTAGCAGCAATAAAATTAGGTGCATACGAGCTATAAAGCAAATGAATTGGGTGATACTCTAATCCAAAGCAAAAAAACGTATGCACGCACACATACGTACATGCATACACACACATGTACATACATGACCATATGTGGATATAAAGATAGACACAATAAAAATGTCGGCAAATTCAACAAACATTCCTTGAACTAACTACAAGCTTTTCTTTTATCTTTGTTGTTGTTTTGTTTTCTTTTTTTTTTTGTTTTGCTCTATCTTGTTTTTGTGCATGTTATTATCTCCACAGGTCTGTCTAAATAAGATAGGCTGGATGAACACTCTGGAGGAGTAAACAGTGGGAATGCTGGTTCCTTCTGGGGGACATGGGAGATGTGGAGGTGGGGGAAAAGGAAGTGGTGTCAACAAACCCAAACAATAAACAATAAGTGATTCAAGTTGGTGGTGAGGTGGGTGTAGGAGGCCTAGTAGGGTTTAATCAAGGGTAATGTAACCGAGAGGAATTACTGAAATCCAAATGAAGGCTGAACATGATAGTGGGACAAAAGGAAAGTAAACAGAAATAGAGGAAAGAAATAGGAGGCAACGGGCTTTTATAGAGGTCTAAATCCAGGCATGTACATATGTAAATATATTTATATAAGATGATGGGGAAATATATCTATGTGCATATATTTATAGGTTTAGTATTAAGATAGCAGATGGAAATTGGGCCTCCACTCAAGTACACCCTCAATGTAAGAAAACTTTGTTTTATTAAACTGGCATTCCATGATTCTCACCTTCCCAACACGATTCCTTAAAACAAAGCGGGTATATAAGCAAATGTAAGGAAGAAAGCAGATGGAGCATGACTATCAAAAGATTTGGTATCTGGGGTCCTAAAGGCTTAAAAGTAAACAAGCAGCTATCTAGTTCAGAAGCTACAAAGCACACATGGAAGAAGCACATCAGCCTGTGTGATCACGATGTGTTGCAGGGATCAAATATCAGCCATCAAAAACCAAAAAAATCAAATACGTGGGAATGTGGTTGAATGCAGATTGGGGACCCAAGACCCATTGGTAGGCAACTGGACACCGCCTTTCAGAAGGGTGGCATGGAGGCAGAGACGAGCCAGTCAGGGTGCAGTGTAGCAATGATGAAACTTACAACTTTCTTCTGGTTCTTAAATGCTGCCTCCCCCCACTATCATGATGCCAATTTTACCTTAAAAATTTGGCTAGACCAGAGGATATACACTTGTGCAGATAGGACCTGGAAACACAGGGAATCCAGGACAGATGATCCCTTCAGGACCAGTGCTGAGAGTGGCGATACTGGGAGGGTGGGAGGGAAAGTGGGGTAGAAAGGGGGAACCAATTAGAAGGATCTACATAAAATTTCCTCCCTGGGGGAAAGACAACAGAAAAGTGGGTGAAGGGAGACGTTGCACAGTGTAAGATATGACAAAATAATAATAATTTATAAATTATCAAGGATTCATGGGGGTACCAGGGAGGGAGGGGGAAAATGAGGAGATGATACCAATGGCTCAAGTAGAAAGCAAATGTTTTGAGAATATTTATGGTAACAAATGTAAAAATGTGTGCAACACAATGGATGGATGGATGGATGGATTGGGATAAGAGTTGTACAAACCCCCAAGAAAATGATTTTTAAAAATGTCAGCAACTTACTGAATCATTACAACATTTATCTCACCCAAGAGAACATAAGTTTTAAACAAGTTTTAGTATTGACATTATATATTATGCTTTAGTTTTCATATTAAAGGGTTTATAATTACAGGTAATCCCAGATTTATGGTGGCTTTCCATCTGATACCTTTGTCAACGAAGTTTTCATTATCACTTTTGTATTATAAGGATCTTTTGAAATATTTTGGGAGTTGAAAGCATTACATGCAAGCTTACAGATGATAAAATCAGCAAATTGCACACTGCAGTACTGGATATTAAAAAAATGAACAGCTGTACGTACAGTTCATTATAACTCAAATGTATTGCAAGTCAGAGCTACCTGTATGATGGAAAAGGCTTGCCTGGAACGAGATCCTACCTGCCCTTCTACTTGTAGTCATCTTTATTCAAGATGTGCACAGGGCTAATTGCTCGAAATAGATTGGATTTTTTTCTTTTAGCTTTGGCATTTTACATTATATCATATTATCTTTTCCACTTAATAGTTTTCTTTTAGATGTGTAGCCATCCATCATAACAAGGAATATATCATCCGGGGATGTAGTTTCAATTTTGCATTTGATGAGATTGAAAGGATCAAGGATGCTGGGCAACAATGATTTCTTTAGCGTGTCCTACTAAACCTTCCACACCAGAGCTTCTACATTGAAATAGGCGTTACATTGAGTTCTCAGTCAATTTTGCTGATCTCAAAACTAAAAGCAGTTCATTTAAAGTGCTGACATAATGGCTTGGGCTTCGTAAGATTTACGGGAAAATCAATGCCTGTCATATTGAAAAAACCAATGTGAAGTAGAGAAAGGATGCTCTTTTTATTTAAAAAATATCTCTGATATGACATTTTTTTTAAGAAGCACTCCAGACCTTTTAGAGCATCCATTTATTTTACAATGGACTTTAAGAATGTGAATCACAAAATAACCAGTTTTATCAAGTAGCTAATAAAATTATTTACAAGCAAATTCCAAAGACCGAGACCAATCTTACTGCCATAGTTAATTCTGATTTACAGTGACTCTGTAGGGCAGAGTAGAACTGCCCTTGTGGGCGTGTGAAGCAACCAGTCTTTCTGGGAGCAGAAAACCTCTCGTTTCTTTGGCAGAGTGGCTGGTGGGTTCGAATAACTCACCTTGCGGTTAGCAGCCCAACTGTAACTCACTAGGCCACCAGGGCTCCTATGGGGAATGTTACCCTTTGGTGATTAAGAAAAAAGAAGTGGCATTACAAATACATATACCGTATATACTCGTGTATAAGCCGAGTTTTCTAGCATATTTTAATGCAGTTTTTGTGGTAAAATTAGGTGCCTTGGCTGATATTCAGGTTGGCTTATACTTGAGTATATATGGTGTTAAAGACATGTACAAAACACATAATACTCAGATATGCACAAATTCATTATGTATGATAATGTTTTTTTTTTTGATAATGTTATAAAGACATTCGACTGTGCTTGTTAACAGGTTACATACAAATATCTGTAGAGGTCTTCACACATACTCACCATTATTTAATGATCAGTGAGTATTTTTGTAATGATAATAATTGTCTTTTAAAAGACTGGATTAAAAAAAAAAGACTGGATAAAGATGATAAAGATTTATAATTGCATCAAATCAGGATAAAGATAAGAACAAATAATGATAGTGAACACTCCTTTTATAGCTTCTAGTAACACATCTATTCTAATTTACTCTCTACAGCACATTAATGTGACTATGTAGAAATAGTTCTAATATTAAGGCAGCACGTAGAGAAATCTCTGGGCTGCTAATCACAAGGTTAGTGGTGGTCTAAATCTACAAACCCATCCGTGGGAGAAAGATGAGGCTTTCTGCTCCCATAAAGATTTGCAGCTCTGGAAATCCAAAGGGGAAGCTATACTCTGTCCTATAAGGTCTCTGAGCCAGAATTGACTCAATTGCACCGAGTTTGTTTGTTTTTAATGAAACTGAGTGAAGTTGACAAGGTCTTTGGACCAAGATGGTCAAAGCCACCAATCAAACTACACTTTCTGGCTCTTTCCCCCATCTTTTCCTTACACTTGCCAGACTAAAATTGCATTTCCTCTTAAAAATCAGTGCTAGGCAATAAAAATAGAAAGGTGATCCACAATATAACATTTATCATTTTCAAGGAGCCACAGTTTAAAAAGTAAAATGATACACGTGAAAATTCATTCACTCACTTATTTATCCAAACATGTATATTTCAACTGATAATATGAAGATTACTAATGTGATATTTTGCCTTCTTTTTATATAATTCAGTCTACAAAAAAGAGCCCTGTGACACAGTGAATTAAGCGTTGGGGCGCTAACCAGCTCCTCCCAGGTCCTAGCAGCTCCACAGGAGAATGGTCAGGCAGTTTGCTCCCCCAAAGATCTGCAGACTTGGCAATACTGTGGACCAGTTCTACTCCGATCTACAATCTCACTCTAAGGTAGAATGGACCTGGTGGCAGTGGGTAAACCGTCACGATCTAGTGAGGACGCTGCACTTACAGCATCTCTCAAAAACTACATGCAACTAGTGGCTTGTTTATCGAACGTCACTGTTAGAATTGTCCAATTCGTCAATCAATTGACTGATCAGTCCATCAGGGAGTATTTAGTAGACAGCTATTCTAGTCTCCCAATTGAGTTTATTGGAATGGATGTAAAGGAATCCAAAGGAGTCAAGTGGTTTTCTTTTTCTTTTTTTTTCTCTTAAGGAACTTTAGTAGAATCCCAGATGTTGATTAGATTAGTTTGATGCATAGTGCCTAGGGACAAGAAGTTTCCAAGCACAACAATTGGTCCATATTGGAGGGAACAAAGGAAGAAGAGTCAAGAATAGGAGTAAGATAGGAAACGTGGAAAAAATTGCCTCTCTGAAAAACTTGCCATTTGCCTTGAGACCAGAACCGGACAGCGCCTATTTAGTACTACCCCACCTTTTGATGAAAGAGGCCAGTATAGAGAATCCTGATCCCAAATGTGGAAATGCATACCTGACCTTAAACATCTTATGGGATCTAATCATTCAGTAGCCATAGAGACTGTATACATGCCTAAAACTAT
Organism: Tenrec ecaudatus; assembly: GCF_050624435.1. Lineage (NCBI taxonomy): Eukaryota > Metazoa > Chordata > Mammalia > Afrosoricida > Tenrecidae > Tenrec > Tenrec ecaudatus. The sequence goes on along the minus strand of NC_134548.1, from coordinate 28,701,951 downwards.
TGCCCAGTGATAAGCATAAAACTAAAAAAAAAATCCTTGAACTCTTCTTCAAACCAGGCAATAGTTTAAAAATTAACTAAAATATTGGTCGTGAACAGTATGCTCTTCTAAGTGTTATCTATTATATGGGATCAAATTAAGAACAGTACTGTGAAGAGAGTTAGGACGCTTGGAGGATAGTGAGTTTATGCTAGCCGAGGAGGGACATCGCAAGGAGGGAAGGAAGGAGAGAGTGGCTTGACAATTCCAAGAATCTGGCCAAAGTCAGTAAATGGTATATGTAAAACCTGATGAATCGGTGTATATTTTGCTTTGTATATTCCGAACAACAAAAAAGCAATATATTCAGAAAGTATATGAATCTGGGGTAGGGAGTTCTGCCGACTGTAGTGCTCTTGCTAATATTTACACTTTCATACAAGCACCCAAACTAGAAAGCTAATTTTAGATTTTACAATTATCACCCATCAGTTAAGGATAGCTAATTTGCAGTGGGCAAGTCACCTCTACAAGATCTTTTTACTCTCAAAGAATATAGGTGCCGCTGACCTAATCGAATATATTTTTAATCACTTTGCCTGCAGGTGAAATCTGGACAGTGCATAAGGCAGACTGGCGAAGAATGGATGCATTTGAATGATGGGGTTGGCAAAGAATATTTAAAATGCCATGGACTACCAGAAGAGTAAACACATGTGTGTTAGAGGTACAAACAGAATGCCATTTGAAAGTGAGCGCGGTGAAAATTCATCTCGTGGCCTTTGGACATGTTGTCCAAACAATGTTTTCTCATTGTTTTTAAATTTCTTTTAAAGTTCAGCTTTGCATTCAAATGGTCTTTTAGTGCTGCTCTAACAGAAATACCATGAGTACTTTAGAAGACTGTTGTTATCCAAGTCAATGGCAACTCAGGATGACTCCATGTGATGTACAAAAGTGTTTCCTAGAATTTTCTAGGCTGTAATCTTCAGGGGAGCGAATTGTCCTCCCCCCTACCCCCCTTGAAGCCTCTGGGTGGTTTCAAACCTCCGACATCTTGGTTAGAGAATGTGAGGCTAGAAGTCTGAATTCAAAGCACTGCCTACAGAGGGTGTTTTCTCTCTCTGTGGGCTTTGAGGGAAGGTTCTTGTCTGTTTTCAGTTTCTGTTGCTGGTTTCTCTGGTGATCTTCACTTGGACGTGTATCTGATTTTGTCCATCTTGCTTGCTTCTGCAGCCAAGCATCTCCTTTCGTGTTTCAAAAACGAGTGGCGTAAGGCATACCCAACACTGAGAAGCCCTTACTAATAGAACTAAGAAAAAATAAACCTTATTCCCAAAGGCGTTTATATTTACGGTTACACAGATTAGGATTGCAGTTGATATTTATAGGGGTAAAGGGAGGCACAAGTCAGTCTGCAAAGGTATGCTTATTCCATTTCATCTAAAATTCTTGATTTTATGGCAGGGGTGGGAGACATCTAATCAACTACATTTTCAGAAATGAATTTCTCTTATTTCTCAATTTCAAAGAACTGTATAAAGTGGACAATGAAAAGATTGCTTATTTTCAAATGTAATTTACTATATCTATTATAAGAATAGCAAGTACTTATCAAATACTTGAAAAAATCAAAAGATGAATAAATTGATGTTTACTAAGTTACATGAGACATAGTAAGTAAAAATTCAGAGAAAATCCTTGTCCACAACAAATACTTATTATTGCTTATGTTCATGGAAATCATGTAAATAAACAATGTCTTATCTTCCCCATGACCACAAATTTCAACTTTGATCTAAATACTTAACTATTCTAAAATGTATTTTTCCTTTTTGCAATTTCTCTTTTTAACAATAAAAACATCATTCAAAATTATCTCACATTGATGTTAAATACTTTCTTGAATCATACCTTTTGGGAGAACTCATTCAATACACTGAGACAAAACAATAAATTAAGGTAATCAGTGTCAGCTGTTTCCATAGAGTTTCCATTAGAAATAACTCATTAGATGGGTCTTTTGCCCCAGGGATTGAACAGGAAGCATTAGTCAAACTGATTAAACTCAGCTTCACCATATTGATTAGCTTTATTCTCTTTTAATTTTTTAAAAAATAGAATCAATCTAAATGGTCTTTGAATTGCAACATATGACAGATTTTACTTATAAAAATAACTAACACTGAAGTGTGCTGCATTTAGTACACGAAGGTCATTGGGGCATTACTGCTGGCATGTTATCAAAAGCACAAATAATATCTGGAAATACCTCTTCCTAGCAATTTCATGAATCCCTGCAAACTATAATTAATAAAACACACTTAATCTTATGAAATAAATTAACAAAAAAAAAGATTTGTTAAACAGGCGACAAAAGATATCATTTTGGGGGTAAGAAAAAAAGGTAATCATTCTATCACCACTCCCTAACCAAACTAACCCACAAATACACCTTTTAATTCCATCAGTGGCAGAAGGATTAAAGGGCTCATAGTAAAATGTGTTTCAGTTGAACTTCGACAATAAATCTTTCATGCGATCAGGAGAGTTAATATGAAAATTAAAATGCATTGCTATTAATTATCCTTTGGAGTAAATCAGAGATTGAAGTTCAGGAAATTAAATTTTATTCCCAAATTTGTCATCATGATGTTTTGTGACCTTGATAAAGCCACTTAACCTTTCTTTAGCTCAGCTTCCTCATCCATAAACGGAGAAGGAAGATTTACCTTTTCAAAAGCATACACTCAGCTTATGGTTGGTTGAAATTGGTTTAAATATATTGCTCCCTTTAACTCCATTACAAATGTTATACCAAGCCTTAAAATATTAGGAAAACTACCATGATCTTTCAGTAAGTCCTATACTCTTCCTGTTTTCTTCACTTGGCTGTTTTTCCTTCCTCACTAGGCTCCTGAGCAAAACATTGTTCTTGCTCATTCTTACAATTAATTGAGAATTTTTTTCATCACATCACTCTTTTATCATTACTCTATGACTTCATGTTGCAGCTTTAGAAATAAAGCTGGCTTTTCCACTTGCCAGAATCACAAGCAAGTTGTAGAATGGAAATATGGTCAACATTTTATTTTCATGTTTTCTTTTTACAGTCATTGGGAAATGTTCTGACAATAAAGGAAATAAGCCAAAGTGAAAATCCCATAATTTAATCATCGCTACTGGAAAAGATAGTATTACTCTTTGTCTCTGAAAACGAACATCCAGAAAATACGTACACCATAACTAAAGTCTGTATTTTTTAAGAATGGCGTAGCTGGTCTCATTTATTTAGGAATTAGTAGGTCTCTTACGAAGCAACTTTAGGTATGATATTTTCCCTATACTCACATTCCTGCAAATAATCAGGTGTAGGATTAAGGTTAATGTTATAGTCAGAGTGTGTGTTAGAGTTTGTACAAGGAGACTGAGGGCCTAACAAATGACAGCAGTACAAATGGAATAATTTGTTACATTTAATAACAATAATGAAGTATGGAAAATTATGTGTAATCAATAACAAAATTTTACGGTTATCAAATTATAGTGTATAATCTGTTAGAAATAATATATTTAGGAGATTTAATGGACATCTGCAGTTCATGTTGCTTTGAATATCTTTTACACTGCTTTGGAATCTCACATTTTCCTTTGGGGTACCACTCTTCCCCTTTTTTTTTCAGTCCAGGTAGGAGTGGTGCTACATGACTCAAATTAACCTGAACAGAATATTCCATTCCTCTGATTTCAGGGACTGGTGTTGGGATGCTTGTATGATTTGATCTAAAACAATAAGAGATATAGGTGGGAATGTAAGCACTAAAGGAACTGCCTTGGCTGGAGGTCTTAAGCTGGTAAAACTCAGCCTATGGTTGGATATTACATAATGGGGGATTCCAGAGACAATCTGGAGGATAGTGTGGCAGTTAGGTTTTGTGTCAAATTGGCTAGGCCAGGATAATGAACTGTTTGGCAATTAAGACTTATTAATCCCCCAAAGCCTGATCTAACACAAAGTCATCATAGTCAATCAGTTGTAAAAAATTAGGGTGGGATTTAACACTCCTTCTCTATTCACAGACTTGATGAAATCAATTTGAAGGATATTTCTTTGATAGTGTGGCATTCTTCCAATATAAATAGACACGGTAGAAACGCTTCCTTGCTTTTTGCTGGGTCTGAGTACCACATCTGGCTTATAGACCTCCATTTCTTTGGATGTGGGCCAATGGGCTGCCATAGTGCCTGTGAATTCTGGGAATAATCAGTAGCTTGTCATGTAGCCTGCCAAACATGGATTCATTTGCTTCTGAAGCCACAAAACTGACATGGTGTCCCTGGATTTATTCACCTCTGCAGCCATCAGCCTGTTCTTGGTAATCTTGGGTTCATCAATTATATGACTGAAAAAAAAACCCTCCAGCCTAAATTCTGTCCTATGGACATGGAAACTGCTTAGACTGGAACTTGCCTTCCACAGTTGTGTGAGTCATTTTCTTAATTTACATTTCTCTCTATATATAAAAAAGCATCACACTTTTTGCTTCTCTAGTGAGCCCAGCCTAAGGCAGATCATAGGTCAAAATTTTTGAGACTTGATAAAGTTAATTGAAACCCAGACTTCAGCCACGCACGGAAATTACATTTCAACTATGTGAACTATTAATTTTCATTTTGTTTAAGTCAACTAGAAATATGTTTCTGATATTTGAAATTCAAAATCTCAAATACCAGGCATGTCAAAGAGGTCTGACTTTTGTAGTTGTGCTGCCAGTCATCACAAAATCTACAATAGGTCATTCAATAGATGACTGTGCTCATTAGAAAAGGATACAGCAAACAGCTGCAAAAGATGAAGACTTGTAGGTTCACAAAACAAAGAGACCACTCCCAGCACATATAAAGAGCTAGGACATATCTATCTGAGAAATAGGAACACATGTTGGGACAGACACATTATAAAAGAAAAATCAGAGGGCAGTGAGTTTGGAGTTTGGGGAATTAGTCGATAAATACTTTCCTAAGTGCTCAACTTCATTTTTAACAAAGGAATGCAATACTGCAATAGACCCATCAAATAAGCAAACACATGTCAAATGTTGACAAGAATGTGTAAAACAGAAATATTCATATGCCACTGTTAAGAATCTTTATTGGTATAAACATTTTGGAGAAAAATTACTATCTAGTAATTTGGAAGAAGGGGTCCAAGAAAATATATATATGTAACATTATTCAGTAAAACTATTTCTAAGTAAAAAGACTACAGATATAGATATTCCAAGACATGCACATACACACAAACACACACATACACACCCTCATTAGGTGGTTAAGGGCAGCATTACTAACATTAGCAAAAGAACTGAAACACCACCAAATGTCTACCAATAAGCCGTAAGAAATTTATATACTGGAATACTAGAATAAAGGAATAATGGACAATATGTGGATAATATACAGATAAATGAAATAACATGGGTAAATAGATAAAGTATCATTTGATTTTAAGAAGCCAGATATATTAAAATTATATACATCTGGGTCTTTATGTTTCATATACAAGAAAGCTATAAATATATTGCTTAGGCATGCGAGTATAATTTAGCATCTAGTACAATCTATAAAAATCATAAAAATAAGTACCACAAAAATCACGATGGTGGTAACCGCTAGTGGGAGGAAGTGGGCTATTATAATAAAGATATATAGGGGTTTTTTGGTGCATGTAAACTTTTTCTAGTTCTTCCTTTCATGAGTTCATTTGACAATATGCAAAGAAGCTGCACATTTAAATTTCATATACATTTAAGGGAAAGGGTGCAGAAAGCTGCACAAGAGCCTCTATATCTTAGTGGGATTGACAAACAGAACACACTTCAAGAGAGGTAAAGGGTGCATTCCTTTAAACGTAGAGAAGAGCTATATAATTGCATACTACACCGCTTTATAGGGTCTTTTACATATACATTTTTTCCCAATGGTTTAAATCAAAGAAGAGATGTCTTCTACTAAACATCTACTGACTTTTACCCAGAAAGATATCTGTGGAATACAGAATTAAGAGTAAAGTGGATCTTAATACACCGAAGTGTTCAAAGCTAAAATGAAGCAGATTCCTTTTATTCTGAATTTCTATCCAAAAATTCAGGTACTGGTAGGTACCTATTGTAGCAATTTAATATATCGAAGGTGATGTTATTTATATTATTCAACATAAAGAGCAATACAAACCAGATATCTTACACAGGATATGAAAAGCAAAAATACAAACTCACTACCATCAAATCCATGCTAACTCATAGCAACACTATGAGCCTGTAACTGTGTACAGGTGTAGAAAGACAGGAAGCGAAAGGGCTAATGTTATATCTCCATTTTGCCAAGCATGGTGCCCTAGTCTAGTGTGGTACTTACATAATCTGGTGTCAATTTGAGAGGATTATGAATGAAGGGGTGGCGCCTGGCCTCTCAATCAGATCATAGACAATGAGGACTCTGTGAGGGCATGGCCTTCTCCTAAGAATTCTGGGAAATCCTGAACTTTCTTCCTTGGAGGTGGAAGACACTTCTCTCTCTGCTCACTTCCTGTGAGACATCCCTGAAGAGAAGCCACATGGACCTACCCTGATGCAGCCCTGGGTGCTGGAGAAGCCACGCCGAGACCCCTGCCAGTGCTGAGATACTTACAGCACCACTGGATCCAAACACTTTCTACCCGCTGGCCTACGATCATCCTGCATTTGGCATCATTGCATGTGTTTCATGAGTCTGAAGAGGACTGTATAGACTGGTATCAGACATATGAGCTAATATCAAACTTGTGGGCCTGGAGTGGACCGGATGGGGATGAATTCTTAATGTACAATTACCCTTTATACAAAATTATCTTTTATGCACAAATGAGTCTCTATGGATTTGTTTCTCTAGTTTACCTGGACTAACACATCCAGGCACACATCTCTCCTGAAAGCATGTCCAAAGTAGGTAAGAGGAAATCCCTCCATGCTCACTTCCAAGGAACATTCTGGCTGCACTTCTTTCATCCCGAATTTGTTTTTTTCCTTTTGCAGGTCATGGTACTTTCAATGTTCTTGACCAGCATCATGACTCAAGTAGTGGAATGGGGGTACTAAAGAGTGCTGTGGAGGCATGTTTCAGACACACGGTAACATTTGAGCTATACTTAAAGAAAGAGGAAGACTCAGTCCTGTGACAATATGGAGAAAATATGACACAGCACGGGTTGAGCGGCTACAGGCAGGATTATTTGGGGAACAGTGAAAATGTTAGTGGTACTGAGGCTTGCAAAAAAAGCAGAGGCTGGAGATCTTACATGGAAAACAAAACAGATGTCTAAAACATACCAAAACTATAGGATAAATTTATTATTCCTTTTATCATGATGGATTGTGTGAACCACTACTTGCTTACTTGGAAACACAGTTCTGATAAGGTCCCACCATTGCATGTACATTTAATAACCTATGTATGCAGAAATTTCCTATTCTTGTCACATATGAGATCATTTCTTTCTTTCTGGTTAAAGAAACACTTGAACACACTTAGAAATATTTGTGTATTTTGCACTAAGGAATTTCTACTAAGATCCTGCACTTTCCATAATATTTACATTGAGAGTAATTTGACAATGATATATAGAAAAACTAGCAATAAAGCTAGCTATAAAAACAATCACCTTTGTTGCTTTACTGAGGGATATAATTCAGGTTCTAAGAATGGCACTTTCATTTGACCACAGGCAAATGGAACTGTTCAAGTGTCACATTATTTAAAGCAAAGTTAAGCATAAATATATCTTGTCAATAGACCTGTTATTAATATCTAAAATGCATCTTAATACATGCCATTGTTAATTCTAGGGCATGTAGGTTCTTATTCATCCACAATTGTATACACAATCTTAATAAACACTCCTTAATAACTTGTTTGTCCTTTTAAATATCACAGGGAAGAATAGCTAGAGCAAGCTAGCAGTGTTCATGACAATCAGTTCAACAAAACGTTTACTTAAATATCTTTTAAAAATGATTATGCTTCCTTTCACCATGAAGAAAATCAAATGTTTTTTTGGAGAAAAGCAATTTTGAAAAGCATATAGACCTGGGTAGCATTTGGAGGAAGAGAATTCTAGTCTCAATTCTAAGAAATCGTCTCAGACATGTCACTTTACCACTTCGAATGCAGTTTCCAGTTCCCATGAGATTGTCTTTAACCGGCTCTTACTGGTTAATGACTTAGAATCCTAGTCTTTCTAAGAAGTAGGCTAGATGTGCTTACTGCTATAAATTAAAATATATCCCTCAGAAAATTATACTGAAATTTTAACAGCTGAGCTGCAAATGTTGAAATCGGACTTCTTTATGCTAATGAAGTCTTGCTGGATAAACACAGTCCTAAATCTAATCTCTTCTGAGTGGTACTTTAATTTAAAGAGCAGAATAGCCACCGACACATAAGGGAGAAGACAGATACCACGTGAAAATATATCTGCAGGCAGCTAGGATAGCCAAGCGAGGCTTTCACGGGAGGCAGAGACAAAGAGCTTCCCTTAGAGCCCAAACACACAGAGAGATCTTGCGGACACCTTGAGTTTGGAGCCCTAACCTACAAAACAGTAACACAGTACATTCTTGTCCTTTCAAAAGCCACACACTTGTCCATTTGTTGTTGTTACGGCAATACTACCTAACTAGGACGCCTACTGAGGATGATCATTACAATGCAGGGAAACCAAACAAACCACTGGAAATATTTTCATTTGAAATGTAAAATAGATCTCTTTATTTTAAAATGCATACACCTTGAAAAATCTACTTCCTTACATATTGGGAGCAAAAGATCAACAAATTTCCAGGTTTATTGGAAAGAAATCCTGACTGTAGATAGACATATATTTTCCACCAATGCATTAAAATGATAAAGGAGTAAAGAAGAATAAAGGATGATTTTGAATTTCTATAGAGAAGTCTATTAAACAGCTAAATTATAAACTAAATTACTGTATATTTATATATGTTCACCATAGGTCTATAATATGAACTAGAGATTGAACCTGTGCTAACTTTTCAATGATATCATATATCGCAGGCTTCACTTGTTTACAGAATCTGATATTCATGAGAGCTCTTTCTTTGTTTAAATATATTTTATTTCACTTAGATTAATTATTATTCACCAAATGAATTCTATGAAGAAGTATGGTGTGATCAAACTGAAAAATATTAACACGTAAAGATTCAAAAGAAAACTTGATACAAACTGCCTACAAATTAGATTGCCATGAAACTATAAAGAAAAGACCCTAAGTGAATTGATTAACCAATAATAACCTCTTTAATTTAAAATATTTAATTTAGAAGAAAAATTAGTAAATATTATTTAAAAGATTTTCCACATATGCATTATATGGTTCTCTGAGGTAAAATAATTACCTTTCCTTATATGTGTTTGATGAATATGTCCATTCAGAAATCATTGAGAAGACTCTCACAATAAAACCTATGAAGAATGTATTTATTTCCTAATGTTGACCCCCCTTCTCATAGAAACACTTTTAAAAAGGTGTATTATAAAATAAAAGATTTATAATTATGAATACAATATTCTTGACAAAACGATGCATACTTAGAACAATTAAATATTTTGTAAATTGGTTTCATACATGTTACCTCATTTGATTCTCATGAATAAGTAAGGCATCAATTATCATTGTTAGTTTATACAAGAGAAATTGGATAGTCTGAAAAGTATGGCGACACAATCTAGGCCATGTGGTTATCGGGTTGTAGATGTTCCTTACAGCTGGCTTTTTAAATCTTGCCGACCAATCTCTTCTCATATAATGATTTGAGTATTGCTTAAATTATATTATTTTAAAGCTCCTGAGGTTTTATATATATGTGTCTCTATTAGATTCCTGGAATAATAATACACTAAAGAGAAAAGTATTTATTTTTCTATTTGGAATGAGACAGGAAGACAGAAATCGTTTTCACACATTCCATATCATCACTCTAGAAAATTGCTTCCAAGAATGATATCACTACAAAATATAAGCATAATTTTCAGAAATTGTAAACTCATTATTTCAAGTACTTTCAAAAGCTTACATTTCTATAATTCCCTGAGCATATTCCCTTCCACCTTTGAAATGCATTTCAGTGTAAGATGATTTAAAAGCTAGGAGAGAAAAAAACCATCTATAAGAATCCACTGAACCAAATATGGTTAAATTCTCCTTTCATTGCATAGATTAAAAAAAAACAATATGTATCATAACATCTAAACTTAAACATGGTACTTGAATTACTTGCAAATGTAATATTTAAGTGAGTCATTACCTGTCACTGTTAATTCTGTAGTTCTTCTCACAACGAAGCCTCCGTATTTTAACTCACAGGTATAATTTCCGATGTCATCTTCTCTGACTTCTCTTATAAGCAGGGTATCTCTTTTGAAAACAATACTTGGCCTCCATGCTTTGGTCCTACACTCCTGCATGAAAAACATTAGAGCTTGGTAGTGCCTCTCATAACTGAAACACAGGGAAAATTATCGTCCTTACCTACATCAAATGACACTAAGCACATATTTTTAAAGGAATAATGAGTTTTAGATGTATACTAAACTTTTTCATTTTGTATTCAAATTTCTAAGAAGCTAGGCATCTGCATAATTTCTATTTGAACAGAGATTTTGAGCACAATTCAATATATTCACTTCTGTGAGTAAAAAAATCAAAGCAAGTTTACTGACATTGAGTATTTCTGACTCATATTAATCCTAGAAGACAGAGTAGAGCATCTCTTTTAGGTTCCTGAGACTATACATCTTCACAAGGACAGCCCCATCTTTCTCATGGGAAGTCCTAGTGGGTTTGAACCACTGACCTTACAGTTAGCCCACGACACCACGAGGGTTCCTTACGTCTCTGATTAGGGTTTCTAAAACAGTTAGGTATTTTTTAATTACATGTAAGAAAAACGATATCATTTTTAGAAGCAAATACTTTACTCACATTTTATGATTTAGAAATTAACCATGTTTGCTTCCAATACCATGAAAAACAAAACATTTCAGTACAGAGTGGAAAAAAGGAGTTATTTCTACAGAGGATAATGCTTTTATTTCAATATTTGAAATATGTTAATACTGCCTTTAGAAAAAAATCAATTTCCCCGTAGCATTTTCATTTTGTAGTCTATTTTAAAAGCCAACATTGATATTCAAGGCTTCACGATCCTTTAAATATCTACTTTCATTGTTGTTGATGGGCCTCCCAAATTATGGTTTTTTGGGTTATAATGATGTTGGCTCAGGAGATTTCTGTTTTTGCCAAAACAGAAGTCCATTTCCACTAGCCAGATTTCAGATCAATAGAATCAGTATAAAAAAGTGCTTTAAATCCTTTGACACTTTTCATAGGTAAGTTATTTCTAGAAAATGTTATTGCCAAATAAAATTTTTGTGCACAGCCTTTTTTTATTATGTGACTCAATGCCTTTGTGAAACTGCGGGAGAGAGTAATTATCTAGTTATTTTGGACCAAAATATACATTTATACATGCATATGTTAGATGCATAATTACTTTTTAAATGACTCAGATATTGACATTTTGAAGATTATATGTATTTATATATTTGTTGTCCTGTGCTATTTAGATTAAATAAAGACTCATAATAAATAATTACTAAATAACATAATATTTCACTTGCATTAGGCTAGCTTGAAAACACTATGCTTTAGCGATGTAGAATAGATATTTAGCTATTAGGTTAATCTTTAAATATTTCTACTTTAAGAAGTTGCCTTTAAATGTCAGCCATGAAGGTAAGTAAAGAATATGGTTACAAATATTAGAAACTATGATGAAACAAAGATATCAATTTGTGAAGCTCTTATTTCGTGATATCCTCTCCCTCGATCTAGATACTTCTGAAAGTGATGTTTCCATCTCCCCAACCATCACCTGAATAATTGTGTATTCTTTCATTTGCACTAGGTTACAAAGGTCACTTTGGGACCCCAGAAGGACTACAACCATGTCCTTGTCAGTGTTCTTGGAATTTGGGTACAAAAGGAAATATGAAGGGGAACTAGAAAGGCTGTGTGATGGATGAGTTGAGATTTCTCAACAAAATTCTCATTGAAGAGCCCTTGTTACCCTCAAAAGATGACTTAGTGTGCTGTTGTGATGAAAAAACTATCTTCAGTACAACTTTTAAGACATTGCTCTAATCAGTGCACTTGTCAATTTTCTTAAAATTTCTTCCTAATAAGGCTCTGTGGATATCCTGTGTCCTTTGAGAAAAAGATATCAAAATTGCCCTTTGGGTATCTCCCCTGCCACTAAAAAAAAGAGAGAGAGAAAGAAAGGAGGCAGTTGATATATGTTTCTGAGCTGACTTCTGCTTTGAATTTAACTGCCCTGGCAGATCTCTGAGAAACCACTGCTTTGATTGGGCCAGTCCCCTTTGAAGGCATCCTGTGGAGACTAAAAAGATCCCTGGTGGCATAGTGGTTACACATTGAGCCGCTCACTGTAATGGCAGCACTTCAAACCCATGCTCCGTGGGAGAAAGACAGAGGCATTCTCTTCCCATAAACACCTACAACTGCAGAAACAGAACCAACTGCACAGGGGCAGTTCGAACCTGCCTTACCGTGTCATTATGAATTGACATTGACTCTATAGCAGTGAGCTTGGTAGTAGATTTTATTGAGATCAAGACAAGTGCGTTATCAAGAGAACTTGTCTGCAGCCACCAGCAGATCACAGAGACATGCTTAAATATATTTTGTTTGGAATAAATCATATATATGTTGGGGGTGGGTATATATATATATATATATATATATATATATATATATATATATATATAACTTAGCAACAATGTTTTTGACTTACCCTCATATTTAAAATCTAGAAAGTTAGGTTAATGCTGAAAACAAACATCTGAAAATTTGAAAGACTTTTAAATTCTACATATACTATATTCTCGCCCATTAGTCCACCATTGCTTATCTTAAGGTCAATAGGATAGTGGTGATGGTAGAAACAACTAAATGTCCAATGGATAGCTAGTCATGTTCTTAAATTTAGGGTGAGAGATTCTGTGTGTGTGCGGTTTTTCATCTCAGACATATTAAAATTATTGCAAAAATGAGAAATGGCATACAAGTCTTAAGATCAACTTATCAACAAACAACTAAAGAATTGTCTCTCTAGGTGATGAATGTCCACATATGGGTACTAGAAAAATATCTTTGTTCACATGTGATTACTAGAAACATATCTTTGCTCTTTGAGACCTTGGGTCAAATTCCCTTCACATCTCTTTCCTTTGAAGCAGCTACTAAGGTCTGCTCAGAGAATCCAGAGGGGGGAGAAAGAAAGAAACAAAAAAACATTAAAAAACCATGGAAACAACTTCTCTGTCCCCAGTACAGGAAGAGAAACCAGTGCAGTTAATATTTGAATGATGTTTCTTATTTCTTGGATAAAAGAACAACAACAAACAAGAGAAAGAGAGGAAAATCTTTTAATCTTTTCCTTGATAGTCTGAACTTGCCATTGCTCATTACCAAAAATCCAAATTAAATGCTAGAGAAGGGCATGCCGCTTTTTTGAAAAAATGCCCAAACAAAAACTTCTTAAGACTTTGTTTCTTGTTTCATTACTAACAGGGTTTCCACCCATGAGCAATCCACCAGGGAAGGCTCACACTCTGTAGTCTGGCATCTAGCTATGCTGTGACCCAGCTGCCTAAAGGGCTGCTTCCAATGAGCAGGACAAAGCAATTTTAAACCAGTCCTCTTTAAACCATGGATAAAATCTTCTGCAGAGATGGTCATAGCATCAACATAGCAACAGTCCGTGTGTTCGTGTGTGCATACTTTATATTTTTGAGTACTGTCAATAACAAAAGGTTTCTCTATTTTACCACATCAATAAACTGAAGATCATTTCAAATATAAAATTTCAGTAAAAGACTTTGATGTGATAAGAAGAGCAGGGGGATTGTACCCTTGTCTTCAAGTTTAAATATTTCTGGGGATTTGTGAAAAAGGTTATTGTAACACTATTCCTATACTACTATAAAATTTAACCAGATATTAATTCTTTAGAATGTGTGCCTATACTGAAATGGATTATAGCATGGGCAAAGTTGCATATGGGAAACTGAAACCTCCAATAAGAACTACTCTACCATTTGTCAAAGAGATAAATCCATTTTGCCCTCTCTGTGTGGGTGCATTTTGTATTGCTAACATGAATACCTATGAAGTGGATGCTTAATTGTGTTTTAGCTCTAGAAGTATCCATCCAGACTATAATAGACTTAGAAGAACTGTAAATATAAACAGACTATAAGCACACAGCTTTTTATAATGTACTCCCAACACACGCATTGATTGAAATGTATCAAAGTCACAGGCTAAGAGACTTTAATTACCCCACAACTGGTTACATTAGTATATGAAGGAAAATTTTTCTCTAGATCATGTTCATTTAAAAGCTGTATCCAATTTTTCCCAGAATGATATGCCCATCCCTTTATTCACAGGCAATAAAACCCTCTTCCCAATTCATACCTTGTACCAAAGGATTTCAGGTTCTCTGGTTGGTAGTAAAAAATCCTCAATGTCACGACACGAAATTTCCTTGCTTTTGCTAAGTTCAGCTTTTTCAAAGTATTTCATCTTTGAATTATAGCAGAGTCCAGTGTCATTTTCACCGACTGTCAGCGAGATGGATACTTTCATACAATAAGTGGAGTTTCTGTAACAAAGCAGAAAACATATGGTGGCCTGGTGAGAACTCGAAGTCAGCGCTGCTCAGGCAGCGTGTTTCATTCATGTCAGAGAAACAAAGAGGAAAAGCTCCGTTTGGCTTATTCCACAGGGCTCTCTCGTCACCCAGTTACACAATGCTTGACCCAGCGAAACCAACTCTACATGCTTTTTAATTTGCTGGCAGGGAAACTGTGTGCATTGTCTACAGGTGTGACTTGAAAACACAGGTTTAGTGTAGATTTTGGTATGTTGAAAAAGACAAGCAATAAAGGAAGATGTACAAGAGAAAGGGAACAAAGCCAGGATTTCTATTAGGATTGGCAAGCTGAACACCCAAGAACAGAAGGGCTCCAGACTCCTTGGAGACCAAACCCTCAGGAGTGCTAAGGCAGCTTTATCTTTCTCCTATGGGGAGCTGGTGGATTTGAACAACAGATCCTGTATTTAGGAGTCCAACACTCATCTCACAACTCCAGCAGGACTCTCTGATAAACTTAAAAGAGAAGTAAAATATAATCGAACCATTATGCATAAAAGAAGGGCAGGAATAGTCCCTACTCAACTCACAGCACCAACTGTTTTGTAAGTAGAGAGACCATTAACAAGCCTGGGTAGATGATCACAAAAAAAAAAAAATTACCTCACTGCCATTGAGTCCATGCTGACTCCTGGCGACCCTAAAGGGCAAGGCAAAAGAGCCCCTGTGGGTTTCCAATACCTTGACTGTGTGTGAGAGTAGAAAAGTCATCATTCTCCTGTGGAATAGCAAGTGGCTTTGAACAGCTGACTTTGGGGATCATAGCCCAATGCCTAACCTCTATACCACCAAGGTTCCTCATGGAATGGTACTTAGTCATGGAAACAAGAATGGAAAAGCCACTATCTTTACCCTTATTCATACACTTGTCAGAACCTGGAGGCCAGATTGTCAAACTGCTGGGGCATTCTACTGTATTACAGAAGGAAAACTTCATCTTGACAGGCAGATTTGATAGAATCAGGTCATTAAATCAGCAGCTCATTTTTCTCCATGCTGGTTCCCAAATTAAGTTTACTACTTAGAATAAAGGACAATCAAAATTATGTTCAGCGAACCTTTTGGAAGTGTTGGGACCATTAGGAGTTTCTGTACCAGTTGCACTATTTCTTTTTGTCTCTGGACACTTAACGAGTGCCCACACTTTGTCAGGCACAGAGACAGACACGGAAAATTCAGAGAACCAACAGACTTAGCCAAGAACTCCACATTTTTAAGGGCCCATGTGTGTGTGTGTATGTAGTTGACCATAAAAGTCCTGGCTTTGAATTTACTGCACACTAACCCTGCAACTCCAGGCAACTTCTTTCACCCTATTGAGTCTCCGGTACAGTGCAGGAACAACTATTATATAAGATATGGAAAAGGCATAGGCTTAGCCCATCCGAGATTCTCAGAGATGGGGCTTGGTTCCGCTTCTGCATCTACACCTGTGAACTGCATTTTCCAAGTCTTCATTATTCAGCCAATATGTTTGACATTTAAGCAACTTCTCTGTTAAGATGATTAATTTGGATTAATGTTCATATGACTGCATGAGATTGGTCAGGAAATAACTAGGCTATCCATTTGGCTTTATATTGATAAGAAAAAATAGTTCTACACAATTGGCTTATATTTTTAACTAAATATATATACCTTCAGCTTTGTATAATAATTAATCTAGTAAGTAGATCTAATGTACGTAAGAGAAGAAACCATTAGTCATTAAATAAAGACAAGCAGAACATGTGTTTGAAAAACACTTGATGGAATGGTATTTAGACAGGCTAGTAGGGCTGGCTGGCCCCTTCTTGTGGCTTTGATCCAATTTTCTGTTTGGTTTTATTGAAAAAGATGACCAACATCCTAACACTCAACCATGTTATATTCAATAAACAAACAAGCTCTAGTATTCTCTGTTTTTAACATTGGGAAGCCTCTCTGTGTCGACACTGAGACAGGTTGGCAGGGCTGGCAGCCCTCCCCTTTGAAAGATCTGTGCCAGTTCAATCAGCTCAGAAGGAGCTCAACCTCTACCTAGACAAAGGATGGCATTTATTATAGACAGTGTGGCACTCATGGTGTATTTCTGGACAATCAGCTTGAAGGACATCAGCTGCTGTCTCTGCAAATGGTAATGCTTACGGTGTGCATTGTGACATTCAAAGTCGAATGTTAGAATGACTTCAAGACAATTGAGTCAATTCAGTAGCTGAACATGTACAGCAACCGCCACCTCACCAACATGACTTTCAAAGACCAAGTATCGAACCTAATTGTGTAGGTGTGACGTCCCACAATCACTGTTGCTCACCAGTGTCAGAACCCCTTGTGGCATAATTCTTCTTATAGTTACTGTTGTTAGCAAAGCCCTGCTTAAATGGACTATTTTCCAGGGAATCTATACTTATCCAGTGAAATAAACATAGTGTTTCTCTCTCTCTCTCTCTCTCTCTCTCTCTCTCTCTCTCTCTCTCTCTCTCTCTCTCTCTCTCTCTCTTCTCTCTCTGTCTCTCTCTCTCTCTCTCTCTGTCTCTCTCTCTCTCTCTCTCTCTCTCTCACACACACACACACACACAGACACACGCATAACTGTATAAACCTTAGTAATGCCTTTGTTTCAGAGTTATAAGGAATGAACTTTGCATAGGCCTTTCCTATCCCAGTTGCACATCCTCTTCCAAATAATATTTTGCTGTTTTGGAAAACCTTTGTCATGACTGATTATTTTTTGTTTCTTCTTATCACTTGTAGTTTGTCTGTAGATTAGAATGCCCCGTCACAATCCTGCATACTCCTAAAGGCCAGGAAAAAGGATAGGCAGGAAGCAGTTGAACCTCATTTGCCAAGTATTGAAAAGAGATGTAGCATCAAAGAAGATTACAATAAGTCTTGATAAGAAACAAGAAATGGTGAAACGTGGGTTGTTGTAAAGGACTAGGAACAAGAAAGGCTATTTCAGGGAACACTGTGTACAAAGATGTAAAAGCATGAAACAACTGGTACTTTCAAGCAATTGGAAATAATTGGAAGTATAAGGTAGCTATAAAGAAAGAAAAGGAACTCAGACTAGAGAGGTGAGTTTGAGTCAGACTAAAATTGTGTAATCCACTTCAACGGGTTTAAACTTTATCTTGGAGAATAATGGTATTTGGATTTTTGGGGTGTGTTTATGTGTTGATTGTAGAGAGGGAGATCAATTGGATTAGAAGGAGGACCAAATGTGTTGAGAGGAATTTGAAAGCAACTGCATTTATGTAGGAAAGAGATTCCATGGAGAAAGCGCTCCTTGAGATGGAGAAGAGGGAGCATTTTAAAATATTTAAGGGCATAGAATCAATATGGCAGTGAAAGAAAGATCATAAGGAATTTTCCACAGATGAGTATTTAAAAAGTGAGGTCAATCTTTCAGCATGAAGAATAATGAATGAAAAAGGAACAAGTTTGTGAGAAAAAAGGGAGTGGGTTAAAATGTAACTCGAGTTTGAGCTTCATCTAGCTGTGCGATATCAAAGAGAAGCAAAATAATTGCCATGGGTGGCCAGCGATATTGTTGATGCACGATTTATTTTACTCCAGTGTCGGCTAGTATATGCCTTTCCCAGGCTCATTATTGAATTCCCCCCCCAACCCCACCCCCCAAAACCAGGATTTTCTAAGTGAAATTGTTGCTTGCCTTAGGACACAATCAAAGGGGTCTTAGGAAAATATTATGGGGTGCTTTTTTAACTTGCCCTTGCAGATCTAAAAATAAGTCTGTCTGAGATTTAATATGGAGCACTGGTGGTGTAGAGGTTACGCACTGGGCTGCTACCTACAAGGTCAGCGGTTCTAAATCACCAGTTACTCCTTGGGAGAAAGAGAGGCTTCTCTCCTCAGGTAAACAATTGCAGTCTCAGAAAGCCACAGGGGTAATTCTACCCTGCCCTAGAGGGTTGCAAAGAATTGGCCTGACTCGAGGGCAGTGGTTTTGGTTGGTATTGGACATAGGAAACAAAGAAAAAAAAGAAAGAGAGAGAGATAAAGAAAGAAATACAATTGCAGCTAAGCCTGACCCGTAATGGCCCCCTGTGTTGTATGGTAGCACCCCTCTCCATAAGATTTTCAGGGATGTGAACTTTTGGAAGCAAATCACCAGACCTTCCTTCTGAGCTGTCCCAGTTGGGTTTGAACCACCAAGCTTTCACTTAGTAGCCACATACTGAACCATGGCACCACCATGGAGTCCTTCTACCATAAAGAGAAGTGGTAAAACAAAATCATCCGTGTCATGGGGAGAATGAAAGTTTGTTTTTTTGCTTTCACAATTAGAATTCACTGTTGTTTTTTTCCCAGAAAAATATCTATGTTACTATCTATCTTAAGACATATGTCAAGAAAATATTTCAGTGTTGGAAAAATAGTGATATTTGTATGATGCTTTAGAATTCTTAAAGAACAGAGACCTGTCTAGGAAGTAAGTAGGTAAATTCTAATTTTAAATCTTGCACATAAGTATTTCAAATCCAAAGGTCCTAGTTTTTCTTTCTCCTCAAACTATTGATTACTTTTTTGGCCTGAGGATATGGCATGGGAGGCATGCCTGACCTCCTCTGGCTACACAAAGGAAGAGAATCCAAGGACACATCTGCCTGAGGATGATGCCCATGAGATAGGTCAGACAGACCTCCAACTTCCTTTACCCTATTCTGCCAGCAACCTTCTCGCCAATGACACGCTACTGTATGCTGCTGGGTTTGATAACCTGTTACAGTTTCCACATAGAACTCACAGAGAATATTCACAATTATGGAGCTTATTAAAGAAGATATATCAGGTTATAAATCAGGATCTAAACACATTAATAGTATAGTCTGGCATGGCTCTTGCACCTTTGGCCTGTCTCTTCCCTGCTCAAGGAAGCATTACAAATCTTCTTTATTGATGACATACCTCCATCTTCTGCAAGTCAGACTCCTGCCCAAAATCACTCAGTGGCTCTGTCTCATGGTGTCAGCATGGCTCCTCTGCTGTGTCTCATGGTCTCAGTGTTGGGGCCTTTGCTGTTTTTCCTGACATGTTAATCAGGGATCTCCCACTTACTCTACTGGTGACTTGTTTTTCTTAAGGGATGCTTCCATCTCTGCTTCTATGATGGCCCACGCTTATACTCAGTATAATAGGAAAAAATGACCACTCCTGGAATTATAGTCTTCTGTACTTTATTTGTGCAGAAGAGCTGACGGAGTGAGAATTAGAAAGCCTACAGATTCAGGAACTATCCCATGGAATTGCACTTCATCCCACTGCTCTATCCCACAACCCTGCATTTAATAGGTGACACATTTTGGGTTTGTTTGGTTTGGTTTGTGTTGTTGTTGTTATATCTCTGTGGTTTTAAAGAAACAGGGCCCAGTTAAGATCAATAATCCCAAAGGTGAACATTGCAGATTTCAGTTCAATTGCTCCTATTTTAGAAAACTAGTTTACTTGTCTTCTTCAACTTCCATTCTATTCTATAAGGAGAACATAGAAAATTGTAAACACCCTGTACAGGTTTTGTGGGAATTATATTTGTTAAAATGCATAAGGAACTTAGAACAGCACCTGCCAGAACTAACTCATTTTAGGTAACTAATTAGTATTATGTCCCTTGTCCATAGTTCCATTGTGTTTCCATTTTGTCGTATGACCTATGTACCTATGTGTATTCAGAAGGTGGGTTAGAAAATCTCACCATGGTGACATCTTTAGTTCACTGCTGTTTTAATTGGTGTGAAATAGAAGCGTGGTCACAGGTCTTCATGATTTTCAGGAGGGTTATTGGAGTGATCTGGGGAAGAATGACTAGGTTTGAGGCATCCTCTGGACTCTCCACCCCAGTTCCTCTGTGCTTTCTCTTGTAAATGCAACTTGTCCTCTCTCTACAAAAGCAGCTGACAACTCATCTGCAGAAACAGACTCCAGCTGAGCACCCCAGGCAGCCTTGTTTTCCTGACTTTTAGTCCTTAGCTCTGTGAGGTGACTGCTGATTTCAATGGTCTGGAAATGTCTGGAATTCCAGATTCCCCAGGATCACCAGTATTTTCAAATTGTTTTCCATATTTTAACACTTGTTTCCTGTTTCTGTGCATCAGGAGGCGATTGAAAATGCTAAAAATAAAGTCATATGCAAAGAATGCTGTAGCCCTCTTTACTAAGAAGAGCTAACAGGAAGCAAGAGACTTGGGACACATTAGTAAACATCTGATCCCCTCAGAGGGGACTTAGGCACTCTCAAAGGGAAGAGGGCAATCTGCCATCATCCAATGTCTGAGACTACAGTGGGGTGGCTCCTAGTAATCAAGGAAATGACACAGAGTGGGGGAAGGAGAAAGCTTCTCCAGGGCTTACAATAAAATCATCCGCACATATTTACTTGGCTTCTTTAGTTTTCAACAGATGGGCTGATGTCTTGGCAAATGTTACAGCGTGACTGTGGGTGCTAATGTTGATAAAATGTAAATGGTTGGTGAAACAAGACATAGATGTGTGTGTAAAAAAAGTAATAAGGGTTGTTGATAACCAAGCGTCCACATTGACTTGGTCTTTCCAGTGGTAAAGAAGAAAATATTGGAGTGCAATGAATTACTGAATATGGCCCCTTTAAATCATTTGTCCTCTTGTAGTGCTGGAGAGGATATTAGGCCCAGAAGGTGTTTTGACTAATGCCAACAGGTGCCTGGGAACCGTGTGGAGGTGTCTCACTGCCATCCAGGCACCTCAGACCTATAGTGACCGCAAAAGTGAGAGCTCCTCCTCTGTGCACTTCTGAGACTATACATGTTTAAAGGATGAGAAGCCTCATCTTTCTCCCGCAGAGAGCTGATGGTTTCCAATTAGTGACCCATGCCACTACCAGGGTTCCTTATGTGGAGGTAGAATCATGCAAATAAGGTCTCTAGAACCCGACGGTGGAGATGAATTCATTTTGCCATTCAGAAATACTGAAAATGAGCCACCCTAGAGGCAGGAAGGGGGCCTTGCCCCCACCAGGAAGAAGAGCTGGGAATGGAGCATGCCCTGGAAACATAGGAGCCCTGGATTTACCTCATCCTAGACCCAGGAGGGAGGGAGGAAGCAAGGGGGAGAGAGACAGAGAGGGAGATATTTTATCACCTGAGACAGCAAGAAAGAGCTTCAGAGAAATGGAGACAGCAAAAACAAGAGCCCAGTGCAAGACAGTGCAGTGAGCTCTCTGATCCATCACACATGGTAACTATTGTCTGTAGGCTGACCCATGAAGCAAGAGAGCTGAGTATCTTTGAGCAGGGCAGTTCCTGGTGGAGTGAGTTGTCTCCAAACCCTTGTCAACAGAACTAGGCTGGCACACTGCAAGAGCAAAACAGCTAGCTTACTTCCTTTAGGCAGAGGCTTACTGGTAGACTAAGAATTGTGAAACACTAGCCCCGCTACAGCAGAGGCCGGCAGCTCCAAGAGGCCCTAGCAGCCTAAGAGACCATGGTCCTAGGACCTAGAGGGTCGCTATAAGTCAGGATTGACTTGATAGCAGCAAGTTTGCTTTGGGTCTGAATTACACGAAACAGCCTAGATACAGAGCAAGGAAGCACAAATTGCAAGGTGGAGTATAGAGGATTGTGGGTAGACATCTCATAAAGATCACCAAGAAACAAGGATCTTCCTTCACAGTTTACAAAGATATATCATCCACTTTTGACCAGAGCCATGAATCCCTTAATTCAGAAATCTCGCTTCCTAAAGTGTGAGAAAAATAAAGATATGTTCTGCATAGCTGCGCATTTATGGCATTTCAATTACAATAGCACTAGGAAATACACACACATACAAACTCACACACACTCTCTCTTTTTTATCTATCATCTATCTATCTATCTATCTATCTATCTATCTATCTATCTACCTATCTATCATTTTGTCTAAAGCAATTGAGGGTTATTCATCATTAGCGCTTAGTTTAATAATGTTTTACACTCTAAAATGGATGAGGTCTTCTGGAGAATGTAAGAATATTATTTAACTTAGATTTGTTTGGAAATGCAAGTCTGGAACAGCCACCTCACAGGTGGAAGGAAGGAAGGAACAAAAACAAACAAACAAAATAACTGAAATAGAGCAATCCAACATGTCTTACAGAAATGTCATGACTTTTTAAAAAGCTTTTATATATATATATATATGAAAATATGCCAACCTGAAAATAAGGCTTCATATCCATACAATAGTACATTTAAAAGTGTGTCCACGCATGTATACATACTTACAAACATGTACATGTATACAAATTGACACAAATGACAGGTTTTCAAAAGCTTATGAAAATGGAATTAGGGGCCAAAGCCGTTTATCCATAACCTTTTTAAAGCCCCTTCATATATGTGTGTGAATTGTTTGGCTTGCTACTTAAAGGATTTCCTGGGGTGCAACCTTATAAGGGCAAAACCACAATCAACTCACATCCAATGCAAATATTGGGAAACATGTGAACACAATCAGGGAAAACATATATCACACAGAAATGAAAATGAAAATAATGACATTAAGTGAATATTCTGGAAGTCAGGTATCTCAGCAGTTGGCTACTTTGAAATGGATGGCGTTTCTCAATTGACCTACATGTAAACCCTCAGAGACTACTTAAGCATTTGTTTTTTTATTAATGGTTAGATGGTGGCACAACTGTGGGGCAACATACAGCAGTTTGAGTACATCAGATAGGAACTAAGACATAAGACTACATAAAATTTTGTATATACCTGGTTACCACCAAATGAACCCAATAGCCGTTTAGTCCATTCCAGTTCCTAGCAGCCCTTGAGAGCTGCTCCACAGGGTTTCCAAGGCTGCAAATCATTTTGGGAGAAGACAGCCTCATCTTCCTTGCACAAAGTGGCTGGAGGGAGTCTATGGTCAACCTTCCAGGTAGCAGCCAATTCTTACTTAACCCATTGTGCCACCAGCACTCCTTACCTACCTAATTAGCTGATAAAATGCAAGGCAGGCTATGGGATCTCAGCGAAGCAGAGTTTCAGGAATTCTCCAGTGGCATCCCTGTGTGTTCACTGTCTCTTTCTTACTCTAACAGGAAGTACAGTAACATGACTGCTAACTGTGTTCTCTAAGAATGTCACCTGCATGGTATGTTACTCCTCAGGTCCCTAAGGGTAATAATAACACTTTCATAAAGTTTGACAACAGTTTATCCTTTACTGAAGTACGCCGAAAGAAAGCAATTCGGTCTATGCTTTCAAAGGCTATGTTGCTCTATATGTCTGTTTTCTGGGGTTGACACTACTATTTGTTGATCATTTTTCCAGTCATAAATTTTCCTTCATAACAAAACAAACGCACAGAATATTTTAGAAGTGTCACAAAAGTTTGAGTCTTGAAAAGTAACCCTGAAAGTTCAGTTTACCGTGGACCAGAACAGAACTGAACTATGCAGAAGGTAGTTTCTTTAGCATGCATTTGACCATGGTGTCTATTCATTAGTTATGAACATAAAGCATCAGTAATAAAAAAAATCAAGGGTAAATTGTTCAGGGGCATTCATAGAATCAATTCATTTGAGTTGTAAGCCTTAAATATACTCAACTTGTAGCTTTTATTTCTACTCTTAAAGCCTCCCAATTCTGTTCTGGTTTGTCAATATTTGTATCAAGTTTAAGGTGATGCCTGAAGCTATGCATGTGACCCCTCTGTTAAAGCTTACCTTTTATTACACACTGTGCTCCTAGCTACTACTGGTAATATGAGATTGGTTTGGATTAGTTTGTCTTTTGCAAAGGACTCTGGAGGACCTATTGATTTAACTGTGGTTGAAATCAGCCCTTGGTGGAAAGATAAGAGCGAGATCATCTGCAGATGCTATAGCCGGACACTGCTGGTTTATTCCTTTCTTGTTGGAAGTTCTTTTTAAAAACTTTTTTTCTCTCTTTTTACTCTTTTGTATTTTTGTTTTTCCATTTAACTGAAAAATTGAAGACCATTTACAGTCTTCTACTAACTCTCAATGAGAAATATTTATCTTATTTTTGGTAGAAAGCGATTACTCTCGGTGTTGCTACACATGGTTAAGAGTTTAGCTGCTACCTGGAGATGTCTCAGATGACTGATCAGGTACTCTGCTTCTGAAAGGTCATAGGCAGAAAGCCCCTCTGGGCCCATTCTGTCACGGTTCTACCCTTTCACCATACTGAAGCACCACACATACTCTTCACCTAATTCAAGAAGCTGGGCAATATGAAGAATGTGCCATCCAGATTGCGGGGAGACTTGTTAACGATACGTGATATGCCAGTGACACTACCTGGCTTGCTGAAAGCAAGAAAACTTGAAGAATTACTAGTATTGATAAAGATGTATACCTTCAGTAGAGATTGCATTTCAATATTAAAAAAAAGTCCTTACAACTGGACTAACAAGCAACATCATAATAAAGGGAAAGAAATATTGGCTTTGTCACGGGTTTCAATTTCTTTGGATCCACAAAGTCTCTGGAATCAGCAGTCAAGAAATAAGACAGCATATTGCATGGAGCACATCTGCTAGGAAAGACCTCTTTATAGTGCTAAGAAGCACAGATGTCACTTTGTGGTCCAAGGTAGGCCTGACCCAAACTATGGTGTTTTTAAACAGTTTTATTGACAGGTAATTCATTTGCCATGCCATTCCATCATTTGAATATATTAAAATGAATTATTAGGTTTGAGTGGCCGTCAAAGGAGGAAAAGTAAAGCTAAAATAGTGCAATAATCATCACAATCAATTGTAGGACTTTTTTCCCCCAATTTTGCACTCATAGTTATTACTTCCCATTTCCCCAATAACCTCCCCTGTTATAACCCTAAGAAATTATTAGTCTCATTACTGTCTCTACAGATTTACCTATACTTGATTTCATATTAAAAGTCATATAAAAACCTCAACAATGACACAATAAAACTCAGAAAAACAAATCCAACGTAGGCAGAAAATAAAAACTAGAATAAGTTAAAAATGGTTCAAAAGGGAAAACAAATAAGATGTTAAAAGTTCCTCTAACTCAGTGGTTTGCAACCTTTTAATGCCACGACACTTTAGTAGAGATCTTCATGTGGTGGTGACACCTCAGTCATATAATTATTTTTTGTCACAAAATTATTTCGGTTGCTACTTCATAACTGTACTTTTGCGGCTGTTATGAATTGGTTGAGCCCTGTGAAGGAGTTGCTCAATCCCCAATGGGGTTGCGACCCATAGGTTGAGAGCACCTGCTCTAACTATATCTGCAATCACTTACTTCTAATGCACTCTGTCTGAGGTTAAGGCTTTTTACATCCCTGGTCAATGGTTTGAGGGACTTGAATGAAAACTTAATCCTAATGGGGTCTAAGCAAATGGATTTTGGGCTTTTCCTGTCTTCCAAAATCTTATGTAAACCAGTTGCTCAGAGTGTAAGCTTTGATACATTTCCTGCCTATGATCTTGGATTTTATTAATTATGATCCTTGGATGACACAGGATGGTGTCTTTCTTGGATGTGGGTTTAGCTGACACCACACTTAGACACCTGCTGTCTTAAGACAAGTTTAGAGATCCAGGTGCTATTCTCACTGATCACTGAAGAAACCCAGTGGATTCTTCACCACACTTTCTATCCCATGACATGTTTAATCACCTTATATGTATGCTAAAGCTGAAAAATTGATAAGGAATATCAAGGAAGACTAAATGTCTTTTAATTTATAGTGTTGGTGCAGGATATTAACTATACCATGGACTTCTAAGTATAATGAACAAATCTGGGTTGAAAGAAGTGCAGCAAAAATGCTCCTTAGAAGCAAGAATGCTGAGACTTAAGTTAAGGTTCTTTGATCATATTTCCAGGTAAAATCAGTCATTGAAAAAGGGTTTCATCTTTGGTGAAGTAGAGAGTCATTGTAAAACAAGGTCCCCTGGTCATGTCCTTTTAGCCTCCACACAACACACATTCTTGTATCTAAAACTGACCGTCTGTTTTGAAAAGGAAAGGAAAGGGGGGCGCACAAATATGAAGGTTCCTTTGAGTAAGTTCCAGATTCCTTTCTGGACTCCAAGTATCACACAGGTGGTACATTTTTCTGAGCTGGTTACAATGGTTTTTTTTTGGGGGGTTTTTTGCAGAGTTAAGGCTAGAAAATAAGAGAGACAATCTCTTGCAACATTGTGGGGAAGACGACCTGTGGATCAGATGCTTAATTAATTATAAGCCCCATGTCCTCATTTTACCTTGAAAATTCCAAGAAAGTTTTGAACAGGGTAAAACAAAATGTTATTCTTCCTTAAAGAAGACAGAAAACTATGAGCATTTGCTGAAATGGTACCCATTCAAAAATTGTTCAAAATTGTATTAATATTTTCAATACAAATGCTGACTTTCTTTACCTAATACCCATAAACTAAATCTGCACAATGTCAGGAAACAGCTCATTGTTTTCCCCTATTATTACTTCTCCAAATATGTTTTAAAATGTCATGATATCTGCTTCATTAAGTTTGACTTTACCTATCAATATTTCTTAAAAGTACTGTTGGAGGGTGGAAGAGGGAGGGGGGATGAGAAGCTGATTCCAGGGGCTCAAGTAGAATGAAAATGTTTTGAAAAAGACAATGATAACTTATGTACAGATGTGCTTGACAAAAAATGGTTATATGTATGGATTATAATAAGAGCTCTAAGAGCTCCCAATAAAATGAAATAAAAACTTAAAAATATTTAAAAGAAAATATAAATCTTGAGTAAAATGCACTTGGCAATAACCTTTTGTGTAAAACACATTTATATCACATTCCAAATTATAAGCATAAGATAAACAATGAATCTATTATATTGGTAAAAGTGCATGCTTTCAGATTCTGGGAACTTTGTGCACTTTATTAAAATTAAAAGGTTCATCAAAACTCATGATGAGAGTTTAAAATAAAAAGGGTTATTTTTTAATCCGGGATATTTAGAAAAGGGCCCATTTTCTGCAGACATGGAAAGAATTGAAAAGTGTGTGTCCAAAATAAAAACAAAAATCAAAAAACATGTCATCCAATTAAAGTTTGGGGAAAGTAGAAATGTAAGTCAAAGGTGCCCCTAATGAAGAAAATCTCAGACATATTCTCCAGTTCACACCAGCATGATGCCCTCATTTGAATTTTCCACATAAGATCTTACTTGTTATTTTTCCCATCCAAAATTTCCCAATTTCCTAGGTTTCAACCTTTTCACCTCCTTTCCTCCTGTTAGAATTCAAGGTCTTTTCATTTGATCTATATTCAACATATTGCCTGCCTTTAAACATTTTTTGCCAAAATATGCAATTCCATTATAAGCAAAACATGAAGTCCAACAAATGACACACACACACACACACACACATACATACACACACATTGTGGAATGATTATATAACTATCAATAATTATAGGAACAAATATAACAATCACTCATTGCATTTAAAATTTACTCAACCAGTCAACGTGTATTTATTGAGATCCTACTACGTTTCTGGTCTAGCAGGAGATGAAACAGTGAGTAAGCATGTCCTTGCTCTAATAGACCTGATGTTCTACTGAGAGGAAATGGGGTAAGTTATCTGAGCATTGTGGAAAAGACTTAAATGCAGTATTTCATTTAATCTCCTTCTATAGAATTCCATTTAACAGTCCCTTTATTCCCTCACTTGTGCTATATCTCTTATACTTAATTCAATACTTGAACTGTAAAAATAAAACAACAATATTTCAGACCTAACAGTTTACCATATAAATCTTACTTTTGACATCTCCCCAATTGCCCGGGCACAAAAGCCAGAAAACCTGTTTTACTTTTTTTCTTTCTTCATTCTTCTGGCCAATAACCTATTAGTTAACAAGTTCTAAGTAAGTTCTAGCTAAAATATATGCACCGACCACATTTTTATTTCATTTCCACTATTGATACCATAACCCAAACCAACATGGTGTTTTTCTTGGATGAAGCAATTGATTCACTAGAACTACGGTGAGTTTGGAAATAAAGACATCAAGCTTGGTGAAGTCAGAGGGCAACTCAAAAGAGTAAGACCTTCAGTGAAATGGATTGGCACAGTGGTAGCAAGAATGGGCTCGAAAATAACTCGATTGTGTGGATGGTGCAGGGCCTGGAAAGTGTTTTGTTCGCTTGTACATAGGATTGCTATGAGTCCGAATCAACTTGATGGTACCTAACAACAAAGCATAAAGTGTATAGGAGTGGGTTATTGTTAGGTGACGTGAAGTGGGTTCTGACACTTTGTGTACAACAGAATGAAAAACTGCCCTGTCCTGTGCCATCCTCATAACAGTTCTTGCATTTGCACCTATAGATGCAGCCAGTGTCAACCCATCTTATTGAAAGGCTCCCTATTTTCAATGTCTAGCTACTTTACCAAGCATGATGTCCTTCTCCAGGAACTGGTCTCTCTTGACAACATATCCAAAGTATATGAGACGAAGTCTTGACATCCTTGCCTCTAAAGAGCATTCTTGCTGTACTTCTTCTAAGCAGATTTGTTTGTTTGCTTGTTTGTTTTAGCAGTCCTTGGAGAAGTGCCATAAACTTAATAACCAAGAGAAATATTTCAATGCAATTTATTAAAAATGAAAATCAGTGTAAATACTCCATGATGAAGACTGAAGTCTCACAGTTCCCTAGCATATCACTCTATTAAGGGATAGTCTCTTGATTTTCTTTCTTTGTCTCCTTGCTCTTCCATAACATCGTAAGTACCATGTGAGAGGCACTGCCTGTTCTCTCCTCCATCCCATCAATGAGCCCTCCGTTTCCCAGCCTCTGCTGCCAAGGGGCTTCTGTTTGGAATTTTCTAAGGCAAATACTATCCTTTCAGCTTCCAGTTCTGATAACCTCACTTTCTACCTCTCTTTTATTCTCTAGACATAGGCGTTCTAGTGGTTTCTTGCTATGGCTAAACTCTGGGGCTGAACCATGCCTTGTAATATCAGCCCCTCGTTCATACTTATAATTTCCTTTCCGTATTAAATGTCTTCTATTCATCTACTCAAGAAGCAATAGTGGTGCTGTGGATTAAATATTGGACAAGGTCAGCAATTTATTCCCACCAGCCCCTCAGGGGAGAAAGATGAGGCTGTCTGCTCTGGTAAAGACATTCAGCCTCTATAACCATACATAAAGTTGGTATGAGTACGTACAAACTAGATGGCAGTAGATATGGATTAAAAAACCTTCAATGAATTTGCTTCCTTGACTAGTTCCTGGCTGATACAGTTCTTTAGGAAATAACTATGAATGTCCAATTTGCATTATACATAATCCCTAAAAGCTATCTTGATGTCAATGAAAGGAGTAAATTAATTATATTGATATAGATTTGCAAATATTATGAATAGCACCTTTTAAAAAAGGCAAATTTAATAAATTAAGGTATATTTACATGTTCCTTTCTATTGCAGAGACGTCGAATTTTTGTTGGCTAAGTCACATTTCACAGTTGGTTTCTTTTCAATACTTTCTATTTCAATTTTAGAATCAACTCAAATAAATTGTACATTTTAGAGTTTCCTGATTCAGAAGGAGATCATGAATCTGACTCACCTACAATCCAGTAAAGGAACTGATGGATTAAATATCAGCAACTTAGTAACTTTACTTAGCAAAAGCATGCCCTTTTTAGAAAAATGAGAACTAGTCTACTGATTTGTATTTATTTATTCAATGTGAAAATTTTAAGAATGTGAAAATTCCACCGAGGAACATGTCTCAGCATCAGTCAACAAAGACAACAGAGGAATAAAAAAATATGTAAATTGCTTAGATATAATAGAATGCAATGAGGTTAGAGATATGATTAAAATCCTAAATAATAATAACCAACAAACAAATACAAATGTGTCAAAGGAGAGAAATGTGGACTATGACATACAGATTCCTAAAAGGAGAAATAAAATTCTTGTTATCTTAATTAGAATCATTTGACATAAACTAATATGATTTTGGGGCATTAGCCTTGTTGAATATGTTTTCCATCAAAATTATGGATTAATAAGAATTACATATAAGGTAGCATTGCTAATTGCCATGCTTCTTAAGCATGATTCATTGAAGAACACCAATTGAATGACTTGATGGAACCTAAAATATGTTATTTATTTTGGGTTGCTTACCATTCCATACCAATTCTTGTCATCCCAAGTACATCCCAATCTCCAGTGGAAGTCCAGGAGACAGATATATAAGCAGATTACGGTACTGCACTTTGAAAAGGACTATAATAGAAGGACAGATAGAGTGCCCAAGAACCATAAGGTGGGAGTGGCTGGCTATGTCTTTTAATACAGACAATTAAGTCAATTTTACATATAACATGAATCACCAACTCCACCTTCCCACTTTATCTTTGGGATAAAATGCAAACTTCATAACTTAACAAACCAGTCCTCTCAAAATCTCCCCCTGAACCTATGTTCTGTTCCATCTTCTAGCACTGTTCATTTCAGTAACACTGGAAAACATGCATTTTCTGCAAGCAAGTGCTTGCACCCCATTTTTTCAGACTGTATGTTGTTCACATGGGCCTTTAGATGTATCTTGTGCATTTCTAGTAATGAAGATTTATGCAAGGGTTACGTGTAAGAAAGCAACATGATCGTATTTGATTTTAGTAAGAGAATGATAGGCTGGAGGCAGGAAAGCCAATCATAATGACCTCAATAATCCAGCTGAAGACTTGTGTTTTAGCAATAGGCATGAGACTAAAATGAGACCCTGTATGGTGTAAATGGTTAACATATCATTATCAGTTCAAGTCCACCCGGTGGCACATCTGAAGAAAGACCTGAAAATCTGCCCCCCCCCCCAAATTATTTTATGAACGCCCTATGGAGCACAGCTGTACTCTGATAGAGATAGATAGGATTGCCAGGAGATGGAAATGACTCAAGAGAAACTGGTTTATGGAATTGTAGAGGGTCTGTGGTAGAATTTTCATTTTCCGTGTTCCAGCATCAGGAGCATCAGGTGTGATTTCAAACAATGTGCCTCATGCAGAGCCATGCTCATTGGAGTCTGATGTGTTGCTATGATGTTGAATAGGTTTCCGTGGAATTTTAAGACTAATTGTAGACTAGGAAGATTGCCCAGAGACAGACTTGAGAAAATAAGCCAAAAGAAAGTCTAGGGATCCCAATGGTTGGATTTGCAACTGATCGGGCAAATGGGGCAGAACCAGGCAACATGGTGTTCAGCTGTGAATTGCGGTCATTCAAAGTTGGGGGCCAACTTAAGAGGAACAACTAATAAGAAATACAACAATGGGAAAAGAGGAATTAGACAACACAGTTCAATGATGTAAAATAATAGTTCACAATGGGGAATATGCACATGTTTTGGAAATTGAATAGATTCCAAATGTTATAAATGGAACATGGAAGAATCCCTGTCAGTTGATTTCTAGGTCTCAGTCTTGGAACCTTGGATAACATTATAAAATATGATAAAGAATACAAGGAGGAGGCTTTCATGCACAAAGGAATTCTTTAATAACATGTGTGGCCTTAAACATGTTACTTCTCTCAACTTCTGTTATTGGTTGGTAAAGTTACAAGGATAGATGTTTCTTGAATTGTTGTGAGAAGTCGTTAGTATGCTGATGTACTTGGACAAACTGCTACATACTGTGGATTGATGTTGTTAGCATGGGTTGTAACATTGAATTAACCCCTTATATTTTTCTCAACCACACTACATCTCTTGAATCTTCTGACGCCTGATGTTATTTCACACTTGCCTTATTATTCAAAATATTTCACTACTATCTAAATGTGGGATTTACATCAAGGTCATCATTTTAAAAACGCTTAACCTTCTTTCCAGCAGCACCTATTTAAAGAGATAAATCACATAGCTCTTTCTATTTAATCTCCTTATCCCATTGTACATACAGTCTCCTTCCATTTCTGTTCTCCAGCTCCAACTTTTCATTTTTATAGAAAGGTTCAATATGAATAGAGCACTCTTGCTGGGAGTAGAGTCCCATGCATTTGAAATTCAGTTAATCTTGTCTCATATGATTGCCACAGAGAGCTGTATTTGATGCAGAGGCATATAGTAGAAGGCATCCCTAGAAGCAGCAGTCAGGAGAAACTAAATAAAACCCCACGAATGAGGGCGTGTTATTAGGCCGGCTTTCCCTTCATGTTTTTTTTTTAGATGGTTGAGTCACCAAGGGGGTTCTAAGACTGGGGAGTTAAATATTTGCAGATGTCAACAGCTGTGTACATGGAACAGACATTTTGAAATTCAGTATTTTCAGAAATGTGGGTCATATGAAAAACACTTATCCCTAGCCAGAGGGGAGGTGGAATAATTACACAAGAGACTTCTCAACACTCAGCTGTCAAAACTCCTTTCCTGTCAATATTTTGAGATTATTTTTCATGATCTTTTCATATGAAACAACTATTACAGAGAATCACAGATGGATCTAGTGTATACATGATTTTCAGTTACAATATCTGCCACTTCCTTAAAAGTCCATTCTGATAATAGTAAGAAAAAGAGATAGAAAGAGATTTTCAATCTAATGTAAGAGCTCAACCTTTTGATAATAGGTCTTCTCAAGAAGCAGTTGCCCAACCTTGTTTCCATAGCTACATACAGAATGACATAATGATTAACTGGACATCTTTTCCTTGAGTGCTCTCCAAAAGCAACAGTTTATGCGAAAGCATTGTAGTCATTCCCACTCTCACATCCCTTCTGTTCGCTAGTCTATTAAACATAATGGTAATTGACTACGTCGGTGGCTAATTTGCAAAAGCTATTACATTGCTTCTGGCTTCTAGCTTTCGTTTACTACATGGATGTACTTGGAACCCAAAGTGTATGAGGAATTGCTGCTTAATTTGACTTTGTAATTACTGATGTCATTATTTACCATTTAGCATGTCTATAATGTGTAAATATGCAACATGAATAACTCATATGTTTGAGCGGTGGCCTTGGGTAGGTTACTTTTTCATTTCTCAAATAAACAAGTATTTGGAAGTTTATGTCCCTTCCTAAAATCTCAAAATCACATTATCAATAACATCATAATGCTTTATCTATCTGACCAATTATTGAATTATTGAGAGCTTTGGCACCAAGGTCCTCTTTCGGTGTGTGTGTGTCCCCTCAATTTCCACCTGTAACATATTTCCTCCTCCTCCTATTTTTTTCCAGCAACAACTTCTACTGCATATTTGTCATATACTGGACTTCACATGGATGGTTTCTTGTCAACTTCTCAACCCATCTGTTAGCAGGTGTCATGATTACCATTGCCACTTCACAGAGGAAGACAAGTGAGTCCTAGAATAATTATGTCAATGCCAAGGTCATCTAATTAGTAACTGGAATCTCGATGATCGATGTCAAGACTACTTACATCCAAGGGTGAATTTTTAACTCCAGTGGATACAAGTAGCTCCATTTCTCGGCCATCAGACCTGCTTGACACTCTCGCCTTTTACTAAGAGAATTCTGTCAACAATAGTCTAGTGTTCACTGAACTTTTTCAACATAGGCTCATCTCTGTGTCTACCATGGTCTCTGTTCTCCCTTAAATATTTCTCAAAAAAGATATTGTTCATGAAGTTAACAATAACTTCCTAGCTTCCAGTCCTTCTCTGGTTTAAGCCCTACCTAAAATTTAATGTTATTTATTGTCCCGGGTCCTTAAGATAAGAGCAGAAGCCTTTTTTTTTTTGTTAATTTCTTTCGGTGCCTCTATTCATTCTCTTCTGTCCCCCAAAAGAATACAGATTCCTTAATTTTTTCTCTTGAGTACCCTCATGTTGCCAAATGATACTCTTCTGACTGGAGCATGGCTACCTTACGGATGGAAGCATGGATGTGCTACTGATGTACAAGGCAATGGGGTAAATGTTTACTTCACCTCAGTGACACCAAACCCAAACCAAGAAGTCACACCAATTACCAAGTTCCTCTTCATCCATGGTAATTGAACCAATTGATATCCTCAACAACATGAGAGAGGGTCTGTTTTCCCAAAGGCTTAGCTAATATATAAGCTGTTAAATGTTTAATGTGTGGCATTCTAAAAGCTAAAATAAAGATAGATATAAATAATCAGAACATCAGAAGAAGATAGACTCCCTAGCAATGTAGCATTTATGTAGAACACCTCCAACAATAATAGCAAACCAATTCCGCACACTATACTGGCAACAGAAGAAGGTGGTTTCAAACTAAGAATTCGAGGAAGTTATGCAATCATTCCCTATCCAATCCAAGCAAGTTTCTTCTATCCGTGGTCCAGAAACAGAAATGAAAAAGCCAAAAAATAACATCAAACTTTTAAGTAGATAAAACTATTATAATACACATGGTTGTAGGCATGCACAAAGCAGAGAAAAATTGGAACTCAACATGTCAGAAGCATGTGTTTTATACTTAAGCAAGTGTCTCAGTTATCTAGTGCTTTTCCAGGAAAACAAATACCACCATTGAATATTCAACTAACGTACACGTATTCTTCCATCATCTAGAAGGCTACAAGTCTCACTTCGGGGTGCCAGCTTCAGGGAAGTTTTTCTCTCTTTCAGCTCTGGGAGAAGGCCCGTATCTCTTTTCAATATCCGTGGCCCTAGCATGTCTTGGAGAGAAACCTCCATGTGTCATGACATCAATTTGTCCTTGAGTCTAGGAGGTGCTCAGCACTGGGACCTGAAGTCTAAAGGATACACTCCACTCCCAGCTCTTTTCTCTGCACAGTGATGCAATGATTTTTATGCCTCAGAAGAAATTGACTCAAGGCACAACATCAACCTGCAGACTGTATACTGCTGCAGTAACAGAACTGCCTCTAATCCTTCCTCCTTGGCATTGTAAAGGCTCTATTTTCTCATTCAGGATAAGTACAGCAGAACACCAAATGGGGAATATAATTACATAATACTGAAAACCTTGGCCTAGCTCAATTGACATATACTCTGGAGTGGCAAGGGAAGTACAATTCAATCCGTAACCATAAAGAATAGGAAATTGGAAAGGATATCAAGCATCATAAATGGAAAAATTAAGTGGAAAAGGACAGATAACTGGAAGATGTGAGTTAGGAGCTAGACAAACTCAGGAAAGACAGAGAATTGACACTAAGTTCTAAAGTGCCGGCAGTAGATAGGGGAGACGATGAAACTTTTTAATCCCATACAGAGTTACAATTTCAGAAACACACAGGGACAGTTCTACCTTGTCCTATAAGGTCGCTTTGATGGCAGGGATTTTGGTTTTGGTAATAGGTAGGATTTATAAAATATCCCACCAAATATAGAACTGTGAGATATAAATGGATTTTGCTTTAAGCCACTGAGTTTGTGGTAATTTGTTATGCCAGCAATAAAAATAAGTAATACTATATCCAGTGGAGAACAGATATAAATGTAACAACCATTAAGGATAGAATGGAGCAGAGACAAGAAAAAGAAATTAAAGTCATGTGAAAAGAATTAGAAAGAACAGATTTGAAAAGGTGGGGAGACAAGGAAGAGATGAGCCAATCAGGGTGCAGTAGAGCAACGATGAAACATACAACTTCCCTCTAGCTCTTTAAATGTTTCCCCTCACCCAGTATCATGAACCCAATTCTACCTTACAAATCCGGCTAGACCAGAGCATGTACACTGGTACAGATAAGAGCTGGAAACACAGGGAAAGCAGAACAGATAACCCCCTCCAGACCAATAATGAGAGTAAAGGTACCAGAAGGGTAAGGGGAAGGTGGGAGAAGAAATGGAGAAACGACTACAATGACCCCCTCTCAGGCAGATGGACAACAGAAAAGTGGGTGAAGGGAGACATCAGTCAGTATAAGACATGCAATAATAATAATAATTTATAAATTTCCCAGGGCTCATGAGGGAGGGAGATGGGAGGGAGGGGAAGATGAAGAGCTGAAACCAAGGGCTCAAGAAGAAAGAAAATGTTTTGAGAATGATGATGGCAACCTATGTACAAATGTGTTTGACACAATGGATGGATGGATGGGTTGTGAGAAGAGCTGTAAGAGACCCCAATAAAATGATAAAAGAAAAGACATGGAGAGATCATCCAACATACTTAACACTGATGTCTCCGAAGAAGAATAAAGCAAGTCAAAGGCACAGGACAATGATCTTCAGATGACGATTCAGGCAAACTTTGCAGAAATAATAGCTCTGAATTGACCTCTTAAGAAAACCTATCCTGATCCCTAGAAAACTGTGTAAGAATATTCCAATATAAGAAATACCTTCTATCACTATCGCAACTTTAAAATAAAGAAATTATCAACTGAGCAAAGGCCAAGTAACTTATATAGCAAAGGAACCATAATGAAATAAAGAAAAAATATTTTCAAAATCCAAAAGGAAAGAATAAGAGTATGGTCTGGGTCAAGGATTCTATAAGTAGCAGAGTTTTTGAGTTGTAATCAATTAATATAGTCCTTCCAGATATCATTCCTTATGTGAGGCCGTGTAAGTCTGGACTCTCAGGTGTGGCTATGACTTTGGATAGAGTTTTCTGCTATACTCACAGGCAGGATTAAGATGGGATCACGTTCTGACTTTAGTAGAGCATGTGCACTAGGTCACGCTCCTTTGATTCCTTGGGGTTGTAAGGTCTGCTAAAAGATAACAAAACCCAGCCCTCCACCAAAGCCACTCCTCTGTGCATAAGCACCATGTCTGACATGGACAGAAAACCAGGGCCATCAGAAGAGCAGCTGCGAGATCTCTGTCTAAAGTGGCTGAGACCAGAGGCCCCAGAGACGGTAGCGCTGAGCCTCTGGGTTACCTTCTCCACAACTGGTCCAGGACTGCATTGCTAGTCATGGATGTGATTCTACCACGTACCATTTAGAATTGTACTGCTTAGTTCTAATGGAAGTATTAATGTATTACCAGTTTCCATACAAAATACTCAATTTTAAAATGCCATTTATGGAAATACACATACAATTTGCCTATGATATACAGATGGAATATCATCCAGATGTATACAATGATAACTAGTTGGGCAGCTTCAACTAATTCTCCGTCAATGTTTGCTCTCAAATGCTCCTTTGTGAAGAAGTGAAAAGAGGTCAGGTTTTGGAGCGAAGGGATTTAAATTTGAACCTTGCCTCAGTTTCTTATCATTGCGTAATTATAGGCCCATTACTGAATATCAGTGTCCACATTTTAAAAATTAGGCTAAAAATGCTTGCCTTGTAAAATTTCTTGGTGCATTAGATCAACTGCATTTTGAAAGCCTTACAAATTGACACAGCTCTTGGGGAGAACACCCTGAAATATGATTCATCTACTTGACACATTTCATAATCAATCTGAAAAAGAAGTAAACAGCTAGCTTGTAGAGGAATATGTGTAAGAGGGTGAGACAGTGAAAGTAGAATGAAGACATAATTATGTCTGTACTTTTTCTAAGTCTCTGTTCTTCACTTCCCAAAAGCAAAGGGGGAAAAAGAGTGGGTTGCCCTCTTCCTTGTCTCCCCATCTTTTCAATAGGGTGGGTCGCCCTCTTAGAGAAGGTGCACAGACCTCTTTGAGCAATGATCGTGGCTGTCTAGGTGAGAAGTGTTCCATGAAGGAGGATTAGACAATGTCAACGCCTTAAGGCAGAAAGGAATTGCGTGTGTTAGATGAACAGTAAGGGGGAAAGGTTTGATCTATTTACATTCTTATGTCTTAAGATAGATTGTGTAGGAGCTGTAGAAATTATTTTTAATTAGCAGATATATTTTAAAATATTTTCATATCAGAGAGTTTCATTATTTTCCCTATAAGCACCTGTTATAATTGGTCTCATCTGTTAATCTAAATGTTTCATTTTGCATTCAAGTGTCCATTGTGAACCAAGAAACTTTTCCCTTTTGTGATTATTATGTTGATTGCTGGGGACAAAAATCATTAAGACAGAATAGAGTAGCAAGATGAATGGCAGACAGCAGGTGCATGTGTATATTATGAAGTGTTTGCAAAATAATAAGCACCACATGAATAATGCATTTGAAGAATATTGTCTGGCAAATAATATTAAGAGACATATATCCAAACCATCCCTCAATTACTGAAGAATGAAAAACAAAGGGTCTAATACTTCAAATTTTATTAGTCAGAGAAAAAATTCACCATGTGGTGTTAGTAGATAAAGTAAAAGAGTTACCACTAGTAATGAGGGATAAAAAATGAATATATATATTTTACTGAAGTTTTCAAAATCCTGCCTTACTTTAAAGTTTAGATTTTAATTTTGAGGAATCACTATTCCATGGTCATTGTTTCTAAGGTTGAATTTTATTTGATATAACAGAATTATAGTTAGCACTAATATTACTACCATATTTTATTTTAAATTATTTATGATTAATTCTTTCAAATTTTTACATATCAATATTTACAATTTAGCTATAAGAACCTTAAGTTTTTATTTATATGTTTCATCTGAAAAGTAAAGAAACAGCTTTCCCTGTTAAAAATAGCTACACTAGAGTAGTCAACTTGATTAAAAATGAATGAAAAACTTTCAGAAAGATAACTAATTAATGAATTGAAATATGCAATCTATTCAACTATATACTTGCTAAACCTATTTCTGTATATTTTCAAGTTTGGTCACTTATATAATCATTGACTACATATAAGTTGATTTAATGAAGCAATTATATGTACCTTTTTAAATATAAATATAAAACAATGACTGCCACAAAATAGATTCCAACTCATAGCGACCCTATCAGATAGGGTGGGACCACCACCGTGGTCTTCTAAGACTGTTAACTCTTTACTGGAGTCAAAATCTCATCTTCCTACTGCAGCGTGGCTGGAGATTTCAAACTGACCTCATTGTTAGCAACCAAGCACGTAACCACTATACCACCAGGGCTCCTCTAACATAAACGTGGTTCTATGATGATCAGGAGGTATTGATGGGAGCGGGTATCAGGCATCTAAGGCCCAGAATACAACCATACCCAATATGAAGTAAGCAGGGGGCATGGAGTGGAGACCCAAAGCCCATCTGGAGACAATTGGACATCCCCTCACAGAGGGGTCACAGGGATGAGATGAGCCAGTCAGGGTGCAGTATAGCACTGGTGAAACACACAACTTTCCTCTAGTTCTTTAGTGCTTCCTTCACCCCACTATCATAACTTCAGTTCCACTTTACAAATCAGATTAGATTAGAGTGTGCACAGTGCTACAGATAAGAACCTGCAACACAGGGAATCAAGGATAGATAAACCTGTCAGGACCAGCAATGAAAGTAGAGATGCCAGGAGGATTAGGATAGGGTGGGGTGGGGAGATATAGGGGGAACCGATCACAATGATCAGTCTAGAACACCCTCCCAGGGGAAAAATAATGGAAAAGTGGGTGAGGGGCAACAGAGGACTATGTAAGATATGGAAAAAATAATCTATAACTTTTCAAGTGTTCATGAGGGAGGGAGGGTAGGGGAGGGAAGGGGAAGAAATGGGGAGGTGATATCAGGGGCTCAAGTGGGAAGGAATGCTTTAAAATGATGATGGCAGCATATGTGCAAATGTGCTTGACACACTGGAGTAGTGTATGGACTGTGATAAAAGAAGTAATAGCCCCCAATGAAAGCATTTTAGAAAAATATCAATGGGAGTCTTTATGCAGTACAGACTGGTTTTATAACAGTATACATCATTTCATTGTTTCATTATAAGAATATTAAAAAAAACTTTGGGTATGCTTAATTGAGATGTTAGTTTGATGGAGTGGAACAAGACTTCAATTTATAATGGTAAGTGGCTGAACTAAATATACAT
This sequence comes from Tenrec ecaudatus, assembly GCF_050624435.1. Classification (NCBI taxonomy): domain Eukaryota; kingdom Metazoa; phylum Chordata; class Mammalia; order Afrosoricida; family Tenrecidae; genus Tenrec; species Tenrec ecaudatus. The sequence continues at coordinate 28,661,288 of NC_134548.1, read as the reverse complement.
GAGTCTGTAATATTTAATTTAAAGAGTTTACTGTTATCCTCATTTAGTCTATTTGTTCCATTGAAGGAATGCATTTCCTTATTTCAATAACATAATGACATGTTTTGTTGGTATGAGTGTCCCATAGGAAAAAAATCTAAACACACACACACACACACACACACACACACACACTCCCAAACACACAATTTTGCTTCTTAGAGTAGTGGCTTAGAAGTTACATGTTGGGTTGCTAACTGCAAGGTCAGCAGTTTGAAACCACCAGCCATTCTCAAAATAAAGATTGGACTTTCTCCTCCTGTAAAGAGTTACAGTTTTGAAAACTCATAGGGCAGTTCTACCCTGTCCTATAGGGTCTCTGTGAGTTGGCATTGACTCAATGGCAATGAGTTTGGATTTTGGCTGTGGTATACTCGTCAGAAAATGGAGGATTTATCTTCTTTTAAGAAATAAATGCCTTTGCTTCTTTTTGAAAACAGTTTTATCAGCATATAACTCATATATCATAAAATCAAGTTGTTCCAATGTATTAAAAAGAATTATACAAGTATCTTCATAATTTTAGAGCATTTTCTTCATCCTCGTACTCGTGGTTATTAGCTTCTGCTTCCTTTTAAGGACCTCTGCTGGCACCCCAGTTGAATAGTCTAGTGCTGCCTGGAGATCCTGGTCTTCATTGTACTTCCCACAGATTTATTCAATTTGATTCTTGTGCATTTCATCTGGCCCACGTCTAGTCACAAGTTATGGTGTAGAAAAAGGTATCTACAATGAATAAGCTATTGTTTTTTCCAAATTCTATTGCACCATCACCAGTGCCTTTTCTATCATGTAGGTCATATTTTGTGACTATTGATTCTTCATTTTTGCCTCCAGACTGTTACATTCAAATCACAAGTAATTTTCAATGCATCTTGATTACATCATTGATCAATTTCAAACAGTAGAAGTTGATGAAAATCTTCAGTTTATCCCTCTTTGGCATTAGCAGTTGGTACATACATTTGAATAATATCCATAGGAAATAATCTTCTTGGTAGGCACATGTATATTATCCTATCATTGACACCATTGTATTTCAGAATAGATCTTGAAATGTTCTTTTTGACAATGAATGCAGTTCCATTATTTTTCATTTCCTCATTTTCAGTATAGTTTAACATTCAAAGGCACCTCAAAAAGTTTGTGGGGATGTAGAATTGAAAAATAAGGGAATTTTTCCATGAATATTTTTGAAACTCCTCAGAATGGTAATATATTATAGCATCCTGGTATCAGCAAATATTTTGTGATTATAATATTTCAATCTGTGATGCTTTGAACCATAACAAACTCCTTTGCCTGTCCTTCCCTGAATCCTCATATGCTATGGAATTAAGTTTATCTATCTATCAATCTATCTATCATCCATCTATCTATAATCTATCATCAATCTATCTATCTACCTATCATTATTTATCGATCTATCTAATGGTGGTGGTGAGCGGTAAGGCCTACAAGGTCTGTCTTGACCTAGTCTTAACCTATATGTCTTCCCCATCTTTAACACACATCCTCAACTCTGACAAGATTTGACTTTGCCATGTTTGTCTGCACCTCCCCGTGTTGCTGTGGAGTCTCAACAAGGAATTTATTTCCTCTTCTTAGTTCATCTTTTATGAATTAACCTACGCTACAACCTTAGCGAGTCTGAATTCATTTCTCTTACATTGAGTAACAGACCCTACTGCAAACTACACTCGGATTTTCCATGTACTTATCTGTTTCCTCCTCTTTCATGAGTTCCTAAATGGCAGGACATGTGCTTTATCTACGCTTTATTTCCCACCCATTGTCTAGACCTTTGTACAATGACATGGTGATTGAACAAAATATGGTCCCTACTTGATTCTGGTCAGGTGGGGGCTCCTGGTAGGTTAGTTGTTACATGTTAGGCTGTGGTCACCAAAGTTGGCAGTTCAAATGGCTTTCAACTCCTGTAAACAGTTACAGTCTGGAAAACGCAAAAAGGGGGAACTTGAACCTGTCTTCTGCTTCATGATGAGTTGGCATGGACCGGATGGCAGTGAGTTTGTTTGATTTATCACATGGCTGGCTTGAGGATCAAATATGGCAGTCAATATTTTAAAGAGGAAATAAGCTTCCGGTGATTTCCCTCAATTCCACAATAGAGGGATGCAAAGAAACTGGTTATCAAACAGAGTACATTGGAGAGATGACTATAAAAGATTAAAATGATAAACCTTACTTAAACGATAAAAACCTTGTCAGTTGATCCCCCCTCTTACACATGTTAAGACTGATCTGGTTTTCAACATTTTCTTTATTTTTGTTTGTTCATATTGGGGTTTAGCTGAGCTGTATTTTGTCATTGGTGGTAACCTTCTTGAATTGTTATATGTTTTTCTCTTTTGTAGTACATGAAACCCAGGATTGATGAATCTCTAGAGACAGCATGCAGAATAATGGTTTCTTGGTGGTGGCGAAAGGTAAAAGGGAGCTGATGTCAAGCATTTGAAGAATGTTTTGAAATTGATTGTAGTTGCAATTGTATAATACTACTTTATGTGATTGAGCTATGGAGCAATATGATTTCTGAATTAGTTCCCAATAAAAAGATTTTGAGGGAAAAATAAGGAAAGCCTACATTAATATAAATATCTTATCCGGATTTGTTGTTTGTTTTCTTTAGTCACAGATTGCATACCTTTCATTCTTACATGAATGACTAGAAGTTACTATGTATACAGACACACCGCATTTTATTGTGCTTGGTTTCACTGCACTCTTCCAGGCTATACATTGTGATAAATGGAAGGCCAGTGGCTTTCGTGCATCAAGACAGTGTGCTGGAGACATTTCTCTAATGACTTATGCTCACTTTGTGCACTATTTTGGTATCCTCCTTTTAAACTATTTCATCATGTTATTGTCCACTTAATAGACTACAGTGTAGTGTAAACATAACTTGTTAGAAACTCAAAAAAGAAACTCCTTGCCATCAAGTTGACCTCCAACTGAAAGCAAACCTATAGGACAAAATAGACCTGCCCCTGTGAGTTTCTGAGACTTTAACTCTTTGAGAAGCTCTGGGAAAACAAGTGTGCTTTGCTTTTTTTTTGAGGCATTCTGAAACTAAATTTGCCAAGATCTCAGAGGCCATTTTGTATGTGTGTATAAATATATGTAGTACATATTCATGTCCTCAACCTTGGTCTTACACTCCCTAGTTGTCTTTATACACCAATGAAATGGTAAGTAAAAGTATTATTATAAAATAGTGTAGAGGAGGGTAAGTATTAAAAGTGTTGTCATAAAAGCACACAAATCTTTATTGAATAAAATTATCAAAATATGAATCTACTCTATTCAAAAATTAATTTTCAGCATAGTTAAGTACATATGTAGAAATACATAAATTTTGAGGACCAATAAAAAGGACAAGATCTGGGCTATAGGGTGGATAGTGTACAATTCCGCCCCCAAAATCCTGTAAAATAACCCTTACAATCCTCAAATAATGAACAGGTTCATTGTCATAATTGAAAAACAATTCCTAGGTGCAACGTAGTTTGCAGTTTTTTTAAACAGTCTTTTTAATAAATCCCATGGTCATTCTATGTTGTTGGAGAAATCCATCAAGATTATCCGTTGGAATATTCCCAGTCACCATCACCTTCTAAGCTGACCTCTGTCTTGAATTTAAATGCCCCCCTCACTCCCGCCGCCAGTCCTGTAGTGCTTACCTGTTGGGCTGCTAACCAGCAAGGTCAACTTTTGGCAATCACAGCGGTACCTTAGCAGAAAAATGGAGCTTTCTAGTCTGGTAAAGAATTACAGTCTCAGAAACTCACAGGGATCATTCTACCTTGTCCTATAGGGTTGCTATGATGTCAATGAGGATTTTTCTTATCTTTTTTTGGTTTTGCAAACCTTTGTTTTGTTGTTGTTGTTTTCTGAAGGCATACTAATGAGACCACAACAGGTACATATGGACAGCACTTGTGTGCTACCCTCTACTGATCACAGAGACAGGTTTCAACATTAAAAACAAACAACCAATCAGGAAAGGGTGGTGAATGTATGATATGGAACCCTAGTAGCAATGTGTTTTACTAAACTTTATACATCATAATACACAAAATTCACTGCCATTAAGCCAGTTCCATCTCATCGCCACCCTACAGGACACAGTAGAACTTCCCATTTGCATTTCTGAGACTAGAAATCTTTGCAGGAGCAGACAACTATATGTTTCCCTCACATCTGTCATTATAGAACTTTTTAAAAGTGTTTGACTTTAGTTTAGCTTTAAGAAAAGTTTATGCATGTGTTGGACCTGTGCTGGAGATATGGAAACACTGCCTTCAGGCGCGTATAGTCCTTGGTGGAAGGAATGTTAAGAAACAATAGCCTCACATTTTGCCATTTTTGTTTAATACAGGTTTCTATCACTTTACAGCAATGCTTTTTGATTTATCCTCATCTGTAAGACACAAGAAAATTAATTTAAATAACGTCTTTTTGTTCTTTTGACTTTGAACAAAGAATGACTTTTAGGCGTCAATCATTCTGAAGAACTATAAAAGAAAACTTTTCTTTTGTAAAATTCTAAGACCAAGCAGAAACAAAAAGGGAACAAATCACTAAGGTATTGCTTTTACTTCAAATAACCCCATTTATTCTGCATTTGTATTTCTTAAAAGTCTTTTATTATGGGCACAGATTAACTGATGCTAGCAAAACAACCCCCCCCACTGTGTTATTAGCATTAAAAATAATCTGATGACAGTTTATCCTAATAGAGTGCTGTGTTTGGTATGATTAACTTCAGAATAAATGTAGCCTGCCCCCCAAAAAAACTCTTTTTCAGGTTTCTTAAGAGAAACTTAAGGCACTTGGAACCTGGTAGGTAAGAACACAGCCCCTTGAATGCAGACTAATTCCAGCACCTGACTCTGTCACTTACAAGCTGTAGAACCAGGGCCAAGTCATTGATCCTCACTGCACCTCAGTTTTCTCATTTCCAAAGTGGGGCTAGTTCATAGAACCTTCATCATGTTGTTGTTATACATATTAAAGAAGATAATATTTGTAAGATGCTTAGATATTCTATAGAGTAAATTATCGAAAATAACATCAAGTTTAAAGGTAATGTTCACGCTAATCTGAACTTATACATTGGGTAAACATGAAATCACTCTAGGAAGCGGCTGGGTCCACCCTAAAGTGACACTAATTATTTAATGCTAATGAATGAGGTCTGCACAATTATTGATTTGTAAAATAATATGCCAGCAGTTTCTAGGTGTGTGGACACAGCACAGAAATACAAGTTTCTAATATGAGTCATAAATCAAACATCCCAAGCAGAGACTCTCCGAAGAGTAGACAGCTGCCGAACTTCTTGTGGTGCTGTTGGGTGGACTCCTAAACTCTAGATTGATGCTTCAAACTTACCAGTTGCCCCATGAGAGACAGAGTAGGCTCTCTGCTTCTGAACAGAATTACAGACTCAGAAACTATATGTAAGGTTGCTCTGCCATGACATTGACTCAGTGGTAGTAGGTTTGATTTGGTTTGGTTTGGAGGAATCCCCTTGAAGTTGTGAGTAAACACTCATTTCTAACAGAAAGGTTCATGGTTCTAATCCATCAGCCACTTAAGAGAAAAGTGGCAGAGGGATTCCTTACAGAATCAGCCTTGACAACTCTGTGTGGCAATTTGATTCTATCCCATAAGGTTGCTTTGAGTACAAATTGACAAGTTAACAGCAGTGTTTTAAAATTTTGCTTCATGTTTGCTTGTTTGTTTTCAGAATTTCCTGAGCAAAGAGGGAGAAGGCCAGGGTGTACAAAGAATCTCATACTGGAAGGTAACCTGTGTGTACTTCTGAAGGTACCACGCAACCATTCACCTAATGTCCTCAACAGGAACTATGGAGGGGTTGCCTCAAATTCATTCACAAATAAGGGTTAAACACCTAGGATATAAGAGACACTATGAAGAAGCAAAACTAAATAAATGAGACAAAATGTCTTTCAAAAGCTTAGTTTAGTACATGGAAAACAAATTGATATAAATACTTTGTGAAAATTCTGATTTAGTTTTCATATTAAATTGTATTTATCAAGTCTTTTCAGGCATTGACCTTTTAATTTTGCTTGTTATTTTATGATATTTCAAGATTGTTATAACCCTCCATGGTATTTTAGGAAACAATGCAATTTAGGATTTAAAATAGAAACAGCAACAGCCCTCCAGATGTACGGTTGACATAATATCACTTTTTTATCACTTGCCCTTGTTTTAGCTTAATAAGCTTGCTTGGGTTCCATCTTTCAATGTTCAATCCAAAGCAATTAAACCGATATGGAAATGCCATCTCCATTGTTTCAAGAGTGACACTTAACACACAATTTCATTAAATGGCCAAGTGAAATGTTTACAGAATGATCAGCCTGTTTCATTTTTAAAATATGTGCTTTTCTGACAATGTGTGCTTGTAAATGGAATGTCCACAACTTTTAGTTGACAAATGCCATGCGGATGATACTTGCCATATATACTGAACACAAAGTCTTTACAGTGTGATATTTCTCTTTCAAAGACTGCTCTCCTTGTACTATGTCCGCACAGAAATGTCCATTTTAGCTAATGAATTATATGAGTAAAAATGTAATGAGAAAAGAAAATGAACAAAATGATCTGTGTATGTGTGTGTGTGTATGCAAAAATGATGTGGAGGCTACTTCTGACTTCCTCCAGACATAAAAGGAGGGAGAAAAGTCCAATTACACATCTGCCCAACGTCAGACAGGCCTCCCAACCCTATCCTTCCTTACCTGATTCTGATACTAGCCGTCCTTCCTACCACCCTCCACTTTGCCAATGGGTTCCAGAATCTGTTGCAATTGCCATACAGAACTCACAAGCAACACTCAAGATTGCTAGCTTTATTAGGGAAGTTAACAGTTTACATGTCAAGATGAAAAAGAAAATAAACATTAAGGACACAGTCTGGCATGTCTTTCTCTGGTCTTCGCTCTCTCAGTTTTGTGGTACCTTGGCAACTTCTCTAGTTGGGGCAAGTGCTACAAAGCTCCTTGAGGGTAGTGAAATGTCCAAGGATACCTATATGGCAGTTACATTATCTGGTGTCAATTTGGGATTTGAAAGGTTTGAAAGTGAACGTGTGGAGTCTAGTCTGTCAATCGGGTAATAGCCAATGAGGCCTCTATGTGGGCAAGGCCTTCTCCTGAGAATTCTGGAAAATTCAGATTTTCCTCCTGGGAGGTGGGAGACATTTTCTCTCTCTGCTCACTTCCTGTGAGACAACCCTGAGGAGAAGCCACATGAACCTACTCTGATGCAGCCCTAGGAATTGCAGGAGCCATGTGGAAACCCCTGCCAGCGCTGATACTTCTACTGCCACTGACATTGGACCCACTGGCCTGTGATCTTCCTGTATTCAGCGTCATTGCACGTGTTTTGTGAGTCTGAAGAGGACGTTATAGATTAGTGTAGGTCATATGGGCTTATATGAGACTTATGGACTTGATTGGGACTGGACTGGGCTGCTTTCTCAATGTTCCACTGCTCTTGTACAGAAACTTCTTTCTTATACACATGTGTGTGTGTGTCCATGATTTGTTTCTCTAGTCTACCCAGACTAATGCAATACTCCATTCTACAAGTCCGTCTCCTACCAAATGGCAATGCAGCTGTGCTCTTCAATGGGCCTAGAAGCCTAGTCACCTTATTTGGATGCTCCTACCCATTCATCTCATTGGAGTTATAAAGACTATAGATAGAAGAGCCCTACCAGATAATTAAACTACACCAGTGTGTGCATGTGTGTGTGTGTGTGTGTGTGTGTGTGTGTGTGTGATTGTAGGAGAATTTCTAGAGATGTCAAAGCTAAAGTTATATGATAGGTCAATTGTATTAATGGCCTCTGTTCTTCCCCCCACCCTATATCAACAGTATTTCCTATATAACTTTCTTTCTGAGTCGGGGTCTACTGCTTGACATTTTTAGTTCCATGAGATGTTAGAAGCTTGAAAAAGTGCTTACAAATTTCTGGCCTTCCTTTGGCGTACCTGCTGTTCCTATAGAAGATGAATGACTCATGGAGTGGATTTTAGTCTTTCTGGTAATTTGACACTCTTCTAAACCAGTCCATGTCTATAGGGATAAGCAAGTCCAACCAAATCATTCATGTGTCAGCTAAGACTGCTTAAGTCTAGGGGAAAAATACCTTCTTATCTTTGAGAACCACATTTTCCCATTTTTTTTCTTTATTAATCATTTTAAGGGGGGCCTCACAAACCTTATAACAATCCATCATTCGTTTATCATATTTTGGAAGAGGCACGTTCTATAGAATGGTTCACATTACTACCTTAGGACTTTATTGATTTTTCCATTAAGCTATATTTTCTTTTTTTAAGCTATATTTTCATATTCAGTCACTCTCTTAAGCATTTCAAGATTTGAAGAAGATGCTGTTTTATGAATAATGATGGGTCCATAGTTAGGTGTTGGACTTCTAAATACAAGATTAGTCTGTTAGATCAGGGTGATTAGAGAAACAAATCCAGAGATACTCATATATGTATAGGAAAGAGCTTTATATCAAAGAGCAATTGCACATTGAAAAAACATCATAGCCAACTCCAGAACAAGTCCATAAGTCTGATATTTGATATTAGTCCACATGGCCAATACTAGTACATAAATTCCTCTTAAGACTCACACAGCACATGCAATGATGTTGAATGTAGGAAGATCATCTTGGGAAAATTGGTGGAAAATCTTGTGATTCTAGTGGCAGTGGAAGCATCTCCACATGGCTCCTCCAGCTTTCTGCATGTGTCTCCTCAGCAATAAGGGGAAGCAGAGAGAGAGCTTGTGACCCTCCCCAGGGAGAAAGAGAGGAAGTTCCCAGAATCCACATGAGAAGGTCACGCCCACCAGGCGGCATCATAAGGATGGCTGCAACCTGACTGACAAGATAAACTCCACTCTATTTATCAAGTTGACATGAAATTATGTAACTACCACAGTTACCATTCTGAAGCCACCAGCCACTCCTAGGGAGAAAGTCAGGTCTTTCTACTCCCATAAACAGTTACAGTCTCAGAAACTCACAGGGGCATTTCTACCCTGTTCTATAGGGTCATTATGAGTCAACACCAATGTGATCACAATGAGGTTTTTTGTTGTTTGTTTTTAAGACAAAATACTTTTCAATAAAACACATTGACATGGTAGCTTCAAACGTGATTTGATGGAAATATGAATACTCTAAAACCCACCCACCACTATCAAGTCAATTCTATAGGCCAGGGTACAACTCTCCTGTGAGTTTCTGAGACTGTAACACTTGACAGTCTTTTTCCCTAGGAATGGCTGGTGGTTTGGAACCACTGACCTTACAGTTAGCAGTCCAACATGCAACCTCTATGCAACCAGGCTCCTATGTTCTGAGAGGGTGCCTAAAAATAGAAAGAGACCTTGACTAGTTGGGGGGAATCATATGAAAGCACCAGAGGACACTGCCTTGAAGGAGGGAGGGCAGACTTACCTAATTTGAGAAAATACTATGAGTGATCAAAAAACAAACAAAATAATAGTCAAGTAACATATTTTTGGGATCAAATGGAGAAGTCCCTGACTGGATTGTGGCTTCGTGTTGAGGTCATTTGACCAATGATCCTGGCATAGGCTGACAAAAAGCAGACTGCACATGGCGGACTTTCATAGATGGCTAGAAATGAGCTGACAGTACTTTGTGCTGAGTGATCTTCAGTTATACTTTCTTTGTTTGCAGGGCATGTGTACTGAATAGATGTAGGTGGAAAGCCCTAAGAAGAGAAATCATAGGTGACTTGATAATTGGATTCTCAGTGCAGGCTAAAGAAATTAAAGTTAGAAAATTGGTGTGTGTGTGTGTGTGTGTGTGTGTGTGTGTGTTCTGAGGGAAATATCTGAACAAATGTACTTTAGTTATATTAGGTTATCCTAGTATGGACTGTATTTTTCTGAAATAAACTTTTTTAGCGTCGTTGCTTAGTAGAATGATGGTTGTGATAGGTAGGTTTACTGTGCCAACTGACTAATGAACACATGTGGGATTAAGAGGGGTGGTGATTCCTACTACATCCCCATTTAATTCATCTATTTGATCTATAAAGAAAACAGATGGATCACGGAGAAAAAGAGTGGATTATCATCAATTTAACCAGGTGGTGACTCCAATTTCAGCTGCAGTTCCAGATGTTATTTCATTGCTTGAGCAAATTAATACTTCTCTTGTTACTTGGTATGCAGCTATTGATCTTCCCAATGCCTTCTTCTCAATACCAGTCTCAAAGGGCCACCAGAAATAGTTTGCCTTCAGCTGACAGGGGCAACAATACACTTTCACTACTCTCCAGCAAGGGTATATCAACTCCTCTGTTCTGTGCCATAATTTAGTCTAAAGGGACCTTGATCACCTGTCTATTCCACAAATGCCATGATAATCCATTATATTGATGACATTATGCTGATTGGACCCACTAAGGAGGATGTATCAAAGATTCTAGATTCATTGGTACAACATCTGTGTACAAGATGTTGGGAAATTAACCCAATGAAGATTCAGGCACCCTCTACCTCAATAAAATTTCTAGGAGTCCAGTGGTGTGGGGCATGTCAAGATATTTCTACTAAAGTGAAAGATAAGCTATCACATCTAGTCTCACCCCCCCCCCCAACAACTAAACAGGAGGCACAACACCTAGTTGACTTCTTCAGATTTTGGAGGCAACATATCCTTCACTTGCGTGTTCTACTTGGACCCATGTAACAAGTGACATGAAAGGCCTCCAATTTTGAGTGGAGCCCAGAACAAGAAAAGGCTCTGCAACAATTTCAGGCTGCCTTGCAAGCTGTTTTGCCACTGAGACATTATGATCCAACTGGCCTAATGGTGCTAGGGTTGTCAGTCATAGTTAGAGATGCAATGTGGGGTCTTTGGCAGACCCCTAATGGTGAATCACAGTGTAGACTGTTAGGATTTTAGAGTAAAGTCCTACCATCCTCTGCAGACAACTACTTCCCCTTTGGTAAACAGCTGTTGGCCTGTTACTGGGTCTTAGTGGAGACTGAGTACCTCACCATGGGCCACCAAGTCACCATGAGGTCTGAATTACCCATCATGAACTGGGTATTGCCTGACCCACAGAGTCATAAAGTTGGACGTGCACAGCAACACTCCATTGTTACATGGAAGTGATATATTAGAGATGGGGCCAAAGCAGGACCTGAAGGTACAAGTAAGCTACATGAAGAAGTGGCCCAAATGCCCACAGTCTCCACTACTGTCACAGTCCCTACCTTTTACCAGTATGCTCCTATGAACTCCTGGGGAGTTCCTTATGATAATTTACTTGAAGAACAGAAAATGCATGCTTGGTTTATGGATGGCTCTGCACGATATGCAGGTGCCACTCATTAGTGGAGAGCAGTAGCACTACATCCCCCTTTCGGAGTTCTCCCTAAAGGACAGTGGTGAAGGGAAATCCTCCCAAATGGGCAGAACTTTGAGCAATGCGCCTGGGTTTTCAGTTTGTCTGCAAAGAAAAATTGCCAGGTGTGAGACTACGTACTGGTTTATGGACTGTGGCTAATGGCTTGGCTGGATGGTCAGGGAATTGGAAGGGAATGATTGGAAAATTGGTGACAAGGAGATATGGGGAAGAGGTATGTGGATAGACCTCTCTGAATGGGTCAAGAAAGTAAAGATAATCATATCTTGTGTGAATGCTCACCACAGGGTTACCTCTGAAGAGGAGGACTTTAACAGTGAAGTGGATAAGATGACACGCACTGTGGAGTCTGGTCCTCCTCTTCTCTCTGCCATTCCTTTCATTGCTCAATGGGCACATGAATAAAGTGGGCATGGTGGCAGGGATGGAGGTTATGCATGGGCACAGCAACATGAACTTCCACTCACCAATGCTGACTAGGCCGCTGCCACTGCTGAGTGCCCCATCTTCCAGCATCAGAAGCCAACACTGAGTCCAAGATAAGGAACATATCCTCTTGGAGATCCATCGGCAACTTGGTCGCAGTTTGATTCCATAGGACCACTTATGTGATGGAGGGAACAGTGTTTTGTTCTGACTGGAATAGACACCAACTCTGGATATGGACCTGCCTTCCCTGCACACAGTACTTCTGCAAAAACTACCACTCATTTACATACAGAATGCCTCATCCACCAGCATGGCATCCCACATAACATTGCTTCAGATTAAGGAACTCACTTCTCAGCAAATCCTGCACAGCAATGGGCCCATGTCCATTGAATCCACTGATTATATCATGTTCCTCATCATCCTGAAACATATGGCTTGATAGACTGATGGTATGGCCTCCTAGAAATACAATTATGATGCTAACTAGGTGACAAAAACTGGCAGGACTGGGGCAATGTTCTCCAGGAAGCTGTACATGCTCTAAACCAGCGGCCAATATATGGTGCTGTGTTTCCAATAGCCAGAATTCGTGGGTCCAGGAACCAAGAGGTGGAAGCTGGTATGACATCACTCACTATTACTCCTAGGGATCCACTTGCAGCATTTTGCTTCCTGTCCCAACAACCCAATGTGCTTCACGCCTGGAGGTCCTGGTCCCGAAGGAAGGAACTCTCCCATCTGGAAACAAAGCACGGAGTCCACTGAACTGGCAGCTGAGAATGCCCCTGGGCACTTTGGGCTTCTCATGCCTTTGGATCAACAGGTCAGGAAGGGTGTCACTGTACTGAGTGGGGTGATTGAGCCAAGGAGAAATTGGACTGGTGCTACATAATGGAGGCAAAGAAGAATATGACTGGAATCCAGGAGATGCAATAGGCCAACTCTCAGTGCTACATTGCCCTGTGATTAAAGTAAGTGGTAAGTTACAGCAACCCAATCCTGATAGGATATCTAATGACCCAGAATGCTCAGGAATGAATACCTGGGTCACATCACCAGGCAAAAAATCCACAGCCAGCTGAGGTGCTTGCTGAGGCAAAGGTAATATAGAATGGGTAGTAGAAGAAGGTAGTTATACCTATCAGTTACAACCACCTGATCAATTGAAAAAGTGAGGTTTGTGATTGTCAAATTATTTTACTTATAAGTGCTTATTTAATATCTTTCCTTTCTTTATGTATAATGTGCCAGATACAATGAGAGTCAGTGTGTTTTCATTTATAAGTATGATAGATGTTTGATGTTAAGTATAAATGTGATTTCATTAATGTCTGGAAATTATATATGGCTAAAGAATTCTGTACAGGTTCCAAGTTGTCAAGGGGTGGATTGTGATAGGTATGTTAATTGTGCCAACCTGGCCAAAGAACACATGTGGGATTAATTGAAAGGTGGAGCGATAAATGGCTTGGTGAACCTCACACCTTCTTGTCTCTTGCTCTTTGATGATCAGTCCAGTGTGTGGCTGCCTTAGCTTATTCTCAGTCTCAATTTGCAAGTTACACTACCTGAGGGACACCTAACCCGTGGACTGTGTCATTGTAGCTTGAGGTTCCTTCAAGACCCGCTGTGCTATGCTACTAAAGTAGACATCACTTGAGCTGGGGACAATCAGACCCTGTTATCTGGCTGACTGTTGGTGACCTACGTTGCTGTTTGCTGCCTGTGGTGGGATACCTGAATTGCTCTACAGAGGACTCAGCTGTCTGCTTCCTAGACTTGCACCTGGTGGCCCTCAAGACTTGGAGGACTGACAGTGTATTAGCTGTCTCACAGAAGTGAGTTGCACTGAGCCATTTATACTGCTGTATAGATTAATCAGGTGGTTGTTGATTATGTTATATATCTATATAAATATATATAAAATCATAAGTGTCCTGCTTTTGTTTCTCTAGAGAACCCTGTCTAACATCATGGTCTTTGAAGGAAATGGCCATATATATTTTCATACATATATTCAAGCTTCCTATAGGAATACAATTAAATTAAAAAACCTAAAGTCAATATTTTGACAATCTTGTATTTATCAGAATTCAGGTTTTTGTCTTCCCAGGAGACACATTTACTTTTGGAAGACATAGGACAATGCAAGACATTTTTATTTAGAAAGAAAACCTTACCAGGCAGCATGCCCGACCTACGTGTTTCTTACCCAATTCCCCATGAATAGCAATTATTTATAAAGGTTCCAGTCCAGTGAGATTCTTGGGAAAGTCCATGGGGGAAGCAAGGGGTTCTGAGAAAGGTAGTCCCCAGTTGTCATGGAGTCCACACATGCTCCTTCTTAATGTTCATCTTCACTCCCTTGCCTGGTTCTCAATATTGTCGCTGTGTTTTGTTTATTTATTTTGTTTTTTAATACATTACCATGTGTGTTCTTCTAACTTAAGTGAATATCTTATTTTTTCCTGCTGAGTAGACTTAGGACAGGTCAGTAGATGGCTAAGAGCTTTCAAAGAATGCTCTTTTAGCTTTCTGCTCTTATGCGGCATACTGTTATTTGGAGAACATATAGAATCTGTACCTCTATTTTGTAATAAAAAATAAAAATTTACAGTGAATATTTAGCTCTTTTTTAAAATAAAAAAACACAAAGCATTTTTATCCCAAGGTTAATGGATTGTATCGCTAGATTTAATTTTCAAGTGAATCATTTCATTATATGATTTATGTAAAAGTCAAGTATATTATTAAATATGTGGTAAGTAATAGCAGAATTTTGTCTTCTATTAATTCAAGAATACTTTTATGCCCCATATACGACCTGATGCTGGGGCGTGGTTTGGGGAGATGGACAGGGAAGGCTAGACAAAAAATTCTCAGAGAAATTATCTTAAGACTAGTACTATCATTTTATGATTATCTTGGGGATAAAACAGAAATAATATAAAATCTCATAAATTCCAGGACCAAATAGAATTAATATACTGCTTGAAATATTTTTTCTAAATAAAAAAATCCATTTGATATTTCCAAAAGAATGCATATCAAGTAAAATCAGAGTAACTGTGTTAGTCTGGGTAGACTAGAGAAACAAATTCATAGAAACTCATGTGAATAAGAAATAAGTTGATATATAAGAGCAATTGGATATTGAGAAAACATCCCAGCCCAGTCCAGATCAAGTTTTTAAGTCTGATATCAGCCCCTATGTCCAATAACAATCTATAAAGTCCTCTTCAGACTCATGAAACACATGCATTGATGCTGAATTCAGGAAGATCACAAGCCAGTGGGTTGGAAGTCTTCTGCATCCAGGGGTGTTATAAACATCTCAGTGCTGGCAGGGGTTTCCATGTGGCTCCTCCAGTACCAAGGGCACGGGGTCTATTCTCATAGTGCCATATGTCTGTCTTGTCAGTAGAGCGTCTCCAAGGGAGTGAGCACTGTCAGTAGACACTTCAAGCAAGTGAGTAGAGAGAGAAAGTGTCTCCTGTCTCCAATGAGGAAAATCCAAGAATTTCCAGAATCCTCAGGCAAAGGCGGTGACCCAATTGACAGCTTAGATTCCACCCCTTCACTCTTAATCCTCTCAAATCCTAAACTGACACCAGATTATGTATCTACCATAGTAACCTATTTTGAGTTTGGTTTGATAGTTTAATAGTAATAATGTTTAACCATAGAAAATTAGTGACTATAAGATCTTTTATCAAAACTTGGATCTTAAAATAGATGAAATGTTCCATTCTGGTGAAAATCACAATGATGCACAATGTCAAGTAGACAACCCACAAGCACTACCAGTGGGAACAGAGACTGGGACAGATAACCTGCAGAACACATAAATAGAGATTTACCCAAGACCCAACAATTCCACTCCCATGTGTGTATCTCAAAGGCGTTCTCAAGGAGATCGCTAAGGGTACACATCTGAGGAGGGTCATTGCAGCATTATTTGTAATGGTGTGGAGGCAACAGAGGGTTAACACTGGAATAGGAAATTTGAAGTTTGTCCAAATGGAGAAAAAGAAAGCAGCTACATATTGGATTGCGTGCACGATACAATCATACATATACAAGGGTAAGTCACAAAGCATTGCTACTCGGGTTCTGGCTCATACACGCACAGCATGTCTGTGTGCTTAGTGGATGGCTGAAGACGAGTGCACCCAATCAGACCCTTGCCTTAGCATCCTTAGGATGCTTGCAGAAACAACAACAAAGGTGCAATCAAAACAGTGGCTTAAAAGGGGATTAGCTGGGTCAATGGAATGCAAAACAAAGAGGTCAACTTTGGTTATAAGGATTGATTCTGGAAAGCCCAAAGTTAGAGTTTCTCAAAAGACACAGGAAGATTCCAGGGGCTTATTATGCAGAAGTTTTATAAAAACTGAAAACTGCATGTGTGACAAAAAATGAACCCAGGCAAGTTATAGGGAGGCATTTTTTTTTTCCATTAAGACAAAGCACTTGCGCATTCTTTGAGGGAAGCAAGGTCTGTCCTTTGAGAGGTTCACTGGGAAATCTTATCCCACCACTGCTGCCTTGATCTTGCCCCTTCAGATTTATTTTTTATTTCCCAAACTCGAAGTACATTTAAGAGGAACAAGATTTGAGTCCCACAAGGATGCAAAATCTGCCATTTGACATGGTGTCGATTGAAGAGTGCAGCCGTTGTTAGGGGAGGGATAGAGAAATGATAACTCAGCTTTCAGAAGGGCAGAGACTTAACGTGAAGGATTTAGGCACTAGCATGGTGTTGGGGTATTTTTGTTTTTCTGAATTTTTAGCAATATTTCTACTTACCTTTGCATATTTAACAACCGAAGTCAAAATGAAAAAGACAAAGCCCTGGTGCTAACTGAGACATGTTGAAAACAGAGTAAGATGTGTATCATAATAGAATCCACATAAAATAAAAATTCACTTTCCCAAACCAGCAATATGTTTTGCAAGAGTCCATTAAATGAAAAAAATGCTTCAAATTCCTTAAAACAGTTGCATCTTTCTGAAAATTTAGCCAAAGCCAAAGAACTTTAAGAAATGGAATATTTTGTTGGGGGCTTAAGACCATAGTCTCAGAGGACTATGTCAATTGGCATAATATATTGACAATGGCATTTTTCTACTGTTTACTTTTGTGAGTAGCCAATGGTGTCTTAAAAGCTTTCAAATAGCAATCTAAAATACAACTATTGAGTGTTGGAAGAAATCCAGCCAGATTATTCCTTAGAACACATTATCAGCAGGGGCCAGTACTTGGAAAAAGACATCGTGCTTAGTAGAGTCAATGAAAAGGGGAATGACTATCACTGACATGGATTGACATAGAGGCTTTAATAATGAGCCCAAACATGATAACAATTATGAGATGGTACAAGACTTGGTAGTGTTTTGATCTACATTGCAAATGGTCACTATGTGTCAGAGCCAGTGTGGTGGCCCTTAACAACAAAATTTCATGGAACACATTTCACATTTTGCAGTGTTCAGAATTAGAAAGATTAGCAGAAAAAAATCTGGTATGGTAATACAATTGTAAGTGTGGTGAAGTAAAATCATTTAATATGTTTGGAATTATACAAATAAATCTAAAACCAAACTCATTGCCATCGACTGGATTCATAGTAACCCTGTAGGACAGGGTAGAACTGGTGCTGTGTGTTTCCAAGATTGTAACTGCTCACTGGGGTAGTAAACCTCATCGTCTTTCTCCTGTAGAGCAGCTGGTAGTTTCAAATGGTTGACCTTGAGTTTAATAACCCGTCACATAATCATTACACCACTAGTGCTCCACAGGTGTGTCCAATGCAAATAGAGGGAATCCATCTACTTGGATACCATTTCCTTGGGTATAAGAGAGGTATCTCAGAGGCAGAAACAGAGAATTCCCAGCACCCCACGATAAAAGAGCCACCAAAGAAAGATGTCTGAAATCCTTTCCTGAAATGGTGGATGCAGAAGCAAGGAGACCATGAGACAGAGCATAAGACCAGCACCTAGACTGTGAGACTGTGAGGCCGAGCAGTGGGTGCTCTTCATGGTCCATAGAGGCAGTGGCCAAGGGACCATGTGCCCATCAGACTGAGAACCAGAGAGAGACTTGGCCGCCAGCTTGCTGTGGAGATAAATTACAGTTTTGTGATCTGGACAGGGCAATGTTGTTGCTATTAGGTGCCAGCAAGTCAGTTCCAACTCATAGCAACCTGACTCACAACATAAGAATGTCCGTTCTTGTGCCATCTTCACAATTGTACTTATGTTGAGCCCATTTTTGCAAGCACAGTGTCAAACTGAAGGTCTTTGTCTTTTTGCTGCCCCTCTACTTTTGTGTTTAAATCATTTAATCTGGGGCTCTTAGGGCTCTTATCACAATCTATTCATTCATCCATTGTGTCAAGCACATTTGTACATATGTTGCCATCATCATTTTCAAATATTTACTTTCTACTTGAACTCTTGGTATCACTCATTTTTTCCTCTCCCTCATGAACCCTTGATAATTTATAATTGTTGTCATTTCTTACTCTGACTGCTGTCTACCTTAAACCACTATTCTGTTGTCCTTCCTCCTGGGAGGGTTATATATGTCGATCATTGTGATCGGTTCCCCCTTCACCACCACCCCTCCACCTTCCCTGGTATCACTACTCTCATTAATGGTCCTGAATGGGTTATCTGTCCTGGATTCCCTGTGTTGCAAGCTCTTATCTGTACCAGTGTGCATACTCTGATCTAGCCAGACTTTCAAGGTAGAATTGGGGTCATTATACTGTGTGTGTGTGAGTGTGTGTGTGTAAGCATTAAGGAACTAGAGGAAAGTTTTATATTTTGTTGGTGCTAAACTGAACCCTGACTGGTTCATCTCCTCTCCGTGACCCTTCTGTAAGGGGATGCCCAAATGTCTACAGATGGGCTTTGGGTTTCCACTCTGCCTTCCATTTTTAACTGCGCAATTTCCTTTCAATTTGTAAGTAAAGGCAAAGGTCATAAAATTGAACATATTCTATACTGCTTTCATACTTTCATAAAAGACATAATCATTACACATTTATTATGTACCAAAGTGTTTTACGCACACTTGTTCCTAAGTTCTCACAGCACGAAGGAATCAGGCATTAATATATTCATTTGATACTTAAAGGGACTAGATTCAGAGAGGATGTGTGTGTGTGTGTGTGTGTGTGTGTGTGTGTGTGTTTGCATATACACACACAGTTGAGTGCCCAGGGTTGCTATAAGTTGGCTTCAACTTGATGTCAGTGAATTTGGTTTGGAGAGTTCTATATATATTGAACAGCAGCCAAATATTTGAATCTGGATTTGCTGATTCTAAAGCCCAAGATCTTAATATCAAATATACTTTAAATATACCAATTCAGGTTAAACAGGTTATCACCTTATTTACCAACATAATTTTTATAGTCCTATTACTTTAATGAAGGAGGTGCTAATGTTGTCGTTGGTTATGAGTTGGGCTGCTAATTTCAAGGTCAGCAGTTCAAACCCACTAGCTGCTCCGTGGGGAAAGCTGTGGCTCTCATGCAGCCTCATAAACCCCACGGGGCAGTTCTATTCTGTCCTCTCAGGTCGCAATGATTCATAATCCACTTGATGGCAGTCAGCTTGGTTTTGGACAATTTTAATGAAGTTTGATAACATTCCCTCAAAATTCCTTCCCCATAACTTGGACAATTTTTGTTCAAGCTGGAAGAATCTTCTAGGCAAAAACCCCTTCCCTAAATATAAAGTAGACAATGGCAGCTGCATGAGTACAGTCTGAGTACAGAAGAGCCTCAAAGAGGAACCAGCATCACTGATGGTGTGCTGGCTGCCAGATAGCTAGGAGATGCATCCCGAATGATCCTGACTAGGAACAAACAGACATAAAATAAAATCTCTAGACCAAGGGAGCTATTGTCTAGTTCTTCTTGATTTCTTTAGATCCAAAACAACAATAATAATAAATGTTCTGCAACTTAAGCCCACTATGATGGTCAAAGCAAACCCACACTCACTGCCATCATATTGGTTCTAAGTCACAGTGACTCTAAAGGACAGAGTACACAACTATTCCTGTGGGTTTCAGAGACTCTTTATGGGGGTAGAAAGCCTCATCGTTCTCCTCTAGATTTGTTGATGCTTTTGAACCACTGACCTTATGGTTATCAGCCTAACACACAAACCGCTATGCCACGAGGGCTCTTCATTTAGACCAAAGGATAATTATATGATTAGAAATTAACTCTTAATACTGGACTGTACAAGAATCTAAGAGCAGAGAAGGAAGAAAGGTGACATGGCTGAATCTGTGACCCTAGGCATCTGTCTATAAAACCCCCAACCAAATACATTGCCATCAAGTCATGTCCCACTCACAGGGACTCTATCTAAAGATTTCGTGCTGGGTTGCTAGCCACAAGGTTAACAGTTCAAACCTACCACGACTCCTCAGGAGTAAAATGAAACTCTCCACTCCCTTCAGGATTTACATTATCAGAAATCCTATAGAGGATTGTTATAAGTTGGGATGACTAGATGGCAGCAGTGTGTGTGTGTTTTAATGTCTCCACCTGAGATCTTATAAATCAATTTGTATGTTAGAGGTATTAAGTTTAGAACGTAGGAGAGTTTTGTTTTGTGTTTCTACGAATTGATGCCTGGGAACATTCTAGCAGGAGCACAGAGAAAGAAGGCATAAACATATGACATTGCCTCTGAGCACTATTTACACTGCCTAAGTTACTAGAAGTGAAGACTAAACTGGGATTTTATCGCATTTATAAAAAATATCAGAATAGCTTCTGTAAGGCAAAAAAAGAACTGGAATAGCTCTAGGTTTGGGCCCCAAAACATAGAACTAATCCCAGAGGGAAGGACCTTTGGAGTATTGAAAATAAAGTAGAGCTTTTGAGCGGAATGATGCACGCAGAAATGACTGCCTCAGGATTCCGTAGATTCACAGTTCAAATACAGCTGAGATGGGTTACAACTCTAGAAAGATGAGCTCGCAGGACTACATGAACTGCAACCTCCCTTCCCCAGCCCATGTTCACTTTAGTCTAAAATTCTCAGACCCTTTTCTTTCTCTCTCTCTCCAGAACTTTTAATCTCATTTTACAATACTTGTGTGAAACTGTCACCTTGAAAATTCTCTTATTATCTTAAAGGTGTTCAGTTAGAGAACCAAATGCATCACCTGCCCAATTTCTGGTCTCGGTGCTTCTCCCACATTACCCTAGCCATCCAAGCAGGAAACCAGTCATTAGGCAGCCCCTTCCCGTCTCAATCAGTTGCTAAGCCATGTGGATTCTGATGTAGACAATGTCTTCCACACCTACCCCCCACATTCCTTTTTCCAACATCGTAATCAAAACTATCATTATTTCTCACTGAGGCCACTATGATCCCTCCCTCTGATCTCATCTCATATATGAGCTAAATCAATTTCTCAAAAAAGTAGGTCTGACGTCACGTGTCCCTCCCTCATCAGAAAGCATTACCTCCTATGGAATGAAGCGCAGCCCCCTTTGGGGGTTGAATGACCCTCACAGAGGGCACCCGATTCATAACAGTAGCAAAATTAAATTATGAAGTAGCAAAGAAAATAATTTTATGGTTGGGGGTCACCCCAACATGAGGAACTGTATTAAAGGGTCACATCATTAGGAAGGTTGAGAACCACTGATCCAGGAGCTACATTGAGTCTTTTTGTTCTGTCTTGCACAAGGAACATAAGTGGAATACCTTCTATTTTTAGCCAATACTTTTGATTTTACATCCTTGAATTTTCTTTTTTTAACAAAACTGTTTCCTTTGTGTTAATTCTGACTCATAATGATCCTATAGGGCATAGGAGATCTGTTCCAGAGGATTTCCAAGGCTATAGTTTTAGGAGCCGTGGGGTCATACTGGTTATGTGATGGGTTACTAACCACAAGGTCAGCAGTTCAAACCCTCCAGTTGTTCCTTGGACAAAAGAGCCTTTCTATTTCAGTAAATAGTTACTGTCTCAGAAACCCAAAGTGGCAATTCTACTCTGTCTGCTAGGGTCACGATGAGTCGGGGTAGACTGGCTGGCAGTGTTTGTTGTTGCTGCTGCTTTGTTTTTAGCATTTGGTACAATGTGAGAGTATAATGAAAAACTACTGGGTAAATGGATTGATTCACTGCTTTTCACACTATACATTGCACCCGGGATGCCAAGCTGGTCGTATTCCAGAAACAGAGAGTGAGTATAAACTCCATATATAATAATAACACAACTTTACACATATACTATGGTGCATTTCTTGCTGACAGCCTACAGCAAGGGTGGGGAAACTTTTTTATTGTCAAGGGCCACTTGGATATTGCTAACATATTTAAGGGCCACACTTGTCACACATTTAATTAACTGCCCTTGGTGTGGTAGCGGGATTTGCTTCTCTTTGTGAGGCATGTAACGTTAGCTGGCAATGATGAGTCCACGGGTCTTCTCTAGCTCTAGGGTGAGACATTGCCCACCCCAGGTATACAATGAAGGTTTACTAAGATCTGAGGAAAATGTTCACAATATCCATGGGCTATCAGGGTAAAGAGGTGCTGTCACAGGTATCATCAATGAGTTACCTAGAAATCCCCTTCCAAAGGCACTACATTTTTGGTTCTATTTGACAACTACAACTACAAAAGGACTTCACAGCGTTCACAGGGAAATCCCATTAGCATTTGGTTCCATTTTCCCCTTTTTTGAGGCCTTCTCATACTTACAGCGGGTTTGCTGTGTACAGTCATGGTTCTAACTAGTTTCCAAAGTATCAGTTACCACATGTTACATAAGTTTGGCATGTAAATGCTTTTAATGCAGAGTTGATGCTTTGTTGTTGTTGTTGCTGTTGTTAGTCACCTTCAAGAACATACACTAAGAAGACTCTTTCCATGGTGCCTGCTTACCCACGTCTTCTAAGTGACACTACCGCTCTGAAAACACGGGCTCAGGTTCAGCTGAAAGCAACCCAACATTCCTCATCACCCACCCTCACCTCCTCCCAGAATAACGCCACCTCAAAAACGAAGTACACCCTAACTCCTACAACTTGTCACTATGGTGCCTTGTAGATGTGGTCAAGGATCTTTAAGATGGAAAGGTAGCCCTGCCCTCTGTATCTGAGCAGCTTCACAAGGTCCAAATAAAGAGTCCCCGTCAGAGCAGGAGCTGCGCAGCCAGAAGCAGAGTGAGTGTCAGAGTGAGGGGTGTGATGTGAGACTGCCCTGGCTGTCTGTTGCTGATGTGCAGAATGGAGGGGGCGGGAGTCAAGGAGGGTTCCTTTCTGCAGCTGGGGAAAGGCAAGAGTGGATTCTCCCCTAGACCCTCCGGAAGGAGTGCAGTTGTGGCGACACCTTGTGCTAACCCGGAGGGATTTCTGGAGTCGTCGCGTTTTCACATACACATGCATGAGCTTTTGAACCACGAACTTTGGGGTGTCTTTGTAGGAAATGAAGATAGGTACCAGCTTAAAGGCAGACCAATAATCCTTTCTGGGTGTGTGTAAACCTAGGTTGAATGATCAGTTTTCTTCTTGAGAATTTAAAGTAGGAAATATGATGCGCGGGGTGTGTGTGTGCACAGAATACAGGTCACAGTGCGGACTATGGCGGAAAGCACTGAAAGAGAGGCGAGAGCCAGGTGAGGGATTATGGAAGTGGGCTCAGGACAGGACAGGATGGAGTCCTTGTCAAACTTCCTAGGGGCTAGTCTCCCAAGCAGAAGCGGAGATGCCGAGAGGGAAGAGACCATGAGATGAAAAGCGTACCTACAGTGACTGAGAGGTAGTTTAGTGATTTTCCATTTGGTGTGCTAGCGCAGGTATCCTTCTTTTCTTGAGTTAAAATAAGAGAGTATTTCCCTTTGGCCCCCAATAACCCCTCTGCAAACTCTAACTGGAGCTCCAGACTGCACTAGGGAGCCCTGGTGGTATAGTGGGTTAGGATTTGGGCTGCTAATCAGAGGGGAAGCAGTTTGAATGCATCACATCAATCACTCCAGGGAGAAAGAGGAGGCTTCCTATTCATGAGAAGAATTACAGAGGCGGAAACCCAGAGGGGCAATGCTACTGTGTCCTAGGGTCAGTATGACTCCTAATGGAATCATTGATAGTGAGAGTAGTGTACACTGGTGTCCGTTACCTATTATTCTACAGAGCCTTGCAATAGAAACTGAAGAAATAGAATTTAATTTAATGTCTAATTTCAGGAGAGTATCCATTACCATTATCTGATCATAGATAATAGGATAAATCATCCCATAAAATACTAGTAAACCTGATGGCATTTTTATGGGGAAAAGATTGATTTGTAGTGTTTTACAACAACAAACCCATATATGCATGTGAATGTGTGTGTATGTTTATTGGGTTTTATTGGGCTATACTTTCCTCTCCCAAAATAAACACTAGTCAGAAACTCCATTTAATTAAGTTTCCATTCCTACCCCACATTTCTCTCTCTCTCTCTCTCTCTCTCTCTCTGTCTCTCTCTCTCTCTGTCTCTCTCTCCTCTCTCTCTCTCTCTCTCTCTCTCTCTCTCTCTCTCTCTCTCTCTCTCTCTTTCACACATACACACACACACACAAACACACAAAGGTGTAGATGAAAAACAAGGCAGGGATTCTGCATTAGGGCCACATCAAAAGTACATTAATGCAAATGAACAGGATGCTGAGGACAGAATGAAAATTGCCATTTATTAGCACACTCTGCATGAATATATTTTCAAAGCTTTGCCATGCATATGAAAATATTGCATTTTCACTGTTTTCATTATTTAGTAATGCGTATTACTTTCAGTTGTTCCCAAGTATATGTTATGAATCTACTAAGAAAACGGCACTGATCTAGGATTTCTCTTAGTCTTTTGCTGTTGACCTAACCATTTCATTTCCATGAGACAAGTCATTTAATGTAAATGAGTAAGAATACATAGAAAGAGATGATCATGTATCTTTGAAATTAAAAGTAATAAAATTAATTATTCATTCTCAATGGCTTTTTTGCCATACTCAAGTCCATATTTTTATTTTTAGAATTACATTTTATGATCATAAACATGAAATATATTTCTGTTCACATCTAGGGGAATTGGAGAAGTCATTCTCTTCATCCATCGAATTATTATTCATTGCTGATAGTTTTGGCTTTGAACCACTTTCCTTATTTTAAGTATTTATAATTCTCATGTATTTTTAATTACACATATACAAGTAATATACAAATATATTTCTATTGCAACCACCCTCTCCAAAAAAACCAGAATGACAGGAAGTGTAAAAACACACACACAAGCACACACAGAGAAAAGCTTAAAGGTCTCCTTTTGTCAATAACTGTTTCCACTCCCTGAATTTTCCAGGTGTAACCATACATTAAGCCTGGAGAACAACCCACCCAGCATTGTTACTAACACTGCATATGCATTATTTGCATATTATTGAAACACACCTTGGAGTGTTTCCCACATCAATGCATATTGGCCTAACTCAGGGGTAGGGAAACTTTTTCTGCCAAGGGTCATTTAGATATTTTTAACATCATTCATGGGCCATTTGGGCAAATAGTTAACTCACTCCTAAGGCTATGGCTGGAATTGTTTCTCTTTGGTGAGGCCTATGACGTTAGCTAGTATTGATGATATCATGAGCTTTATATGGCCCGTGGGCTGGACCTTACCCACTCTTGAATCCTTTCATTTTCATTGCTAAGAGTATTTCATAATTGTACTCCCTAGCAATATTAATGAATTATTTGCTTATTGGTAGCTATTTATCAATATCTGAAGGCTTCGCCATTAGAAATAGTACTATCATGATAATCTATGAAGATATGTCACTGTAAGGAGCCTTGGGGCTGTAGCGGTTAAGTGTTGGGCTGCTACCTATAAGGTCATTAGTTTGAAACCACCAGCTGATGCATAAGAGATAGATGGGGCTTTCTACTCCTATACAAACTTAATCTTGGAAACTCACAAGGGCAGATCTACCCTGTCCTATAGGGTTATTGTGAGTTAGCATGGATTCGATGGCAATGAGAATAATAAGTATGCTTCATTGTACACCAGAGAAAGTGTCTCCCCAGGGACAGATCGTGATCAGTGAAACTGATAGTCCCAGAGGACACGAACAAAATCACAAGAGCAACCACAGGAACAGCAGCCAACGCCATCGAGTGGATTTTGATTCAGAGTGTAAATCTCAATGGAAGTTGACAGCTTCATCCCCCCCCTTCCTCCACGTGCAAATTTGATTCCTGTGCCTGTCTGTTAGCAGCCTGGCACTTAACCCCATGTGCCACTAGGGCTCCTTTCACAGGGTGCAGGAACAAATAATTTCTTCATTTTTTTCAGGCACAAATCATTTCAATAGAGAATGTCAATGATCCTCCCAATGGCAGTATCAATTTGCTTTTGCGCCAAAAAATATGACTTCCCAGGACTCCACCCATTCTTGAAAAAACATTGAGAAAAAAACATGTTATTGATATGTTTTTCAGTAAGTGTTTCTTAGATTTCTAGTGAGTTCAGGTTTTCAATGACTGACTAGGGATTGTATCTTTCTTCTCTTAGAAATAATCTGTTCATAACCTTTAATCATGTTTGTTTTCTTTTCTACGTGATCTATAGAGTATTAGTTTTGATCCTTGTGATTTTTAACCAATTGCCAGTTTTACACCTAGCAGATATTTTCTTGGTGATTTGTTCCTGTTTTTTTGTTTTGTTTTTTTACTTTATGGTTAAAAAACCCCCGTATAGTTCAAATTTATAATCTTATCCCCCTCCCCATTTTTATGTTTTACTTAAGAAAGCCTCCCCTATTTCAGTATCAGAATCTAAACTCTGGCTCAGTCACAACCTCTTTTTCATTTAAAGCAATTTTTGCTACAATCCATCTCTCATTTCTTGTGTACACACATGCACACACACATGAGAGGGCTTCAAATATATTATCTATTAATTCCATTTTGTATGAATATGTGGTGCCTAGATAGACAGATGGAAAGATAAAGGCCACAAACAGTTCCCATTGAGCAGATTGATCATCACCCATAGACCCATAGTGGTACCATGTGTTTCAGCCGCACCCTGCTCCATACTATTTTCATGTCTGACACAGATTTCCAGGTCTTTCTTCCATGGGTTTGAGCAGCCAACTTTTCAGTTAGTAGCCGAGCTCCTAGGTGTTTGTGCCTGCCACCCCAGGGATGGTTAAATAGGTAGATAGGAAGATATGCTTTCCTGGAATTAATAGTCAATTACAAATCAGAGTCAATGAACGATTAACTCAATTTCTTGGAAAACTAGTACGTTTCCCACCGACCTCAGCTCCACTTTCCCTCACTCTGGTATTTCCGCTAGAACAGTAAAGTTATTAGCTCTATTGGAGTTATCACTACAATGTATTCCGTCTTAGTGCATAAGACCAGTCAGGTTCTTTGAGTTGAAACCCCTAAAGACTCCAGTGAATGACAGACCCGCCCTGTCATCCTCTTTGTTGCTGATTTTAAGCTTCCCCACTCAGGTAGTCAGCCACAAAGTGATGGTGGAAAGAATGCTCACTAAATGGTACCACAGTGGGATTTTGAGAGACTTCTACTTTCTTCTAGTTATTTCCATCTCTCCCCGCCCCTGCCCCAAATAAATGAGCTTGTGCTTGCTTTCAACAGCTAGAAACATAGTTAAAGAGCTGTCTTCATTTAAAATAATAAATAGAGGGGGAAATAAATATATTGCTTTCATTACCCAAATAATTAACACTTGTTGGCTGCCGGCTTGGCTTAGGGATTGTCAATTCCTCCAGGCGCTGATGAGAGAGACCTCCAGGAGTAATGAGGCTGAGCTGTTCTAGGGTTTGTTTTTTCCTCTTCATCTATTTGAAATTACATTCCAGGAGGGAGAAAAAAAAAGCATCCAAAAAACGCTTCATTCGTTGTGGATGCTGGGACCTGTAACAGAGCCGATGGACTCTGTTCTTTGCCCTGACACATGCCACTGGCTTTGTGATGGTTATTGGAATGGGAAGAGAAACCTACTATTGACATCATTATTTTAAATGGCATCCAAGCATAATTAGACAATTCAGGTGATTCCAGTCTACTTTCTCAATAGTATTTGCAATGTTAAAAGTGACAAAGAATTAGAGAGGAGGCCAAGTCGGGCTTCATAGTGTGAGGTGTGTCCACCTTTCTTACATTTTCATCTGTTAACGTCCAACTTGGTTGTGACAGAACTATAGTGCAAAACTGACCACACGCAGCACTAAGAGCACCATTCACAACTATTTCCATCTCAATGAAAGAAAATGATCCATTCCAGACCCTGCTCTTCTTCTCATGCCTACACTCATGGTCCAGAATTCTTACTGCTCTATGGGATTTAAATGGGAGAAACATGATCTGACCCCTTCCCGCTTCAAAAAGTTTACTCTGAAACACCGTGAAACCAAAAATGAAAATCCCATAACTCACGATGCATCATGACACATTTTTCCATTTCCTTTTTATTTTCATTCTGAGCATATTTCCCCCTTGAAATTAGTTGCAACGCGTTCATGAGTTTCATTCTCAGATCAGCATACTCCTGGCTCCAATGCATTATTATTCTCGCTCCTTCAGGGAATAGGAAATTCCCCACCCCCCCACGCAATTTTATTTTTTTCCTTCGCAGCAGCCACACTATTCTTTTCAAACCTTCTCTGTTTTTCCATTCTCCTTCAGGTCCAATTGTTTTCCTCTTCACCTTCAGCTTTAGTCCACGTTATTCCA
Organism: Tenrec ecaudatus; assembly: GCF_050624435.1. Classification (NCBI taxonomy): domain Eukaryota; kingdom Metazoa; phylum Chordata; class Mammalia; order Afrosoricida; family Tenrecidae; genus Tenrec; species Tenrec ecaudatus. Next base: position 28,632,523 of record NC_134548.1, on the reverse strand, counting down.
GTCTCTCTTAGCAGCACCAACATTCAAGTGTTCCCTCTCTGTTACTTAAGTACGTAGCCCATTTTGATTTCTGTGCAGTCTGCTAAGTATGAGGGCTACATATCTACATCAGTGACAATCTGTCACATATTTTAATAAAGGAAATGATTGATTATATGCTCCAAAGGTTATTGCATTTCATTCTCCACTAAGCATCTGTCCAGGAACTTCAAAGAGCCTTGCCCTTTAGTTTGGGCTACAGAGGTGCCCTTTACATACTAGATTAATTTTTGGAAGTAGGTGACTACATATGCCAAAATGGAATCTTTGTAGGCATATTGATATCAAACACACATTTTTAAGTCTCCAACGTCCATTTTCAGATTAATGTTTCTAGGTTTTTCTTTTTCATTCTTTACTGAACATACAGCAATACTTTAAATACATTATGTCAAAGCTGGGATAACATTGGTGAAAAGGTTTAAAACATCCATTTCAGTGGATATTTGAATAATCTGTTTCTTACATGACATCAACAATGATATCATTTGTTCTCTATCCACTTCTGAATCCAATTTGAATTTTTAGTACTTCTCTGTCCATGTGCTGCTATGACCATTGTTGGATGATCTTAAGTAAAAATTTACTTGTGTGTTTGATATCAATGATATTGTTCCATAGTTTGAGCACTCTGCTGGATCACCTTTCTTTGGAATGGGAATAAGTAAATATCTCTCCTAGTAAGTTAGCCAGGTAGCTGTCTTCCAAACATACTGCTATAGATGAGGGAGAGCTTCTAGTGTTTCTTCAGTTTTCAGAAACACTTCAATGGGTATTCAAGGGCTTAAAGCAGAGAAGACCAGAAACACGTTTACTTGTGTCTCATTGTGTATCCAAAGGCATTCGACTGTGTGGCCCACAATACACTGTGGATCACTTTTCCAAACATGGGAATACTGGAACACTTCATTGTGCTCATTGAGAATTTGTATAAGAACCAAGACGCCATTGTATGAACACAACAAGGGAATACCACATGGTTGAAAATCATAAAAGGTGTGTGTCAGGATGGTATCCTCTCACCTTACTTGATCAATTGGTATGCTGAGCAAATCATCAGAAATGCTGGGTTACAAAGAAGAGTGCAGCAGTAGGTCTGGAGGAAGGCTTATTAACAACCTTGTTGCTGAAAGTGAGGAGGACTGCAAGCACTTGCTGATGAAGGTAAGGGTTGCAGCCTTCAGTACGGATTATAGCTCAATGTATGGGAGATCAAAATCTTCACAGCTGGACCAATAGGAAACATCATGGTAAATGGAGAAAAGTTGAAGTTGTCAAGGATTTTGTCATACTTGGATCCACAATCATTGCTCACAGAAGCAGCAGCCAAGAGATCAAAGGACATATTGCATTAGGTAAATCCGCTTCACAAGACCTCTTTAGAGCATTTAAGAGCAAGGCTGTTTCTTTCAGGACTAAGGTGCACCTGACCCAAGCCATGGTATTCTCCATTGCACCATATGCATGTAAAAAAATTGTTACTGAATTCTATGGACGACAGTAGAAGAATTGATGCCTTTGAATTGTGGTGCTGCAGAAAATATTGAAAGTACCACAGACTGCTAAAAGGACAAATTGATGTGCCTTGAAAGAAGTGTGCTCAGAGTGCTCCATAGAAGCAAGACTTCATCTTACATGATTTGGACATATGGTCAGGAAAGAGCAGACCCTGGACTGGGACAAGATGGATCGACACAGCATTTGCCTCAATGGTTTGAATTAAAGGAACACCTGTGAGGATGGTGCAGGGCCATGCAGTGATTCTTCCTGCTGTGCATGGGGTCGCTAGGGGTCTGAACTGACTCTATGGCACTTAATAACAACATATCTTACTCAGGTTTACTTTAAAGCTATGATAGACTTACTGGCCAGGAGATGTCGCTAATTTCATGGGCTCTCTAATATATAGTAAAATAGACACTGGTGTGTCAATATCTTAAGTATCTTGGATATTATTTTCTTTTCAGTTGAAAGGCATTCAGAGTACAGATAACAGGGCCAATATGGAAACCGTAGGATGCTCTCAGAATGTTTACTCCAGCACCTTCCAGCTTTCAACTCTACTGAACTTGTGTTATTTTCTTTAGGACTATCTTTCTCACCACAATGTCTCTGATTCTGGAAGAAAAAAAGGAAAAGGGCAAAAGGGTGTAAAGTGAACCAGCTTTCTGTAAGGCCACTTCCTGGCAGCTTTATCCGGGGATTCTTTATACCTAATTAGCACAAATCGCCACTTGTCTGTCAGTTTATACTACTGTGGTGCTTTGTGTGTTTCAAAGAAGGGTGACCCAATAGAATGCTCAAATTACAGAATAGTATCATTAACATCACATGCAAGTAAATATTTGCTGAGGAGCATCCAATAACAGTTCCAAGAGTATATTGACAGAGAGTTGCCAGAAGTTCAGGGCAGGTTCATCAAAGGACATGGAACAAGGGATATTATTGTTAATGTCAGATCTTGGCTGAAAGCAGAGAATGCCAAAATGATGTTTTATGTGTTTTATTGAATATACAAAAGCATTCAACTGCGTGGATCCTAACAAACTATGGGTAGCCTTGAGAAGAAAGCAAATTACAGAACACTACATTGTGCTCATGTGGAACTTGTGCATAAATCAAGAGGCAGTTGTGCAAACAGAACAAAGGGATACTACGTGGTTTAAGATAAGAAAACATGTGCGTCAAGACTGTATCCTCTCACCATACTTAATCAATCTGCACGCTGAGCTAATCATCAGAGAAGCTGCATAATATGAAGGTGAATGTGGTATCAGGATTTGAGGAAGGGTTATTAACAACCTGAGTTAGGCAGATGGCACAACCTTACTTCATGAACGTGAGAAGGGCTTGAAGCACTTGCTGATGAACTTCGAAGATTGCAATCTTCAGTATGGATTGTGATTTCATGTAAAGAAGACCCAAATCCTCACAACTGGATCCACAGATAACATCATGATAAACTGAGAAAAGATTGAAATTGTCAATGATTTTATCTTCTGGGACCCAAAATCAATGGTTATGGAAGCAGCAGTTAGGAGATCAAAAGATGTGTTGCTTTGGGAAATTTTGTTATATAAGATATCTTTCGAGTGTTGAAAAGCAGGGAGTTTACTTTAAGGGATACAGTGGGTCTGAGCCTAGCCATGGTATTTCAATGGACTTACAGGAATGTGAGTGTGGGGCACTGAATAAGGAAAACAAAGAATAGATACATTTGAATTGTGGTGCTGGCGAATGCTGTAAGTCCCATGGATGGCCACCAGAAGAAATCCATCTTGGAAACAGTGTGGCCAGAATGCTCAGAGGCACGGTGAGATTTAATTTCATGTACTTTGGATATGTGAGGAGCAACCAGTCCCTGGAGAAGGGCATCATACTTGGAAAAATAAAGGGCCAGTGAAAATGAGGGAGAATTAACAAGATGGGCTGACACAAGATTGCCACAACGGGCTGAAACAGAACAGTTATGAAGATGGCACACGGCCGGGTGGTATTTAGTTCTATTGTGCATTGGGTTGTTCTGGGTTGGAACTGACTGGAAGACACCTAACAGAAATGAGCACAAACGCTGCCACATGGTCACACCTAGGTGCAGGAAAGGAAGGATAATATTATTTTCTTCTAAGATGAGCACAAAGCTAACTACTCCAAATGAAAGTAGATTTTGCCATAACAAATGAAATGTTCATACATGCAGCAATATGGATGAACCTATAAAACATTGCCTTAATGGAAAGAAGTGAGATATGAAAGATTACATATCATAAAAATCCATTTATATGAAATATCAAGGATAGGTAAATTTATAAAGACAGAGTAACACAGATTGGTTATTGCCGGGTGTTTGGGGAAATCAGGAATGGGAAGCAATTCTTTAATGGGTTTGGGGTTTATTTTGGTGAATATATAAATGGTAGTACTATGTGTGTGTATGTATGTGTATACATATATATACATATACATATATATACATACCAATGAATTATTCACTTGAAGATGGTTAGTTCTATGTTATATAAACTTAACTTCAATAAAAAGAAAAAGATCTTTCAAAAAGTAAATATGTGTGTGATGGAGGTAAGAAGACACTTTATTGGGTAGGGAACCAGTAGTGTCTGCCATGACATGCATTCTTTCAGTCAGAAGACACATATTTACTGCGCACTCCCATGAGAAAGAGAGGGAATAAGCTATGGTATTGTATTCAGAGAGCAGGGTAGGGACTGAATGGAGGATACTGGGTAGGGAAGGTAAGTTGCGAAGGAAAAATGCAACATGTGGTCAGTGATAAGCATAGCACTGGCATACTGGTATAGGGTTCTTTCAAAGAAAAGAGCATAACTCCCCGCATCATGAGTGTTGATTTGGTGTAGTGACAGTCTTAACAGCATAGTATGAGGAGAAGTGCAAAAGTGGTAAGCAAGGCCAACCTCAGTAGTGCTCGGTCAGGTAGATCATGCGTCTTTGATATGATGTAATGAGAATAGCACTTTACTCCTGTGTACTTCCTTCTCAAAACATAGTTTCTCAGTCTATCCATGAGACAAAATATCAGCTACCTCCTGATGGAATGACAAAATGCCTAAACAGTACCCCTGAAAACTGTCAAAGTCATAAATTAAAAGATATATTTGAGAATTTTTTGCAGTCAAGGAAAACCTATAAAGACATGACCAAATGCAACGTGGATGCTACCAAGGAATTGAAAAAGTACACTAGGAAACCACTGAGGAGTCCTCAGTACAGTCTTGACTTTTACTAATAATCATATAGCATGGGCTGAGTCCAGTTCCAGATGGGAAGGGTGACGAATGGACTACACCCAGGATAGACAAGCACAGGATGGCAACTGTGGGTTTCTGTGGTGAGGTGCCTTCAAGTTAACTCTGACTCAGAGCAACCCGATGTACAACAGAAGGAGATGCCTCCTAGTCCTGCCCCTCCTGCCAATTGCTCTGTGGGGGCCGTGCTTGCAGTCACTGTGCCAATCCATTTGTAGTTCCTTGCTCTTCGTTGCCGTCCTTCTATGATCTTTTTCTAAGGACTGGGCTCTCCTGATAACATGCTCTAAGTATGTGTGACAAAGTCTCACCATCCTTGCTTCAAAGGAGCATTCTGGCTGTACTTCTGCTCGCCCCTTATGACGGTCCATGGAACTTTCACTATTCTTCATCCGCATCACATTTCAATAGCGCTCTTTCTTCTATAACCTCCCTTACCCAACATCCAACTTCATATACATATGAGTTGATAGAAATACCAAGACTTAGACGAGGAACACCTTAGTCCTACATGTAACATCCTCATTTTTCAACATTTTAGAGTTCTTCTGCAGCAGATTTACCCAATGCTAGTGTCCCTTTGATTTAGCGGCACCATAAGCATTAATTGTGAATCTATACAAGACCAAATCCTCCTTCAACCCTTTCTCCATTGAACATGATGTTACCTAATTGCCCACATGTGAGGATTTTGGTTTTCTTTTAATTGGCTTGTAATTCATATTGAATGCTGCAATCTTGGATCTTCATCAGAAGTGCTTCAAATTCTCCTCATTCTCAGAAAGTAAAGGTGTGTCATCTACATATCGCAGGTTATTTTATTTTGTTTGTTTGTTTTACTTCATCATTTATTCCATTTGCTTTTATTACCCTACATTCAAGAGCATGTTTCAGGGAGTCTTCTGACATGTATCTTGGTCTTTTCTTTCCTTTTAATGACCTCTTGCTTTCTTCATATATAATGTTCTTTTTAGTAAATCATTTTATTAGGAGCTCAAACAACTCACAATCCATACATGCATCAATTGTGTAAAGCACATCTGTACATTCATTGCCCTCATCATTCCCAAAACATTTGCTCTCCACCCAAGCCCCTGGTATCAGCTCCTCATTTTTTCCCTTCTCTCAGTGCTCTCTCTCACTCATGAACTCCCAATAATTTATAAATTATTATTTTGTCATATCTTGATCTGTCCATCTCCCTTTCCCCACTTTTCTGTTGTCCGTCCCACAGGGAGGAGGTGATATGTAGATCCTTGAAATCGGTTCCCCCTTTCCAATCCACCTTCCCAATATCCCCACTCACACCACTGGTCCTGAATGGATCATCCACCCTGGATTCCCTGTGTTTCTAGCTCCTATCTGTACCAGTGGACATCCTCTGGTCTAACCATATTTGTACGTTAGAATTGGGATCATGATATTGGGGGTGGGAGGAGGCATTTAGGAACTAGAAAAAAGCTGTAGGTTTCATCATTGCTACATCGCACCCTGACTGGCTCATGTCACCTCCCCAAGACCTTTCTGTTAAGGGGATGTCCAGTAGCCTACAAATGGGCTTTGGGTCTCCACTCCTCACCACCCCACCCCTCATTCACAATGATATGACTTTTTGTTCTGATGATGCTGCTACCTGATCCCTTCGACATCTCATGATAGCACAGGCTGGTGTGCTTCTTCAATGTGGGCTTTTTTGCTTCTAAGCTAGATGGCCACTTGTTTACCTCCAATCCTTTAAGACGCCAGACATTATATCTTTTGACAGCCAGGCACCATCAGCTTTCTTCATCACATTTGCTTATGCAACCATTTGTCTTCAGCATTTGTATCAGGGAGGTGAGCTCACAATGATATGATTTTTTTTCTTTGATGCCTGATCCCTTCAGCACCTCATGAATATCGCAGGTTATTAATAAACTCTACTCCTATCCTGATGCCACATTCTACTTCATATTACACAGCTTATCTGATTCTTTGCTCTGCATAAATATTAAATAAGTATGGTGACAACATATAACTCTGACACACCTTTCCTGATTTTAAACCATGCAGTATTTCCTTGCTCTGTTTACACAAATGCCTCTTGATTCATGTACAAGTTCTGCATAAGCACATTGCAGTGTTCTGCAATTGTAATTCTTCTCAAAGCTACCCATAGTTTTTCTTTATGACCTACACAGTTAAATGACTTCACATATTCAAAGAAAGACAAGTGAAGATATTTTGGGTATTATCTGCTTTGAGCCAAGATCCATATGACATCAGCAATGGTATTCCATGTTCCATATCCTCTTATGACTCCAGCCTAAACCTCTGGCAGCTCCCTCACACTGTACTGCTACAATGGTTGTTGAATGATTTTCAGCAAGATTTTATTTGCATGCAATATCAATGATTTTATTCTTTTTAAATTTATTTTATTCTATAGTTTGAGCATCCTATTGGGTCACCTTTCTTTGGAATTGGTACAAATAAGGATCTCTTCCAGTTAATTAGCCAGGTAACTGTCTTCTAAACGTACTGGTTAGATGAGGGATTGCTTCTTGTGCTTCCTTAGCTGTTGAAACATTTCAGTTGCTATTTCCATCAATTCCTAAAGTCTTGTTTTTGGCTAATGCCTTCAGCGCAGTTTCAGCTACCTCCTGAAATGGCTGTGTTGACTAGTTCATGTTGGTATAGTGTTGCTAAACACAATGTGGTGGTCCAAATTCAGTATCTGTGCCCTGGAAGAAAGACCGGGATATCTGCTCCCATAAAGATTTGCAGCCTCAGAAACCCTGAAGAAGTTGCTGAGTTGGAACGAACTCAATGGCTGACTAGACTTATAAGTTAACATTAGCATTGGTGAGGGATGCAAACTTTTGAATAATCAATAATTGAAAATCAAAGTGCAGCATGTACCCAAGAAAAAAAAGCAGAGAGTTTAGGAAAGAAGAAGAAATAGAGGCAAGAAACAGGGAGGAAGTGAGATAATTGATGACACACTGAGGGGCTTGCAGTGGATGAGATGAAACTCACTATATAGAAGTTGTTGAATGGAAAATTGATTCTCTTCTCTCAGAACCTCCGTACAAGTCACAATAAAATGTTTTAAAAAGATAATGTAGCAACATTGGATCATTAATTGTGACAAATGTACCATAGAATGTAAAATGATGATAAGTCCTGGTAGCACAGTTTTTAAGCACTTAGCTGAAGTTTTTTTTTTTTTAATCAGCATTTTAAGCATGTCATCTGCTCTGTGGGAGAACCGTATGGCCATAAAAGTTTACAGCCCTGAAAGTCTTATGGGACATGTGGCCTGTCCTATAGGGTCACTATGGACTGGAATTGATTAGTAATTGACTTTAGTGCACAATGCTAATAAGGAGAATGTGGTTCCAGGGCATATGAGAATGCTCAATATTATCAGAATTCTGTAAATATACAAGTCTAGAATATTAAAGAATTATTTTCTATAAAAGTGCTTGGATGGAATTTCTCCAGACAGTACCTTTTTCTCCTCTCTTGAAATATCTTTCCTGAATTCATAAGTCGTGTTTTTCAAAGGATGAGTTACAATGATAAATCACATATATATTGAAGGTCTACTCTGTGTTCAATACCAGGTTGAGTTCCCCTGCATGTAACATATCACATTTTGTCTGCATTCTGATTTCACTTCTTCTGGCTATGTATGTTGGATCCTATGGTAGCTGTGACTGTTCGGTCATATGGCAGCTATGACCATAGAGCACCAAGCACCTCACTGTAAATACAGGGAATTTAACTAGAAGTGAAAATAGGAATGCCAACAAAAACTTGCACACTAGTGCTCATTTAGAATTTTTTACAACAACCAAAATGTGGAGGTGGGGGATAGGGCGAAAGATACATGAAAAGAAATGGCTAAACCAAACAGGTTATATAAACACCATAAAAAAAGAAATGACATCCTAAGGCATGACACAACATGGATAAATCTTGAAATCCTCATGCTGAAAGAAAAAAAGGTAGGAGCAAAAGAACAGATACTATATGAATTGAGCCAATACATTGAAAACACAAAATCATTAGTTGTTATCGGGGTGACAGAGAGAGGAGAGGCCGGTGTTTTTACCTGGGGAGCACTGTTTATGTTAACGGTGGAAGAGGGATTTTAGTTATGACTGTTGGACAACTTGAAGATTTTAATAAAGGTCATATGTAAATATTGTTGGGTTGGCATATGTTTTGTTTTGTAGCATCTCAACACATCAAAAAATTATTAAAGAAAAAAGATAGGTTTTATATCTTGGTGGAGAGCACACAGACAAAATGAAGAGGAGTCCAACCAGTCTACCTTCACAATGTTTCCAGCATAACATCTGCTTCTCTTACAGATTAATTTTTCAAGTTTCTTATAGAGTCATTATCATATGTGTGTGTATGTGTGTGTGTATGTGTGTGCATCCATCCACTATATGCTTTGGGAAATAAATAGATTGCGTCCTCAGTGGTTTTGGTTGAGCTGACCCAAGATTGGCTAAGCATGGAACTGCATCTCCTTAGTCTACAGACCTGGAACATTCGGAAATGGTAGGCACAAAAAGTTATGTAAATTGGAGGCTTCCAGGGGCCATTTTGGTCACTGGAAGGTTAGAGTCTGATTAAGAATGGAGCCAGTGTAAGCAAGTGAACATGTGCATGTGGGAGAGGGAAACAGAGAAGGGAAGGCAGGTGCAAGTATTGATGTATTGCTTGTATTCAGTGTCTGGATTCAGCTATAACAGAAGCTTTGAAATTGAATAGTTTACAACTGAAGTGTTCTGCTATTGAGTTGTGTATATTTCTTTAAAAATCTTTTGAGGTAGACTACTGTAACTTGCCCCTCAGAGACCTGTAATACAGAAAATGCACATGAAAAGCAATATTTTAAATAATAAAACAAGCTTTAAGATGAAGCCAATTGTTGCCTAAAATTAAAATCAAATATTTAATAACCTAGGTAAGCAAACTTTTAATAATATCTACCAAACTTATGTTAAGCTTTTTCAGCTCATTATAAATAAATCATTTTATGCTTCCATTAACTTTGCTCAGCAATTGTGTGTGTGTGTGTGTCTGTGTCTGTGTGTGTGTGCGCGCGCGCGCGCGCGCGCGCGCGCATGCGCATGAACCGAAAAGTTCATGGAAAATGGAAATAAAAGATAATGGAACTTATTGCCATACAGAACTCTCAGGCCATACTCATGATTATGGAATTTGTTAGGGAAGTTACTAGTATACCGCTCAGTACTAGAAACGATCCGGATAGAGTTATCTGGTCTGGATCAGCTCTTCCTAGCTATGCCACAGACACGTGTCTCTGGTCCTCAGTAACTCAGCAACCTGGACCCTGTTCTTGCTCAATGTTACAAAACTCTTTTTAGCACTGCTGACTAATACCCAAAGGCCACCCCATTTCTACTTAAGCCTTACTAGGCTTTCGTTCACCCAACCCGATTGATTGCTTGGAGGCACCTTACACTGCAAGGGAGCTTCCTGCTTGATCGTGCTCTGCTTTACCTGCTATGTGGGCTGGGAAGCCCACTGTCATCTTGAACGTTTGTTTCTACTTCTTCTCTGGTGTCACAGCTGTCTCTTAGATCAACAAGGTTCAGCACCCTGGGATCTTGGGGTTCAAAGGGAACATTTCACTCTGGGTTCTTTTTCTTCATGGTAGTGAGATGGTCATTCCATCCGAATGGTAAAACTAACCAGTCTTCACATTAGAAGTCTACACACCCTATTTGCATGGTACCACCAATTCATGTCATGGGAGTTATCAAGACTATGGGTAGAAGAGACATATCAAGTAATTCGCTGCACCAAAGTACTGAATCTTGGTTGTCTACTCAACTGTGTATATAAGGTTCTTGTTATCTTATGTACAAGTTTTACATCTACTTTCCAAGCCCTGTCTCCATTCCTTCTACTCAAATGCATTGTTGAACAACAAGACAAGAATATAATGGAACATTCTGAAGCCCACAGACACATGCACAAATGTGTGGGGGTTTCAGAATGATCATACAAAGAAAGGAATGAAAAGATAATTAAAACATTTTATGAATGTTTTGAAGATATATATGAATATGTATGTATACATACATAGATAAATATATATAACATTGTTTTCTCGTGCAATAACTAAAACATTTCCTGATCAAATTAAATTCATGTGCTTTTCATATATTTTACAGTTAGCTTACTCGACTATTCATTCATTCAGTGAGACATTTATCCAAGCATCTAAGAATAGACACTCTGTTAGTTTTAAGACCTCCCTCTCCCTCAGAAAAAGAAATTGTAAGAGATGATCTCTTTGTGTTTAAGATGTTCAGTTCAGAAGAGAAGACAGAAGGAGAAATACCATAATATATAATTATTAGAATAGTTAATATTTGTTAAAATTTATTCTTTCACGTACTGTTTAAGACCTTTGTGTGTATTACCTCATTTAACATAAAATATAAAAATTCTATTATTTATATATCATTATCAAAGCTCCCAATTTTCAGATGAGAATATTGAGATTAATTTAGGATAAAGTGCTTTTGAAAAAAGCGCCCAGATAATGAATAGGAATTCAAGAGTCATGAATTTCAAGGCATCATTTTTAGTAAGTACTATATCTCTTTACCGATTAAGTCTTTTAAATTTTTTTCCTATAAATGGGAAGATCATGTCATAAATGTTGGTTTTTAATCTCTTTGTTAAAGATTTAAGATAAAATACTCCATACCAAAAACCAAAACCAAAAGAGAACACTGTTTGCAGAAAATTTAAGATTGGAAAGATTGAATTGCATTGTATACTCATATTTTGAATAATATACTAATCTATCTTTTGGTAGAAAAATTTAAATTATATAATTATTTACATGTAACTTTATAAAATAAAGCAAATCTCCTCAGATATCCTTAGGGCAATAAAGAAAAATTTCCAAAGCTACTTTATATTAAAAGAGCTTGTTTCTAACTAGTATTATTTTATTTAGAGTTAATAATACTCTGTACATATCTTCAAAATAAAACAATGACAAAATTATTCACATATAAAGCCAAAAAGAATGAAGAGGCATATACATTTTGGGGGAGTATACACATTTTTATATCAGGCAGTTTGCTACATTGATCGGATTTCTAAAATAATTCAGCCGCTACAATTTAAATTTCCTTTCATAAGCATGCAAAAAGTCTATAGCTATAATATAATGTTGGCATATTTACATATGCATGAATGTTCTTAAATACAAAAAAATCAGGGATATTTTAAAACTATGTGTCCTTCTTTATCTACTGGCATTTTCCCCAAACTTATATGATAGTTTCCTAATAAATTAAGCATCCATGATTCAAATATCTTTTCAAGTACAGGCAAATAACAAAGAAGAAAAAAAAGTCATATATTCTTCACCCTTTGTTCTAAAAGAGGGGAAAGAAACCAACTATCTCCTAGACTGCTGACAATATCTACAATTATGCATGCTGATTGTCTAATCTGATTTTCTTTGTCCTTGATTTTATGTTAAGTTTGTCTTGTTTTGCTTTAATAGTCAGGATGTGGAATAGTCAGTAGATAAGGAATTTTCAAAAGTGAAAACATGACAGTGTGGGAATCTTTACACACACAAACACACTGGGTTATATATCCAACCCTTTAGTTTAGAAAGGCACATATGTATTTATGGACTAAAGATATACACATTTGCAATTGACAATGAGGCGGGCTCATCATTATAGTGCATAGATATCAGTTTAGAATACTCTCTTATTGATTAATTACCAATGATGGCTCATTATGTCGAGAAACATTTGTGAGGCTAGCACAGGATCGTGCTGTGCTTCATTCTATTGTACATCGATTGTACTCTAGGTTGGGGCCAGCTCAGCGACACCTAACAACAGAGACAACTCCTTATTTGATTGCAGGCTCACTCACTGCCATCAAGTCCACTCGAACCCATCGTGCCCTTGTAGGGCACAGTGAAGCTGCTGATAGGTGGTTTTCCATTCTGTAAATTATAGTTTGAGCCCAACTCAAAACTCATTCGGGCTTCGTTGGCTGCAGGTAGTATTTTTTTAATACATTATAAGCACCAGAAAGGCAGGGTAGGAGTCTTTTTTACCCCCTCACCACTGTAGTTCTGGGTTAGGAGTTTGGGTGCTAACCACCGTATCACAAGTTTGAACTCCACCAGCTATTCCTTGGGAGAAGTATGAGGTTCTGCTCCTGTTCAAATGTGCAGCCCCAGAAATGCACAGGTGTGGTTCGAATCTGTCCTATGGGGCTGTTTTGAAGCAGAATAGACTCCACGACAGGGAGTTTACTTGTTTTTGAGAATGTGTTCCTGGTGTCTGGTTGGTACTTAAGTGGCAGCAAGGACTGATGTGCTTGGCAGCTAACTAAAAGGATGAAAGCAAGAGTCTACTTACAGGCACCTCAGAAGAAAGGACTAGCATTTTACTTTGGAAAAATTAGTCATTAAAAATCTTATGGGGGTTTGGTTCTGAAAGAAGCAATTTGATGGTAACTGGCAACTTACACTTATATTAGGCACTCAGTAAAAACTATTTGAATTAATGGATCTGCAATTCAATCCTGCTTAGTATTGGACCCATGATGTGTTTAAATCAGTTCACTCTCCTGCTGGCACACAGGTCATTTTTGGATCCTTGAATATATGAATGCTTCTCCTGCCCTGGAGCTATACCATTTCTGTCCCTCCGACTTCAATATGTGTGTGTTTTGATTTGTGTTTACCTTGATTTCATATGAATGAAATTGTATTGTCATTGTGTCAAAAAGTCTGTCCCAAACAACCACATACAAAAATGCTTTGCCACCTATTAATTGATATGACATATACATTCACCACCATTTGACATTGGCTTGCTATTGTAAGGTCCTTAAGAGCAAGACATGTGTCTGTTCTGTTAGCCTTTGGGGTAGTGGATGAAGTTTACTTCTGTGAAGATTAAATGGAAGTAATATGATTTGGAAGTAGGCACTGCATTGTTAGCATCCTGTACTCATCAGTGTACTTTCTTCTTTCATCTCAAAAGGTCTAGAGATTCTGGATGATGACTTAAATGGTGTGCTCAATTTTATGAGAAAATAATTCAGAATTAATCCTGGATTTCTGATTTTGAATCATGTGTGACACTTAACCACAAATACAAATCACCTCTTTTGACATTATATTTAAAAATAACTCACATTTGTGTAGGCAAAAAATAATAATATATATACGAAACAAAACGTTAGCATTCAAGTTGGAAGAAAGCACCAAGTTAGAACAGATGCGAAATACCAGTATGAGTTACAAATGACTAAATAGAGATTTCCAAAGGAAATGGGTAAGCATCTGTTCCTCACTTTTGAACTTGCCAGTTTTGAAATTATAAATGGCTTTAGAAAGTGCAAAGGGAAAATTTTGTACAGATACTTTTTTAAAGAAAATTCTTGTCTGTCTACGTGGAGAAGAATTGAGGATTTTCATCCTTGATCTCCAGTCAACAGTGTGGGGGTTATGGAACCGCATTGAAAGCTGTGGAATAGGGTCCGTGCAATTGGGAGACATGGGATACAGAGCTCATCTCCCACTTTAGAGAGGCAAAGCAGGTTCCAAAACAATTGACCTAGGTTCCAAATATTTAGGAGCAATGAATGTGTGTTTGCCATGACTTGGAATTCCATCTACATGGGAAACCCATTGTCCTATTTTTCTAGAAGAGTTTCAATGTATGCCTGTTGTCCTGGTGTAATTATTAATATTGTTACCTTTTCACTCATAAAATGTCTTAAGGGTGAAATATACAGAAAAGAGAGCCAACTTGAGACTGATTAAAATTTGTCGCATGATCACCTAACAAAAGAAGAAGAACCTCAGCATGAGGAACTTGGAGGGGACTCCAATGTTTATGAGTGAAAGAAAACGTTGTAAAGAATATAGTCAGAACTTCTTGGTTTTTAAAACAACAAACTGAGACAAAATAAACGATGAAATAAAGGTTTCCAGTAAAGGGCTAATAGTCTGGAAAGACACGTAAATCTCTATCTGCATCTGTGTACATACAAAGGAACTAGCCGTAAATGTAAGTGGAAATATGGTATTATTTTTAAATTCCATTTTCCATGTCCTTTTTGAAGTACCTTTTGTCTATATAAGGAACCCTGGTCACAGTGGATTAGGGGGTGGTCTTCTAACTACAAGGTTGACATTTGAAACCCATCTGACCCAAGCCACCCTGGAGGAAAAAGATGGGGCTGTCTGCAGTCTCAGAAATCCTACATAGGGTCACCATGAATTGGAACAGACTTGATGGTAGTGGGCTTGGTTTGGTTGATTCATGCCTACAACCCCTCCCCCACACACATCCTTGGTGACACAATGATTAAACATTTAGTTTCTAAGTGAAAGGTCACAGTTTGAACCTCCCTCTGGTTTCATGGCAGAAAAAGATTTAGTGCCTTAAAAATTACAGGCAGGGAAACCCTATGTAGTTGTCATCATATACAGTTGTTATAATTTGGAATTGAATCAAGTTGACAGCACCCAACAACAGATATATGTTGAAATATGCATATAAATGTAAACTCACAGAGTGACAGAGAGACCTCAACCTAACTGCCATCAGTCCATTCTGGCTGACTCATGGTGACCCCACTGGACAGAGTAGAATTTGCCCCTGCAGATTCCCAAGCCTAAATCCTGATGGGACTAGAAAGCCTCATCTTTCTCCATGGTGCAGCTGGTGGCTTTGAATTGATGACCTTGTGATTAGCAGCCCACCTTGTAACCTGCTATACCACGAGGCTTCCCACAGATTAAGTTCGAAAGAAAAATTGAATGGCCTATGAGGCTCTGATCTTGGGACAGAGCTAGGGACCTAGGAGCAGAAAGGAGAAAGGCTAGATAGAGAAGTAAAAGGGGTGTTTATATCTGGTTTTCTATTGCACGCGTCCTCTCTGGAAGTGTCCTACACAGGGTGATGAGGGTATCATTTAACACTAAATCCAGTTCAGAGATCTGGATGCTATTTCGGCCTATTCTTGTTGTTATGTGTCCTTGAGTCAGTTCTGACTCATAGAGACTCTATGTACAACAGAACAAACCACTGCCTGATTGCCTGAAGCTGCCATGTCCTCACAATCACTTTGTCTCAGACTAGGCTTGCACTCACTGTGTCAATTTGTCTTGCTGAGGGTTCCCTCATTTTTATTGGCCCTCCTCTTGGCCAGCAAGATGTCCCTTTCTATGCACTGTCTTTATCTGACAAGGTGTGCAACGTCCCTAAGATGGGCTCTTGCAATCCTTGCTCCTAAGGAGTATTCTGGCTCTACTGTTTCCAAGAGAGATTTGTTTGTCCTTCTGGCAGACCATGGTGATTTGAACATCCTTCACCAACACCATAATACAGATTCACTGATTCTCCTTTGATCTTCTTTGCTCATTAGTCAAGTTATCTATGTATATGTGTTGAAAGTACCATGACTTGAGTCAGGCCCCCCTTTGCCAACAAAGTGACACCCTAGCTCCTGGATTAGATCTTCTAACTACTGAATCAAAGCCTAGAGTGGTCAAGGACTCTCTAGTATTTCAATGGAAAGAGAGAAAAGATTATGCTCACTAAAAAAATAAGTGAAGATTGGTAAACCAAAATAAAATTGAATTTGAATATATGCCCAATAGGACTTGATACAAATCCTGAGTACATGTAAATTTAAACAGTTTTATTGAGCTCACATACACATACCATACCCTAGCCCATTTTAAGTACAGGATTGAATGGCTTTTAGTCCCTTCACAGAGGTTTGGGCCATCACCATAATGTAATTTTAGAACATTTTCTTTCCCCCTAAAAATTAACTTTGTACCCATTAGTAGTCATTGGTTCTCAACTTCGGCTACACATTAAAATCACCTAGGGAGCTTTTAAAAATACCAACACCCTATTCCAGGATAATTAAATCTGAAGATTAGAGATCCTAATTTGGAGTAAGCATTTAACCACTGTTATAGTATGGCAACATTCATGGGGATCATGGGTATTGAAACCGGTTGGGTTTGGGAGGGGTTGTGTAAAGGCAGTGAGCTCAGATTACATACATCTTCTTTCTGTTTTCCTGAGAAACATGGTAGAGAATAGTGAGAGTGTGCCATTCATCAGGAAATAAGGAAAATCCTCTTCTGATTAATTGCAGGGTCATCATGAGAATTAGAAAAAAAATCTGTTTGAAATGTCACCGCTACCAAGGTGTAATAGTAAATGGTGCCTATATTGCTCATCAAATAAATCAGTACAGATATTTGAAGAACAAATTAAATAACTCTTTAAAGGCTAGTCAGTCCATGATAGAGAACCCTAAGAGCCTTTAGCACGATGTAGTCTCAACACTAATCTTATCCAGTATTATTAAAAACACATAGAATAAGTGAACATAGATTTGCAATAGAACAATGCCCCCAATGTATAAAATGCATTATACAATTTTTTTTTTTCCTGAACGGGCATGGAGTTGATGCCTTTAGTTGATGCAAGTTAAAACTTAACAAAACATTTTCTTTTTGGACAAAAATGAACAGAATTCGTGAAAACCCTAAAATGTACAAATGAATTGGAGAGATAGTATAGTTAATGAGGTCTAAGGTCATAAATATAAAGATGCCTTTACATGTAAACCAATGAATAGCAAATAAGAAGTGGGCCCCTCTTTCCTCAAAGGCAAGTGCAGACAAATTAACAATTGCCTTTGCATCCTAACACCTGGGCGTTAGTTTCTCTTACCATCACCTCCCATAGCACGAATGAAAAGAACAGAAAGCTTTGCTGCTTCTTGTAGCTACATATATAAGATTGTCAACCAATAACTATTTCTTATAGGCAAATAAGTAGATATAGATCATTTAACTAATCAAGAACAAGAGCCCTGGTGGTATAATACAGTAAGCATTGGATAGACAACCACAAGAGAAAGATGAGATTGTCTATTCCTGTAAAGAGTTCATCTTGGAAACCCACAGGGGCAGTTATACTATGTTCAATAGAGTCGCTATGAATCAGAATTGATTTAATAATAGTGAGTGAGTGAGTTTTTAGTCAAAAACAATAGGAATTGTTCCTTGTGAAATCTATCAAGCAAATGATATGGTGTTAGCTAAGGTCAAATTTTAAAATATTTAGGTAAGTAGAAAGGATGTAGAGAGCAGAAAACAATAAAAAAAAATTAGGATTCAAACAGGTATGAGAAAATAACAGTGATCATTGTTACCAATATTTTTTAAAGAATTGGATGAGGAAGAATATGAAGTGCGGGCAAATGATGAATTCAAATCTTTATCTGTCCTCTGGGATCATTTTGTGTGACCTTTGATGGCTTCATTAGTTTCAAAACTGTTTCTCTTGTGCTTACTATGTGGTAGATCACACATTAAGTGCTGTGAGTATAAACTTGATTCACAATGCCCACAGGGTCAGGAACAGCTGAGTGACTGAGGCCCACACAAGACCCACTACCTCAGGTAGATAATGACTCACAGTGACCCTACAGGACAAAGTAGAACTGCTTCTATGGCTTTCCAAGATGGTAAGTCTTTATGGAAATAGAAAGTGCCATCTTTCTCTCACAGAGCAGCTAGTGCAATCCAAACATGGACCTTGAGGTGAGCATTCCTGGGTGTAACCCACTGGGCCCCCAGGGCTCCAGAAGGATATCCATCTAGTCATCGTGAGCATCACATCCATAGAGTCTCCTAAATATCTGTCAAAATGAAGGAGGCCCTTCTGAGGCTGTGAGAATGAAAGACAGTAGAGAGACTCAAGAAGATTTTAGATAGTCCACACCGAGCAAACTTCCCACTTAAAAAGGAGCAGCACATTTTTACAAATATGAAATACCATTGTATAATAACAAAGTAAAAGTGATTTTATAATATGCGTGTATAAGATAGCAATGTAGAATTATATCTGAATGTATACTATGACACATGAGAATAAAAACATATTTTATAGATTTTTAAAATTAAAAATGCTTCAAAAGTCACAAAACCCTTTTGTGAATGAGAGAGAGAGGAGAGAAAGAGATGTGGTTATATATAATATATATATAATCAAGACTTGGACTAAAGTATTGTGCTAGGGAGGAAAACCAGAAGATAGAAAAAAATATATAGTTGGCTAAATGTGCAAGGCTTGGTAGCAGATTGTATGGGAAAATGAGGAAGTGAGGCAACTAACATGGCCTCCTTGTTTCTACTGTGAGGATTGAATGCTTAGAATGAGAAAGATATACACATGTTTAATTTGAACTTTATGAGATTTCTATGCTTAGGGAGCTGCTGCATAAAGAAAACAAAAGGAGAGAAGCAGGGGTGAATGATTGAATGGAAACACCAGAAAAGGAAGAGTAAAGGGACCAAGATGGAAACATGTTGGCATTGATATCTGAACCGCTACCAGAGGTAGAAGAGCTCAGGAGGAATCCTGACAAAGACTTCACTTAGGAATGAGAACAGAGGAGGCAAGTTCACAAGCAGTTTCACAACCATCAAGTCCCTGCTGACTCATAGGATAGAACTACCCCGTGAGCACCCGAGCCTGTTTATGGGAGTAGAGAGCCCTGTCACTCTCCCTAGGAGAAGCAGCTGGTAATTTTCAACAGCGAACCCAGTGGATCACAGCCCAATGTATAAATGTTAGGCAGATAGGCAGGGATGGGATGTCCATTGATGCATGCCCAAGAGAGCCAAGCATGAGAGAACAAAGGCCTAGGTTTTCCCGCTGGTGGGCAGGGTGGGCACTAATCCTAGATCGACCCATCTGGGCCAGGTGAATTCAATTCAGCCAATGGGGTCGATCTGGGGTAGTCCACCAAGCCTCCCACTGGAATCCTTGAAAAGGCAGGAGCCAGGGGGAGAGAGAGAGGGAAGGAGAGAAACAACTGGACTGGGGAGAGAACTTGAGAAAGAACTTGAGATAGGTCTTTTTTTTTGGAGGAAAACTTGGGAGAGAGATCTTTGCGTGACCCCAAGCAATCTCTGCCAGGCTGCATGGTCGAAAGGAATCCTATGGGTGCCGCGTAAAACCTGAAGCTTCTTTTAACTTTCATTAAATTCACTTGGATCACGAGCCAGGCTAGGCGTGAATACTTTCTCTTGCGGAGCCAAGGACCGAGGTGTAACTCTAGCCCAGAGAGAGAGATCTTACATAGCACAGTGCCACCAAGGCTCAAGTATGACAAACTTTGGAAAACAGCTTTTGCTTTTTTTGCAGTTATAAGATTGCTGGTTTTTAACCTTTATTTTTCCAGATGCAAAAACAGAGTCTCTGAAGTGTGAAGATACTGTGAAAGCCATACAAACAGGCCTTCAGGACTCCATTGAGTAACAATGGGTAACACATTTAGATGCAGGTATTTAATTGGGGATGATCCTCTCAGGAATGACATTGCCTTGAATATCTATGATCACTTCACCCTGACCACATGTATTAGTTACACAGTGCTGCGTTGATATAAATACCACAAGGGGATGACTGTAATAGCAGAAATCCATTTTCTCACAGTTAGGAGGCTGGAAGTCCAAATTCAGAGCACCAACTCTGGGGGAATTAGCCCTGCTGGTTTAGGAGATTACGCATTCGGTGCTTACTGCTATGTCAGCAGTTCCATACCATCAGGTGCACGGTAGGGAAAAAAAAGCAGAATCTTTCTGCTCCTACAAAGAGTTCTTCTTGGGAACTCACAGGGGCTGTTCTACCTTGTCCTCTTGGGTCACGACATGTTAGAGTCACTCCATGGCAGCCACGTGTGTTTGTTCCTCTCTCTTTGGGGCCATAGATTAGTAAGAAAGCCCTCGCTTCTTTGCAGCATCTGTCTTTCCCAAATTTTTCGGAGATTCAACTGTGTCATGGCATCAATCTTCCACTGGTTCTCAGCGCAGGGACCCTAGTTCAAAAGGACATACTCTGGATCCCAGCTCTTCATTCTTGCTGGTAATGATGTCCTCCTTCTTTTTTGCCTTCTGTCACCTTTTATCTCTTTAAAGGTGGTTCAGGTCACATCCCAGGGAAATTCTCCTTACAGCAGATGAAACGTGTGCATCCCACCACATTCTCTTTAAAACAGATTGACCTCAGAGCCAACACAATGCCCAACCAGAGGACTTCAAACATTTGGGAGTGGGGGACCCCACAAAATATCTTTGATCTTATAATTACATTCTCCCATGATATTTTTGACACTCTTTTCAGTCCATATATCACATATCAAAATTCTCCTTTGAGTTAAAAAAACAAAACAAATCATTCCTCTATTTTTAAATTGTCGAATAAGGCTTTTCCGACCTTAAAGAATCAGAGAGCATCATTCTAAAGCAGAACCCAACAGGCTTTTGAAAAGGCGCTAATAAAATACAGGTATATAGAGTTTCCTTACAGAGACAGCGAAGTCTTGGTGATTAACTGAGCTTTGCATTTTCATCCAAGCTTTCAAAGCCTCATCAGCTGACCCTGGTAACACATCCAGAACAGTTCATCTTGGGGAATAATAACAATGTTCTCAATGTAGTTATGAGACAACAATTACAACTGTCCTCCTAGATACTCCTGTGTGGCCTGAAATATTTCCCCGCTTTCATACAAAGACGGGTTTCCTTGGCAAATGGGGGCATTTTTTCACATTTTGACAAACTTTTAAATCTAAGTTATAAAAACTTTTATCTTTCTGAATTTGTTAATATTTGATGCCCTAAAAATGATAACTTTGAATATTGGCTTTTAAACTAAAAAAAATATGAGTTTCATTATGTTATTTTAGTAATTGCTAAAATAAAAACTGACAAGCCTATGAAGCATTTCAAAGAAAAGGTAGATATTACTGCGTCAGAATTTTAAAACACACCTTGAGCTGTTGCTTACTGTTCATATGAGGACCCTAATGCCCATGGTAAAATAAACATTATTTTTAATGAAAACCAGAACACTGAGGATTATATAAAGTAATTTTATTAGGAAGCACTTTGCTAGTATGACTGTCAATTCCAACCCACAATGACCCCACAGGGCAGAGTAGACTGTCCCATGGGGTTTCCACGTTTGTGACTTTAACGGAAAGAGGCTGCATCCTGCTCCTGCATCCATTCCTGAGGAATGGCTGATGCGTTTGACTAACTTTTGGTTAGCAGTCCGATGCTTACCTTACATTGCTAATAATAATCACTAGGTACCATATTCATGTTCATAAAGAAAACAACAACCAAGCAAACTCATTGCCATAGAGTCAATACAGACCTATAGTGACCCTATAAAACAGGGGAGATGTGCCTCTGTGAGTTTCTGAGACTAATTACTTGCAGGAGTAGAAAATGGTCTTTTTCCAAGTGAGCTGCTGGTGGTTTTGAACTGCCCACCTTTAGGATCAAAGACCAATGTGTAACCACTATGCTACCAGGGCTCCTTTCAAATGTTCATAGAAATAGAAAAAGCAGAGAGACGTAACTTTACTATTCAAGATCATTAGCTATATATTTATTACAATATAATTTGCTATACTGAGGGAAATGAAACTGGGCTACTTAGTAAATATACACGGATCTACATATAACCTCCTCTTTGTAGGATGGACAACAGAAAAGTGGGCCAAGGGAGACATTGAACAGTGTGAGATATGATGAAATAATCATGAGTTGTAAATTATCAAGGGCTCGCGAGGGAGTGGGCAACGGGGAGAGAGGGAAAAATGAGGAACTGATGCCAAGGACTCAAGGAGAAAGCAAATGTTTTGAGAATGATGATGGCAACAAATGTACAATTGTGCGTTGAACGAACCCCCAATAAAATGATTTAAAAATAAAATAGATATGCGTATATAAAATCAATCAATAATATATGAGTTTTCTGAGGCTGTATATTGGTGATGACTGAGGACATATACATGCTAGAGTTGTAGATTAGAACAAAAATGCCTGTTACTCTATCAAGGAACACAATGACTAGGTATTCAGCTGGTATCTCAGCGGCTGGCCAGGAGAAAAGAATTGATGATCTGCTTCTATAAAGATTTCAGCCTAGGACACCCTCGGGAACAATTCTACTCAGTCCGATAGTTTTGCTCTAAGTGGGAACTGACTACACAACACACAATAGTATATAGTTTTACTTCCGTTTTCCTACAGCATGTAAATGAAAATGGCAGATGTGGTAGACTACAAAAATGGCACAATATTCTGCAACTTCACCAAAAAATGGATGAATATATATATTTTCCTTTCTCTTGAAAATTTTCTACCCCTTATAAAAGAAGGCCGGCAATGAGATCGATTGACAGAGTGGCTGTATCAATGGGCTCAGGCATGGGAACCATTGTGAGGATGGGGCAGCATCAGGAAGTGGTTGATTTTGTTGTGCATAGGGTCGCTATGGGTGGGAGCCAACTTGATGGCACATAACAACGATTACACCCTTTTACGTAGGGTCGGTACTATGATATGTTTTGACCAGTTTAGTGTTGTAGATAGAGAAGGTGCTGTGGTACTGAGCACACACCTTCTAAGCCTCCTTTCATGTTTCCTTTGAAACCTTGAAACTCTGTGAATACAGCTCACATGAGCCTTTTGGATGTTATGAGACCACTGAAACAGATACTGCTGTTAGTCCAGCTAATAGCCATTGGGAGTAAAGCCATCTAGAGCCACAACCTCCCAGCCAACTCGCCAATGAGAGTGGTCAGCCTAGAGATCACAAGCAACATCCAGCAACATAGTGAGCTTAGTAAATGGTGGTTTTCACTCATTCACTTTGGGAGCAGTGTATTATGTGGCAAAGCAAACTGACTTAATATTTCTTTTGAGTAGAGATTATTTTGAATTAGAATACGAGATATGAATGAATAAAATAAATAAACCCTCCATGAAACAGCAACCCCATGAACTCGGTGTCTATAATTTACCCCCCTATTTCAAAGGATCATTATTTTGTTTCATTTATTTTCTTTCATCATCTAGTTAGAATATTAGAGGTTTTATTTCTTGCTAGCGAAGTATAAATTTTAATCAAATTAAATTGCATAGCAAGTATTATGTTTCAGAAAACATTTCCTCATGGTTAAAAGCTTAATTCAAATTTCAAACCAACCTCACTGTGATTGAGGCAATTGCTAAAGGATAGTATAGTACTGGCCTTTTGAGTTTCTATGACTTTAAATCTTTACAGGAGTAGATAGCCTCATTGTTCTGCTTTGGAGTATCTAGTGTGTTTGACCCCCTCACTTGTGATTAGTGTATAATATACCATGCCAGCAGAATGCCTAAACAATAAATTATTGAATTCCTTATATTTTGATTTATGGTTCTGCTTAAACGCATGCCTTCAATCTTTAGTTGAAGGTCTATCTTATAATGAATATAAATCAATTTTTCTGTGTCAATCCATACAATGTGCACCTGGAACAGTTGCTACTAAAAGGTAGAGTGCCATCTTATTGGATTCTGGGTTATTAAATCAAGTCCCCATCAAGAGAATTATTTCCTAAATGCAGTATTCTTTCTCTAACTAAAAATAATGTATGTATAATATACCTTGAGGAAGCAAGTATCTATTTATAACTCTATAATGTATTGTCCTATAACTACATATATAGTCTATATCCATACACACATGGGTCTTTAAAAAAAACAATACAAAAATCATGAGAAGGATGGGTCTTTTTAAAAAAACCCACAAAAATCATGAGAAGGAATCACAGCTGTGCCTACATCTGCGTTTCTAAATACCTTCTGCTGTACTTCACCGTTACAGGCTCTCATTTATTTTACAGTAAATGGTTATTTCCTGTCAGCAATGGAAAATTGCTCCAAAGGGGTGTCAGCATTTTAGCAAGAGGTGAGCTCCTCCCAAAGGCCCTCTGAAGAAACCACGTGTAACCTATCGCACAGTCTAGTCCTCCCAACGCTTTCTTGGAAAGAGATCATCTCTTCCTGCCTAGGGGCAAAATTCCCTCCGTGCATTTCAGAAATGAAAATTGGTTTGAGTCAGCCACCGCACATGCAATTGTAACCAGAATTCAGATAACCTTCATCTTGATCTTTCGTCACATCCCTTAATTTTCTACTCTGGGCGTAATCAAAACTTCAAAGAAATCACCTGCTTTCGCATTATTTGTTAGCCTTAGGAACTTGCTTCTTCAAGTTAATATTTCAGAGGAGCCATTGCACATTGTAAGAATTGGTGGAACAGAGATATACACGTGGGAGAATCACCACCAGCAGCAGCAGCCCTTGGCCAGTTCCTATATGGTGGAGGTCAGACATGTGTCTTCTCTCCCAGATTCGGGCCCGTGCTTATGACACCATCCCTCTCAATGGCACTCCTTCTCTGCGGAGTTCCATAATTCATTGAAATCGCCATTAAGATCCCCCAGACAATATTCACCATTGTGGCGTTTTCTATGAGAGTACCAGACTACCATAGAGGTTCAAGAAAGATTCCTGTAGGTCCTTGGCCTTTTGTTCTCTGGCCTCTTAGGCTGGTTTGGGCTATGCCCTGTTCTATTACAACGTTGTCTAGCTCCAGCCATAAGTGTCCAGAGGCAGCCCAATGCATCAGCAGCTTCCAAAGCTGCCCAGAAGCAACCTCCTGTCCCAGGGATTGTCAAGCTTAGCTCCATTGACAAGTGTCTGAAGGCATTCCAGTCTGCCAGTCAGACTCCTGCACAAAGTTATACAGCTTTTTTACTCTGGATGGGAAACCCATAGCACTCTAATAAATGTCTCCTGGTTCTTCAGCCTCCATTTCTCTTACCTTGCTTCTCACCATTTCTCTGGTGTTAAATTTTTCTCCTTCTCCTCCTCCTCCTCCTCCTCCTCCTCCTCCTCCTCCTCCTCCTCCTCCTCCTCCTCCTCCTCCTCCTTCTTCTTCTTCTTCTTCTTCTTCTTCTTCTTCTTCTTTTCTTCTTTTCGTGTCTCCTGGGTGGAGGTTCTCAGTGCAGGGACCTCAAATCAAAAAGGGTGTGCTTCCTGCCCATCTCTACTTCCTGTTAATAGTTATCTCCTCAAACTCTGGGACTGGCTCTCTTTTAAGCCTAAAAGGGATGGAAAAACTGACCAATCCCTTTGGTTGAGTTCCATACACCTTATTTGTATGATAAGCAATATATTGAATGACATTGATGACCTATAAGTAAGTTATTTGCATAGTATCATTCAATCTTTTGATGGGGATTACTAGGCTATTTCCGGAAGGACAGTATTAAGTAGATCATTGTACCGGCCCACATCAATTCAGCACCATTGCCTTTGCACAGAGAATGTTATCTTAGCTATAAAAATGTTCAATAATTCATTTTCAGTCATATAAGATTTCTTCCAGAAACCAAAGTAGATTCATTAACTTTTTAATTATATATCCCATTTTTAATGTTTCCAGAAATGTGTCTGTTTTCACTTTTTACCTAACTATAAGAAAGCCTAGTGACACAGTGGTTAAGAGTTGGGCTTTGCTCCACAAGGTCAGCAGTACAAAATCATTAGCAGCTCCGCAGTTCTACCCTCTCCTATAGGGTCACTATGAGCCAGCATCGACTTGACATCAGTGAGCTTCGTTTTGGACCTAAGTATAATGAATATATAAAGTATTAGCTCTTAACCAATTTATCGTGTACCTGTAGAAACATTTAATGAATCTGTCTTTCTTCTACCCATAAAAATGTTGTGGCTGTTGCTCAGTACCATCGAGTTGCTTCCAACTCACAGAGACCTTCTGTGCACCACAATGAAACACCCCCGCTCCTGCGCCATCCTCGCAATTGTTCTTATATTTGAGCCCATTTCTGCAGCCACTCTATTAATCCATCTTGTCCAGAGCCTCCCTCTTCTTCACTGTCCCTCTATTTTACCAGCACGTTGCCTTCCCCTGGTCTCTCCTGACAACATGTTCAAAGTACATGAGACAAAGTCTAGACATTACTGCTTCTCAGGAACATTCTGGATGTACGCCTTCCAAGAAAGATTTGTTTGTTCCTTTAGCGGTCCATGGTACTGACATTATTCTTTGCCAG
Source organism: Tenrec ecaudatus (assembly GCF_050624435.1). Taxonomy (NCBI): domain Eukaryota; kingdom Metazoa; phylum Chordata; class Mammalia; order Afrosoricida; family Tenrecidae; genus Tenrec; species Tenrec ecaudatus. The sequence goes on along the minus strand of NC_134548.1, from coordinate 28,605,644 downwards.
CACCATAATTCAAATGAACTGATGTTTCTTGAGTCTTCCTTACTCTGTACCCGACTTTCACATGCACATGAAGCAACTGGAAGTACCATGACTGGGGCAGAGGCGTCACAGTCCTTACAGTAACCTGCTTGCCTTTAAACACTTGAAAGAGGCTTCATGGAGCATATTTACCCCAGGAAACGCATCCTTCGATTTGCTCACTGTTGTTTCCATAAGAATTGATTGCAGATCCAAGAAAGATGAAATTCTTGACAATTGCAATCTTTTATCCATTTATCATGGTGTTTTCCCATTGGTCTAGTTGTGAGGATCTAGGTTTTCTCTACATTGAGTGGTGATCCATACTGAAGGCTGCAATCCTTGATGTTCATCAGCAAGTGCTTCAAGTCCCTCCTCAGTGTCAGCAAGCAAACTTGTATCATCTGCACAACACAGGTTGCTACTAAGCCGTCCTCCAAACCTTATGCCACATTCTTCTTCATATAATCCAGCTTCTCTAATCATTTGGTCACCACAAAAATAGATACATGCATATAAAATTCCAAAATGTCAATGTCAACCATCTGGGGACATTTGAGTAGCTTCTGAATTCCCTATGGGGGCTTCAGCAATAGATTAAGATCCTCTGATTTTCAAAAGAAATGCATTTATATCCTGTGATTAAGTTATACCCCCCCCAAAAAAAGACGGGGTGGCTTTTTCTTCTGCATTGTCCGGTCTACCACACTCACCCTGAATCAACCAGTCAATGTATTCTCCTATCCAGGGCTATACAAACAAAGTAATTTTCAATGATTTCACTTGAGTGCAGCTTCCCAGTCAAGGGATCATTTTAATAAACTATATGGTTAACTAGCCCCAACACACAAAACTGCATTAGAAAATTAAATTACAATAAATTAAACTGAAAAAGGTAAAATATTAAATTAAAAATTTCGTTGACAGCCGATTTCTGCATTTCAGAACCCTAAAAACAATGGTTGATAAGTACATTGCAATTCATAATGGCCTCTATGACAGGGTAGAACTAACTGTCCAACAGGGTTTCCATGACTGTAATTTTTAATGAAGTACACTGCTAGATCATTCTCCCATAGAATGACTCTCACTGCCATGAAGTTAGTGCTGACTCATAGAAACTCCTCTTGTGGGTTTTAGAGACTGCATCTGAGCTGCTGGTAGTTTCAAACTGCTGACCATGCAGGTTGCAGCCCAATGCATCATCTCAGTGCACTGTATCCCTGGCTCTTCCAGAGCATTGAGTCGGTTCAAATTACTGATCTTTCAGTCAATGTCTGTGTGGTTAACCATCAGAGCTGCCTGTTTCTGCGTGAGGTGTTTACAGATGTGAGTATATCAAAATGATAATCATATCATCATAATGCAATGAAAGCTTACACAAATTGAGGCTTATGCCAAAATCCTCAGTTTTGCTTTTATTTTCTGTGTGACTTTAAATTACTTCATAGGGTATCAATAAAAAGGCTATTTGGTGGAAAAGTTGTCAATATTGGGCAAATAAATTTTCAGTCTATCTTTGGATTTATATACATGTGGGTATGTATATACATATAAGAACACATATGACAATGCATGGTTGCGTGTGTGCACACACCTATATATCATAGAATGAAATATGCCAAAATACAATGTATAGACAATAAATATACTGTTTTTTATCATCCTTTAAGGATTGACATTTGTTCTTTTGCAGGGAACAGAAAAGATAAAGATATTACCACTTATAAGAAGGTATCAATTTAAAATCACATTTAATTTCAAAACTATTTTGCAATGATGAACATTTCCCTGACAATATTTTTTAAAGTGGAGAAAGAAACACACCAAGAAAAAAACATTGAACATGTTTTTCTGGCGCTTTGAAAGTTTTATCTTTGCATATTTTCCCACCAAATTTAGAAAAAGTGAACAGCATAACATTATCACTTATGGTATCACAGTTATTCCTGTCATATTATGATTAGCCCTGATGGAAATGACATTTCTAACATATACCAAATTTGTGAAAATGGTAATTACATTCTGCATTTGCATGAGGTTATTCTTTTAGCCTACCAATTGGTTTCATGAGTTCATAGGCATCTTTCTGTGAATTAAAATAAGAATTGACCCCAATGCGTGTTTCTCTCACTTTGTGAGTTTATAAAAATACTCAATGTTGTTGGCTTAATTTTTCCACAAATTGACTTTTACTTTCTGCTCATCCTTAATTATTGGTGATAGCAGGTTTATGTTAAGGGAAATGAAGTAGAAACACCCCACACAATTCATGTGCAATACTTTTGCATTAAAATGTTTAGTTCTGTTCCCCATTAGTAATCCACAGAGTATGTAGTCCAGCATACATGACCCTTGACTTTGAAAATCTGTTATGACACAGTTTCCCATGAATTAATGAAATATGAGTTGAACTTATAAGATAGTCTCTTTCTGATAATACTCAACCACAAAGAAAATTTCTGGAATATGATAGTCCACATTTTCAAGAGAAATCCAAAATTCCTTGGGGCCATTACATGCTGTGTCTATGTAAATAACTAAATATCAAATATTTAGGAGACCTGGTAGCACAGTGTACTAAGCATTGGGCTGCACACTGCAAGGTTTAAATGCACCAGCCTCTCTAAGGGATAACAATGAGGCTTTCTATATCTGGAAAGATTTAATATTTTCTAATCGAGCTTAAATTCAGAGTGCCAGGTTTTCAGAAGGTGAAGGTTAACCAGGAGAGCAGTAATTTCATTGTGAATCTCCACCTGGATTCAGCTCCCATTGAGTTCTTGCTGAACATTGAACAGCGATGCGAACGAATAGTTTTACAATCAGGCAGCCTCTCTTTGTAAGAGGGCTACTAACAATCCCTAAGCAAACACAGGGAGGGGTAGTGTGTCCTTGATGGCATTGGCTCGAGTTTCACCCTGATGGCTTTGGTCTGAGGGCCCTGAACCAATCTTTTAAACTTTTCAAATGTACAATAGTATAGGGAACGGACTCACAGTCCCTTTCCTGCTCCTTAGATTCATTGTTCTGCTGCTAATCACAATTGTGTGGCAGTTTTCCACATCCTATTTAAGTGGTCTGGTGGCCATGAATCCTTGGACACCATCATGGCCTCATACCAACAGTCTCCTTCATCTGCGGGTTTTGACTTGTCTTGTCTTTATCCTGTTTAATAAATGGATGTTTGTAAAATGCAATTGAATGTAGAGGTCATTTTTCCCCCTAAAACAAATACTATTGGGTGTCTATGAATTAAAATCAACTTTATGGCATGTTACAATGAGGGAATGTATGTCAAAGATATAGAATATAATGGCTGATTAGTTATGGCACTGTTATAAGTATTGTTTAATAAATTCACAACCATAAGAAAACTGCTAAAGTGGAAAGATTGTATTTAATGCACAATCCTATCCTCTTTTACTTCTCTATTCACCACTGAGTTGTCAGAGAATGAAACTAATCAACAGTTATGTATCCTTAACTCAAAAGCCTAACTTTTGAAAAAAATTAGGACCCTCCTTAAAGTTTTCCTTTATGATTGAAATTGCTATTACAAGTATAGCAATTTTTACCTTTCTGTTGTACATTAGCAGATGTTATCCTCACAAAGACACTGTGTGTAAAATCATTTTCTAACAGTGATCTATAAAAGCATATTGTTCTACAGAAAATAATCAGAAAAAGACAGTATTCCTAAACTAGATATCTCTGATAACTATTGAAAAATCTAAATGTACCTAATTTCCTAGATGAATTATCCCCTGATCTTTGGGTGATATATAAACCAACCAATAAATACGACCTTCTTTTTTGTTGTCCCATTTAATACTGCTGTTTTGGGAAGTTATTTAGTTTATTTACTAGGTCTTTTACTTGGAACCAGCAGAAAACTACAACCATGATGTTCTGTTTCTAAATTCGAAATCAGGGTTTTAGCCATTTGAACAGCATATCCCCAAACGTTTGGGGAGGTATTAAACAGCTTAGGAAGAACTTTGGTGGCGCAATTGGAGTCAGATGCCCATCCAAGGGTTTACAGTTTCAAGCCACCAGGGGGTTCTTCAGGAGAAAAACCTGGTGATTGACTCTCATCAAGCATAGAAAGCCCTGTCATGCAGTTCTAACCCATCACGTGGCATGGCTAGTAGTCAGAAAATCAACTCGATGGGGCCCAAACACAACAAGAGATACCGAGAGTTGGTCTTCTTTGGGAGTTATGATGTATAGGAATAGAAAAGAAAAAGAGTCACACATCGATCCTTCCTTCATACTGGAGCATTCAATATAGCAAATATAAATACATAGGGTGTCTGGCTGCCTTTCATCCTCATTGTTCATAGTGTACCCTTGGGTTTTTACCACGACAGAAGGGAAGTTTGCTGATGTAGTGATCTTTCTAGTGTGGTCTGTGGGAACCCCCAAATGAACATATTTCTTAGTGACTTGAGGTCACTGGGATCTTACCCAGTAGAGAAGGGCAAGCAGCAGGCTGCGAAGGATGTCCAGATGGACAAGTGAAGCAGCACATCAATAGAGTGGATAGGACTAGAGGAGAAGTAATACCTCAGGTATGATTCATGATTTATTCAAGTCCTCACACTTGACCTTTACAATGCATTACTTATCCCATCTCCAACCACATGTCTGATACACCTATCTTTTAAACCACAACCCTGGATTTTTTCCCCCTGAGACTTCTCCATCTCTTCGAATATTCCAGCACCTCAGTTTATCCAAACATCTTCTCCTTTTGCTTTTTGAATTAATTTAAGTTCATGTCCATTACCCACTTCCATAGCATACAGCTCCGTTTTGCATGGGCTGTTTCCCTGTCTTGTTCTAGATTCTATGTTTGATTTGCCTGTCTGCTCTCTAGTTCTTGGGAACTCAAGTAGGGGCTTATCACATGACCGGATTCACCAGCTACCATAGCCTTATGGAGGAGGAGATTACCCAAATGGATTCCTTCACTTCAGATTTGGGCCTTACCAGGCTCCACAGCCACATAGATAATTTCCTTAATGGATCATGCTTGTTTTGAGATGTTGCAGTGAATTTTGGAGTATGGTATTTATAAGAAGATACTAAAAGGAGGAATTACATTTGGTATGAGGGAGAAAAATAGAATATTTTAGGCATCTTTAATTTCCACCTCACTTGTATTATCTTCCTAAAATAAATTATTTTTGTAGCTTTTTAAATACTCTTATATCCATATAAAGGTTGACAATGAATAAGGAAAGCTGTATATGAACTGATGCATTTGCATTTGGGGCTTGGTGAAGAATATTAACGTTATCATGGACTGCTGGAAGAATGAACAAATCTTGTCTTTGAAGTGCAGCCAGAATGTTTCTTAGAAGGATGGCCAGACCACCTTCCATGCACTGAGGACATGTTATCAGGAAGGACCAGCCAGTCCCTGGGAAGGGCTATCATGCCCCACAAAGCAGATGGTCAGTGAATGAAAGAAGTCCCTCAGGAAGATGAATTGACACAGTGGCTGCAACAATGGGCTCACACTTAACAACTGTGAAGATGGCACAGGATCAAGGAGTATTTTGTTCTGTTCTACAGAAGGTCACTATGAGACTGCACCAATTTGATGGCATCTAACGCTGTAGTAGACACTGTTCTTAAGTTGGAGTAGTAAATCAGAGACTAGGTAGTACAGCGAAATTTCAACAAGTTGCTTGGGAATTTTTCTTAAAACTAAGAGCGCTCTTGGATAGTTTCTTCTGTAGAATAGCTTAATGAGATTGACTTTTTGAGTATTATTCAGTTGATTTATGAAGAATGGATTAGGATGAAAAGAAGGTTGTAGGGAAATCAACTGGAAGCATGTCTGAAGTTAGGAAAAGCCAGAGGCTTTGTATGTCTATGCACACATAGGTGTGCATACCCTTGTGCAAATGTATATCTGTCTGTGTAAAGCTAGGTCAATATATTGAGGGTCATTTTGATAATATTATAGATTACATACAAAAATATAAACTTCTCCAATATTAATATTTTAGATCTTTTAGTCTCCTGGTAGTAATTTTTTTTAAAGTAATAGTTACTAAAGAAGAATGACTTCATTTTTATTTTTTGCTGCATGTTGGGGAATGATAGAATTTTATTATGGAAAATGATTGGGAATGGCAGAAAGGAAGTATTATATCAAATAATGGTCAATTTAATCTTTCAAAACCAGACAAACACCCATGACATAAACCACTAAATAAGATTTAATGTGATGCTGCCTCTAAAATATGGGACAAGATCTATCATATAAACCAGCAACCCCTGTCTATTTTGTATATACACTAGGTAAATAAGAGCGATAAAAAGAACAATGGAATGAACACCCTTGTTCATCACAATAATATTCATAAGAGCAACAAGATGGAAACAACCTAAATGCCCATCAGTGGAAGGATGGAGAAGTCAACATTGTTACAGACACAGAGTGGATTCCTATGCAACACTGAAAAACAAAGCAGAAACTGTGAAACCTCATGGCATGAATGTTTATTGGTATGAAGGGCATTATGCTGGATGAAATTAGTCAAATACAAAAAGGAGAAATTTTGTGAGACCATGCTTATTAAAAATATATCAAGGGGGGGAAATTTTTTAATAAAATTAGCTAAGTGTCAAATCCTGCACAGGGGAATAAGGATAATAAAAGCTCATATTTATCTTGTTACATATCCTTTCAGAAAATTTCCTTTAGTGTAAATCTTGATTGTGTGCTCACCTCTGAGTTCCTATGCATTTTTAAGGCACTCACCGCATTGCATGTGTTTATCTCTTTATATATCTGACTTTCATTAGAAAGAGATTAATGAATGAATAGAACTTTATCTCCATAGTGCCCATTCCAATAGGTGCCAGTTGAGTGAATACATACATAAAGAAGCAACAAAAACAGGAAATAATGTGTAAAGGGCCTGAAACACCTTCTTATTCCATTGTATCTTCATGTGCCCACATGTTGAATGCCAATCTCACAGTAAACTTGGGATTCTCTAAAGAAAAGTTATTGGGAGCTGCTGGCTTAAGCAAAGTTTTGCATTTAAAAGCAAACTTGTCTTTAATCTTGAAGAATCTAGAATGGTACTCTCCAATATGGTGGCCGCTAACTACATATGATTACTTAACCAAAGCAAATTTAAAATTCAGTTATTCGGTCATTCCACTCATATTTCAACAATACGTACCTATGGGCTACCATACTGGAGAACACAGATTAGAAAATTTCTCACACAGCACAAAGTTCAGTTGGAGTGCGTTAATTGTGGTGACCATGAAACTAGGTATTGTCTGTTATACTTGAAAACCATCTTTGGAAATACTTGGTAGAGTACATGTTCCTGAAGTGTCTGTATTATTGGAATTTTAGGCTATAATTTTTACTGTTTAACTCATATTGATCATATTAGACTGGGAATGAAGCAGGTAGTTCCTTTTAAAATTTAATATTCATTTATTGAGGACCAACATGTATACTCAGGACTTGGTAAGAAAAATTACAAGATAAAATAGGCAAAACAAAAATCTTTACGCAGCATTGTCCATGAGCTAGTTTTAGACTCTATGCTTTTGGCTGCTAACTACAAGGTCAGCATTTCAAAACCACCAGCCCCTCTGAAGATGAAAGATCAGCTTTTGTAATCCCATAAAGATTTGCATTCTCAGACACCTACAGGGGAATTTTCATTCCACCTGGTAGGGTCTCCTTGAGTCAGAATTGACCTGGTGACAATGACTTTGATTATATGTATTTCTCAATAACACACACGTTAAACAGAGCAATGTCAAAGACAAAGAATTTTATAAATGTAAATAAATACCAATTCCTGGAAGATCAGGATGAATATTCATTGCTGTTGAAGCCAGAGTCTAAGTTAACGTTAGACTTTGCAAAGATGACTTGAGGAAAAGATTAGGAGCCACTTAAGAGGTGATAATAACTGCCCCCCCCCGCCAGTCCTGGGGGTTTGGGGCTTGGCTCAAGGGGAGTCCCTCTGGGACATGGGGGTACAGTGAATGGTATGACCCTTTGCTGGGCATGCCTACACAGTAGGGTATGCTGGGCCCCTCTAGGCTTTCCCATATGGGCTCTAATAAATTTCTTCCCTTTTGCTTAAAAAAAAGAGACGATAATCAATTGTTTATACTCTGGTGCTTCTGAGTTCTCCAATTATTTTATTACATCCTTTCTTATTATTTGAATTTCTGTTGTTATTGTGTGATCTCTCAAAGGAGTAGCTCTTGGGACAATGGCATTGTTCTGCGGCTTGTTTGTGGTTCTCCATTAGGTAAATGCTCACAGTCCAAGGACATTGATTCCTCTTCTGACTCCATAGGGCTTCCCCATGCGGTTTCATGAGACAGATTCCAGAAATTACTTTCTCTCCATCTCCCAATCTGTGTGTTAATGGGCCGTTCTGTTGCTATTTTGTTTTGCTTTCCTTTGCACTTTAAGTTTCTTTTCATTTGTTTTTTTGTCTGCTTGCTCTACCAACTATTACCAAAAGAGAAAAAAGTCATAATTTTCAGAAATTATGAAACATGGACCTCATCTAAATATACAGTGAGCACGTGTCAAAAGTTTAAAGGGGCCCAAAAAGATTGCAAGGTTAACTTAAAAAAATACAAATAAAACAAAACAATACAAAAAACAAAGACTGGCATAATCCGGGCGGGGGTGGGGTGGGGACTAGAGGAATATGGTTCCAAAGTTACTTACAAAATTGATTCCATATCCACGGGGTCATGGAACTGCCATTTTTGAGGTTTTTATTTCCTGATGAATAGTGTAACTTTGCACACCTCCCAGAAAAGAACAATTGGCAGCTTAGCAATTTTGGGCATGTTATACAGAGTCTAGGATAATGCCTCTGGCCAGGTGTTTTCTAATTTTCTTTCGAAATAACTAAATTCACATTCTTAAGGTTTCTCAACAGCTCAAATATTGGTCAAACAGTGGATAGTATTTGATTTAATTTTCCCCCAAACCACTCAAGCCCATAAATGTATTTCCTTTTGAAGTGTGCTAATGCCAAGTATTTAATCATTTTGCTACTTGTCTATTTTCATTGATGTCCACATTCTGTCAATTGTAAGGTTCCTACTCACTTTATGCACATGCAATCTGTCATCGTTGAAACCAGGACGGCTTCTGTGGTTGCTGTGGCGAGGAAGCATTCAGGTCATAGTTTCTTGGTACAGATATCGATTGAGTCTCTCACAGGATTTGCCATCTTACATTCACTGAAATAAGATAAGTGCTAGAAGATCGGTGGGCAGATGGCTCGCGATGACAGGGAAAAGCCAAACTCCATTTGAAAGGTCCCAACATTGTTCAAGCCTCCGCAGAATCCCCTCTGACCATTGACAACGATGTAAATAGCCTTGCTATCATGCAGAGTGTACTAGAGAGTGGATTAATGAAGATACAGTTAGGTTAAATTTCACACATTATCATGTGTGCTCCCTGGTGACCCATTTTAAATTTGTTCTAGTTATTATTATTAGTTTCTGCTTTCTTTTCAATTGAGGCATTTCTGTTTTATTTTGTTGTTGGATGTATGTGTGTGTGTGTGTGTGTGTGTGTGTGTTTTAATAAATCCAGGACAGGAGAGGTAATATATATTTTTTAGGATTGTGGCAGGGGAGGTTGGAGGGAAATGAGGAGTTAATAATAATGAGTACAAAAATGAAGAAAATGGTTTAAAATGATGATTGTGATGATTGTGTATCATTTAAATATGCTTAACCCATTTAAGTCTATGATATGTGAACTATATGGCAATAGAACTGCTAAAATTGAATAAAAGATAAATGCCAGATTAAAACTTATGAATGCAGCTGCCAATGGGTAGAGAATACAAATAAAAGAAAACAAAGTATACAAATGATAGCAAAGTATCCAAGCCAAATAAAATTCTGCAATCATGTGTCCAGCTCACATGATGACTCCTATTTTGCCATTTTTCACATAATGATTAGTTCTATATGTGGTCTTCATTATTTAGATGTGTGCTTACATATATTATATATGTCCATGTATCCTATTTTATTTTCTTCATCTGTTTTATTTAATCAGAATGTTTTTAAATTTATTAAGCTGTTAGTAAGGTTCATGATCATCCTAATGATAATCGCAAATAAAATATTTTAAAGTTTCAAGGAAAATAGTTATGCCTTCCCAAACCTCATTAAAAATACAGTTAAAACATGAATGCAAGCAAACAACAACAACAAAACAGGAAAAGAAATGGTTTGTCCAGTGTTCCCAATGTCTTTCTAAAAGCTTCATAGTTCTTGAGAAACTCTATGCCACAGTTTGGAGCGTTAACAAGACGTATCTGACGACAATTGCAATGTACGTATCTGACGACAATTGCACATGTTCCAATAGCAGGCGCTAGCGTGGCAGCCACCACTGCGATCAGAGGGGATTCACGGGACTTGATCTATGTGGGGACCCTGCAAATGGTTTTCAGGCTTCCACTGTTATCCAGAGCCTTGTGAAAACAGTGTTCCTAATTTAAGTTCTGATTCCATGTCCACGTTTATATTTTGGTTTTATTACTTGGATCACACAGGCTGGTGTGCTTCTTCCCTGTGGACTTAGTTGATGCCTCACTTAGATGGTCACTTGTTTGAAGGCAAGCCTTTAAGACCAAAACCCTTTTATTCGATAGCTGGCATCATCAGATTTATTCCCCACATGTTACTGCAGTATCCATATCCTCTGTGATCCCCTCACAAGGGGGAGTACAGAGGAAAGTCTTGTCACTAGCACTAATTGTTCTTAGATTGAGGCTATCGTTAAGTTTGAGGCACAAATCGATTAATATGCCTATGGTTTATATTCGTCTCTGGCTCACGTTAGAGACATCATTATTACTTTATGATAGAGAAGCTTATAAACCATCCCGCCGGGGTATAGGGTGATTCTACAGATAGTGTCATTAATTTATCCAATGGTACAGAATTTAAAACACTCGAGAAAAGGAAATTATACATGTATAGGATGGCTCTTCAGACTGCAATACATACATTGTTGATATATTCAGATTAAATACTTAACTGACTGCACACTATTTGCATGAACGATGGGGGTTAGTAGCAGCACAGAACTTTCATGAAAACTCTTTTGAAGAAGCAGAACCAAGCCTACAAGATTAATATGTGCCATAAGAAGACAAGGAGAGCACTAAATTAGTAAATAGATGGTAGTCCGGGGCCATAAATCACTGGGCACCTTCAAAGCAGGGAATCTGAGCCAAAGTTTAATGACTGCCAATTCCAGAACCATGGGATACAAGTCAGCTACTTCTTCTCAAACGAAGTCATTCCAGTCCAAGGGAGTACATTTAATGCACTGCAGTGAGTTTACTGTAAAGCCCAGTTGGCTTAGTGGGGTGCTCATATTGAATGTTCTGGTGTGGCCTCTGAAGGATGCTGTGAACCTCAAAAGACCGGGTTCCAGTAGCCTATAACACAAGACAGGGGTCATCCAGGACAAGATCACAAGTGTCCAATTAGGAACTTAGTATTGGGATTATTTTCCCTTTGGGTTCGACATAAGTATGGTTAAGCATTTCCCAGGATGGGATATGGCCCCTCCTGGTTTATCCACCAACTTAAGTCCAATCACATAACTTAAGTCTGACACATACATGCTCCCTTCCTCCTGTCTTGACTTGAATTTCCAATTTCCTGTCTTGATAAAGGTTCATTTATCACTCTTGCAGGAGTGTCGTTAATGTAGGCTGTCATATGGCAGCAACTGAATGGTGGTCTTCCTCTCTCAGAGTTTGAGATGCTTACTGTAGCTGAGGTGAGGTCACCTCCATCAAACTGGGGTTTAGGATGAAGGGGGTGAGATATGGTTCATAGGCAAGTGCTATACCTTGTTGCTTTGGAGAATATTATATGACCTCAGGCCAGAAACCTGTTCCTTAAAAGTATATCTAAAAATTGGTTTTTGTTGGGCAGCATCACTCTAAACTTCACGCAAATCTTCAATTATTTGTGCACATGACCATTTGAGTTTTGTTACATATTTGATATTAGCCCTAAACTTAAAACCATTTTATTCCATTGCTCAAAGGTATTTTGGGGGCGGTAAAGGGGGAGGGTAGGTGTTCTAACAACACTAATACAAATGTATTACTGAGAGAACTTGTCTGCAGCCATCCACTGATTAGAGACGTTTAAAGATGTGCTTTTAAAAAGAAGAAATCCATTCATGTATGAATGGAAATCTTTGTAACAATACTTCTCAGTCATCCTTGTATGCATAATAAATATTACTTTATTTAGAAGTACATGGTAAAATACTCATAAACATCTGACATTTAGATGGAATCAATTTTAACATATGAATTTAATTGTAGTTAGGCTGGCTTACATTCAACCCAGCCTGAAAAATACATAGTTTCAATATCCTTTGGGTTGGCATCATATTTATTCAGAGTAAGAAAAAATATGGATCTATTGTGGTTGGACAACCAGGTGCTTTCTCACGAAGTTCTTGGCCTGGACCAGGAAAGGCTTGCAGTGCGCTTTCCCTTTGTTGCCATTGCTCAGTTGACATTCCCGTCAATTCCTGGAACCTGTTTTTTTTTTTTTTGCCAGTCCTACAGTGCATCTTGGAGTTTTTTCTTCACCACAATTTCAAAATATTTTAATACGTTGCTTCCTATATGGTACAAGGACTCTTAGTAGTACTTCTTCCATACTCTTATGGGGTTGAATACATTATTCAATACTTTGCCCTCAACATTCTTCAGTATTACAACTCAAGGCTTGATTTTTTTCCCTTCAGTTCTTTCATCATGAGAAATGCCAAGTGTGTTCTTTTCTTGCATGTTTGAACTCCATGTCTTTGCACATTTCATTATTCTACTGTTCTTTGGTTTCTTCAGCTGTTCTTTAAGAAATTTTATTAAGCTATCTTATTTCATATTTGCTGACATTCTCCTTAGCTTCTCTGTGTCCAAAAGAAAGTTTCAAAGTCCATTCTGACATCTATTTTGGTCATCTCACAACTCATATGGTCTTTGGCCATTGATATTCAATCAGTTAATATATATTTGAAATAGTCTTTAAATTCAGGTGAAATATATTTAAGATTATACTTTTGTGGCAAAGGTTTAAAATTTTTCTTCTGCTTCAACTTGGACTTACTTATGTGTAATTCAGCGTCAGTTTTACAGTTGGTCTCTAGCTTTGTTCTGACTGATATCCCTTACTATCTCTTTCCCCATAAAAGGGGGTACCCTCCGCTACCCCCAGAAAAGGATTTTCCTCAAAGCTATGGCTTTAATTTTTCTGACAAAACAAACTTATCACCTTCAAAGTACTTTCCATTATACTTAATACATCTGTCAAATCAGTGATTCCATTCTCGGAAAAAATTTTCAAACCCATCTGTTTGAATGACTGCTAGCACCACCCCTCATTTTTTTGTTGTTGTCAAATCACTGTCCTTTTATGTCCCTCTGTATTTGCGGAAACTCAAAGAAGTCACACTGAGCGAGGTCACGTAAGGTGAGTGGGGCAAGGGAGACATGCTGTTTTTGTCCAAAACTGGCACACTGAGATGGCTGCGTGAACAGGTGTATTGTTGTGATAGCAAAAAAGTCTCCTATCTGCCACACATCAGGCCTTTTTTGTCGCACACTGTTATGCAAATTTTTTTAGAACCTCTAAATATAAAGCTTAAACGTCTGACCTGGTGGAATTAACTCCAAATACATTATGAGTCAACATTTTCATCCATTTGGGAAGTTGATGACGGTCCAGAACACGGTTTGTCACCAATTGACATTTCACCTTTTTTTGAAACAAGAAAACCAGTCATACAATTGAGTGCTCCTCATAGTGTGGTCCTTTGAAGCTGTGTTCTACTCCACAACAGTTGTTGCACCATCTTTCTGGAGCAGGAAACATTTCACAGCTGCCTGCTTTTCTCTTAAACGGGCCATCACAAAAAATGAAGTTTGAGTGAAACTGCTTTTACCCAAAAAATTCACTGTGACCAGAGAGACCCTTCCCAGGTGACACCACTGGGTTCACTAGCTCAGGGCAAGTTGGTCAAAGCTCACGAAGTGGGAAAAATGTGTAATATGAAAGCTCTGCTCTGCCCAGTGCAATTCCGCCTTTTGTGGGCACCCCCTCATATATCATCAATTTGATTCATGTGTATTCCAAGTAGCAAGGTCTATGTGTATAGTAGCCCCCTCCCTTCCCCCCTTATGATGTTGGAAAAGGGCAATCGCGAAGAGTAAATTATTGGTCTTCCAAATTTCTCTCTTGCAATCACTGGTATCCTTGTTTTCACCAAGTCCGTATTTTCCAGTTATTAAAGGAATCCTGGTGGTGGTATGGACTAGGCACTGGGTTGTTAAGTGCAAGGCCAGCAGTTCAAATCCATCATCCTCTCCATAAGACAAAGATAAAGCTGTGCGGTCGAAAACCCTGAGGAGCAGTTTTACCCTATCCTAAAGAGGGGTTGGAGCCCTGGTGGCATAGTGGGTTATGCAGTGGACTGCTAACTACACAATTTTCCATTTCAAATAGCCAATTGATTTTAGCTCACTAACGCCTATGAAATCAATCTTTATGTATTCTATTTCATATTTAATGACTTTCAATTTTCTTACATTTACACATAATGCATTCCACATTCAGTTTATTATCCAATCCCTCCAGTTATTTCTTCTCATTTTCTGTCATGCAATATCAACAAAAGACTGTCCAGAAAGCTTTATTCTCTTCTTGACATTATGCTATACTCTTCTTATGGTAAGACGCTCTACTTCAATCATAGTCTCAGTGCTGCCAAGCAGAAGTGCCCATCTTCAGGCACTATAAAAAGCAACAGATAATGTTCGGTTGCTATTCAAAAGGTTCTCACTAGACAATATTTTTGGAAGTAGATTGCCAGGTTCTTCTTCCTAGTCTGGAGGCTTCACGGAAATCTATCTGCAATGGCTGAAGCCGATGGCATTTGGAATACTAGGGGCATAGCATTCACCATCACAATATGTAAGCCATTCCTGCATGATGAAGTGAGGGACAAGTAGTTCCTCATAACATAAGTCTTCCTTTAAAATAAATCATTTTATTGGGGGCTTGTATGACTCTTATCACAATCCAGACATCCATCCATTGTGTCAAGTACATTTGCAAAATTGCTGCCATCATCCGTTGCAAAACATTTTCTTACTACTTGAGCCCTTGGTATCAGTTGCTCATTATTTCCCCTCCCTTTCCCTCCCACCCTCCCTCATGGACCTTTGATCATTTATAAATTATTATTATTTTTTCATATAACACATATTTTTCATTATTTATTTAAAATAATGTAAGTTCATTTCTCAGTCATATTTCATGTCTACCATGGGTTGGTTGAGGGTTGTAAGTCAGTTCTGGCCTGTTAAAACACCACATACTCAGATAAGCTTCCCTCGGTAGGCCAATGGCACTAATTTCAGTGTTTAAAGTCATTTTAAAGGGCTTAAGTGTAGAGCAAATGCTTTGAAAATGATGAAGGCAAATAATGTACAGATGTTCTTTACACAATTGATGTATGCATGGATTGTGATGAGTTGTATGAGTCCCTAATAAAATGGTTTTTTTAAGAACATATTTAACAAAAGGCAGCTGAAATCTTTGAGACAGAAAGCAGCCCGTGCTCCGTTGTTATTGTCAGTTGCCACTGAGTCAACTGCAAGGTATTAAAAAACAAACAGACAAAATCTTCACTTCCATTGAATCAATTTTGACTCATAAGACAGAGTAGAGCAGCCTCTGTGTGGTTCAGAGCCTCATGGTTTTCCTGAGGAGTGGTTTCTGGGTTTGAACCATCAGCCTTGCTTTTCGCAGTCCAATTTATAATCCACTACACCACCAGAGCGCCTACTTTCAGTAATAACAACCTTATATATAACAGAATGAAAATTCACCCAGGCTTGTACCATCTGTCAGTTTGTTGTCCTCTGACGGGGGTTAAATATTGTCATAATACTGTAAGCTTTGTCGTTTGTATTTCAAATAGCAGCATGGTCACACATGGTAGACAGGCTTCAGTGGCATTTCTAGACTAAGACAGTCTAGAAAGAAAGATATGGTACTGGTTCCCCAATTATTAGTTAATGAAAACCTTAAATCTAGACACTTGGTGATGTAAATCAAGTCTTACCTAAGCATGAATTTCAAAAGCCAGAAAAGAAAGAGATAGCTTGAAAAGAAATCTCCTCCTAACTGATAAAGAGGCAGTTTTGCTTCAGTGTATGGGCATGTGGGAATTAGAGCAATTTTCTTTAGAATCAGAAAAAATGAAAGAAGAAGAGAAGTAACTTTTGGATGAGTACCAAAGCTTGCCTGAAAATGACCAAGAATAACTGTTTTTTTTGTCTTTTGTTTTATAAAGCAATTAGTGTGCACATTGATGGAGGGATAGTGATGTAATCCAACAGGGTTCTGAGCACCTAAGAATTTCTCACACTCAGTGGCCAGTGTGTGTGCCATGCAGGAGGAAGACATTTCTCATTAGCTTAGGCAAAGAGGATGTTTGTTCAGGCAGAAGTAAAATTACACATTCGATTCTCCTTTTAGGTATTGTTTTCTTCCAAAAGCATTTGTAGAATTGCTAATGATTTAGTTGATTGCAATGTTTTAACTAAGATGCTTTGTTTATTTTTAAAGTTTCGAGAAGGAAACAGAAAAACAAATAGCATATGAAGAATGTGCTATGTACAAGTTCGAATTTACTGGCAGTGATTCAAGTACAAGTATGAGAGAAATGAAAGATCTTCAACTAGATTCACCCATCTGTTAATAATGAACAACTTGATAAGTCCTAGGGCCAAAAGGATTTCTGAAATTTCTATTTCACAGTGAGAAATCTATGCATCGCTTAGCAGACATGGTCATTGATATAAATGACACACAGATGTTTTGCTTTTTACCTGTATTGGTTTTCCATGAGAGACTCTGAGCGATTAAGAACATTATACAAAGTTCATTCACACAGTTAGGAACGTGGAGATACAGGGACTACTTCAGGTCTTCTGCACCCTAGTGAGTGTTTACACTGCTAGAAAATATTTTTAGCACAAACTGCCATTATAGTTCATGTTTTTTTAAAGGCCACCTAATTTGCTAAGTAATAGCCACTAATAGTCATACCTCACTTTACGGTGTGCAAGTAAGTTGTCTATCTAGTTTATTATAGAATCACCACAAAAATATAATGAAGTAGCCATTATCTTCGAAAAAAACACCTTTTGTAGTGTATTAGGTGGGGGCTTTATATTTTAGATCATCAGTTTTGTCTTCAACAATTGAAACAATATATCACACTTCCCACTAGTTTTCCCTGTTGTCTTTTCTCCCTCTCATAGAGTTTCATCTCCCCCCCCACCTTTGTTAACACTGGTCTGCTTCAGCCTATTGCCCCTTCCTCTCCCCACACCCACCATTTAGCCATCAAAATCTGTTTCTTTGCTTACGAACATCTTTATCTTGAGTTTTGTGTAAAAAAAATACATCTGCAGTGCATCGAAGCAGCTTCAATATGGGCATGCCTTATTGTTGTTAGGTGCTGCCTAGTTGGTTCTGATTCATAGTAACCCTACATACAACCCAACTGAACCCCACCCGGTCCTGTACCATCCTCATAAGTGTTATAATTGGGCCCAGTGGGCAGCCACTGTGTCAATCCATCTCCTCGAGGGTCTTCCTTGATAAGAGTATGACCGGTATATTAAAAAGGAGCCTTGGTGGCTGCTAGCCATAGAGTAGGAGATCCAAAATCACTGACTGCTATGCTGGAAAAATATGCGGTTATTTGCTCCCATCAAAATTTACAGTCGGGGAATTCTAAGGAGCAGTTCTACTCTACTCTGTCAGATAAGGCTGATACGGGTAGGAGTCCACTCACTGGCAGTGGGTGGGTGGTGGCATATACTAAATTATTTTGGTTGTAGGAACATATTTTGCAACATTTAAAATTTCTATTTAGTCTTTTCCACAGCTACTTTCTTTCTGACATGATGATTCTTTACTCCTATTAAATCTATTACTAAATTCAAGGAAATGTACGGCTTCAGAGTATCCCTCGTCTTTTTGATAGATTCTCACTACCCTGGCTAAGTCTAGACCCAAAGGGCTGGATATATACTTTCCATCTGAAGAGTTTGTTTTAGCCTTGAGCTGTAGGGTAATCCAGACATTCAGAAGTTAAGGCTGCCAGAATGTGGAACAGCGAAGGAGCTGTAAATATATGTCCTGACTTCTCCTCTCATTGGGTAGAATAATTCAGAAGACATATCTCTTTTGTCTTCCAGAGTTTTCCAGTAGAGTCAGAGTTTCATTGTTGACAGGCAATAGATAACTGGATTTACTACCCACACTAGATTTTATTTCACTCTCTGCCCTGTCAGCCTCCCCTCCTGCTCTAGGGTTGCTGCCCATGGACTTGGTTCCAGGGGAGTCCCACCTACAACAACTTTCCACTAAACCTCACACACACCGGGGTCAAAATGAGCTTTCAAGAACACATCTAATTTTCACCCACTCAATCAAGAGTCTCAATGGATCCCTTATATTTCAGTATGGTGTTATATTTTTTAGCTGTACACCCAAGTCCACGAAAAGATCCCTTCTTAATTCTCTAAGTGTTTCTCAGGAAAAACAAAAACAAACAAACAAACAAACAAAAACCACAACATCTCCAATCATGACAACTTTGCTACAGTCATTGAAAGTAAAAGGCCTGGATTCACTCGCTCTCTCACTCACTCACACACTCACTCTTTCACTCACTCTGTCACTCATCCTCTCCCCCACTCTCACTCTCACTCTCACTCACTCACTCACTCTCTCTCTCACTCACTCTCTAACTAAAATAATTTTTTTAAAGCAAAAAAAGAAAAGAAAGTAAGAGGCCTGTCTAAAGTGAAGCCTGTCCTATTTCTCCATCCAACTGTTTGGCCTCCAACCCATTTTTCTATCCAGTTAAATTTTACTTCAGCATCAGAAGCTCCACCATTTTTCATGTTGAGCATATCTTCAAGGTTTGTCTTCAGAAGTACGTGCCTCTAACATGCTTCTACTCACGTTTATAACCTTTGTGGGCAGGTAGATATTGATTGTTGACTCACTTTCTCCTTCAAAGGACTATATGATTCTCAAGAACAGAATTGGACTTTAAAAAATCATTTTATGGGGGACTCTTACAGCTTTTAGCACAGTCCATCCATCCATCCATGATACCAAGATATCTGGACATATGTTGCCATTAACATTTTCAAAACATTTTCTTTCTGCTTAAGCCCTTGATATTAGCTCCTCATTTTCCCCATCCCCCAGCCTCCTACCCTCCCTTCCAATGAACCCTCTCCATTCACCTATTATTCTTTTCTCTGTCCCCCTGGGAGGGAGTTATATATAGATCATTGTGACCGTTTTTTCCTCTTCCTCCCTGCACCTTCCCCTTACCCACCTGGTATCAATACTCTCAATATTGGTAGTAAGGTGATTATCTGTCTTGGATTCCCTGTGTTGTGAGCTCTTATCTGTACCCGTGTACATGCTCTGATCTATCCAGATTTGTAAGGTAGAATTGAGGCCATTATGTTCAGGAGTGGGGGGAAGATGAAGCATTAAATAATTAGAGAAAAGTTGTATGTTTCATCAGTATTATACTGTACCCTGACTCCCTCACCTAGTCATGAAAAGTTCTCAAAAATAAGTCAATAAATGATTGTTTGAATGATTTAACATCCATGCACGTTTCTCTCTCCAGGAACACTGATGGTACGGTGGTTAGGTGCTGGGCTTAGATCCACAGGGTTTGAAACCACCAGCAGCTCTGCAGGAGAAAGACTCGGTGTTCTACTCCAGTAAACTGTTACAGTCTCAGATGCAGTTCAGCTATCCTGCATCACCTTACTTCCTCAGAGAAAGTTCAAACTACTGAGCCTGGGATGCTATCCATAGACAAGTGCCAAGCTTTCCACAGTTTATTTTCTAGCTTCTTCTGTTTATTTGCTTTGTCCCCATGCATCCCTTTGCCTTCCGCAATGTGGCATCATACAGCAATTACTATTGTCTCCTCAACTCATCAGGGCTTGCAGCATGCCACTCTCTGTGTGTTAGAGGGGAAAAAGGGCCTTTCTATCCATCAAGCAAAACCCCTCTCTCACAGGCTCAATGCCCCTTTTCCTGTGTATCCCAGATTCTTTCTGGCTACAATAGCCACGTTGTCACTATCTCAAACAGCATTTCCCACACAGTTAATGTTTATAAATCTGTTTTCTCTCGTTAATTTGATCTTCTTCAGGCCAATTTGTGTCTTGCTTTTTATTTCTATTCTCAGAACAAAATGCAAGTACCATGTATAGCAGGAATTAAATACATTTTGTAGATAAGACAAACAAACAGGGTAACATTATAGTTGAGTTACGTAGACTTATGTGTACAAGTTACAAACAATGTGTGAATTTCTACATACATTTTATTAATAATTCTAATGTATATTGATAATTAAGTAATAAGAAATATATAGTCTGATATATGATGATAAGACTCTACCGATGATTTTTTTTTCTTGAGAGATGTCCTGGGGAAATCGGATTTCTGTATAAGAAGCAGAGAAAAGTTCTGGAACAGTATATATAAATCTCACCTAGACAGTACGTAAGTAATCCTAAAGTTAATGAAGAAAACTCATAATGACCAAAAGATTTTGAGCGCTTTGTTGTTAAGGGCACCAACACCAACTAAAATTCTTATGAAAGCAGAGGTCCAGTTACTGCTAAGAGGAAACAAGTGTATAAAGTTCACATTGAAACAAAAGACACAATTCTGAACTGCCATTGCCACAGCCTCCTAAAACCAGGAAAGCCACAAACAGCTCTTGCTGATGAGGAAATTGTGGCAATTCCAAAAATTGTACAGGGACAGACATGGTATTATATAAAAATTCCTAGGCTTGATTTTAAGATCAAATATTAATAGTCATGATGAACATCACAGTCAAGGACATAGAGATTTGCACTCTAGAGTTAAAGGTCTTCAACTAATTTTAGAATAGTTATTAAGTACTGTTTAGACAAACAAAAATATTATTTGCTCCAGGGGTCTATCAGGGTAAAGAGAGAGCTATCATTTTCATCTAATTACCAAATATATTCAGAGAATAAGAAAGTGGGATATTTTCAAAACTTTACTTAGTAAAACCAAAGCCTTTTACCCATCATCCATAGCGCAATTTTCATTAGAGGTACAATCACTTGAAATTTCTATTTCGGATCTAGAACATTTGTATTCTTCTGGACAAGTGATCTACATGGGATTTCTATAGGGTCTCCATGAGGGTAACACACACAGGCTGTTACTCTGAAGATGACTTAAGAACTTTTCAGAAGGCTGACCAACCTCAGGGCACATTCATTTGAAGACAGTAACAATGAAAGGTGGGAGGCCCTTGCTGTGTCTTTATGATCTGGGATTCCAACTGTACGTTAAATGCAGCTGAAGAGGCTAGTCCTTGTCATGACAACTATGGAGTACAACTTTCATATTTTACAGGGAAAAAGTATATGAGGGGGCTTCAACAGGTTTATGAACATATCGCATTAAAGAATAATGGAGTTTTCCATGAATTTTTTGAAGTCCTCTTGTACACTTTATATTCTTTCATATTCATCCATTAACTCTTAAGGCTACCATGTTCTAGGGCACTTTGTTAGGAACTGAGTGAACAAAATAGGGTGTACCATCAGGACACTGAATATATAACACTTATAATTTTATAAAGCACTATGCTATTCCTGAATTATTAGGGGATACAATTATCTTTAAAGTGCCAACTAAATCTCAATTGTAAAACTTAATGTGGATAAGAATCACCTAACACAGTGAATCATGTAGTGGAACCTCTCTGGCCATCTGTTACCTAATTTTATATCAGATTATATTTTAAGAAACATTGAGCAGTGGTTTGCAAACTTTTTTTTGGGGGGGTGTCACATTTCCTTTAAAAAGATAAAAAGAAATGGTGCATATTTTCATGTTGACATATATACTTTTTAAGTTGTAAGATGTTACCTGTAAACAGGAAGGAGAAAATATAAGACATTAAGTAATGTGAAATAAGGTGAAGATTGCCTCACTGGACTAAATATTTCAAGGCATGACTTAATAAAATGTGCTCTAACTGATTTTTGGATAACTCATCACAAATATGAAAGGAAACAAGTAACATTGAGCCCTGGGTTTTATCAATGAATTTTTAAAATATGTTAGTCCTCAAAATATTCTAATAATATTTAAAGGCTCAGTATCATTCGCACCTATTGTTTTGACTTCTCTGAATTAAGAACCTATCACCTTGGAATAAACCACAAATATATCAGAAATTCATGCAAAATATAGTAAAAGAAGATCTTTGAATTTAAGGAGCCTTGATTTTCCAAATATCTATTTGGAGATTTTCCATTGATTGGCTACCCAAGACTTTTTATTCTCTTGGGCAATGTACCATAATAAAATATAATAGGAGAGAAAGTGTGCCAGAAATGCTATTGTGAATTATCTGATCATTTTAGACAAGAGCACATAAAGAAGTTGAAGGTTTGGAAAATAAGTATCTTAGGAGACTTAACCACCCTTGAAACTAACCCCTTGGAAATTCTTTGAGTAACCCCAGAAGTACTATGGCCTTTGAAGGTGAATATATATATATATATATATATATATATCTTTCTTTCTTTTTTTCTTTCTTTGACTATATATATATATATATATATATATATATATAATTTCTTTCTTTGAAGGTGAATATATATATATTTCCAAGTAAGTTAAGAAGGTTGATCTATTCTTCTTCTTTAAAGTCAAGGCACAAGTAATTACTCTTTCAAAGTTTATTTTCCAGAATAGACTTCCAGCTACAGGAGGGAAAGGGCAATCCTCTAAGTTATTTCATTGCTGTGTGTCCAATAGTTAGTCAAGGACTGTGTAGAGCAGATGTTTAATATTCAACTGGGGTGAACTGAATAAATTTAATACAAGTACCTAGTCAACTGAATCATATCAGTCACATGCAAATAATTCAGAATTTCCTATAATACGAAAAATTGCATTATTTTTAATGCAGATCAATGGCTCTTACCTCTTTAGAGGGCTGCCTGGATCACATGGTGTTTGTCTTCTCCATTGTTAACAGAGCGCTGTACTGCTTTTCTCAGGGGCTGTACCCTGTTACAGTCTCACCAATAGTGTCTGCGTGTTCCACTCTCTTTCTAGCCTCCCCAGCCTTTGCAGTTTTCTGTTCCTTTGCACTTTGCTATCAATATTAGAGTCAGTTCATATCTCATGAGTGTTTTTATTTCCATTTCTCAGATGGGTAATGATTGCAAGTATATCTTCATGGTGGTTGGGTTGCCTGTATGTCTTCTTTCACGAACTGTTTATTCCACGTCTTTTGTTTGGACCTACTTTTATTGTTGTTTTTGCTACTATATATTCATAAAGCCGGACACCCTCTACAATGAAGTCTAATATCTCTTCCAGATCTACACGACACAAATACAGGCTTTAAAAAGGCCATATAACAGAATTTCTGTTCCAAGAAATAGCCAAGAATCATTTATGAATTCTACTTTGAAACAAAGAATAAGCCCTTCCAACATACAGCAACCTGATAGGTCAGGGTCAAATGCCCCTTTGTGTTTCCCAGACTATAACCCTTTATGGGAGTAGAAAGCCTTATCTTTCTCCTGAGGAGCAACTAGTACTTTTGAACTGCTGACGTTGCAATTAGCAGCCCAATGATTAACTATTATGCCTCTAGGAAGATGGATCTTACTGTAGACTAGGCCAGGGCTCTTCAAACTATGGCCCGCAGGCCACATGCGGCCTGCCAAGGACATTTATCCAGGCCGCCAGGTGTTTTTGCCCTTTTAAAATTTTACTTCAAAATAAGATATGTGCAGTGTGCATAGGTATTTGTTCATAGTTCTTTTTTAATCTATAGTCTGACCCTCCAACGGGTCTGAGGGACAGTGAACTGGCCCCCGTTTTAAAAGTTTGAGGACCTCTGGTCTTGGCTGTCAAGGTTTGTGATACTAAATGCCCAATCAAGACTCTGCAGCTGTGTTGACCACTATAATAGGCAATATGTACATGGGTCTATAAATAATATTAAATAAAATTTAGATTTTAGGCCTTCTGTTGCACTAGGCCCTAGAAATGCCTTTGAGGATGTACTCACATGCTTAGGACGAGCAGAAGAGAGTGACAGGAACCTGAGCCTGCCCAATCTGTGAGAATCCCATCTAAGTCTAAGGAAGGTCTATCATGTATCCACTTTACTGGAAAAAGTAAACTTCTATCTAGGTGAAACAACTTTTCTGTAATATGATCTCTAACCAACCCAAATCGATATAATATTGCTATGAAATGTTGCTTTTTTTTCTTTTTCATTCTTTACAATAGCACAAAGCATTTTTCTAAAATCATTGGGCCAGACTTCAAATGTTACTCATTCTCTCTATAACCTTAATTTTTTTATATTACTGTATTTTATGACCTTCATGGGGGAAAATGGATAGTTACAGATCTTTAATTGTGAAGTATATGAAATCAGTTAAAATGCTTATTCAATTACTTCTTTTATGTTTTTTTATAACATCAAATTCTGTATTATGAAGCAGTTAGTAAATGGAGAGCTGCCAGCAAGCCAGAAATGTCACTGTAAAGCCAGTGTAAATCTAGGCCACTGCAAACTGATGAGAAAAGGCCCACTGATTCTGCACCTAGGATGTAGGGAAGAAGGAATCTACAACATTTGTGTTTATCCTAATCAGAGGAATTATTGCTTTTTAAAAATGTCCTGGACAATTAGAAATTTGGGAGAAACCATAGTTAGATATACTTGAAAGAGCAGGGATGTTTCCAGCCAATTCTTCTGAAGAAATGCCAGTGATGTTATTGTAGGTGGTGAGTGCGAATTAAAATCTGAGCAGAGAGGAGCAGCCGCTGAGGGTGGGAGAGAATCTTGGGTATGTGCTAGGGGTATGGGGAAATAAGTTTAAATTTTTTAAGTTAAAAATTTTGAAAGAAGGCTGTGAATGTACAAAGGCACTTAGAAGACAATTTTAGAATGTGCATGATGAACTCAATACCACACTTACGGAGTCTATCATACATAACCTAACAATACTATATGGAGCCACTTCATTACTTGTGGGGAGGTGCTTCTTGGCTGTGACAAAAACTGTTACTAATTTTCCTTCAAAAATCTATCTTCCTTTCTCCTTCCGTTTTGAAGATGCTCTAGATGTTCTACCCAGAAATGCGTTACCATCTGGTGAACCCACCCGTGAGCTGCTGTGGGTGGTGTCTTGTCAAGACCCACGCCCACATCTTTCTCTGGGAACTCAGTTTGACAAGAGCCACCTGGGTAGAGCTGCCTGCGAACTTCTACCCTCCCAGCTCCTGTGGAATGACTCACATCCTCCCTATTCCTTTGGGAGAATAACTAGCTGATTTAGAGCTATAAACGCTCCTGCTCCCTACTTCAAGGCAGGATAAACTCTGTGCTGCAATTTATGCTCCAGCACCTCCTGTGAGATCAGGCTGACGCTAGTCATTGAAGACGCATCTTTGCCTGGCTTCTTGCACTGCAGATTCCTCTTACGAATACACCCCAAATAAAATCACTTGGATAAGGATTCTTGGTGTGGGCTTTTTTTTTCCCTCTAGATAATTGATTTAAGATGGTCAATAACAGAATGCCTGCATTTTGGGTTGATTCATGGGTACTCAATACAATGTATATTTTCCAGTCTCACCTGCAGTTGTCAGTCCTGGCCTATGCTGATAGTTGCCAGTCGTTTTTACCTACCTGCTGTATCAAGTTCAAAAGAGATCTTAATAGGTTTTAGGGGACAAAGGAGACCCCAATCTCCAATATAAGTGCATCAAGTCTTACAAGGAACAAAGACACACAGACACAGACATGTTGTCTGGAAGTGGGAGGCCATTCGCAAGAGGTCTTATATGTCTCTGAAGTTTCAGGGAGGACACTCGTTAAAGAAGGCATGGGAAAGGTCTCAAATTCATAATTGGCAGCAGATTGAAACATCACAGTTTCAAGTGGGACCACCAACGCTGGAACAGGAGCGGGATTGGGACACGTACATTATGTCAGACAGATGGCAGTATGTTCAGCATAAGGCAGTCAGGTCATAACTGATGAGACCTGACTCACAACCAAGACAAACTGATCTTAGAAGAAGTTTGGCCAGAGTGTTCCTTAGAGGCCAAGATGGCAAGACTTTTGCTCACATACTTCGGACATGTCGGGAGAAACCTGTCCTGGAGAAGGACATCATGCTGGATAAAGTAGACAAAGAGAAAGACCCTCAAGGAGATGGCTTGACAGCTTGACTGCAACAATGGGCTCAAACAAAAGAACAGTCAGGAGGATGGGGCAGGACTGGGCTGGGCTGTGTGTGAGATCCTGATGGGCTGGAACCAACGTGAAGGCACCTAACAATGATGGCTAGAGTTTCACCTTGCAAAGGAACTATGGGTGCCGTATCCTAGGGGATGTCGGAGTGGGAAACAAAAGAGAAGCCTGAGACATCACCATAACAGCCCTGAGCTGCCTGCATTCAGACTTCTTGAGAAGCTGACTTCTCCCTAAAGTATTGTGATATACAATAGCATGATCACACAATGTGAAAATTGTGAGAGGTTTTTCTCGGTTCAGATTTCCCTGGGTATACACGTGGAGTTAGGGATGTGGAGTTACTGAGTGGCACAAACAATGACTTGCTTGATAACTATTCAGAGATTGGTTTTCTCAACCCACGAAGGTGTACCTTGAAGAATGGTCCTTGGAAACCTTATGGAGTGTGGTTCCACGCTGAATTGGAATTGGAATCTACCTCAACTAACAACAGCAATCAAAGTAAACAAGATGATCATTCCCAACTCATAAAAAAACCCAAACCAACTCTTCATTGTGTGATTGTATTGTTGAACTATTCAACAATTATCCAATATTGTTTTATTGAAGACAATGTTTTGGAAATGATATGACTAGGTTATTTAATTCTATGGTGTCTCGATTGTGTCCTAATATCATGATTTAGAAAACCAATGTTTGTTCTTGCATTCTCTTTACTTCATCAAGCTTGCCTTTAATTAAAACACATAGTATCAACCCAAAATTCAAAGCCAAAAAAATTTAGGCATGAAAGGGTTACTGTCAAGGCAATTCTATATGCATTTATCAAGATTCACAGGTATTTTTTTCAATGAAAAAGTTTACCATTTGTACTGGAAAAGCCATCTACTGTACTTCTTTCTTCCCTTTATAATTTATTTCCCAAAATAACATCCAATCAAGCTCAAAATCAACTAATCAAGAAACATCTGATTGATGTTCTTCTTCCAAAAAGTAATCTTGATTTTTTTTGGTTTATTTTTTGTTACCATTTCTACCATTAATTTTCTAACCAGGGGGCACATACAATTTGGTCTTCAGTATTATAAAAATTCCCCACTTGTTTTCTATGCCCCAATTACTCAAATACACATAGAGTTACTGCAAAGTATTTAGGGAAATAACGACAACAAAACCAAAGCCAACTAGCCTCAGGTTTCCATTCTCTGTTTGACACTTGACTGCCGTTTACAATTTTCTATCTGCTTTTACCGTTTTTTTGCAATCTTCCTGGCTAGCCCTGATCCATCTCTAAAAATACCCCTTTTCCAACCAGAACTACTACATATATTTTCCGGAAGAGAGGGTAGTTTTACTCAATGATAACAAACATTGTCTTAACTGTTGGTTTAGGCATTTGTGATGCGAAGGCATTTACTAGATCCAAACCAAACTCACTACTATCGAGTCAATTCTAAGTCATAATTCTAAGTCAAGTCTAAGTCAATTCTAAGTGACCTTACAGGACAAGGATTAACTGCCTCTGTGGGTTTCTGAGACAGTAACTCTGGACAGGTGTGGAAAGCCTTTTTTTCTCACAGACTCACTAGAATAGGGATCATCAAATCTATACAACCACTTATTTGGGGGAAACAAAGTCTTTCTAAATAGCCTCATTCATTCATTCCTATATTATCTATTCATATTTCTCATTGCAATAGCAGACTTGAGTAGTTGGACCAGATAATATGGCTCCCCATATCTACATCATCTACAATCTCATCCTTACAGAAAGAGTTTCCCAAAACTTATTTTAGATCATAATTGAGTTTCTTTTGTGCTAGACTTCATGAAAACCTTCTAAAAGAGAAATTTCTCTTTTATACCTACACTAGCCTTGTGTATTTTTCAAGTCCTTATTGAAATCACAAGTCTTTCATGATTTATTCTAAAAGCAATCAGTCTAGTTACTATCATCTCTACATTCATTGATTTTATTAATCATATTTTTATTTACTAACCACACAAAATATTCAAAAGAACCACAGATAACCTTAGCTTTATTCAACTTTATTACACCTAAACTTGGGTGATCAGCATATTCTTTATTGTACTGACTTATTTTGTCTTTGTTTATTGTACCAATATTAGCAATTATCTTTTTTATGAGAATGGTTTTTTACTAAATATATAAAACCCCCAAATAATCACCATTAAACAGTATATTAAATTCACTGAAAAAAAAAGTCAATTCTGATTCAGAACAACGCTGTCAAACAGAGCAGAACTGTCCCTTTGGGATTTTAAGGCTGTGTATCTTTACAGGAACAAAAAGCCTCATCTTTCTCCTTTGAAGTGAATGAAGGATTCAAACTGCTGACTTTGTAGTAATCAGCCTGTTACATAATCCACTGTGCTATCATGATGCCAGGGGAAAAAAAGAAAGAAGAAAAA
Source organism: Tenrec ecaudatus (assembly GCF_050624435.1). Classification (NCBI taxonomy): domain Eukaryota; kingdom Metazoa; phylum Chordata; class Mammalia; order Afrosoricida; family Tenrecidae; genus Tenrec; species Tenrec ecaudatus. Next base: position 28,576,690 of record NC_134548.1, on the reverse strand, counting down.
TGATGACCACTGATAAAGTCACACTGGGTTGCAAGTGACAAATGTGTCTGCCACATATGGCTTATAATTGAAAACTTTCCTCTAGACAGCTATCAATTTTGTCCAATTGGGAACCTTCAGTATTGTCTGTGAAATATATCAAATGTACATGTGATATTCTTTTCTGGAAATAGCCCATAGTGATTCGTTTTACCTAAAATGGACAAAAAAGAACTATAAGCATAAGAGCTCAGAATTAAACCTGAGGTACCTAAGAATTTAACAAAAGTATATTTTCAGAAGCATATGTATTCCACATCAAATGGATGCTTTATGGAGAACCTGTGGATGTCTCAGTCAGCTCTGAACAAGACACCATTGGTTTCAAAGGACTCCCATGTCTTCTTTCTTATAAGACTTCACAGGATCAGAAGCTTTTCTTAATCCAGTGATCTAAGACACTGCACCATCATCACTCCAGCAGAAATCATTTCATCTTCTTCATAAGAAATAAGACTGTTATCTGGAATACATGCATTGGCTGGATGCTTAAAAAAATAAGTAAAGTGAACAGGAAATGTTCATAGCCCTGGGATTTTCACACTATCCACTATGTTTGTTATATTTTAAAAAAGGAAGCTTTCAGAAAGATAGCACTCACACTAATTATTGACCAGTTTTAAAATATGCAATCATGTAGACTGCCTCCATATAACTTGTTGTCTGTTCTTGGTTGGTCTAATGCATCAGCATGGTCTCCGTGTACTAAGACCAGTCAGAAAGTATTGCTGCAAGTCACAGAAAAAAAATCATTAGGCAAAAAATAGCAAAACATCTAAGCTACCTTAGAATTTCTGTGATCATTAAGACTGTCAAAGAGTTGTGTTAGTTTTACACAATTTGGTAAAACGAACAACTGTGAAGGTAGCATTTCTCAACATGTCCTTTTCTAGGTCTATACACTTCTGAGAGTGATGTTTCTAGCTTTGTAAATCCTTCTTCTAAGAGTTCTCTACTCTTTCTTTCATATCACATCAAAACTGCAATCTTGCCCTCCTCGAGGGGCTCAAATCGTGTGCTTTTGAAATGTTCTTTCAGTGTGGGAAACAAATAATTCTGCAGGGGCAAGATCAGGACTGTAAGGTAGATGGGGTGATGTTTTTCAACAAAATTCTCATAAGAGAACCCCGCTACCCTGGATGAATGAGCTGAAGCATTGATGTGACAAAAAAAGAAAGAAAAAGAAAATTCTATGCACAATATTCCTGGTATTTTTCTCACCAATATATTTTTCAGTTTACTTTAAAACCCTCAAAATTGGTCTGTGTCCTTTGGAATCTCCAAAAACAGTCATCTTAAACTTCTGAGCTGACCCCTTTGTCTTGAATTCATTCTTAAGGTCATCACAACCTTAAGCTAAAACTACACAACTAGCTAAAATAGTTCTATGTGGGGAAGCACTCTTGTCAATGTGATGTGATTTTCAATATTTGGGGAATAATATGTATACTTGAATTTTGTTACAAATTTGATATCGGCCCTGGCCTGAAATCCACTAATCCCAGATGTATGTTTTGAATAATCCCATACAAGGATGAACCTAACCTTCAGGAGGATTTTTTCTTTTTTAGACTTATCATTGCATTATCACAATGATAAAACAAACAAGAATGCACTGCCATCAAGTTCATTCCAATTCATAACCACCTTCTAGGACAGGGGTAGAAATGCCCCAGTGAGTCTCTGAATGTGCAGCTCTTAATGGGACTAAAAATCCTATCCATTTTTCTCCTTCAGAAGAGCTGGTGATTTTGAACTGCTGACCATGAATTTAGCAGCCCAACTTGTCACTACTACCCCAACTCTTTGAAGCTCATCATTATGATAAGAAACACACGTTCTTGCCTAAAGAGTGCCTGATGTGCAATTTCTGAGTGCTAAATATATTGTTATACATAAGAAACTCCATATCCAGCCTTCAACTCTAATTTTAAAGACTTTCCATTGTATAGGCTCATTTACAGAGCTCACTTTGAGTTTAATTGCATTTTTTTTTATCTATAAATTACAGCTGATATTCTCAAGGGTATATCATGGTTTCAATTAAGAGAGATAGTTTAACAGTTAGGAAACTGAGATGGTGAAACTCTTTTAAGTCCTTGGAACACATACACATATGATAATTAAAATTTCTGCATAGGATATAAAACATTTGTATAGACTTTGATTGCCCGGAACAAATTATGAAGGCTCCTTGGGGCGTAAACTTTTAAGATTTTCTTGAATGACATTGTCGTTGTTTATCCTTGGAGCCAACAAAGACTTGATGCTTAAACAATGATTATACAAAATATTAATAAATGTTTAAACCATATTTCGTCCTACATATTAAAATAAATGACAAATTATAGCCAAGTTAAGTAAATGTCTATTGTGGGTGTCTTTAAATCTAACATTATTACACTCGGTGTCAATGCACATGAATTAGAGGGAAAGAGTAGGAGAAATGTCTTTGGAATATTGAAAATGATAACATTGAACATGTGACTCACAATTTGAGTTGATTTTAGATAAGAGATGTCATAAGTAATAATTATCATTTGATCATGGAAAAGGATGTTGCTGGTTGCTGTTAGGTGCCTTGGAATTGGTTGTATGTGATTCATCTTGTGACTAAAGACAAAACAGATTATGTCCTTTTGATATGCATAGCACACCCTCAGATTTTGACCTTTGGATATGCAAAATGCACTAACCATATTTCATGGGATGGCTTACTTTTACCAGAGAAGTGCTAAGGAGGCAGAGAGGAAAGCCATACAAACACACCATTTGTTTCACTGCCTGGAAGCTCAGATCTCACACCCACCCCCACCCCCATACCCCTGATTCTAAGAGAAGGGAAGTGGAGAATTAAATGCCAACTATTAGCTCTACCTCCCACTACTGTTGCACCTGGAGAGTAGTTCTTTCCCCATTGGGCCCCGCTGATTCTGGGGAAGAAGGTAGAATTTGATGGTGAGTAGTCCATAAATCTTGTTGCCTGGTGAAGGTGGAGGCTTATGCATGTAGCTCTACACTGGATCCTTCTGACACAGCACTTGCAGAAGAATTTCAAACTGCCTGATTCCACCTGGTGATGGAGTAGAACTGTCCCATGTGGTTTTCCAAGACTGTAAATTTTTAAGGCAGTAGGAAGCCTCATCTTTCTCCTGAGGAGTGACCAGTGGCTTTGAACCACTCGCCTTGTAATTAGCAATGCTATACTACCGGAGTCTTCTTGAGACAGAGATTACTCTATGGCAGTGAGTTTGGTTTGTGGTAGGGTTGGGAAAAAGTTTTCTTGACACAAACAGCATTATCCCTACAAGGAAAATGATAGATTGAATCTCACAAAAAAATTTAATTGCTCTTCAAAAATCCCTCTTAAGAGGGTATAAGCTTCAGATGTGCAGAAAATATCTGCAATCACATATACCACAAAGGACTAGTAACTATGATACAGAAATAATCCCCCGAATCAACAGTAAGAAAATAATTCATTTATAAAATTCATGTAAAATATAGGAACATTTATAACACTGAAGAAGTTAGATATGTGTAAAATAAGCACATGAAAACATGTTCAATGCAAATGAAATACACAATTAGATACTACTATAAAGTAAAAAAAAATACAGAAAGAAACCAAACTCATTGCCATAAAGTCAATTCTTCTAATTCATAGCAATCCTGTAGGAAGGGTATAACTATCCCTGTGGGTGTCCTGTGACTATAACTATTTCCCATGACTGTAACTATTTAAAGGGTGGACATTTCTCTCTTTATACCTGGGGAGCAGCTGGTGGTTTTAAACTGCTGACCTTGTGTTTAGCAACCCAACACATAACCACTGCACCACCATGGCTTCTTAAAATGTTGTGTGTCCTTTGGTCTCATAATGGTTTATAGGACGGGGGAATAGAAGTTTTCCATGGGGTTGTAGTGTCCTTGGGTGAAATATTTGCTGAATGTGATCCCTAGGTTTTCTCTCCTGAACAGCCACTGTGGGCTTAAAATACCAGCCTTTCATTTAGTAGGTGAATATCAACCATGAATGTCACCATGGCTGCTTCCTAGCAAAACATCCACAATTAAAAATATTGATAACCTAACTGCTGCAAGGATGCAGAGAAGCTGGATCTGTCAAGTACCCTTGTGGGAAAGTAAAATGGTGCAGTCACACTGGAAAATACTTTGACAATTTCTAAAACAAGAGAACAGGAACAGATGTATGCTTTCCCATGTTCCTTGCAGTAGAGTTCACTGTAGGAAGAAGCTGGAAACAGTCCACATATGTATCAGTAGGAGAATGGATGGGGACACTTTGATACATGTACACAGCAGAACACTATGCATTCATGAAAAACAATGATGAAGCCATGAAACATCTGAGGACATGGATGGACCCAGGGGCCATTATGCTTCTGCCCTCAGGACATGTAATCTCCTAATCTGGTCTCCCAAACAATGAGATAGAGAGCCTGCCTAGTGCCTGTGAACCATATATCAATCCATTGATATGCACATCTTAAAAACCAATTGGACAGAGGAAACCTCATCTCAGCTGAGGACAGTTTTTCAAGATGGAGGGAGACAGTGAAGACCCTTCAGTTGCTGATAGATACGACATTGTACTAAGGTCACCCCAAGTCAGCAGACACATAGGTGAGCCTCTCTGAACAGTCCCGTCAATTTGTGGAGGGGGACCTGTATGTCTTAGAGAAGACAAGTATATTTCTCTTTGGGGGTAAACCAGCAGAAACGACCTCTCGTTGGGGAAAAACAAACAAACAAATAAACAAACACAAAAACCAAAAAACCCACAAAACACTACTGATATAAAACCCAAAGGAAGAATACTCCCAGTACTATGTTCCTAATTGGGTAATTTTAACCTCGCCTATCCAGCCCTGGGTGACCCAGGCCCGGTACTTAAGGCTCTGTCTTTATGAGCCACAATCATTCTTCAAAGGTCACACCAGAAGGGTTCCAAGTAGAAACCCCACTACTTGAAATGGGCTTTACCTCACGCTCACCTGTAGCAGATTTGAGGCACTAATATGCTCCCTTGGATTTGGCTTCAATGCCCTTGTGTGAGAAGGAGCAGATTACTGCTATCCCAAGGTTATGGAATTGAAGGCTGTTGGTCTTTGGTTGGAATCTTGTCCTTTGAAGGTGTCCAATGAATAGTGGCCATGGACTGCCGCATATTCACTGTGTTAATGCCCTTCTTGCTTTCTTGGACATGTATTAATCTGGTTGGCAAGGTTCTGCCTTTGTGAATGAGTGTTATTAACATTTTTGTCCTATCACCAATGGCCATGGTTTGTGTAAATAGTGTCCAGTAACTTAAGAGTTTAATTTGTACAAGTGAATATTCCATGTATTCTGATCTGAAAGCTGGCCTATACTTGTATAATTTCCTTTCCTCAAGAGTGTTTTAAATTCTATACCATCGGCTAAATTAATGACAGTATCAAAAGAATAACGTGCCTCAGGAAATGATTTATAATGTTCTCTATCATAAAATGATAATCATGTCTCTAAAGTGAACTACAGACATTATAAGCCATTGGTCTTACCGAAGATGTGGGAGCTATACCAAAGTGAGGTAAAGAAACCAGATGGCACCAACTATCATGAAGAATAGCACCTAGGGTCTTAATGGCCGAATTGATAATTGCCTAGGTTGGGAGGGGATGAGCTAACAATAATGAGTACATGAAAAAATGCTCTGAAATCGACTGTGCCAATGATTGCACACATGTTAACATGTCTAAATAATTAAATGTGATGGTATGTTAAGTATATGCCGATAAAACTTTTTTTAAAATACCAAACTCAACATGCTGTACCTTATCACCCAAATTCACTCTTGGGTATTCATGCAAGAAAACATGAAGGCATGTATTCACAGACAAAATAAACTGTGCTAGATATTTTATTTACCATAACTCCAAAATGGAACCAATAAATATATATTTCATTGGGCAAATGGTGTAACTACCAATACTACCAGTAATAAAAAGAAATGAACACCAAATAGACAAGATTATCCCATAGCCCCACCATATATACATTATTTAATTGTATAAAACTCACTGCCATGGAGTAGCTGTGGAGTCACAGCGACCCTACAGGACAGGGTAGAACTGTCCCAGTGAGTTTCCAAGACTGTTTACATGAGTAAAATGCCGGTTTGTCTCCAGTGAGCTGCTGGTGGTTTCAAACTGCTGAACTTGGGATCATAGCCCAATGCATAATCCCTACGCCACTAGATGTAAATAGCTGTACATTAAAAATTTTGTTAAACTTTCATTGATAATTTCATCCCCAGACATTGATCAAAATGATAAGAATTTTTAATAGAAGCTAGCATTTTCAAATCTCTGCAGTTATTTTAAGTGCATTATTAAAAAAAATTAAATTTTAAAAACACTTTGGGGCTCTAATAAGTCACAATGTGCCAATCTGTCACGGATTTAACTAACAGTTTAGGGGGCTCTATTCATGTCAACCCCAAGTCATGCTACTTCTATTTATATTGAATTTGAGTGTCCCTTGGTAAAGGAAGCCATACCAAGAGCAGCTACAAATTGATGGACATATTTGAATTTCAGTGACAAAATACTCTCCTTTTGGATCATTATCACTTTCTCCAGAACACCACAAGACACACATAAAATGTGGAGGAGTTTGTGTTTTAGGTTAACCTTCCATTAAAATACAGATATAGGAACATATGGCAAATGTCATAATTTTAGAATTTTTTAACCTTCATTTCTTTATTGACAGGTATAAACTCAGACATTTTAAAGCCAATTTCTTAAAGCACTAGATCCTAGTCTATGTTGAAGCACATTAATGTATTAACCTGAATGCTTTAGTAACTCAGATTACTAATATGAATGCATCATTATTTTCCCATCAATAATAAATAATGAAATTAAGTTTTAGACTATGGAAATCTAACTAAAATTCTAATGTCAAAAAAATGAGGCACACATTTGCCGATCTTGAAGAATCACCTCTACACATGCATGAAAAATCAGAAATAATAACTGTTTTAAAAGAAACACAGCTGATTTGGAGTTGAAATCCAATTAATATTAGACAAGTGAGAACATCTGGTCCCCAAAATAATTTTTAGATGTTCTCTTAATAGTTAAGTTTGAACATAGAAGGAATGGAAGATCTACAGACAACAACACGAATTGCCCAAGGAATAATGCATTTGCTCTTTTTAAATCTACTATACATTTTTCTTCAACTCCAACTCTACATTTGCTTTCGTGTGTGTGTGTGTGTGTGTGTGTGTGTGTGTGTATTTCACACTAGCCCTACCTTCTAGGGGCTCTGGTGCAGATGTGGGATAAGTGTTGGGGTGCTTACTTTAAAGTCAGCAGTTCAAACCCAACAGCTGCTCTGAGGGAGAAAGATGAGGTTGTCTGCTTCCATAAATATTTATTCTCAGAAACTCTATGAGTCCAACTCAGTGGCACTAGACGTGTTCATTTGTGGTCAGTTTTTAAGCTTTATGTAATTTTCACTATGGGCTACTAACTGCAAGGTTGGCAGTTTGAAACCACCAGCTACTCCATAGGGAAAAGACGGGGCTCTTGCTACCCCTGTAAAGAGTTGCAGTCTCAGAACTCCTCAGAGGTAGTACACCTCTGTATCCCGGCTTGTCCTGAGTCAGAATTGATTCGATAGCAGTGAGTTTGTTTTTATTTTTATTTTTGGTTTGGTAATGTCCCAAGAGACCTGTACCCATGACTTGGGATAACAGTGATTCCAAAAAATTACATTAAGCCGGCATGATCCTTATGTGAGATGCTGTTTTTCTTCCAAAAGATATGTTGAAGTTCTAAACATGGTAATTGTGGCCATAACCTTGTACAGAAATAGGTTTTTGCCAATGTAATTACTTAGCATGAAGCTATACTGAAATAGATAGAGTCTTACATGTCTTGTGTCTTTATTAAAAAAAAAACGGGTAGAGGGAGAAGAAACACGGGCATGGATAGGCACAGAGGGCATATGGCCTCGTGAAGACCAAGGCAACAAAATGCAGAGACAAAGAGATCAGTGCTCCATTCTAGCTCCCAGAACTGTAACAAAATCATTCTGCTGTTTCAAGCCACCTGCTTTGTAATAATATGAAACTAATACGAGTGGTAATCAGTATTTTAGAAGTGGGAGATGCCTTTTGAATCGAAAGGCATTAAGTGATTCTGAGACCTTCTCCAAGTTCTCATTCAACTGTTTTACATTGGGCATTATTTACCCAAAAAAGACCAAGGACAGAATGCCAAATGGATTGAAACATACGCTCTATATTGTTATACCCATCTTTGCTAGTGTTCTAATAGTCTAATGAGATCCGCAAGCATCCGTGCAGGTTGCCATTGACAATCCATGAATGGCACATTTTAACTGATACGCATTACATGGATTCTGTTTCCATGCGTTGTTTTTGAGCAAATGACCCGCATGTCTCTTGTACGAGCAGGCGGCAGAGTGGTACGATGAGTTTCCTTTTGGCTCAGGGCACAGACGTGCTTTTGACTTTGATACTGGCCTTGAGAGATATTGGGGGATTTGGATCGAACACTTTTAGTTAGCAAAGTGATCTGGACTGCAATCTTTGCATTCCCTACCATGGCAATGCCACCTTCTTCTACTTGTTCATACACACATATGAGTTAAATCATTTCTGCAGCTGTTTGCGAAGCACAGGTATTTGTGCTCTATCTGTCTGTGAAGGGCAATAACAAAATGTGACAACCCATTGAGCAATAAACTACGCATCCTTCCTGCAAGCCTTTGCTTACATTTTATTTGCAACATTTCACCTCCACTATAAATTTTATTTCATAGTCTTCAGTAATTTCTGGCAACATAAGTAGATACCCAGATGGTATCTCTTTTCTCCATAAGCTAGAAATAATGTCTCAATATAAATTCCAATCCCATCTTTTTATGATTTATATTCTGTATTTGGGGAAGCAACAGCACACACAAATATTGAGACAGTAATGCTTTTAGGTGAAAGGGAGAGCAGCCTGAGAAAATAGCGAGTGATTTCATTGAATCAACAGTAACAGATTTAAAAGGTTACCTGATGACACAGGCATAGAGACCGCTGTCCTGGAGCAATGTTGGCCGGAACCAAATGGAGTCTTCTTCCTTGCTCATTCGACTTCCATCAAATGCTATGGGCTCTTCAAAATCTCCAGGACCAGAGCTTTTGTACCACATCAGACTGAGACCAGCACTTTGGGCAAGGGAGTAATTTGCTCTGATATAACCGTAAAAGAGTGCACATTTGATTCGAACAGGCTCTCCCACCAATACTTGATATTTCTTGATGTCGATGGACCAATCAGTGCAGCCATCAGCTACAATGGGGGAAAAAACATAGAAAAAGAAGGAAAATATTAGAGAAAAATATAAATAGTACCTTCATTCATGCCTGCATTCAACACATATTTACTGGATCAGATTCTACTTTCAGCACAGAGGACAGATACAGCAATGAATAAAACTTTGAATGGCTCTGAAAAATCACTTGCCCTGCTTAAAACAGCCAACAACGCAGTCTTCATTGTGTCTGCTAGTATTTATTCTTTGCTCATCTCATTGTAACAGTTGTCAGTGTATTGATTGTCAGTACCAAAGCTACCTTTTTGTCTGTTCTGGGACAGGAGATCTGATCTCTTTGAGTTTTCTTCTTTGTCAGCTGGTACTAAAGACAGTGCTTGAGCGACACTGCAGAAGGTAAAGGATTTTGCCTGCTGGTTCCAGTGTGCTCACTGCGCCATGAGAATCAGGCTCCTGCCATGCATGCTGCTCTAGTACATGACTCTTACTGTGCAGGATGACCAGAAGCTTCTCCCAGGACATTCCCACTCCCCCCTTGGGAGTACATAGCTTTCCCAGGAACCTTAGAGGAAAGATCTCTGTAAAATAACAGAGAGATTTCCCACACGACCCACCAACACTGCCTTCATTGACTTCTCAGTTACTTAGTAAGCGGTGGCTCCGCCCTCTCAAAGGTTTTGATTCAGCCTGGGTTTGGGAGGATGGGGACTCTTTGTTGGAACCCCCAGATCAGTCCTAGCAGTAATAGAACCCATTCCCATATTCTTCGAGGTTCATTTTCCTTCTATTAGCTAGCCCTTCATCTCTACAATCACCTGTTGCATTAAATAATTATGTATACTAAAGCTTTGCTGTTCAAATTACTGTGTGGTTTCTCTTTATGATTGGACACAGACTAATAAATTCAGAAACAGAAGTTTGTATAACAAAATGAGGCTTAAAATCAGAAAACAAAAGCGGAGTGGACTCATAGTGGATTGTCAGAGAGTGGCAGAAGTAACCACTTTGTTCTGATTTCTGGGAGCTTAGCGGAAGTGAGCAATTAGCTCTGTGCTAAGGAGTTTACAAATTTTCATTTCACTCTTGATGAAAACATCCATTAAAACTTTTGAGTTTGCTGTTGCTTCCATCAAGAAATTTCATATTCACCAAAAGCATGTCATTTCTTTCCCCTTACTTCCAAATAGCACCTTCTCTAAGAAATACTTTCTAAGTGTCCTATTTAACATCCCCACCTTATTCTGGCCACTTGATCTACTTATTTTGCTTGAACTTTTCTGTATGAAACCAATCACTCTATGACGTCATACCATGAATTCCCACGTTTGCTTTCTGTCTCACAAGGAGAACGAAAACCCCTTGAACTCAAGGTATTTATCCTTCTCGCTCATTGCTTTAGCTTACTGCTCAGATCAACAAGCAGCTTCTAATTGAATGAATGAGAGGATGGGGAAATCAACAGACGCATGACTAAATCATATAATTGAAGAAATTAGCCTGATCCATCATAATCTTTTCTTGCCTAATCAATGTGTTTTCAATTTCACATCATTCTTTGATTTAATTTAAGTTACCAAATGTTGGTCTAAGGTACCTACTAAAGAGCTATACTTCGGCACATTCTAGAGCAAACAGGGGAGTTCTGGTGGCACAGTTGGTTAAGCGATGGGCTGTGAACTAGGCTTTGAACTGTAAGATTAACAGTTTGAAGCCACCAGCCACTCCATGGGAATAAGAGGCTTCCTACTGTCATCAACCCACAGCCTCTGAAGCTCCCAGGGGCAGTTCTGCTCTGTCCTATAACGTCGCCATGAATTGGAATCGACTTCAGAGCACTGGGTTTGGTTGGGGTTTGGTTTGGAGGGTAAACAGGCTGAAAGCTTGGTGGACATCATCAGGGTTTCAGTAACTGTCATCATCTCTGTCCATAACTGACACAGATCTGAGAAAGTAGGATGACAGAGCTGCACACAAACAGATTTGCTATGATGGTATAATTACAGGCAGTATTTATCGATAAGTTTGTACATTTGCCATACTGCGTGATATGAGTTCTGTTTTATTTAAAACGGCTGAATTCTTAGTGATCGGTATCAAATTAACTTGTTTTGCCATTGTATGAATTACAATACAATTTGAGAATCAAGTTATTATAACTGAGACCATCTGTCATAGAGGATATCGCTGTCAGTGAAAATGCCTGAAACACCTTCAAGGTAGTAGTATAAATAATGCAATGAAATTAGTCAAACTCTCAGAAGATTTGTAAGACACAGAAAGGACTTTCATGCTAGGAGCAAAAAGATTTAGGCTAGAATGTTCTAAAAAGTTACCAAGTTGCCAAAATTAGATAGAGGGAGTATTGTATTAGGCATAGATAAAGTTACTAAAATATTCAGAATACATTGTTGAAAGTGAACCATAAATATGCCAGAAACATTCAAATCTTTGGTGTTTACCTATCAGTAATTTCTATTTTAAAAAAGTTTCATAGTGTTCTCAGAGCTATATGTCAAGGTAAAATGAAGAAATAACAGCCCCTTTGTCATCTGAGACACTCTGTGCTCATTTTAACAAGAAATAAATGGATTAGTCTGCCTTAGGTTCGCTGTGAGTCAGAACTGACTATGTGACAGTGAGTTTGGGTTATGCTTTAGGAGGCTTGACTATGAATGAATGAATTACACACTGTTTAAAATAAGCTATCAACTTATTCAGGCATTTTACTATCTCTTGAGAGAAGAGAACAAATACTTTAAAAACAATTCAAAATATCTTCAAATTATTTGGAAAAACACATTTAAATAAATGATAGACTTGTGTCCATTGTCAACCATTACAAGAACATATTCTACCAACTGAATCAAGTGATGAGAAAATTTGGCCAGTATCCTTAATTAACACTTGACCCATTTGTAGTCTCTGTGTGTTTGTGCACATAGGCATGTGCCCACATATTACTTTTTCATGTGTAGACATATGAACATAAGTTAGAGACATCAAAAATGTCACCCCTCTTTTATAGATGAGGACATTTTCCCTAGAACCACAAGTTTTTTTTTTATGCTCGTGTCTGTTTTACCTTGAGCAGAGGTCACTATATATGTATTAATGTGATAACTTAAAATCTAGCTCTTGATGGAGAGCCTTCCTGTTGAAATTTTCAGTTTTTTTTCCTTAACTTCAATCCTAAGCTCTGTTCACTTGGCAACAATTATTACAAAAACCTATTTATAGACATCATTAATGCCATCATGCAGGTTCCCAGATGACCTTCGTTATGATTTCCACATTTACTACCAAGCAATTTTCAAGGGTAGTAGGCCTTACACTATTATCTCATTTTCAGAATAAAATCATCCTTTTTATAACAAGACTTCCAAAAGGTTTCTGCTGGTACTCTTCTTCCTTGAAGGGAGCATTCCATTGAAACACGTTAGTGCAGTGACTCCTCTGCAGAACATACGCTTTCAAAGTCCAGGGGGATTTAGGAAAGCATCAAATTAGGATGTGGGGGGGGGCGGTGAGAGTAGGAAGCCCCATGTTCATTCAGGTTTTGTCATTATCCATAAAGTTCTGGGAGTTTATATGAAGACAATGACAGAATTCAGAGCTCATTCTTTTAAATGAGTTCATAGTCTGATGTAGTTTTTTATGAACAAAGGCTGCATAGATTTAAAGATGTGAACAAAATCCCATGAGATTAGGGAAAGTATTTCTAATTAAATCACTATTACTACATATGTAAGTCTTCCAGATGTTTCCATGGTAACAAGCCTGAAGATTGAGATCTTAAAAGAAAGAGAGCGAGTGAGTGAGAGAACTACGTGTAAAGTTTACACATATTGCATCCCAATATGGAAATGTAAAACTTTATAAAATATCAAATTATATTATCTACTTTGGAAGGTCATGGGAACAAAAAGAAAATAATGAAGACATTTATGATAGAGTAGTATACACAATCGTACCCCATTCTCCACTAATTTGAATGTTCCCTGTTCCCCACTTCTCTTGAAAATGGCCTTTGATGGGAAGGCATGTCCTGATGGGAAAGTTACACAAGTTTGAGTGTGGTCCACCAATCACTGACTGGTATAGGTACTTACAAGAATGACTCCTTTATGTCAAATGAGGACAATGCTCTGGTACAGTTTATGCTCCAAAGATCTCCTCTGTGCTAAGGTTCGGCCTTTCCTGGTTGCTTCCCTCCAACGCTCCCTCAATAAACCATGGACATAGAAACACCTACCTTGGATACTGTTTTAGTAGACCTACCCTAAGACAGATTCATAAAGTCATATAGGGAACAGGAGTCCCTAGATCGTGCAAATCAAAAGGTTGGAAGTAAGAGTCCACTTAGAAGTGCTTTGGAAGAAAGGCCTGGTGATCTCTAAACCAAGAAAACAAACCAAAAACCCCACCACCATGGAGTCGATTCTGACTCATAGCAATTCCGGACAGAGTTGAACTATTGCATAGTGTTTCCAAAGCTGTAACTATCTAGGGACGCAAACCTCCACATCTTTTCCCAAAGAGTGACTTGTGGGTTTAAATTGTCAAACCGTTTCTTATCAGTGGGATACAATCAGGCACATTTGATCTGTTTTCAAAAATCTAGCCAATAGAAATCTGAAGGAGCACAGTTTTACTCTGACACCCATGAGGTGAGCCTGAGTTGGAATCCCCTTGACAACAACCGATTTGGTTTATTAGGATAATGAGAATCAGCTTCATTATACTCTCTTTTGAGACCTTGAGATACTAAGGCACCCAGAACATCACACTTGTTTCCAAGGAGCTCAAACTCTAATAAAAGAGATAGGCATAGAAATTGAGAGCACCCATGGGAATATGATGAAGAAATTCATAGGGTTTTCCAGGAAAGTATTCCTTGTGGGAGAAAAGTGTGAATTGCTCATCAAAATCTAGGCAGTTTGCTACAGAAAGTATATTGTTGTTACTGTTAGATGTCATTTCGTACTCAGCGTGATTCTATGTACAAGAGAAAGAAATGCTGCCTGGTCCTGTACTGTCTTCATTGCACTACGTTGAAGCCCCTTGTTTCACGCCACTACGTCAACTCCTCTCATTGAGTGCTTCCTCTTCTTTGCTGACCTTCTCCCATACCAGGCATGGTGTCCTTCAGGGCCTCCCCTGGCCGCCTCTAATGACATGTCCACAGGAAGTGAGATGGAATCTGGTCACCTTTGATTCTAAGAATTCTGGCAATGCTTTCTGCCAACCAGATTCCAAAGGTATTGCTTCCTCTGAGTCTTCCCTCATCTTTGTCCAGCTCGCTCACACAAAGGTTGTTGCGTCAGGCACCCCTGAGTCCTCAAAGCGACCTGTTTGCTCTTCACATTCAAGTCCAATGAAAGGACAATTTCACTATCTTCTTCATTTTTCATCTGTTGCTTATTTATCCACGTTTGAGGATTTGTGTTTACATTATGGTGTAATCTGTAGGGAGGGCTGTAGGATCTGATCTTCAATGACAAGTACAGCAAATATTCACAGCTTTCCGCAAGCAAGATTGTTCCATCTGCCTATAGCAAACTGATCATGGTCCTTATACTACCCTACTCTTCATATAGTCTAGTTTCTCAGATTGACTGTTCAGTGGATTTAGCAATATGGTGAAAGGATACAATGCTGATCTATAGCTCTCCTGATTTAAAATAGACAATACCCTCTTGGTCTGTTTGAAGAACTGCCTTTTGGTTTATGTGCATGTTCCACGTCAGCACAGTTCTAGAATTCCCATTATTTCCAATATAGTTCCTTATGATCCATGTAGTTTAATGTATTTGCAGTTAACAAAACATAAGTAAATGTTTTTTTTACATTCACTGTTTTCAGCCAAGAGCCATGTGAAATGAGCAACAATATCCCTTGTTGCATGGCATCTTCTGAATCCAGCTTGAATTTCTGGAAGCTCTCTGTGAACATACTACTTCACCTAGTTTTGTATTATACTTAGCAAAATTTTTCTTGTCTTGAGCAATATCAATTATTTTGTTCAATTATTTCCTCATTCTGTTTGATCACCTTTCTTTCAAATAGGTGGCTGGCCAGGTAGCATCTTCCAAGTGAGCACTTCCAGCATTGCATACTTTTGTTGAAACATCTAGGCAAATAGCTTATCTCTCAAAGTACAGTCAGCCTTCAAACATGGATGAAGTAAAGCTTTTGTTAGTAGCATTTGCTGATGGACGAAGACTCAAAAGGAGAAGAAATAGCTGCAAACCTCCATTTATAATCAGAGGCGTGAAATGAAAAGGTGCGAGTTTAGAAAAATCAGAAATAAAAATTGGAATGGAGCACATATCAACTGCTAGGCATTAGTGAGTCCAAATGGACTAGAATGGGACAATCCGAATCAGACAATCAGATGGTCTGTTATAGCAGAAGTGACCAAATGAAAAGGAATGTTGCCACATTCAAAATCAAAACTTATATTTCAAGAGCTATCTTGCATCACAATGCATCACACATACCTATAAGGGATACCAGTTAGTATGATTGTTTCACACAAAGAAACACTGATGCCAAAGAAATTGAAGATTTTGATCAACTTTTATAGTCTGAAATTGATCAAACATGCAATCAGGTTGCATTGATGATTACTGGTGGTTGGACGGTGAAAGTCAGAACCAAAAAAGTATCAGTAGTTGTAGATAGAAAATATGATCTATGTAATAGAATATATATAGGAGATACTATGATTGTATTTTGCAAGATTGATAAACTATTCATTTAAAATACCCTATTCTGAGACATAAATGGGGATGATGCATGCAAACATTACTTGATGGAAGGATTAAATAGGGACCAAACTGACAACATTTGTGGAAAATGAAATTGAGAAGTTCAATAACATCAGTAAGAACAAGGCCAGGTACCAATTTGTGGAAGAGGCAACTTATTGCTCATATGCAAATTCAAGGTGAAGCGGAATAAAATAAAAGCAAATTCACAACAGCCAAAGCATGAATTTTGGTGCATCTCACCTGAATTTGAAGGCCATATAAAATGCAGATTTAAGACATTGAACAATAATGACCAGAGACCAGATGGGTTGTGAAATGATATCAAGTATACCATACATGAAGAAACCAGAGTTATTAGAAAGACAGAAAAGAAAGAAAAACAAAATGGATGTCAGGTTGGAATCTGAAACTTACTCTTGGATGCAAAACCACAAACAGAAAGAAACTCATTGCCATCAAGTGGATTCCAACACATCACGCCCAAAGTTAGAGTTTCAGAGGCTGAGAGCAGAGAGCCTCATCTTTCTCTTATGGAACTGCTGGTGAGTTTGAACCACCAATCTTGTAGTTAGTTGTACAATGCTTACTCAATATTGTCACTAGAGGTCTTGAATGTAGAACAGGTAAAAACTTATTAAGAAATGGTGACATAAAATAGCTGAGCAGAAGATTCCAATGGGTGGCTCAAGAAGACAAGATATTAATGGAATGTGTGAAGACTTCAAGGTGGAAAACCAAAAGGCAAGAACAATTTTGGCATTTCTGAAACTTAAAGGACTGAAGAGAAAAGCCATGCCTCACAATGGTATATCAATGGATTCTATGGGTAAAATATTGAGCAATTAACAAAACTCCAAAAGAAGATGGAGGAAATGCACGGAGTCACTCTACCTAAATGAATTGGCCAACCATTCCAGCAGGTAGCGTCTGATCAAAAACCTGTAACATGAAACTGACTTTGATAGCTACCAGATGTGCAAAGGGAAGGGAAACAAGGAGAATTAATAGGCTGGAGGTCAGACAGATGTTAACTTGGATGACGGACAGACACTAATAAAAATGGGGCAGAGACCAGGGCAAGCCATGGGGCAGTTTAAGAAGTTATTGAAGCTGTTGAATGCAAAAATGATGATCTGATATGTAAACTTCCAAGTAATTCACTATATATATACATATATACAAATATATATTGTAAATATGCATTGAATGAGGAAGTACAAGCTGTACTGGCGGAACTGGCTATGAATAAGACTCCCAAAGTGGAAAGAGTAGAAAGAATGAGTGATTGGGATTTGATATGGAGGTAAACGCAAAGGAAAAAGTGGAGAAATAAGAAACAGCATAGTTTTTCAGAGACAAAGGGTGACTTTCTGTTGAAGAAACATTTTTAATACAGAAAATGGAAAGCGAGGAGAAAAGTGAAAGTGACAGAAACACACCATGGTGGTTCTTCCACATGATGTAAAACTATTTGGCTTCATTGTGAGAATAAGGAAACACTGAAGACTTTTAATCAGGGAAGTGATGGTGCCAGTGTAATGGTTTGAAATATGCTCTACTGGGTCGATTTTTAGCTAGGAATATAAATTAGAAGGCTTTAGACAGGGTACTGATGTTGCTGAGGGTCTAATGTAAGACAGTGGTAGTATAGGAGGAGAAATTAGATATGAGAAAATTAGGATGGTAAAATTGGCAGGAGTAGATGATTAACTGAATTCAAGTAGTATGGAGACCAATAATGTTGACTTACCCTGAATGCATACAGTTTGCCATAGCATGAACTATATTAGCCAGTCAACTAAAAACATGAACACTATACTTGTCAAGGAGTGGAATCACGTGTGCGTGTATGTGAATACACACAGACATATATACATATAAACACGTACATATATTTTCATTTTAAATAATCAATGAAAACTGAGACAACAAAATATGATTAAACAGACAGATCTAAAATGCACATGGACTTTTCTTCTATTATCTCTTAATATAGTGACCGGAAATAAATATCTGGCATATGGGTATAATTGGTTTCCACCTTTAAGGAGTTTGGGAATGCTGATACTTGGATGTGAATGTCTCTAGGGAATAGAGGCAGTGACTCGAGCAGCCTGTCATTTTCCACACAAGGTATCACAGACACTGAACAAAAAGATTGACACTAGATCATAATTAGGTGAATTCCATACTTCAGCTAAGCTGACTGTTACTCTTTCCACATATAATAGCTGGAATAGCAAGTATCTTTTCGAGGAGAAGGCAGAAGTGTCCCTAAATTAAAAGCAACAATGATAGCAAAACCCAAACAAAGCTGAGCATTAGATTATGCTTTGGTTCACAAATTGCTTTGTCTCCATCTCTTTCTGAAAGATGCTTCCCTGGAGCAGAACATTTCCAGATTTTTGCCTTTAGAAATATGCACAGTGCAACACTTTTGGAAGAGCTCCTTCAAATATTTCGGGGAGATTTATGTAGGTAGTAAGAATTAATGCTACTCAAGAGGCTCTGCCAACAACCGGAACCCAATTTCTAGAAGAGTCGTCATGTGAAAAGCATCGAGGCTTCATGTATCATTCTCGGGTGGTGCACACAGGTGGTAGCAGTCATCTGTAAGGTGCAACAGTTGGGAGGAGGCACAGGACCCGGCAGTATTTCATTCTGTGGGCACAGGGTCACTGGGAGACAGAGACCACTCAATGGCACCTCATAGCAACAGCCACAACATACCCTCACCAAGACAACAACAAGAAAATAAAGGACACAAAACCACTCGTCAAAAGAATATAAAAAATAATCTTGAAGCAAAATGGACATTTTTCTTTCTTAAAGATAGACTGTGTGGATCTAGGTGTTGCCCATGTCAATCTGGTATGCATGTCTAGAAAATAAAACAAGAAGAATGCAGATTTGTTTTTATAGTGCAACGTTTGACAAGGGTTGCTAGGTTTGAGCCTATTGTTACAGCCACTTTGTCAACTGATCTCATTGAAGGTGTCCTTCTTTTCCCCTGGCCATCTGCTTTATGGGCGTAAGTGCACGGCAGAACACCCCCGGATGCGACCGTTCCTACATATACCGTTCAGGGCCATGCGTTCCATTCTTTCAGGTGTGCAACCACTCGTGCCTGCCTTTACTATGCTGTTCCTCCTCCATTACCAGAGGCTCACTGCGTTGTAATTTCCTAGCTACGCTTTTGAGTTGCTATTATCAAATTCTTTCAATGCTCTGCTATTCCTGCGTTATCTCTTTCATTTGAATCTTTCTTGTTATTTTTTTACTAATGAATCATAATTTGTCTGCATGTATATCTTCTTCACACAATTTTTGAGAGTCTGAGAATGGGACTTTAGAATCTG
This sequence comes from Tenrec ecaudatus, assembly GCF_050624435.1. Taxonomy (NCBI): domain Eukaryota; kingdom Metazoa; phylum Chordata; class Mammalia; order Afrosoricida; family Tenrecidae; genus Tenrec; species Tenrec ecaudatus. The sequence goes on along the minus strand of NC_134548.1, from coordinate 28,557,153 downwards.
AGTATCCATTCATTGCCTATCAAAATATCATCTAATTATACATCACATTTATATCCACATCTGTATCTATTTGCTTTATTGTTGAGACATAGTGGCACACAATAAACATACACTGAATGAAGGAATGTTCATTTCAGTTAGTGTTGAAAATGTGTGCCTTGGGTTGAAAATGTGTGCATAATTCCACATGACTCTTTTTTAGATATTGAAAAGCCTATTAACTTGGAAAATAATAATATCTTGCATTTACCTTATTTATAACATTTCAGAGCAACATATCTCTCAGCTCCATAATTTAAGTCCATAGAACAGATTATAATTTAAAATTCAGTAAATGCTTACTGATTTATTAAACATGATACAATATGTTTTACATTCATTAGGTATACTACTATGCTATTTATTTAGTTCATGTTTATCTCTCCAAAAGTACTCTATTTGGACTATAAAAAGGATGAAAATATTTGCATACAGATAGGTCAAAAAGCATTGCCAACATCAAGCATTTTATACCTCTTGGATAAAATGTTGGAGATGGGATTAAATATCAACATGAAGAGCAACAAGCCGCATAAAGAGTGTTCAAATGTAATCCTTTTCCTAATTTGGAGATGCTTTCAAGGGCCTGCTGGATAGTAGGACACTCGTCCTGGGATGCAATTCTTTAAAGATATCAGAGGAGGACTCCAGGCACGCGTTTACTTCTAGAGAGTTTCGGTGTTAGCACATATGCTATTTTTTGTCATTGTGCCTCCATTGAGTCAAATCTAACTCCTAAGAGACCCTAGATGCTAAAGGAAAATTTCTTCTTAAGCTTTCTAAAGCATTAATACTTAGAGACTGGAGCTCCGGTAGAGTGAGGGTTAAGTGCTCCTCTACTTACCAAATGGTTGTTGATTGGAAGCTACCTGCTGCTCTGTGGGGCAGGGGGTGAGGGTGAGCTAGCTGTCTGCTACCCCAGAAAGCACAGGCTGGGAAACCCTAGGGTGTAGTTGGACTTTGTCTTGAGGCTCACTGTGAGTCAGAACCAACCTGATGGCCCACAACTACAATCTTTTCGGAAGTTGGTAGCCAGGTCTTCCTGAGGCTGATGGAGTTGCTGGTGGATTCAAGGCATGGGAATTTCTGTTACGCTGGGAAAGTTTGACCATCACTCCACCAGGGTTCCTAGTCACACATACAGCAGATGAGAATTCTACTTTTAAATCTCCAAGTCCTACATGGCCTGTCAATCTACAAGAGCTATCATTTATGGCAAGGTGCACAGCAAAGGAGCATGTATTAAAATTTAAATTAAATTTCAGGGTGATACTACACCGGGCTTTTGACTAGTTACTATGTGTGAACTCTGTTCTGAAACCAGGGCTACTGAGCAGCTTATTGTTGGGTGGGGGCAGGTGGTTGGACAGCTACAGACGGCCCCAGGCAGACTGAAGACATTCTGAAGGAAACAACAGCTGTGCTGGAGAAAATATTGAACCAGAGAAGAAGTGTTTTTCAAAGGAACCAATGGCATGTGAGATCTCACTAGGAAGGTTAGAAAATGTTTTAAGAGAGAGATTGAACTTGAATTGTGTTCAATTAAAAACTTAGTGACTGGAAAGAGAAATCCAAGTTCAACAGGATGGTGCGCATCCATAGAATAGCCCTGAAATGGTGGATTCAGGTAGTGGGGAGAGGAGGGTAACTACCGAAGGTGAAAATAAGACATCATGATACTAAACTTTGATTTGATCCGGCTGTCCAATAATTTTCTGATTTCAGTGAGCACTGGAATTTGAGAATCACCTAGAACAGCGATTCTCAACCTGTGGGTCATGACCACTTTGGGAGTCGAATGACCCTTTCACAGGGGTCACCTGATTTATAAAAGTAGCAAAATGACAGTTATGAAGTAGCAACGAAAATAATGTTATGGTTGGGGGTTCACCACCACACGAGGAACTATATGAAAGGGTTACGGCATTAAGAAGGCTAAGAACCCCTGACCTACAAGGTTAGATAAAACACATTTCTGGACCCTATCCTCAGAGTTTCAGATTCAGAATGACTACGGTAGGGTCTTGAGAGAATCTGAATTTCTAATAACTATGCAGGTGATGTCTGATGCTGCTGGGCTGGGTCAATGCCCACCTAAATGCTGCCTTAGACAATGCCAAGCTCAAACACACCCTTGCCTTTGATTAAGTGGGGTGCATAGGTAGTTGATGCACAAGGCAGGAGCTCTCTGTGAAGAAGATACTCTAGTGGCAATACCATGGGTGGATGGGTAGTGGGCAGTTGAAGGCAGGGAGACCACTTCAGTGGTAAAGAAAATAATTGGAAATAATACGGAAATGTGAGGAAAATTGTAGAGGGAGAATTCTCAGGATAGATTTGGAAAAGAAGGGAAGGCAGAAGGAAGGAGAACAGGAGTCAAGGATGATTCTGAGGCTTCAACCTAGGGTTCCTAAAGAAGGTTCTGATGTCATAATAGAAATAAGTAGTGGGGCTGGTTTTAAAGAAGCAGACACCAAGTGTGGTTGAGGTACAAGCCTTAGTAATTACAATACTTTATTCCAGGTCCTTGTAATCACTCACTGCCATCCAATCCAGTCAGACTCACAGCCACCCTACCGGACAGGGTAAAAATGCCCTTGTGAGTTCTGAAGATTAACTTCTCAGATTTCCCTGGGAGTCACTGGTGCTTTGAACGGCTTATCTTGTAGTTAGTAACCTAATGCCGAACCACTATACTATTGGGGCTCCTTGGTATTTGTACAGCAGATCTGTATTGTGCATACTGCCTGCTTTGTGTAACAAAAGTTCTTGGCATCTTTTTATCCCTACCCACCCCCTAATATTGTGAGCTCTGCTGGGCATTCAAGTCCCCTGGAGTTAGAAAAACATTCAAGGAAAATGGGAATGATATTGGATGTGTTTTTTAAAGTACATCTGCTTTCATATGAATAATCTCATACAGATTAATTATCCATTTGATTAACTTCTTGCAGAGATTGTGGTGGAAAATTAAACCCACACAGTTTGTATATTGCTCCTTAAAGTGAATTCCTAAGTGAGGATGTTAGAGCCATTTTTCTTAGTGATGTTGAGTCTATCTTTATCACTATGGAAAAGGTCTCATGAAAATACACACTATTATGTACACATGTTAGCTTTGCACACAACTATTTTGGTGGACCTCACCTTCATATACACAATCTTATGTTTACGATGATGAAAAACTATTAAGATATTGCATTTTGTTCATAGTACTACAAACCAGTATCTGTGAACTTTTTAATTAATACATTTATTGGCATATATGTTGCATATCCTACAATTTAATCATCCAATCATATTAAGAAGAGTTGTATAATCTGAACACAATCAATTTCAGAAATTTTCTTTTTATATTAATTATTGTTAGCTTCCCATTTCCCCACAATATCCCCTGCTGTACCCCTAGGCAATCCAGTAATTATCTCTATATATTTACTTATCCTGAATTTCATATACAGAAAATCACACAAAACACAAACAAAAAGCAAGTGAAACCAAACAACAAAGACAAAATGAAAGAGAGGAAAAACCTTAATCCAAAAGAAAGCCGAAACAACTCAAAAACTTAAAAAAACTTCAAAATGGGTGAAAGGGAACAAATTATAAAGTGATAGGTTTCAACCTAACTACATCTGTCATAATAGAATTTACAGTCTTCACTGTATGATAGCAAGGCTAGTCACATGCCTGGACTATGATCAGAAAGGGCTCACCAGAGGCTTAATCCATGTGGATTTACTGTTTATGGATTTTGATTTCTATTGTCATCCATAACCTTCTGCAAACTGTTCATAATTTTAAGCTGATACCATTCCCTCCTTCAGATTTGGATTTTATTATTTATAATCCTTGTATCACACAGACCAGTGTGTTTCTTCCCCCACTTAGATAACTTTTTTAATACCCCAGACACTATTCTGATAGTTGGGCACCATCTAATTCCTTCACCACATGTTATTACAACACTCATAGCTATAGTGAGCTCTTCACGAGGGTGAGAATCAAGTAAGGCCAGGTCATAAGAACTGATTGCTTTTAGACTGGGATTAGGATTGTTTTAGGCCCAAATCCATTCATATAGTTATAGTTTATACATGTCTCTGATTCATTTAAGAGGCATTATTATTACTGTAAAATACAGAACATTATAAATCAGCCCTCTTGGGCATAAGGTAATTCTCTTGACAGGGTCATTAATTTAGTCAATGATATTGCATTTAAAATACTGTTAAAATTTGCTATACATGCATAGGCTGGCTTTCTATACCACAGTACACAAATTACTGATTTACAGATTAAAATCTTAAGTAACTGGACACTATTTACACAACCATTTGTGTTTGGCGATAGGGCAAAAATTTCAATAACACTAATTCTCTGTGGTCTTTTCAAGGATCTTGGTTTCTTATATATTCATGGATGTGAAACAAAATTGTCCCTTTTCTTTGTGGGGTTATTTACGTAGTGCACATTTTTTTGTTATTGTTGAAAGTGATAACATGTCCAAAGTAAATGGAAGAGGGCATCATGCTTGGTAAACCAGAGAGGCAGTGAGAAAGAGGAAGACCTTCAGTGAAAAAGAGGAGGACCTTCAAAGGGATGGATTGACACAGTGACTCCAACAGTAGGCTCAAACGTAACAATTGGGAGGATGGCACAAGACAGAGCGGTGTTTCCTTCTGTTGTACATAGGGTCACTATGAGTTGGAACTGCCTCAATGGCGCCCAATAACACCAGGACCACATGTTTTATCCTTCATACAGTTTGACATGTACTTACATCATATTTTCATGAGCACTGTCACACTTAAATTAGAAAAAAAATTGCAATAACTTCAGAAAACTGATCCTGGGGGAATTTTTTGGTATTATTTCCTGTGTGTTTAAAGAGTCAAAGCTAAAATCGCAAATCAATTGTAGATGGTCATCTGGAACCATTAACCTTCTCCTTTCCTGAAGTGTAGTTGACATGCATCTTTAAATAAGCACTCATATATGGGAAGTGGAAATCTATGTCTAAAGAGTTGAAGGAAACATAGATTCAGGCTTGGTTTCTTAGGGTTTGTTTCTTGTCTTTGTGAGTATAGTATTTGGGTGCAGGGAAAATTCTATGCATTTTAGAAAGTGGACAAATATACAAGTAGGCACTTAGGTGGGTAACTGTACTAGATGATTGTTAATGCTATTATCTCCTAAATTCAAACAAATGTAAGCTGTCTCAGTGTTACTTATAAATGAAAGATCTTCAAGTGGTGGTTTAAGTGAGAATATCTTTATTGTTTGTTTATTAATACTGATTAAATTCAAAACTAGAGGAATCTATGTCCTGGCAGATGGTAAGAGTGATAATATTTATTGCAGTTAGCTATTGTTTACATAGAAGTTTAAATTATCAGTGAGTGGCAGCTTGCTTTTTGTTTGGTTCATCCAACTCAATATCCTTGATATAGTCCTCAAAAGTTAAAGGCCCAGACCCATAACAATGTAACCTCATGAGTTTTCCTTTAATTAGTTGTTGTTTGGTGCAGTCAAGTCTGTTCTGACTCACAGTGATCACATTCACAGCAGAATGAAACACTGCCCAGGCCTGCACCATCCTCATATTGTTGCCACCACTGGGTTGGTTCACCTTGTCAAGGGCTTTTCTCATCTTCTCTTCCCTTCTACTTTACCAAGCTCGATGGCCTTCACCAGGGACCATTCTCTCCTGAAAACATGTGCAAAGTGTGTGAGATGAAATCTCACCACCCTTGCCTCTAAAGAGTATTTTGGCTGTACTTCTTCCAAAACAGATTTGTCTGTTCTTTTGGCAACCTGTGGTACATTCAATATCCTTTGCGTGCACCATAATTCAAATGCACGTATCTGTCTTGCTTTCTCAGTGTCCAACTTCCACATGCCTATGTTGTTGTTATTGTTGTTTGCCATCAAGTCTGTCCTGACCCATAATGACCTTAAGAAAAACAGAAACACTGGCTGGCCCTGGGCCATCATCACAAGTGTTCCTGTGCTTGATTGAGCCCATTGTGGCAGCCACAATGTCAATCATCTCCTTGAGGGCCTTCCTCTTTTTGTTGCCAAATATGACGTCTTTCTTCAGGGACTAGTCTCACCTGATATGTCCAAAGTATTTGAGAGGAAGTCCTGCCATCCTTGTCTCCAAGGAGCACTCTGGCCATATAAATCATGCAAGACAGATTGGTTTGTCCTTTAAGCAGTCCATGGTAATTTCAATATTCTCCAACACCACAATGCCAACACATTGATCATTTCCTAGTCTTCTTTATTTAATGTCCAACTTTCACATGCATATGAAGCAATGGAAAAGACCATGACTTGGGCCAGGCGCACCTTAGACCTCAAAGTAACATCCTTTCTTTTCAATATTCTGAAGAGGTCTTGTGAAGCAATGTGTTGTTTGATGTCTTGACTGCTGCATCCATAAGCATTGATTGTCGAGTCAAGCAAGAAAAATTCTTTGAATTCAAGTTTCTCTCCAGTTTTCATGATGTTACCGATTGATACTGTTGTGAGGCTTTCGATGATCTTTAATTGTTTGCTGTTGTTGTTGAGTTACAGTGCCCTGTAGAATTTCAGATCATAATGAAGGCTACAATCTTTGAGCTTCATCAGCAATTGCTTCAAATCTTCCTGGCTCCAAAAGGGAAGCATTCACAGATTGATTCATTCTTTGACCAAACATTTATGGAGCACCTACAGGGTTTAGGGGGTATAGGCGGTCAATCTTTGGGCTGCTAACCTAAAGCTTAGTAATTCAAGCCCGTTAGATGGTCTCTGCATCTGTAGAGAGTTACAGCCTCTGAAACCCTGTAAAGCAATCCTACTTTGCCCTATGGGGCCTCTATGGGTAGGAACAGACTCCATGGCAGTGGCTTGGTTGATTTTTGATGTGTCCTGCGCATTGTTGGGTCTAGGAAGAGACATTTCATAAGCTTAGTGTGTATCCAATTAAGCAGGGTTTCTTTTATTCTGCTTTTCCTGTTTACTTAGTTCCAGGGAATTGTCATGAGGCAGATTCAAGTGTTGGTCTCCAACTTTGTCATTTTCTCAACCTGGTATTCACCAAATTCAAAACAAAACAAGGCAGTGTGGTGGGCTGCACTGAACCCACTGCTGTCAGTTTGTCTCTGACTGATAGCACCCCTCCTGGGCAGACTGGAGTAGTTCTCTCGGGATTTGACAGAAACAGCCTCTACAGTGCTGCTTTTGGATTTGAGTAGCAGCCCTCTGGTTAGGAGTTCACACAGAGTTAGTGCTTTAGAACCCTTCGTGCATTACTATCAGTGGCGACATAATATGGTGGAATACTTTGATTTGTTCCCTGGTTTTCAAAAGCAAATATTTATCTCTGTTTTTTGACAGGAATGGACACATTGGCCTATACAGAGACCCACTTGGAAACCATGCAATTATGAAAATAAATAGTTACACTAAAATTCATAAAACCTGTGCAGTGTCTTTCTTTATTTCCGTCACTGTGCCACGAAATAGTCAATCACATAATCTGTTATTCTATAAATTGGAAAATACTGAATAATTCAACAGCTTGGAAATTTCAGAACTTCATGCAACAGAGTAGCTGTAATCCCTGATCTCTATTTTAATATGCTGCCAGTTATTGCAAGTCATAATGGCACAATACAGGGTCTGGGATGCATATCACTCACTTACTTGTTCCCTTGAATGGCTTCGGGGTATGAAGTAAACTATACTACATCACTGTCCTCATAATGAGATCGTTCTGCTGGATAAACAAGCTCCCTGCAGGCCCTACCTGCTGATAGGACCCACTGAACCAAATATTGAACCCTTCACAGAGGCTCCTCCTTGCCACTCTTCAGTATTGCAGGCATCATTTTCAGCATAATATTTGATGCAAAGAATTTGAAAATTCCGCTTACTGACTTCTGGGCCCATTGCTGAAACCTGACTTAGGAGCAAAGCTTCAATTCAATTTCTGTGTCCTGTGAGATAATACAAGTTTCAAAGTTCCCAATAACACTGTGGAAATCTAAATTCGTGTTCTTTCTGACCAGTTTCCACATACCATTCAGAGAAACCAGTCCACCCAAGGAAACCACTGAAACAAAACCTACACTTAATGTGGTGCTTGTTCATTTGCCCGAAATCTTCACTGAGAAATGGATTCAGGCAGAAAATGGACTCTTTTTTAAGTCCAGGATTGAAAAGATGACCCTTTTGTTTGTAACTATACTTCTGCCACCATTCGAAGGAGGACTCATGTAGGAGGAAAAATAAAAACACAGCTGAGGAAAATAAAATTCTTTGATAGGTTCCAAGATGCTAGTGTGCTGAGTTTGGTTAAGTTGCATGTGTGAATGTGTTTGTAAATATCGCAAAATTAAAAGCTAGAGTCACATAGTTTTTTGGGTTTTTTTGCATACACTGTTCAACTCAATGATACCAAAGGCATACATGGCTGCAGTCAATAGTTCATTTATGCAACTCTCAAAATGGAAATGCAACATCACCCTTGGTTTAATACAGTCAGGACAAAAGCACTATGGGAGTCAAAAAGAGACCCTTTGAGAGCGTGTACAAAATATGGGGGGTTGAGATGAATAATGGATTTGTCAATCTTAAGATTTGGAGAAGGCAAGCTAATAGGTTGCACTGTAAAATGATAGCTTCTACCCATCATGTTTTCTGTATTTATAATTAATAATCTGTAAAGTACATATTCCTTGAAAATATTTTACTAGTCCTAGCTGCATATACATTTTTTCATACATGTATCACAATTTGTTAGCTATTACGGCAATTTTAACCTTCATTTTAACATAGAGTCCCATGATAAATGTCATGTTATACACATTTTTGAACGTCTGATTTTGCCTTCAATTTGAATAGTAAAAGGAAGATTACTGGACCAGTGGATATCATATGTCTAACCAAATTGTATCCATCTCACATTATTCTAGCTATATGACTTGAATTTCTACACAATCCTATTGTCTTTGATACAATGCTTTTTTTTTTTACTATTTCCTTCTCTGTTTAAAAATCCATGAAAAACATCCACAAACTAAAAGTAATCGGCCTAATAAAATATCCATCAATTTATGTATTTTGGGTAGTCCTTCCCTTCCACTTTCCAAATCTACAGTGATGACTTTGAAATCTATAGTTCATCTGGGTCCCGCAGTGATTTCTGATTCACCTCCATTTTTTAATTGGATCATTGGAAGTTTTAGATGCACTGAGTTTTAAAAGTGGTGGGTATTCCACAGAAAACTCACTGGCATCAAGTCAATGCTGACTTATAGTGACCTCTGTGGGTTTTCTGAACTGTTACGGGAGTAGAAAGCCCAGACTTTCTCATGAGCTGCTGGTGGATTTGAATTGTCAACCTCTCTTTTGACTCTTTTTACATTTATTCTAGTTATTATTATATCCTGCCTTATTTTTGATTGAGGGTTCTCTGTTTTATATTTTTTTAATGTTATTAGGTGTTTTTTCCCTTGCTTTTCTTTTTGGTTTTGTGTGTATTTCTTTATATAAAGTGTAGGAGAGGTACACCTATAGGCAGTAACTGGATTAGAGTTGCTTAGGGGAATGGCAGGGGAGCCTGAGGGGGAATGGAGCACTAGAGACATTTAGAAAATGTTCTAAACTTGATTGTGATGGTTGCACAACTCTTTGTAATGTGCTGGAATCACTGAATTGTGTGACATGCGAATTACATATCAGTAAAACTGTTAATTTCTTTGAAATGATGGTTATTGATGGGAGGGGTTTGGTTATTTATGTTTTCTCTTACTCTATGTGTTCTACATGAATCCACCAGGTGATCTCTGGTAATCGTCATTTGTTGTTTATGAAAATATATCTATATGGTTCATGTTTCACAGTGCACATCAATAAATCATTAATCTCTAAATTTTACACAATCACACAAGGATAAAAATACAAAAAGAAACAGAAACGTTTCCATGTTTTCTCTTTCATAAGCATTTTTACATAAGAGCTCCATTTGCAATGTAACCGAAAATCTAATGCTAAAAAGTAAACACGTTTTCTATTTTATGAAAAATATATTAAATGTATCAGCCTAAATAATAGCAAAAGACTCATGAATTAATGTAAGTTAGTGGTGTTGTGTGCCCTTAACACGATTTCTACCCTATGAAAGAATAGAACTGGCCTGTTTGTTTTCTAGGCTGTGAACTACATAGGAGCAGATTCTCAGGTCCTTTCCAGTGTAGCTGAAAAAAGTTAGCCATCGAGTGCTTAATAATGGGCCATCAGAATGCCTTGATTTAAAGGTAGGCTTTTCTGTGGCCTTGGGAAATGCATGTATAATTGCACATATAAAACCCCATCACTTAATAATTTTAGTATCATTCATTGCTCTTTCACAATATATACCATCATCAATTTTCACAGCAAATCCAATGTCTTTCCTTAAACAATTATTATTAAGAATAGAATTATGTGGCACAATCATAATAAATGCAATTATAAATTACTTTCTTTCTTATGGATACTATTCTTATGCTAGCCATGCATATGAGAGAGAGAAAGAGACAGAGACAGAGAGAGAGAGAGAGAGAGAGAGAGAGAGAGAGAGAGAGAGAGAGAGAGAGATGTCCATGCATATCCTTCTCTTTTAACATCATTCTTTAGGTTCAAATCAATTATTACCTTTTATCTAGAATTAGCTTGAAGACTCTCCCACACCCATCTACTTTTTCTCCTTGGTTGTTGACGGTATCTCAGAAAGACAAATCTATAATGCTTATTTGGTGTGTCAGTGGATTTGAGCTCAATGAGATATTCAAACAGGCTCTGGAATATTCTTTAAGAAGTGCTATATTTGAAAGTGATTTCCAACTTGCCTGTCACTCTGCCCAGTTATTCCAATCAGTGGCATGTGGCATAACGATTATATCAGTACCAACTAGTTCACTGAGTTCGAGATGACAGGTCCAACTGGTTCCAGACTGGGAGTGTTACAATAAACCAGAACTTCAAAACCTGGGCTCCCTTGTGAGAAGTTCATGAAATTAGAACATTATACCATTTAAGTAATTCACGCTCACTAATGGTCCCTAAATAAGGCACAGCCTTTTACATGAACTGACAATTAGTGATTTGAAGGGTAAACAAGAAGATGATTATTGAATGGGCTCTGTAGTTCTACAGACATTTAGACATTCTCTTCAACCCCAATAGTCAAATATATGCCTTATGTTTGTTTTATTAACTGAAACTCTTATGTAAAATCCTATTGCACTTTTGAGTTGAGTTTCTCATTTAATTGTATTTTTAGGAAAGAAAACAAATGGAGGCATATTGTGTTTTAAAAAGATAACTACCATCAGCATCAATTGGATCGCTGTGAAAGTTTGCATGTAATTTATCCAAAGGCACATAAAATGCACCCATTCAAAACCTGCTCCCATAATATAGACACATCTCTCAGGGTATTATTAATGTAGTAAAATCCCATTATAACATACTTGTCTAGATAATCATTTCAATGATCCAGTATATGCAAATAATTTTCTCTGATACATAAGCATAAGTGTATATTCTATCGATTTTTACACAGTGAAAAAGTCATAATATAGTTCTTATCTTCCTCTAGGGTACTGATGTGTTAATTGACTATTATAAAATGTTAAGGAAGCATGCAGCAAGGTCCAAAGGTTAAATTAAGAAACAAAGGCTAAATTCAGTAACAAAAATTGAAAATAACAAACAAATCAAAACACCATAATGTGATGGAGTCCATTCACCCTACTTATATTTAGTGATTTGAAAGAAACATACTCTTTCTATCTAGCATGTATGAGTAATTTCATAAAAACTAATATATGATAGTGCGTTTCTAATGTAAGAGTTCTGCTTTACAGACCAAGTAATTCATGCTTGTTAAAACTTCTCTAAGTAATTGAAAATTATGCACTATTCACTCATGTTAAAGACACCTTAAAACAGAGGTAAAAACAGCTTTTGATAGTACAAAAAATCAATAAAACCAAAAGGTGGGCCTACCATGATAAATCAATAAAGTTGATAAACCACTCTGAAGACAAACCGGAACAACTAAGTTTGCTAAAATCCATAGTACAATTGCTGGTTGCAATTTATACACAGGTACATACACTATAATTAAGATCCTATTACCCAAGGGCAAAATTGATATATTTTCAATGTCATGCATTATTGGGCATGCAATATAATGTGCTTATACTTGAAATTTATAAATTTATATTTTCAAATATGATATGATCTAATAGGATATTCACACTCTTTTTAAAAATCTAAACAAATTGTCTTCTGAATTTCAAATAAAAAATAACCCCCAAATCAAACCCCTCACTATCCACATGGAGTTGATTCTGACTCGTAACAAGTGCACTGCAATGTGTTTCTTCATATGGCTCTTTGAGTCATTTCCTTTTTCACTCTCCAGAAATGTCTAGGTAGGACTACGTACCTGGGAGATGCATGTGATACACCCAGGAAAATGAGTAGCTCATAATAAAGCAAACAAAGTGTGTGGAATTCTACTGAGGGGGTTGATCAATTTGGCCAAGCAGCTAAGCTGAAACGGAGTCACCCTGGAGGCAAAAAGAAGGATCTAAACCAGAAGAGTGAGGGACGGAGCCTGTCCTTAGGGTTCCCGGGCAGCTGCCTCCATCCAGGATCCAGAGAGCTGCGACACCTCAGAGAGCACGAGGTAATAAGTAATGGCGTCATAGAAATGGCAACAGCAGAGGCAGCAGAATCACGATATTGGTATGAGATCAAGAGGTGGGATTCCCAACTCAACGAGTGAGAAAGATGAGTGCTTTCAGGCAGGAGTCTTGCTGCCAGAGTGGGGTACCTCTGGGTATTTATCAATAGAGCTGAAAGAGCTCTGTAACACTTGCCTGCAGAAGCAGAGGCCACGAGGCCTCTTAGAAGAGGCAAGGATGAGAGATAAACCTGGCAAAGACAGGATTGCAAAGGCCATCCAGATTGAAGAACTGTATCCGAAACATTCCTGACAGTGATGTGTAAACTGCTCCTTCCCTAGCTAACTTCAATAATTGTGAGCAATATCTGTAAGTTCTGTATGGCCAGCACAATGAATCGTTGGACCCAGCAGAGAAGCAAAGAGTGCCGTGGGAGACAGTTGGTATCAAAATTCATACACTTCACCTCATAGGAATCAGAACTTGAGCGAGTGATCTTGCTCTTCTTCCCCTCCTTGTGAAGTGAAGTTAGAGATCAGATACTGTCCCTAAACCATTTTTATAGCAACCCTGTAGGATAGAGTAAAACTGCATGTTAGAGTTTCAGAAGCTATACTCTTTACCTTAGTAGACTGCCTTATCTTTCTTCCAAGGAGCAGTAGTGGGTTTGAAACTTGAACCTTTCAGTTAGCATCCAAGTGCTTCAACCACTTCACCATAGGGTATCCTAACAAAATAATCACCCCCCAAACAAACAAACCTGCAGCTGAGTTAATTCCAACTCAGGGTGAAAAAAAAGACACCTTAAATCGTTCATGTTCCTCCCATCCTTCCACTTTTGGTAATGCTTTCTTAGAAATGGAATTCCAAATAATTTCAATCTGCAACCAAAGATGACTAGGAATTCTCAGAAATTAAATGTCTTATCAACCTTTCCCCAGAGCTTCTCTATTCATTACTTATGAAAATCTAGGTACACAAACAAGCCAATAAACAGATCATATCATATAGACTGTGGGAAGAACACCTGCACCGAGCAGTTTCTTTTTAAAAGTAAGAATGGGAAGGGGGGGGGGTTCTCCATTACTACAAACAGAGCCAGTTGTGTTCTGCCAGATTCCAAAGAAAATGAGAGAGAGAGAGAGAGAGAGAGAGAGAGAGAGAGAGAGAGAGAGAGAGAGAGAGAGAGAGACTGACTAATAGAGGTTGGTAATAAACAGGAATTCATATTGGTGAGGCTGTTACTTGAGGACAGTTTGCATAGAGACTTATGCCTTAGACCTAGGGACGGCCAACTATGGCAAGTCGTTGGATACATTCATGTGGCACTGTAGTAAAATTGGAAAAAAATTAAAGATATTACTCAGATAATGCTGACTTAATTTTTCTGTAAAAATACACTGATGGTTCTCAAATATTCTTAAATTGCTATGAGGGGCAGGACTGGTTCTTCCATCTCAAAAGTGTGCGGACCCCTGCCTTGTCTCTTCTTCCTCCCGTGTTTTTCTATGTCATGTCTAATAAGGGTGACTGGATATGTGGCAGAGGCAACTGTACTTTTCACATATGTATCACATATATAACTCACCCATGTAAACAATGCATGCAGTCTGCATGGGAAACCAAGATGGGATAGGTTTGTATGACTTGTAAAACTGTAGGTTATCCTATTTATTTACATAGATATATGGGAGTGCTCTCTTACCTCAGCTGAAATCACTCTCTTGGTTTCCCTGTCAAGTAGGCCTATGGTTTGACTAGGGTCTAAAGGATGTCAGCTCCATCCTTTGCATAGCATGCCTGGATATATTGGTGGAAAGTCAGATTTGAAGGAGCCAGGTATCTGAGGCGTAATCAAGCTTAGTATTCTGAAATAAGTCCCCATATTTTAAATATGCTTCCAGAGAATTATGTTAAACCAAGCCACCAAACGCTTCTACTGTACCCTTTTCATGCTGATAACTGCTTGTATTGTTACTACTGGTTACCCAGTTGATGTCCTAATAACATTGTCCTAAGGAGAGATTGAGGAGCCCCAAAGTGATTCCATGTTGGGCTGCTCACCACAATGTCAGCCATTTGAAACCACCATCAGCTCTGTGGGAGAATGACAGGGCTTTCTACAAAGTGACAGTCTCAGAAAGTCACCAGGGCAGTTTTACCCTGTCCTATAGGGTCACAATGGGTCGGAATTGACTTGATGACAGTGTTTGTTTGTTACGCGGGGATGTAAACTAAGCTCGTTGATATCAAACGCCTGCCACTGCGATCAGTCCTTCTTTATTTCCTTCTCCACGCCTAAAATATGACACATTTCTGTCCTCAATTACCCCCCTTTCTAGTGAAAGGCACAGACATAGAGATAGCCACCATTGAATAAGGGTCGGAGCAACACTTTTGAGACCACTGGCAACAGTGGAACCCAAACAAAAAACAAACAAACAAAAATTGAAACCTATTGTCATGCACGGAGTCAAGTTAATTCTGACTCATTGCAGCCTCTCTAGTGCAGTCAAGCTGTCCCAGAGGGCTTCCAGCACTCTGGATTTTCCTGGAAGCTGCCTGTCCTATAGTGCTCTTCCAGGGCAGATGGTAGGTTCAAACCGCAGACCTTTCAGTTAGTAGTCAACTTCTTAACCCTGCCATATCAGGGTTCACTAGAGGAACACTGGCATTTAATTTCACTGGATGCTCTGGGGTGCCTTTAAA
Source organism: Tenrec ecaudatus (assembly GCF_050624435.1). NCBI lineage: Eukaryota > Metazoa > Chordata > Mammalia > Afrosoricida > Tenrecidae > Tenrec > Tenrec ecaudatus. Next base: position 28,541,674 of record NC_134548.1, on the reverse strand, counting down.
TAGAAAAGGAAATATCTAAAATGATGCTAAATTTCTCTTTAGCAAATGATTATATTCCTAGCCATTCAATCTTTTGGTAATTATCATTTGACTCACTTTAACATAAGACTTAGATTGAATATGCTTTAGTTATTTGGGAAAGAAAAAGTTAGGCTTGTTTATATTTCTGACTGACCTGATTATTGAACCTACTGTACTTTGCATTGAAAAGATTGTGAAAACAGCTGTATGTGCAATTAAAATATTAATAAAGAGAAAAACAATATAGATTGCCATCCAAAAACTCATGGGAAAGTGTTCAACTCTACATAATCTCAGAGAAACATGTTAATCCCATGACCATGTCAGTGATTTTTTTGACTGGATGACACTCAGGTGTTAAAAAGTCTTACATGTGGGAGCCTTTACCTACTTATTTCTAGCATAGAGGAAAGGACTTCCTTCATTCAACACAGATTGTATGAAGATCCATAAAGACAGCAGTACTAATATGTATTCAAAATGTATAATGTGCCAATCACTGTGCTACTAGCTGTATATGAATCATTACATTTAATCCTTAGATGACTCTATGTGTTCAGTATTGTACACACATTTTACATTTGTTCTTGAGAATAACAGTAAATACCCAGTCAGCACACAAACCCAGAGAAACTGATTCACTATAATCCCATGTGACCAGTAATATGTTCAGCAGGGTATAACCATAAATTAATTCAAACATAAAAGAATTATATCTAGCTGTCAAGACACATGTTAACTAAGTCAAACAACAAAGGAATACGTGATCATATTACACATTTCAAAGAAGGTCACCCAGGAAAGAGACCCCGCAATGAGAAGGAACATCGCAAATTCAGATGGTGGGATCAGGGAAAGGCTCTCTGAAATGAAGCATGAGTGGCGCTTACTCTCTGAGAATAAAAGGACACCAGACATGGAAATATGGGAAGAAGAATATTTCAAAGAGATGGAGCAACATGTAAAATGAAGTTTGCCTGCTCTGTATCCCGTGGATGTGCTGGGTGGGTGGGTAATGCGTAGATGACATTAAATGTGCATTTTATTCTAAGCTCAATGAACACCATTGCCATGAGGCATGCCAACCCAGGCACTGCTGGGCAGTTGATTCAGACTCATAGCAACTCTGCAGGGCCGCGTTTCTGAAGCTGTACTTCTTTATAGATGCAGACTGCCGCATCTTTCGCCTATGGAGCACTTGCTGAGTTCGCTCTCCCCTTGGCCCCACCTATCAGTGAGCCTTAGAACTTAACACACTGCTCCTTGCAATGGAGTATGGGGAACACAATTTAATGATGGAACAGTCAGAAAAGAAGTATGGGAGACAGAGGGGTGCAAGACACATTTTCGAGTGGAAAAGTGGGGTGGTTGATGGCAGCACATATCCTGAGCAGAGGGTCTCTGAAGGAGGACTGTGTTTCCAGAGGGTGACCAAGAGTTTCGTCTAGGTCATAGAATGGGTGATAGGTCTAATATATGTAGGATGAACCAGGGCTCATGAGGGAGGGGTTAGCGCCGAGGGAGGGGGAAAAAGGGAACTTGATGCAAAGGGCTTAAGTGGAGAGCAAATGCTTTGAAAACAATGTGGGCAATGAATGTACAGATGTGCTTTATACAATTGATGTATGTAAGGATTGCGATAAGAGTTGTATGAGCCCCTAATAAAATGTTTTTAAAAAAAAGTTTACAGGGTTGACATTCACCCCCCATTCAATGATTGAAACATCAAAGATGCTATCTGCATGAAGATAGCTGTAGTTAATATACAGCAACAAAAACAAAAGACACAGTAAAAAAACTAAGGTGATACAATGTTATCGGTGACTTCTATTCTTCTGTTTTCCAAAGTCTATAATCTTGTGACGATGCTGACCTCTATACATATAAATATATATTGATATAAATATATACATAAACAGACAACCTTTCTTTTTCTCAAAGGATTTTTAGTTTTGTGGGGTAGTCTTTATAGTTGTTTTTAATTTTTTTTCTCTAAGCTATAATCTTCTAATGGCTTATTTAGTGAAAGGGTAGTTTGTACCTTACTTCTTAATTTACTACTCATGTACTGGCAAAGGATGCATGCCCATGCATTACACCACTGGAATGAAAATCCTGTCATCCTCCAACTTAATTTCCTTTAGTTTGTACAGGTAAATTTGGTTAAGGTGGTCTAAGCTGTTCATTCACATGTATACATATATAAATTAGACCAAGTTAGGGTTCGATCCATTCTTGAGCACTTATGTCCACCACAAATATTGACTTTTCATTCCTCACCCTTCCCTAACATATAATACAAAATTAATCTATTCCTAGTATTTAAACCCCAATAGTAATGTATTGAAACAAAGAGGAGAAAGAAAGTCACGGTACCATTTGTCACTGTCCACCAAAGGGGGAAAAAACAGCCTGTTTGTCTGAAGAGTTCCTAGAACTATTTTTGAAAGGTTTGATGCATAGCTCTCCTTGGAAGAAGATGATTCCTAGATTTTCTGATTTACAACCGTCGTAATAATTGTAAAAGACGGAATGGGAGTGGGTTAGCATATGCTTGCCATTTTTTCACAGCTCAATAAGCATTTGAAAACAACTGTCATCATATAAACTAAAGGGCCTGCTAGCAGCAAATGTGAAGGAAAAACAATTTCAGAATAAAACGACACAACCTCTAAATGGAGCTTTATGTTTTAAAAAAAATCACTAGTAACCTTTTGTTTAATTGCCAAAAATCCGTTTAAAAGTGTATCCCTATTAAGAACCAGCAACAATCAGAGGGTTGTGAAGTGTTAGGGGATCATTGCATGGATTCCTGATGGAGCCTTTGTGGTGCAGTGATTCAGTGCTCGACTGCCAACTGAAATGTCACCAGTTCGAAGTAACAAGCTGCTTTTCAAACACTAAAAACGTATAGTCTTGGAAACCCTATGGGGCCATTCTTAACTGTCCTATAGGTTCACTGTGGTGAAGTGATATTGCTTGGTCTGGCTCTTCCATCTTTGTAATTCCCACCCAGTGCCTGGGTAAGAATGAGTACATAAGGTGTGGAAGACTCTGGCATTAGTCATTTTTAGCATTCCACTGGTTACAAGAGAGACATATCAGAAGCAGGAACAGAGAAGCCCATGATCATCCAGAAGGAAGAGCCACCAAGAGAGAATGTGTGAGAAGGGGTGGAAGCATGCCATGTGAGGTGACTATGTCTTGCTGAGGCTAGGAGACAGAGCATAGGAGCCATGCTGAGACTATGAGGCACAGCCATGGAGCCAGCTCTGAGATCATCAGGCAGAGGGACTGACTTTCTGGCCCATGAGACTAGCTGGCGGCTAAGGGAGCGTTTGCAAGGAGGTGAAGGACCAGAGAGATATATGGTTGCGAAGAAGCACTGAGAGAGGTACTGTGGATAGCCATGTGCCCTTAATATTTTCTGATTCCAACTGTGAATGTCCCTAATAACCCCATCCACATGAGCATTGTCTACTGTGAGTTCTGTGAGGCCACTGCCATGCATTCTTGAACTCAGCGGAGAAGTAGAGGGCTCTGGGAAGAAGAGTTGGTGTCAGAACAAAGAAGAATGGAGCGTGTTCTGCCTTGTGGCAGTTGGCCTTGGCCTGCTGTAGAGTTGCTTTCCCTGGTGTAGCCAGAAAGTGTCAGATGTAACCCCCATGCTTTGTCTTCAGTCATTAGGAGTCAGAATCAACTGGGCAGCAATGGGTTTGACAAGGTTTGCTACAAGGTTCCTTCTGACACCCAGGATATTAAGAACCATATAAGTTTATATTTCCTGAGTGTTTACCATATATCAGGCACTCTGCTAGGAATTTACATTCACCAATTCATTTGACCATGAAAACAATCATTGAGATGGCTAAGTGATTTTACACTGTTGATTTTCCAGGGTCTTCCAAGTTCACAAAGCCCCTTCCAAAGTGCTTTCAAAGGTCATAAGATTAGAAAGTGGAGGACCATCAATATGCATTCTGCTTTCTCTGACTCAAAATGACACTCTCAACTCCTGATCTGTAGATTCATTTTATTTTCAGGAAAAGCAGACTATTATACAGTGGCTTCTTTTTCCTTTCATTAATTGCCATTTTTTAGTGAATACTGGTGATATTCTCATCCCTCTACATTACTGTTTGGGGTTTTGCATTTTTCCTGGGTACTATTCTCATGAACTGACTAAGAAAATATATTCTACCAATTGAATATCCCATAATTAGTATCACCAAGGTTAATTTGTTAACATTTCTTTCTGAATGTGGTTACATGAAAATATAATTACAGCTTACTCAAAAACATGTACTTCACCTTAGCACCTTTGAATCAAGATTTTATTGGCCCTTTCATTAAAAGTCCTTTTAATAGGAATTGAATCCAGCAAAATGACACTTGCTACCATGTGCAAGATTTTCATAAGTCTATTTATTTTCCATAGCAATATTGACAATATTAACTATTTTACCATATTTTGAGATCATAATTTCTAGTAGTAATAAAATCGGAAATTTGGTTTCCTATTCATAAGCATAGGGGGACAGGTGGTATAGTGGCTTACTAGTTGGGCTGCTAATGCTAGGGTCAGCAGTTTGAAACCACCAGCTGATCTATAGAAGGAAGACAAGGTTTTCTTCTCCCCTAAAGATTTATAGTTTCAGAAATCCACAAGGGTATTTCTACTGTGTCCAATGGTGTTGCTATGTTAAAATGGATCTGATGGCAGTGAGGAATTATAAGCTTAATATGAGTTAATTCATTTACAGTGGCTACCCTCATATTATTATTATTGTAAGTCCTGTGATAGATATTTGTGTAACTAAGTGAAAAAGAACAGGGTCTAAGAACTTCATGATCACTATTAAAAATTGGGCTCATCCAATGCACAGAGAGGACCAGAGGGCCGGACCCACCACGAGACACAACACCCCTCACTGACCCACAGCACTACAGGTGACAACACTGGAGGCCCAGTGTGGGAATTGTGCCTGATCTGACCCCACCACACTATGGTGAAATGCTAAGGGTGTGCAACAGAGCATCAAAGGGTGCATAGCAATGAAGTTCCCAGGGAACACCAAAAATAGACTTTGGGGTCAGGGTGTGGAACCCCATCAGAGTAGACTGAAAAACACTCCTAAAGGTCAACAAACAGACCTGGAACTATTTATAGACTTTTCTTTTTTTGCTGTCATTCTTGTTGGGGTTTTTTTGTTGCTGTTGTTGTTTTGGCTTTTTGTTTTCTTTTGTTGTTTTGTTTTGCTCTGTCTTGCTTTTGTTCTTATTATTGTCTCTACATGGCTATCTAGACAAGATAGGCAGAATCAACAATCTGGAGAACACAACCAGACTGATGGTTCCAGGGAGATACGGGAGAAGTGGAGGTGGGGGAAAAGAAGGAGGGTGCCAACAAACCCAGGGACAAGGGCAAGGACGTCATAGTCATAGAATGCCTGGTAGGGCCTGATCAAGGGCAATGCTGCCAAAGGAAATTACTGAAACCCAAATGAAGGCCCACATGCCAGTGGGACAAGAGGAAAGTAAAAGGAAATAGAGGAAAGAACTAGGAGGCAAATAGGCATTTATAGAGGCCTAAATACAGGTATGTTGATGTGAAAATATATTTATACATAACTATAGGGAAATAGATCTATGTACATATATTTATATGTTAAATATTAAGGTAGCAGATGGACATTGGGCCTCTTCTCAAGTAATCCCTGAATGCTAGAACACTTTATTGTAATAACCTGGCATTCTGTGATGCTCACCTTCCTGACAAGATTGCTGAAGAAAAAATGGGTGCATGAACAAATGTGGTGAAGAACTGATGGTTCTCAGCTATCAAAAGAGATGGCATCCGGGGTCTGAAAGCTTGAAGATAAATGAGTGGCCATCTAGCTGAGAAGCATGAAATTCCACATGCAGGAAGCACACCAGCCTGTGCGATCATGAGGTGTTCATGTATCATGCATCAATAACCCAGAAAATAATGATATCAATGTGAATGAGGGGAATTGCAGAGTGGAAACCCAAAGCCCATCGGTAGACAATTGCACATCTCCTTACAGAAGAGTCACAAGGAAGAGTGAGCCAGTCAGGATGCACTGATGAAACATACAACTTCCCTCTAGTTCTTTCATGCTTCCTCCCCCTCCCTCACTATCATGACTCTAATTCTACCTCACAAATCCAAATAGACTAGAGCATCTACATGGGTACAGATAAGAGCTGGAAAGTCAGGGAATCCAGGACAATAAAGAGAGTAGCAATACCAGGAGGGTAAGGGAAAGGTGGGAGGAGAAAGGGGGAACTGATCACAATAATCTACATATAACCCCCTCCCAGGGGGACAGATAACAGAAAAGTGGGTAAAGGGAGACAGACACCAGTCAGTGTAAGACATGAAAGAATAACAATTTATAATTTATCAAGGGTTCATGAGGGAGGGACAGTGGGGGAGGGAGGGGAAAAATGAGGAGCCAATATTAAGGGCTCAAGTAGAAAGAAAATGTTTTGAAAATGATGGCAACAAACATAGAAATGTGCTTGACACAACGGATATAGGTATGGATGGTGATAAGAGCTGTATGAGCCCCAAATAAAATGATTAAAATATATATCTGGCCTAATGCAGATGTACACTAAATACCTAGATGCAAAATTGTCACCTAAGTTATAAATATCACTGGCTTTAGAAATAATCCTATTTCATTTAAATATATTAAATAATTTTAGTGTTTCTGTTCCAAACTTGAAGACGAAGTGAAGATGTAAAAATCTTAATGTGCATTTTGTAAACAAATTGAGTCCTTTTCACTTCGAAATGAAATGTATAGACTATTCAGTGTAGAAAGAAGGAAAATAAATTTAAATAAAGTATGGTATACTCAGAAAGTATACCATCATTTTGGAAAACAAAACTTCAAATGGAATTCATTATTCCAAAGTGGATTTGAGCTGTACTTTTTGTTAGAAATAGAAAGAGGCTTACACCATAAACCTCTTGAAGAGCTGCCAAATTAGGGTCCTAGAAGCAGGAGCCTAGAGCTGATAGCAAAGGAAATCCAATATGAGTCCGACAAAGAGAAGCTGAGGTTGACTCTGTATAAACTGTATGTGGTGGAGGCTGGGGGGAGGGAAAAGCCAACCATTTCATATTTACCAGCAGTATACTGTCAATGGTGTAAGGATGGCATCGGAGTATTTATTAGGCCCTGTAGAACAATGTGTAAGTCAGCATTTGTACCATGACCAGTAGACTTTCTCTAAGAAAAATTTTCCATTTGCAAACCTGACATCTACTTATGCTATATCATATAAGAGGAAGAAAGCCCAAAGGGCACTGCCGAAATTATGCTCACATGTGTTTATTATTTCTTTTTAATATAACCTATAAATGTTAATAGCTTCTCTGTGGGGGAATGTTATTACAATTAGCGCACTTGATTGGAAACAGGGTGCATAGATTTAGGAACAACTTCATTTTGAAAAAGCAGCAACTCCAGCTCGGCTCCATTTGAGTACTCAAGTCAAGTAAAGCTTGTAGCGATTCCCCAATTAGTAAAAAAATAAATAGCTAAGGGTCAGAGTGGACCGCAGCCTCATTTAGCCAATGCAATTGAATTACAATTTCAGGGATAGTATCAACAACAACAAAGTCCACTGTACACCCTCTCCACTGACCCTATCAAGCTCGCTGCCTTACAGTTACTACTGACACAAGGGGACCTTCCTTGTAAGACAAAGTAGAATTGCCCCAGTGAGGTTTTGAGACTGTTCTCTTTACGGAGTAGAAAAGATTGTCCTTCCCTGTGGAGCTGACGTGGAGTTAGCACCCCAAGGCATACCCACTAAATCACCACGCTCCACCCTACCAGGCAGAATCCTGCATTTCATGGGTTTCCAAGGATGCAGATTGCCACGTCTTTCATCGACGCAGTGGCTGATGGGTTCCAACCACCAATAGGTGAATGACTGAGCACTTTAACCAGTGCATAACCAGGAGCCTTTCAAGGATCTTGCTAGATGGAGAATGAAAGTAACACACCGCTCAACCAAGAAGTAATATAATCTTTGTTCCTGAGGAATTGTTTTAGGCTTCATTTCTTTTTAAAATGAACATCCAACCAAAGTGTCCTTTTTTAATCAAAGATCGTTCAAAGTCACGGCATTGGTTCAAAGTCATGGCATTTGCCAAAAAGTGAAAACATGACCTTAAAAGGAATTATGTTCCTAGGAAAATTGCAGGTAAGTTTTCCACCCCTTGGCACAAATCATGTGCTCTTAGTACTATGTGAAAAATACTGTTACCCCCAAATTTGCTTCTGTGTAAAGTGGCTCCATTGTAAAGTGACATAGGAAAGAAGAACTATTCCAGAGCGGACCTTCAAACGATCGGGGAAAACCCCAGTTCAGGGGCTGCATTTCAATGGCACATATAAGAAAGGCTTTCACAAGTGCTGTCAAAGGCATTTCTGTTCTATTAAAACAGCAGAAGGACACACGGCTTTCTGGAAATATTTCCAGCCCTTCCGCCACCAGTAGTCATACAACTTTCCAAATAAATTCCCCGGGGACTAATTTTCTTTATAAATATTACAGCCAAAGTACTTACAACATGGTCTCATAAAATACAGTTTGAAGTTCTCTAGCAAAGGAATAGTAAGTCAGCATTCCAGCAGTGAACACTTGGCAGAAAGGAGATAGATGAGAGAGAGAGAGAGAGAGAGAGAGAGAGAGAGAGAGAGAGAGAGAGAGAGAGAGAGAGAGAGAGACTGACTCCCCTCAGGAATTGTGTGAAAAATTTTGATGGGATTAAAACATGCTGCATGACATATGGTATACATACTTTAACACATATAATAGGAGAAATAAATTGGACGAAGCATCTAAGCATCAATCCCCTAACTCCCACATCTCCTCCCATCCTTTAGGGATTTATGGCTTCCAGTTTGTCATGGTAATGTAAGCATGAAAGGAACCTTCCTACCTTCTGGAATTCAACATCAGAAAGGGAGATAAAATATCACTATTATTTATCTGCATCGTTTAAGGTGCTGTTATTGTGTAGAACAGAGAGACAGACATAAATAGATAAATGCAGCAATCTCAACCAATTGGCTATTGAAACAAAATCCATTTTACTAATATTTCTTATCAGTGCTAATATTTTTTTGAGCACTCAACTAATGTAGCACTTTGGTACTTACTTGGCCCACAGAAATTTCACTCTGGATACAGCAGTGCTAACATTATAAATTGATAAACTGCAAAAAGTTTCAGAAAAACACTATGCTCTTCTTAAAGGACGGGACAAAATGAGCTTTACTCTGAATTTTTTTCAATGCATTTTTTGAGCTGTTGAGATTTGATTTTATATGCAACAAAAATGTAATCCTTTGCCTTTTCTGAATTGATTGCTCTTATATTTTCTTCAATTAGTAGCTTATAGTAGTGGGAGGGAATGAGGAAATAGAACAATTCTCCCATAATCTTCACTGTGAAGGTAATATAGAATATATATATATATATATATATATAATCACTGCCATCAAATTAATTCTGACTCATAGGGACCCTTATAGGACAGGGCAGGGCTGGCCGTGTGGGTTTCTGAACGTTACAGGAGTAGAAAGCTTCATTTTTCTCTCTCAAAGAGGCTGGTGACTTTGAACCGCAGTCCTTATGGTTAGCAGCCCAATGCATAACCACTAAGCCACTAGGACTCTGATTCACATTACTTTTGTGAATAGACTTTGAAGTCACTCAGACACTCTACAGTTTCTGCCATGTATAACAAGGATTCCAACAGTTCCCTCTTGATGGGGCCATTTTCAGGATTACATAAGGTAATACAAGCAAATAATTGGCATGGTGCCTTACATATTTTAAATTCTTCTGAATTATTAACTATCCTGATTACAAATGAACTCTGCTGAAGCAGTGAGTTATGCACTGAACTGCTAAGAGGTCAGTGATTTAAACTCATGAGTTGCTCTGGAAAAGAAAAAGGAGACTATCTACTCTCCTAAAGATTACCAGCCTGGGAAACCCTAGCTCTACTGTGTCTGATAGGATCAGTAGGAATTGGAATCAACTCTAAGTCAGTGTTTCCTTGTTTGTGTTATCTCACCACCACCACCACAATCAACATTGCCACCACCAACACTATCAACTTTGCCACCACCACCACTATCAACATTGCCAACACCACCACTATCAACATTGCCACCACCACCACTGTCAACATTGCCACCACCAGTTTCACCATTGTCATTATTTATTTCTTTATTGGTTCAAACAACGCCTCCTGGAGCTTAGCTTGATATTCAAGAAAAGACCCAGTGATGTCAAAATTGGCAAGGCCAATAGATCCTTGTGTGTCCTGACATCCTGAGAGAGGCTCTTCATCAAAGCAGAAGACATGCCCTCCCTTTCCTAAGAATCCGAACTCTCTTGTCGTTAAGTGGCATTGAGTCAGTTCTGTCTCATCGCGACTCTAAGTCCAACAGAAGGAAACCCTGCCAAGTCCCGGGCCATCCTCACAACTGTTGGCATGTTTGAGCCCATCGTGGTAGCCATTGTGCATATACATCACTTTGCAGCCTTCCTCTTTCTCAGAGACCTTCCTATTTACCACGCTTGATGTCCTTTTCCAGGAGTGGGCTTCTTCTGATAACATATCCAAAGTACCTGAGACAAAATCTCGCCATTCTGCCTTCTTAAACGGAGTAAAGTGTTTGCTCAAAAGGGCGTTTTCAATGGAGTGTTGTCTGGACCTGTGCTATCCTCCCCATCTCTGGTATTTGGGGGTCCATTGTTGCACCCACTGTGTCCATCAACCTCATGGAGGGTTCCTCTCATTTTTACTGATGTTCTTCTCAACCAAAGATGGCATTTCTAATGTAAATCTCTCCTACAATCCTCTTAGATCCATATTCACGCTTCTGTGCAGGTGGGCACCAGTGGCGGTACCTTGACAAGCTCGCTTAATTGGCCAAAGTTCAAAAATCTATCAAGTGGTAGTTAGGAATGGAATTCCCATACTGATGGCTCCCTCCAGCACACATTGTTTCCATGGCCACTTCAGAGCCATGGCTAACCAGCTCTTGCTCCATACCACCCTTGCGGTCCTTCAACCCTGAGATGTGCCTACGTATTAAACCACATGATTCTGGACCCCACATCTTTTTTTTTTCTTCAGGGGAGAGTGTGAACGTAGTCCCCCACTACCAAAAATTATGCAGTCTTGTTTCCCACATTTGGAGAAATCACAGGGGTCAGCATGAGAAAACCACCTTTGTGATCATGGTATCTTCCCTGACAGGTAAGTATGTGGATCCCACATCTTGTGTGGACTTGTTTGCAGAGGCAGCTGTATTGAAATTCAACTCACATTTCTCAAAATTCATCTGTTGGAAGAAACAAATTTCAGTCTTTCTTTCGTTCAATATTCAAGAAGCATGTATTCAGTCTTTCTTTCTTTCTTTCGTTCAATATTCAAGAAACATGTAAACATCACCACAATTAATTTCTGAACATTTTCATCACTGGAAAGAGAAACTCACAACCATTGTCAGCCATTCTCTCTCACCCCTACCTCTGCTCTGCTCCCCACCCCCCACCACATTCTCAGTCCTGGGCCAAGCACTGATCCTGAATCTACTTTCTATCTTTTGCATGTGCCTACTCAAGACAGTTCATATAAGCAGATATGTCCTCAGGAGAGACCAGTGCCTGGAGTACGACACAATGCTTGATAAAGTGGAGGGTCATCAAGAAAGAGGACGACCCATCACGAAAGGGATTGACACAGTAGCTAATCAGATTGTTGATAGGAAGTGCAATTAGAGGTCAACATTTATTAAAGCTGGGGGAAGGCGTGTGTCATTTGCACTAACATAGCTGCAGATGGTCTGTTTTAGGAAGCTAGCTTAAGAGTTATTGAAATTATTTGTAGGAACCTATTGAGGAATATCATGAAAGGATACATTAGGGCAGGATGAGATTTAATGACTTATATTGCCCAGGTGTAGCCATGAAAAATAAAATTGGATGTTTTCTTAGATAGGAATAAGAGAGAGACAAAATGGGAAAAAAATGGTGATATACAAGAAAGGCTGAAACATGGGACATTTTCTGGAAGACTGAGTATGGAAAGAGTCAAGCTCATTGTGATGGTTCATTTTGAATATTCAATCTGAGATGAGATTCCAAAATACATCAATTGGCACAAAAAGCTGAGGAATAGTCACAAATACTCAGTAAAATAGAAATGGTTGTTGCTGTTAGGAGGGGTTGAGTAGGTTCTGACCCATAGTGACCCTAGGTCCAACAGAAAGCAACACTCACTGGTTCTGTAACTAGCCCCACAAGGGTTGTTATGTTTGACCCCATTGTGTAACCACTGTATTATTCTACTGAGGATCTTCTTCTTTCTAGATGGTCCTTCACTTTTGTAGGCTTGATATCTTTCTCTAGAGACTGGTCTCTCCTGAAAAGAAGTCTGCTTATATTCACCGTGATTCAATGAATGAAGAAGAAGAGGGAGTTAAGTATATCCCAAGTAACAGTATTTCCCATTTTAAGTAAAACAGGGAATAAAGAAGTATCCTTCAACACCGGAATCGTGGGCACTAAAGGCATTGTTGGGGAAGAGTAAACATAAGGCATGTTCTCTAACACACATGGTCCACATATGCACATGCGTAAACAAATACTTTAATTTTGAAACAGGAAGAGGTTAGTTTCAGAGGGTGCCAGTCTACCACCCCTGATCACTCTGATTGTGATTACAATGAACTGTCCTGGATAAATTGGGAGAAAAACATGGAATAAAGCTCAGATTCAATGTTTTTAAGAGCAGGCTAACTGGTCTAGAAGACACTGATGGAAATTGCAAGACTGGAGGCCTTAGTCACAGTTGAGGCCTTGAACTTGCCCAACTTTCAGCCCAACAACAGACAGGTCTATAAGGTGAACAACAACACCCGAGAGGTACACACGCTTTAAACCAATCAACCACAAGAAATCACCCTCTGCCAACTATGATGCCTTCTCCAGGCACTGGTTCCCCCCGATACTAGAAAGCAATCACGTGAGACAAAGTCCCATCATTAGCCTTTCTACGTAGCATTCTAGTTATATTTTGTCCAAGACAGATTTTTTTGTTCTTTCGGCAGTCCATAATGTATTCAACATTCTTCACCTACACCATAATTCAAATGTGTCCATTCTCCTTTAGTCTTTTCTTGTCCACTGTCCACCTTACACATGCATATGAAACAACTGAAAATACTATTTTTTTTCAAGAGTACATTAGTCCTCCAAGGGACATCTTTGCTTCTGGACACCCTAACAAGGTCTTGTGCAACAAATTTGCTGAAGGCAATTTGTCCTTTGAATTTGTGACTGCTGCTTGTGTGACTGTGAATCCAGGTAAAATGAAATCCTTGGCAAATTAAATATCTTGTCCAATTATCAGGATGCTACTTATTACACCAGTTGGGAGGATTTTTATTTTCTCTTGGTTGAAGTATAATTCACACTGACCATGGTCATCTTTGATCTTCATAGCTAAGTACCAGAAGTCTTTTTGTCTTTCTACAAGCAAGACCTGCATATCGCATATCACTAATATGCCTTCCTCCCATCCTGATGGCATTTACTTGATGTAGTCTAGATTCGCAAATCATTTGTTCAGCAAATTCAACCTTGCTACACAGCTTCTCTAATTCTAAGCCACACTGTCTCCCCAAGTTCGATGTAAAAGACTGCGTCTTTGTCTGTGTACAGGTTCTGTCTGCATAGGCACAATTAAGTTTTCTAGATTTCCCATAGTCAATAAAATAGAGGTAATTTTTTCCTGATATTCTCTGCTTTCATCAAAGATATGTCTGACATCATCAATAATACCTCTCACCCCACTCCCTCTTTTAAATCCTGCTTGAATTTCTGGCAGCTACATATCAATGTACTACTGCAAACATTTTTGCATTATCTTCAGTCATATTTTACATACATGTGAGAGTAACAGTATTTTTTAAAGAATATTTGCTTTCTATTTGGATCATCTTGCTTTGGAAGGAGCACAAATACGGATCTCTTCTAATGCAGTGGCCAGATAGTTGTCTTACAAATTCTTGGCATACAGGAGAGAGCACTTCCAGTAAGGTGCCTGAGAAGGAGGTCAGGAGGCCACAACTCCTCAGCCTTCCAAGGCCTATGGGTAAGAGGCAGAAGGCAGATGGGAATCCACCCTCAGTCGTTCTTTACCCTATTCTGCCATCCAGCATTCATCCCACAACATTACTTTTCGGCTGGCTTCAATATTTCATTGCATTGGCCGCACAGAATTTAAAGACAATATTCACAAGCGTGGGGGGTTGGGAGGGAAATTAGCAGGTTACTACAAGCCAGGATTAGGAAAAATCTTTTGTCAACAGGAATGCCTCTAAACAGTGAGTAGCCCATTCTCACTCTCTGGCTCTTATCCTGTCCAACACGTGGTCTCTTTGCTTCTCCCACAGCTTGGGTTCACAGTCACATAGTCTCAGTGCTGCTCCTGGGCTCTGCTCCTGTTTCCCTTTGCTCTACACCCTTGTCTTCCTGACCTGGTCTCTGGTGCTTCTGGTCTATGCCTCTATCACTTTAGGCAGGGATCTCAATTGTGTTCTTCAAGGCGCTCTTCTTCCTTGAGGGGCCAAGGAAATCTCTCCTGGCTGCTTCTGAGACAGTTCTCTTATAACCAAGGAAATGGCAATGGCATGCGACCACTTCCCTCTATCAGTGTTTCACACACATTATTTGTGTAGTTTCACCTAATCATTGGATGGGAATTAGAGAGCCATGGATCAGAGCGCCTGTGTTGAAATGATTCAAATGTTTTCCATCAATCCCTGGAGTTTTGTTTTTGCCGATGCCTTCAGTGCAACTTAAACTTCTTTCAATACCATTGGTTCTTGATCATGGTTTAACTCCTGAAACAGTAGAATATCACTTCTTTTTGGTACAATGTCTCTATTCCTTCCGTTTTCTTTGGATGTTTCCTGTGTTGTTCAATATTCTGCCCATAGAATCCTTCCATTACACAACTTGAGGTGCTTTTTTTTTTTTTCCTTCAATTCTTTCAACCTTGAGAAATGCCAAGTATGTTTTTCATGGTTAGGTTTCTAAGTTCAGGTCTTTCGTTTTGTGGAGATCAACGCTTTTGGCTTCGTCATTTATTTCATTCTATGTGCTCCTCTACATTGAAGAGCAAGTTGAGAGTCTCTGCTGACATCTGGTTTCAGGCTCTTTCCTCAGTTATGCCTTTTGAGATTAAAATGTTCTTTGCATCTTTCTGGCTCCACAGCAGCATAATCTCTTGACTCCTATCCCTGTCAAGCTGCCAGCATCGATTTTTTCTGTGTGTCAAGGTGACTTTGGAATGACTCAACCGGCATGTGTATGATTACTTTGCCTCCACTCAAGTGTTTGCAATTGCTCTCCTTGAACTGGAAATGTTCGTGCTTCCATAAATAGAGTCTTAGAACCCTCCCAGAGTTTTCAAACATTTTCAACTGCCGCCTCTTTCTCCCCTTTCTCTTCTTCATTCCTCTCCACTCTGCTTACCTATTCTGTTCTCCCTTCTTTCTCACACACATAAACACATTTACATATACATATGCACACACACAAATATATAGAGTCACTATGTATAGATACATCTGTATATGGGTGTGTGTGTGTGTGTGTGTGTGTGTGCACCACCCCCACCCCAGAAACATGCTTTTGGACAAACAGGAAAACAGGGAATGTTACTAAGGTTTGGCAGATGTGGTGGAGCTAAAATTCCAAACCTGGGTCTAGAAGAAGCAAGGCCTTATCCTCCCTGCGCTTGTCCCCCCTCCCCACACATACCATCCCAGGTTCCTTCCTCCAGCTGCCCCTGTTTCTCGGGATACAGCTCCAAGAACTTATAACCAGGGTCCTCTAGGGATACAGCCTGGGGTAGAGAGCAGAGCCCAGGGCTGATGAGCAGGTTCCTCATAGCAAGGGATCTGAGGACTTGAAGATGCTAGTCCCTGGCCAGGTTAAACTGGGGAGACACTTCTGTCCCTCAGAATAGAATAAGCTTTGCTTTGTGTGGTAGGGAAAATGGGGCTTGTGACTCTAAGTAGGATCTGAAGAGGCTGAATGAACTTCTCTTTTTCCCAAAGCTCCCTCAGAGGTGTCTTTGAGATATCCTCCTTTAGACATGGACTTTCTCCACACCTTGACTCCAATGACTTTGGTTAACGTGTCTCGAGAAGCCTATACTCTAGTTTGGAATAGTATGATAATTGCTTTATACAAGATGCTGCCAGATAGAATATCATATCCATAAATATAAATCATAAACATAAATTTTGGTACGAATAGATTAGAGTTCAAGAGATGGGGCATTGGTTCTGTTTCCTCCTTATTTACTGAGAGTATCTTCATACTCTGTCTCTGTTGTTGTTAGGTTCCCCTGAGTCACCTATGACTCTGAGAGACTAAGCACAGCAGAGAGAAGCGCAGTATGGCTCCGCACCATCCTCGCAATTGGTGTCACGGTTCAGCCCATTGCTGCAGCCATGGTGTCAGTCCCTCTGCTGGAGGGTCTTCCTCCCCTTCACTGCTTCTCTACTTTACCACGCATGATGTCTGTCTTGGGGACTGGTCTCTCTGACAACATGTCCAAAATATATAAGACGAAGTCTTGTCATCCTTGCCACAAAGGAGCACCCTGTCTGTACTTCTTTCATGACAAATGTGTGCATCCTTTTAGCCGTTCATGGGACTGTCAATGGATTCATCTTCGCTGTTCTGTATTCAGTGCCCAGCTTTCACATGCAGAGGAGGCGATGGAAAATATCAAGCCTTGAGTCAGGGGCACCTTCATCTTTAAGTAACATCCTTGCTTATTAATGCTCTTAAAACATTCTGTGCAGCAGATTTACCTAATGCAACACATCCTTTGATATCTTGACTACTGGTTCTCTGAGCATCAATTATAGATCCAAGCAAGCGAAAATTCTTGACAACTTCAATCATTTTTTTCCATTTGTCATGATGTTACCTATTGGTCCAACTGTGAGGATTTTGGCCTTCCTTACGTTGAGTCATAATTCATACTGAAGGCCGAAATCCTTGAACTTAGAAGGAATTTTTTTTTCACTAAAACTTTGCAATTTCTTTTCTTGTATCACTTTTCTCATGGTAAACTGGATACATGCTTATCAACATAGACCTATTTCCTCTTCCTGTCCTTTTATATCTGATTATATTTTTTCATTGTACATGAGATTTCCTCAACCCATCTACCTTTCAGCATTAATCAAACTCCTACTTGCTGTCTGTCTAAATTATTTCTGTAAGTTAATTCTCATGATAGCATAACTTCAACAGGTTCTTACCATCCATATATTGTTCACCCCAAAGTTTGCCATTTCTCATGACCCCTAAACCTTAGGTCTATTTTCCTCTATGTTCGGACTTTCACCTAGGGTTGTTTTTCAGTGCCACCCCCCTGAGTCTGGATACATCGACAACCCCATGACAAAGTAGACCTAGGCCAAATGAACAGATTCTGCAGATCTCTGTTTCGGTTGTAATCGTCCAAAAGGTCCTTGTGGCGTGTGGCACCACCATGGTTCTAGAGCACCAATGCCTGATGACAATCCTAGCTGATCTCATGCAGAATGTCCAGTCATCTCTTTTCTGGTCTCCTGACAGGAGCCACCTGTTATACTCCGTAGGAGGTGATACACTCCAAGTATCAAAGTCTACCGAACAATGCTATCAGTTAACAACTCAGACTTCAATGGTTCACTCCCTTTCCTCCCTTGTAAAATGCATATACTGATACCAAATACATAGGGTTGTTGTGCTGATGAACGGAGCATTTTGTATAAAAAGCTTGGATTGGTTCCAGCCACACTGTAAACACTGGATAATAAAGGTATTGTAGTTATTTGTGGTGTCATGATTACGTGTTCAGCTGTGAGCTGCATGGTCTGAGCTTCCAAAGCATCAGCAGCAAATCAGGAGAAAGAGTAGGCGCCCTACTCTCATAAACAGTCTCAGAAGTCCACAAGGGGTCGCTATGAGTCAGTATTGACCTGATGGCAGTGACGTGTCTTTGGATTATTCTTAACATATTCCCCAAAACCACTTATCTTTCATCCTCATAGCTTTAAATCATTTTGCTTTAATCCGGCTCTCTCTTCTGTTATATTATATCTTAATATAACATATATTATATTTATGATAGTATATTATAAACCAATATATTATTTTTATTACGACTTTACTTTAGGGGATTTTAAATTTTCATGCTTAACTCACTATCCTTTTTAGAATGCAAACACAGAAAATGGTTGAAATCAGACTACATTATTTTTAACATGACTGCTTACAATTATGTGGGCAATATTATTATTATTATCATATCTTTATAAAACTACAGCTTTTAATATTTCTTATTGATTTTATGCACTTTTATAAATATTAGGTGATTAGTAACTGTCTTAGGCATGCTAGTCTATTTATCTATTGTGTGTGTGTTCCAGAGATGTATGTTTTCTTGGCTGATGGATAGTAATGGACATTTAAAAAATTAAGTTATGATTTTAATAGTGTAAAATATAGCTTATGTAGGTGATTATGGTGTATTTTAAGTTAAAATGTTCCCACACAGGAGAAAGCATTTACAGATTGATAGGAAACTGCATTAATCCCCATTTATGAGTTTGCAAAATTATTTAGAAAAATGGCAGCAAGTGTAAAGACATAATCAATACACAAAGTGATGCAAGTTTCATTTTGGTAATGAAGGGTTTAATATGTGTTTTCCATGAAATAAACCAACAAACAATGGATTCATTCTCTTGAAACTTGAGATTGAAAAATATATATCACATATAAGGCAACTCATGAAATGTCAATAGGGCAATGGGCATTTGGAAAATGACAAAAGACTTTTCTCATTTAAACTAGAAGGAATCAATGTGTATCAAAAGTGTGGAAATTCCTTTAGTCAATATTGAAGAATTGAAAAAAATAGGATAGAAATAAAAAGGTATGCTTGGTTAACAAAGAAGTAAAGTAAGGTTAAGAACTGTGAAACAATATATAAATAGTTTATTTTTATAACTGAAAAGTTTTATAATTTATTTATATTTCTGTTTATTATTTTAAATACACTTTTATCTAACAAGTCAAATACAATGTTAATTCTCCTTTATGCACTCAAATCCAAACTCACTGCCTTCCTGTCCATTCTGACTCATAGTGACCCTGTAAGACAGGGTAGAACTGCCCCTGTGAGATTTAAAAGACTAACACTTTAGTAGGATGCCTTGCCTTTCACCCTCGGAGTAGCTGGTATTTCTAACTGCTGACCTTGCAGTTAGTAGGGCAATATTTAACCCACTAAGCCATTAGGGCTCATTTTAAATCCCAGGACACTCTAAGAGAAAGCTGGTGATCAACTATAGCAGACCTATTAGCTCTCTTGTACACTCTTCTTCCTTCCATCTCATCTCTCCAGCTTTCATGTTGAACATGAACCACTGAATACATGTTGAAACACGTTTCATCCCAGAGTTATCAAAGGCAGACGTGGTCTGTGCCACAGCCACCACCCTACCACTCCCAGCTCATCTTCTCGCATTTTCCCACAGCTCCTTGCTGTTCCTTAACCACAAAAACTATGCTTTACCTCGGAACCCTTCCGTGTCCTGCTTGTAATTTTCTGTTTTCCATGTCACTTGCCCTTTGACCTCCTTTAGACTTTCTCTGTGGTCAATTTATCAGAGAGGCTGATTTACATTAGTTACAGTGATAATAGTTACATGTATGTGTCAACATATGAAAATAGCTACAATGTTCATCTATTGTATAGTGATATCTTTCCTACCAACCCATGTCCTATATTCTTACCCTTCAATATATATTTCTTTTTCTCAAACACATTACTACCAGAACTGAAAGTTCTACTAGAGTTAGAACTCTTTTTTTAGGTTGATTTCTTTGAACTGTCTAGAACATTGCCTGATACACAGAAAGCGTTCACAGAATATGTTTTGCATGTGAGGATAAATAAATGCTTAAGTTTAAAAGTGCAAGATGTAGACAAATGCATCATTTACCTGGATGGCAACCTTTAAGCTAGAACTATGTAAATTCAAAAACGTTATTGTTCTTTGAGCTTTGCCTTTCAAGATACAAGTTAGCATCAACATGATTGAAAAATAGAGGTTTATAAAACCCAGGTTAATTTGTGCCCATCCTATTTCAACTTAATTCACAGTCCCTCTCACTTCTACTTTCCTAAACTTTTCATCATTCCTGAAAAGAAATGATCCAAAATAAATGTTTCCTGGTGCTGAATTAGCATGACTTCTAGGAAAAATAATGCACTCCTCACAAGCAAGATGGGATTGAGGTGGCTAAAACCAAGCCAAGTGCCAGGTATAAGAAAGTGATTTTCATTAAAAGGCTTGCTTTGTCTGTTGGGGGATTTTGGAGTTCTAAGATTCCATAATAACATTATCTGTTATAGGAGATTAGGCAAGCAAGCATCAATTCAACTGCTGGACAACAGCCAACCAACCACTGCTGACACAAATAGGAGTATACTTGAAGGAATCCGAGAAAGCCCCTGGACTTCATCCTGGTGTAAAGATTCTTATTCTCTGTGTGGATGTGATACAATGAAGAAAAACAAAAGTTCATATTCGAGACACCATGTAACAAAAGGTATAAATAAGCAAGGCTTAAGAGGCTAAAAGGGAAGAGGAGATGGCCTCCAGTCTTATTTGAAGAGCAACCAGCTTCAAACTTGAGCTTCAGCTGCTAAAAGGTTCTGTGAAACCTCAGCAGAATGCCGTTCCCAGTGCTTCAGTGCATTCCCTTTCTGAAATTCTATCAGCAGGTCAGAGTTTAAGGTTTTCTTCAGAGTTTCCAAAATGATTAAACAGAAAACAATACCCATCTGACTCTCATTCATTTGGATCTCAGGAGGAAGCTCATCAAATATCTTTAATCACTTAGCTAAATTTTGTTGTTGTTAAAAGTCTTAGTTTATCCTAGGAGGAAGATTATGCATTGAACTGCTAATCACAAGATCAGTGGTTCACATCCACCAAGCGCTCTGCCTGAGAAAGATGAGGCTGTCTTCTCCAGTAAAGTTTCCCTGTGTCAGAAAACCCACGGGGCAGTTCTTCTCTGTCCCATAGAGTCACTATAAATTGGTGATGAGATGCCAAGGCAGTGAGGCATGTTGTTATTGTCTTGTTCCTATTTTTTTAATTGTGGTTTTCTTTCTTACTCCCTTTAGCGCAGTGGTTCTCAACCTTCCTAAGACTGCAACCCTTTAATACAGTTCCTCATGTTGTGTTGACCCCGCAACCATAAAAATATTTCCGTTTCTATTTCATAACTGTCAATTTGCTACTGTGATGAATCGGGCAACCCCTGTGAAAGGATCATTCAGCCCCCAAGGCAGTCACGACCCATAGCTTGAGAACCGCTCTTTTAGGACTTCTTTTTCCTTAAGTGGCACTGTAAAAGTAAGGGGCAATTTTGGCAATGTGATAAAACCCAACGAAAGAGATGAATGTGATCTCCCAAGTAAATAGGGCATAGACTGAAGTATCCCCCCACCACCTCAACCAAAGAAACAATCCAGACTCACTGCCATGAAGTCAATGGTGACTCCATGACCCTACAGGAGAAAGGACCTGTGCCCCATTGGGTGTCCAAGACTGTCAACCTTTATGGAATCAGAAAGCTTTATCTTTCTCCCTCAAAGTGGCTGGTAGTTTCAAACTGGTGAACTTGAAGATAGCAGCCCAATGAGTAGAGACCATTGGACCAGCAGTTCTGATGCACAACTACAAATCTAAGTTATGTGAACTTGGGCATCCCTTTCTGAATTATGATGTGACATAAAATCACTTGAGCAATAAGGAAAGAGACGCCATAAAAAAGAGTGTGTAAAACGCCCTATGCAATATTTTACATTACCAATTAAAACATTTTAATGTAAATTGACTCCTTAATAGAAATTCTTCTCTCTTTCTCACATGTTTTTCTTATTTCACTGTTTTGGCCATTGGTATCTTAGGTTATACACAGTTTCAAATCTATCACTCAGCATTAGTGAAGAAAACTAGGTCAATGGGGCCTTCTAATTTTAACTAAAATAGTCTCTCATATTCATATAAGATTTTTACTTGTTCTGCATGCTTTTCATACTCTGAAATTCATTTTCACTACTCTTATCTCTAGTTGCTATAAGGGATACATATTTTGATCTTCATTGTAATGAACACAGAATCTAATTCTGATTCATATATTGCTTAATAATTGGAAAGTGGTTAAGTAACAGACTCTGATATAAAAAAATTAAAAGGTAGCATAGAGTGCTGCCAGTGTTAATGGGATGTAAACGAGATACTGTAATGGATTATTGCATTTCTGGGTCACAATATCCTCTCCATAATCATTTAAGAATATTAATCAGGCAAAAACTACAAAATGGTCTCAGCTTGATGTCAAAATATCTGTGAACATTTTTTTCTGCTTCTTGGATAATGTTCAAGATGACCAGATCCCTCGTAAAGTGAAATGCATAGTTCCCCAAAACTTGTTCTTATTTTCCTCCAATCTTGTTAGTTTTTAGAGGTTTTTTTTTTGGGGGGGGTTATGTTTATGCGTGTGTGTGTGTGAAAAGACCATACAAGAAGTAAACAAAATGCACTTTTATACATCAAAAAGTAAGTCTACTTTCAACTCTAGCCCTTCAGCCAAACAACCCTTCTTTCTAGAGGCAACCCCCTTACTAAGTCCTAGTACCCACAGACCAAAGGTGTTATGTAGCTATAAAAATGTGCGCTTATGTGTGTGTTCTCTGCTCCAAGAGGAAGTTCCTATAAATAAATAAAATACATAGAGCAGAACCATATTACGATAGTTTTTCTTTTAATGGGTAACTTTTCAATATCTTTACATGTTATTATATTTAGAATTTCCCCTCTCTCATAAATGAATGGTAGCCATTGTTAGGTTGATCCATAATTTTCTTAATCAGTCCCCTATCGATTGGGCCTCATGTTCTATGTAATTAAAACATCAATGAATCTGTATGTACATATACACATATACATAAGCAAATGTGTGCCACTTGACACATGATCAGTAAGAAAAACTCCAGAACTGCTGTATCAGTGTGTGTCATATTAGAATTTATGAATATTGTCAAGTGTTTCTGCATCTGTGCTTTATTGATTCCATTCACAGGAGTAGTGGGTCAGCTGATTTTCCATAGTATCCTCTATGAATTTGTTTGACCTGATGTAAAAAGCATGCTTATTTACATTTAGTTATTATTAAAAAGTTCAATATGTTTTCATATATTTCAAAGTGAAACTATCATATTATTGGGTCTGTTACACAGGTTGCAGAAAACTATTTGTGTCTTTCTATTTTCTTTCTTTTATTAACACAGAGTAGATTTGAAGCATCTAGAACTGGGACCTCTTTGGAAATCCACCCCATTTCTCAACTTTTGCACAATCACAGAACCTACAAGATTAAACATAAGGAATAATAAAGAAGTCTTCAAATGAAATAGAAAGCTCCAAGGGCCCTCATGGGTTCCACGGAGCACTGGCCTCTAGTCGGTAGAACTGGCCTGTGAGTTCCGGAGACTGTGACTCTTCACTGGAGTAGAAGGGAGGAGCAAGCCCCTCCTTCTCCTGTGGAGCTGCTGGTGGTTTCCAACTACTGACCTGTTGGAATGCATGCCCATGAGTCACCACTATGCCACTGGGGTGCCTCAAAAGAGCCCCTCGAAGAGGACCTTTTAAATTCCTCCTCCTAGTTCTACGAAAGCCATTCATTTTCCCTTCTCCCCAAATATTTCACTTTCAATAAGGGCAACTTTTCACTCTCATTGACCCTGTTTTGCAGTTCTTTCTTGGTTACTGATTTCTCTTTCCTATCCCCCTACTCCACCCAGGAGGGGACTGTGCTGCCCTTACTGTCTTGGAGTCCTGTCCCTGTGGCCAGGTGAGTGCAGTATCAATGGTGTAAATGTCCCTGAAATCATTACATTCGATTGAATTTGCTGCTGCTTCTTTGTTTCCTATGTCTTCAATCAAACTAAATGAACTAGATGAAAAAATAAACACCCCTGTTTGGTTTCTTAAGCCTTTTACCAAACACAGTTGTGTGCTCCGTGAAAAACAAGATGCAGACATGCAGCTGGGGCATGAATATATCAGCGATGGTTGATTTGTCCTTTCCTGTTTAAACTAAGAAACGATTATTTTCCCACATGCTTGGGACAGAGATCTTTTTCTACCTTTCAGTCCATGTACAGTAGAAACAGCTTGTCAAATTACATTTTGCATTTGCCTATCCTATAGATTGCAATGAGCCTATATGGACATGTGTGTGTAAACACACTCCACTTTCACCTTACTGAGGCCATATTTTCAGAATGCATAAACTTTGGAAAAAGCTCTAAATGTCAAAGTCATTGAGGTCAAGGAAGGGGGAACTACAAAGCTATGCTTGTTATAGTCCTTGTGAATCCAAAAGCAAGCCAATGACATAGGAGACAAAAGCACCAAAATAGTGCGCTAAGTAGTGTGAATTTGGCTTCCCATCGAAAGTCAGGATATTGCCGGATGGATTGAAAATCTCCACATCAACTATCCATAAACATTGTTTTTGTTTTATAGAAAAGTTGGAACAATGACAGGAGACAGAAGAGAGAAAACAAGAAAACGAGGGACCAGGAAACAATTCAGTGGAAATCATTCATAGCAGACATGCTATAGGTTATGAAAAACAGGTGCAGTTAGCAAGCCCCAGTCCTCTCATCAATGGCCAAGGCAGCATGGCAGTGGTGATTTGAAAATATGAGTAGGAGGCTGGAGAGAAGGACAAGTGCAGCAATCATGGCGGGAGCAGGGTGTATCTCATCACGGTGTAGCTGGAGACATATAACACCTCTCTGGTCTATGGGAACAGAGTCCAAGTGTGGATAATGCTGAGATGGGAAAGACCTCATGGGAGGCAATTAGCAACTTTCATTTATCTCATTTAGTTTTCCGTGAAACATTGATGTGCTTGCTAAAGGCAACTTGTACTGGTCCACAGCTTAAGTACTGGAAGGGATATTAAGAAGTTTGATTCTCTCCTTGTACCGAAATCACAACACGGGGCGATCAGATCTAACAAGCAAAAGCATCATGATGAATCACTAAGAGAGAAAGGGGAATTTACATTTGAGGTAGTCAATACATCATGGCAAGAAATGCAGTGTTGTAGCCCCTTATATGTGTGAAAATGTCTATGAAGGTGTTCTCATCTTCATATCTAATTACAGCTTGTTAGGATCCAACTGTATTTTGAGATGTCACTGCTGTGGTTACTTGTCAGTTGCTGTAGAATCTGAACCAAACCATGGTGACACCATGTTGGCAGAATAGACCCATCCTCTAGGGTGGTAAAGGCTGTGAACTACTGGAAATAGATTGCCAGCCCTTTTACCCATGGGCCTCAAGGGGAACTGGAATCACTGAGCTTGGTTACTTGGTTAATTGTTGGCCCCATGCATGGAGGAGCTTCAATAATTAGAATACTCAAGTAACTCGTTTTCCATGGAATCTATATAAAGGAAAGTATATTGCTTGCACAGATGTAGTTAATGGAAATACATATTCTTAACCCATAAGATATGAATGCAATGACATTTCAAACTCAAAAAAATCACCATCATCATCACTGTTCAACAGTTTTGTCAATATGCTTATTTGCTGTTAAACATTGACTTCTGCAATTTTATGCCAGCTTTGATTTAGGGATGAGAAATCAGAGCCTTCATTTTTTCAACAGAAATAACATAAAATCTCCTTTACATCATTTAAATCATTTCTGAGGTGAACAGTAAGCTCCAGATTGGGCAATTCCTTGCATCAAAATGCTATTAACATCCAAAGAACCATCTTCTCGGTGAATTTAAAATAGCCAAGAACCAATTCCTACCCCCATTTTTTAATAAATGGTTACTCTGTTCAAGTGCTTGAGATTAAGGTTTGCAAGCCCTAAAAGACTATGTAAAATTGCTTTCTAATTTATTTCACTTTCTGTGTCAAAGATTCACCAGACAGATCCCTGAGATGTCATATTTCAGTGCAAAGTCACTCTTGCATTGGTTTCTATGGCAGCCAATTGCAAAAATTTTAATGCAGCTATCAACTATCTATCCAAGTGTTGACTGCAAGAATCAGTGTCAGGTAGATGATATTTGTCTTGACAAGTTTCTATCTATATAATACATATCGAGCTACAACTCTTCAGCTGTGAGTCACCACAAGACCAGAAATAAACCGATAAGAAGGAGATAAAGGAATTACTCAATGCTTATGGGCATATGCATGGGAAAGGCAAGAGCCCGTGAGGTAGAAGACTATTTCATTATTCAAGATATATTAAAGGGGCAAGGAGAAACCCTTCGTCTTCCCAGGTTGTCATTCAGTAAGTGCAAAAAAAAATACCTTATTTGTGAAAGTAGAGAGGCTCAGTCCAGTTCCCAAACAAGTACTTGAAACAGAGGAGCCTCTGGGTCATATGGAAAGGGTTTTCAAGATAGACCAGCAGCAACATTGGATAAATGGGGAATCAAAGAGAAAAGCAAGGAAGATAAAAAAAAAATCCCTGCTACTTTCGAAATAAAGATCATGCAGTTAGAAAGTTAGTTGCACATCTCCATGTTTGTCCATTCTATCACTCAGGCCCCTAACATATTTGGCAATATCCTAGTCTTAATTTTAATCAGCAGGTCAAACGTGATTAGAACGTTTGCAGAGGAACTGCCGGGATTCTCCCAGTACCACGGTGAGGACTCCTGGTCCCTATCAGGTCTTGGCAAAGGAAACCAAGGAGGATTCTTGTCAAGCACTCAGCTATAAAAACTCAGTGGGGCCTTTCCTTGGGACACGGTTATTAGACTCAAAGCAGAGTTATTGGTGTTAAAAATAAATGAAATGATACATGCAAGGAACTTGGTACAAAGTGTAGCCCATGTAAAATATATAATACTTAATAACGGTTGTTAATGCTGTTTATTAGGCTTAGACTTATGCTATTTTTGTAACACTGGCTTTCATGTAAATTTGCATTATGTTCTGAAACCCCATGACAGCAGATACAGTCCTGTTCTTATAGTAGATGCTCAATTCCGCCTTCTCAACTCAGAGGTCAAAGTTGACCACCTATGTTAAAGGTACAACTTAAAAACAATTCATCCCACATGCATGTAATACTGAAAAATTCAGCTCCCACTAGGTTCAAATTGTACATTTACTCATTATTAAAAGTATAATATTGGGTACAGGTCTTCCATAAATTAGGAGCAGATGAACTATCTCATAGGGATGTTGGGAGTCTTAAACCAGGTAGTCAGACTATATGAGCAAAGCACATAGAATGGTACCTGGCACCTGCTAAGCACTACTGCAATCTTAACAATTATTAAAGTGTGGGAATGAGGTTGAAAACGATCAATATGTAACCCCAAACCTCTTGACTTCTGCATCACAATATAAAACTCAAGGCAGACGGTAGATGAAGGGGGATGAACAGATCCAGTCTCAAGTTCGACTCAAAAACTACAGAGCCATGTAACTTTGGGTGAGTCATATAGCCTGTCTGTTGGCATGTTCTCTTCAGTTGAATGTGACCGGAGGATGGATAGTTTGTATGTGGCACATCTGTACTATGATGATAGACTGGTTTTTGCTTCATATTTGGTGTCATATATCTTCCCCGAAGAGTGCAGGATTCCATTGTGTAGTCAACTTGCTTGCATCCAGTCTGTTCCACACAACACAGCAGAACTATACTAAAACATTCTACCTTTCTTCCCTTTTTGAGGTCCTTTCCCATTTTCTATGGCCATTAGAATTAAACTGAAAAAAATAATCAAGTAGTCAAACATGTACAAAGGTGGCCTTTTAAACTCTTGGGACTTCTGTGACTTCTCTGTCTCCAAACCGAATGTGGCAAGGATTTTTCCACATCGCATCTCTTTGCTATAGTTCCCTTTTGGGTCCCCTCCTTTCTCTGATGAGTCACCACAGAAAATGTGGACCAAGTAGTGGGCTACCAAGACGGGATACAACATGACGTCATAGACACAGAACCACAGTGACAATTTTACCGACACTGAATTTGAAGTTGAGGGAAATTGGGCAAAAACAAAGTCTGTTAACTTGTTCAAGAGGACAGAGCTCATTAGAGAGTCAGGGATACCAGCAAGTCTCTGGGCTGTTCTAAGTCTACACCGTTTCCCACTGTAGCGTAGTGGGGAAAATGTTCAGGTCAACCCAAATGGGGGTTTCCCTAAATAAATTTCTTCTCTCCTCCAATGACATTATACAGTGTGTTGACCTTTAAACTATACAGTTCTGTATCTTATCTATCTTAGGGAACTCTCTTTTTCATAGGAATAATGTAAAACTATCAGAACTTTCTACCTTAATATGCAATTGTTCCCACCACTGTACCCACTCTACGCAACAACATCAAAGACATTCTGAATGAGAGAGTGATTTTTGAGAGCTTGTTTCTAATCCTTCAATTTAGGAAATTATCATAGGGCTTGAAGAATAGTATGGTTCGGCAGAATGCTCGGGGAAAACGTTTCCTTTGGGGACTATAGCGTCAAGGAGACATGATAAATGTTTAGTAACTCGCAGTAAAACATTTGGATATGTTAACCATTTTCAGCCTTCTTTCTCTGCAGAATCTGAATGCATTGTCTGTGATTTTTATCTCTATATGAGAGTCATTGATAATTACTTTTGATTGAGGAAATTTTCTTGATCCTGCACTCAAATTTCAGGAATTGTTTAACAGGTTCTAGTGCTCAAACTGGAGCCCTGGTGTCATAGTGGTTACACATTGAGCTATTCACAGCAAGGTCAGCAGTTCAAAACCACCAACTGCTCCATGGAAGAAAGATGAGGCTTTCTACTCCCGCCCATAAACAGTTGCAATCACTGAAACCCACAGGTGCAGTTCTTCCCTGGCCTCCGTGTCAGAAACCACGTGATGGCCGGGAGGGTGTGGTCGAATGAATGCAGGCCCCTCTGTCTCAGACCTCAACATTCTGTCTCACAGATGACATGCCCCCAATCACATCGACCCTCTGTGGCTGATGCTGTGCCTGCCAACAGGCCTATTGGTTACTAGAGGTGCCTCAGGTTCATGAGGAACAGTGTAAATCACTGCAGATATCACTAAACGGATGTGCCCATCTTCCCAAATATACTGGATGGCCATGCTAGGGAGGTAGAAATGGAGGCAAGTCAGAAGCACAGGGAACATGTGAAAGGCTGTTCTTTAGGATGACAGGAGGACTCCTGGCTGGATACAGGATGGAGTGAATAGTTAAGAAACAGCATATGAAAAGGAATTACGCTTTGCCAGGTTGCAGGAAATCAATTTTGCACAATGACAAAAGCTTGTCAATATTGCTCTAGGTTACAGGCCTGTGGAGCCAAAGCAAAAGTAATGGTGGTGACAGCAGAATAGTTATAAACGTTGAAAACAGTGAGGAAAAGATGTTTTAAAAGCACTGTATTTTCTCAAACAAAACTCTCAACCCAAACTCTCTGTACAATGCCCACTGGCTGCTATAAAAATCACTGTTAATATTTAGATGGGAAACACTAGCTGAGAGATAAGAAAGGCCAGTTATAAATTCTGTCATTATCATTCCGCTTGAGAAAAACAGAAGCAGGTGTGTCAGTCTGTGTCTAATATTCTTGAGCAATAGGGATCTACTGTGCTGTGGAAACACAGCTTGTTGCCAAACCGGGCCCTGTGTGTTGGTCCTTCTCTCCATTCCCAACACTAACGAAGGCGCTGTATCATAGCTACCGACTTCACTCAGCTGCTCCCGGATCCCACTACCCCCCAGCCCCGTCTCTCCAGACCTTTCTATTGTGCCAACACACAGAGAAACGAATGATGAC
Organism: Tenrec ecaudatus; assembly: GCF_050624435.1. Classification (NCBI taxonomy): domain Eukaryota; kingdom Metazoa; phylum Chordata; class Mammalia; order Afrosoricida; family Tenrecidae; genus Tenrec; species Tenrec ecaudatus. Next base: position 28,511,591 of record NC_134548.1, on the reverse strand, counting down.
ATTCTTTTGCCGTCTGCCTTTGAAACTTGCCATCAAATTATTCTCTGCCTCTCCACACACCTCTCTTCTCCCCACACTCTTGTCACCGACTGCTCCACTCTCTTCAGTGTTTCTGTACTGCTTATTTGGAAACACAGAGTCATGGGATCTACTGAGCGTGTATTCTCTATGAAGCAGAACTACCCATCACCAGGATAACACACTTGTTCCACGATCAAATCCAGAAGAGATGTTCGAAAGATGGCATAGGGTTGCAGATGAGAATAAGTAGAACCTGTAACCTGTCACTGGTAGAAGTTACTACACTGGAACAATTTTAAGTGGAGAACTTGCAATTCAAACCCAAGTGATATATTTTAATAAAAGGATGTTTTCATTGAGGGCTTTTTGAGGGGGTGCCGTGCTCTGAGCACAGAGTAAGACACCCTGTTTTATAATTGGAGCGCCACTTTGACACATCTAGGTACGCTCAGATCAAGACTTTGAGCATTTCCCAGCTAAGAACATTCATTATGTGTGCAGCTGTTTAATGATTGGCTGTTGTAGCTAATTAACACTCTTTTCCCATTAGCAGAGCCTAGGGTGTCTGTAAACCTGTGTCTTCAGTGCAATAGGAATGAGTGCTTTTTGGCAAAACTGGCAGAACTCTGTCTGGCCAGCTACTGTTGGTTTATTAAATAAGCAGCAATTCTAAATTAGGTTATGCTGGTTTTGACAGTTTCTGCAAACTGACATTTTCATTTGCTCAGTTTCTTGTAACAACCCATCATGCAGATATATTACTTGTTGAAACCTCATAAAAACCCTGTTTTTCTCTGGGCTGTGAACATGAATTTCTAATGAACTTGGCTCTAGGTGAAAGGCAAGTTCTAACCCACTACTGCAAGGGAGGGTTTTATTTTGCTGAATACCAATTTCATAATATCAATGCCATACAGACGTCCTTATTTCTAGTGTTGAATATATAAGGTAGTGGGATTGTGACCATGAACTGGAAAAAAAATCAGGCAAAAGATAAATATCCAAAGAGAGTTTAATTTCGGAGGCTTGCACACGGAGCTTATCTTTTTGGTTCAAGTCAGTGATGGCTAGCACAGGAGGCCCTCAATCAAACAAACCGGAATAGAGCTCAGCCATCTTGCCAACAATCTCACAGCATGACTGGTCCCTCCATTTCAACCCAAAGCAACGTCAGAGAGAAATGTAACTATACACCTTGAAGCTTGCAAATGGAATGGTGCTTGAAATTTTTGAAAGACGGGCAACATCCACAAAGCAGTTTTATTTCAATTAAGCCTTCTGATTATTTCCCCACGGTGTAGTATTACCAAGTCTCCACGTCGAAGCATGGTTTATTAGAATAGAGTGACCCAAGCAGTGAAACATGAGGACATTCTGAGTCTGGGTTCGTTACAGAAGAGTAGACAAATGATCAGACCAACACTTCTTGTGGCGTGTCCGGCTGTTTGGTGCTGCTTAAACACATCAATTGGGTACAGAAATCTTGCTTCTCAACCTTATGCTCAATGAGGCACCAGGAATGATTCACCAATTGACTTTGAAATGGAATCTCTTGGGAAATTGACTGACTATATAGCATAGCTTCAGCCAAACCTCTCTGAGAGAAGAGACAGCCAATTTACATATCTACATTAGTTCATTAATGTAGGACATACCTAGGACATTCGCATGTGATGGCATGTGGGACCCATTAAAATCATTATATTTGCCTTTTTCGTGAATTGCATGTACCTGCTATTGGCAGGACATAAGATTTTTGGTGTGTTTTTTTTCACAGAATTTTGAAGTTGCTTTCTGATTGGTTTAACTTCTATAACATGTGAATTCTGCCATTAAAACACACACATACAAGACAGGGAGGCCTTTAAAAATGTCATTCCATTTTCCTATGAACTTTTGGAGCCACCTTGCCTGCTTACACAACTGACACTTGTTTTGGACACAGTGTAGTTTGTTTTTGTTTGTTTTTCATACATAAAACAACCTTGACAAATATGTATAGATATATTATACTCTCTGTTTTTTTTGTAAGAAGAAAAACATAAACTAGAAATAGGCAAAAAGGGGGGAGGGGAAGACAAAGATAGAGATATAGAACAAGGTCTGCTCCAAAAAGAATTTTTCAGAAGCCACGCAGTTCATTTTATATTAAATGAGAAAATAGTTGCCTTGGGTCTTGATAAAGACACACGTAAAATATGAAAATATCAATCATATCATCCTTATTATAAGTGGCCTCAACATCACTTTTAGCTGTTGCTCTAGGTGGCAAAATGATAAAGGAATGGAGTTGAAACAGACTTGCATTGGGTACTGAAATGATCTACATCTCACAAACAGGCTAGGAATATGAAGACACTCACTCCAGGTCATAGAGCCCAGAAGGAGAATGCCCTGATTCTTAGCTAGCATCGCTATATTCTCCCTATCCTGTCAAGACTGTGGGAATGCTTCCTCTAGCTAGAGGACAAGAGGGAAATGAGGATTGTGGTGGACCTTGATGGTTATCATAATTACCTTGTATTTATCAATTACGTAGACCGGGCAGTATCTTATGCTAAATGCATTCTCTTAGTTAATCTTCCAAACAGCCACGAGTAGTAAGAATTATTCATGTTTTGTCAATGAGAAAACCAAGAGGCAGGGAGGCCAGGCCACTAACTGGCCAGAAGCACAAAGCTAGGGAGTAGTACAGCTGGAACCGGAGCTCAAGGGTTTTTGACTCCCAACCCCCTTGTGTGTAAGCATTTTCTGACAGCACTTTCCTATTCTTGTAGCAGGAGTGAATCTCTCTGGAGCTAAGGAGAGTCATTAAAAGTTTCGGTGTTTGCCCAGGTAAATAGATTATGTTTATTCAGGCAGTCTGCCTGTCCCAGGAGCCCTGGTGGCATAGTGGTTATAAATTGGGTTGCAATTCAAAAGTTCAGCAGTTCAAACCACCAGTAGGTACATGGGAGGAAGCCAGGACTTTCTACTCCCGCAAAAAGTTAGCGTCTTGGAAACTCACGGGGGAAGTTCTACCATCTCCTGTAAGATCAGTATTAACTCAGTGATAGTTAGTTGAGTCTGTCTGTCCCTCTTTCAAGATCTATAACATGTACAACATGGTAACATCTTTTTAAGATACAAAACAAAATTATTCTCTTTTATCTATATATATCAAGATATATATAAGCATTATGAGTATTTGATATAAGACTATTGGGCTACTTTTCTTCTAAAAATGTACCTTTAAACACTGCAATTCTCCCTTTCTTTGGAAGGTTCTTCTTAGTCTGCTCTTAAGAAAGATTACTCTGTCTGAAGTAGATCAGAACTCATAGGAAAGGGTGCGTTCAGAGACATTAGTTTGAAGGGTTTAGCTTAAGACAACATGAAAACATATAGCTCTAGTTTCCATTGTCAGCTGTACTCTCCATTCTGGGTTTCACACATTTGAAATTAAAGTGTTGACTTGACTATGGTCCTTTATGGTGCTTGGATCATTTTCCAAGTTCAAGTGGTGGGTAGCAGAATTCATTTCCTGTGGTTCTAGTGCTGGGGTCTCTATGTTCCTGCTGTTTCACCATCAAGGGGAGCTTTTACGTCCTACAGGACATGTCTCACAACATAACTGCTTATTTCCCCCAGGCCAGTAGGAGACTCCCTCTCTTTTTGAAGGACAATCACCTGATTAAGTGAGCCCCATCCCTCCATTGATTTGGCAGACTAATTACATTTACAAAATTTTCTTCACATTTATAATGTAATGGAACAGAATCCTTGGACTAACATCCATCATATTCATGGATGTGCCCTCTCCTGAAGAGGAGGGGATTTTGTAGGACATGTAGACAAGACATGAGAGACTTGGAGGACATCTTGAATTTCTGCCTGCTATTTCATTATACCTCTTTTGCAGAGAATCCTGAGTGAATGATGCCAGAGAGATTGTAGTCCTAGAGCAAACAGGAAATTGGGGGGGGGGGGATTTGAAAAATCCAAGATTAACGAGAATGAGAACATTCTTCATAGGCATGTGAAAAATGTTTCACTGAAATATAATATAATATAATGCATATATATATATATAATATATATGCATATATATATATATATGCAGCACCATGATCCTTGAGCTGGAAGGATATCAGGAAGAAAAGTGCAGCAGGTATCGGAAAGCCTGGGTCCTGGAGAGGAGCTGGGGAAAAAGTAGACTTGGGAAGGAAACATGGGATTTACTTCAAGAATGAATTTGAGTAGAAAGAATGGTTTTACCAAGAGTCTGAGGGCAGGAGAGGGAGAAATGACTGTACAAGAACTTGCTGCACTATAAACTGTGATAGAAGAACCTCTTTACTTCACTTTAAAATGTTAAAGTTTAGAAGACTCCGTGTGATGATATATTAACATGGCAATGTGGATTTTGGAAATCAGACAAATCCTGAACATCCTGCTGTCCTATAAAACTGTGCCGTCTCTCTATGGATAACATGCAAAGCCTGCCATTCAAAAGCCTAACTCATCTTTATCCCACTATCAAAGTAACATACAAGACATCAGGAGGATGCTCACATGGACAGAAGACGATTTGGCGGCTGTAGATGAATCAGTAAGAAGACTTTTGTACATGTTTGGCAGTGCTCAAATCAGTCCAGTACATATGTCATATACAGTTGACAACACCAGCCTCCATAGAAAACCGCACCACATCTGAGACGGTGTGTGCAGTCCCCTAGTGACAAACATTATCGCTAAGGCCTAAAACACCTTTTTCATTTCAGTCCCCAGGACTGTTCTAGGAATAGTGCCATGCGTACCTTTATGTTCTTAGCAGGATATTCTTTCCCGGATTTTATAAACAAATCGTGTCATATCAGCTCTGGTCTCGTTTTTAAGGAACAGCATCCGAGTACTGATTGCAGACTTGTCATTCAACCCTCCCAGCTGCATCGTGGGAGACAACTGCCTGTTCTAGTAATGTTGGACAGTGTAGGAAATGAAACAGGGTCACTGGACCCCAGAGCAGTGGACAGTTGGTGGAATCAGTGGAAGCTGACTTGGTAACACGGAGTGGGATGCATGCTTTATCTAGGCAGTTGAATGACCTGAAGGCTACACTTGACTGATGAAATATCAGAACTTATTTTGGCAAGAAAAAAGCCCGTGAAAAGTTAATATATAATTAAAATATAAGACCAAATGAATGAACTTATTTATACAATGCATATACATACATATGTGTACACATAGATTTAATTATACACACTTCACTGAATATGCATGAAATGAAAGGAAAATTCGGCTGAAACACTTAACGCTAAAACCTGAAGACAAAATGCAACAAGTCTTTATGTTTAACCACTAGATGGCTCCCTTACAATTCTAAGTTGTCATTTTGTTGTGGAAAAGTCAAAATATACTCATAGGATAATACTCTCAATCTTCGCAGTTGGCCACTAATACCAACTGTGGATGAAATAGAAACGTCAGCCTCCGTAAAAGAAATCAGAATAATTGTGTTCTGCATCCCTTTCTTTTCCAGCAAACAATTTGGCGATGCCACTACTATAGGTCTTAGGAGAGCGTTTCTAAGTGCGCGACTGGTGGATTCACGTGAAGCAGGTCATCGGGGGGTATTTATTAATGATGTAGAGTTGGGCTCACCATTCCATATCTACCAGGTCAGAATCACTCAGCCAGTAGGGAAGAACCAGGACTGATTATTGCTAGCAACTTATGGTCAAAGTGAGAGAATGAAAAAACTAACAAACAAACTGCCACGGAGTTGATTATGACTCGCTATGACCCTGTAGGGCAGAGTAGAACTGCCTCAGTGGGTCTCAACCACGGTAACTCTTTTCTTTTTCTCTTTTTAAACTTTTAACAAAGCATTTGATGTTATTTATTACTATTTATTGTTAATTAATCATTTTATTGGGGACTCTTACAGCTCTTATAATCATCCATACATCGAGTGTATCAAACATATCTGGACATATGTTGCCACCATCATTTCCAAAACATTTTCTTTCTGCTTGAGCCCTTGGTATCAGATGGGAGCAGAAAGCTTCCTGCCGCGAAGGGGCTAGTGGTTGAACTGCCCCACATGAAACCACTATGCTCCAGGCATGCTACTGGAGGACAATCATATGAAAATATGCTGTGTAAGAAAGACACTCTTGATTTTTTGACTCTACCCAGGAGAACTATACGTGCAAATTAAAAAAAACATGTCTAATTCCATTCACTCTTTTTATTTAATTCCAAGGATGAAAACAATAGACAAAATATTTTCTGGATACTATAATTATATAATCTTGGTGCTATCAAGGACTTTAGAATCACCTAGACTGTTGGCTCCTATTCCTCACTGCAAATTATAATAACATGGGCAACTTTCTAATAATGCCAATGCTTTAGTCTCATCTCAAGGGATTCCTTTTTTAATTAATCTGGGATAGGGCTGGTAATTGGTATGGTTCAAAAAAATCCCCCAATTGATTTTAATGAGCAACCAGGGTTGAGAACCGTTGATCCAGAGCACTGTCTCCATTTTATAAAGAACCAAGGCCACAAAGAAGTTAAGCAACTTGTCCTAAATCATAGGACAAGCCCACTGCCCTCAAGTTCATTCCAATTCATAGCAACACTCGGGTTTCTGAGGCTGTAACTCTTTATGGGACCAGCAGCCTAAACTTTCTCCCATGGAGCAGTGAGTAGGTTCGAACCACCAACCTTGAGGTTAGCCATCCAACCCTTACCGACATCATCACCAAGGCTTTTTAAATCATACAACTTCCAAATCAAGTTTACTGCCCTTGAGCCAATGCTGAATCATAGTGACCTCCAGTGGTTTCCGAGGCTGCCACTGTTCCTGGGAGTAGAAAGTACAGTCTTTCTCCTACCGGGCCACTGGTGGCTTTGAACTGCTGGCCGTGGGGATCGCAGGCCAGTGCTTAACCATGACACCATCAGAGCTCCTTCCTCTTTCCATAATCCCCATTTCTTTACAAATGGATGAAGTCCTTTGTGTCCCCAAAAGGCTGCTGCAGAAAGGCAATGTTTTCAACTGTTTAAAGCCGTGCACATATTGAAGTAACACAGTTTTCAAAAAGCTCATATGACTAGTCCATCTGTCCTTTGTAATGGTCCAGCCGAAAGTTTAAACTAAAGCCTGAACCACTTAGAAGAGATAACAGACATGTCATCTGCTCACCACTAAGTAGTTGCCAGTGAGCCTTGAGAATGAATGAGAGAGATGGGAAGGAAGCTTCAGGTAGGTCTAAAGGGAAGCACAGCCTAAAGAAAAGGCAAAAGCTGAACACGGCCAATAGCAATTAAAAGGACACTGGGGGCAAGTATTATCCTTTAGCTGAAGCTGCTGCAAATCCATGGAAACATTAGACAAATTACTACAGCAACCACCTCACAGACTGACGGACAGGGGGCGCGAGAGCAGCAGACAGATACCACAAGGCTTTGTTGTAAATAAAATCAATTTTATGGTTTCACTTTGTCCTTAATTTGCCAAAATGTTCCAACTAAAACCAATATACAAGCTTCAGCAAACTCAGCAGGGTGAGTCCTTTTTATTGGAACTGGTAGCAAACTGCCGAGCATTATGGGATAAAAGCATTTGCACGGCTAGACTCTCACCCACAGAGAAGATGTTCCTCATTTTGAAGGTCAGGCCATACATCATTGGCCCAATGTCAGGCAACATGCATTGCCTCCGCCTACGCTGTGCCAGGTCAGTCAGAACCAAACAAATGCAACTGCACTGAGGGATGACACCTGCCCTCCCCCCAACCCCCCTTCTCCCCTGCTCGCCTTCTCCACCATTCCATCTGTGATGTGGAGGCCAAAGGGAAAGAGTAAGGCAGCAGAATGCAAACCTCTGGTTTAAGGCATCAGCTATTCTAGCTTCTTCTGTCCGAAGATGCTGGGTATTTTTCTGAGAAACACAGGACAGCTGAACTGGCACGACAAGGTTATATACAACGGTTCTTTTATTAATGCCACTTGGACTTTCCATGGTTTTACCCATGTCTATTTCACGCAGCTTGTGACTTCGAGGTCTGTAGCGACTCCTTCTACTCTTCAAGTTCTTGGGTCTCAGTCTTCCGTTGGGTTATAACCATTCTGCAACACTCTAACCTTCAACGGCAGTGAAAGGGGCATTGCTGGCAGAGGGTCACTAATGAAATCCAATCATACTATGAGTGGCTGGAGAAAGGCCTAGACCAATGGTCAGTCGCTCTTTTAATATGGCTTCCTTCAGCAGAGAAGCTTGTGGTAATTTGAAGAATTTAGAAAGTTTGACAGGCATGCAGATTCAGAAGAAAATGCGATATGGTTTTACAAGCTCCCTCTGTTGTAAAGGACTGCACAGCCTCACCCTGCTGCTCCACAGGAGACAGGCCCAGTTATCTGTTCTCAAATCGTTTACCAACCGAGGAGAAGCCCAAGCCCCGCCATGGAGTTGATTGCAGCTCATAATGACCTCACATAGGTGTTCCGAGCCTGCAGATTTTTACAGGAGCAGATCGCTTCGACTTTCTCCTGCAGAGATGCCTGCAGGTAGGAGCCACAGACCCTGCTTCCTGCTTCAATGCTTACCAGGCAGCCCCACACCATAGGGCAGTACTACTTCTGGTACATGGGGTCACTATACACCAGATGGAAATCGATCCAATGGCCCCTAACATAAAAGGAGTTCAGAAAGCGATGAAGAGGATGAGGTAACCTAATACAAGCTTTGGTGGTCTGGGAGACAATAAAATATATGCAGTTAAAAGATAATTTTTAAAAGGCTGTAATGAGAAACAAAAAACCCAAGAGACCTCAATAAACGTGGACTTGGAAGTTTTGATACCGTACGGAGAAAAGTGTCTACGAAAGACGCAGTCACGTCACCGAATTAAGACTGCAGCGTTTTTCTAGAGGATGCAAAAAGTAGTTTCCAGAATACTAACCTCCAGTATACTCTGAGACTCCAAATTTAATACCCTTTATACTGTAGCCAAACCCATTCACTCACAAGTATGCTTTCGTCCTTTCTTTTCTGCACTCTTAGCAGCATCCTCCCATTCCCTTAATACAGACTTGCAGCATGTAGACATGCTGTGAAATCCATAAATGAGGTTGTCTCGATTTGAATGCAGGTCTAACCTCTCAAAGACATTGCAGGCAGTAACTTCACAACACATCAGTCTCATGGGGATTAGATACGTGAGTGATATGTCCATTGTGAATTTCTTCTGATGGGTTGAGTCATTTAACACGAAGGGACAAAAGGCTTAAAGTAACCACACAATGTAATATTCAATGCAATGTCAGCCAGTGGCCATGGAGGCTCAATAAATAGCAGTGCGCTGTGACTGATCATGTAGCTACCATACACAAGTACTGAAGATGTAATGATTGAAGTCAGGAAAGCAAGGGAGGTTGGGTTGCCTTTTTTGTTGTTTGCTATTTTTCCCATTAATATAAGGTATCCCAAATCACATGATTTAATAAATGTGCCCAGAGAATAGGCAGAAAGTGCTAACTGTTAAAATAATTTCTACAATTTAGAACATTTCCTGAAAAAGCAAAGTTTTCTCTGTCCTGTGAGTGTATGTTAATATTGCATGGACAACAGGGATTTTGTTGACCTCTGCCGGCCATGTGAATAGAAGCAGTGTGACAGCGTACCAGAAGCATAAGCAGCCATGAAGAATGACCTGATTCCTTTTCTCTCTATATCTTCCGTGAGCTGAACATCTGAAAGTTTTTCTGTATAGAACCAAGAAATATTGTTTTTCTCTTTTCAATAAAGTACACGGCTGTTTGGGTGGAGCAAATCTGTAGGAGGTAGATGAAGTTTGATTGCAAAGCTTAGACAAATCACAGTATCTTTCCTCCAGGTGGACTTTAAAGAGATAAAGTATTCTTCCTACCTTCTTTTCTTATTCTAATATCACTCCTTTGAATAATAACAGTATTTTCCTTTAGTAACATTAAAAAGGCTAATTTTCATCTGACTTTCTGGGCAAAGTAGTGTTTCTAAAACTTTGTAGTCCAGCATAGTAAGACTCCAGACTGATCCTGATTTTCTAACATTGTATTTTAGCAAAGCAAAAATGCAAGTAAAACGACAGCTTCAAGAAGAAAACAATGGCAAAACAATAGCAGGACACGTGAGATTAATTCCTGAAAAACTTCTAGAAAAAATGTATTCTATGTCCTTTTCTCCGGTAGCCTGAGGTCCAAGTGTAAGCACTTCGTCAATCCCGTGGATGACTTGGAAAAACCACTGCTTCAGAGCCTCATGCATATGAGGTTATGTCACCTACTAGAAATGATAAACTTGGTGACATAAATGACCCTATAGATTGTAAGAAAAAAATTTGCAAAACCAAGTCTATCCATTGCAAATACCTTTCTCTCAACAAGATAAAGAGTGACTATCCACTTTGTGTCAAATCAATTGCCTAAGTCAGAGCGAGTCCAAGGTACACCTGTGACACACATCATCAGTTGCTCAGATGTTGAACAAATGAAAATACGTTCATGCATTTAGAATTCATCACAAGAATACATTTGACACCTGGAACACTAATGGCAGAAAAACACATAAGTTGTGGGATGACACCAAGGACCTTGGACATGAAAAGAGCAACAAGCCAACAAAAAGAAAAAAGACCAAAATGGATATCAGAAGATTTGAATTATAGTTTGGGGGAAGAATATTGAATACACCATGAACTGCTCACAGCATGAACACATATATCTTGGCAAAAAGTAGAGCCAGCATTCCCCTTTGAAGAAAGTATGCCATGACTTTGTCTCATGTACTTTAGACCTGTTCTCAAAGAGAGATTACCCTGGAAAAGGACATCAGTCCCTTGGTAGAGTAGAGGGGCAGAAAAAAAGAAGAAAACCAATGGATTTCAATAATGCCCTCAATCATAGCAAGAACAGGGAGGATTTTCCAGGACCAGGTATTGTCCATGGGGGCGCGATGAATGGAAACTGGCATGACGTCCTCTAATAACATCATATAAAATATGTCAAATAGGCAAATGAAAAAAAAAACCACCTCCATTCATGTACAGCTAGCCCTTAAATCTAAATCACGTTCTGGGCTTTTTCCCTTCATATGAAAAGAAGGCAAAGCTTCCTTAATCGTATTAATTCATGGACTAATTTCCTTTAGTTTTGTATTTTGTGACTTTTTGATTGTGCGATCATTATATATTCATCTCAACATTTTAAAACTTGCTTTCAGAGTTCATTTGACACTTCATCATTTTCATAAAAATTGGTTAATGAATTGCATCTTGAGTGCTGATTATTTTAAAAAGAACACTTTAAGTTGCCATATCATAATTAATGTAATAAAAGCCTGTATCCATCCTGGTGACTCAAATGTCTTGAAAGCTCTGTGTTTCACATTAAAAAGTACAATTCTTATGCAACTGCTAAAATAATTTATAAAACATCCTTTAGAGAACTCAGTTTGTAAAAATCCCCTAAAGTATTATTTTATCTTCAATTATTTTCTATAGTTTTCATGTATCCATGCAGGCTGCCTTGATTATTTAAGAAGTGAAGTTTATTACATAATGACTACATGCAAAATTAAATTGTCCTTTTTGCATTATCATTGACCAAAGTTGACAACTATTTTTAAAAGCTGTTATAAGCCAATGAAACAACCTATTTGCCAAGTAGGCATAGAGATTAATTAAATCTGAAGTTCACAATGAGGTATCAGCATGACAACACAACATGAGGTAGAGGTCAAATGTGTCTTAGACCCCTGAGAATGCCTCATTTTAAATTTCATCTCATGGGTTCTCCTGATTTTTAAAAACTAGGCCTCTAGAGATAGGAATATATATATATATATATATATATATATATATATATATATATATATATATAGTTATGCATGAGAACAACCCTTTCCATCATCCATATGATGGCATTGATGAATTCAAACACCTACTTACTTCTATGCGGATCTTTCAAAACATTTGTGGAGAACATACTGGAATGTTTCCATGAATGTCTTGATGCCCCTCTCGTACATATCTTCATGACATATTATCTTGTATGAGACTATGGATAAATACTATTAGTATTAATTTAAAGTGAATCATGTAGGAAGTACTCAATCACTCTTATGCCTATCAAATGACATTTATTTGCCTCTGCAGTAGACTAAAAATGTTCTTTAGTTAAAACAAAATAAGACATAAAGACATTTAATTGAAAGTTCTCTAACAGCTCATATTAGTTGAATGACTAAGCCCAGAAAATGTCAGAGCAGAATACTTTTTGAAAAGTTATGAAAAATGAAACTAATATGGTATGACTATATATGTAAATATATTTTCAAGTAACAGGCAAAATTTACCCCGTTGAAGATGAAGTTGCCTGAGATGATGATGATGATAACCATTGCTCTTATTGTAAAAGAATTGATTAAAAGCATGTGGTGATAAAGGTCCCATACTTTTGCTATCTGAACAACTGGCGTAAGCCCTAAAGGTCAAGCAAAATTTGATCTGTATTTGGAGAACTAGTTCTTACTCTGTAGGATCTTCAGGGCCAGGATTGCATAATCATCTTTTTTATCCTTCCAGTACCAAAACAAAAAAGCAAAAATTAAAAAAAAATTCACTGCCACCACCAAGTTCATTCCAACTCACATTGAACCTCTAGGAGAGGGTAGAACTGCCCCTTTGAGTTTCTGAGATGGGGATAGAGGTGCCTCATCTTTCTACCTTGGAGCAGAAGAACCTCTTCAAACAGTACCCAGAGAAAGAATCATTCACATTTCAATTTCAAAATTTGGAAATGCAAAGCGTAACCATTCAGATGGGTTTAAAGACCAATAGCACCCTGCAAAAAGTGAGATATGTAATTATAGTCACTCTCTACAATTACATTTATTTCCCAGGCATTTATCTTGATTTGATTATATTTAACAAAAGTCAATCTAGGAAGCTGTCATTCTGAAGCAAAGCCTGTCCCTCGTGGAGTTTATCTTGTAAAGAAATCAGATAAACAAACAATATTCGGGTAGTTATAATACAATACAGGGGCTCTTTTTAACATTTTATTTTAATTTTTTGCAAACACATACAATAGAATATATACCTCTTCAATCATTTCTTCATTTCAGCCTACAATTCAGTGTCATTGATGACATTCCTCAAGTTGTGCAACACACTCACCTTCAGCTTGGTTTTTCTCCATTGACAAAAACACACTGCCTTAGTGCTTCCAATCTAAGCTTTCCAGCTACATCAATTCCATCGAATATACCTAAATCTTAAAAGAGCATGATGCTTAGGTATGAAATTATTTATTAGTTTAGCTAAGAGACTGTCTGGTTTTCAAAAGACCCCAGGATATATTTTTGCCTTAACATTTCAAAATTATGCCAGGGCATTGTTTCAGGAGTTATTCAACCTCATAGCTTGAGAAAATCTCGATTGCATGAGATTTTGAAATTTAGCTCCCAGTGCAGAGCACATGTCTGTGTGTGTGTGTGTGTGTGTGTGTGTATGAGAGAGAGAGAGGGAGAAAGAGAGAGAGAGAGAGAGAGAGAGAGAGAGAGAGAGAGAGAGAGAGAGAGAGAGACTAAGACTGACTTTTGGCATGGAGACCATGAAACCATTTATATGGAAAGAGTTATCTGCCTTCATTGTAATTAGACTCTAGTTTTTACAAGAATCCTTCACAGCGGAGCACATTATCACAATTTTAAAGATTAAATTGTTGAGGATCATGGAATTGAAATCAGTAGCCAAGCATCACACCACCGGTAAGTGGCAGAAATGAGATTTGGTTGGTGACAACCCACCCCAACCCCTCCTCCAGTAAGTACTATTTGTGTGCTTGGGTGGCAGTTCTTCCATGCATCTTTAACAGTGCCAGCATTTCGTTCTTGCAGGTGAATTCTGTATTGAAAATCTTGGACTAGAAGAAAATGGCAGGTCATACAGGAACATTGAAGAGCTGAGGGGATTCGTTAAGAAATTGCTTTGCTTATGCTTGCACTTAGATTTGTGTTGTGATGGTATCTACATATATGGCTTGAATCAGGCATATTTTGTAGCTACACTTCACTGGAGAGATATGGTACGTGTATATGTATATGTGTGTACTTAAAACTGTGTGCACATTACCATTTTGCATAATGGCTCAATTTTGTGCTGCAGGTGTGTTTGGTTTTCAAGATAAATGTTCCTTCTGTAGGATTTCAGCCATGTCTTATTTATGAGACTTTCAGCACTTTTATAAAAATGCACTGTCAAGACGATTCGTTCTACTGAGCATTAGTAGTTCTAGTCAAGTGTATGTGAAATCATGAAAGACAGAGTGAAATATCCTTCTCTCTGGCTTTGCCTTCATTTCATTTATCTTCAGAAGATTGGTTTGGCCCATTTCATCATAAAATGGCAGGTCACCAACTTACTTTTTGTTAACCACATCACTGCTTGAGAGTCAAGAAAGGAAGACTTCTGATCACATGTGGGTGGATTTTCCATCTTATGTTATATACCTGAAGTATCTTCACCAGCAGTTCTCAACTGCAGCTGAACAGCAGAATCAGATACGAATCTTATTTCATAACAAAGCGTAAGCATCCCCCAAGTCTGATCGATGTAGAATTCTGGCAGTGAGGCTGAGGCATGGATTCATTGCAAACACCCCCTGAGTGATTCTAATGTGTACACAGGATTGAGAAACTCCGATTTATACACTGCATCTTAACCTTTATTTCTCCTACGTAGGATTTTAATTCAGGACTGCTTCTTCCTTTTCTTTTTTTCAAACAAGAACCTCTGAACATCTAAGTATTACTTATATCATGTTAGACTTTCTGCTCTTCCAATATTTGCACAGCTGTTTAATACGCAGAATGAACTACTACATTTTTTCCCATCACAATTAAACGGAGATCTGACATTTACAGTTTTCACGTAGCCACAATCCGTTCCCAGATTCACTTTTGCAACTGAGAGCAGCACTCTCATTAAGGTAATGATGGCCTGTTTTCAAGGTTCTATATCAGAAAGGATTCAGCATTGTTCAAAATGATCATCTGCTTATTCATTCTCTCTTCTGTCTTCAATTTGGGCTTGAAAGGAGAAGAGGAACAGACACCCCAAAAAGGCACTGGCATTTCCTGCACTTTTTTGATTTTTAAAAATATGCTGGACATGTTAGTATCCTTCAATTCAGACAGAATTTTAATTGTGGGGAATTGTTATTTTAAATGCAGATGGCATAACACGAATAGCACAAAATATGTCAGATGGTCTACAGATAAACAAAATAAGTGCCATTAAGATTCAAAAGCGTTGAATTTTCAACCAGGTAGGGAGTTTGTAAGGTGAGTTTCAAACATATTTTTCAATTAACTTAGTTGTCACCTTACACAGGGCTAAAACGATCATCAAGGAAACTGTGTCATTTAAAAGCATGTGAGAACAGAGTTCCTTTATACATAATTAAAGAATAAAATGAAATTCTTTTAAGAATCAAAATAGCCCTTTGTCATTTTCTATAAAATGACCTGAGCTCTCTTTCTGGGCTGTTAATGTTTAACTTGTCCAAATGAGCTTTCCGTAAAATGAAGTCCACTCTTACATGCAATTCAATAATTCTATTCCAGGACACCCATGTGGAGGGGAGGGAGCTACTCGCTCTAGTAGATGAAATTACAAACCACGTTCTCAAGCTAGAGCAAAGGTTGATCACAAAGAATTGGGAAAGTGAAAGAACTCATAACTCCCACCGTGCTCTTGACGACTGACTGACATTCTTAGTAACCATAGAGGAGACCCAGTCCCTGTCATCTCAGTCATGATTTAGGTATAACTCCTCCCACATTGCTACTTTTTCTTTTAGTTTCCACAGGATGCTTTGCTTGCAACTGCACTGAGTTGAAGAAGCTGTATCAGGATAGAATAACCCCAACATTCTCCACCCACACTTAGAAGTAACAAGAAGTAATTCTATGCTGGGCAACCCCAGGGGATGTGGGGACAAGTAGCACGAAGTAAGACTGGGATGATTAGATGAAGTGAGAGGAGGAAATAGCCCATGCTAAGACATTGGATTTGAAGTTATTTTGAGAGATGTAAAGCCATTGCAGGTGCTGACTCTGATGAGAATTTAGAAAGAGCACTCTGGCAGCACAGGGAAGGTTAGATTCCAAGACAAGCAGGAAGTGGGAGGCTCATTTACGAGCCATCCTGAGAAGAAGCGATGGGAGCCTGAAGTAATGCTGTTGTAAAGAGATCAGACATTGGCCATGTGTCGCCTTTCTCTGGGGCTTACACATTAGGCCTTAGTTCCTCTCCTCCTATAATCTCTTCTTTTCACTAACCCATTTACTCTTCCGACCTCAGGTACCACGTCTATGGCGTTGGCGCCCACTCTCACATGCTCAGTCAAACCTCATTCCCAATTCAGGACATGCCGTTGGGCCCTCTCCATTCACATGTTTGAGCGGAACCTCAACTAATTTGTCCAAAATACAAATGACATATCATTCCTACTCATTGTCCATCTCCCAAAGAGGCTCCTCACACCTCTCACTGGAGAAATGCCTCTTAGATTCTAATTAGACAACTGGGAGGGAGTACTTCTAGACTATTGCCTTTCCATAAATCCTCTAGCTGAGGTTACCAAGTTCTGCAGTCATTCTAGAGCTTTCATATAAACTTCCTGGTGTGTTTGTTTGGTTTTCATTCTTAGGACTCAAGCTTTGGCCCAGTCCTTCTCAATTCTAGTGGCCTCCATTCCTGGTTCTTCATGCTTCCATCTACACTGCTTGCAACGACAGCATTAAAATAACTACACCGTGTTGTGTCAGTTCTCGACTTCAAATTCTTTCTTTTATTTATACACACCTTTCAAGATAAAGTTGTAATACATGGCCTTAGCACATCTTTTGACTTCCAGCAAGCTTGGACATGTTTCCTGCCTGCCTCACACAGTCCCACACTAGGCAAATTGCCATTCCTGTACTGGTTGCAAGATGTCTTGCAGTGAAATTGATTTGTCTTTCAAAATACACCTTAATGTGCACTTATATATACATATACACCTATATTTAAATAATTATGCATTTATATATATGTATACCTATGTAAGTATTTTTTCTTTCTTCTTTCCTCCTTTTCTTTGCTCTTTCCTCCTGCCCCACTATCATGTTTACCCATCATTCACTTCTCAGTAATCCCTCTCAGAGACAATTCTATTGATCAGACACACTATTCTCCTGACATCCATATAAGAAACCTTACTGTTCCACATCACCTGTCTTTATTGGCTCATTGTCTATATTTTAATCTTCACTCTTCCATCAATAATTTGGGAGACTTTGGCCATTTCACTCCTTCCCATGTTCTCTTATCTTGTCAATTAACGGGTGTGCCCTGAATTATTTGGAATGTGTATGCTGACTGAAATAATCTTTAAACTTTACTTTAATCAAAACATATAACACAACCATACAATTGTACATTTCATGGGCTGAATCAAATGCCTGCATTTTATATAATAAATTATTTGCCACCCTCCTCTATTTGAATAAATTCAAAATGATTTCATGTCTACTCGGAAATATTAACTCTTATGCAAGAAATATGTGAATTGACATTCAGATGTAGAGGAAAATCAATATTTCTTCTCATATGAAATCTTAGATTGCTATAATATGTACTTTTTTCATTAAATGATTTACTTTCAAGTGGCTAAAGGAGAGGGATATTAAAATTTTGTATTTAGATGTCATTAACATGACTCCTAGCACTACACTATATTTCTCATGATATTCTTCAATATCCTTTGCCCTGTTTGACATGAACTCTTCTTCCTGAGTAAATATGAATAAATCAAGTTTTACAAGTTTTAGTAGTCATATACATTGGGTTTCTTTTAATAACAAAACCTCTTTTGCCTGCATGATTTTAATTATGTTACCCACTTTGACTTTAAAGTAGTAATACACAGTTTAGATGGTTGTTTCTAACTTTTTATAACTAAGGCATCAAACATCCTAGATACAGCCAACTCAACTCAACCAAAGTCACTGCCATCAAATCAATTTAGGCTCATAAAATCTTTTAGGAAAGGTTAGAACTGGCTCTATAGGTCTCTGAGACTGTAATTATTTCTGGAAGTAGAAAGCCTTGTCATTCTCTCAGAAAACAGTTGGTGGTTTCAAACTGTTGACCTTGTGTTTAGCAGTCCAAAGCATACATTGTGCAACTCCAGTTGGATCGTTACTCCCAAAGACTGTAGCGGTGAGATAACAAATTTATCAATAAGGGTTAATATAAAGAAAAAGCTTTGGAGACTGAAGAAAAAAGTGAAAGGTTTTTCATTTCCCTGGTCAGGCTTTGAATATGTCCCCTCTAGAGGTATGAGAAAACAGCTGTTGAAAAAGTATGTATCTTAGGCTTCTGAGTTTCTCCAGAGACTGTAGTAATAAAGCAGTATAATCATTTGGTAAGTGGTGACAAAAATGGAACACTGGTAAGCCTCACCTAAAAAATACAAAATAAAATCAGATGTATCCAGGTCGATATTCATATACAAATTCCCCATTCTAAGAAGTTTCCTTGGACAATAATTTTGTGTTCACTACATCATGCTCCTGCATTACAGATTATAATGCACAAGTATATTTAATTTACATTGTCATGGTTCTCGATTGGTACAAGAGACAGGTGAAATTGTTTTCTCTATGAATTTGAAGTAGACATGATATTTTGATTGAGAGCATGTTTGAAAGTTTTAACCAAGAACTTAGGAAGAGTAAGGAATAACAACCACGTGCATTTTCCAGGGCACACAGAGAATAGAAAGCAACATGAATCTCTATTTCAAAACCCTGATTTTTGTTTGTTTGGTTTTTGTTTCACTGGGCTTCACATTAATTTGAAGTTCCATTCACTGTGTGACTTGTGATAAATATAAATACATTCTGGGTTTGTACGATTTGTGTTTTCTAAATTTCAAGAGATCAGTCGATAATTATAATGTTCATGTAATGTCTTTTGGCTCCTCTTCAATGTCCCCTTCTTTTACTTAGTTCTTATTTTCCACTGCAAATAAATCCCTGGAAGGCAAATGATTTAAGACTGTCGTTTAAGCATTAGTAAATTATCAATGTTTAAGTCATAACAGAGGTGCACTGATCTTAAATAATTCTTTGATTTAAGAAAAGACAATGCATTAATGAATATATCTTCTGCCATTTCTTAAGATTTATTACCCTTTAACATATTGCCCAGCTACCAAACCACAAACCACACGTATTGCCATTGAGTTGATTCTGATTCTTCATGACCCTATAGGAGAGGGTTGAACTGTCCCTGTGGGTTTCACAGATACAAAACTTTTATAGGAATAGAAAGCATCATCCTTCTCCCAGGAGTGGCTGATGGTTTCAAATTGCTGACCTTGAGGTTAGCAGATGAACAGGTAGGCCATTACCAAAACCCACAAAATCACTGAGATCGAGTTGATTATGACTCATAATGACACTATAAGTCAGGGTAGATATACCCTTGTGGGTTTCTGAGACTGTAACTCTCTAGGGGGAGAAGAAAATCTCATCTTTCTCCCACAGAGCAGCTTGTGATTTTGAACTATTAAACTTGTGCTTAATAGCCCAGCGCATAAACAATATGCAGTCAGTGCTACGTTACCTACCCACTACACATAACCTTAATTTCTTTCTCGAGTTAAAGAAAGTATGAGGATCAGTATAAGCATTATATAGGACACCTAGCCTAGACTGCCATATTTTGCCTTCTAAAGCATAAAATAACCCCACCTCATTGCCATTGCATCTGTTCTGCCTATTAGCTGCCCAGTAGCCCCAGGTGGAATGCCCCTATGGGTTTACACCAACTCCTTGCGGAAGTAGAATGTCTTGTCTTTCACCCATGATGAATAAAATAACTAAAAATAGCAAGCTAAACCAATACCTAAGCTCCTGGCAACAACATGTGTAGTAAAATGAGGATCTAAACTGTCGCAGAAAGAGTGTGATCCTTCTGCTATAACACATTGCCTCCTGAGAATGTACTACAATCTACGGTCAATATCTAGTCTTTAAAATGGCTTGTTGAGCCAGGATCTTCAGTGTATTTATGAAGTGCATACAGAAGTGATTTTCAAAATGTGGGTTGTATTTATTAATGGGTCACAAAATTGATTTGGTTGTGACTAGCACTTTATCAAAATGGAAAAGTACACGATTTATAATTCATTATAAGTTTGCTGGGAGAGGAACTCCATCATAGGCAACACTTAGCCCTGCACACCTTTGGCATGTATGCCAAACTGCCAGAAGAATCACCTGATGATACTGAACATTTTGTGTAGCTAGTCACTGAGGACATTAAAGAAGTCAAGACATCCACAGGCTGACTGGAATGCTTCTTCTCCAGGAGAAGGGGACAATCTTGTTTGATGTTTGCTACAAAGGCGCTCAGTTCTGGACCATAGGTTTCTCAGATGTCCCTCAATCCACTTGACATCATGGTGATGTTGCTGCTTTTTCTGTGTGGGTATGAAAAAGTCAAACTATAACTAACTCATTGAATCTCACAGTCTACTTTCACCTATGGAGTTCCGCTAAAATCAACATTACAGTTGCTTAATCTTTTCTTTAGTATCTTACTATTGCTTGCTACCCTCTGTGAAGCTCTATAAACGTACCAAAGTATGGGGATCGTAGGGATGACATTTACATGTGTGGCAGTCTCGAATACAGATCAAAGTGTTTTGTTTTGTTTTCAATCTGAAAAGAGTGCACTAGAAAATACAAGGAAAAAATCTAAATGGATATGTGTTGATAAAAGAAACATCCAAAAAGGTAATCTTTAAGAAGCATAGGATCATAGTTGAGAATGTGTGATATAATCTCTCTTTGAGGATGGAGAAGGAATCAGGTGATTCTTTTTAGTGCCATCCAAGTGGAAAAAAGGAAGAGATGAGTCAATCAGGTATCAGGCTTCTAAAACCCAGCACAAAATCATACCCAAGGTGAATGAGGGTGTGGGGGCAGGCATGGAGTGGAGACCCAATGCCCAGCTGTAGGCGATTGGACATCCCCTCACAGAGGAGTCACAGGGAAGAGATGAGCCAGTCTGGGTGCAGTATAACACCGATGAAGCACACAACTTTCCTTAGGCTCTTTGGTGCTTCCTTCCCCCCACTATCATGACATCAATTCTACCTTATAAATTAGATTAGACCAGAGCATGCACACTGTGACAGATAAGAGGCGGCAACACAGGGCATCCAGGATGGTTAAACTCCTCAGGGCCAACAATGAGAGTAGAGATACCAGGATTATTAGAGGAGGGTGGGAGGAGAAAGGGGAAATCGATCACAAGGATCAAACTAGAACCCCTTCCCAGGGGGACGAATAATGGAAAAGTGGGTGAGGGGTGTTGGAGGATGATGTAAGATATGGAAAAAAACCTAATCTACAACTTATCAAGGGTTCGTGAGGGAGAAGAGGTGGTGGAGGGAGGGGGAAGAAATGGGGAGCTGATATCAGGGGTTCAAGTGGAAAGAATGCTTTGAAATGATAATGGAGGCATATGTGCAAAGGTTCTTGACACACTGGATGAATGCATGGATTATGATGAGAGATGGAAGAGCCCTCAATAAAAGTAAGAAAATAATGACCAGACCAAGCCCCAGAACTCTTCATTTTATTGTGATGGGAAACAATTTATAAAATATCCACAGAATCAAATGGAACAATTGGTGAATTTCTGAGAAGAAAAAAACAAAGTGATGGAATATAAAAGCAAAAAGATATTCATTCTGTGACATTTTATCATCTAATTTTGATCCTCCATACTAGGGTAGTTTCTCATACAAGAAGGAAATAGACACAAGGAATTGGGGTAGAATTATTATTTTTATTTTTGGTGGGGGTATGTAAAATTATTTGTTTTTTCTTTCCTTATTATTTCTCCTGGATTTTAAAAGATTAGTAAGGATATTTTGTCCTTGGTCTAAATCCATTATTTTTTCTTCTTCACCTAAGTGTCTTACTTATAATGCTCTGCGGCTCTATACTTTATGCGATGAGACCATTTTTATAAAATAGTTATATCCATGAGCTCATCTGTTTCTCCTCTATATTTTATTATCAAAATGACTCATGATTCAGTACGTATTCAGCTAATAGTGACTTACTGCTTGTATGTCCACATTACACAATCTATCTACGTATGTACACAGTCAAAAAAGACTTATGATAAGCAATAATCCTTTCTTCTTACATCCTGAAAGTCTTCAGTATGTACATTTTCAATGATATACCATATGTAGTTTAAAATGTAATCTGTTGCTTCATTAAATTCTAGGACTATTGCTATTAAATTGATGTAGTAAGAATTTACTTAGGATAAAAGAATATGCTAATTTTTCTTATGGATTTTAAAATATCGACTTGTAAAATAATTAAGTTTATGGACATATTTACCTGTTTACTGGAATTAAATACTTATAACAAATTAATTGTACAAAGTGATACTTTTAAGAGATGAAAGTTAACTTTGAAATTATATATGCTATATTATATTTCTTGTATTTACCTCAATGTTGTATTTATATTGTTGAATAATCTTATTTGAATAATTGTACGTGACCTGGGGTGTCACAGCAAGCTACTTAAGGTCAATGATACACACGATCCAATGATCAAAGACTGTTTTTTTCAGCAGGGAGGAATTTCAGAACCTATCTATTTTTTCCCAATGTTTTTAGTATGAAAATTATCACATATGTGCAGAAGTAGAATGAGTACTACAGCAAAGCCCATGTAATTATTCCTCGGCACCAATAGTTATGAAAACTTTGTTGAGTTTTCCATCTATTTTTTTTTCAATTTTTCTTGAAGCATTTGAAGGCAAATACTAGACTTGATATCTCCAATTGAGCTACTATGACTTGGAATTGACTCAAAGACAGTGTATAATTCTCGGTTAACTTCTAAATAGTGTATCTTGTCTCCCAAGAGTTAAGACATGGATTTTTAAAATAGCACTATTGTACCTACTGATATTACCAAAAACTTCTAAAATAATGTAATAACAAGCCATGTTGAACTATCTCCAATTGGCATAAACTTGTATTTTAAACTCATATTTGTTTGAATAAGGGCGTGCATGAGGAACATACATTTTCACTTGGTTGACATGTAGAGACCCTCTTACTTGAAGCCTTTAGGTTTTAGAACTTGAGACACAAGATAATTAATTTGCTTGAGGTCACTGGGATTTTCACTTTATCTATTAACCAAGTAAATATTTATTCAGCATCTAAAAGGTACTAAGTAGCTCAAGGGACCTAAATCTAGTGATTAATCTGAACAAAATAGACAAAAATATCTGCCTTTGTGGGACTTGTGTATTTGTTGGAAGGGTGATATATATATATACAATCAAGTGCAGAGTACACTTGCAGATATAATCAATATAGGGACAAAAGAAAATTTCACTAGAATGGGGAAGTGATGGGATGAGCATGATTGGCGTGGGGTTTTTGTGCGAGTGTTTTTATTTTAATTTCAAGGTGACTAATTGGGATGGATGCATGTAAGCAATAGCTTCACATGATGGAGTTTGTTGTGAGATAGCTGGAAGGAGCTAGAAAAAATAGGTGACAAGGTCTCAAGGAATGGTTCAACCAGGAGAAAGCATTTGGGGCTCTAGTGGATTTAGTGGATAACTTCAGAGTGGCCACAGGAGGCCAGCCTTACTTAATCTCATGAAGATTTTTGCTTTTATCACTGGGTGAAATGGCAGTGTTTCTCAGACTAGTCAGGCCGTCACATTTTTGATGAAAGAGGAATTACCTGGAAACTGTATGGAGAAGAAATAGGGTCAATCATGCCTGTGGAGTATTCAATTCAGGCCACTTAAAAGAATGCAGATTTGGAGTAAGCTGGATGTAATAAAAATCAGAAATCTAGATGAGAAGAGGTCTGATTGTGGATATGTTTTAAAGACAGTGATGGTGTGGGCAAAGAGGAAAGAAATCGGTATGACACCAAAAGGTCTAGCGTGAACAACAGAAGATGAAGTTCCTTTTGCTTAAGAATGGGAAATCACAGGTTTGGGGTGGGGAAGAGCAAGAGTTTGCATTTGGACCCAGAGAGATAACGATTAGACTTTCATTTAGAGATGCTGATAGGGAGCTGGATATCCAAGTTTGAAATAGAATAAAAGCAGTTAGGATAGAGATATACATATGAGGGACATTAGTGTGCATGTATTTTATTTGAGGTAATAAGGATTGAGGAGAATATAAAAAGTACATTATATATATCTATATATTGCCATAGATATATTCATTGAATAGATATATGCACACACATATATGATCCTTGAGTCATTTATGACTCATAGCAATCCTATAAAACAAATTAGAACTGCTCCTGTGAGGTTCAGAGACTGTCAAACTTCATGGAAGTAGAAAATCTCATCTTTCTCCCAGAGAGTAGTTAGTGATTTAGAACTGTTGATCTTGCAGTTAGAAGTCAAAGGTTCAACCCACTAGGCCAGAAAGGCTCCTCCATATAAAGTGTAGCAGTACAGAAAAAGCATAGCAGAGGAACCCAAGACAGCCCTTGGGCACACCAATATATAAAGAGCAAGTCAAAGAAATTGGTAACAAAACTTGTTACTATTGTAATGATTAAATTTCTTCTTACTGTTTGTATCAAATTTCTCTATATTCTTTTGCCAAGATCAACTTTCATATTAGGAATTCCATCTCTACTTCACAGGCTTTTTGCCTTTGAGTCGTCATTTTGCCCTTCCATACAGTTATTACATAGTCTTTACTACTATGCATACAGGTTTTTTTCCATAACCTATGTCACATTTCAAGTACTCTCCAATTTTCTTACATTCAATATAAGAGGCTTCCTGCTTTTTCAGGGGAATATAAAAGTAGGCTATTTAAAAGGCTATTCTTGATACTTCTTGAGGACAGGGTGGGCCTAAGACTTGGTTCACATGTATTGCCAGCGAAATAATTAGTAGGATTAAAAGTGTCCCAGTTTGTATGATAAATTGCATGACCACCTATTTTTGAATAGTCATGCGCAAGAAACAGGATATCATATGTTCTTCAGAGCACAGGAATGTTAAAGAAGGGATGCTACCTTTAAAGAAACACTTTATGGCTGTTTTGCTTTTTTTATTTCCCTTCACCTTAACCTTTACCCTATATTCCTTATGCATTCCTTTATCTCCCTTCCCATCCACAATTGCTACTAAAACGAGCCCCACTTATTGGCAAGAGAAGGTTAGAGAATATTTCACCTAGAATTTGTACATCTGTGTGTGTTTGGCCAGGCATCAGAGATAGAGAAGCTGTGATAAAATGGAATACAAGTAATCTATTGCTCTTAGCTTAGATTCCTTGCCAACTGAAGCAGCTGAACAAGGAAGACAAGACAACAGATGGCATAAAAGTAGCGTGTGCTCGCATTCAAGTACAAGGCTGAGATGTGGCAATGCAGTCAATGCATAGCTACTCTCCACGAGGAGCTGATGAGAAATAGTTTCTATATAGAGTCACAAAATAGGAGATTCCTGTTTGAAATTACTCTGTCACTTGGCATGTATTTACTGACTCCCTGCTATTTACCCAGCATTCTTGTAAAGAGAAAAGGCAGTACACTCTCTGGCTGCACCTGGAATGATATTTTATCATCGGAGCTTGGAGAAAAGGTAATTCCAATGATGCATTGAGCAAACCAGTTGGTGTCACTCATCACATTATGCACTTCGTGATAACATTAAGGAATGCATAATTTCCTACAACTGGCGCAAGTCAGATCATTGTCATTTATTGTATTAGGAAAGTATGCACATAAAGTTTCGATGAGATGAGCAGATTCAAATAGTTAAACACTTATTGAGATGAATCAGATTTAAATATCCCCTCCTCACGTAATATCTCAAGCATGTGAAGAGCTTCCACATTCAGAGCTCTTCACCGAATTCAAGTCAGCTCTCTGGGAGGGGCGTGATGAAAAGGATGGCAAGAAGAGCATCACCGATTTTAGTATGCCACGTTCTCAAAGGACAGCAGTCAATCCTCGTGAGCCATGAGACTGATACAGTGAGAAGTGTCCTATTTATTTTTACCAATTTTAGTCTGTGTCATGCTTACAGCAGCAAATCAATGGATCAAATTAAATCAATCATTTCTAATTGGTTGGGATTGAAACATAAACCAGATATAAAATCAAACCAAAATCCAGAAGGCCAAATGAACGCTTCATGAAGATCATTGTTTACTCTATAAAAGAATTAACCAGACACCAATTTTACTAAACAAGGCATCTGATTAATTTGAAGCAGTTGCAATATTGGTTGACTTTCATCTGCAAGGATTAAAGTACAACCACATCAATGTTAGTGGAAAACATAATCCCTATGATTTTTTACATGGACAACTTTAGAAGTACAACACACAATCCTTACTTCCACTACAATTGGGGAAACAAAGCAAGACTATACGGAATAAAGTAGGAAGTACTTGGATTGGGGTGATATAGGGTCATTGATGTTCCCCTGGTGGCAGTGTAGATGACTGCAGCAATCTGCCTAGCCATCTGTTACTACTTAGTCAAATTAAGTATATACATATGCTTTGACCCAACAATTCCACAACTGGCACTTATCCCAGGGAAAATTTCACAAAGGTCTGTGGCAGATGTTCATGAGTGTGTTTATAACAGTATTATTTGGGAGTTGGGGGTAACCAGGGGATCGATCAATAAGAAAGACACGAGTAAAAACAGCCTAGATACACACCAAAGCCCTTATCATAGATATGTATACATGTGAGCTCGGACCTATACGAGGGCACCAATCCAGAGGTTGATCTGTCAAGGAAATGAATAGTCAGCAATTAGGCCTAGTTTTCCTAAAGCCACAGGGATGCCATATGGACGCACCCGGAAGTTAGATGTCAAGAGGAGTGTACCAAGTAGGGTTTCAGCACATCAGAATGTTGAGTGAAACAAAAAAGAAATCAAAGGAAATATCTTACAGGGCATATTTTCCTTGAAGTAGAATTCAAAAAGGAAAACCATATCCATATGTTTAAAACACCCTTCAAATAAAAATGATACCCTGTTAACGTAGCGGATGGGTTAGCAAGGGGAAGGGGGGTGGAATGTGAGCATGGAGGAAAAAGAGTGTCTCTATGTGTGGTCGCACCTAACTATACAAGGGATGGATGTAACATAGGCTAAGCGTCGTCACTTGAATGTTGACCTTAGTTCAAAACATTAAATAAACATATTTTAGGCAATGTTATTAATACAGTGTTTGGGAAAGAATCTTGATTAGAAAACAGGAGACTTGGTGTCTGATACTAGCATCATGTTTTCCCTAGCTGTTTAATCTTAGGTAAGTAATTGATATCTCTGAGCCCAATGGTCTCAAGTGTAAAATGGAAAAGAGAATGCCATCTTAATACAGGGAGCAGAAATTGCCTGGAAGTGCACTGTGAGAGATATTAACATGAAATACTTCAGTCCATGCCCCCTAGAATGCATTAGTGATAGAGAAGGACTAGTTAGGTACTGTTAAATCGCTGATTGACAAATGGTTCTGTATCAGTGTTTTTTGCTCTTGATTTCAGGACTATTTTCTAAGGCTCTGCTCCCTATTGTCAAAATTGTTTTTTGGTTATCAGAGTTGGGGTTTTATATTGACTAAATCTGTTGGAAGTCTAATCACTGGTTTAGAGCTGGTGCTTCATCGGGGATGTAATCTGGCAATTCAACAATGTGAATGCACAGCTCTAAAAATGGAACAACTCATTGTGATGCAGGTGGCGTGATCTAAAAGCGATGGTGACATCATTAGGTTGAGGAGAGTAATCTTAGCGTTGATCACAGACACACATTTTCTCCCTTACACATTAGATCCAGTCTCTAACACAGGATGCTGAAAGAAAGTTCTTCTAGTAGATTTTCTGAGAAATTACTCTGGGAACCTATAATTTACCCTGTTTACTCTGTTTCCACCCCTGGCAAACCAGATCAGGGATAAGATTTCAAAAACAGATCTTATTTTCATGACTCTGCTCAAATCCTTTTTAATCTTGCATAGAATATACCTCTTGCTTCAGTGTGACATGTATTTATTATGATAGCAGGTATAAAACAAACATCTAAATAGTTCACTGGCAGTAAATGTGTAATTTCAAATTGGTTGAAAATAGATGAATATGTACACGTATGCACATACCCAAGTTTTCCCATATTAAACTGTTTAATACGTTCAATAATCATTTTACCCAGGAAATATTGCTTTACTATTAATATTTCCCTTCATTGTAATCTCATAGGTTAGTAGATCCTGTCACTTTTAGTATGCAGTGTTGCCTTCAGATGTCTAAGATTGGTCCATGGTAAGTATAATCCACAGAGAAGTCCAATGGTGACACAGAAGTAAATCCAATAAAAGTTGACTTACTGAGATAAAAGGAGGCTGCGGGTGAGTTGGGCTGAAAACTTCAAGGCCAGCATTTCTAACCTATGCAGCTTCATAGGAGAAAGATGAGGTTGCCTGCTCCCATAACGATTTACAGCCTCAAAAACCCAGATGGGCCATTTGCCCTTGTCCTTTAGGGTTATGTGCATCAGAATGGACTCTGCAGTAGTGAATTGAGTTCTAAGATACGTGCATACATTTCTCAAAGTCATCGCATGCTAGGTCAGCAGGGTAGAAATGATTCTTTTGAAACCATATTTAAAAAGCCTAAGAAAGAAAGTAGGATAATGTTGTCAGAAACATGAGGGTTTCTGCTCCCAGAAAGATTGACAGACTCAGAAAGCCACAAGGGCAGTTCTCACTGTCTCATAGGGCTACTGCAAGAGCCTTGGTGGCACAGTGGTCACAGTCTGGGCTGCTAACCAGGAGTAAGCAGTTTGAAACCACAAGCTGCTCAATGGGAGTAGCCGTGAACCAGGTTGACTCAATGGCAGTAATCTGGTTTTATAGGACCACTAGGAGTTGGAATTGATGCAAACACAGTGAGTTTGGTTTGGTTTTAGAAGCTCTTCATCCAAACCTTCACGGGTATTTCTCAATAGAACATTAACCAAATATGATGAAACCTTATGTATTTAATGCAAATTAGTATGATCATTACTATTTACTCTTTAATTCAAGTGGAAAGCAGAGATACTTAATAAAAACTATTGAAATTCTGATTCTGAGTTTAAAGCAGGAATTTTTAGCTATTGATTGACCCATTTATTTTGTCCTCCTGACCTGAAATAAAGCAAAATCAAAAGCATGATTGTTTTTATTTTTAAGCATAATTTTTCATCTCAATCATTATCACTTTATGTTATGTTAGTGACTTGAAACTATCTTTGAAATTCTAAGTTTATGCCAAGAGATGGTTCTTGGCATATCTTTTTACTTAGATTTTAGCAAAGGCAGAAAACATCAGAATTTCCACAAACAGAACAAACATTTGAAATTTAGCTGCACATTACCATTCCTGCTTTCAAAAACAAAAACAAGC
Source organism: Tenrec ecaudatus (assembly GCF_050624435.1). Classification (NCBI taxonomy): domain Eukaryota; kingdom Metazoa; phylum Chordata; class Mammalia; order Afrosoricida; family Tenrecidae; genus Tenrec; species Tenrec ecaudatus. Next base: position 28,481,969 of record NC_134548.1, on the reverse strand, counting down.
ATAAATACCCTAAAGACATATTTCTATAGCATGGGGAAGTTGGTTGGAGGTTGAAGAGATGGAGCAAATTCCCAGTTTAGATAACACTTGAAAGTGCGAAAATGCTTTGAACACGATGGTCTCTGATGTTTCCATATAAGGCATGGGATTCTTAAATTAAACAGCTGTAGACCTGAATAACATTTATAAGACCTTGTGGCTCCTATTCTGAGTATCAGCTCACACCTAACTTTACCTTTTTGGTCAATAATTATTACTTAGAATATCCACATTTATTTTTTCTATGTTTACCCTAAAAATTGCTGCAGGAATATATCCATTTGCTTGGTAGAGAAACAGCGTACAAAGACATACAAACATATGTATGTACTATTGTTTTCTTCAGTGAGAAATTATGTTTTGTTTATCCCACAAGGCAGTTGTAACAATACAGTGCGATGATCCAGGTGAAAAGCTGTCCTATTGTTGTTTTTTTTTTAATTTGGAGGAATTAGTCTAATTCTTAGTCGTTATTCTTTTTCTAGAATGTAAACAAGAATATGAAATGTTAGACAATTATTTGCTTTGACCCTGGGATGAACATTATCAAATTTATTTACCTTATTAAACTCTGGGTTCAATACTAATTTTAAATCAGCTTCAATCCATATGTAGGTTATACATTCTCAAAGGTTCTACTCTGTCTCGGATGAGTTAAACCACATTTCTTAGCAGAGTTCTTGCTAGCAAAAAAGGACATATAACCCTGGGTGTTGATGTAAGTCTTGGGAGGATATGAGGTAGAATTATCAATTGCAGCAGAAGTCCCAAACAGGGTTTTCTCAGAACTCTCCTGATAGAAATCAGAAAAAAAGAGGGCTTCCCCTGACCTTGCCAACTCTACAAGGCACATCAAAAAGACCAGTGTTTGGGTTTTAATTGTGACACCTATCACATAATGCTCCTTTGCATTGAAGCTATCACCAAAAAAGGAAAAATGTTGGAGAACATGAAGTATGTGTAACAAACAACGTAACAGGAAAATATATTCTGCAATCTCGTGTTGCCATCAGCTTTCAATTAATCAGTGATATAGATGAGGCAATTATTTCTTTACTTTTTCTTATTTGATACTAATTCTAGTACATTTGATTTATAGAACTATCATTTCTTTCCCTTATCCTTTCCCAGGTATTGTGCTAAGCATTTCATCTTGATAGGTACCTTTGGCAGTGGCAGTTGTTTATTGCAATGCCCATACAATGCTTCCGAGATAATAGATGAAGGAGGACTGTGGCACAGTGGGTGAATCACTGAGTTGCTAACCAGAAGGTTACCAGTTTGAACCCCCCAGCTCTCCACAGCGGAAAGATGAGGCAGTATACCTCCATAAAAAGAGTACTTGGAAACCCTGAGGAGCAGTTCTTCTCTGTGCACCACCACTTTCATGAACTTGAACCCTCTCAATGGAATGCACGTATTATTTTCTAGATGAGTAAGTGGAAGGTCTAATAGTTTAAGAACACAGTTGCTCTGAGGAGGAACCAGTGCTTGAGGCCATGGAATCTGAAGTCAGAATCCATCACATTGATCACACCAAATGGTATTGACAATACCACATGTAAACCAATATACTCTTATGTGACCAGATTCACATTGTGATTGCACAGAATTTTTAGAATTAAAAATACTTAGAGAACTAAAATATGGAGGCTACACTCATATTTTATCTCTTTAACTTCACTGTGTAATTTATATCATTCAGTAATTTTGGAACAGTAACGCATTTTTATTTTTCATTTCAAACATAAACTATAGCTTGTAAGCAATGATTCTGAATTGGGTGGGTAGATGTGTGAGTTTAAACTATCACTTGTAATCCTAGAAACTGAAAATTCATAAAAATGAAATTAATAATTACTATAACTGAAGTCAAAGGAGTTTAATGCTAATTGAGCTGCTCATAAATCTGTCTAATAAAAAAAGAAAATTAAAAGTTCTAGTTTTACAATGATTCCATGTCATTTGCATATGCAAGAAATAATTTTTTAAGTATGTGCCCGGCATGGAAGCCCCTCTGGGAGTTATTCTTTACATTATGACTTTTAATAAATTAGATTTCTGATCAATGGATCATATAAATTGTCCTTAAATAGAGAACAATTATAATGTCATATTTTTACCAAAATGAGTTTTGTAGCAATGACTATAGAAACTGACAGCATTCTCCGAAATGTACACACTTAATTATAGTGAAAATTATGCTTAGAAAACTACATTTATACAGTGTATAATGTTATATATATGTATTTTAAATAGAAAATCATTTGCACTCCCAAAAGTAGTAGATGGAAAATATAAAGTAAATATAAATTAATTACAAAGCAGCTAAGCCCAAGGTGTGGTTAATTATATCTGTAAAATAATAATAATGTTGATAAGAAATAATTTTTATGATTTGAAATTTGATTGAAGATACAGTTGTGAACTTTAGTCAAGGTAAACTATTAGAAGGAATGGAATTTAATCTTTATTATTACTTGTTTTTTTTTCTAGGTTCACTACTGACCATAATTAAATAACCATAAATCATAAAATGAGCAAAGGAATGAATCGAAAAAACACACCTGTGGTAACAAGTTCCTCCTATGCCGTGAAGTAAAAAAAGCAGCAGAAAAAAACGTGGATGGTGTTTGCTTGCCATTTCTTCTTATTTAGATCAAAGATTCTACATGAAAATCTCAATCAAAGAAGGTAGACTGTGGGTAGTATTTCAAATTTTCCATGACTTTCTGGAACTAGTCAGGCTAAATGAACCCCCAAAACTATTGCCCTAGATTTTAAATGTAAATCTCAGACCAAATCTATATCCCCTGTGGTGGTTACATAATCTGCTGTCAATTTGAGGATTAAGAGTGTAATGGTGGAGTCTAAATCTCACCCATCAATGAGGCGATACCCAGTGAGGCTTCTGTGCAGGCATGACCTTCTGCAGAGGATTCTGGGAACTCTAGTCTTCTTCCCTGGAGGCTGGAGATACACACTCTCTCTGCTCACTCCTTGTGAGACATTTCTGAGGAGAATCCACATAAAGCTACCCTGAGGCAGGCAGAGCTTCAGAGCTGAAGGAACCACATGGAGACCCCTGCCAGCGCTGAGATGCTTACAATGCCAGTAGATCCACAAGATTCCCAACCCACTGATCTGTGATCTTCCAGCAATTGGTATCATTGCACATGTTTCATGAGTCTGAAGAGGACTTTTTTGATTGGTACTGAATATATGGGCAAATATTAGACTTATGGACTTGATCTGGATGGGGCTGGGATGTTTTCTCAATATTCAATTGCTCTTATATATAAGCCTCTTTTTTAAATCATTTTATTGGGGGTTCATACACCTCAACACAATCCATACATACATCCTTTGTGTCAAGTACATTTGTACATTTGTTGCTTCATCATTCTCAAAATATTTGCGCTCTGCTTGAACCCTTGATATCATCTCCTCATTTTCTCCCTCGTTCCCTCCACCCTCATGAACCCTTGATAATTTAAAAATTATTGTTATTTTGTCATATCTTCCACTGTCCAAAGTCTCCCTTCACCCACTTTTCTGCTGTGCGTCCCCTAGGGAGGAGGTTACATGTAGATCCTTGTCATCGGTTCCCCCTTTCTACCCCACCTTCCCTTCCACCATCCCAGTATCGCCACTCTCAGCACTGGTCCTGAAGGGATCATCTGTCCTGAATTGTGGGAAGGCAGACGCTAAATTTTTTGATAGCTAGGAACCATCCGTTTTCTTCACCACATTTGCTTATGTACACATTTGTCTTCAGTATACACATACGAGTCTCTATGAATTTGTTTCTCAAGTCTACCCAGGGTAACACATCCCCAGAAATCTTCTTTGAATTAAATAATAGTCCAGCTTCATTTTAAAATAAATGTCTACTTTCAGCTTTTTTTTCTTTTAAAGAATTAACTATATGAGGCCAAACTGATATCAGCAACTGGAAAGGGTAGATAAGAAGTTTAGTTAACATATGTTAATGGTTGTAGAGTAAATTGGAAACACTAAGAATATCTGTCCAGCTTGAATGATATAATTAGTGCTTTTTTAGTGCAAATAGTTGATTACTATAAGGAGTGAGTGCCTCCCTGGTGTTATTATTCACCTTATACGTCTATCTATTATTTGGCTAAAAATTGAGCCATGGAGGCAAGTTCTGTTCCAGACCTGAAGGATAGCTCAGGGTGATAGTCTTAGATTCCACCACTCTCCATCTGAGCAGCAAATCTTAGTCCCCTTATGATGAGCTTCATTCCACATTGTTTTTCTCCTGTTCTCTCACAGACCTTCAAACATGAGTCCTATCAGCGCAGGTGGTAGTAGCATCCCAGAGTTATCTATTTCTTCAGTTATTAGCATCATGGAGGTGGAGGTTCATATGGGTCATTATCCCAGTGGACATTGTTTCAATGTGTCTTTGATGTTGTTCACTCTTTTTTTGCTCCAGACAGAGACAGAGACCAATAGTTTCAATTTAGGCAACTGCTAATGAAATTTTAATGCCCCAATCCTAGCTCCTCAAAGTAGGATGTAGCACATTGTTTTATTGGCTATGTTATGTCAATTAATCCATGTGTCCCTGAATACTGTAATTCTGGGCCCCCAGGTCTAGAGACTCATTTATGTAAGGCTTTGGGCTATGGATAAAATGTTCATAACTTTACATACTGTATTTAGCTCCATTATTGTAAATTATTTTCCTTTTCCCAGTGTCTTCCATTGCCTACATCAGTTTGTCCTTGTCTTTTTCTTTTGTGGGACAGGGGGTGAGGGTGGGGGTAGGCTGGTACTAGTAATCTAGTGATTTTTCTATGTGTGTATTTTCAGTTATGTTTGATAGTGTATATATGCCATATATTGAGTTTATTAATTTTATCTCTTTTTACGTTGACTGTTTTTACATATCTGGGTTTTACATGTAGGTTTTGATCCATCTTCGGTTTCTTTTTATGTACGGTGTGAGGTATGGGTCCTGCTTTATTTTTCTGCAATTGGAAATTCAATTTTCACAGCACCATTTGTTAAAGAGACAATGTCCTTCCTATTTAATAAGCGTTGACCTTCATCAAAGATAACACCTTCTGTTGGTAGAGTAGATTCCAACTAATGGTGGTTTCATTTAAGGTGTCCAAGGCAGTTAATCTTTACAGGAACAGACAGCCTCATTTTTCTCAGCTAGGGGGTTTGAATCACTTACTTTTGGTTTACCACCCAAAAGTCACAGTTTGACAACAGTTGCTTGTGCCAAAAATCATTTATTGATAAGGGGATGGATTTACTTCTGGGTTCTCAACTCTATTCCATTGATCCACGTGTGTATCATCATACCATTACCAAACTATTTTGATTACTGTGGCTGTGTGGTTAAGTTTTGAGATGGGGAATAGTTTATCTTTTATAATATATATTTTAACTAAAAATGAATACTCATTTAGTTTATTTGCCAACCTACATAACTATCCTATGGATGCAGTGATATTAATAGAAGTTTAGGAGTGTTAAGGAGCCCTGCTGTAATAATAGTTACATGAAGGCTGCCAGCTTTGGGGATTTGAGTTCAAACCACCAGCTGCTCCTCGGGAGAAAGGCAGGGCTTTCTACTCCCATAAAGAGTCACAGTCTCAGAAACTTGCAGGACAGTTGTACCCTGCTGTGTGCCATGACTATGAGTTAGAATTGACTTTATGGCAGTGAGTTTGGAACAGATCTTAGTAGTATTAACAGGTTAAGTATTATTATGAGCATTGCCATTTTTATAGCAGAGAAAGTAATTTTCACAGATGTACTCTGCTTAGATACACTCTAAAATGTCAATCTTAACATGCTCTGCATTTTATAAAACATTATCATACTAAGAAAAAAATACTTCTTTACCTTACTGTGACACGTATTTTCCCCTCTACTTTTTCAATGTGACTTGGAATTGAAAAATAATAACCCGTTCACATTTCCAATGAACCATTTGGAATAGTCATATACTCCAAGATGACAAAGAACATATTATTAGGATGGGTGATCATCCTAAAGTTCCAAAATTTATCTGTTTCATTTTTTTTAGCAAAAATTGCTGTCCTCCAGATGAAAGCAATCATGTGGGAGCTCAGCCGGAACCAGAGAAGCATCTTAATGTCGATAGCTTTGGCCATCCACAGCCTCTGAAAGGCTCTTCCCAGGAACACAATCTGAATAATAGCATCCAAACAATATAAAGAGGTACCATTTTCTGGAAATGATTTCTTTCTTAAAATATTGAGTCACTTCTTCAATTTTCTCACACACATATGTATATTTAAACAGACATGTTATTTTCAGTCCTAGCTTCTTACTATAGAACTGAAAAGTCAGAAAAATATTCTTTTAATGCCTAGCCTTACAAATGCGCATGGATGTAGCAGGATGCCAGATACACATCCTGAGCGAACAGTTGGATCTCAATGAATATGGAGTGAAGAAGTAGAAATTGTATGTGCATCAACAAGGTTTTGGAAGTGAAATTTGGAACATACAATTTAATAATTGAATTTTATGACAGTCTGTCATGATCCAGAAATACTTTATTCCAAGTACAGTCAGAACATACTTCCAATTCCTTTTACTCCATTACCCTCAAATTTGCCTATAATAGAAGAGGTCATAATGGTGCTCATTATAAATTGCTTGTTTAAATCTTTGAACCAATAATTTACTTTTGAATTATGAAAAATAAATTAACTACATGAGTAGAAATTTAAAAATGAGAATAGTTGGCAACAAAAAAATGGTTATAATAGAAACCAAAAAATTTCATCACCACTTTGGTGCTTTGGTGCTTATAATGTATGTCTCATTTTCAGTCATTTATAATAAAAAATCTGTGAAACTCTAGATCTGAATTGTTCAATTACAACATTTTAGCACATAACTAGGTTATCTTCAAAATCTCTCATATCAACTAGTAGTAATGCGTATTTCTGACCTACAATATTTCAGGGTTTATCATTTACTCTGTAATCAATTACAGGTTCTTCTAGTGTTTCATCAAAGTATCATCAGAGTGATTATCATCATTGATATCATTGTGTGTCAATAAGTTGATTCTGGGTCATGGTAACGCAACATGGAAACAGATTACCAGGTCTTTTCTTCGCAAGCAGCTGGTGGATTTGAACTGCTGACCTTTCTGTTAAGAGCCAAGGAGTTAACATTGGGTCTTTTGGGGATTTTCTAGTGGGTAAGAATCCTGCTCCATAAACTAAGGTTTACAATGTCATAAATTCCCTTTTAATATCTTCAACTGAATCACCATTCACTACACACCTAAACTTGAATTTCTCATCTGCTCCTGGCTTGCTACTTAATTCCAAGAGATGTGCATGCTTCCATGTTGTCAAATGGAACACAATTGTTTTGGTCATTGATAATATCATACTAACATCTCATTAAAAAAGTCATTGTGTCTTCTGGTCTAAGGTACTGGATTGTTTGCAACTTACTTCAGGCTACTCCTTGTCCTCTTTAGGTGTGCTAACATTCTCCTTACGTTTCATGACAACTAGGGCCTAATTTGTACCACTCTCAGACATGTGGGAATCAAGAACAATGGCAGGCAACTATGTTCACATTTAAGAAAAGGTTATGAGTGCTTAGATTTTAGTTGGATGTTGGTTTTACTGGTTGGTAGTGCAGTCAATCACACTAAACTTGATTTTCATTACAGTGTAGTCTGACAGTAGATTATGGAGGAAGTGCAACAAAGAATTAGACATATAAATCACTCTTTTCCCTGAAGAGAAATCAGGCATATCAAATAGAGTGGATAACCCTCCCAAAAATCTAGTTTCTTTTTTTCTTCTAAATCATATTCTGGATATGAGAAAACACTTTTCACTTTGGAAATTATTTCTACATTTTTGAGATAAGTAAACCATAATGATAATTTTCAGAAAAGTAGCAGATTTGATCTAGTGTTTTAGTACAACTTTTCTTAATAAAATCAAAAGAAGTTCCTTAACTCAGTTAAGAAAAGCCATTGCTTTGAAAAAGTACAGAGCTCAGCTTGGAGGGTATAGACTGAAACCAAAAGGGCCACCAACAAGACTGAGGAGAAGTGATGGTGTGACTAAGATTAAGGATCCTTAAAATCATGCCTAAAGGAGAAAGGTGAATTTGGGCTTGAGCAAGTTTGGCTTTGTTCTCCAAGAGCTCTTCCTTATGATGAGAAAAATATACACTAGACAGGGGTCGGGCAAGAAGATGTAGTAGCACTCCTATTGGGGGCATTACCCTTTCCACAAACCAATGAGTGACGGCTCAGCCAGGCAAACATGTTTCCAGCAGTCTTCATTCAAATGGAAGGAGGGATAGTGAAGGAAGATTGCACTGTTAATTAGAGGCGCGAATGTGATACCAGGTCATAGGGACAAAGCAATCATGATAGGTTAACCAGAAGCCTTTACCTAGTTTTGTTAAGGGATGAGTCTCTCCTCCAACATCCTTCAGGCCTAGAAATCAATATTATATCATCACTCTGAATAAAACCAAATATCATCTAGCTATTTTTTGTTGAAGCATCTAAAGGATGTTAAAATTCAAGTATACATAGGAAAGCTACATAGCAACAAATGTCATCACTTTACATGGATGTAGATTTGCCTTTCAGTATATTTCAGTTAGTTCTCCAAAGGTAATTTGTTATTGCAATACTGAGTTAGCATAAACCTAGCTAGCTTTAAAGAAACGTCCTCTAGGTATCTTATTCAAGATGGGCAAGTTACATTAGTTTCAAATACTTTCACTTTAATTAGCCCTTGATATTCTGCATAGTCCAACATATGTTTGTAACCTCTAGGGTGTAAACAATCACATTTTAGAAGGGGATTTAAGCATTTTTGAAGATGTTTAACATTGATCATCTCAGCATTCTTTAAATTGCCATAAACGAAATAATATCTCAGACTAACTCTGGTTTGTTTCCGTAGATTAATGGTGACTTGGATGATGATGGAGCAGCTACCATTGCACTACAAAGGAAAATCCAATTAGTAAGATTATTATGTTGGAAAATTAGGAATCTGCTGAAATTTTGAGGAGTGTACTTTCTAAAGAAATTTGAGGTTCACAGATGCAAATTTAAAAGTTAGTTAGAAAAATAAGCAAGCAATTTTTAATGTAGTTTTTACTATCTTATAGAGATAAGTGCTAACCTTATATAATTTGTATATTCTACTTTAAGCTCAAGCACCACAATCCTACTCAACTCAAGGCCTACCTCAAAAGCCACCTTTTTTGAAAAATTGTCCAGGAGTGAAGTGTCTCCCTCCCCAACAAATAAGTACCAACCTGGCTGGACTCTGACTTTCTGATTTGGTGGTGGTTATGGAATGATGGGCTACGACATGATAAGGCAGTAGGTTCCATGAGAGGTGTGCTTTCATTTCATCACAGCCATGGTCCAATGGAAAGAGAGTTTCCCTGCAGTATGACCTGAAGTACATTTAAGGTGAACAAGCGGCCATCTCGCTCAGAAACAAATAAGCCCACATGGAAGAAGCACACCGGCCAGTGCGATCACGAGGTGCCCAAGGGACCAGATATAAGGCATCATGCAAAAAAAAAAAAAAGATATAAGTGTGTGTATTTATGTGTATTTATGTGTATATGTATATATGTATGTGTATATATATATTATATTAAATGAAGGGGGAAGTGCAGAGTGGAGACCCAAGGCCCAAGTGTCGGCCAATGGAGATCCCCTCACAGAGGGGCTTAGGAGAGGAGATGGGTTAATTAGGGTGTGAGGTAGTATCGATGAAGAACACAGCTTTCCCCCAGATCCTGGATGCTTCCTCCCCCCAACTACCATGATCCGAATTCTACCTTGCAGGGTTGGATAGGACAGAGGCTATACTCTGGTACATAGGAGGGTTGGAGATACAGGGAATCCAGGGTGGATGATACCTCCAGGACCAAGGGCGTGAGGGACGATGCTGGGAGAGTGGAGGGTGAGTGGGTTGGAAAGGGGGAACTGATTACAAGGAGCCACATGTGACCTCTTCCCTGGGAGAGGGACAGCAGAGAAGGGGGGAAGGGAGACCCCGAATAGGGCAAGATATGACAAAATAACGAGGTATAAATTACCAAGGGCATATGAGGGAGGGGGGATGAGGGAGGGAGGGGGGGAAAAAAAGGAGGACCTGATGCAAGGGGCTTAGGTGAAGAGCAAATGCCTTGAGAGTGATTGGGACAGGGAGTGTATGGGTGTGCTCTGTACAATTGATGTATGTATATGTATGGATTGTGGTAAGAGTTGTTGGAGTCCCTAATAAAATGTAAAAGAAGAAAAAAAATTAAAAAAAAAAAAATTATGCTACAAGGAGTTGAAAGGAGAGAGAGAAAAGGGAGCAGAGATCAGAGGTACCTCCGATCACCAGGGCAGCCAAGCTGGAAGCAGAGTGAATCCTTCCATCGAGGTACCCTGCACTTGAGAAACCCAGGGGAAGAGTGATGTCACGGCAGATGGAGATCTCCAAAGAAATGCTTAGGCCCACAATTCTGAAAGGAGACAAGGACCATTCTCCCCATCTGTGAACCAACACAGACTGCAACAACAAACAAAAAACCCTCCCCTGAATTCAGATGTCTAGCATCCTAAACTTCAAGAGAATGAATCTGTTTGTTAAAGTTGTGGTATGTTTGTTTACAATAGCACTAGATAACTCAGAGAGTGACCTTTCCAGAGTTCAGAAGATGGTTGCTATTCATCCTTGAATGTTCTTCCATACCCAGTTATTGCCTCCTCCCTTGTGGATTTATTTACTTCCCACCTTATACTATAATCATTTGTGTATGTACCTTATGCGGTTCAGGTTCAAGTGTTGAGTTTCAGGTTGAAATCTAGAACAGATTCCCCACTCTCCCTCTGTCCTCACAATTCCACAGCATATGAGGCATGCCATGTGCACAGAGGGTGTATATTTGTGGGAAGATTAAATACATAGGGCTCTGAGAGAATGAAGTTTAGAATGCTGTACTAAAGCTGTTTGAAAACATATTCTATGAAAAAAAATTAGCAACCTGAAAATGCTCCTAGATTTGAAGATAGAAGACTAGAACTAAGATTCATCTTTGCTGTTGATTGATTATATGGGCGGAGACAACTTAAATGGAAATTAATCTTCTTGCCTGTGAAATTAAGTGATTATGTGACTTGATCTCCAGTGCTGAAGGCATATTTATATGAAAGCGGTGATCAGAAAGGTAAATAGCATTGTATTGCACTGTGTAGGACACTGTGGACATACAACAAGGTAAGATAAACAAAGACTCCACCCCTGAGAACCCTTTTAAATACACAATATGGCATTAATACTATTTCTGGGATCTATTGAAAGGAATCCTGGTGGTGTAGTAGTTACATGTTGAGCTGCAAACCTCGTGGTCTGTAGTTCAAAACCACCAGCAGCTCCTTGGGGAAAAGACTGGGAGTTCTACTCCCATAAATTATTACAGTCTCAGAAACCCACAGGAGGTTGCTATGAGTCTGAATTGACTTAATGGCAGTGAATTTGGTTTTAGAATTGTTAAATATTATCATAAACATTTTAAATTAAAATACTTGTCTAAATCTTTTATTAGATACTAATGACTTAGACAAATCTTTACAGAGCAAATCTCCTTGCTTTAGTTAGATATTTTTTATTGGAAACATATGTATTTCTCTATCTCACCCGAGTAGAAAGTGAATTCCTTGAGGACAGTAGGTTTATCCATTTTCTCCTTCAAATATTATTCTGCAATCATATATATCTTATGCCTTTATATATATATTACATTCATACATATTTATACACTAAATATTTGTGGCAAAATGGATAAAAGTGGATTTCAAGGTCATATTTATTTTAGATAGCCTTTAAACAACCGCTATATCTTTGACTGAACTATATGCATTATCCTATATTAATAGTTTTAATAAAGGAAATCTTTAAAAGCAGAGGCAGCAAACCTTCCTATCAATGACATGAGTATGTTTTTTGTTCATCAGGAAATGGACATGTAAACATTCACAGGTATTTTTTAAAATAATGTTTTTCATAATTTATGAACAGAAATAATTTTATATCATATAGGATAATATGCATTATAGATTCAAAATCCTCCAATTCACTATTTTAAAAATTGTGCTTTTAATCTCTTTTATTGTTAGCCACTGTTGCCACCTCTTGTCTGTCACCACCTCTTATCTGTCAATCTCTCACACTATGGTGGTTTTCATGATTGTGTGATACTGGACACTATGCTACCAGGATTGCAACTGCCCACAGGGTAACCCATGGTGGATAGACTTCAGTGGAGCTTCCAGACAAAGAAAGATGGGGCCGAAGGAAGATCTAGTCTTCTGGGTAATCCTCTTGATTTTGTGTTACATGTTTTCCTGTTTTTCAGTATATCAAACCCAGTATGGATGACTATATAGGGACAGAAAATAGAATAAGGGTTGCAGGTGGGGGGGTGGGTGAAGGGACGTGTATAGTGGTGGCGTAGTGTGGGTAAAAGGTAGCTGATGTCAAAGAATTCAAGGAGGAAAGTAATGTTTTGAAACTGATTGTGGTAGTAATTGCATAATATTCCTTGATGTGATTGAACTATGGAATGATATGATCCCTGTATGAACACCAATAAATTGATTGTGATAAAAAATTAGCCCCTCAATGTAAATAGTATCAGGGAATTGCCTGATGTAATGCCAGAGGTAAGACCCCTTATGTTGGAAAGCAGTCAGTATAATAGGGAGAGATGTTATTTCAAGGTAGATCAGACCTTAGTGAAGTGAATAGAACAAAACGTTGGGGACATTCAATTATTGATGGGATATGACTCTAAATGAGAAGAAATAGCTGAAAACATCCATTTGTAATTGGAGCATGGAATGTATGAAGAATTAATTAAGGACAATTAAAAATTGTAAATAATGCAATGGGATGCATAAAGATTGGTATTCTGTTATTAATGAGCTGAAAGGCCATTAAGGAATCAGCAAATTACAATGTCTACTATGGCAAGAATGGCAAACTGAAGAGGAATGGCACCACATTCATTGTAAAATAGAACATTTAACGAATGAGATCAGTAGGTGGAAAGATACTGATAAGATTCACCTGTGAGTGACATTGAACACTATCCTCTTGAGTATCATCCTGCTGTGTAGAAAAGGAGCCCTATGAGAAACAGGAGGAGGGATCGCTTTACCAAGAAGTCCCAGGAGTAGAGCAAGACCTCTAGATCCAGCATCCCTGTTTAAAGTTCCAGAAGACAGTTATGACAGCAGAGGAGCAGCAGCAGAAGCAGGAGCTAGAGAGTGGCATGTAATGAAGGACTTTCCATCCCCGAAGCAAGTAAAGCTAAGTGCTTTGCTAAAAAGAACATTTCATGAGCTCTCCTGAAGCACAATTATGACAGCAATAGGATATACTCATATGTCTAAAATGAAGACCAGCTAAGAAGACTATTATTCAGATTTGCACGCTGGCCAAGAACATCAAAGATGAAGACAGCGAAGATTTTTACCACCGTGTACACTCTGGAATTGATCAAATTATGTAGATATATTGAGAATTGCTGATAATTAGAATATGGAAGTAGGAAACAAGGAGGCAGGCTTGTGGAGTAGGGTGCCTTTAGTCACTTAATTGGGAAGTTGCTTTTGCTGACTCAAGGCAGCGCCCATCCTGTTGAAGCTTACTGGGGTGGAGAGCCTGTGAGCACTGAATTCAGGGAGGTGGGTTTATTGACTACAGGGCTTGAGCTGAATGCCTTTGGGTTGAGGTTTACAGTGGAGTGGTATGTCCCTTTGAACATTTATTAGCAGACTTGAAAGAACATGGTAACATGTCTTGATAAACAAAGCAAACCTCAGCATTTCTCATTGGCATTGCATCTCATTAATTTCCTTTAATCTTGACTTCTTGAATTGTGTTTATGGATTCTGTGTACCCATTGCAATGGATATTTGAACCTGGCGATCAAGTAGAGAATACTGTTGAAGACAACACAAAGTCTGCATGACCCTGATATATCCCACCTAAATTTAGAGGCAATCTCAATAGTAGATTTGATGAATTGGACACTAAGAAGCTCCAGTGGCACAGTTGTTATACACTGGTTTGCTAAATGTAAAGTCAGCAGTTCAAAACCATCTGGCCCCAGAGAAAAAGAAGAGGCTTTCTCTTCCCCTGAAAAGTTACAGTCTTGGAAACCCACAGGGGCCATTTTCTCCTCTATCCTACAGGGTGACTATGAGTTGAAATCGACTCGATGGCAGTGAGTGTGGTCTGGTTTGACACTAATTACCACAAACCAGCCGGGTTGTATGATGACATCAATGATATCATATGTGAAGAACGCAAAAATGCATTAAAGAAATAAGGAGGAAACAAATTGGCTATCAGAAGAGATGCTGAAAATTTCTCTTGAAATTTGAATACTTAGAGCAAGGAAGAAAGAATGGAATAACTTTAAAAAGAGAAAGCTGAAGAGATGGCAAAGAGCAGTCTAAGGAGGAAATGTAAAGTGTTGCAATGAAATGTGTAAAGACTCGCCATTAGAACACCAAAAGGGAAAAACTGATCAACATTTTTCAGGGGAAAGAATTGAAGAAAACATTCGAGAAGTAATACTAAGGAGCCCTGGCGGCCCATGTAAGAAGCCCTGGTTGAGCTGACTAGTAAGCATTGGCGCTGTGTCACTGGATCAAACTCACCACTCTCCCCTTGGGAGAAAGATGGAGCTCTACAAATGCTATAGAAGGTCTGTATGCGCTCAATTCTATTTGTTGAGAGTCGATTGGTGTTGTGGGTAGCACCTTCAGGCATGTTTTGGAACGTTTAACTGCAGGTCAACGGTTCAAACTACCATGCACTCCATGAATAAGACATGAGCTTCTCTGATCAAGTCAAGATTTACAGGCTCAGGGAGTCTGCATAGCGGCTCTATGAGTCTACGTCATCATGGACTCAATAGCAGCAGCTTGGGTTTTGAAAGCATGGGAATGGTATTGAGGAACACAGAAATAATCAATGGACAAAGGAAGGAACACATAATGTAACAATGCTATGATGTCCATCATTTACTCAGCTAAAAATACACAGCAGAATTGAGAATGCATTTAAATATAAGACAAAATTACTTGAGCGGTAACAAAAACCCAGTAGAACAAAGAATTGTGCCATTGGTCTCACAAAGCCTCGTTGTAAACCACTTGGTCAGGCTTCCTAATCAGTATAATGGGTCATGCAGAAATCAAGCATTGGGAGGCTGGGCACTCATTTGACACTGGGAGTGTGCTCCACTAGTTCAATGTGTGACAAAGGATGGAGTCTCTGCAATGAAAACATATTATGGTGTTACTCAGCAAAGACTATTGAATAAGCTATAGACTGGCAGACTATCAACCCAATCTACCCTAGAAGAAATACAGTCCGAATACTCCTCAGCTAAGAGGATACGAGAGACTTGTTCTCAAATACTTGGGGCAGCATTTTCAGGACGTGCCTGGAAAAGAATTCATGCTTGGTAAAGAAAAGGGTAATAATTTTTTTTTCCAAAAAAAGAGGAAAATCTTCAATTAGATAGATTTCCACAGTGGCTGCAACACTGAGCTCGCAATGAGTTTGATTGTGAAGTTGGTGCCAAATGAGGCATGTTTTATTCTCTGGGTCACTGATTGGGATCCACTCATTCCACCTAATAAGAAGAAGGAGTTGATTTCCAACTCATAATGATTCTATAAAAAAAACCCATAAAATTTTCTTGGCAGTGAATCTTTACCAAGATTTCCTTGTCTTTCCTTAGCAGAGAGACAAGGTGGGTTTAATCCTGTTTTAGTTATCAGCAGAACACTTAACTATCTTACAAGGAAAGTTCATTTCATCTCTTTTAATATGTTTGAAATTAATGGTATTCCTAAGGTAACATGCAATTTATTTCATTGTAAGAAATTCTACTGTAGAAAATGGTTAGAACTAGAAAAAGGGAAATATCAACACTATGGATTAGGTGACATGAGAAAACTTTAAAATGGTTTGGTGGGGGCCTGGTGTTACTATTGAATTTTTCTCTTTTTTTCCTTTTTGAACTCATTAGAGTCTCAACAAGTTGTGAAATTAGTCCCTTTGCTTGACTTCCGTCAATTATGAACATCTCACACAACTTTTGGATAATATCAAAACCAGGAAACGGACCTTGGTACAATCCACAGAATTTATTCAGGGTTCATCAGCGTTTGAATGCACCAGTCTCTCTCTCTCTCTCTCTCTCTCTCTCTCTCTCTCTCTCTCTCTCTCTCTCTCTTTCTCTCACTGTGTGTGTGTGTGTGCTGTGTGTGATTCTATGCAAGGTTGTCATTTACATAGATTCCTGCACCCCCCACCATAGTCAGGATATAGAACTGTTCTGTTTCATCGCCACAAAGGAACTTCCCTCATATTCACACCCACTTCCAACCTGCCACTTTCTAAAAAAGATTTTTTGCTTGCTTTCTGCCAGAATCATAAATTAAAATGTCATTATTTGTTCTATTTTCTCCCATCATTCCTATTGAAAAATATTGCTCTATAAATTAAATAATGGACAACTTTATTTTAGAAGATAGCAATGTGGGAGTTTAGATAATTTGTGACAAATAAGACAGCATTTAATGTAATCACTAACAATTAAACACAATTAGGTAGGGTATACTTGTGTATTTGCGGGTAGTTCATTTTAACTGCAGGTTTCCTATTTTCAAAATAAATGCCATTGGCAACTTAATAAAGTAAATATAAAACTCAAAATAGAAAGTAGGATCATTATGAGATTCATATAACAATAAATTACTGTAACAAAGTAAATTTTACACATGAAAGCAAGTAATAATCACACATTCAACTTTACTTTTAGCTGCAGTGCTTATGAGAAATGCTCATAATAACAGTTTTGGACTAGCATCTGATTGTTCCTTGATGGTGATATTCTGTACATAAGCAACTATTGTTATTATGCCAGGAATTTAGCTTATTAACATGTTTTAGGTTGCATTCGGTGCACTTTTTGCAATCATTTTGTCTGATGCAAAAATAAAAGTAAGCAGATAAAAAATTCTGAACCCAATCATAACAATCCTGTGCACAACAAAGTATCCCTAATGGTCCCCATAGGACAAATCAAGGTAGGAGGATTCATACATAGATTTTTTTTCTCCTGTTTATGTATATGAAGGAGCTGGATTGTGATCCACAGAGTCTGCAGTTCAAAACCATCAGCTCAAAACCTCAGGATAAAGACAGGGCTTTCTAATTCCGTAGAGAGCTACAGTCTCAGAAACTCAAAGTGGTAGTTCTACCCTATCCTATAAGGCTGCTATAATTTCTCATCAACTTGATGGCAGTGAGTTTGTTGTTTGTTTGTTTTAATAGATAGCACAGATGTCTATATTGCTATAAAAATTCTTAAAGTGAATATCAAAAGACCAAAATGTGCAGCTATGGTTGCTCCGTATGACCTGCATCGCGCTCTGTACACATCTAAAAGGGATGTTTCTACCTCGAATCTTTCCTTGAAAAATGCTGTCCACATGGTTGCTTTGACGTCCCTGAAGGACATTTCTTTTACATGGATTTAGGGTGGATGTAGTGAATTCTTCCAGTGAAAATTTCTTACAATAACCCTTGATATCTCTGCGGAAGGAGGAGGTGTATTGTTGTGATGGATAAAACTTCGTCATTCCAATTTTCTTGACCTTTCTCTCACCGACTTCATTGGTGTGAGAACCTCATTCTCTCACCAATGAAGTTTTCCATTTTCTTAAAACCACTTCATCATTCTTGAAACATAGTTTCTATCATCTTATAGAAGCTCTCTGTCCCAGCAGATCTCCAGGGACCTGAACTCAGACAAATATGTTACTGAGAGAATTTTTCTGCAGCTATCACTGATGCTGACGCATCTGTAAACACATTTTTTATGTCTCTCCGTGTGCAATATGCCCATGGATATATAACTTGGAATCTTTTGAGTTACCTTTGTTTATTATCAATAATTTTAGTGTAACCACATTTGGTTTGGAGTTTCTCACCAATGGAAGCAAAAAAGAAAAATGCCGATTTAGTTGTTGTTGCATTCAGCTGTTAGAATATCAATTTAAAATTGTATCTTATATCACTTAAGTTGAGAATAAAAGTGTTCATTAACCAATTGATTTAATTTTTTTCCTAATTTAGAGGTTTTAGCACATTGAGAAAAGAAATAAAGGAGCAAGGTAGTTGTAATAAAGAGCTCAGAGTCTAGGTAAATGTTTATGTGTCAGATAATCACCCCTTACAGAAACTGTGTTCACTAATGAGATATTTTTTGTTCAACCAAAAATGTGTTAGGGAATATGAGTGCCTATTGTTTCCTACAAGCAAATGTTATTTTTAATCTAGGACAGAAAACATCATACAAATAATATGAACTTTAAAATTTCAGTTTCAGTTGAAGAATGAGACACATTTCATCTGCCTTGCTGCTGACTACTCACAGAGATGAGTCAATCTCCATGAGGAGGAGACAGGAAGGTTTTCATCTTCACCTTGACTCAAGAGAAAACTCTCAGCCTCATGTTTGTGGGGAACAAAAAGAAGAGACTGGTGTCTGATATTGAGTGGAGTGGATTGGTTATTTAGGAAATTGCGTAGTCAAGCAAGAGATAGTTTTCTGTTATACTGGAATTGGATCAAAATTTTAGTGAAGCAAAGAGTGTGTGAATGGAACGGAGGTGACTCATGTTTGATCTGGTTTAGGCTCATCTTTCAAAGCCAAAACTCAATACCATTGAGAAAATTCCGATTCATGATGACCCTATAGGGCAAGGTAGAACGTTTCCTGTAGGTTTTACTCTTCACAAAAGTAGAGAGCCTCATCTTTCTCCCTTGGTGGTTTCTAACTACTGACTTTGTCGTTAGGAAACGATATGTGTAATCACTATGGGAGCAGGGCTCATCTTAGATCCTGATAAGAAGGAATCTCTAGGGGGTCTGCAGACCTTAGGACAGAGATGAAAGAAAGTTTATCATGGCCAACATCTCCCACAATAGGGAAAAACCTTAGAGTACTTCCCCTGTGAACAATAACCAGGAGAAGATGCTCTTTATCAGCACTCGTCTTCAACATTGTTCTGGACACCTTGGCCAGAACTATTAGACAACAAAAACTCAGGTGACTTCATTTGGCAAAGAAGTGAAACTCTCACTATTTGTTGATGATATGATTTTATATATAGAAAGTCATAAAAACTTATTAGAAACAATCTCAAGATTAAACAATGTGTCAAAATACAAGATTAATACACAAAATAAATCAAATTCCTATATACTAACGAAGAGATCTCTGAAAAAGAAATTAAACAGTTAAAGCAATAAAAACTATTTACTAACTCTATATGGAGAGTGGAGAAACCCACAATAAGCAAGGAACTTCTTAAGAACAATAATAAAATAGGAGATCTCTTACTACCCAACCTCATAACACATTACATAGCTGCAGAAGTAAAAACAGCCAGGCCCTTGTACATTGTTAGGTGCATAGACAAATGGAAAAGAATAAAAGAACAGTAAATAAATTCATCCACCTACAGACAACATTGTGCTCATGTAGAACTTGGACATGGACCAAGAGGCAATTGTGTGAACAGAACAAGGGGATGCTGGCTAGTTTAAAATCAGAAAAGCTGTGTGTCAGGTTGTACCCTCTCATCAAATTCATGCAATCTACATGCTGAGCAACTAATCAGAAGCTTAATTATGAAGAAGAGTGCAGCACTAGGATCGGGCAGGTTTATGAACAACCTGCAATATGCAGATGACACCACCTTGCTTACTAAAAGCGAGGAGGACTTGAAGCGCTTGCTGATGAAGATCAAGGCTTGCAGCTTTCAGTCTGGATTACAGCTCATTTTAAAGAAGATAACAGTCCTCACCACTGAACCAATAGGTTGCATCATTATAATTGGAGAAAAGTTTGAAGTTGTCAATAATTATGTCTAGCTTGAATCTGCAATAAATGATTGTGAAAACCAAAGATCAAAAGATCACTTTTAATAGGTAAATCTGCAGAACAACACATCTTTAGAGTACTGAAGAGCAAGGATATTACTTTGAAGACTAACGTGCTCCTGAACCGAGCCATGGCATTTTCCATTGCTCATGAGCATGTAAAAGTTGGCCATTGAATCAAGAACATCAAAGAAGATCAGTGCTTTGGGATTGTGATGCTGGACAAGATTATTGGAAATACCGAGGACAAACAGGGTGCTATGGAAGAAGTCTGTCTGGAGTGCTCTTTAGAGGCAAAGATGTTGAGAGCTCACCTTACATATTTGGGACATGCTGTCAGGACATGTTTTTCCTCCCTCAAGAAGGACATCATGCTTGGTAAAGGGGAAGCACGGCATAAAAAAAGGAAGACTCCGGATAAGACAGATTGACACAGTGGCTGAAGCAATGGGCTCTGGCAGAGGAAAATTTGTGAGGATGGCACAGGATGGGGCAGTGTTCAGTTATGTCATTCAGATGGTCACTGTGGGTCAGAACCAACTTGATGACACCTAACCACAATAGCAAGACAACCACTCTTTAACAATGGGGGGAAATGAATTGGGAAAGAGAGGATCTCTTCAAAAATGGTGGTGGCAAAGTTGGGTCTCTATCGGCAGAAGAATGTAACAGGGCCCATTCCTCATCCCACATACAAACACAAACTCAAGATGGACCCAAAAACTCAATGGACATCCCAAATGCATAAAGATCATGAATGAGAAAATAGGGACAATCGCAGAAGACCTATTGCAGGACATAGCATACCATCAAATCTAAGGAAGAAGAAAGCACACACAGTGAAAGAGAAAATAGATGACCTACTAAAAGTAAGACACTTAAGTACAATAAAAGACCTTACCAAAAATGTAAAAAGAGAATACGTAGACTGGGAAAAATCATTAGCAAAGACACAATGGAAAAAGGTGTCATCTCTCAAATAGATAGACAACTACAATATCTAATTAGATGAAAACCAAATAATCAAATTAAAAACGTTGCAGCGGACATGGACAGTTCACCAAAAATGGCATCAAAATAACTAACAAGCATGAAAAAACTCCTCCAGGTCATTAACCATCTGGAACCTGCAAATGGAAACAGCGATAAGACGAGGTATGATTTTACATAAACAATGACAGTCCAATTTTAAAAGCAGACTAACAAAGAAAACAGAAAAAAGCAAATGCCAGAGAGAGTGCACGAGCTCATTAAATATGTACAACCATTGTGGAAATCCATCTGGTGCCACCCCAAACAACTGGGAACAGAAAACTCCTATGCGTCAGCAATCCCTCTGCTGGGCATATAACCTAAAGAAGTAAGAGCCATACCATGAACAGATGCATGCTCTCTTGTGTTCATGGCAGCACTGTTCAAAGTAGAATGAAGTTAGAAACAGCCCAAATGTCCATCAGTAGGGGACAACAGACTACTATGCATCACTAAACAAATAAAATAAGAGCAAACCAGGACACAGCTCATGACGTCATTGGTCTTGGAGAATATAAAGTTGAGTCAAGTCAGTTGATCCAAAAAGGCAAATATTGTATGAGACCACTACTATAAGTATAAAACCCAAGACAAAGGCGGGCCTATGAAAAAGAACAGATTTTGGGGATGCCCTAGGGAGGAAGGGCAAGGATGGGAAGATAAAGCAAAGGATTAGATGGGTGACAGGTATTGACACCGGTAGAAGGGAGAACAGAGATTCATAAGCGGGAGAAGAGAAATTAGGGGAGGGGTGAGATAGAATGGGGAGAGGTGTTAATGAGAAGTGTGAACGTTTGAATTCACAGTTGATAGTCTGAAGTGTAAACTCCCTACCTAATTCACAATAAAAATCCCATTTAAGGAAAACATGTATTTGAAGTGCAGAATGGTTGAGGGAAGGCACTAACACAAACTCAACTACAGTACCTTTACCTCATGAAGGAAATGAGTGGTGAGAAACGGCACCTTGGCGAATACAGGGTCATCTCTGACAGACCCTTTGACCCCTCGCCACAACAACAGTCAAATGACTACTCTGATCACCTCTTTACCGCCTTTCCTTATTCTTTTACTACAAGGACTCAGAAGGAAGGTCTCAAGGTGTATAAAAAGATATACATGTGGATGCCATGGAAGGAAAGAACAATCCAAAATAAATCTCCTTTCTTGACTATGGGTTTCTAACTTGCAGCTGGGCCAGACTCGGGGACAGGAGGGTGAAGATGGAAGCTACCACTTTAAAACAAGTTCAGAGTTTTTATTATCACTGCAGCTGCTAACGACTAACTGAACGTTTTATTTTCTGAAAGTGAACCAGAGTCATGAGACGCGCACAGACTGTCTGTGGGGACTAGAGAACAAGAGCTCACAGAACCCTGTTCAAGGAAAAATGGGAGTTAAGGTTGATTTATGATTACATTGTACAAGCAATGTTTATGTATTTTTATGTGCCATGATTAACTCATTATCTTAATAGTTAAAGTACATCATAATTAGTTCTATAAACAGCAAGGACACTAAATACAGTTAACCTTTATACACACAAACAACACACATACACCTGAAAATATTAGAAATGATTATTTCTCCCTGAATGCGTTGTTTTAATGTGTGTGGTCCAATTGACTCTGACTCACAGGGACCCCATAGGGAAGGGGAGACCTGCCCCGTGGGGTTTTCTAGGCTAAAATCTTTATGGGAGGTGATCACAGGATTTCTTTACCCATAGAGCCTCTGGTGAGTTCAAGAACACATAATTTCTATTTTTTTAAAATTTGATGAAATATTTATGTATTACAGAATATATAATATTAGTAAAGTAAATTCTATAAAAATATTTGAATACTTTTCAATGTGTTAGAAAGAAATTCCTAAATCTTTAAGAATTAATCATAAAAATTATGGTTTGCTTCCTTGGCCTTAAATCAGTATTGGCAAGCCATAGATTTAACTACTGTGGGAGCTTTTAGGTATATTTTACTGAGAACTTTCCAGCATATCTATTTCATTTTCCCTAGCATTTACTTGCAACTATTCCTCATGGAATTCATAAAATGTAGGAGACTGAGATAATATCTTGAGATGCTTTTTCACTTCCAAATTGTATTATGTAGAATCCACTACACAATCCTTGCATCCATCATCAGCTTTAAATTGAAACAATGTTGAGTGTAAATTAAAAGTTGTCTTTGAAAAGTATTGGGTCTATGAAAAAATTATAAACACTTGTCAAAGTGTGCATATTTAAGTGGGGGGGCATAATTGGATATCAGTCTCCTTCTTTCCTCTACAGTAAGTAATCATGTAATTGAAACATTAATTATATACAATAGCTCAGAAAAAAAAAACAGGAAACTTCCACCGGATATCATCTATGAGATGCTGCTTAAAATGGCAGTAACATGATTTACTAGAACAAGATTCTGCAAAAGTTGCTACCATTCACCTGATTCTGACTATTTGAACCCAACACCTGATTATAGCAATCTGGTAGCACCACCAAACTCAAACATTTCCATTTCCATATAAATCAATAAAAAACAATTTAAAATTCAAGATAGTCAGTAGATTGAGTGGGGCAGTATTTTTTTTAAATATATGAACCCACACAGAGGAGATAGAATCTCAGGCATTTTCCTACAGAAGGAACTTAAAAACAATGAGGATTCTCATATTTAGGAAGTGGAGATATCCTTTAACCAGAGAAACCAAACTCACTGCCATGGAGTCATTACTAAGTCACAGAGACACCCTGTGCACTTCTGAGAATGTAATTGTTCAGGGGAGTAGAAAGTCCAGGCTTTCTCCCAAGGAGCTGTGTCTGGTTTTGAACGTCCTATCATGTGGATCGCAGTCCAATGTCCACACCAGCCCCAGGGCTCCATCCTCATCCTCATAATTTCTTACTCTATTGCCTGGAGTCAAGGCATTCATAAGGTCATTGAACACATGCTTATGTTTGAGAGCCTTTATTCTTTTTTAAGGATAACTATAACAATATAAAGATAATAATACAAACACTGAGTAAGAAATAATAGACCATCTTCGATATTTAAAAAGCCAGCAAAGAAATTTTGGTCATGAACCATGCAAGAGATCCTTGTACCTTAAACAAATTCAATTTGGGTGTATGGGGAGGTCAATTAACCAAGTATCAAGCTGGATCCAGCGTAATCAGGATTACAATGATCTATGTTTGATAGTAAGGCTGTTCCAGACTGTTATCTGTGGCTAGAGGGGATATGCCAGCTGCTTAATCTGACTAGATATTCTGCAGATGGGTTTTGGACTCCCAAGGTGCTGTACAGCTATCAATCAATCAGGTATTCCTAATGTCAGCTCTGATACTTTTCCTTGTTTTGTATTTTACTTTTGTTATTGTCATCTTTGTATCACACAAGCTGGTGAGCTTCTTCCATGTTGACTTAGTTGATTCCTCGCTTAGATGGCTGCTTGTTTGAATACAAGCCTTCAAGGAACCAGACACTATTCCGATTGATAGCTGGGCACCATCTACTCTCTTGCCACACTTTGCTTTAGCACCTTATCTTCCGTGATCGTTTCATGAAGGCGAGCAGGGCCATGTTATCAGAATGAACTGTTCTTGGCTAGAGTTAATTAGAAGCACAGAATATATCTGCTCATCCATTGAATATGCATGAATAATGTTTACTTTGGCGATGGTCTTATGACAAAATCACACCCCTATAGGACCAACTATACACCAGCACTGGTAACAAACCAACCAGCAAACAAACAAAAAACTTTTAAAAAAGTAAAAGCAGGAAAACAAAAACCTATATAAACAAAAAAGTACGACATTGTCAATCATCGCCCTGGGGTATAAGCCTTGATGACATCGTCAATTTTCCCTATGACACAAACTGCCTTAATTCTGGATTGGAGATGAGCATTTGCTCAGTTTACCTTAGGTTGTCGTTAGCTGCTGAGTTCCAGGGAGCCTATGGTTAGTGCAAGTGGTCACGTGGTCAAATACTGGCAAGGGTTGGCAATTTGAAAGGACCCCAATGCATCTCCAAGACAGACCTGGAGCTGTGCTCCTGAAAGGTCACCACCGTGAAGACTATGGAGCAATTCTCCTTCACACAGGCCGGGCTGCCAGAGTCAGAATCCCCTGAAGGGCCGTTAACCACAACATGAAGTTCTAGAGTTGTTTGTATCTTTTATCTGCAGTGTGTTTGTCACTATATATGAGGGGGTTTGTCATTTTTTTAAAACAAGCCGTTATCTTTTAATTTCATTTTCTGTGATTTTTTTGAAACCCATGTATATGTATTAGTCTATACTTGCCCTCCTTCCAGAATTTGAGTGCGCTTTCTTAAATAAGGGCCTGCTCTCATTCTCTCCGTTGATAAGCTTGTTTGAATCTCTCTAATCTGGCTCACGGGATTGCTTTTGACTTTTTTGGGATAAATGGATATGTTTTAAGAATTCCCATGGTGTAAAATGAGAAGAATGAAGAAATAATTTTGGACTGTCTTGTGTGGAAACTGTAAATGCATTACCCCCTTTCTCTCCCATTAACTCTAAACAGGATACATTAGAATCTACTAAAGCTATGGAGTTTTATCACATTATTTCAATCTGCATGATATCACTGAAAAATCATTTACCCAATTATCTTGATCCTGACAATGCAATTCATTCAACTTCCCAATAACATAATTCTGCACTAGCTGTCATAATTTGATTCATAATAATATAGTGATAAACTTGTATTATGGAAACTGCTGATCACATGATGCTTATCTAATAGGTAGTGAACATGTCAAGTGAATTTCCCTGACAAAAATCAATGATGAGAGTACAGTTTTAAATAGAGTCTCTAGATAACAATTGATCCTCCAGTTCAGTTTTTCCGCAAAAATCATATGATTGTTCCCAATTATTGGTGTATCAAGGATACCCTAAAGAATATTTTCTCTGCTTCAAAGCCCAGTTGTGCATCTCAAGGCCCTAACACTTGTGACGTGACACTATATAAAAGAAAAATGAGATATGATCTAGGCAAAGTACATGAATATGATCTTTTGCTTTATGATTCCACTTAAGATCAATACATCAAACTCCAAAACTTCTAATTGGCTAAAGCTTTTGTAAAAACCTTCAACCAAAATATTTCCTTTGTTTTTTACCTAAATAAAAATAATATTTCCAGGCAGCATGCACAGACTGATGAGATTCATTGAAGCAGAACATCAACTGGCAGTGAAGAGATGGCAAGATGTTTCACCACCATCTTCTACAGCCAATTGTCATAGTTTTCTAGCACATTAGAGGACAACCTCATCATTACCCTTTATTTGGCTTTTTCTACAGTTTTCTATTAAAAAATCTTGGGTGAAACAGGTGACAAAAGTTATTATGTCTACTAAAAATTTTAGTCATTGATTATATGAATGAATATATACTGGAATATCATTTAACCTATGACTACAGATCTGTCAATAACTACTAGTTGACTAGTATATTGCACCTACCATACTTTCAGATGCACTTCATAATCTTTATCCATAAGAGATAAATAAATGTAAGATGGGGCATCTACAAAGACGCTACTGAAACAAATCTAAAAATGAAGACCATGCCCTCACCATTACCGCCTTCCTTGATACTGGACGGATGCACCTCAAATTTGACATATTGCCATCAGTAGCTCATTTTATTATTATAAATAAATTTTAAAGTATGGTGGTGCTTTACACATTTACTCAGAAAATGGAAAGTACCCATAAACACACTGAGAGTCCATATTTGGAGTTTGATATAGGGTTTGCAATTCATCTTTCATCTAAGGATGTGAACCACAAAGAGAGACATTTACAATTTTTTTATATCATTGGATCCAATAAAAAGAAAGGTATGTTCAAAAAAAGGTGGGGTTGTGCTTACTCTTAACCTGATCTAAAATATCTTTTAAACATTGGGTCTGATAGTGGTAAGAGCCTGAAGTCAATGAGAGTTAACAACTCTGAAGGAAAAATCATTGGACATGAACATGTTTAATATTCATTATAAAACCTCCATTGCAAAATCTCACAGGTTGAACTGTACAATTATTATAGCCTATCTTGAATTAAGTTATTTTATGTCACCTCACCTTTTTCAATAATGAAATATTCAAATGCATTAGTTCAGGGATTCGTGTCATTTGCTTTTTTCCTCTAGTTATCTCAATTATGGATTTAGTCAGTCCTCCAGAAACAAGTATATAATTCAATCAGATACTAGATTTTTTTAAATCAATATTCTTTCATTAAGTTTCTAAAGGTCATTACAAGATCCATCATGTTTTCATCAGGAAGAAGTTCAGACAATGGTGGGTGTATTGGCATAACACATAAATGATTCTTAATTGATAGAAGGATATTTCATGAAGATAATACTAATCTATGGAGAGCATACCAATTACAGTCCATATTATGTTTCAGCATACATTGGAATCAATTAACAAATATCTTCCTTCCTTTTAAGCAAAGACCAATCTTTTGTAAACTGTCTTACTGAATGGATCTTATTAGAAATACTATCAATGAGCAGCATTGATAAAGTGATTGGTGTATCATATCGACCGGGCTAAGCATTTTACTAACATTTTGTCAATTATCATCACAATAACCTCAGCAAGCTCTGAAAAGCAATAAAAATAAATAGAAGCCTCTTGGTGAATTTACCATAGTCTGAGACTCAATTCATGGAAAATGGTCACTAGAGAAATAGATTTGGAGAATAAGCGAAACAAAATTCATCTTTCTTATATTTGCACTGTACTTTCATAAAACCTTGTATTATCTGAATTATTACATCTGCCCTAATTTGTATGTGCCTGTATTCCTCACTGCACTTTGAGTCCATAAGGACAAATATACTATCACTCATAATGTTAATGCCATTCAATAAATATACATTATGTACCAGACATTACCAATTGCATTTTGCATATGCCATCTCTTATCCTACAATGACACTATGAATTAGCACAAAACAGAAATCAAACTTGCTGCAATTGAGTCCATGATGACACGTAGCGACCCCCCACGGGTTTCTGAAACTGTAACTGCTTATGGCAGTATAAATACAACTTTTTCTTCCACTGAGCTGCTGGTGGCTCCAAACTTCCAACCATATGGATCAGAGCCCAATTTGTGACCACCACATCACCAGGGCTCCATGTGAGTTAGCACGGATCAGCCATCTTTTTCAGATGGGGAAACTAAATTGAAGAATTTAAGTGATGTGGCTAAATTCACACAATTAGTGAATGATAGGTTTCAAAGATGGTTTGCTGAACTATCACCTCATTCCATAGTTCAATCAGGGAAAGCAAAATTGTACATTTGCTACCACGATCAATTTCCAAACATTATTTTCTGCCTGAATGCCTTGATATCGCCTCTTTTTTTGAACCACCCCATCACCGCCACTGTAATCCCTATACTACTTGTTGTCCCTATAGGGTCATCAATCCTGGGTTTCACATACCAAAACTCCCCAAACATATAACACAGCTTCAAAGACATATAACACAGCATCAAGACTCCAATGGTTCAACACCTCTGAGATATACCCTAATAGAACAGACAAAAACAAAAACAAAAAAATACAAAAAGTGTTGGAAACCAGAATAGGTTCAACGTGATTCAGAGGGGGCATCAACTGACAAAATCTTAACTGTTCCAGTCAGATTCATGCCATTAATCTTATATACTCATCTCTCCAATTTGGTTACCATGTTCCTCCCATCTCTCGACTGTGGACTGAAGGAGTTCACTGGAGGCTTATTTCCTATGTAGTTCCCACAAATGAATCTTGAGCCCCCAAGATAGCCTTCTGAAAGTTGGGTTCTCACAATTTAGGCTCTGATACTTATCCCTCCTTTGACTTTGGGTTATATGATTTACAGTCCTTCGGAGACTGATGATGTTGTGCTTCTTCTCACTGAGATGGCTGCTTGTTTGGAGACAAGCCTTTAACATCCTAGACACTATTTTATCTGATTGCTGGGCACCCTTTAATCTCTACACGTCATGTTGCTATAGCACCCCAATCTTCTATATTCCCTTCTTGAGGACAATTATAGAGCAGGGCCAAGATGGAAGGCTTGATTGTTCTTAATTTGGAGCTAGGATTTAGTATGAGTCCAAACCCCATTTCTGGATGCTCTATATGTTGTAGCAATATATGTATTATTCCTGCAAATGTGTGACTGACAGGCTCAGTGATTATTATTGTAATATTTCCTGACAATGATTCCCCATTGTTTGTGCAAATAGTGTCCAGACATGAAAGGACTGATTCTGTTCAAGTGAATAGTTCAGCCACTGTGATATGGAGTTAGCCTATATGGGTGCCTCATCCCTCTCTCAAAAGAACTTTAAAAAATACCAAGGGCTGAACAAAGACAATATGAACAGAAAATAATGATGCCCCCGGGGGCTGATTGATAAGATGCTTTATCATAAATTAACAAGGAGTTTCTTCAAGTGATCCAAAGGCTGATAAAGAAATAAACAACAAAACATAGATACAGGATTTACAAATCTGAAAACATTTTAATTTGAAAACAAATTTGATATTTAGGACCCGAGTAGAGACAATAAAATATGAATCACAGTTTCCTAGGCAACTTTCAAATGATTCAGATTCATTCTACACACACACACACACACACACACACACACACACACACACATAAGCACACATACCTTTACTTATATACACAGGGAGAGAGCTTTTAGTACCAAGGGCTAGAAAAATTAGGTGGAGAAACCATGCTTTCTTGTACTCTTCCTCTGGTTCTTACTCTATTCAAAGACAGTATTTTAATAATTGTAAAATGCAGCATTTCCAGCATTTCTCAAATGAGAAATAACATTACTGAAAAAGAAGTAGACATTCACTATAAACTCAAAATTCTTATTTCAATTTGAATTAAATATTACTTAAGGTAATAAAGGACTCTGAAAAGCTAAAAGAAGAAACAGATGAAAAATGAAATCACATATATAGAGACTTCTAGGCACTTATTTGGTGTCTTTTGATAAATTATTTTATATTGTCTTTACCATAGAAGTGCAATTACCAGCACTTTGAGTCTCTTAGGAGTTAAATATCTTGCCCAAGATCATACAGTTACTGTCAACCGAGCTTATCAAACCCAAGTATACTTGACTCCCATCTCCATGCTGTTTTCATGACAGTATGCTCAAAAATACAGACAAATCTTGTATTTTGCTTTGTCTCGGTCCATATTGAGCAAGAAGTTCTACACAAACAAACAGACCAAAATAAAGGAAAGGAAGAAAGAAATTCATTAAAAATGCAAACAAAACCACAGATGCCCTAAAGGGCCAATGTGAAGTAGGCCCACACAGTGCTTCACCTGCTCCTGTGTTGCAGCTCAATGTTGTGTATTAACCACCTCACAAAACTAACAATCTGCAACTATAAACAATCTTACTTCTTACTAAGGGGAATGCTAGGAATACTGTTCCAGATTATGTCTATTTTAACTCAGCTCGATATTAACCAAACTCTGCCAGTCTTTGAGAAACACTTGATTTTGCACCTCTCTTTCTCAAGTCATCCAATGTATTTTAGTTGTGTTCTATACTGTATTTCTGCTTCACTTCAATAATTCCAGCATTGAGTTTGAGAAATTATAGCTAATTAATTACTCGCTGTCCCACTAGATCAACTTAAATTATTACAGAAAATGGGATTCAAACATTTTAATGTGCTCCAGGGGGAAAAATCACATTGGTGATAATTATTGGCAATTAAATGCTCTTAAAAATTAGGAAGATAACTAGACTGCTATTCTGCCCGTCAAATCCCTCAGAGTCACAGAGGAAGAGACGGGCCGAAGTAGCTGAAGGACTGGAAGTGCTTTGTTCAGAGGCAGAGAAAGCGTTCTGTGGAAGGAGAATGACTCCAAACTTTCGGATTATGTCTGTAAGTATTGCACGCTCATGGAAAAGCTACTCTAGTTTCAGCTGGGCTGAGAATACAGTGATCCAAGTGCGTCTCTGGAATTTCAGTGGTGTTTCTGAGCAGAGGTATTGGGTCACCTTTGTTACAGACTACCTGGATAGAGATGCTGCTTAGAGAGCAGCCTTTCTCTCTAAACCTAAGTATATTATCCCCCTTATGATCAAAGATCAGGCAATATATAGTCCACTCTAAAAGATACAGGTTCCCTGAACTCATGAACTACATGTCACACAACTCAACGTGGAGGCACAAACTATGGGGCCCTCCGCTTGCCACCTTGTGGGAATTAGAATTTCAGGGCATGATTCTATCATGAGTAATAAGGCTCTTTATCTCCAACCCAGAAGGCTGTCTGTGTCCTCTGCCAGTATTCAGGAACCTGAAGCAGGCTGTCTTGTTAATTTGCAGGCAGGGCAAAATTTCAGACCTCTCACAGTGCTTGGCAAAGACTCTGGAGATTAGTAGATATTTTTATAGAATACTCAAGCACAATACTACACTCGGCAGCCTAGACTAGTGGAATGGATATATGTTCTGCTGCCATTTAGACCACCTCTAAAACCCTGATCCTATCACGTATTAGTTAATTGATATCCTCACCTTTAAAAAGTTTTAAAAGAGATCTATTTTCCAATGTGGATCATATATAAAAATACCTAATAGAGCATGTGTCATCTACTAAGAAAACAATAAACTTTACCTATTATTATTAGCAAAATTATTAGTAGAGCAAGAATATAACATATGAAAGACATGGCTTTAAATCTTGTTACTATCTTCCAGTTTGGAGAGGAATTGTCTCATTCAGGTAATCATGGTAACTTAATGATACATCAATGGGAACCCAAATCCAAATGCAATTATCTTGCCTCATCTTCCTCTTCCTTATATTCTCTTTTTCCCTTTTGTTTGGCCCCTCATTAAAACAAACAAACAAGCAAACAACTGGTATCCTTTTCCCCCTTTTGCTTTCCAGAAAATAAGCTGACTCCTTAATATTTTAAATAGTATATTCAAGCTTTTCCTTGTACTGGATTCAAGGATTGTGCTCACAGTGCCAAACAATTTTCTGGTCTCCTAAGATTTGATTTCTACCTAACTTATCATCCTGACCAGAAATCTGTCTAAGAAGGTCACCAAGAGGGCACTTCCATCATTTTTCATTACTGCTGCAGTTGCTTTGTATCACTTTATCTGTAATGCATTATCAAGTATGCTGCGTATTTTAGCTGATTAAACAATGAGCATGATGATCATTCATCTTGATAGTACTGTTCTATTTGGCGTGTTCTCTCATTGTGTGTGTGGATGAAAACAAAGCAAGCACCCACATATCAAGCCTTGTAAGTAATTTTTTTAAATTGTACTGTGACGGTATGGTAGTTATATAATCTGTCAATTTGTGTGGGGGTGGAGTATACCCTGTCAATCAGGCCGCAGCCTGATGACCTCTTCGGGAGGCTCAAAGGAAACAAATAGCTCACTGGAAGGCAGGCATACTCTCTGCTTGTCCCCCTGAGAAACATTCCTTTTGACAAGCCACTTGGAACTCTGCTAATGGCAAACAGTTTCCTGGAGCTGAAAGAGCCATGTGAAGACTCATGTCGGCACTACGATGCTTTCACCACCATTGGATCCACAAGACTTTCCAGCCCCTGATCTGTGTTCTTCCTGCATTCGGTATCATTGCATATGTTGTGTGAGTCTGAAGAGGAAATTACAGACTGATGTCGGACATATGGGCTAATATTGGAGTTACAGACTTGATCTGGACTGGGCTGGGATGTTTTCTTAATATACAATTACTCTTTGATATAAAGTTCTCTATTTCACACTTATGAGTGTCTAAGAATTTGTTGCTCTAGTCATACCCAGACTAGCATAGACAGTTGTGAAAAAGTTTATTATCAGCGAATTCTATTTGAGACAAGGTCACAAAAATACTAACATCAATTCAGGGTGATTAAACTACCTTTTTAGGGCTGTCTTCAATGTATTAGTGCTGTGATTTATTCACAACCTTACAGAATTCTCCCAATGTATGGTAAGTGTGTTCTTGTGAATTGAACAA
This sequence comes from Tenrec ecaudatus, assembly GCF_050624435.1. Taxonomy (NCBI): domain Eukaryota; kingdom Metazoa; phylum Chordata; class Mammalia; order Afrosoricida; family Tenrecidae; genus Tenrec; species Tenrec ecaudatus. Next base: position 28,448,756 of record NC_134548.1, on the reverse strand, counting down.
CATCCATATTCTTCCCCAGATGCCCTGTAACCTCCTCCACTCTTCTAAAATCTAAAATCCAATATTTTTTAACTCTCTGCAAAGTTCTTGAACTTTACTGAAAAAGCCATGGTAATATGATCTGAGCTTCCTGGGGTTCCTTCTGCTCCCCCTAAAAATCTCTGTGGCTGTACATAATGTAATGTGGGCTTGATGTCTATGGTTAAGGTGTCTCCTCTAGCTCCCTTAAACTTATTACCTTCGATTTCCCCTGGATTTGGGATCACAAGCTATCCCCTACCTTCACCGCTAGTATGCCCCTCTCTGTGGACATATTTGGACACATAATCCCATTTTAGCAAAAATTGCTCCCCTTGGCTATCCTCCCATCTCCATTCATTCCCGCCAAACTTTTAAAAGATCATTCACATCTGCAACTCACTCATCCTTACACATTTCATGTAAACTCTCCTCTAAAAATGTACTGCACTTTCCTCACCAGAAGTACTCACACTTTCTCTCTTTACTCATTCTCGGCTCCTGACCTGGAACATTTCTTTACCTGCTGCTGAAAATTAGACTCATTCTTAAATGCTGAAAGAAAGGCTTCTCTTGTCCCATCACCTCACACCCTTAACACAGCTAATGAATACTCTTTCTACTCTTTCAGACCCCTGTCACACATTTTACCTTCTTAGGAAATTAATCATATTCTTCCTTAGAAACTTGTTGATTTGTGCCATGCCCTGTTTTCTTGTAAATCACCTTGCGATCATGGTTTCCATTTCAATTGTGTTTAATGACTTGCAGGAGTAAGTGCTTAGCTGCATTCATAGAATGCCTGCTAAGTGAAGAATGTTATATTGTAAACAATAAAGCAATAGGAATCCGGCTAGAACAATGATACTTACAATTAATCTCTACTGAGAGCTTACTTTGAGCTAGGTGCTATGCTAAGTGCTTCACAGGCATCCTCATTTGACAGTCACATCAACTCCTTGAGATTACCAATATCATTCTTTCTATTTTACTCTTAATAGAAAGGCAGGTTTAGCATGGATAAGTAATTTCCCCAAGGTTAAACAGCAAGTTAAAGATAAAATCAGGTAAGGATCCCATGTCATTAAGTCTCTCCAAGATAAACTAGAATTAAGAATATAGACATAATTAGAAATTTATCACCATGCTTATTTAATACGAAAGCTCCACGGAATATTTCCAGGCCATTAAATATTCTATAATTGTATGAATAATAAATGCAAAGTTTTACTTAGTGACTCACATGACAAAAAGCTTTTCTTATTATTTCCTTGATGCTAAAATATCATTTTTAAAATCACAAATTACCCATGATCAATTTAAAGTTACCATTAAAAAGGGTAGGCAGTACGGTTTTTAACACTGTACCATTAACTCCGCGAGCACTTTGTTAGACCTCCCTGGAATAATCCGAATCAGCACAGGTCTCAGAAGAAAACAATACATCTTGGACAGACGGACAGCACCCTCGCCTAAGGAACATCCCGCACAATGCATTCTGACTGGAGAGCATGACTCCATTTGTGATTTCACAAAGTACTCCTTAAGAAACTTGGACAAATAAAAATAGATAGCAGTTCCTATTAAGAATATGTAATTGTCAAGGCTTCCATGTGATTCTACATTGTGCACCTTAAGTGGCACTTTACAGAGCATAATTTTTGGTCCCGTACAATTATATATACTGTATTTTGTATGTTTGAGATCAAGATATTTCTGAAATGTCATCATCTGATTGGTTAATTTAATGAATCTTTAGGAAGGGCTTACTATTCCCCAAGATAATACATGAGCTTTAGGAGTTTTAGTGACGGAGAACACAATGACTAAGAAGAGGCCAATTCCCTATATGTGGACACTCATAGACTAGAAATGAGAAAGAGATATGTAAAGGCAGGGTGATAGCGAGTGCATTTTATTGTATTGTGCAGCACAATCGAATCCATGCAGCTCACAGCAACTCCATAAAACAGAGTGGAAGAGCCAAGCAAGATTTCCTGGATTTTGACCTTCATGGAAGCAGATCGACTGGTCTTTTCCCTGTAGAAGAGCAGGTAGTCTTGAACGACCAACCTTTGAGTTTGCAAGCAAGCATGTAACCATTGCAGCACTAGGACTCCTGCTATTTATAATGGATTGACATGCAAAGGCTCACAAGGGAAGACATAGTCAGCTCTCACTAGCCCATTGCCCTCAAGGCAATTCCAACTCATGGTGACACTACAGGACAGGGTAAAAGTACCCTTTTGGTTTCCAAGGAGGTACATTTTTACAGAAGCAGAACGTCTCACCTTTCACCCCAAAAGAAACTAGCTAGATGGATACTAAAATGTTTCCCTGGGTGAAGGTATGGAAAACAAGCTGATTTCTAACAAAAGAAAAATAATTTTTTTCCCATAAGGGAATGGGAGTGTAAAGAGAGATTTGTGTGTCTCTGGCAGTAGGAGTAGCTTAGGCAATGAGTCAGAGAAGTTTACCCAGAGAATTCTGAGGGTGACAGGTTTGGGCGACACCACATGGTACCTCTGCACGCATGTTGAGAAACATGTCTCAAGAAATAGTTAAATGTAAGATGATGGAGGGCTTGGTCAGTCAATTAACGTTTGAGATCCAATCCTGCAGAGTCTGAGGAGGCCACGAAACTGCGGAGGGATAGGAAAGGTAAAATTAGATGTGGATTTCAGAAAAAGATTCGGATGATCCAAAGTGAGGAGATTGGGTTGAAGATGTACAAGATTGAGGAATCAGGAGATGCTAAATATCAATACCGATCCAAGTGGAATATGTTTGATCAGGGAAATCTGAGACAAGAGTAGGGATGGAGAAAATCAGAAAGACCAGAGCAATAGTTTACCACAGGGGGTATTTTAGAAAATAGAAATGAGTTTGGTTTTGTGATCACATTGATTAGAAGGCAACAATGGCATTTAGAGGTTAGACAATGCCTTGCTGTAACAAATTACCACAAGCTTAGTCCTTTCAAAGAACACATAGTCGTTATTTTACAGTTCTGAGAGCAGAAGTTTAAAATTGGCAGGTCTATGTTCCATCTGGATGTTCTCAGGGAATTTTGTAGGAGGGTCACAATCCCAAGGGAGGTACGATGCCAAAACCGAAGAAGTGTCTAGACTCTAGAGTGCCCACCTTCCTTGACTCCTGGTCCTGTTGCACTGTTCCTGGCATCATGGCATTTCCGAGTTTGACCCTCCTACCTCTCTCTTTTATATCACCTGCCCAATCTATTGGGCCTTTTCAGATAATCCCAGATAATCTTGTCATCCCCAGACACTTAAATGGATCACATCTCTAAAGTCCCTTTGCCAAGTAAGGTATCAGATTTGAAGGTTCTGATGATTGGGACATGAGCATCTTTGGACAACATTATGGTGCTTGCCCTAGAGCACATATGGTCAATGTTTTGGATTATGTAGGTCATTCTCAAGTGACCAAGAATTGTTCCACAGTTTGGGAATACCTTTGTACATTTATAAAGATGAGAAAATATATATAATGAAACAAGGCTAGAATATATACCTCGATTTAATATAAGCAGGTCAAATCTCTCAAGTATAGTACAAAACACTTTTTCTACTACCTCAAGTTCATGCACATCAGAGGAAGATTTTGTGTTGCTTTCTTTGTAATTTTACAAAAGGTTTTCATCATTTCAAAAAGCCATGTCATCTTGAAGCTGCCATTTATAGATTAGAGTTGTTAGTGTAACCAAACTTGTGTCTGTTGGCAAATCAACCAGTGCCAAACTTTCAGCTTTGTATGATACATAAGAGACAAGCACTCCTATGGGCTTGATTTAAAGCAGCAACAATGTAGAATCTCATAGTCATTGTATCTGTCTCTGGGCTTGGCTCAGCTCTGAACATCTTCATTCTAGATTTTACAAGTAGTAGCTCAGGGTTCACAGTTTATTTTATTCCAATACAAGTGGTTATCCTGGTTACTCCTTGGTAGGTGGAAGGTACATGTTCATCTATGAAGTAATCAGCATAACTTAGGTAATGAGTGCATTCAATAACTTAGGTCAAGATCAGGGATTTCTCTTTAAACCCATAGTCTATTCTCATCGGATATAAGTAAATAAGAAATAGAGGTGAGTAGACCCCTGCAGGAAAGTATAGATACTATTATTTGGAAAGTGGATGAATGGTAGAACAAAAATAGCTCGGTTTCAGTATACCCATTAAATACATACAATCTCTAACTTAATGTGCTTGGGATTTCAGATTTCAAAAATGATTCATAGCTAATGTATTACAAATGGTAAAAATCCTAGCTGAATTAAAGGAATGAAATTAAATTATCTTCAGCTACACCTGCTTTACATTATGAAAATTAAGGAAAGGAGTATTTTGTCAAAACTTGAAGAGGGGGATAAATCTGTGAGTTATAAAAATATAATTGCTGTCTTTTATTGTCTGCACTTTCAAGAGCAATCAAGCTACTGGAATATAATTGCCACAGAGGGAGATTAAAAGAAAATTCCCTCACTGTTAAATCCACAGAGACGAGTATGTCATACATAGTGAGTTTTTCCTAATCATATCTTGATTAAATGAGTGAATGAATATTGCTACTATTTTTAGGAGCCATCAAATTAGTTCTGACTCATAGGTAACCTATGTACAACAGAACAAAACGTTATCCAAAACTATGACATCTTCATATTTTTGCTGTTAGAATTCATTGGTGTAGGCACCGGTTAAAACGTTGGAGGTTTTCCTCTGTTTGGTGGTCTTCTTGCTTCCAAGGAGCATACTGGCTGAATGTCTTCCAAGACAGATCTATTTGTTCTTCCGGCAGTCCACGGTACTTTGAATAGCCTTCACCAGCACCATAATTCAACTTCACCAATTCTTCTTTATTCAATGTGCAATTTTCACATGCATATAAATCAACTAAAAACACCGTAGCCTGGATCAGGCACATCTTAGTCCTTAAAGTGAGATCCTTGCTCTTCAACACAAGGGTCTTATGCAGAAAATTTGCCTAATGCAATGCATCATTTGTTCACGTGACTGCTGCTTCCATGATAATTAATTGGAGATCTAAGCAAATGAAATCCTTGAACATTTAAATATTTTCTTGATTACTTATTGGGACAGTTGTGGGGTTTTTTTGTGTGTGTGTCTGTTTGTTTGCTTTGTTTTCCTTTACATTGCATTTCAACTCATACTGAACACTGCAACCATTGATCCTCTTCATTAGCAATTGCTTCAAGTCCTCACTTGCAGGAAGCAAGATTGAAGTCAATGAATATTTTGCCTATTTCCTTCTAAAGTGTGTCCTATCAGTGAATTGGCTGATATGATCAAACTATTCAATATAGAATGCACTTTTCAAAAGTAAGAACTTTGAGAATACCTATGAACTATGTAAATTCTGAAGAAACAGTCTTAAAACAAAGAGATTCAGAGATGCATCGAGACACAGTGGTTCTACTCTACAAATGGAGGAAAGAAAACTATACACAAAAATATTGGAGACTATTGAGTAATTATTATCAGCACATAGCATTTTAAAGTCCTTGATGTTGTTAATTGCCTTCCAGTAGATTCTGACTCATGGTGAACCAAGAAGTTTCAGAAGAGAAATGTGCCCTATATGTCTGGGGTCTTAAAGGGTTGAAGATAAACAAGTGGCCTTCTAGGTGAGAATCAACAAAGCCCACATGGAAGAAGCGCACCAGCCTGTGTGATCATGAGATGTCGATGGGATCAGGTATCAAGCATCTAAGACCAAGAACAAAATCATACCAATGTGAAGAGGGAGCGGGTATGGAGTGGAGACCCTATGCCCATCTGCAGAAAATTTGACATTCCCTTACAGAAGGGTCACAAGGAAGAGGTGAGCCAGTCAGTGTGCAGCGTAGGAACGATGAAGCATACAACTTTCCTCTAGTTCTTTAATGCTCACCCCTCACCCACTATCATAACCTCAATTCTACTTTACAAATCCAGCTAGACCAGAGGATGCACATTGGTACAAATAAGAACTGAAAACACAGAGAATCCTGGACAAATAAACTCCTTGGGAACAACTATGAGAATACAGATACCAGGAGGATAGGGGAAGGTGGGGGAGAAAGAGGGAATTAATCACAAGGATTGACACATAGCCCCCTCCCTGGAGGACAAACAACAGAAAAGTGCGTGAAGGGTAACAGAGGACAATGTATGATATGAAAATAATAATCTATAATTTTTCAAGGGTTCAAGAGGGAGGGAGGATGGAGAAGGGAGGGGGAAATGAAAAGCTGATATCAAGGGCTCAAGTGGAAAGAACATGTTTTCAGAATGATGATGGCAACATGGATGGATGTATGGGTTGTGATCAGAGATGTAAGATCCCCCAATAAATGTATTTAAAACAGAAAAGATAGGTGCTCTATAGGGTTCTCTAGACTGACTAGCAGACTGCAAGGCCTATCTTCCTAGGCACCTAAGGCTGTGTCTTCATTAGCCAACATCTCACCACGCCTATCACCCAGGGTCTCTGCTAAGGACTTGACATCTATTAAATCTCACCACAATCCTAAGAAAGCATTTGGATGGCTTTCTACAGATAAGGAAATGGTGAATGCATGAGTTTAACCTCTTCTAGTTCTCATGGTAGCAAATGGAAAAGGAAGAATCCGAAAGCAGATAACTCTGCTTCCAGGGCCCATGTACCTAATCGCCATGGAACCTTCTCCCACTAATTTTAAATAGCTCACCCAGTAGAGCTACAATACAAATTTTTAACCTGTTCTTTCTACTTATCAATAAAAAGAAAAATAATAAACTAGGGGTGTGTAATACATTAATGAAATATATCATTCTGCATTTCTGCTGCACAGAATTGTTGTGACCCAAATGTGGGTATGAGCACACATGTCATTTGCACATCCTCACACATACATACACAAATAAAGATAAAGGAATTCAAAAATCCAACGAAAGATTTACATTCTAAGCAATGTAGCAAAGTACAAGAAAAGAAACGTGTTTAGATTACACAATGTGGAAGAATGTATAAAGCACAAGATTTTAAAATAAGTAAAAATGGTCTAAATGAGGTCCCACTGCTCCCTTAAACAGGCAAATAGCTTAGTCTATTCATGAAAAAGGAGGAATAATACTTACATTTTATCTATCTCAAAGTGTTGCAAGAGGATTACATATTTTAAAAATAAGCTTTGGGTGCATCTGCAGACTTTCCGAGATAGTACATAGGAAATGTTACCTTTTGCTGCTCAATTTATTTTCCTTTTATAAAGATAGGACTCTCATTGTACTGACAAACATCTTTATATCTTGAAGTTCTAAACTGCTGTGACATTGATTATTGAATGGAATTTTCAGTACAGGACATCAAATTCTAGGATTAATGAAATATCCAGAAGGCAATATAGTGAACATGTGTGTGTGTGTGTGTGTGTGTGTGTGTGTGTGTGTGTGTGTGTGTGTATGGGGGGGGACTCTGCTGCTGTTGTTAAGTTCAGCAAAAGGCAATAAGAGGACAGTTTCTTCATGATCTTCCAAGATGACACCTTATTCTGTATGACTAATGTTTCCATGTGGCACATGGAGTGAATTAGTTATCAAAGTGTGGACCCATGTTCAACAACAGGATCACCTGGAAACTTAGGGATGAAAATATCTGTGTCCCATCCTGAACTTACAGTGGCAAGTAAAATTCATCTGCCTTTAACAAGCTCTTTGGTTATTATGATACAAGGAAGAATTTGAGAACCACTGCTGTAATCTCCCTTTTACAGTCTAGTAAAATCCATTACCCAACTCATATCAGACAATTCTATTTGTGATTTGGGGTTGTTTAAAAGCTGGGTAGGGTTTGATCAAGGTCAATGTAACTGAGAGGAATTACTGAAACCCAAATGAAGGCTGAGCATGATGGTGGGAAAACAGGAAAGTAAAAGGAAATAGAGGACAGAATTAGGAAGCAAATGGGCATGTATAGAGGTCTAAATCCAGACATGTACATATGTAAATATATTTATGTATGACTATGGGGAAATAGATTTATGTGCATATATTTATAGGTTTACTATTAAGGTAGCAGATGGATATTGGCCGCTACGCAAGTATGCCCTCAATGCAAGCATACATTGTATTGTTAAACTGGCATTCCATGATGCTCACCTTCCCGGCACAATCACTGAAGACAAAGTGGGTGCATAAGCAAATGTAGTAATGAAAGCTGATGGTGCCTGGCTATCAAAAGATATAGCATCTAGGATCTTAAAGGCCTGAAGGTAAACAAGCGGCCATCTAGCTCAGAAGAAACAAAGCCCACATGGAAGAAGCACAACACCCTGTGTGATCACAAAGTGTCAAAGGGATCAGCTATCAAGCATCAAGGAACAAAAATTCATATCATTGTGAATGAGGAAGAGTGCATTCCCTTACAGAAGGGCCACAAGGAAGAGATGTGGCAGTCAGGGTGCAGTATAATCCTGATGATACATACAACTTTCCTCTAGTTCTTTAATGCTTCCTGGCCCCCACTATCATGATCCCAATTCTACCTTACAAATCTGGCTAGACCAGAGGATGTATACTGGTACAGATAAAACTGGAAACATAGGGAATCCTGGACATATAAGCCCCTCAGGACCAATAATGAGAGCAGAGATACCAGCAGGGGAAAGGGAAGGTGGGGTAGAAAGGGTGAACGAATCACAAAGACCTACATGTAACCCCCTCCCTGGGGGACAGACAACAGAAAAATCGGTGAAGGGAGAAATCACATGACAAAATAACAATAATGTATAAATTATCAAGGGTTCATGGAGCGGGGTGTGGATGAGGATCTGATGCCAAGGACTCAAGCAGAAAGAAACTATTTCGAAAATGCTGATGGCAAGAAATGTACAAATGTGCTTGATACAATGGATATATGTATGGATTGTAATAAATTACACGAACCCCCAATAAAATGATTTTTTAAAGGAGGAAAAAAAACAACTTCAAAGAGTAAAAAAAGCAACAACAATTAAACCTAGGCAAACTCAGATGCTCTCAATAAAAATAGCTTAATTCAGCTTTATCTAGAGTTATTTCTCTGAATGTGACACTCATCCTAGCCTCTCCTAAGGACTCTTGTTGATAATATTGGGCCCATTGGATAGTCAAGAATGATTTGCATACCTCAGTACCCTTAATTATATCTTCAACCACACTTTCAGCACGTAAGGCACTAACATTCACAGTGTTTTCAGGATGAGGATGTGGACATATTAGGGGTCATCATTCTATATTCCACACTATTCTAAAACACACAGAAAGTTTGGGATTTTATACAATAGTAATTCAGTTAAGCAATGCAGGCCCCAAACAAAACAATTTCTATTAAATGTCACATTTTATGCAAATATGTTTACATAGATCATAGAAAGACAGTCAGAAACAAAAAGACAGACAGTAACATATTATAACAAAAGCAAATATATTTGAAATAAAATTAATCCTCTCTGTTTAGGAAATGAATGGGAACATTCTGTGAACAGTGAGCATAAAATAAAACAAATCTAGTCAATTACACATAGCAGAAAGAATATCTGGGACAATTACATGTAGCTGCAGCAGGAAAGTAGAGTTGGATAAGCATATTTATTGTAATTCGTATGTGAGGAAATGATCAGATAATTCAATACATCTTCAAAATGAGTCAGAAAATGAAGACTCTAAACTACAACGACTCTGTTCTTTCCAAGAGAAAGAGAAACAGAACACCACCATGCCAAGCCCCATATCCATCCCCAGCAAAGCACCATGCGCCATAGAATGCTCTGAAATGCCGACAACTACTTTGCACCTTTTTCTTCTTCTCTACTGGAGCAGAATGTCCTTCAGTCGACTGGACAGACCTTTGTCTTTTCCATAGGGAAGTTGGATACTATTTGACAGAGCCCCAGTTTCTCTGGTGCCAGCCTTCGACATGAGTCATTTTGGAGTCCAAAAATCTGACGGCTTCTAGTCTTTGTCAACTTCTTCTGCAGTCCTGTTCTGCCTCCCTCTTCTTGTCAATGACAGAAATCTACAGGCTTGCACTGGTTGAGAGCATTGATGACGTCCTTACACCGGGGAAATACATTATATCACAAAGGAAACACTTGGTTTGAAAATATGAGTCATACCCATTCACCATGAAGCAAGGCCATTCCACCACAAATGTAGCATGTGGGTGCCTTTCTTGCCAGCCCAGAAATGATTATGAGCATTAAATATGGCTGCTTTACTTAATTAGGTAGTCAGATAAGGATTTATAAAAACCCAATTTATAAAAGTTTTATTTATACTAACCTTTGCAAACTTTAAGATGTTTTCGCTGTAAAAATGCAACAGTTAATAATTCACTATAAATGATCATGAAAACCCAGTTGAGGAATCCAATAGTTTGATTTTATATCTTTTTCTTTTGTAAGTTTTACATTTACTAATGATAAGTTAGGACACTAGTTCTCAAAAGAGTAGTCCCTAGACCAGAAGTGTTAACACTATCTGGGGACATATTAGGAAAACAAGTGATCAAGCCATCTCTCAGATTGATTGAAGGAGATCATTTGAAGTTTATTTAAGCTGTATGGTGAGCAAATGATTCAAAAAGGTGGATTTTATTACAAAGAGCAAGGCATCAGGGGTCAAGGACGACTTACTAACAGTATGCAAATGCCACGACCTTGTTTGCTGAAAAGTGGGGACTTGAAAGACTTATTGAAGAAGACCAGACTACAGCCTTCGGTAAGAACTACACCTCAACATAAATTTAAAAAATAAATATAAAAATCTTATACCTGGACCATTAACATCATGATAAATTGAGACATATCTGAAATTGTCAAGGATTTCAGTTTACTTAGATCCATAATCAAATCCTACTAAAGGAGCAGTCAAGAAATCAAATGAAATCTTGCACTGGGAAAAGGTGCTCCAAAAGGTCTCTTCAAAATGTTCCAAAGCAAAGATGTCCCCTTGAGAATTAGGATGTACCTAACCCAAGCTTAGGTATTTTTAACTACCTCATATATGTGTGAAAGCTGTATACTGAATAAGGATTATTGTAGAATTGGTGTTCTTGAACTATGCTGTTAGAGAAGAATATTGAATACACCATGGTCTGCCAGAAGAACGAATAAGTATGTCTTGGAAGAATGGTCCCTAGAAATGAGGATGGTGAGCTTCGTCTTGTGGACTCTGGACATATTATCAGGAGGGCCTAGCCCCTGGAGAAGGACCTCATGCTTGGCATAGCAAAGGTTCAGTGAGAATTAAAAAGGCCCTGAACAAGATGGGCTGACCCAGGGGCTATAAAATGGATTCACAAAGAAAAGACTGCCAAGAAAGTTCCATACTAGGTAGTGTTCACTTCTATTAGTCAAGTGCCCCGCTTGGTTATATAGTTGTCACTAGCTTTGGATAGGGGATTGATTGCAGCACCCCTCTCCACACCAAAATGTAGGAATTCTCTCAAGACCCTTATATAAAAAGTATAGGTTTTTAAAACATATAACTTAATCAATCCTATTATCGACTTTAAATCCTCTTTTTCAAACTCCAAGCTCACTGCCATTGAGTTAATTCCAACTCGTCGTGACTGTTATACACAATATGGTGTAAATGCTATTAAATAGCACCTCAGCCTTTGGGGAATTGCTTTGACCACCTAGTTGCTATGGGGGAGCCATTTTCCCAGAAACAAAGCATGTACAAAACACAAGTGGCATAAGAACAAGATAGGAGACTACCAATGCTCAATCAAGGAGTGCTGGAGGGAGACCTGAGGTTTGAGAAAGCATTAGAGGCCACAGCCGGAAAGCTTACACTTACTTTCATTCTTGGAATTAGCTTAGTGCTTGGTGGGTAGCAAATTCTATCTTTTCTCTCTGGAACTTGTTTACCCTTGTTTGGTTGACTCCATGGATATGACAGGCCGGTTTCACATAATGTTACTATGGGTCTTAACTGACGCAACAAGCAAAACATGTTAAAGTATTGTTATAAACTATTGCAAGAAAAGAAGTGCTCTCATTTCGACATGGAAATTTCCAGAGTATCTATTCACCGTGAAGACCAATTCTCTTTCACGGCTTAGAAAACAAAGGGCATAGCTTCAGGTTCCATGTTACTTGAGTAAATTTATAAGAAATGTTGTAATCATATTCGTAAACCGAAGAGAAATGCTTGCAGATCAATGAAAATGGACCATAAGATGTAAATTTTCTGTTCTTTTCCTCAAGCTAAACACCAGAAAACCATTCATTACTCTTCACAATGTAAAAAGTACTCAGACACTGATGATGGTCAGTTCGTTAAGTAGATATATTTGAATTTAAAAAAAACAAACCTTATAGATGAAGTATTTAGAATGCATTTTCTAGAAGTAGTTTGAGTTGCATATTTATGCTTCTTACATCTTTAATTATTTTTAATCAGTTAATTTTCAATACAACAAATGATCCAGGTTTGTATATGGTGGCTAAGTTAAACCCTGTCTACCTACAATACTTTAGTCTGCTTTGTTTTTGTTTTTTTTTTGGCAAGTATGGTTTGGAGTCTCAATCTTCAAGGACGTGGCTCAGAAATATTTTCTTTAAGATCGCTACTTAGAGTATTATCAAGTACACTGAAATTTGAGAGCCATTGTTCTACCTGGATAAGGCAGCTTCATAGGTTGGGTTTGCAAGCAAGCCCATGAGCTCCCTATTCCGTAGGAAAGAAAGACAGCAATCTCCCTCCTTGACATGGGACCACATACATGTTCTTATGTCAAATTTACCAGGTGTTCTTCCAAAGTCTCTCCATCCCAACTCGATGCTCATCTTTGCATGAATTCCTAAAACATATCATCCAATGTCTCCTTGATTCTATCTTAATTACCACACACCTATAGTGTTTCTCTGTTCAATCACACATGAACCATTGGAGTTCTCTGTCCAGGGTTCTCACCTCACAAGTGTTGCTTTGCCGTAGCCCATACCATACTACTGTATGACATTCAACTCTCAGATACGCATTTGCTATGTCTCCATGTGCATTGCAATCAACTAAAATGCGTAGTAAAACACAAATCACGAAACCCCAGCACCAGAGTTCTTATTCAGCAGATCTTGGGTAAAACCCAGTACCTTCCATATCTATTAACTTACCAGGTGATAATATTCTATTAATCTAGAGAACACACTTTGAGAACCATTGCTAAAAACAATAAGCCATAATCAATTAGTACCATCTGATATCATTCTCATACAACTAACTACCTTTATAAATACATTCTGTAGGTTGTGTGCTTATTACTGTCTGTGCATGTCTACCTAGATAAGATAGGTGGGATAAACAATCCAGAGGAGAAAACAATGGGATCAACGGTTCTGAGGGGACACGGTAGAGGGAGAGACATGAAAAGGAAGAGGATGTTAACATACCCAGGGGTAAGGAAACAACAAATGATCTAAAATTGGTGTTGAGGAGGACGTAGGATGCCTGGCTAAGGCTTGATCAAGGGCAATGTAAACAAGAGGAATTACTGAAACCTGAATTAAGGCCAAACATGATAGTGGGACAAGAGGAAAGTAAAAGGAAATAGAAGAAAGAACTAGGAGGCAAATGGGCATTTATAGAGGTCGTATTTTCAGGCATGTACATATGTAAATATATTTATACATAACTATAGAGAAATAGATCTATGTACATATATTTATATTTTAAACATTAAGGTAGCAGATGGACATTGGGCCTCTATTGAATTACTCCCTCAAAGCAAGAACACTTCGTTCTTATAGCCTGGAATTCCATGATGCTCAGCTTCCCGACAAGATAGCCAAAAACAAAATGGGTGCATAAGCAAATGTGGTAAAGAAAGCTGATGGTGCCTGACTATCAAAAGATATAGCGTTGGGGTCTTAAAGCTTGAAGATAAACAAGTGGCCATCAAGCTGAGAACCAACAAAGTCCATGTAGGAAGTACACCAGCTTGTGTGATCATGAGGTGTCGATGGGATCAGGTATCAGGCATCAAAGACCCAGAACAAAAAATCATATCAATGTGAATGAGGTGGAGAGCAGAGTGCAAAACCCAACTGTAGACAATTGGACATACTGTTACAGAAGGGTCAAAAGAAAGAGACAGGCCAGTCAGGGTGCAGTATAGCGCTGTTGACACCTACAACTTCCCTCTAGCTCTATAATGCTTCCTCCCCCCTACTATCATGACCCCAATTCTACCTTAGAAGTCCAACTAGACCAGAGAATATACATGGGTACAGATATGAGCTGGGCAGATAGTGAACCCAAGACAGATAAACCCCTCAGGACCAATAACGAGAGTAACTCTACCAGGAGGGGAAGGAGAAGATAGGGGGAGAAAATTATCACAGTGATCTACATATAACCCCCTCCGAGGGGGACGGACAACAGAAAAGAGGGTGAAGGGAGACATTGGTCAGTGTAAGATATGACAAAATAATAATAATTAATAACTTATCAAGGGTTTTGAGGGAGGGAGTTTGAGAGAGGGAGGGAAAAATGAGGAGCTGATACTAAGAGCTCAAATAAAAAGAAAATGTTTTGAAAATGATTATGGTAACAAATGTAAAAATGTGCTTGACACAATGTGTGTATGGATGGATTGTGATAAGAGCTGTATGAACCCACAATAAAATTATTTTTTAAAAGAGTGGTTTAGCTATAGCTATATTTAAACATATAGCCCCAAACAGTTGTTGATGAAATACATGGTGGTTTTACATGTTTCAAAACAGAACTGTGCTTTGTAGAGTTTCCAATAGCAAAGTTTTTTAAAGTACATCACCAAGTCTTTCTTCCTAGGTACCTCTTTGTGGACACAAATTGCCATCATGTAGGTTGGCAGCCAAGGGCATTAAAAGCTTGCAACATCCAGGGACTCCAATCTTGTAAATCCTTATAGTATCAAACAATTTTTAAATATGAAAACCTTCATTTTCTATCTAATTAGCCTTTATTGACACAAACATATACTTCTGTTGACATTAAAAAGAACCGGGATCTAATCACAGGGTGCATAACATTGAAAAGAATGAGAATTCTGTAACATTTCATCGTGTTCATAAGGAAAATATACATGGATCAAGAGGCAGTTGTGTGAACAGAACAAGGGAATATTATGTGGTTTAAAATCAGGAAAGGTGTGCACTAAAGTTGTTTCTCCTCACCATATTTACTCAATCTATATAGTGGGCCAATAATCCAAGAAGCTGTCCTATATGAAGAAGTGCACAGCATCAGCATCAGAGGAAGGCAAAGTAATAACCTGTGCTATGCAGCTGACACAGTTTACTTGCTGAGAGTAAAGAGGACTTGAAACAATTGTTGATGAAGTTCAATGATTTCAACCATCATTATGGATTATAACCCAATGCAAAGTAAACTAAAATTCTCAAAACTGCATCAATAGGTAACATCATGATAAATGGAGAAAAGATAGAAATAATCATTTAATCTTGCTTGGATTCACAATCAACGCTCATGGAAGCATCAGTGAACAGATCAAAGGGCACACTGAATTGGAAAAATCTGCTGCACAAGTGCTGGAATGCAATGATGTCATTTCAAAGACTAAGGTATACCTAATGCATTTGAAAATATGCAAAGTACTGATTAAAGTACTGATTAAAGTCCACAGAGATATATCTTGGAGGAAATACAGCCAGCCTGAGTCTCACAAGCAAAGATGTAAAGATTTTTTTCCCATCCCACCCCGGATGTGAAGATTTTGTCTCACAAACTTTGAACATGTTATCAGGACAGACCAGTCCCTGGAGAACACCATGCTTGGTAGATTGAAGGAGCAACAAAAGGAAGGAAGGCCCCTGAAAGTGTAAATTGACACAGTGTCTGCAGCAACAGGCTCAAACAGGAACAACTGTGAGGATGGCCAGAATCAGAAGGTGTTATGTTCTATTGTACATTGAGTAGACAGGCATTGAAACTTACTTGACAAAACCTAACAGCAACAAAACCCCAAGCCATGTTATTATTGTTTTAAACATTTGTTGTACATTGAATAAGGAAGATCTAAGAAAATGGATGTATTTGAATTGAATTATGATGTTAGCAAAGCATATTGAAAGTCCCACAGATTGTCAAAAGAATAAGCAAATCTGTCTTGGAACAGAATGCTCCCTAGAAGTGAAGTGATCATGGCGAGATTTCATGTAGAGTACTCCGGACATGTAATTGGGAGAGAACAGTGGCCAGAAACAGATTTTAGGTTTGGTAAAGGTGAAGGGCAGTGCAAAAGAGGAAGACTTTCAATGAGCTGCATTGAGCTCATTGCTCAAACAATGGGCTTAAACAAAGCCACCCTTGTGAGGATGGCCTACTGCTGAGCGGTGCTTGTGTTGTGCATGAGGCTGCTATGAGTCAAAATTGACTTGAAGACACTAAACAGCAGCTAGAGCATGTGTATTGTCCACAGAGATTTAGTCAAATAACTTGAGTGGTTCCAAAAGTCGTTAATTATTAAATCACCAGAAGCTTATTCTTTGCCAAATAAATTTATTTTCAATTTAGGAACAAACTTAAAATGTATTATTTGAACACACATTCACATTCTCCTAATTAAGAAGTCTATTTTACACACACACATGCATAAAACTCCACAATGATTATTCAAATGTATGTAGTGCTATGTTTAAAGCAATTTTTTTCTCCCCATTTGCCATTTCTGTTGACATTTAGAAACACAGACATGATATTTAGGTTGCTCTCAGATAATTATTGTTCTATGTCTACAGTCTTAATTTTGCATGACTAATAAATTCATGATTGAACACTCTATTTCCCAAATGTTAACTAAGTTTACCTCTATTTATACCTCTCATAATCCTTGATAGTGCTTACTTGTAGTTATAGACTTTCTCTTCACCCTTTTTGAGAAATTTTCTTTGACTTATATAATGCTCCTTTTTTTACACTTATACACACACAAATGTAATAGAACCGAAATTGTAATTACTTTGTGTTAGCTACATACTGTGCTACATGAGTTATATGTTTTAGCATTGTTAACTTATCCAAACAACATCCTTCCTGCCTGCTAGGAAAGTAAGGAGTCTAATGTCCATCTTATAGGTGAAAACATCAAGGTCCAGTGTAGATAAGACAATTCAGACAGACCTGCATTTTAATTCCAGTGCCCTTGCTCTTTCCATTTTATCTTACATAAGGCTCTTGGTGGTGCACTTCTGGGGCAACCAAACACATTGTTTTTTCAAGCCAAATCAGTGGCACTGTGGACGAAACATGCTAAGTGATCTGTGCTTATAAAAATTATAGCCACGAAAACTCCATGCAACAGCTCTACTCTTTGACGCATGCGATCTCTCCTAAGTCGCAAACCCAAACCAAAACTAACAACAAATTGCACATATCGACTACATAGCCTTTAGATTCTGGCTTTCTGTAGTAGACAGGATCTGTCATAGGCCACGCCACAATAATCCTACTTGGAAGTCCATCTAAATGATCTGGACTTCACCTTAGAGATTAAAGCAAATGGATTTTTCTTATGGCCTTAAAGCTGAAAACACCCTAGAGTAAGAGGAAGCATATGAATGGCATCCCAACGCTGTGATCTTGGAAACCATTGGGCTTTGCTACAAATCTCCTGCTTTTAATGTTATCAAACAATTGACAGCCTACGACAAACCTTTGAAATTTTCAATCTTTGTGCTGATTTTGAGACATGTTTAAGTTCTGCTGGCATAACTCTGCCTTAGTGAACAAGCATTATAAATGTATTTTTGCCTCGTATCTAAAACAATAGCTATAAATAGCACAGCCATGTTCATGGCAGCACTATTCGTATTAAGAAAATGAATTAAGAAAATGAAACAAATCTCCTAAGTACTCCTCAACAGCAAACAGACAATGGTACATCTACAAGATGGAACTTATATAGGATGCCTCAGGGAGTGGATTCAGCTTCAGGTCTGAAGGGTGTTTGGGTGTTCCACCAGTCTCTATTAGAATAGTAAATCTGGTTGTTCTTTGATTATGAATTTTTGTCTTCATCTGCTACCCTCCTCCCGAGACTCTGTCTGTACATTCTATTGTGACTGGTTAGAGTGGTCAGTAATGGTAGCTAGAAGCTATCTGCTCCTGATCTCAGGAAGCCGCGGTTTGTTTAGTCCATTCGACTTTCAGGTTAGTTGTTTTCTTGAGACTTTGATAGCCTTGACTCTTTTTGGTTCCGGATGGGAAGAGACAAAAAGTTGTACTTTAGATGGTCTTTATTCACCAAAGTATGATGTATAAAAATTTTTTCACAGTCTATTTTATGCCACTTCATGTATATCTCACCACCCTACAGTTCTAAACCCTCAAGCAGCCCAGTGACTCTTCATCCCAAGATGGTCCATGATGACTAAGAAGTTTGTACAACTTTTCCCCTGCATGCTCCATTACACACCGAGATATGTCTGCAGCACATCCAAATATGTATGCAGAATTATCCTCGGCAAAACTTATAATACACATACTTGCTCTTCTTACATATAAACTTATGGATCCAATCATCAATGGTTGCTTGTTATTCCTGTAGGATGGTATATGCCATACATTTTTCATTAATGACTTTTACTCTTCCATAGAGAGTCCCACTGTCATCTTCTGCCTTGGAATCAACTTAACACGAAGAATTAGGTAAGATAAAAGAATATCACTGTGTTGAGTCTCTGAGAGATTTTCCTTCTTATCCCCCTCTTACCAATGGCTAGAGGGTGCTGTAGTAGTTACTCACTAGGCTGTGAGTCACAAGGTCAGCTGTTTGAAATCACCAGCCAGGAAAAAGAGGGGTTTTCTGCTTCCATAAAGTTATAGCAGCAGTTTTCAACCTGTGGGTCGTGACCCCATTGGGGGTTGAATGAGCCTTTCACAAGGTCGCCCAATGCATAACAGTAGCAAAATTACAATTATGAAGTAGCAATGAAAATAATTTTATGGTTGTGAGGAACTGTTTTAAAGGGTCGTGGCATTAGGAAGGTTGAGAACCACTGAATTACAGTCTCAGAAATGCACAAGGGCAGTTCTACCCTGTCTTACAGGGTCACTGTGAGTCAGAATTGATTTGAGGGCAGTGAGTTTGTTTGTTTGCATTTTACCAGTAGCAAGCTGTATTTCTTTTTAAAATGGATTAACCAAGATGAGGTTTTTATTTTACTATATCTCTAATCCCTTTGTAATTCAGTGAGATAGTCTCCAAGACTCTGCTCATATCTAAAATTCTCAAAACAAGGAACATTTTAAAGGCACAATGAAAATTAACTGAGAACAATGTGCTAACATCAGGGAAAGTTTGGAAACAGTACAGCAGCATTATCGGAATTCAAGACACTTTGCAGCCAAGGACTGGAGCCTGCTGTTCAATAAAAACAAATGCCCTGAAAATCTCACCATCATAACTACCAAAAGGCAGAGCCTGTGCCTACATGGTGCAGAAGGAATTTTCCACAGTCCTTGACCCAAACATGTTGGTGGTCACTGACTAGGGTCACTGGATTATACTGTTGAAGATGTTACTCAGAAGCTCATTGAAGAGATTCGTGTTTCTTTGAAAGTACACGCACACACACATACACACACACACGATCATAAGGAGATTGTTATTGTTTTTTAGGCGAAATGAAAGGTTAAAATTGTGAAAAAATCGATGTGGCTAAAAGAAAACTGGTAACTTAGTTTGATGTGAAGAAACAACTGTTGTATTTAAATGATATTATAATGCCAAGCAAATACATGATTGGTCCAATAAAATTTAATTGTAACCTTTTGATTTCAAAGTTATTATATAATATAAAGGCTACTTCTATTGTATGTGGTCATAGAAGAATGAGCTATTGATTTCATAGATGGGACTGAATAAAACTGTCACTCTAGCTACAACACAGAACCTGGAAATGACCGTTCTAAGGACCGAGTCATCATTCATTCTTTTACTCATGCACTTAGCCATTCATTCATTCATTCCACGCTGGGTTTGGGAACATTCACTCATTCATGCAAATTCATACATTCAATATCGGTGCTGGGTCACTATGAATTAGAACCGACTCAATGGACAGTAGGGTGAGTGCTACAAGCTGAAGATATAAAACCATAGGGGAAACCGGGCACTTGAGGAACTTGTCATCCAGTAGGGGAAGACAGACAGAGACATCTCAAGTACAGTGAATGCAAAGGTCATCAAGAGTGATAGGGTAGGAAGCAGAAGTTGAAGGCACGAAGGAAGAAGTAGCTCAGTAGCAGAAACCTGCTCAGGAAATTCAGAGCCCATAATGAAAATATATCTCTCCCTGTCTCCTCCATCTTCTTTATGCCTCAGAAAGTTTAAGGATCTTAATGCTTTTCAACTGGAGGGAGACAAACAGGAAACATTTTAGTCAATATGGATATAACACTGTTTACAATCACTGAGATTTATTGGACCTACATAGCCATATACTGCGAGGACATGTGTTTCTTTCCAGACATAAGTATCAGGCAAGAAAACTAGTGATTTCAAAGGCAGCTATCCATTTCCAGCATGGTGATTTCCTTTTGTGACCTTTTCTAACAGATATTTCCCTGTGGGTACCAGAACATATCATTTATGCATGCCACCTACTGCCATCAAGGCCATTGCAACTCACAATGTCCTGGCTGAGGCAGAGTAGAACTGGCCCATAGGGTTTCCAAGGCTGTAAATCTTTATGGAAGCTGACAGGCACATTGTTATTCCTCAGAGAGACTGTTGGTTTCAAACCACCGACCTTTAGACTAGCAATCAGATGCCTTAATCACTGAGCTTAGCTCATTATGCCTAGATATTCAAATTTATAAAATATTCAGCTTCCAAATGACTAAATGAACAGTAAAGGTCAGCTTTCTCATCAATTTCTCTAGCGTTCAGTTTAATTTGTTTAATATATTACACGTGTGTCAGTTTGCTATCTTCTCTTCTCAGGATGATTCCGTCTCTGCCATGTCTTTCAATTTTATCTACTCTGTCAAGTTTCTACTGTTAGTTGCCTCGCTCAGAGATGTTATTACCTCTCACCGTGACTATTGAAATTGCCTCCAAACTTATCTCTATGTTTCCAGTCTTGGTCTGCTCTTTTCCAATTTCTAAATTACTGCTAAATGAATTTGCCTGAAGTGTAATTTGGTCCTGTTCCCCCGAGCTGAACCATCTTTAGAAGCTTCCCAGTGCCTACTGAATTAATTTTAAATACATCACTTTCTAGGTGTAGGACCTTCACAGTCTCGGCACCAGCAACACTTAGGAGCTGGTATCTCATGGGTTTGGGGCCCCATCCACGGATGGGCAGTCACATGGAACCGTTGAGAAAGCCTTGGTAACACAATGGAGAAGTGATATGCTCCTAAAAGAAGGTTCATCAGTTTGAACCCACAAGTGGTAGTAAAATCCTGGTGAATTGCTCCCAGAGAGGTTACAGCCCAAGAAACCTTACTGGGTCACATAGACTCACTGTATGTTGGAATCAACCCAACCACACATGACAATAGCAATCATCATTAAATCAAAATAAAATTGTCACGTGGAACAGTTAATTATACAATTATAATATTCATTAAGAAAGATGAGATGCAATGTCATAGAGTTACCTTTATCTCCATCCCAAGACCGGAATGGAAGAATAGACTTCACACAGTTCACACTTAACCAAATCAATAAATGATCTTTCAAAAACGGTGCTGTTATACAACATCAGACCTAACAGGTTCAAGGCAGTATTGTGACCACTTCCTCAAGAAAGACTTAAATAAGGAGAAAAGAATATTGATGTACTTTATAATAGGATCTCAAAATCATTACTAGAAGAGATGTATGCAGGATCTCACTGATGAGGTATGCCATGCACATTTTTAAATTATGCTTAAGCCAATGTAATATCCATTGTAAAATGGAAGTTTTATCTCAGAAATGGATGTCACTTCAGAAATTCACGGATATATCTGGCTTGTATGACCTTTGGAATATTAAATCACAAATACATGGACCTTTGACCTGATAAAGAATGCTTCTTTGATGTAATGCACTTAGCTGTCATCTACCCAAACTGTGTATATGATGCCGTACACAGAATGCTAAAAAAGGGGGGTTAAAAGTGAGCTGTCACATAAATTGAATTATGGTATGATGACATGATCAATTTGTCCATTGGAAAATGGAAATGTGAGTATCATCTAAACAATAGTATATAGCTGATTTTCCAAACCTCTGTTATGATTTTACTGTTTAAGTAATTAAAACAGATCATAAAGCTAAAAGTGAAGAATTTAGAATTCAGAGCCTGTTCTATTACATGACCATAGCAGAGATCTCCCAAATAGTTATGCATTAATAAACCTTTACCATAACATTATGTTTTAAATACTAAGATACTTAGAAGACATATCTACAGTTTACTTGTCTTCGTATTCATTTATTATAAATTCTATTGACTGCAACTAACCACAGTTACATATACGAGTGGTCACAGGAAATGATTATAAAGTCCACACACACATAAAGCAAACAGTGACATTCATGTATTAAAGGCAAACTCTGAGGGATTTTTGGTTTTAATTTTGTCTTGTAGTTGTTGACAATTGAATAGCTTTGTGAGGTATTTCAGCAAAGGTCAAATAATTATCATGAGTCAAAGTTACAGAATGGAGTTAGAGTAGGTGCATTGCTTTATTCCAATTGCTTCAACTAGAATGATATATCCTCTTTGTCCTTCAACAAACTGAACAGGTTAAGCTCATGGAAAATTATGATAAAAATAACTTGGATAGATTTTGGAGTCAGATAAATGGACTTTTGACCCTTGCTTTTGTCACCTTCTAGCTACGAGATTTTGGGCAGTCTGCAGAATTTCTTTTAGCCGTGATTCTTCCCTACAAGATATCAACAGTAGGACATACTTGGGGCCCTGGTAACTTAATGGTTATGCACTGGGCTACTATTCACAAGGTCATCAGCTAGAAACCACCGGCTGCTCTGGGGGACAAACATGACGCTTTCTATTTATGGAAAGAACTACAGTCTCAAAAACTCGCAGGGACAATTTGAAACTGTCCTCTAGGGCCATATCAATGTGATTCAATTCAACAGCAATGAGTTTGGTGAGTGCATACTTGGACATATTGTTGAGGAGTATAGATATAACAAATATATTAACAATGTATTTATGTATGCCTGTCACATAACTGTTAGAGTACTAAAATCAAAATAAGATAATAGGTTATGGAGAAGCCAGGCATTCTGGGAGTGCAGTGGTTAAGTGCTTCATTACTAATTGCAAGGTTTGTGATTCCAACCCACATTATGGTTCCAGGGGGTAAAGACCTAGTAACCCCCCTACCCCCATACCGATGGTTGTCGCTGCTTTTGCTATTGTTCTTAGGTGCCTTTGAATCATTTCCAATTCATAGGGACTCAGTGGACACTAGAAGAGGACAGTGTTATGTTCTGAGCCATCTTCACAACAGCTGTATGTGCAAGCCCATTGGTGTCAACACTATATCAATCTATATCTCGTTGAAGGGCTTCTTTTTAATTTTTTCCCTCTGTCCCTCTGTTGTACTCAGCAGGGTTCCCGCATCCATGAGACAAAGTGCTGTCAGCCTCAGGTTTGAAGGGCCATTTTAGCTGTGCATCCTCTAGGACAGAGCTGCTCAGTCTTCTAGTAGACCATGGTACATGCAACAGTCTGTGCCAATGCCAGGATTCGGTGATTCTTCTGTGCTCTTCTTCCTTTGTTGGCCCAATGTCACATGCATATGAGGCCACTGAAAACACTGCCCCTTATGTCAGATGCGCTTTAGTCCTGAAGCTGATAGGCTGGCTTTTTAACACTGTCAAGAAGTCTTATGCAGAAGATTTGCCAAATGAACTACATTGGAGTTCTTGACTGCTACTTCCATGAGCATTGATTGTGGATCCAAGTAGAATAAAATCCTTGATAATTTCAATTTTTCTTTGTTTATTATGTTTTTGTCAAGTTGTGAGGATTTTTGTTTTCTCTTCAATGAATTGTAATGTCTACCAAAGACATTGATTTTCACTAGAGATTTAACTTTTCCTATCTTTCAGCAAGAAAATTACTAATGAGTTTTCCTCCAATCCTGATAAAACATTCTTCTTCATAATGTCCAGCTTCTCAGATTATTTGTTCAGCAAACACATTAAATAAGTACAGTGAAAGGATACAACCTTGATTTATACCTTCACTGATTTTAAACCATGCAGTATTTCTTTTTTCTGTTCAAATAACTGGCTCTTGGTTTATACAGAGATTCTGCATGAACATAATTAAGTGTTCTGAAATTCGCAGTCTTTCCAATGTTATCCATACTTTACTGTGATCCACAGAGTTGAAAGCCTTTGCATAGTCAATCCAAAGACGAGTAAACACCTTTCTGGTATTTTCTGCTTTCAGCCACAGTCCATCTGGCATCAGCAATGATATCCCTAGTGCCACATCCTCTTCTGAATCTGGCTTGCACTTCTGCCCATTCCCTACTGATATACTGCTGCAATTGTTTGTGCACTGTCTTCGGCACAATCCATAATGATAGCAGTCAAGAAAACCCTATGGGACAGTCTACTCTGTCACGTGGGGTTGCTCTGGATTTGAAAAAGACTCAATAGCACACAACTGTGATATCCAAGACTTCACGATGTTCTCTAGTAGTTAGCAATATCATTTTATAGTGGAGATAGAGTAAAATAAAATCCCTGCTTTTAAGAAAGTCATAAGCCAGTCCAAAGTAGGCATGTTTGAAATGACTCCAGTGGAGGGGCTATTTCATATTTAAGGGAAGAACAATAAGATGGATCACTACGCTGAATGGTAGTAGGAACCTTCTTCACAGCTTTTAAAAATTAAAAGAAGCCAGCTTGATAATAGGGTGTCTAATTCTGAGAATTCTAGGTGGAGATGTTGAATGAATGGTGTTTCCAACAAAAGCAGTTAATGAAGACAATGCATGCACCTGAGGGCTCCAGTTAAATTGGGCTTTCAGCCAGTCCTGGAAGAATGGACTTAATTAAAGACAACAATAGAGCTTTCATGGTAGAAGGGCTGGATTTTAAAAAATGACAATGACTCTTTCCATTTAATTCAACTAAACAAAAAATTTGAGCTCTTTTTATGAAAAAAATATATACCATTATAGACACTAACCAACAAAATAACTGTGGGTAAGTTATTTTATGATCTCTAGCCTCCATTTTTTCAATAATTATAAAGACTTAGCAGAATTTTGTGAACATCAAATGCTAAATTGCATGGGAAAATATGTTTGTTTAGATAGTTCTTCGTTGACATTGGAATTTTGATAATTACAAAATAAAAATATGCTTATCACATAGTCCCTGCCCTAGAGAATCTTTTAATCTTGTTGAAGAATAAAACACCAAAGTGATATCAACTAAAGGTAATATAATTCAAAACCTGGATAGCCCATCAATGGCCAGCAGAAGGATCAAATCAGTGAAATAGGAAATGGAGCTAGTATGTTTCTTAGGACCACAGAGATGGTTTGACACAATAGCAATCCCAATGGGCTCAAACATATATATTTCCATTTAATAACTCTCAGTAACCACAAATAAAATGTATATACTAAGTTAAGGCCAAATCATAGAAACTTTCATTATCAAAAATATTTAAAAATGCAAAGGTACTTTTTATTACCACGTCTTCTGTCTAGGTTTACACGCATCTATAGGCAGTGTTGCCATCTCTCTAACTCTGCTACAAAGGCTTCTACACTATGAGATTTACAGCAGGCCAAAATGGTACCTTGGGCATCCTTAGGGAACTCAAATTGTGTGCCCATTGGGAACAACAACAAATCTGAAGTGGCAAGGTAGGGGCTGTAGTGTGGATGGGAGTAAGGTTTTTCAACAAAAGTCTCATAGGTTAGGTTTTGCTACCCTGGAAGAATAAGCCAGTGTGTGGTCACAATGGGGGAAACAATGTTGGAAGCAACTTACCACCAATTTATCTCACCAGTGAAATTTTCAATAATAAAAAAAAATGATCCTAAGGCTCTGTGATCATCTTGTATCTTCCAGGGAAGTCTAAGTATGACTGCTTTGAAATTTGAAAGAAACAGTCTCCACATGCTTGTAAGCTGACCTTTCTGCCTTGACTGGACCTGGCCCAGCAAATCCCCCCTGAAACCACTCTATGGATTGCACCATTTTTTGAAGTAAAACTCATGATACAAGGCAAGTGTCCTAACTGAGAGAATGTCTCTGTAGCCATGCATTGATCATAGAGACACATGCAAACACGTTCTGTATGGAAGAAGCGGTGCATTTATGAATTAGAGCACTACTAGCATCATCTTTTTATGTGATAATAAAGAGTTGAAAATATTTGTAAATAGTAATATTTGCATTCAGTTACCTCAAGGATAAGATGACTGAGTCATATGAAGAGTATTTAAAGAAAGATAGGCAATATTGTTGATATGCTTAATGCTAGAAAGAGGCTCATATTTCTTCCACTATGTGCTTTCTATCCATGTTCCAAATGAATATGATGAAAGGGCATTTAACTACATATATTCTTGGTTAGCGTTACCTTTTTCCACAAACAAACAAATAAAAGCAGAAAGATAACTAGTGATTGTTTATGTTTTCTCTCTATTTTTCTATAATATATATTTCCTTCTTATATCCAGTTTATATGTTTATCCTGTAATTTAATTTCTGAAACAGACAGCATGCTTACATTATTTTGTAAAGATCTAGTTGAATGACAACCAGCATATTATTTTAATGCCCTTTAACTGCTATTGAAATCAAGTACAAACACAGTATTCCACACTCGCAGAAAGAGATCCCCATCAGTGAAAAGGCTTAATTTACTCAACATCAGTAGTTTATTTTATAATCAGCTATAATAATAACACAAATGGCAAGTTTATTTTGGAAGTGATAAAAGTAGGTCAATAGTTGAAGCTATACCAATAGAGGTTCTACTTTTTATCTAAATTTGCTTTTTTTGTTTAAAATGAAATACCTGTATTGTTTTATGAAGGATGTGACTCCCTTTCTTAAAAGCAAAGCTCAATCTCTAGCTTAAAGGGCATCCATACTGTATCTTAAATATTTTATCAGATCAAACAAATAGGATTATTTTATTGAATTGAAGGAAAAAGTAAGATATACCAACTGTTGTAGGCAGAATTATGGCCTCTCAAAGATGTCCACAGAGGAACTGATATATTTGAATTAAGGTGTTGGCAAACAATTTGAAAGTATCAGGGACTGCCAAAAAACAAACAAATCTATCTCGGAAGACGCACAGCCAGAACACGCCTCTCCTTGGGATACGGGGTCGGGAAAGATTAGTTCCTGGGGAAGGACATCATGTTTGGGAAAGTAGAACATGAGCAAAAAGGAGGAAGACCCTCAGAGAGATAGGTCGACCCAGTGGCTGCAGCAAAGGGCTCAAAGAGCATCAACAGAGGAAGGCCCAGGCTCCGGCAGCGTTTCCTTCTATTGTTCCTGTAAGTCAGAACAGATTTGATGATATCTAGCAGTAACAACACAGAAACAAAGATCTCCATATCTTATTCCTTGAACCTGCAAATAAGTTGCCATTCCTAACCAGGAAGAATTAAAGCAACAGATGGAAGTGAGGTCACAATTTAGCTGACTTCAAATGAAAACATATGATCCTGAATTATTATGATGGGTCCAACATCATCATCTCTATTCTTTAAAAGTAGGACAGGGAGAATACAAGATGCAGTGTCAGAGTGGTATAACGTAAGACTCAAACAACTATTGCTGTCTGTAAAAATGGAAAAGTGGCATAGGTTAAGGAGTGTGCATAATCTCTAGATACTAGAAAAGACAAGGAAATGGATTTCCCTCAAGAGGTTCCAGAAAAAAACCTAATCCTGTCAACATATTGATTTTAGCTCAGTGAGAGACATTTCAGACTTTTGGCTTCCAGAATTGTAAAATAATAAATTTGCATTGTTTTGAGCCAGTCTGTTTATGGTCATTTTTATAGCAAACGAATCCAAGAGATCGTTTTACGTTGAGAAGTATCAGTGACCTAGTCCTCATCATAGAAATGCATTTGCAAGTGCGAGATACTGTAATTGACTGAATTGATCTCATTTGCTGGATTTAAAACAATACAATACAAAACTAAAAACAAACAAAAAATATGTCAAATTGATTAAAATTCATATAAACTCAATTTCTAATAGCAAATCTAAATCTGATAAGATCATTTCTGTGGGCTTCATATTTAGAAATTGTTTGGTTTTCTTTGGAGAATGGACATTTCTCAAACCAAACTGGGAAGCAATTGACTCCATAACACATTTATGAAGCCTCAAGTACGCACCACCGGACACTGTGCAAGTGGGTAACAAGAAGGTGTGAGATCAAGTAAAATACTTGGTAGATGGTGTTCCCTTGATTCCAATTAATTTGTTTGTTTTGCATTTGTCTACTCAAAGAGAGCTAGCAATCAAATCAATAGAGCATTTAGCTGGCCACAAGACAAATGAGGCTGTGCCTATTGTGGTGGTTGCTGCTTTTATTAGGTACTGTCCAGTCTGTTCTGACCTTTAGCGACCCAATGCACCACCAAACCCAACATTGCCTGCAACTACACCATCCTCTTAATCATGACAATGTCGAATCCCAGAGTTGGAGCCACTGTGTCAATCAATCTTTTGACAGTATTTATCTAATGTATGCCTATAACATGCCTATAGCCTTGATGTAGAAATAGGGAATTTTTGGATTATGTCCAGTAAGGAGTAAAGTTAGGCTGGAAATAATATTACAAAACAGAAAATAGTATGAGAAAAGGAGTGGGATTTGTCAGACTTACGACATACTTGGGGAAGTGTGAGCAGCATAATGTAGTTTTTCCAGCACATCTAGACACTTAGAAATGATTGCTTGAAAACGCGTGTATGCTGGTGGAGCATACTTGGTAATTTAGACATATTGCCCTGACCAATATCGTCTCTGTGCATTGTGACCTGACTTCCAACTGTGAAACCTGATCTTTTGTCTCAGAGTTCTTTCTCTAGCTGCTAGTGCTTGCTCCTTCCACCTGTACTATAGGCAGAGTATTGAAGAGTTAAATGTCAATGATTAATGGAAACTGATGTACGCCAGCTTCTTTGACCTTCAGCTAGAGTAATCTGAGGCAGATGCTCTATAATGGTGGCTAAGTTTTTCTATTAGGATTAAATTCCTGCTGGCCACAGTGGTGGCTTGCATTATAATGCACCCTTTAGTGGCTGCCTTATTTCCTGCCCGCCCCCACCCCAGACCTCTCTCTCTCTCTTTTACCCTGTCTCATTGCCCCAATGGCCAACTGGTGTGACTACCCCACTCTCTCACTGTCTCCACATGAGCTACTGGGTGAAGGCAAACTAAGAGAGCTGAATTAAGCATTTGAAGCCAACAACACCAGTTTGGAGCTCTGGCAACAATCACTAGGAGAATGCACCAGGTCAAAATGAAGCAGAAGCTGTAGGACGAACACATCGTAGAAGCAAAGCAGATGGAAATCAGCAACTAATTTCACAGAGAGTGACAGAGAAAGATGGCTCCACTTTGATTTTAAGTTTCATGTGTTAGCTAGGGCTTGGGAACCATCAACAGACAACAGAGCCCAAAAAGCAAAAAAGTAGTTGGTGAGCTGGTACTTAATGGGATGGGTTGTTTTGCTTTGTTTTGTTTTAGCACTGCAGCAGGGTTTTTCTTGATGTGGTCAGCATCTCAGGAGTGGTGAGGAAGCATGGGACGATGCATTTAATACTTTGGAAGCAGGGTAGCCTGGACTCAAATTACAGCCTTTTCTCTCATTAGCTATAAAGTCTAGGGCATATTAGGTAGTAATTACAATCTTCAGTTTTAAAAGTTTTTATAACATCATGATAGCAATATCTACCTTGTATTTCTGAAAGGAGCTCATATTGTCATCAGGGGTAGAATATTTAGTAAGCAAGATAAGCAAAGGCTTCCTTCCTTACTAAGAACCCCAGCACTGTCAGAGACTACAATCTGAGAAAGAGGCTTTGCATACTCAAACATTTTGCTAGAATGAGTTGTTGGGTCTGGGGATCAGGATCATAGTCTTGGAGGACATTAAGGTGAATCAGGATAACGTAATCCACAAAGACAATATACTAAATCCAACATTGGTATGTAGCAACCAGAATCTTAAGACCTGTGGGCAGCCAACTAACATGCAACCATTGGTCTCTACTGGTCTGCAGGAGAGGCATGAGGGAAATCCATGAACCGAGGAATCGGTTATTCTAAGGGATGAATGAACCACCCAAACCCTAGTTTCCACCACCCAGAGACCAGAAGAACTATATAGTGCTGGCTACAATTACTGGAATCTCTGAAAAGATTCTCAATAGGAGACCCAGAATAGAGCAGGAGAAAAAGGTAGAATAAAAGGTTGTACACTGGTGCATATGGGGGCTGGAGGCACAGGGAATCCAGGGTGGATGATACCTTCAGGACCAAGGGTGTGAGGGGCATTGCTGGGAGAGTGGAGGGTGAGTGGGTTGGAAAGGGGGAACTGATTACAAGGATCCACATGTGACCTCCTCCCTGGGAGATGGATGGCAGAGAAGGGGGGGGCGGAAGACTCCGGATAGGGCAAGATATGACAAAATAACAATGTATAAATTATCAAGGACTCATGAGGGAGGGGGGAGCAGGGAGGGAGGGAAAAAAGAGGACCTGATGCAAAGGGGTTAAGTGGAGAGCAAATGCTTTGAGAATGATTGGGGCAGGGAATATATGGATATGCTTTATACAATTGATGTATGTATATGTATGGATTGTGATAAGAGTTGTATGAGCCCCTAATAAAATGTTTAAAAAATCAACATAATACTCATAAACATTAGGCTTACTGATCTGATAGAAACCACAAGAAGCCCGGGGACTATGGCTCTTAGATGCCTAAAGGTCTGGAACTGAACTCCTCCCATTTTGCAATGTTTAGCCCAAAGATAGGCAGACGTAAAAAGTGAACAGTGTACTCATTAGAAAAAGCAGCAGGCCTTGATTAAAGGGGCTGAATTTTTCCAGATAAAAAGCTAAGAAAGCAAGGGAGAATAGAAAAGAGGACAAAGAAAAATAGTAAATATGAGGGGAAAGGGAAAAGGGCTGTTACTTGGTAGCATGGATTGTAAACAGTGTCATAAAACAAAACAAAACAACGTGTATGAGTTGTTGACTGGAAAATCAATTTACTTGGTTTCACCCAAGTCACATTAAAAAAAAATAATATAAGCCACTTTGATTGGGTAGGAAACTACTAGAGAGTTGGGAAGGAGACCGATGCCAGCCATTGTACCTACAAGCAGAATCTTTCATTTACTGAAACAAATGTGAAATTGTACACTAGAGATCAGTAAGGAAGCACACGTGTACCCATGCCTATTTCAGATTATCATGGGCACCTGAAAGAGAACAGCAAGATGCTTCATTTCTTTCTGGCGGCAATGCTACCCTTGTCCCCATCCAGGTCTCCTTGTGACTGAACCACAGAGTGGCACTTAAATAATCAGAACATCTGCTTTTTACTCAAGGAAGATAATGAATGTGAGTTGTTTCTGCTGTTATGACTCATATAACCTGGCCGCCTTCATGTGGTTTCAAGGTTCAAGAAGGAAAATAAACAAGAAAGTGCCCACTAGATGACATAATGACATTACAAAACCCAAACCCATTGCTGGGGTGTCAATTCCAACTCAACGTGACCTTACCTAACGCAGCAGAAATTCACACTGTGGGGCTTTTTGATTGGCAACGGGAGCTCTTTAACCATTAAGCCACCAAGACTCCTCACATCATGGCAAGCCAACCTAGTCATTACAATGGATGAAAACGCCCTGAAATATGATATCTATTTTGTTGAATGCTGTATCCCCAGGGTGTTGCACAATGCTTGCCACAGAACAGTGCCACCTCCACAGCTATGGAGACCTTTGACGACTTTACCTGCCACGCTGCGTACCTTAGCAGGACATTTTGAAATGTCACATTCGATTCCCGAGCCGACCTGAAAGGCTGGTAGAATATATAACTTTATTCACGTTGTTACCAAAAAGGACATGCATAGGTCACATTGGGACTTGAAATGAAATCTTCGGACCCCAAAGACAGTACAGTACTTCTGCTACTTCCTTCTACTTTTCTTTCCACTTATGATGCCAATCCAGTCATGCTTGCCTCTAAACCTGTATAAAGCACATTGCAGTCAAGGACGCCCCAGACTCGGATAATTTCTGTCTCCACATCTCCACCTTCTGGGCAATTCTGCAATTATATTACCTGACACTTAACAGCTCTTGCTATCTTTAAAGTGACTTCCAAGATTCACATAATTCAGGGTTTTACCATTAACCACTTATGTGACTGTAGTAAGGTACTTAACCTGTGTCCGTTATCGGTATAAAAGGGGGTAGGCTAGAGAATAACTTCGATTGCTTCTTCTTCTTTCTCTATTGACTATGTCTATGCCCCTACTTTACCGGAATCTCAGTGTACTGTGAGTCCAGAGAGCCATCAGATGATGTGACAGTGTGTAATATAGCAGGCCTTTGGCTCTCTCAGGTTCCTGTCCTATGACATGTCTTTGGACTGTCACATGAAGTGAGTCATAAGACACCTCATGTTATCCCTGAAGCCAAACCAAACCCCCTGCCACTGAGTGGGTTCTGACTCATATTGACCCAACAGAATGGAACAGAACTGCCCATTTGGGTTCTGGAATGGGTAACACTTTGTGGGAGTAGTGAGCTTCATCTTTCTCCCCAGATGGTTTTGAACTGCTACCCTTGCCAGTCGCAGCCCAGTGTGGGCCAACTGTGCCAACCTTCTGGTTAACCTGTTTCAAAGGAGGTCCCTTTCTGTGAAGTTACCTTCATTAGCACAATGTTTTCACAAGTTGGAGTGCAGAGGAAGATACTGTATGCATTACTAATTTCTAAATTTAGGCAGATACTGAAGCACTTAATAAAACATGATTCCTGCTTGCCACTACTGAATTGAAAGGATATTTTTGGCAAGGTGTATTTTTTTCCACCAATGGTCATCAATCTCATAATCATCTTGTGGGAAGCTTACAAAAGCTTCTGTTTACACAAAGCAGCAGAGCCATCTAGTAACTTCTGGTTTACATGGGTTCTTTGTTGTGCCCCTCTGCCTAGTGGTGTGACTGAAATCACAGAGACCCGAAGCAAACCATTCTCCAGTCAGGCAAGACTTTCAGGTGCTGATATGGTTAAGGAGGGAAGCTCAAGCATCTGCAAATTAGGGTTTTACCCAAACAGCTTGAGCTCTCAGGGATAGCTTGAATTGCAGTCTGTTCTTTTCCTAAGAACATTAGCTCTGTACCTGTCAGAAGAGAGAAAAGCAACCTGATGACTTCAGAAAATCATTAGCTTGGGGGAAGCTACATCTTAGTTGTCCACCTCAGGATTTTGGGGGGAAAAATGGACAACGCCAACGATTTCTGCTGACTTGGGCTGATGAGAGGAACTAAGATTGTTTCACATGTATGTATTTAATGATTTGCTGAGTGTAGAACAAAGGGCATTCTGCCAACAGAAAATCAGAATGGGTTCATTAAAGAATATTGCTCAAAAAGGAAACAAGAACTGCCTTCTTGGAGTTTTTACCTTTTTTTGTCAGTTAAGGAAGACATTTAATTTTTAAACCATTTGGGTTTTGAGAAATACATCTGGTCATCAAGACTTGCATTTGTTTTCACTGTGAGTGTGTGACTGGAGTGTGTTTTGCCAGAGAGAAAGAAGAAGGAGGCCATGGTGAGCTCATCAGAGAGCGTGTCATACCTGGATTACTATGGATCAGGACACCTTTTTCAGTTTTGCCAGAATGAAGAAATAGTGGCTTCTTAATTCTTACATCACCAAAATAAGTACTTTAAAACCAGAGGGCCCTAATATCTTCAATAGCTTTATATGCACACATATATTCTTCATTTAACATATGCACGTGTACAAAGACATATATATTACACATAGGTACATGTATCTATCCATATGCATGTGTATGTGTCAATGGGTGCTCTCTAGGAGTCAGACTCTCAAATGGAGGAGTAAATGAGTAGAGTGATATGCTAACACAAAGCTCATACAACAATCATGCCATCTGATCATTCACCAAATGGTACATTTAAGTCATGTGTCATCTGACTTTTCTTCAAGGAGTCTATAAATAGTCCTGCATTCTTCATTGGAAGTTGAACAAAGTTCTACTACATTGGCAATAACACAGGTTTTGAGAGACTTCTGTCATGGCTGCAGTATAG
The DNA here is from genome assembly GCF_050624435.1 of Tenrec ecaudatus. NCBI lineage: Eukaryota > Metazoa > Chordata > Mammalia > Afrosoricida > Tenrecidae > Tenrec > Tenrec ecaudatus. Next base: position 28,414,333 of record NC_134548.1, on the reverse strand, counting down.
ATTAGTAATATTTAGTTTCTATATTTCTGTTTGTAAGATTAATGCAAACACTAATTGGCCTTTTTAAAAAAGGATTCTCTGTATGTGGTAGAGGTACGTGAAAGGCTTTTCAATGGGCCTTTGATCTACAGTCTTATGATTCTGAAATAATAAAGCAGTTTGTGATTGATGAAGCCACGGGGCCTAAAGAACTTCCCCAGAATGCAGAAGAGAATAAACCGTGACAAGAAAGCATAACGATGATGAATTTGTCAGGGCATATTTCCCCCTGGTGGCAGACAGGGTGAGACCATTATTCTTGTAAATGGGAATTTCATCATATTCCTGGTCACTGTGGTAATATCACTCCAACCTTGGTGACAAAACAGACACACACCACACACCCAAATTGCAATCCTCTAAAAGCCAGGGAACCAAGAATCCTAAATCAAAGATCTCTTTATTGGTACAGAGATGCATTTTCATCGGAAGCAATGATGTTCTTCCAGTGCATCACCCACGCCCATTTGTCTAGCCTCAGATCATTTCAATTAGAATACTTCTCAGGTGCAAATGAAACATAAAACACCAACTACCTTAAATTGCCTACGACTTTTCACATATGAGCATTGAGACAGGTGCGTGATCATAGCCCAAGACATGGCCTTTAGTCACTTCACTGAATCTTCGGTCTATAGACTGATTCAAAAGGAAACTAAAGAAATCCAAGGACTACTCCCTCCATTTTCTTATTCTGCCTCCCACCTTCTAGTGAAGTCTGTTTACATCAAGGAACTGCTGGAAATCCAGCCTGAAGAAGCCTAATTAAAAACTGTGCCAAATTTCCTTGGACTGGCTGCTTGTCAGGGATCCTGACCAGGCTTCCAGCAAACCATCTGAGTGGGAATTGGTATCTTAGTGAATTGTATGACTAAGATCTTAAGCTGATATTAATATGAAAGGCTTTGTTTTGTAGTTGTAATGTTTGTTTTGTTTCTGGGTTGGATGGCCTCTGTGAAGTCTATTAAGGAACTTCTTCCAGCTCATCATTGTGGCCCACTATATTCAGAGGGTAAAATTGGCAGGATAAACACAAAGCAGAACAAAACAAGACTCAAGGTGAGAGAAAATTTTCTATTGAAACTAGAGAAAATAAACCCAGATCTTACCCTTAATGTAACACGAAATATAATCGTCTATTTTCATGACTGCTCAGCAGTAACCTAAGAGATTCTGAAAGCAATTGTATTCTTAAGTCTTAAGTCTATGAACATAAAAGGTGTTCAATTTATTATTATTCAATTAATAATTTAGCAACAAAAGCAAGGTTGACTCTACACGGCATTTCCTATTGGATTCATTCATGAAAAATATTGACATACAGTATTTAGTGCAGAGGCAAGAAAAAAGACCAAAACTGGTGTGGATGGCATTTACTTTCTAATTGAGACAAAAAACATATAAACACGTTAGTAAGATTGATGGTGATCACTGTAAAGTGTAATATATAAATGTAGTGTGAGTTCAAATTGGCAAACTAACTGCTTTTCATTCGTACTCTGTCAGAGGCAAATAGGATAAGTACTTCAATCAAAACCTTATTTATTATAAGCCCTCCTATTCCTACTGATAAGGTGTCGTACAAATAAGTGATAAAAGAAAACTATTTACACTGAATGGTATTTAAACACAGAAATGATTATATATTTTGCCTGCACATCTGTCCAAAATGTTCTTTGATCATTGGTACATTTTCCATTTCTACAATATTAGCCTCTCTATATTTTTATTCTGATTTTATTAGTTATTGACTGTCTGCTGTCTTTCAGCCTGAATGCTTAACATGGACAATGTGTTCCAAACAAATTAATTGGTCTTTTTTTTGGCAGTAGAGATGTGACATTTGCAAATTAAAGAAGAGTTTACTGCTTTAGAACAATGAGATGTTTACCAAATTCTCTTAGCATAAAAAAATAAATAAATGAACAATAATTAATTGTATTATATTTTTGCTGAATATTACATTTCCCATACAGAGATGCAATGTCTACATTCAGACATTAACAGAGGATTGTATTGAAATCTTTGGTTGTTTACTTTTGCTTCATTTCTCCCTCTGAAGGGCATAGGCAAAGAGTAGTGACAGATTCTACAGAAAATAAATATAATGTTGTAGTCTAATAATAAGGATATAAAAGTAAATCACTCTCTCCCTCTCTCTCTGATTTCTTCTCAAAAAGGCCATACAGGGAAAGGTAGAACTGTCCCTAAGAAATTTTGGGAGAAAGCCCTGTCTTTTCTATATATAAATATTCATGTATCAAAATAATTTAAAAACACTAGCAATGCTTGCTATTACTTTATCTCTAATATTTATTTATTTGTTTTTAATTTTTCCTAATATTTCTTACAAGTAAATAAATTTAGCATTTGATTTTGCCTTTAAGACTCACGTCTGTGTATTTTCTTGAAATTGCTTTGCAAAATTGTCCTCAATGGTTTCTACAAGAAAATAACTTCTGAGGTTACTCTATGGGGAAACTTCAAGATCTTTAGCTTCAGAAAACATGCATAGAAACAATACATACACACAGATGAAGGCACAGATATACATGTACACATATACATATACATGAAATATATACTAACACCAACAAAATCATTTGATGGTTTACAAATTGAATACAAACACCTTTCACTCTTCTGATGCACGTCATTCATCATGCTTGGCAGACTTCATAATTATAATCTTTCAATATGTGCTTTTGACTATAGGTCCTCATCTGTAAACTATGAGTAGTAGTTGTGCAAGCATCAAAAATAAATTGTGAAGCTGCATTTGAATTTCTGGTAAAATGTAGTACATATTCAATAGCGGTTGGTTCTTACTATGCTCCTCTTCTCGCAGTATCAATCAGAACAGTGGGCAGTCTCCAGATTACAGTGGGTGACAGGCTGTAAAACCCCCATTCACACCAAATCAGCATCCCTTCCACTCTACAACAAAAAACTCTTCATTTAAATGCATATATATTAATATTATGTATTGTATTGATTTATTTACTGGGAACATTTTGAGTATTCATGATAGGTGTTTATGTTTTTTCCTTCCTCTGTTGGGTATTTTTCTATGGAAATGTTGGAAGTGATGATGTTAAGATGTTTTAATATATTATAGTAACTGCTAGATTAAACTTTTAGTGAAGTAAAATCACATTGACCATTATTAGGTGCTCTTCTTGAATGTATCTCTTAACACACATTACACATTAATGTAAGTTTTATACAACTATATTGCACTTTATTCTAGAAAGGATTTTGGTAGCACCATAGATTATAATACTTAGGCAAAATATTTCCTGCCCTTCCAAAATAAACCCTTTTAGAAAGGGGTCTCCAACTGCCCTTTTCTGTCAGTGGAGTAGTCGTCCTGCACCATGGGCATCAGGCATGGTCTTGAGACGTGCTTTGATGCAAGACCTACCCGAGCACAGGAACAGGCTTTGAAATTCAATTATGTAGCTTCCCCATTCCTCTTCTTTCCTTTATGCCTTGAAAATGATAGCAATTATTCCTTCACCCAGGATCCAATGAGTGAAGAAGACACATAGGCTGTAAACACAGCTGCCACATGATATATAATGTGATAGAGAAGTAAATCATCGCTGTTAAAAGGCACGGAGATGTGAGGGTTTGATTATTACCATAGTCTAACCAAGCAAAGGGTGACGGATACAAATGGCTTACAAAAACCTATTTAATACCCTAAGGATAAGAAGAGACAAGTAACTCAAGGTAAAGAGGTGATAAAGATGAAATTTCAAGAAAAAGGCCTGAAAAAAATGAGTACACAGAGTTGTGTGTTACTGAGCTCTATTTCACAATTTCAGTATTGCTCTTGTCTTTATCCTGTCTGCCCTATTTTTAAACCAATTTATTGTTTCTTGGTAGAAACTCTTAAGCACCTTACTCTTCCTTTCCTGTGATTCTTCCTTCGTGGCTCTAATCATGCTCCATAAAACGTGAACAACTTCTTGCATATGTGTGACACCAGGCAGTCAGGATCTGTGTTTTCCTCTCTTTACCAGGACTGCTAGGAGACTTAGGGAAATCAATGGCCATAGAACACTGTTGTTACTGCTCCTGTTGCTGGCTGACCTTCAGTAGTTGGAGGCAAGGCATAGAGCCTAAGTTCACAAGTCCTCTTTCAGGAGTTCTTTTTTATATCACAAAAGTGGATTAAATGGCAGATTGGAAAAGAATTATCCTCAATTTTGACTTATTTTTAAATGGCACCTGCATGAGGCTACTTGTAAAAATCTTACTAATTGAAATACCAAAATCTGTTCTAAACCTATATTTATAGGTTTAGTAGTAAGGTAGCAGAAGGACATTGGGCCTCTACCCAAGTAGCCCCTAAATGCAAGAATATTTTCTTCTATTATATTGGCATTCTGTGATGCTCACCTTCCTGACACAACCTCTGAAGACAAAGCAGGTGCATAAGCAAATATAGCAAAGAAAGCTGATGGTTCCCTTCTATCAAAAGATATAGCATCTGGGGTCTTAAAGGCTTGAAGGTAGACAAGCGGCCATCTAGCTCAGAAGCAACAAAGCCCACATGGAAGAAGCACAGCAGCCTGTGAAATCATGAGGTGTTGAAGGGATCAGGTATTAGTCATCATCAGAACAAAATATCTTACCATAGTGAATGACGAGGGGAGTTTGGAGTAGAGACCCAAACCCATTTGTAGGCCACTGGAGATCCCCTTGCAGAGGGGTCTAAGGGAGGAGATGAGCCAGACAGGGTGCAATGCAGCAATGATGAAAAATACAACTTTCTTCTAGTTCCTAAGTGCCCCCCCCCCACTCTCATGATCCCAATTCTACCTTGCAAATCTGGCTAGATCAGAGGATGGACACTGGTACACATAGGAAAGAGAAACACAGGGAATCCAGGTGGATGATCCCTTCAGGACCAGTGGTGTGAGTCGCAATACTGGAAACATAGAGGGAGGGTGGGTTGGAAAGGGGGACCCGATTACAAAGATCTACATGTATATGTGACCTCCTCCCTGGGGGACAGACAACAGAAAAGTTGGTGAAGGGAGACTTCGGACAGGGAAAGATATGACAAAATAATGATTTATAAATTATCAAGGGTTCATGAGGGAGTGGGGAGTGGAGAAGGAGGGGCAAAAATGAGGATCTGATGCCTTGGGCTTAAGTGGAGAGCAAATGTTTTGAGAATGACGAGGGAAAGGAATGTATACAATTGATGTATGTATGGAATGTGATAAGAGTTGTATGAGCCCCTAATAAAATGATTAAAAATAAATAAAAAATAAAAATAAATTACTACATATAGCAAATATTCATCAAGTAAACAGGTACAGTTTAAATTGCCTTCATTTTACAATTGTGATTTTATTCATACTGACATTTGTGTTTACCCTCTTCAAAAATGTAACTGAGAGGAGAAGAATATTTGAAGACAATTTTGGAATAATCTCAGCTATGGCAGCACTCGATGAGTGTGATTCATACACTGACTAAAGTGGAAAAATCTATAGAGTGATTTTCAACTTCAATCTAAATAGTGAATATAAAACAAAAGGATCAAAAGGAACCTGTTACTATCGATTCCCAATAGATTACTAATTGATTTCAAAGTAAACAAACTAAAACCCTGCTGCTATTGAGTCCCAATATTTTAATTACTTAAATTTCATCACAAAGAATCAGCCTGATGCACAAAGTATGGGGAATACTTACAACATTATACTCAGGCAGTAGGGGAGGAAAGAATCTCATGTTTGATAGTAAAGGAATCATGTTTTTGTCTCTACATATTTAATTTTGTGTTTCATCTCTTTTTACAAAAAGAAAAGAATCAGTGGTTGGTGTAAGATGTGATAAAAATAATTTATAAATTATCAAGGGTTCATGAGGGAGAGAGGGTATGATGGAGGGTGGGGTGAACTGATGCCAAAGGCTCAAGTAGAAAGCAAATGTTTTGAGAATGATGATGGCAACAAATGTACAAATGTGCTTGAAACCATGGATCGTTATATGAATTGTGATCAGAGATATAAGAGCCCCTAATGAAATTATTTTTTTTTTAAAGAAAACAAGCCTAGTCCTTTTATAACCCCTGAGCTGGGATCTAGGTAAGCAATCTAGTGAAGTGGTTCTCGACCTTCCTAATGCTATGACCCTTTCATACAATTCCTCATGTGACCCCCAACCATACTTCATAACTGTCATTTTATGACTGTTATGAATCAGGCGATCCCTGTAAAAGGGTCTTTCGACTCCCAAAGGGGTCACGACCCCCAGGTTGGGAACTGCTGGTCTTGAGGAAGCTAATCGTTTTTATGGCCATGTGCCATTGGCAATATGCCTTCACAACACAACCAAAACCTACTCAAACTAAACCAAATTCACTGCCATCGAGTCAGTGCTGACTGTTCTCTAGGACAATACAGAAAGGCCCCTTGGTATTTCCAAGACTGTGAGTCTTGATGGAAGTAGAAAGCCCTCGCTTTCTTCCTGGAAGGGGCTGGTGGTTTTGAACCAAGAACATTGCAGGTAACAGCACAACATATACCCACCACACCATCAGCTCCAATGCAAGAGACAAACTCTGTGTTAAGCACAAATATAGTATTGCATGCCACCTGCATAATCCTGTACTGATCCCCCTATACAATCTCTGCGTCCATTTTCTCATAACAAGTATTCCCATGCCTATAGTTTCCAACATTCAGAATTTCCTAATATACCTCAAGCATTTCTCGCATATTACCACTTTGAATAACCGAAGCAACTTCATAAGGTCATTACTGGTTAAAGCCCATAGTGAAGTGTAAGAAATGAGGTTAAGTAACTTGTTCCACATCACAGAGTGAACGCCCTGATCAGCATTTCTATTTAGATGTCAGAGTGAAGAGCACACACTATTATACACCAAGCTATAAGATTATGTAGTATCAGTCCCAGGGCAACTTAAAGATGTATGCAAATTCAAGAACCTCTACAACAGAAAGCATTCAACAAACACATACTGTTTGACCACTGCAGGAAATTTACAACATGTAAAGAGGCAGACAATCATCACAAAGTGACTACAATGCTTTTGGAGAAGGGCTATTTGAATTTTTGTTTTAATAATCTAGAGGACTGAGTTCTAACACCACGCTCTCATTTATTCGATTCCAGGCATCATGCAAGTCTACGTAGTGCCGCAACATCTTTGAAAAGATTTCAGGATTAGCATAAATGGTTTTCTGGTATGTGTTCTAGTGTGTGGTTAGAACAGAACCAGTAATGAACTCATATAACCCAAAGCAAATTTTAAAAATCTGTTATAGTTGCCTTGACAAAAGAAGAAGAAAAAAAAGTCAAATCTCGATCAAGGTTCTATAGACTTACCGGAAGTAAAGAACACAGAGAAATGCATCCAATGACATCTCAGGGATGCAATCAATATAAATCAGATTATGGCAAATGTTATAAGACAACATTAATTTTGTAACAAATCAATTGCATGTTTGTAGATGAGGGGAGATGGAGGAAGAGGTATAGATTAAAAGAGATTTAAAATATAAATCAACCAACCACAATGCATGAAACCTATTGGATTTTAACTTTTAAAAACATTTTTACCAATTGGTTATTTGAATATTTTCCAGATATTTGATGATAATAATAAATTACTGCTATTAGGATAGGTTTGGTAATCATCTTTGTAATATGTAGGTGCTTAGGCAAAAAAGTATTCTTACAATGCATGTGTGAAGGTGTGTGCACACAAAAACAGTGTTATCTATGTGGAAAATAATACTTATTGGGATTTGCTTCCAAATGATGTTGCTTTTATTATTCACCAATGAGTGGATTCGGAGTCAGGGAGACCCCAGGTGCTGAACAGAACGGCTTCTTAGGGTTTTTGAAGCTGTGACCTTTCAAAGACAGATCGCCAGGCCTTTGCTCTGAGGCACCCATGGATGTGTTCAGACAACTTATCATAGTTGAGCACTTAACCTTTTTTGCCACCCAGTAACTGTCACAAAGAATATAAAAGAGGGAAGAGTTGAGTCTTCGTGAAGATGGGAGGAGTGGAGAAAAGTCACAGGTTGATGTTTGGTGAGATTGTGTGCAAGGTCCATGAGGGTTCATGATGTCATTTTATTTACATTTGTTTATATTTGAAAATCTACAAGAAAATGTATTTAATTAATTAAATCCACTGGCACCAAGTCAACTCTATGTTAGCGATCCAGGAGGGCAGAGCCGAACTGCTCCCTGTGGGCTTCCCAGGCAGAAATACTCATGGGCACAGAAAGCCTCATCTTTCTCCCTGGGAACAGCTGGTGGGATGTAACTACATCCCTTGTTGTTAGCAGCCCAACCCCCAACTCTGGCACCAGGGCTCCGAGTGAGTGGGAAAAGGGTAGGGATGGGATCTTTTTATGACCACAGACACATTCGTTACTGATTAGATGTTGGCTGTGGAAAAAACAATCCATGAAACAGAACATGTTACATTTAAAGCATGGTGACTATTACAATATGCAATCAGAATTGTGTGATCTGTAGGCTGATCATACAGGATCTGAGGGAAGACTTGGTGATTTGTCCCTTGAATTCTCGTTCAGGCTCTGAGCCAGTCGTCCTGAATGAGAAAACATCACGAAGTACCAGTTTTCTCTTTGGATTTTCAGGGGCCACCCAGGAGCTGACATTGCCTTTGATAGTGTGTCATTTTTATCCCACCAGCCACTTCCTGAAAAAGTAACTACTAAGACTCACATTCACAGCTTAAGAGTACAGAGTCCTCTGGGTGGGAAGAATTTATGGGCTTTGGGTAGATGGAGATTCCTGGAAATTTTTTGCCGGGAAGTCAAATGAGAGTTCAGTAATACCTGGATCTGACACAGTTCATTATTGCACCAGGTCATTTTGGGGGAAAATTCTCCAAATTAAAGCTTGGTGTATTGTGGGAGAGGAGGGGACAGGGAGGCAACTGAGACACTTTTGCTGAGTGCCTCCCCACACCCCAAGAGAATGTCCCAAAATAAGTAAAGAGCCTATCTAATTCATCAATCCATCCGATTAAATGAAGACACAGTTAAGGCACATTTAAACTCGCATTTGAAAAGGACCCAAGGAGCTTAAGTGTCCGACTGTAAAACTGCCAGGTGCCATGTAAGAATTCACTTAGCAGCTCCACGGGGGAAAAAGATGGGGCTTTCTGCTCCCATTAAGAGTTACAGCCTGCTGCTTCAGGTTACAAAGGAGACCCCACCTCAAGTATAATTCAAGGAGGACACTTATGAAATTTTAAAAGAGACAAGGACAACCCAAATATACAGACAGGTCATCAGAATGAGGGAGGTCATCAGCACAAGGTCAAAATAGAGTTCAGGGGTTCATGAGTTAAATATGGCATGGAACAAAGGGAATTGTCACAACTTCATGACAGGTGGCAGATCAATACGTTACAGTCACAGGTTGGACAACGGAAGTAGGAATGGGACCATGATTGGGGTCCCCATATTGTTGGAAGTGCTTACAGCATTGGTCCAGGGTCTTCTTACCAAGAGCAAGGCATGATAGGGTAGGATTCATGACTATACATCTCCCTGTACTGTCCTGAGTATGCGATCTCCACTAGGGACACATTCAGTTGTTGTTTTTGTTAGGTTCCAATGAATCTGCTCTGACACATAGTGGTACCATGTACAACAGAATGAAACACTGCGCGGTTCTGCACCACCCTCACAATAGTTCTGAACCAAGTGTCACAGCAATTGTGTCAATCCATCTCACTGATGGATTAGCCTCTTAAAAGAGATTCTCCTTAGGCTGACTGGAGAGGAGTGGAGGTAATCTACTGTCCATTGCACTATGCCCGAGGACAAGATTATCTCCATTACAGATTAAGGATCAGAAGGAATTCAATGGCAGCTTAATTTATGTGGGGACTGTGTACATACATTTGGAGCTGTCACTTTCAACCATAGCTTTCTGCAAACTGAAGTGCTCAGAAATTAAGCTCTAAGACCCTAGAAAACTTCATGAGACCGTTCTACTCTGTTCTATAGTTTCACAACAAGTCTCAATAGACTCCACAGTACACATTACCAACAACAAAGGGCTTACATCAGATTTAAAAAATCACTTGTCATAAAAGTGTGTGCTCGTTAATTTTTGTTGAGTCCAGAGTCCATTTGAACTTGGAGCAATCCCATGTGTAAAATTGAGCTATGTTGCCAAAGAGTGATATCAGGGGCTAGGCTTGGTTCTAAGTTTTAAGAGTCTCAATGTTATTACATCAGAGAGTTCATTGCCTTCTACTGCTCCATTGCTCTGGTTTTTGTTTGTTTGTTTTGCTTTTAATTAGAATATGAGTTCTGGTCCATCTTTTTCTCCCATTCCATTGTCCATTCACTAGTCCTCTGATTTCATAGTAAATGGGGTTTTATTTCTTAAAGATGTATTTCTTCTCTGTCTCATTACTTTTTAACTGTTTTACTATGGCATGTAGAGACCTGTAGTTCTGTCTTAGATAGCTGTTCACAAATGTTTAAGACCCCAGATGCTGCTCACTTTACTAGGATGCTCACCATGGTTTATGTGAGCTATGTTGTGCCAAGGGAGAACTGGTGTCATCATAGATGATGGACTGGGCTGATATCCACATGGTCAGCAGTTTGAATCCACCAGCTGCTTTGGAGGAGAAAGATGAGGCTTTCTACTCTTGCAAAGAGTTATAGTCTCAGAAACACACAGGGGGAGTTCCACTCTGCCCTAAAAGGTCACTGTAGGTCAGAATTGATGGTGGTGAGGGAGGGGCGAGGGAGGGAGGGAGAGATGCTATGCCACTTGAATAAGTTGTCCCAGTCAATGTTCCACCTTTCAAACCCAGAAAAGTAAACTGAAGCATGTTTGATTATGTCTGTGTAGTATATGTATTTATGTGTTCAATGAATATATTTTCCCAAACCCACAAAATTTATGTATATGTAGCTATAGATCTGTTCTCGCCTGTTTAAAACTCTACACCCCCCCCCCATATAGCAATATGCCTACACCAGCCACCTGTACTCAAAGACTTGTTTTACTTTGGTTATGAGGTGCTTACTACACAATATCCAGTGAAATGTTTCCCATCACCAAATAAATAATGAACAAGTTTCTATGATCTGAAGAATACTCTCTACCCTCATCTGCCTGGAAACCACCAGTGAACCATGATGCCTCTCAACAGAGAGAGGGGGGAGAGAGAGAGATGGTAGGTAGATACATGATAGATTCAAATATAGATGCATTCGTGTCTCCATATAAACTCACCCAATGCCATTAAGTCAATGGTGACTCATAATAACCCTCCTGTATGTTTCAGAAATTGTGACTGTATAACCTGTTTATGGGAGTGCAAAGCCAAGTCTCCTTATAAAAGCACAGCCTTTGTCTTTCTAAGCTTGACTGATACCACTTAAGGAGCCTTGGTTATGCTGTGGGTTAGGTTTTGGGCTGGACTGGGCTGGGCTGGGAGAAAAAGATGAGGTTGTCTACTCCCATAAAGATTTGCATTTTTTGAGGAAACTCTTGCGTTGCTGTGTTTAGTGATAGATGGGATGAAAAGTGACCTTGGTTTTCTTTAAATTAACATTATGTCTTCCAGAAGCATTCAGGGTGCACAGTGTCATCAATGTTCTTTAAGGCTGCAGGTAGTTCATGGCCTGTAAGTACCACAATTCTCCCACAGAGGGGCACTTGGTGTATTTCATTTGTTTGCTATTGTGAACAAAGCAGGAATAAACATAGGCATGGGTTCCTGTCATTATTCTTAGATCTGTACAGTTCATATATTTTTGTCCTAAGGAGATAATTGTCTTAAGTTGTAGAAAAGTTAAAAGCTACAGAGCAAATTACTCCCAAATCTAGGACTACAATTTAGTCCTTATTTTCCCTAAACATATAAGCATAAACACAAAATCACAAATACAAATTTCTATGCCTGCTATCTAAATAGCATAGATAAATAAATTATTCACATCTAAAAGATACATATAAAATATGCTTTTATATGAAAGGAAAACAGTCCTTTCCCATACTATTGTAAATTATCATAGATAGTTATGGCAGGGCAGAAAAAATTCTCACAAGTAGTCATTTGTGATTTGCAAATGGGAAGACAAATTCATTCATCTCTATCCCATGCTCAATCCAAACATAAAACTAAACAGTATTGTTAACTTCTTCAGTCAGCGTGCCAGAAACTGAAAATGAAGCCTAAACTGTTGATAGGCAGCATTTCTAAAACTTACCCACTCCTTCAGTATACTCAATACAAAACCATTTCTCAATCAACACTCATCTAGAAATTGCAGAAAGAAATATCAATAATGCAGTTCCTATCCTTCAAGAACTTACAGTCTAGCTGGGGGTACAGGTAATAAGGAGGATATTATAATTATATATCACGAGTACTAAATTCCTAAACCACCAACAAAGGGTAGTATAAATTTTAATCCTGAGCGATCACTTGGTTTTACTGACACAGAAAAACACATGTTGCTAGAGGAAGGCAGAAGAGCACCATATGTCTGCAGATGTGAGGCCCTGTGAAGGTAATATTCACTCTGGCTCCTGGTGACCCCAGGCAGGCCATTATAGAGCCTCTGTGTGGCATGAGGTCACCAAGAGTCAGACTAATCACCTTTAAGGAAGGGCATACCCTCCAATGTTTAGGCAATTGAAAGATTGATCTGGTCTTCAAAAGAGAGATTTGTAGAAAGTGAGGCAAAAAGCAGTGACATTAACCAAATCCAGCTCACTGCCATCAAGTTCATGCCAACTCATAGCAACCATTTAGGGCCAAGTAGAAGTGCCCCTGAGAGCACCTGAGACCGTAAATTATCACAGGAGTAGAAAGCCCTGTATATCTCCTGTAGAGCGGTTGGTGGTTTCGAACTGCTGATGTTGCAGATTGCAGCGAAATTCATAACAACTACACCTCCAGGATTCTTTTGAAACATAGTAGTATTAAGAAGCTAGAATAGGAGATCGATAAGGAGACAAAGAACTGTTTGGTAGAGCACTGATTCTCAAAGAAGTCCCTGGATATGGCGCCTAGTACTGTGGGCTTTGACAGGCCAAGCAGGTGATTTTGATGCCTCTGGAGTTTGAAGAAGAGGGACTTAGAGAAGCCAGTGCAAGTATTCCCACTGGGATCTAGTAAACTTGGATGGTGAAAGTGATGCAGAAGGAAAAGGAAGAGCAGAGGGAAGGAAGAATGAGAGCAGCAGCACCGTGACCACCACCATAATGTCACCATGGACTTAGAAGAACTAACCTCAAAGCTCTTTTTATAACATTCTGTTTTCTGACAAGAATCCCAAATAACAGCATATGCTCCAAAATGAGTCATTGGTATCCTTTATCCATGCATTACACTTCAGAGTTCAACAGGTGTTTGACTGACATATTAGAGATTCTGTTGATTTTGAAGAACCACGGAGAGTAAGTATCCATCACCAATCACGACCAGAGGTGCAGCTTAACTACTGCATTTTAACCTTTGAAGATCCACTATCCAGAATCCAAACTTGCCGAGTATTGGCAATTTGCTTATTTCATGTAAGAAATGAATTATTCAATGTTTTTCACTTTAGCTGAGGTACTATAAACATTTAAATTTACTGCACAATAGATGCAAGCAATGACTGACTAATTATAAATTCTAAATGTCTCTAATTTGAATTCACAGGTGATTGATGTTGTAAGACAAACAGCCAGCACAGGAAATAATGTCATCAACAAATGACCCTGTGAAAAGTGGGGACCGTAGAAGTTTCATCTAATTTTATGCCACTTTCTCATTTCTAAATTGTTAATTTAGGTTCTGTTCATAGGTGAGTATTCAACTCGTTCCTCCCATTCATTAGAAAGTAACTTAACACATTAAAAGGCCTTTGAAGGACCATGGACCATGATTCACTATCTTATCTTTTCATTTTGCTCTCATTCCTTGACCAGCTATGCAATTTAACTTTTTTCTGCATAGTTTAAGCTGTGAAAGTATAATTCCCAAGCTGTCTTGTGAAATTCAAATTATATTTAATGCTGCACATTACCGAGACGAAAGTCTTAAATGGAAAAAAAAATTAATCACAGACTTGGTGAAAATGTTTTTAAATTATGAAAGCAAAAAGTAGTTACAATCACACTTTTAATATGAACTTTTAATTATCTCTCTGTTATATATATATTCCCCCACAAAAATCAGCACTTAACTCCTAAAGCCATACCCAGAAAAAAAATACATCCAAAATATTGTTTGCTTTTACAAATCTATGTCCAAGTTATAAGTAAAATTTTGCTAACAATTTATAAAATACAGATGCGGAGGCGGTAGCGCCAATGGCAGCGGGAAAAATAATACAGATGCAACACAGCATCAACAGAGAGATGCAAAATATAATTCAACCGGTGCAGAAGAGGACTTAGACCAAGGGATATTATCGCTGACAAAAGATGGAACTTGGCTGAAGACAGAAAATATCAGAATGTTTGCTTATACTTTATTGACTATGTAACAACATTTGACTGTGTGGATCATAACAAAGAATTAGATTTCATGTACTCAGGTGGAATGCATACACAAATCAAGGGGTAGTCATTCAAACAGAACAAGGGAATAATGCATTGTTTCAAATCAGGAATTGTGAGATTCTGGGTTGGACCCTTTTGCCACATTTGTTCAATCTGTATACTGAGCTAATAACCAGAGAAGTGGGACTAGGTGAAGAAAATGTGGCATCGGGATTGAAGGAAGGACCATAAACATCCTGTGACATGCAGAGGACACTGCCTTGCTTTCTCAAAATCAAGACTTTTAGACCTTTTGATGAAGTTCAAGATCACAGTCTCCACTCTGGATTGAAATTCTATGTAAAGCAAACAGAAATTCTCATAACTGAACCAATGGAAAACATCATGATAAGTGGAAAAGAGATAAAAGTTGTGAAGCATTTTACTTAGAGCGACAACCAATGCTCATGGAAGAAGCCGGCAAGTAATCAATACAGATATTACATGGGCATATCTGCCGCAGAAGACCTTTCTCAAGTGTTGAAGAGTAACCAAGTCACCTGGAGCCCTATTGTGCTCCTGGCCCCCCTCATGGTATTGTCAATCTCCTCATATGCATAGGAAAGCTGGTCACTGAATAAGCAAAGCTGGAAAAGAAATGGATGCGTTTTGGATTATGGTGCAAAGTATCTTGAAAGTTACATGGACTGCCAGAAGAACAGATACGTTTGTCTTCGAAAAAATACAGCCTGAATGCTTCTTGGAAGCAGAGGTTGTGACACTTTCACAAACCTCAAATCATTTTATCAGGAGAGTTCAGTAAAGGACATCCTACTTGGCAAAGTAGAATGCAATACAAAGAGGGAAACCCTGGGCACGATGGTTGGTTGGTGACACAGTGGCTGCAACAATCGGCTCAATCATAAGCCCAATCATGAGGTAGGCAGAGAACCAGGAAGTATTTCATTCTGTTGTACACAGGCTGCTTTGAGCAGAAGCTGACTCCAAGGCACCTAGCAACAACAACAACAACAAGCCATCTTCTAAGGAAATGGACTATATTTTGCTTTTAGAAAACACTGAGAGGCTGTGGCAATCATCCACAGTGTAAAGAAAATATAGGTGCCACTCAAGCTTGACCAGTGGAAACCTGTCGGTTGCTCTAATGCTGAAGAGGTTTCTGAAGAGCTTCCAAACTGAGACAGACTAGGAAGAAAGGTCTGGTGATTGACTTCTGAAAATTAACTCATGAAAACTTCAGAAAACACACACAGTCCAATCTGCAACTGATCATGGAAATGGCACAGGATCGGGCAGCATTTTGTTTGTGGTACATGGTGTCAGCAGGGGTTCATAGTCTACTCAAAGGCAGCTAGCAATTAAATCAAGAGATAGTGTATCTGAGTCGTTAGATAAACTAGGCCATGACTGTTGTTTTTCGGTGTCATCCAATCCATTCTGAATCACAGTGAACCTGTGCACAACAGAGTCAAGCACTGCCTGGCCTGCGGCATCCTCACAATTGGTCGGTCACACTGTGGCAGCCACTGTGGTAATTCATCTTGTCGTGGGTCTTCCACTTTTTTTATGAGCCCTCTACTTTACCAAGCATGATGGCCTTGTCCAAGGAATGCAAAGCAAGGAGGTTGTTTACTTCGAGAACTAAGGTGTTCATTGACATAAGTCATGACAGTTTCAATCACCTCACACACGTGAACATTGGTCATAGAAAATGAAGGGAGCAGCCGAACCAATGTATTTAAATTATGGTACTGGCAAAAATTATTGAAAGTACTCTGGAACAAACAAATCTGTCTTGGAAGAAGTACAGCCAGAATGCTCCTTGGGCCATGACTAAAAATGGAAACCTTTGGCCACTTGGCTGTATTCATTTCACTTGATATTATGACCATTCCAGATTTATTTTAAAAAAAGAAGAATTTCATGTGCATTCTGAATGACCTTTTATACTGATTGGCTTTTACTTGATTTAAGTACTTTCTCCCATCCCAAAAGCACCAGGTAAAAAGAAACAAATGTTGATAGTTACCAGAATTAGCTAAGAAATGGTATGAAAGTAATAGGTAAGAGGGCGGGCAGGTGTTAGCATGGATGGCACTCTAAATACAAACCCATTATCATCGGGTCCCTGCTGTAAAACTGTACCTGTGATTTTCTGAGACTGTGAATGTTTATGGGAGTAATTCACTTTTCTCCCATGGAATGGCTGAAGCAGAAGACAATTTCCAACAGAGAAGATGGGCAAAAAAATGAGGGAAACAGGGCAAGACATAGAGTGGCTTGATAAGATGTTGAACATAAAAAAGATGGTCAACAAGGGCAAGATATGACAAAATAACAAGCTATAAATTATCAAGGGCTCATGAGGGAGGGGGAAGCGGGAGGGAGGGGAAAAAGAGGACTTGATGTAAAGGGCTTAAGTGGAGAGCAAATGCTTTGAGAATGATTAGGGCAAAGAATGTATGGATGTGCTTTATACAATTGATGTATGTATATGTATGGATTGTGATAACAGTTGTATGAGCCCCTAATAAAATGTAAAAATAAATAAATAAATAATGAACCATTACAAAAAAAAGACAGCACTGGCAGTATGCACAACATTCGAAGCCTGCAGCAACTTCTTCAATCTATTCACATATATTTCCCATGTACATTCAGTGTAATGCATTACTTATGGTGTTTCAGCAATTAGTGAACCTTATATATAATATTCGGGATAAAAAGTCCTTGTTAAGCTGTTTCCAGGGGAATGTGTATATAACAATGAAGATCACAACAAGCCATCCATTTTAAGACATACATTAAGCTGGTGACTACTCTTTCTGGGGAAAGAAAATGCTTTAAAAGTCAATTTTGTAAATTTATATCGGACAGCCTTTGTGCTTTCTCCATATGATGCTTTTAACAACTAAAATTCACAGCATATTGAATACTATTCACCGCAATTAACCGTAATTTTTGGTGGGGGTAGATCTAATTATCAGTGTTTGAGCAGCAAGCTGACTAAAGTGACCTATGATTCTCTGAAACAAAGCAGAAGGTCATTTTATAAAAATGTGGTACTCCGTCCAAGCTGCTTGCCAGGAAACCTGGTTCAAGAAGGTTCTGGCATCATGCAGAATCCCTCCTGCACACTCTCAGAGCTATCAAGAGGAAGGCTCAATGAGATTATGGACATAGTGGCTGTAGCAATTATCTAAAGCGTAGTAACGATTGGGAAGACGGTGTAAGGTTGAACATCACTGGCTTTTGTTGCACACAGGGCCAGTTGCACTCTGTGCTAACACAAGGACACCTGACAACAATGATGAGAGATGTCACGGATACATTTTGGTCCTCTTTAGAGGAGCATTAGCAGTACTTCTCTTTTCTCTCCGTCTTCACCATTCCTAATTTGGTCCTATTACTTTGCATAGATAATGATAGTCATTCATTTCTATGTTTTTCTACCACAAATTAAAAGTTATTAGGCCAAGCTCAGAAGACAGATTAGCAAACAGCATTCCTGCCTGAGTTGTTCCTTGTGAGAGTAATTGATCATTTCAGGCTAATTTTATACAGCACCAACTATATCTCCATAATATCTTCCTACTTAATTTCATTGTTATATTTTATCATTACTTGATTATCTTTTTTTATTCACTGTGCTGTTGTGCAGCTGTGATCACTATGATATTACCTAGGTTATGGGTGCTTGGAGTTTGTTTTTTGTTTGTTTGTTTCAATCTATAAAAGATGACCCATGGCTTGCAAATTACATTGAAATTTTTATTTCAATCAGTCACTTTTTATGACAATTTCATGTGTCAATATGGATGCTTTCCTGCATAACCATGTCCAATACCGACTGTCTTTTTGCCACAGTATAATAAAGGTAGATTCAATTCCACATGTTCTTTAAAAAATCAAAGTTGATAGTTGACTCTTCGCTAAATCTTTCCTCTGCACTTTACTTTTTGATTGAAGTTTCTAACTTAGCAAGTAATTTCCTAGGGCCTGCTAGAAAAATGTGATGTTGTAGTGCGAGAGACTTTTCTGTTTAGAGTAGGCAGGAGGTCTGGATCTAATAAAGATACTACGTCCTCTCTACCTCTCGTTTCTCATCGGTGACCTTTTCATAAATATCCTTTGGAACAATTCTCATTCCCATCTGAAATCAAGGACTATTGAGGAATTTGGAAAACACTGATTTGGAGATTTCAATCATTTATCATGTACTTCAAGTTACTCTAAGGAGCCCTGGTGGTATAGTGCTTAGGAATTGGGCTGCGATCTGAAAGGTCAGGCATTCAAAAACCATCAGCAGCTCCATGGGAGAAAGAAGAGGCTTTCTGCTCTCACAACCATTCCCATCTCAGAAACTCACCGGGACAGCACTGAGTATGGGTTCGGGTTAGGTATCTGTATTTATCGTGCTGCAGGTTTACCACCTCACTATTCATTGGAATGTCATCCCCAAAGAACATGGGAGAACTGGCTCCATAAGGAGGTGCCTCTGCAGCAAGGCCGCCCCCAGAGATCGCACAGGGACCACACATGTGAGCCGCGGCACATCAGGGAACAGTCACTACGATTTTCCCACACCCAAAACATATAAAAGCAACATGGAATCAAAAATACTAGCAATGATCTGTATGGTATTTTAGATTCTGCTTTTCACAAGGAATCTTTGAAATCCGGTGTGTGCTTGCTATGAATGGCATGTATCATTTCAAACTAGCAACACTTCAAGTGCTTAGCAGCCACAGGTGACGAGTAGTTATTGCATTGCCCAGCACAGCTCAAAGGGGGTGGGGGGCTTACAATACCTTTCAATTGTATTACTTTGGTGACTTTTAAAAATACACAATATATTTTTGTCACGTGACACTGTTCCTCTTCATTTGCATACTTCAAGAATAACTAGTGCTACAAAGACTATACATTAACAAAGCAAAAGAAAACAAAACAAAGAAACAACCAAAAAAACTAATCCCTGTTTTCCATCAGTTCTCATTTCTGGTGATCCCATGTGAGCCAGAATGAAGCTGTTCTCCCTATAATTATCAATGGTTTGTACTTTTTTATTTTGGTAGTAGAGTGCCAGGTCTTTCTTTCTAGGTACCTCTGGATGTACTTGAGCTTCCGACGTTTTTGTTAGTGGAAAGTATGATCATCATTTGCATCATCCAGGGATTCCCAGAGAGATTACAATCATGAGGTAGCTTATGGTTTTAAGGTCCCATTGATACAGACGGACAGGCAGAATGCACTTGAGGGACAATGATGACACAGCATAGTCTCATGTACATCCTATCAGGAAAGACCAAGCTCACTGCCATTGAGTAAAAGGCAACTCATAGTGACCCTATAAGATAAGGTAGAACTGCCCCTATTCGTTTCTGGAGACAGCTAGTGGTTTCGAACTGCTGAACCAGAGGATCACAGCCTAACAAGTAACCAAAAAAGCCACCAAAGAACAGTCCCAGGAGAACAGCATTATGTTTGATAAAGGAGAGGGACAGGGCAAAAGAGGAAGGCTCTGAACAAGATAGACTAACACAGTGATGCAAAAATGGGCTCAAATATAAGAGCAACTGTGAGGATGACTAAGGTCCGGGCAGTGTTTGTACGTAGAGTTGCTATGTGTTGGCACCAACTGGATGGCACTGAATAACAACGTTCATACAAACGCCCAGTTTATAACGGATTTTTTATCATAGCAATATTTGTTGGAGAAAAATTCATCATATGTTACAGTTTTATCTTATCAAATGTATCATATGACTGTAATTCAGTCAATAATTAGGTTTTAATCTGTTTAGAAAGTGAGCCACTGGAAACTAGTTATGAGTGCAGGGTTTGTTGTGTGTTTTTTCCCTTTTCTTTGTATTTTCCTGCATGGAAGACCACTCTAGAAACATGCCATTGTATAATTGACAGAATACATTTACATTTATCAACTTGAAATATGAAACTACACATACAGTCCCAAGACTGTCTTCTCCTTTATTTTACATTGTCCCTTCAAAATTTCTTGCCTCTTAGCCTAAGGGAATGGCAAGTAAGTAAGAAAAAGCAAGCTCTTTTTGAGCATATTCTTCAGAAGAGCTAAGTTCCATTTATTTCAAAAATGTGTTTCCGCCGTCTCAAGTCCGAGTAACCTCAAACCCTAGGAAGCTCTGCAACAGTCAGCCTCTAGTTATGATTCTACATCATGTTCTTCTTGATCCTTACACCTTTTCATATTCCTGCTGTTACTAATGGCTTCTTTTGCTGCCTTGGCTAATTGGAAAGTAATTGGTGTTACCCTATTCTGTTAAATTATAATGCATTCTTAGGAACTGTACATAATAGAAATAAATACTGGTCACCCCGCAGGCTAACTTTGGGGGGTATGGAAGCAACCCCAATTGACATTCAGGTAAAAACAAAGTTTTAAAAAACAGACAAACAACCCACTGCCAACCAATGGATTCAGACTCACAATGAATTCTGAGACTATAAATCTTTGTGGGAGCAGACAGCCTCATCTTTTTCCTGAGTTACCCTATAGGGTGTATAGAATCATAATTAACATCATTTAATTTATTCTGTTGCAAAGTAAAGTCAACTTATGTAAACATCTCTTCTAAACTTAATTTTCTTTTCTAAGCTAATCCTTCTTTCCCCTATAAACAGTAGAAATTCAAGACCAATCATCAGCCTCTGGACAGAGCTACTATAACCTGGAAATAGGAAATGACAATATTTGAGTGTATTCCTTATGATAAACTCTAGATTTTAACTTGGTTTTACAATGTAACAGAATCTTATGAGCATCTTTCCATATTAAGAAGTGTCAAATCACAGACATACATAGAATCCTGTTATATGAGTGGACCATAATAGAGTTAGCAAAGATCTTGTTGGATATTTAGATTGTGGCTTATTTATCAGTGTTATAAATAACGTTGCTCTTTAAACCACCCTCTTGGCTTACATAATGATATTGTCATGAAGCAGAAGTGTGTGGATGTATTTCTATTCAATGAAAAAAAATTAGAGATAGAAACTCTTCTGCTTCAGCTTTGCCTTTAAATAAAAACCACGACAGTTTCTGGTGATTGGGGAATACAAAATAGGGTCCACATTAAGGTGAAATTCCAAGTCCAGGACCTCCTTGCTTTGTAACCAGGAGAAATTTCTTGGATTTTTTTTACATATCTTTGCCCACCCCGTTGTGTAATTATATCTTCTATGTGTGGTATTGTGTTTTGTAAGATGATATTTATAAGACATGGTTAGAACCATCAGTCACCTTTAGCTTTCATTACAGTTGTTTATCTAGATTTCATCATTGCTATGCTTACATGAGAGCACCTATTTTAATAATTCAATCTTTAGGTAGAATATCTATATTTATGCAACTATTTTATACTGGAAAGGAAATATTTCTGTCCCCAAAATGTTACAGACTTCAGATTAAAATCTGATAAACAGCACAATGTGGCATGAGAGCCCAACTGACAGTCACTGTTAATCTTTGAGTCAATCTCTTGTTTGTGAGGAGGTCCTTTAACATGTGTCAACCAATTTTAATCTTGCTACTGAAAAGACTTTCAACAACTACTGCACGGTTGTGATACAGAATACCCAGCCTGGCTAAAACTGCTTTAAGGAGGACAAAAATCAACAGAACAGGGCCATTTGAGTGAACCACAAATAACAGGCAGGTGGGATGTGCTGTGCATCGCGTGATTTGTCCTGGGACTGTGGAAGCTAGGTTTGGAAAGCAACAGCTAAATAAGGGCTGCAAGATTGGAGATGAGCTACAAAATGCTGCATTAGGTGCATTTCTTCCAGGAACTTACATTCGCATGCTTTCAAGGAAGACTTTTGTGTTAAGCAAAATTCATCTTTCTTTGGCCTTTTACACTGTAAATGTCAACTGTTATTGATAGTGAGTTGCCATTTCTTAAGTAATATTTATCAATGCTTGTTTTCTTTTCCTGAGCTTGTTCTTCAGTTTAAAAACACGACTGTAAAAACATTCACGGAATGTCCAAATCATAAGCTGTATGTGTGGCATTCCACAGTGCAGTGGTTCCCACAGTTATTGTTGGATTTTTTTAAATAACACGTCTTCTCAATTCAGTAGCTTTCATTTATGTACCTGTCCTTCCCTCTGTTTTTTTGTCTTGTTTTGTTCATCAGCCTCTGAACATTTCATTTTTTCTTTCCTTGAGTTTTTATTTAGAGGCCGATTCTCTACAGAGTATGCTGGTCACACATTGCATCTTTCCTATTTTAAATCAAAAGCATCTTCTTCCTAAGCTTGTTACAAGTCACTAAATTATTAATCTTGCTTGCATTTCAATGTTCACTGGCAAAGAATTCATTCTCAGACTAAATCTATATCCTTTTCTTTTTGGCTCTTTTCCTTGGAATATTATCTTTTGAAAAAAAAATCTCCCAACTACATTCTAATCACATGATTCCTTTCTTTTAATCATTATTCTTTTCCTACTTCTTCCATGTCTTTTGACACCATGAAGCATCTTATTCTTTGAAAAAGTTCTGTTCTGGTACCATACTACCTAACTGTGTAGTTATAGGAGATTATGTTATGTGAGTTACCTACCTCAGTGCCACACATTGATGATAGCCCGCAAAATCAAAAGTAAACCCATCTGAGTTCTCTATCTGTACCCCTGGTAGCACATTGGTTACGCATTGGGCTGCTAACCCCCTGGGTGTGAAGTTTGAGACTAGCAGCTGCTCTGAGGGAGAAAAAGGAGGCTTTCCAATCCTTTACAAAATTATAATCTCAGAAATTCACATGGAGTACTTCTACCTTGTCCCATAGGGTCACTATGAGTTGGCATCCACTCAATGCTAGTCCGTTTGGTTTGTTTGTTTGAGTTTTATATGGCAAAGGATGAATCTCCTCAGGGGGAAGGCCACAAGTTTTTGTTTTGTTTTTGAGACTTTCAACATGTTAAGTGTCCTAGTGACAGCTCACCGATCCTTTAGGAATGAAAGGAGGTTAGTCATAAAAATCTGAGGGTCTCAGAAGTGTGGAGGCATCTGTGGAAGCATCTGATCTGGGAGTGGGAGGAAAGTCAGCATGGGGGCCTGGAAATCAAATCACCCCGTTATAAGACCCAGATGACCTTCAACGCTGTGGGAAAGAATACAAAAAAAAGAAGGAGGTTTGGAAAAACTAACCCGACTCAAGTAATTTTTCAACTATTTAAGAATAGCTCAATAGCTGTGCATTTGTAAATAAAATCCCAATTTCATATTACATTTAGATAATTTGGCTTACCCAAGAAAAATGAAATCATGACAGAGGTGTAAAGTTCAACAAAGTTTATCAAACCAACATCTGTAGATTACCTACTAGCTAGTTGGATGAACATTTTGTTCCTTAAAGATTCAAAATGTTAAGTTATTTTACTCATGATAACACTCTACTTCCCCTGAAAATCTCATGGAGAGCTAGATCATTATTTATTCTATACTGACTATACCCCATGAAGATTAAAAATAGCTCATGAATAATGGAAGGAGGAACTCTATATGTGGGATTTTATGCAATTACATTAACAACTCCTTGGAGATATTGTGGTCTGTTATGTAAATATGTATAATTATGATAATTTGGAAAGCCATGTTATTTACTCAGTAGTTTAACAGCTCCTTCACAAAACAGTCACTTCCAGAACTCAGGAGGGATACAGCAATACTTACCATACAGATGAGGGTACATTTAGCATCTCAAATGAATTTTAAAAATATTTTTACAAGAAAGACTACAGAAGTTAAGGCTCTATTTTTCCTACTTTTACTTTCACACAAGGAACTGCTGTAATTCAGATAATTTTGACCATTATTACTCAACTTCTGATATGACGTGTGTAAAGATGGCTGTTGACAGGTCAGAATAAATGTATCCTCAATAACCATATGTTATTGTTGTTGTTTTGACTGTAGTTCAATCGTCCATCATAGAATGTCACACGTAATATTGCCCATCCATTCAGTCAGTCAGCCAGCACCTATACTTCCAGCCACCTATACATTCAATGAATATGTATCTGTAAGTTAAAATGTGATAGTCAGAGATTACCCTTTAAGATCACAAAGATAGATAAAATATATATCCTACCATTACATGTCTTAAAAACGACGGAACTAGCTAGGCAAATAAGTGTTGAAAACAAGAGGCCTAGGGCATTTTTATTACACTGTTCAGTGGACACCATTTAAATTATTGAATGACAAGTGTTAGAGTTGGGCAGAAAGGTGCCCCATGTTTATGTGACTAGGATGGGACAAAGGTCCAATTGGGTGAAACAACTGTTCATATGGCAGCCAGGGAGCTAGGTGAAGGTGAGTATGTGTGTATCCATGTGCTTGTAGAGTGTGCATCACTTCCTGAAGAGCAGAGTGCAAGGAAATTCTCAAGAGGTCTGAATCATGTTTGGCATAAGGGCCGTTGATTATTTTTAGAGACCCACAAAGGGTACGATCAAGGTAAAACACATGTCTAATCATCGAAGGTACTTTTTTCATTTTTTAAGATTTGGAGTTTTGTCTCTACAGACACTCAACCAATTCAAACCTGTTGCCACAGTCTGTTTCAACTGAGTGACAACTGGATCGTAGGGTTGCATAGGCTGTACTTTGTGTGGGATCGGATCTAACGGAGCAGTCAGAGGCTTTAACCAGTGTCTAGCCAGGCTCCTGTAGATGTACTCTCACTGCCGTGGGGTCTACGCAGACTCATAGCGACACTATAGCGCATGGTCAAACTGCCCCTGTGAGTTTCTGAGACTGTAACTCTTACAAGAGTAGAAAGGCTCCTCTTTCTATGTTGGAGCAACTGGTAACTTTAAACTAGACTTTGAGGTTAGCAGCCCAATGCGTAACCATTGTGCCACCTAGAGGGCTAATAAGGTAAATGAAATAAATGAAGACCACATTTTAAAAATTATTTTCAAAAGAATACTCTGGCAGGCATGTGCAGGAAGCAACACAGCATCAATAATAAATAGGAATGAATATACACATTAGACATGTTCTATGCGTCAGAAAATATGCTAAACAATACGGTGTATTAATCTATTTAGTGTTTAGATGCCTCAATGTAACAGACAATTAAATGTCTTTAGGAGAAATTGTAGCATCAATGTCATCTGAAATTACCAATCGCAGTGTCAAAGGCCCCATGAATGAAGTGAGAAAAGCAAGAGAAAGTTCGTTCGTTTCTATTTTGTGCCTTTGTGGCGATTTTCCACCAAACCTGGGAATCAGGCTAAAGGCGAAATCGAAGATGGCTTACAGTTTTGTTCCATTCTCTTTGGGTTTCCACTCCTGAGTGGTGACAGAGCGATGATTTACTCAGAAAACGGGAGAAAGTGTATCCATTTACAGAGGAGACTGTGTTTGCTTGACGATTGGTCTGGTTTTGAGGCCTGTGGACTGCGCTGTGGGAGATGACTTCAGTGCACATAGTGCAGGAGGTGGCGTAATGGAATGGGCTTGGATGGAAATCGTGGGTGTTGAAAGGACAGCCTAGAGAAGACCAACCATTGCTTTCCAGTGAAGGATATGAGTTGATGCAAAGGAGGCCAAGAAAAAAACATTCATTGGAATGCCAATACTGAGGGGCAAGCCCAGGAGGAAGCATTATGGGATGAGAATTAAGAGTAGTCGAGGTGGAAAAGGACAACAGGGGTGTTTTTTCTCAATGCAAAGAAGGTCAGATCCCAGAAAACAATTATGAAAGGAAGCCAATTACAGTGAAAGCAGAGGAATCCATTTCATTAGGAAATTGAGTAATGAAGAACTTTGTTGGGGGTCTATTCCATGAAGGTATGTAAGGAAATGAAACCCACCTAGAGAAGAAAGGTGATAAGGGTCATAAAACATTTATGAACAATCCCAAGATAGACCATAGTGAAGAAAAGCGAGGTGGTGAGATATAGTCGTGGATTATTTAATATGGTTCTTCTAGCCATAGACTTTTTTCTCTCACCAAATAACCTATGTTCACCTGATGTTTGGGCAAGGAGAGGGGATAAAATACTGCTTGGATTGTGTCAGTAAGGTGTGAATGATTGTTAACAGGGTTACTTGTGATTGTCATCCTGCTGGGTATAAAATCAGCCAGCTCAGAAGCAGAAGAGTCGCTTTTGACTCTGATCCAGGAAATAGCTGGGACGCCAGAGAAGTGACAGCAGAGCAGAAGCAACAGAACCAAGAACCAGAGCAGTGGATTGCCCAGGCCAGAGAGAAAGTCAAGCTGAGTGCTTTGGGGCAAGAGACTGGCTTGTGGAATAGGGTGCCTCTGGGAACTTAATTAGAGGAACTGTGTTTGTTGACCTAAAGATTGTAAGTCCAAGTTTGTAGTGGAGCAGCATGTCTTTGAGACCTTTATTGGAAAGCCCTAATAGAGATTTGTAGCATGCCCTGAGGAGGGCAGAGGCCAGGCCAAGAGGCTGAGGCTCAAAGAGAGGCTATGGGAAGAGCAGAGAAGAAATTGTCCTGAATGAACGAACACCTGTATACTGAGCATTGCTTGCTTGAATTGTAACTTGCTAACTTCGCTAATAAACCCCATAATCGTGAGCATTGTATGTGAGTTCTTTGTAGCCATTCAATGAATGCTGCAACCCAGCCACACAAGTAAAGTGCCCTGGGAGGGAAAAAAGAATGGAAGTTGGAGAGGCATGCCAGGTTTCTGTCTTGTGGCAATCAGCCTCCAGAGCTGGAAGAGGTTGCATGTGGCCCCCATGCAGTTTGCCCAAGGAGGGTGTTTGTTATTTAAGCATGCTGATGTACATCAGAGAGGGAAGAGGGTTTTTTTTGTGAACATAGGTACTTATTTTATTCTTTAAGAAATCATTTTATTTGGGCTCATACAACTCTTATCACAATCCATACATATATCAATTGAGTAAAGCACCCTTATACATTTGTTGCCCTCATCGTTCTCAAAATTCACCTTCCGCTTGGGTTCCTGGAATCAGCTCCTTTTCCTTTATTCCCTCCCCCTCCCTGTTCCCCCCTCCCTCATGAACCCTTAATAGTTTATAAATTATTATTTGGTAGTGGGACAGGAGGAATGTGTAAAGAATTAGAGGAAAGGAGTAGGAGGCAAAGGGCATACATAGAAGCCATAATACAGACACGTACATACGTAAATGTATTTATGATTATGGGGGAAATAGATCTATGTGCATATATTTATAGGTTCAGTAGTAGGGTAGCAGGAGGACATTGGGCCTCCCCACGCACACTCCCTCAATACAATAGCACCATGCTCAGCTAAATGGTCATTCCATGATACCCACCTTCCCGACATGATCGCTGAAGACAGACGTGTGTATAAGCAAATGTGGTGAAGAAAGCTGAAGGTGCCAGCTATCAAAAAGATATAGGATCTGGGGTCTTAAAGACTTGAAGGCAAACAAGCAGCCATCTAGCTCAGAAGCAGCAAAGCCCACATGGAAGAAGCACACAAGCCTAAGTGAACACGAGGTGTTGAAAGGATCAGGTAGCAAACACCAAAGAACAAAAACCATCATTGTGTGATCACCTTCCCCGCATAAATGCTGAAGACGAATGTTTGCATAAGTAAGTGTGGTGAAGAAGGCTGATGGTGCCCAGCTATTGAGAGATATAGTGTCTGGGGACTTAAAGGCTTGAAAGTAATCAAGTGGCCATCTAGCCCAGAAGCAACAAAGCCCAATGGAAGCAGCACACCAACATGTATGATCATGAAGGGCCGGGGGGACCAGGTTTCAAGCAACAAATGCAGGGGGGGGGGGAATCATATCATCGTGAATGAGGGGAGTGCGTGATGGGGACCCAATGTCCATCTGTAGGCAACGAGACATCCCTTGCAGAGGGGTGGTGGGGAGGAGATGAGTCACTCAGGGTTCAGGGAAGAGTGTTTAAGCCAGGTGCAACCACCAGCTAAAGAGAGAAGGGACTCTGATTAAAGAAAAAAGAGTAAGATACTTTGGTCTCTGAAGAAAATAAAGGGCTTAATTGAAACCAGACAGAAGAAGAGCAAGAGGATAGAATGGGCTCAAATCTAAAGTCACACAGAAAGATCTTAACCATATTTTTCACTTAGAATCACAAAAATTGCATTTATAAAATAAACAATAGAGAACATAAAATATGTATTCTGCTTTCCTTATTCTTCAGAACAATGTTTTAACCTGAGTATCCTACCTAATTTATATACCAGTTCATGTATACTATCGAAAGGACTAACAGGCTTTGCTCTGTAGAAAAAAAAATCACTAAAATCAAGTTCATTTTCTTCTGATCAATATGAATCGCTTTTGAAGAGGAGGTTGCTAATTTCTTTGACTCATGTACTGCCTATGTGCTGTTTCAGAGAAATTGGGATCGACACACGCACATTGGAGAGATTTTTGCTCTGGTTTAAATTTTTAGCTCAGATTGTACAAGTTTAAATTGCCAGTGAAGTGTTTCACACTTTCTTCTATCTTCTCTGTATATAAGACCTGGATCCAGTAGGACACTGCATGCTACAGCCAATGATATGTCAGAGGAAACTCCAAATAAGAGGCAGCAGATCTGTGTATTGTATATAATGTGTGAGTGTTGAAATATATAATCAATACTTAACCATGTACAGAATTGGATTAAAGTATATCCTGTTTAAAGCTACTATGTTACAAATATATATCACAATTGTGATCTATCACACAACGGAAACCAAATCACTAGCCCTGGGTAGCTCTGCAGTTTAAACTTGCACACTTCATTCCATAGCATACGGCTGAAGGGCTCAAGAGCGCAGATGAGTCAAATGAAATAGTCCAAGAACATGAAATTGTGGACAGTGTTCTTTCACCTGCTCTTGGAATCCTTTTCAGTAACAATAAAACATGTGGCAGATGGTCATGAGTCCTGAATCAGTGGACAGCTAGAAACAAACTATATGATTGTCTATTTAGTCATCTCCTCATGGTGGTCCTATGTAGTCCTGAACATAAATAGGTGTGTGAATGCTCAGAACCTCAACACAACTGATGTGGGACTAATGTAAATCCCACAGAATGTTCTATAGACCTCATGATGATCACATGTTTTGTTTGTGATGGGTTATGTGCGTCTTCATTCAACGGCTATGTATTCCGTCATCTCTGTGTGACCAGCACAGTGAGAAGTCTGGGATAAAAATGATAATCCTACCTTCTATTTTTGGGTGATTCTATCTGATTTCTTCACAAGAGTCCCTGGTTCGTATTTATTTACAGATAAATTAATAAAAGGATATTGCCAAGGATTTAGAAAGTGCTACTATGGATGCAAATGTAATCAGATCAACCTGAATTTGTTTCTTTACATATGAATGATGCATATGTCCATATTCAGGCTCATGAAAACCCCAGGGAGGAAAACTCTTAGGATCTGAAGAGACACAGGCAGTGTCCTTAACAAGCTGGGCTTGCATCAGAAACTCCTGTTTTATAAAGAGCCAGCCCAGCCCATCTTGGTTGACCAAATTAGAAACCCATTTAGCATGTGACGATAATGCATAAAATAGCCTGGTACACGAAGACCATTCCTAAACATACTTCATAGCAAGCACCACGGTGAGGGGCTGCCCAAGTGAAATAGAGAAGCCAGGACTCTGGAGGCTCAAACCAGTGGTGCTTGCTAGGCGTTTATTTGCAATTTTGTTTAAACGTTCCATATCTCTGCAGTAGTGGCTGGTGTGGTGTGCTAGAGTGTTCAAGGATTTGCCTCACCAACAATTAACTGAGTTAACCTGGGAAGCCCCCTTACACTGTTCTATGCCAACGGGAATGCATGGCAAGAAGGAGCTGGCCACATTATTTCTAAACCATATGTAACAATTTGATTAATTTAATACTAGGATAATACTAAAGAAAAAAACCTGCCATATGTGGTTCGCAATTCAAACAAAGGCTGCTTCCATATACGAATTTATGTATGTTGGTTGAGAATGAACCAGTAAAAATTAGGAGCACACAAAGAGAGTTCCCGGGATAAAGCCTTTCAGGGTGGTGTTTCTGTCTTTCGAGAGAAACAGAGAGGACAGAAAGATAAATATTGTTGGGAGCGAGGTAGCCAAGCAACTGCTTGAAAAGCCACCAAAGGAAGCCTTCTTCCAAGGGATAGATTGAGCGAATCCCTGGTTTAGTCTTTGACAGGCTTGCATCTCAGCATTCTGCTTCGGTTTGAGCTATTCCATGCTGACTTCAGCATGCGCGCCCTGCAATTGGGGCACGACTACACATTTCAAATTCATTACCATCTTTGCTCTTCTGAATAGTGTGTGTGTGTATGTGTGTGTGTGCGTGTGTGTGTGTGTGTGTGTGGCAGGGGGTGGGAGGGGATGGGAGGGGAGATCCTTAGAAACAAAAATCAAACACAGAAACCTCAGAAAAAATGATGAACCTGCTACTCCAAAATAAAGGCTATGCAGTAGATAATGAAGTTGTTTTATTAGATTATTCATTTATAGAAGAAAAACTAGGGGGAAATATGCCTGGGATGGATAGATTTTTATCAATGAAATAAAACTAGCCTAATTACTGAAATAGTTTAACGACCACAGAGAGAGCTTGTTAGGCTCAGTAGAACCGATAGTCATATTTTATAAATCCGACTGGACCCAAGTTCAAAAATAAAGAAGTTGGTTCAGAAAATGTTAATTAGAGGGAACAAAAGGATTGCACTCTCGTATTCAATGTGAAGTTTTTAAGACAATATATTGTTATTTTAAGATATTCATACATACTAATTGTTGATTTTTTTATTAGCTTAACAAGTGCCTAGGGAGTCATAATAGTTAACACTCCTATAACTAGAAGAAGTAGGGATAATGAGGGCTTATTTTAGTGTTTTGCAATAGTACCTAGTGTTCTGATGGCAGCAAGCGATCATTCATTCTTCCAATAAACACCCATTGAGATCCCACTTACATTGAAGACATATACAGATAAATAGGAACCTCTGTGGCAAGGTGCTTCAAGTGCTCAGTTGCTAATTCAAAGGTCACTGGTTCAAATGTAGCTGTACTTCTGCAGGAGAAAAATGTGACAATCTGTTTCCATAAACATTTTCACCCTCGGAAACCCTGTGGGACAGTTGTACTCTGTCCTAAATGATCACTATGATGTGGCATCGACTTGGTAGCAATGGATTTTTGACATTTGGGGTCAGTGAATAAGGATCCTGCATTGAGAAGCTTAAATTTAGGTGTGAAATAATATAATTATATTAAAAGATACTATGAAGAGACCAGGGGCAGGGGGTGGGGGGGAAGAGGGAGAGGGGACAGACGAGGTGTAGGACAAAAAAGAGAAAAGGTTAACATGAAATAAAGAAATATTTGAAAAAAAACAAGAGAAAGAACAATTGCTACATGAACACATTAAACAAACAAACAACCCCCAATGTCCTGAACCCTCAAGTCTGTATATTGGGTACAAAAGGAGGGAAAGTAAGATTGAAGTGGATATGGAGTTTTAAAGACATAAAAGTTCGTTTCAAATATAAAAGAATACATATTCTAACAGAATTTTCATATAAGTATGATAACTAACAAATACATGGTAAATTACTATATAACCTTCCATTGAGTTTAGGGCTATTTCAGAGTTTATCTAGAGAAGTCCTATATGTTTTGGTTAATTATGATATGAATTACAACTACAAATATGCAGCTGGGTATTGTGCATACCTATAGCAGTAGTAGTGGCCGTGGTAGAAAAATCACATGAAGAAAATGAAAGAGCGTGAGAATGGAAGAACATTAGCTAATACTAGAGA
Organism: Tenrec ecaudatus; assembly: GCF_050624435.1. Lineage (NCBI taxonomy): Eukaryota > Metazoa > Chordata > Mammalia > Afrosoricida > Tenrecidae > Tenrec > Tenrec ecaudatus. Next base: position 28,381,912 of record NC_134548.1, on the reverse strand, counting down.
CCTTACTGCATTCTCAGACATTTTTCTAAGAAGTTTGCATATGTCATCAGTCAATCCTTTGATGTACATACTAATATTGCTCCTATCTTACAGACAGTGAACCTTCATGAACAGAGAGGTTAGCCTGACCAAGGTAAAAGTCCTTAAATGTCTGTCGTGGTTGTTGAATCTCTTCCTGCTCATAGCAAACTCCTGGACAATATAACTGACTACACTCGGTCTGAGTCATCCTCACAATCATAGCATTGTATAAGCGCATTGGTCCATTGTGCTCATTGTGCTCATCCTCACAATCCTGGCATTGTATGAGCACATGGGTCTTTCTGAAGGTCATCCTGTTTGTTTCTTTGGTTGGTTGGTTGATTTCCTGTTGAGCCTCTGCATCACAGGAGAAAAGCTTTTGGGGGCCACATTGACCTGATTACACAGAAGAAAGGAGAATCCTCTGGCCAACTGTCACAAGGCAGAAGTCAGACAAGACTCTGTCATCCAGTTTCCTTTATTCTGATATCAACCATTGCTCACATGAGATTCAATTTCTCTGCTGGGTGCAATAATCTGTTTTGTGCCAAAACTATACAGGATTCAGTTAATGCACAGGATTATGGAGTCTAGTAGGGAAGTTGACAGGTTACTGCCAGTCAAGATCAGATCACTCAAGATACAATCTTTTGTCCACAGTAGCACCTCATCTTAGGCAACAGCAAGTCTCTCCTGTCCCTTAGTCTCGGCCTTGTCACACGGGTGGGCCAGATAGCCTGCTGCTCTCCTCATGATCTCAGTGCTACTCCTCTGCTCAGCACCATGGCCTCAGTGGGATTCTTCTTCTCTGTCTCATGATGTCAGTGCTCTGGTCTTCACCAATTCAGACTGGAATTGCACATGCACCACACTAGTGCTTCATCTTTCTCGATGGTTATAGGATTTTCTCTCCTCCTGCTTCTGAGATGCCTCCCCTATATGCCAAAGTGGAATGGCAAAAACTGATGCATCCCCTATACTATTGTTTCATATATACTATTTGCCTGATATCACTAAATCATTTAGTAGAAATTACAAAGAGCCATTCCAAATAATATCGCTTCATCACATTTACCAAGCATGGTGTCCATTTTGAAGTACTGGTCCCTCCTGATAACATGTCCAAAATATATGAGAAGTCTTGTCATCTTTGCTTCCAGGGAACATTCTGGTTGTACTTCCTCCAAGACAGGTTTGTTTTATCTTTAGCCATCCATGGGATATTCAACCTTCTGCACCAATCTCATAATTCAGAGCCATAAATCCCTGCATGTCTTCCTTACAGTCCACCTTTCACATTAATATGGGAGACGGAAAATGATGTGGCTTTGGTAAGGTATCACAGCATTGAGAAGTGGAGAGAAGATTGAAGTTCTCCAGGATTCCATTTTAAATTAGAAAGACAATCAATGTCCATAAAAGCAGTAGTCAAGAAATCAAAAAATGTATTGCATTGGGTAAATCTGCTGCAAAAAGACCTCTTCACAGTTTGTTTTGTTTACGTAAGGCTGTTACTTTCAGAACTAAAAATGAAATCTTTGAGAACTTCACTCCACTTATCATTCCTTCTTTGGCTTCCACCCTTGTCCACTTAAGCAACTGTCAGTTTGGATACCTTGGCATTTTTTTCTTGTGCTTTGAATGTGCCCATGTAACTCAGGAATATTGAACAGTACAACCAATTCTGAATGTACCACTCTTCAGGGAGTATGTCTGAGTTTCATCTAAATGTAACTATCTTGAATATTTTTCATGTCTACATACATATCTCATTTTCTCTCGGATGATGTTAAAATATATAATGCATTTCTGAAAAGTACAACTAATGTCTTCCTAAGCATAATGGAATGATGGTGGTTCCTTTTTTGTCCAATTATAGAAATTTTTGTTTTCTTTATATTGGAGTGTAACCTATACTTTCATCTTCATTAATAAGTGGTTCACAGTCTCTTCACTTTCACAAAGGAATATTGTGTCATCATCAGTTAATCATAGTTTATTAATGAGTGTTCCATCAATACTAATGTCATGTTTCCCTTCATACAGTCCAGCTTCTTGGATTATTTTCTCAGCATGCAGACTGTCTCAATATTGTGAAAGAATGCAGCCCTGCTGCACACTTGCCTTGATTTAAAACCATACAATATCCCTTTGTCTACTTGAATGACTACCCTTGGTCTATGTACTAGTTCCATATGCCTCTGCATGGGTCTCTGTATATGTATACAGATAGGTATAAGTATAACGATGAGCACATTTAAGATATTCTGAAATTCTGATTTGGCGCCATGTTATCCACACTTAGTTATAATCCAGGTGAATCTGAATGTTCTAGAGAAAGCCTGAGAAGTGTTGATGGTGTATATGCCACCCTTTTAACCTTGGCCCATACTTGGTGACTTACATATATTAGTGTAAAATATGGTGCATAACAAGGAGAGGCAGAATTACAGCAAACTGGAGAAGGCAGATGATAAATGGGTGAGCTTATACCCACTGAAATGTGTTCACTGAATACTAGCTGATTGTGTCTTTATAGAAAGACAGAATAAATGTTATTACATCATCTAAATTTGCAAAGAATATTAAATTTTCATGCATCTGTGAAGCCCTCCCAATTTTAAATATTTTCCAAGCAACAAAAATATTAATATAAAGTGTTTGATGGAATCCCGAGAACACCATCACAGTGAAATTCCACTTGAAGCCCTGGTCTATCATGTCATCATTAAAGGGACACCTTTACCACAGTCTCCTGTGTCTTTGCTACTCTGAGCACACAAAAATCGCCTCGCCTTTTTGGCAATATTCCTCATAGGTTCAAGGGGCTGGTTTCCGTACTGAAAACATTTTGTTCCAGAATAAACACACGGGCACATGAAAACCAAAGTTCAGAAACATAGTTTTGCTGTTTAATCTGTTTGCCTAAACTTTTATGTTCTGACATCAGGCACCTAGGAAAGTTAACTTGACTCCTTATGGACTGTGCTGGTTTAAGTTCATGTCTCATATCAGATTATGAAGGTCACAGGAAAAATAAAAATCTTATTTTCAAAGAATAAGTTAGGAAGTCACGCCAGAATCTTAGGACAGTATATACCTTCCTTTTATCTGGAAACCTCAAGGTAGAATCACTAATATTTCTTACAATGCCAAATGCCATGAAATATCTTCAAAAGACTTGACATATTTGCCAGGAATGTTCTTCTGTCCTTGCATACTTGCTCACTGTATCTTTTTTTTCTGGGGCAGTGATAAGAAAGTATCCTAATTTGTCTGGCATAAAGCAACAGAAAGTGAGTGATTCCTTCACAATTCTAGAGGCTGAAGTCCAAATTGACCTCTATGAAGAAAGTAGTGACAGTTCCTTTCGTATGTGCTTCTGCTTTGGAGAGCCTCAGATGTTCTTTGGCTTGGGGCAGCTTGCCTCAGCTTCAGTATCCGTCTTCCCACGGTCATTTCCCTTGGTGTCTGTAAGTCTCTTCTCCTTATAAAGACAATAATCATATTGCCTTAGGGCCACCCTAAACATGGCAGCACCGTGAGTCAGAATCAACACGATGGCAATGGGTTTGGTTTATTTTGGGAAATGTTCCCCAATACGACCTTGAGTTCACCTAAATTAATATCCAAAAAGACAATATTTTCAAATCAGGTGGTCTTCACAGGTACTGCGGTTTAGGTTTTCAATGTATTTTTTTTTTGGATGACAAGGTTCAACCCATATGATTTGCATACTTGTTTTCTTTTCCCTTCATTTTTACCCCTTCTGTTCCCCCTTTATTCCCACCCAAAGAATTCTGGTGCAATGTTGGGTTTGCATTGAATTGGTACCAGCAAGATTAGTGGTTCAAACCTCCCAACTGTTCCAAAGGAGCAATCGGAGACTTGCTGCTCCTGTAAGAAGTGCAGCCCAATGAACTCTATGGAGGGTCATTATGAGTTGGAATCAACCAATGGCAGTGAGTTTTTAAGTTCTTAATATTGGTATCCTTGATATTCAATGCATCGTACCTTGATTGTTTGGGCTCTAAATGCTATTTTGCACAGTAGCCACTGAAATTGTAACGGCAATTTAGCAAGTTGGAAGATGCCTTGGGCAGAGTGATGTAAATGGTGAAGAGTCCAAACATGTGAGGAATACTGAAGTAAGTTGGGAAAGGAAAGAAAAAATATTAGGGGGACATGATCATTTACTCACTCCCTACCATTCCGACTAATACAAACCCTAGAGGGAAGAGTCCAGTTTCCCTCCATGTTTCCAATACTGGAAAGGGGGCAGAACACTTCTTCTTTCTCCCTCTGGGCTGCTGATCAGTTCAGAGTGACAACCTTGCAGTTGATCAGCCTGACACCTAGCAACAGTATACCCCCAGGCAAGGTAGGAAGGGAACAGAAGAATTAAACAGGGCATTATCTCATTAACAAAAAGCCCCACAACCTTATTTTCAAATAGGATCGCATTCACAGGTATAGGAGTTGGAACTTCAGCATATGTATTTCGGGTGTGTGGAGGGATGTAATATTCTCTTTAGAAATAAATTCTGTTACATCATAAAATAAAATATACCCCTGTCGCACCCATTCTTTAAAAGTAAGAATAGCTATCTTGCAATGTTCAGAAGATGGATGCTGAAAAATCTGTAGTATTTATCAGCCCAGCTCTTCAGCATTATACCCTCAGTGTTCCTTTTATCAACCCGTGGTCTTGGGTTTTTAGGGACTCCTTCACAATGGCATCAGATAGAAAGAGCAACCCAACCTAGGAGACACGATCACAGGGAGAAGATGTTGACAGGTAGGTGAATGAGTTTACATGCCCAAGAACGCCAACGACTGTTATAAGAAGGACTAGGGAGTGGTGCAGTGGTTAAGAGTTTGACTGCTAACTGAAAGGTTGTTTTTCCAACCCACCAGTTACTCTGTAAAAAGAAACATGTGCCATAGGATTCCCACCAGATTTCGAGCCTTGGAGACCCTATGGGGCAATTCTACCTTATTTCATTTGTTTGCTATGAGTTGCAAGCTACTATATGCAATAGGTTTTATTCATTTGTTTGTCTTTGTTTTGATGTACTAGACACCGAAAAAGACAAAATAAAGGCCTAACTCTACATGAAATTCAGACCTTTTTTTTGAACCTCTAGAACTACAAGAAAATTGCTTTCTGTTCTTTTGTATTTTATGCTTCAGCACCAATATATAACTAAGGCAGAGAACAATTTAAAAAGTGTCCTGGGCATCTATAAAAGTATTTAGGAATGTGTATTACAGACAGATCTCAAATTGCCAAAGAGAACTAGTTGACCTTTAAGTGCAGGCTCTGACTCAAGGAGTCTAGATGGAAAAAAAATAGTACTACCAAATTTAAGGAAAAAATAATGACATTACAGACAGTATATGATCTACGTTAACTATAAACATTACAGCAAATAAATCATAAATCAACATTAACAAAGACACAGGTTTGTTGCGACATAACAGTATGAATGCATGCCAATTCTATTATGTTTATATTCTCTTTTGTGTGTGTGGGGGGGGGGGTTTCTGGAAAAACCAGAAAACCTGCTAGACGAATTCTGAAAGAGCTTTAACCCTTATGTTTGTGTTCTCAATGAGTTAATAAAACTAAAGCTTAGCAACCAACTAACAGATCTAGAGAAAATTTTAAGAACACAAAAATGTTTGTAACTATTTCCTTCTAATATGTTTACAAATATATCAGTCTTATTTTTAAACTCAAAAAGTTGTCATAACAATTTCTTAGTGATTGGCTCTTCCATAGAGAATGTGCATTATGTTTGTTTTTCAGAACCCTTTACTGTGTAATAGTTTCTAGTCTCAATTTTTTTAGCGCATGGTTGCCAGAAGAAAATCAAACAATCTTAAGAAAATGTAATAATTTATAAAACATATTTTAAATTCAGTGGTTAATATCTACTCTTTTCTTGGCTCTCTTGATTAAATCTGGTCTGAGGCATCTTTCAAAGTGCACTGGGAAGAAATTTTTGAATTTGTGCAGTCTTGGTTTATTTACACTAAACACAAACCAAAAAACAACAACACATAACTCGGTGATTTTTGAAAATACTAAAGATTGTCTTCAGAAATGGTAGATTTTAAATGACTATGAACTACCTAAAGAATGAGGTGGAGGAGGAGGAGAAGAAGAAGTGAAGGAGGAGGAAGAGGAGGAGGAGGAGGAGAAGGAGGAAAAAGACACTCCATGTGATATATGGACACAGGGTCGGCAAGAATGAGCAAACCTGACAATAGTGGGGATGGTGAGGACAGGCAATGCTCCTTTCCATTGTACACCAGGTATCTATGCATCAGAACTAACTTCATGGCACCTAACAACAACACCAACTACCACTTCCTACTTTGCAAATGAAGTAAATCCTAAATCCCCCAATTACGAAATCTCTGTGAAGAAATCACCGTGGTCTCTGGCCCTGATCATTTTATTCACTACTACTATTCCCTCCAGATAGATGCATGTCATGCTTCAAAGTTCACCAGTTGTCAGGCAAAAAGAATATTTATACCCTGGAGAAAATGCGATTAGCCTTATCTATAAGCAAATTGATATTGATGCCTTTCACCGTAGAAATGCACGTGGAGTGTGTTAATGTTCTTATTTGGGTCAATGGGTTGAACTAGTTACTGTTGCCAGCTGCTTTGGTATCAGGGCAGGAACAGTGATTAGAGAAGCAGTGGAAACGAACACCACTCGATGTTCTACTGAACGAGGGCCTATGAATGCCTCGCCACTGATGAAGTCAACTCGGTCTGTGTTCCCCGTTTTGTCCAAAGATGATGGTGTGGGAAACTGAAGCGAAGCCAGGTGATGCAGCTCAACACACTCAAAATAAATTGTGTAGCCTCATTTTCTGAAGCTTTTTTCCCCCGTAGTCTTTTCATTTCAGAGAGCTGGAAGTTTTTTGTTATTTTTGACCCTGTTAGAAATTATTTTCAAGAGTAATAATAAAATATTGCTAAAATTTATTGTTAATAGTAAACTGATATGTGATGTTAATAATAAAATATTAATATTTATGTTGCGCTCTATAAAATAAAATATTATAATAAATAATATTATAACGTCACATTTTGTCAACTTGAACATTGTCGTGTATAATGTTCTCTACCTTCAGTTACATCGATCGTGTTGGACAGCAAACGGTGATGCTCTTTGCCAGGGTTTCTGTCCCCATTCACTACAACTCAGTGCTTCTAAAACAATAATTTGCCACAATTCCCTCTCCTGCTCACCCCCGGTAACCAGTGTTAGCCTCTGATCTCAATATATTTACTAAATTCCTGTATTTCATATTAGTGAGATTATCTACACTCTTTGTCCTTGTATAGTCTGTTTGATTCCCAGTCAACAGCCACTATGAACATCCAACTGTAATTGAGAGAACTGTGGGGGTCTCATTTCCACTTCATTCTGCAGTATTCTGGGGCACAGGTAAATATCCTAATATCTAATTTCTCAGTTTGTTCCTGTACTATATCTGTTACTTTACTGTTGAATAGCACCACCTATTAATTAGGAAAATGGATAGTTTGAATACTTATATTCTGAAAGCTAGATTGACAGCTAACAAGAAATAAAGGCATTTTTAAAACAGAATTTTGCATTATTCCAGAAATTTTCATTGACCATCCCTCTCTAACCCCGCACATTGAAAATGGCCCCACCATTATATCCTTCAAGAAAAGTAGTCCAAAAGGAGAAACTTTTAATGTTTAAGGTCAAAAATAACAGGAAAACTTTCACATTTAATTAATTGAAATTCAACTCTTTAAAGCTTGATGACTCGTGAAACGGAGATACTTATATAATTTGATTCCATCTCTGGGGATGAAAAAAAAAGACATTTTGTTTCATTAAAGCAGAAATGACCAAAAACACTGACCACCCATTTGCTATTAAAGATAACTGTATTTAATTCAACAGAATGATTTTTTAACAGTCTAAATGACCTGCAGCTTTATATGCGCTCCATCAGAAACTAGGCTGTGAAAAGCCAGACCTCTCTTTCTCCATACAGTACAAAGACTTTGCTGAGAGCTTAAAGAAAATGAGAATAATCTGTTGGGAAGCGAGAATACGCTGAAGGTGGAAAGATTTGATCCTGTGGCATTTCCATGACTCCGAAGGAAAGAAGCCAGACTCCTTTCTACTTGTAGAGCCTGAGAACTTTCTCGACGTGGATGTTCAAGCAGCTTCTATAAAGATATTGGAGGAATTCACAAAGACCCAGAAACCCAGTATTTTGAAGAACAGAGCTGCTTGATACAACCATGCCATCTATTGGTTTCCAAGGAGTGACACTGACCACAGCTTGTGTAGCCGACAACCCTGGAGTGGGTTCTCACTCACGGAGACACTGGAAATCAGAGTAGAACTGCCCCCTTGGGTTTCTAAGACTAACTCTACAAGGGAACAGACAGCTCCAGTGGCTGGTGGGGTCGAACTCCTCGTATTTGGGTTAGCAGCCCAATGCCCAACCCATAGTGGCACCACGGCTGCTGCGCTGCTGTGGATCACGTGGAAATCAGCGAAGGTAGCAGTTGGGGTGATTTGACTGCACACTCGTGAAGAGTACTTTACTCCGGTGCCATTCCCCAGGTGACTGACTCTTGAATGTGAAACTTTATCAGATACACCCACTAAGCATAATGTGTATCGCTCTGCACACACACATGCTAACCACCCTCCAATTGGTGCTAAAAATTGACTGGTTTTTGTCACGATGTTTTTCCAGTATTGGTCTGCCTTTGAATCAATAGGTGCCATACAAGGTTTATCTTTATCATATATTTTTAAGGCCTTCAGCTCTTGTTTCAATTTTTTACTCCTATCTCATCCTCACCCACCTTCAGGCCAATGGTTAACCTGACTTCCAGGACTATTTAGTAATTTGCCTGAATCCTATTTACAAGTTTGAAATTAAGGCATTATGTCAATTCCGATTCAGGGCCACCCCATGGGTGCAGATTAGAAAGGTGCCATCGATTGTTCCAGGCTGTGACATTTTGGAAGTAAATTGTCAGGCTTTTTTCTCTATCGGTGCTTCTGGGTGGGGGTGGGGTATTAATTACCACACGTTCAGTTAAGGGGTTGACCCTGTACCATTTGCAGCAATCAGAGACTGCACAACAACCTGCCTTAGCAGCCCAAACCAAGCCAAACTCATGGAGAGGCCTGGCGAGAGACACAGCCAAGAAGTATTCCCCACCGATGGAAGAATTCCATCTTGAATTGTTCCAGATCTGGATGTGTAAACTTTTACGTTTCCAATGAACTCCGTCGCTATGACTACCGACTGTGAGTTCAGGGTGGTCGCTGCAACGAATGACCAAACACTGCATACAAGAGGGTCAGAGCAGGGACTGGTTCTGGAATTGATTGACACAAAATGGTTGAGGATGGATGTAGTATGTTTGAGGTCCTGGTCATAGGAATCAGCCTTGGGGTGTTGATGTAGATGATTGTTCTCAGTTGTGGAGTTAGAAGAGGTCAGAATACACCACACCACCATTTCTATAATTAGCATCATTTTTGAAAATATAGATGAAAATAAAGACCCTTTGTTGCTATTGTTGCATGGGTGACCTAGCAATACATGTCAGGGACACACAATACAGTGTAAAAACAACCTTCATCAAGAGCTGAATGAATCATGTCCCCTCAAAATAAAGGATTGCCTTATTTTGCCTCTGAGTGGATTCCAATACTTGGTGCTGATATAGGACAAAATAGAAGTTCTTCACAGGGTTTCGAAGGCTATGGATTTTTATAGAAGCACACCTTTTTCCCTTGGAGCAGTTAGAGGACTAGAGCCTCCAACCTTCTGGTTAGTAGCTATGTAACTTTATCCAATGCACTACTATGGTTCTTTCCCACAAACTTCCTGCAGAGGTACTCTTATGACCCCATTTGGCAGCTGGTGGGATGAAGACCAGAGAGATTCTAAATAAGTATGGTGAGAGGTGAACCTAAGATTGGAATTCAGATGTGTGGCTGCCAGAATCTGAATATATGAATACATAAATAAACCTTGGAAGATGGAGGTATGATTGGCTTCCTCATTACAGAAATTAGCCTTGGGTTGTTGATATTGATGATTCTCCCTACATGTGTAGTTAGAGGAGATCAGAAGGTTCCATACCACCATTATTAATAGTTGGTATCCTTTTTTAAAGATGGAAGGGAAAAATGACATTCCCCCCCCCCATGGGTGACACAGCACAATGCTCTTAAGCTAAATCCATTACCATACGGAGTGCTGCTGCATTTTGGATACTGTAGTGCAGCCCCAGTCCCAAAGGAGCTTTCTCCAGCTCCATACTGGCCCTATGTCATCTCTCTAGGAACTAGATTGCAGCCATCTTAAACCTGATGGATCCTTCCCAAGCATCCATCCAACACTTCTTACCCAGCTCTTTGAAAGAAATCCAATCTGCTCCAATGGTTCCCTCCACTTCACCATTGTCAGCTGATGTATCAAACTGTCAGTGTGGGCACCCTTGAATTTCTTTTTCATGTATCATGACTATACACACTCACTTCACAAACACAATAAGTTCCACATGTACAAGTCTTCTGGGATATATTTGACTTTCAGGTTAATGCAAGTAATTTGTATAATTTAAACACACAGTTCCTTCGAAGCGAGGATGGCAAATGTCATTTCACATTCTCTGGACATATTATCAGGAGATCAGTCCCTGGAAACGGACATCATGCCTGGTGAAGTAAATGGGCAGCAAAACAGAGGATGACGTGCAACAAGCTGGATTGACCATGAGCGCAAACATAAGGGTCCTTGTGCGGATGTCACAGGGCCAGGCAGTGTCTCATTCTTTTGTACGTATGGTCGCTATGAGTCAGAATTACACTGGATGGCACTAACCAAAATTAACATGTGAAATTGTGATAAAAAAGATTTCTTTACAAATGATGCCACAAAATGCAAAATGTTACTAAAAATTAAAATCAATGTGCCATTCTAGGTAGTATTGATAATGGTAATCATTAGGTGACTTCTCAGTTGAATCTTTCTTGGCAACATCTTGGCTGTCCTTTAAATGCCTAGATTTTCTGTTTTACTAAAAAGAAACACCTATTTATTGCAGAAATTTTAGAAAACACACATATAACATAAAAATAAATAAGAGCACTACTAATCTCATCACCTAGAGACAACCACTTTTAGGACTCCTGTGTATAGTTTTCTCTATTTGCATTGATTTCAAATTTCAGTTAAGTGAGAACTCCATTTATTTTTTATGGATTTTCCTTTAAGGACAGTATTTCCTTTGCCTTAGTTGAGAGCTCCACATTCGTGCAACTGAAAGCAGCCCTCATTTTTTATGGACCATGTTATATTTGCGATTCTTAGTGGGAACTCCGGTGACACGTTGATTAATTGTTTGGCTGCGAATCAAGAGTTCAGTGGTTTGAGAGCATCATCAGCTCAGCAGGGGACTGATGTAGCAACTTGCTTTCACAAAGATTTGTTTTTGTCCTATTGGGTTGCTATGAGTCAGAATAGAGTAACCACAACAGGTAGCCTATTCTTGCTCCCCAGCCAACCCCAAGAAGGTGTGGAGAGGATGCATTTCAACAAAACATGATGCTTCATAGGCTATGAATGTGTTCTTTTATTTTTGTGTCCTAATACACTGGTTTATCCTTTCTCCTCCCTTACATTTTTAAAGGGTGTAAGTGTCTCAAAGTGAGAACATTTACAAACATCTACTACTAATGGAATAAACAAAACATGAATCTAGGAACAGTGGAGCTTATCACAAGAAAAAAAATGGAAGACCTAATGATCAATCTTTTAGGTCTTATTTGAAATGGAAAATGTGTGGGTATTTTGAACTGGACAACCCCACGAACTCTTACCCTGGGAAAGACCAATTAAAAGGGAAGAACATCACAGGCACTACTAAAAAGAACCTTTCAAATCTCTCCTGAAGCACAACAGTGGCGGTGATTATCTAACCTCCAAAGGCCTACTGGGAAAAGCAATTACTGAGACTATTATTCCAAATTTTTCACCAACATCTAATGTGAAAGATGAAGAAATGGAAGATCTTCGCCAACATCTGCAGTCTGAAATGGATAAAATAAGCAAAATGCACTGATGTTTACTGGTGATAGAGATTCAAAGCATGGAAAAAACAATAAGGATCCATGGGCTAGATGAAAGAGACTAAATTGTAGATCACATAATAGAATTTTACAAGAACAACAACCTACTCTTTAGAAAGCCCCCTGTTTATACAACATAAACAATGACTCTACATATGGATCTCAGCAGCTGGAATACACAGGTTTCAGAGTGACTTCATCTGTGGAATGAGATGATGAAAAAGCTCAAAATGTCATCAGTCAGAAGAAGGCCAAAAGCCGACTGAGAAAAAGGCTCAAAGTGAAGCACAAGTTAAAGCTGACGAAAATGAAATATGCCCATATTTAAAGAAAAAAATTGAGTGTATCCCACTTAAATTTGGAGACTGTATCTAGAATATACTTGAGACATTAAGCACTAATAAATGAAGATCAGATGACCCATGAGATAACATCAAGGACATCATAAGGGTATATGAAAAAGATAAGAAGCTCAATAAAAAGACTATTTGTTGCTTTCCAATTATAGTGTTGGTGAAGAATGTTGAATATGCCGTGAACTGCCAAACAAATGCATTCGTTTGGAAGAAGTAGAGTCAGGATGCTCCTTAGAAGCAACAATGGTAAGACTTCTCTCTGACATACTTTGGACATGCTATTAGAAGAGATCAATCCCAGAAGGACATCATACTTGATAAAATAAATGTTTACCAAAAATGATGAAGATATTTAACGAGGTGGATCAGCACAGTATGTACAATAATGAACTCAAGCATAAAAGGGACTGAAAAGAGGGTATGCAATTGGGCAGTGGTTTATCCAGCTGTAGACAGGGTCACCATGAGTTGGAACGGACTCAATGGAATCGAGCATCAACAACAATCATGTATCGTCGTAACTAGATCTCTCTTGTTCACAGCTAGAGTCATGGCAAGAAAGTCAATTCTCCTCATATTGTTTTTATTGTTCATTTGACAATGTTCACCGCAAGTTCAGGGACAATCTCTTAGGAATCCCATGGTTGACATTTTAAAGGCAACAAATGTTTGAGATTAAGCTGAAACATTTCTCATGATAGTCCCTTACTCTGAGGCTAAATATCCCTTCCTTGAAACAAGTCCACATCATATCATAGTGCTTGGAACAAAATAAGCTATCTAGATAGATAGATATATAGATAGATGTACATGTAGCATATATAGACTTCGTGGAATGCTGGCAAGAATTGTATATTCTTAATATGTAAAGTGTCATTTTACATTATTTTTGTACAGTCATCAATTATAAGCATCCCGTGCATTTTTAGAAGAGTTCATTTTATGCTCCACACTCACACAATGTGATTTGAATTCACGGCAACAGTGCATTTGTCATTTATTTTACTAATTTGAAAAAGTTATATAAAGATATGAAATTTAAAGGAGTTCTTTATATGTTTCCAGAATATTTAAAATTATTTGGTTGTCATGCCCTTAATTATAATACAAATACAACAAAACAATTACACAGTTATCTGAGTAAACTTTTGGTTACTTATTAGACAAGTAAAATGTTTCTACCTTAAAGTAAATAAGAACAGCATGATCTGGTAGCAAATTGAAATTTAAGCCTTTTGTCCTAGAAATTCCGGAATTTTCCTCATACATCTTCAAGATAACATTGACTGATTGGTGAATGAAAACCAAAATTATCTTATATTTAAAGAGGCATCAACATCTCTTTGAAATTTTGATTGTGCTTAATAATCACCAGGGACATTTTTAGGATTCATCTGAAAACTATTTTAAATCTATGTAAAATGAATGTCATATAATACTTATTAATATACTGCTTAGGGCAAATTTGTTAAAATAACACCTGTGTTCCTTTATCAAAAAATTATCATTATTTGGGGAAAAGCAATACAACAGAAACAGTTTAATGGAAAAACTGCAAATATGGTCCTTGTTCTTATGATCCAATTGCTCATATAACACTCATGCTGGAAGGGGAATATTCGGTCAGCCAGAGTCTATGTAGCTGTAAACGTATTCTAGGCATATTAATGCAAATATAATTCGATTATAGTTGTGGCTACCCATTACAGAATCTAATTTTCATCTGAATTTTTCAAACATTGGCTAACCCCTGGAAGAAAAAGCCTATAATGTGAGGTCAGTTGCCCATTATGAAAACTGTAGCTTAGGTAGAAATTCAGAATATTCACCCACTGTAGTTAATAATTATACTTAAGCAATTACATTTGATCAGCTTGTTTCTTAATTTATTCAGATGCTAAAATTCACTTCAAAATGTAGCCTGCCTGAAAGACCTCTTTAAAGAAAATTATTTGAGGGAGACAAGGATGAAAGAAATACACACATAAATACAAAATCCATTGCTATTGAGTCAAGATAGAGCAGCCAAGACTCCAAGATGTTTATAGGAGTAGATTGCTACATCTCTCTCCTGCAGAGAGAGAAAAGTGGTTTCTAACTGTGAGCTTCCAGTTAGCAGCATAATGCAATGTATGTGTATACGCATGCACACGCACCTACACACACATAGATAGAGAATACTGTTTGTATTAATACTTAAAGTGCCAGGCTACTAACCTCAAACTTAACAGTTAAAAAGGACCTGGCTGTTTGATCTACTCCTGTAAAGCCTTGGAAACCCTTTCAGTCAGTTTTCCTCTGTCCTATAGTGTGGGTAATGAAACAGACTTGGCTCTAGGGCACATCCCTTGAAAAAAAAAATATATATATATAAAGTTTTGAAGGTGGTTATGGTGGAAGAGATTTGTCAAGAAACGTATACATGAGTTGCAGGGTCAAGATTTCAGTATTAACTTCGGAAGTGTGCATTTTGATCATCTCATCATTGTTTGAGATCATTCAGAGAAGCATGTAGGAAAGCATATTCGGCTAATAAAAAATGAAATCTAGGCTAATATTTGGCCCTTTCCCCCAAATCAATGAAAAGGCCCATAGGCATGCTCTTCTAGCCCATCATCCTTGTCATGAAGGGATCGCCAAGTTAGACAAGGCCCATTGCCACAGAGTTGATTCCAATTCCTAGCGATCTCATAGAACAGAGTAGCATTGAGTCATAGGATTGTCCAGGCTATAATCTTTATTGAAGCAGACCTAAAGCAACTTATTTAATCTAAAAAATCAATTAACAATCTGGTCTTTAAGTTTAACTTTGATATATTAATTTATTCAATGAAATATAAATTTTTAAACCCTGGAACCCAGAAAATATTAAGACACCCATATTTTCATTGTTTTGTTTAGTTTACTTTCACCAATAATCATAAATGTGTTGTGAGCAACAGAAGAAGAATCAAAATAAACTAAGTAGCATCGCCATGCCTGCTGACTTCTG
This sequence comes from Tenrec ecaudatus, assembly GCF_050624435.1. NCBI lineage: Eukaryota > Metazoa > Chordata > Mammalia > Afrosoricida > Tenrecidae > Tenrec > Tenrec ecaudatus. The sequence continues at coordinate 28,366,368 of NC_134548.1, read as the reverse complement.
CTGTGGTTGTTGCTTTTGTTGATTTGATCTACTTTGACTCTTCTTGTACCAAGTCTCATCATTGAAAGCCCAATGAAATTTTAGAGGGCCTTTGGGAGTTAGAAGCAAAAAGTAGTTTCTCATGTGTAACTTCAGACACACCTGAGTAACTTTAAATAGATGCATAAAATGCAGTCTGTTTTCCATAGGGCAGAGGCAGTACTGATTGTTCTGCACTAGTAAGAAGAGGAAGCATCCATCATTAAAGTCATTTGTTCATGTGCCCAAGGTGTCTCAAGAGTGGTTAAAGCTTAGACATTTCCATCAAATATCAAATTGAGTTGGAGTAGTATGTTTGGGAGAATGGGGGGGGGTTGGGGTAGAGAGCAAGATAATAGAAAATGTTTAATGGAAAAATGGAAAATATGGTCCAGGTTTTTATGATCCAACTATTCATATGACTCATGCTGGAAGGGGAATATTGCTGTGGCCAGTGCCTCTGTGCCTTTAGAATTATTCTAGGTATAATAATGTAATATAATAGGACTATAGATATGCATACCCATAGAGAATCTAATTTCCATCTGATTTCTTTTCTTCAAACACTGGCTAATCCCTGGTGGAAAATACCTATACTTTGAGGTCAGTTGCCAATTGTAAAAAAGCATTGTTTAGATAGACATTCAGAATATTCACCCACTGTAGTCAGGAAAAAAGGATTATGTGATAGTGTGGCATGATATGTTGTTTCTTAGGTCCAAACCTTGAGCGTCATATGGAGGTTTTCCAGAGACAAGTGGTTCATGGAATCCCCAGAAGGGGAGCCAAATCCACTGTCATTGAGGCAATTCCAGCTCATAGTGATTCTGTAAGTAGAACTGTCCTATGACGTTCCTAAGTCTGTAAATTTTTATGGAAGCAGACTGCTAGGGAGCAGTTAAAGTTGGTTGGTTTGAATACATGAGCTTTTGGTTGGCAGTTGAAATCTTTAAGCACTGTACAACCAAGTCTTTCCATAAGAAGGGCATTAAAACTTCTTGGGGAAGTGGAGAAGGGCCAGGTTTCTTGTGCCACTTACTTGATGTCCTCTAGTAGCAGGGTGAGGGGTCTCTGGGTGAAAGAACTCTGAAAGCACTAGCACCTTAAACCAAACAAAACTCACTGCCATTGGTTCACTGTTGAGTCATAGGGACCCTATAGGACAGGGGGAAATTGCCCCTATGAGTTTCTGAGACAGTAATTCTTTATCAGAGTGGAAAACCCTGTCTTTCTTCCTCAGAGGAGGAAGTAGTTTCCATCTGCTGACCTTGCAGATAGCAGCCAGTGTGTGACCACTAAGGCATCAGGGCTCCTTAGGGCCCTCATAACTAGAGGGCTTTGTCTTATTTAAGCCTAGCCAATGTTTGGTGCAGTTCCACAAGCTATATAGAGCAGACAGACCTTAAGTGGCCAAAAAATCTCCTTAATTGGGGCTATTTCTACAATAATTGGATGTGTACAAATTTGAGTTTGTTGCTGGGAGGCTTTGGGAGGCTACAGGGTTTCAGTCTGCTACCAGTCAACATCTGGGAGATGATACATAGAGGTCAGTTGTGACCCATTTATATAACAGTTGGATATCCGGGGATTGAAAACCCTAAGAGACGAAAAAAAAAAAAAAAAAAAACCGCCATCAAGTCTATCGAGGACAGTGTGGAACTGCTCCATAGGGTTTCGGAGACTTTTAAATTCTTAAGAACGCAGACTGGCACACCTTTTTCCTACAGAGTAGTTTGGTGGATTGCAACTCTCAATTGATGGAATAGCACCTGAGTGATGTAAACAATGCATCACTAGCGCTCCTTATTTAAGATGCCTTCACCCCCTTGACTCTGTACTGATCTCCATTTCATAAGGTACTATATATACTTGTGATAAGCTGGGTTTATCAGCACATTTTAATGCAGTATTTGTGATAAAATTAGATGCCTCGACTGATTTTTGGGTCGGCTTATACTCGAGCATACATGGTATTTAGTTTCAGGACATTTTCATCTGTATTACAAAGCATTTGTTACATTTTACACACCCTCTCCACAACACTAAGCCACTAAGCACAGCTTAGAAGTTCCCTAGGTGAACCAAATGCCTTAGCAGTTTTACTTACTTGCTGAAAAGTTGAAAGTTCAATCTCATTCAGAGACACCTTGGAAGACAGGCCTGGAGATCTGCTGTTGAAAGTCAGCTGTCATGGAAACCCTCTGGAGCAGTTCTACTCTGTACATACAGCACTGTCAGGAGTGATATGGACTACACAACAACTCACCACTGGGCCAATCTACAGCTGAACAGATGCATATTTGAGCCATTTTCTCATGTCCATGGTCTCTCAAAACTGAATAAGACTTGCAATTGTGGCTTGAAACCAAACCATCTGCAAAAGCACTTTTCCCCAAAGACAACAGAAGATGGTGAATCAAAGAATGTTGTGGAGCTATTGTTTCTCAGCACATTTCCCATCTACAAGGCCTGCTGATGGCAGCTTTGCTTTCATCTCTCTAACACGTCCCCCAAGGACTTCAACTCTCATTGCTGTAGACCATGTCAAAAGAACAGATTGGCCATCTTCAAAGGGACACAGACCATGTCCTCTTTTAGCAGTCTTTGAATTTTGAAAACAAAGGAAGTCTGAGAGGCAAATATCAGGACTGTGGGGAGGCTGGGGTAAAGTTTCCTGACACAATTCTCATAGGATACACCTTGCCACCTTGGAAGAATGAGAAGGGATGGTGCCATCTTTTCATTTTATATTTGTATGAAATAAAAATCGATCCTTCAACAAAATAAGAAGGGACATTTTCCTGATAGCAAAAAGTAATCCTTAGATGAAACTTTCCTGACCTTTTCCTCACCAGTATGGTTTTCAATTTTTTTTTCTTTTTCATAATAAGTCCACATGATCATTCTGTTTTCTAAAAGGAAAATCTATCATGATTTGATTACTCCTTAGGCATACCCAGAAAGAGGAGGTCTACCTTCTGAGCTGACCTCTCTGCTCTGAATTGAACTGGTCCAGCAGATCCCAGAGAGAAGCCGCTCTTGATTGGAGCCATTTTTGAGAGCACACGAAGGAGACTAAGAGAAGTGTATTACTGCTATGAATCAGCACTGACTCGATGATGGAGATGGAGACTGTTTGCTGACTCTCTACTTCATAAAAACCTTTCCTGGTATTTATATCAAAGAACGTAGGCCTGAACTACAGCTTGAGCCTTCTCAGTAAGAACTTGGCAATATAGCCACTTCTAACTAAAAGAATGCTTGGAAGGTGTGATAGGTAGGTTTATTGTGCAAACCTGCCCAATAAGGACTTGTGGGCTTAATAAGGTTACAGTTTGATTGGAGGGCAAAGAGATAAATGGCTCAATGAGCCCCACCTCTCACTCTCTTGCTCTCTGGTGATCAGACCAGTGTGCAGCTGCTAGTTCTTTGCCTCAGCTTGTGAACTACACTAACCGTGGGGCACCCAACCTGTAGATCATGTCACTAGAACTTGAGGTTCATTCCAGACCTGCTTCGTCACACTGCTGGTGTGCACATCGCTTGAGCTTGGGACTGTCGGATCTCATTGTCTGGCTGAACGTTGGTGACCTGCCCTGCTGTTTGCTGCCTGTGGCTGGACTGCCTGCATTGACCTTTGGAAGGCTCAGCTGTCAATTTCCTTGACCTTGGACCTAGTGGCCCTAGCGAGTTGAAGGACTTGCTGCATAATTAACTCTTCCATGGAAGTGGGTTTCTCTGAGCCCTCTGTTCTGCTGTGTGGGCTAATCAGCTGTTATATTCCTTCGTGATATATATATATATATATATATATATATATATATATATATATATATATATATATATCCATATATGTAATCACAAGTGTCCTGGTTTTATCTCTCTAGAGAATCCTGCCAAGCACAGAAAGTAAATAATTCTCTAGCTTCTACATAAATGTGACATTCTTGGACCTAAGCCTTTCGAGTAACCACTCCATAACATCCACCAATCTATTCATTAGCACATGAACCCTCACAGCGGAGGGGTTAAATCACTCAGATGAGATCCAACGGGCCAGTAGTTTGAATCAACACAAAAACAAACAAACAATTCATTCCCACCAAGTCCGTGCTGACGTATAGTAACCCAATAGGACAGAGTAGAATTGCCCTTTGTGATTTTCTGGGACAGTTACTCTTTATGGGATTAGAAAGCCTCACTTTTCTCCCATGGAATGTCCAGTGATTTCAAACTGCTGACCTTGCAGTTAGCACCCCAACTTGTAACTACTACTGTGTTAAATCACTAACCGAAGGGTACACACATATTAGTTTTGCAAAGGGAAAGGCAAAATAAATAATCTTTAAAATAATTATAGCTTTGGAAACCATGAGGCAGTTCTACTCTAGTCTCTTGGGTCACTACGAGTTGAAATCGATTCTACTACAGTACATTGGTTTGGTTTAAATTTATTAATCAGTCCATGAAACAAAGGGGAAAAAATCAACACCCATATATACTTTAATGCGATGATCCCTTTTAGCCAGAATTTTGCCACAATAAAATGTTTGAAGTAAGGAATAAAACTTTACACAGTTGATTTATTTTTGAAGTGTTGTCATGGTGACAAGGGGAAACAAGAGTGTCCCTAGAACAGATCCTGGTGGGAAAACTGCTCTTTGCAAATACTGAGAGGTATTTCTGTTGCTACAGTTAATCAAAAGAGTTGCCAGAAATTAAACTATGCAAATTATAAATATAATTTTTTCTCCTCCTTTGCAAAGTTAGAGAAGTCTTGCTTCTTTTAAACCTCCATATTTCTGTTGCCACATTTGTCAGCTTCTTTCTTTGTTAAGGTTTCTGGACAGCTCACTAACCACCATGTTGACCTTGCCTCACCACCCAACAAACTTTTGTCAGTGATAGACTTATGATCTCAGAAAATTACTCTTCTCCTTTTTTGCCTCTGGCCATTCCTCCTCAACCCATCCATTTATAATGCTGCCATATCCTCCTTTGACTCACTCACAGTCAGTCATCCGCCATGCATTATTGCTTTTTCTTGTTTGAATCCTGGAAACCATCAGCACACTGCACCTGAAGCTCGGTGGTCTCATTGTTCAAAGCCTCATGAAGGTCCTTGTCTTTCCACCCTCTTTCATTTACTTTGAAATACATACTCTAGATCTGGAGTGTTGCATTGGTTCTAAAGGCAAGATGCAATTCTTAATAAATTGATTTGAAGGAGACGGAATTCCCATTACATTTCTCTTTTCTTCCTTTGCTCCTTGTCAATTTCTTTATTGATTCCAAGATTCATTCACTGATTCATCTAATTATAAAATGCTATACCATAAAATCCTTTTGAGCATTGAGTGAGTGTCAGATCTTTAGTAAAGCACAACATTTATGGAGGTAAATAAAGCTCAGACTGTGTTCTCAAGGGGGTCACAAGCTATGATACACAGCCATTGAGTTGATTCGGGCTCATGGTAAGCATTTATAAGGTTTTTGAGACTGTAAATCTATACAGAAGCAGACTTCTCTCCCCGCCCTCACCCCCCAATTTTCTCCCAAGGATTGGCTGGTGGCTTTGAACCCTCTGATTTTCATTTAGTCATCCAAAGCTTACTGGTCTAGAAGGATACTATTCAACTCATTTCATTTGGTATTGCATCCTGTAGCACAAAGACACAATAAGGTCCTAACACAAATTCGTTTTTCTAAAATATTTTGGGCAAATAGGTGAATTAAAAATTGACATAGATTGATATGAGGACAAATAACAACAAACATCATGCAAGGTACTATTAGTTTCAGGGTAATGCATAATTTAATTCAATGAAGATTCATAAAAATACAGTGCTAAGCTTTTTAAATAAAATAATTGATATAAGAATCTTTCCTTGCACACATATACCAAATTGGTAGCAGGGTAGAAATTCAAGCATAATTATAGTACAGGGAAAAGACTGCCATACCTATTTTCCCCCACTAAGCCATGATCTTTAGAATCTCCCCCAAATAAGTAACACTTGATATTTTCCATGTGTTAAGCATTGTATATTGTCATATTTTTTAGAGCTCCTTATATATAATATGTATTTGAAATGAAGATTTATTATTATGTGTATATGTTCTTTGCTCACTAAGGTACACCCAATAAAATAAATGTAACTTATTATCTCAGTTCATGGACAAAGACACATACAGAGTATGTCCTTCTGCATCATTGGGGTGAAAACCAAATGCGTATGAGCTATTCTTTATACAAAGATCTAGTTACTCAAGCAACTCTAAATGATTTTTTTATATTATTCAAGAGTTTGTTGTGTTGTGTTTTCTTTTCTTCCCATGCAAGGTAACTTTTTTTCTAGTTCTCTGAAACCCTATCCAAGAAGTTAGAATCTTTGCAAGTGTGCAAATCTTAAATTATTATTTATTCTCTGTTGGCTCCTAAGCCTTACTCATTGTAATTACGAAACCCTCTCTCTTATTGCTGAAAGCGTTTAATGTATGCAAACTTATATTTGGCTTGAGAGCATTTTTACAAATAAACTTCTCAAGCTGGAATGTTCTCACTGAATCCAAGCTTTCATGATGCCGTTTGATTTGGCATATGTTCCCTGTGACGTGTGCACTGAAAACACTTTGCATTTGAGAGACTTTTCCTGCCTCATTGGGATGTTTGGACTCAATTTAGAGTCATCAGTAAGAAAAGAAAGAGCACATTTCCACCCGACAGAGGCTTTAGGAGGATTTCGCTGTAAGTGCTCTGAAAAGAACCACATCAACCTTGAACCACTACTTCCTTTTTTTTTAAAAAAACAAAGGAACACTCCCAGATGCTGCCCTTCATTGTAAAGGACCCACAGGAGGAGCAGTCTTCCCAGCCTGTTTGAAAAACATATGAGTCTTATATTTCAAGATACTTTTCATTCTATCTGACCTGAACTGTTTTCACTCAGAATATGACGGACTCTGTTACATGGGTGTTACCTTTAGAGCATGTATTCATGAGCAGACATGGTGTTCATGCAATATTCAATTCTGAGAACAGGAGGACAGCTATTGTTTGCTTAACAGAAGCCTGTGAGTATGTGGTTTCATGGCTGGAGATGCAATAAAGATACAGAAAGATGCACATGTCACCGAGTCCTCACAGACGGAATGCTCCCCTCTTTGCTCTGAGTTAGCCCTTACCCTCCAAAGGTTGCTAGCATGCCACCTTTTTTCAGCATCGACTGCTTTTCTCAGTCTTGACACTGCAATGAATGGGGTCCTGCAGGATGTGTTCCTTTGTAACTGGCTTCTTTTGCCCCGCATTATGTTTGTGAAATTTACCTATGTCACTGCATGCCATTAGAGATGGTTCCTTTTCATTGCTTTACAGAGCATTATCCCCAAAACCCACACCAAACCTGCTGCCATGGGATAATCTCCGGTTCATTGACAACGCTATTTAGGGATTCAGGGCCTGGACACCCTTCTGGGTGACGACAGCCTCATTTAAAATGCTGGCCTTCAAGCAGCCCACCAGTAACCCAGGGTGCCAGTGTATGACAGCGTGCTTGGAAACCTCGGTTTTCTGATGTACTCTACTATGCGAATAGTTTCCAGTTGGTGGGTAATATAAGTCAGGTTACCGGAATATTTAGTAAGGGTCTCTGGAGGCACAGTGTTTTTAACACTGATCTGCGAACCAAACAGTTGGCATTCGACACTCATCAGCAACAGAAATACAAGGCAGACTGTTTTGATAAAGATCTATAGTCTCCTGGAGCCATGGAGGTCAGTTCTGCTCCATCCTCTTGGGTGCTGTGGGTCAGAATCTACTCAAGAGCAGCGGGTTTGATTTCCAAGTAGTGCTTAGTAAATGAATATTTAGTATATGCTTTGGGAAAAATATAATTGTATTTGACATATATCTAAGAGTAGAATTACTGAATAATATGTCCAATGGACAGCTTCAATAGAGGCTTAGCAATCAGATTTTCAGAATAAGACATCTTTTCTATCACTATCAGAAACACAGTTTGAATTTTGTAAATATAGTTCCCAATCTACAGGAAATGCGTATTTAGGAGGTGTTTCAAAAAGTGTTGGGAAAAATTCCATATTATCTTTTCATTCCATTTTTAATCAACTTTTGAAGCCTCTTTGTATATAACTTATAAGCTACACCACAACAACGAACACTACAGTCGCTGCCCTTGAGAGGATTCCACCTCCTATGGACCCCATATAGGGTTTCCGGGCTGTCATCTTACGGCGAGCAGCCAGCCTCATCTTTCTCCCAGGGGGGCAAAGCTAACCTGACAGCACCACCAGGGCTCCTGAAGTAAAGGAAAGCATGGGTTCAATGAATTAAATTTAAGCTAATACAAAAATATGGAAGCTAGGGGCTGCAGGAGCAAGTGTCCTTGCACCAATTCCTCAAAGAACAGCTTCAAAGTTCCAAAGAATTGTACTGTGACTGTACCTTAGTCAACAAGAATGAAACCAGGCTTTGGAAAATTAACCTAATTCATCTTCCTCTCTTTGAAGAATATGATAGGACAGACAGAGAGAGGAACAAACACCTTTGCTCTGTCGCTCCGTGTGTCTGCTGTTCTTTCTCGGTAGAAACTAAGGTACCTCATTTAGAAAGCACGAAGGATTAGCCTAGGGTAGATCACTGGAAAGCTACCCAAGCAATGTTTTGTTTGCAATCTTCCTAATATAAAGTTAAATCATCAACACTAAACTATCTGTATCTTTGTTCAGGTATTGGCTCTTTTAATTTTCATAATATTAAATTATGTTATACTATCTGAACTTTAGGTAAGAAAAACAAAGATGCTGATATAATTTCCCCCAGGACATGTGGTGACGTGAAATTGCTTGGTATCCCCTTTAATCCGTAGTGCATGTAACCCTCACTGAGTGAAGACATGCGAACAAGATGTGAAGGAAGCTAGCTCAGGGATGGCTCAGTCTTGCCATTCTGTTTGGGGTAACAGCATGCCATCTCAGAAGCAGGAAGAATGGAATGCTCCAATCATCAACAAAGAAGAGCCACCAGCAGAGCAAGTGTAGGATCCCTGCCTATAGTGGTAGCGGCCGCCGTGGAGTCACCAGAGACTCCAGCACTAAAATAATGAGACAGAGCAGAGGAGCAGCATTGACATGTTGAGGCAGAGCAATGGGATTCCTGGTTCACAGAACACAGCAGAGGTCAAGGGGTCCAATGGCTGAGGCTCAGTACCAGAGAGAGATGGGGCAGCTGACACAGCTAAGAAGAGGTGCTGCTAAAAGATAGAAGTCTGTATGCTTAATGTTTTTCTGATCTTGACCCAGATTAACATATTAGCTTCCCTACTAAGTCATGAGTCTTGTGTGTGAGTCCTATGCAGCCATTGAAACCGGTTATACTGCATGCAGCAGAGGAGTAGAGTGCCATGAGGAAGCGCGTTTTGTGGCCAGAATAGGATAAAAGAGGATGGGCGGGGAGGCAAGTCTGACTTTGGCCTCACAGGAACCATCCTTGGGTAGCTGTGAAGCTGGATTCTCCATTTCACTACTGAAGCTGAAGGATCTCAGATGCTGCCCCAAGCCATTTCCTTAGTGGGGTTTGAATCCACCAGTGGCATACACGATCAGGGCAGCAGCAGCTCTTGCCTATCAACCATTCTGGAATGGTAGGAGATATTGACTTTTAGTACAAAGTGCTGGGTTTCCTTGGATTGACTTAGTTACAGATTTCCCCAAATCTTATTTCAATAGTATGCTTTTATTCTATTTTTCACTGTGAAAAAATCTCCTTCAATGTCATTTCAGACAGGCTTTTTATTGGGGGTGGGGGTGGCATCATTCAGCTTGGTTTAATGAGAAAGAAAAAAACCTCATTTTCAATATTAGATTAAACTGAAATGGAACACAAAAGAGAGTTTCACTGAAAGATTTGTGCCTCTTATCCTTTTAAGGTTTCATGGAACTATAATAAGAATATTCTCTCGTGTCTAAGACGTTCCTTTAAGCAACTGTCTAAGCTTCAAGGTGTTTATCTTGTCCATGTGCTTTTCAACTCTATTGTCAGAAGTGTTTTGTTTTAAAAAAAAGCTTTGGGTAAGATGCTTTACATTTAAATTTAAGTTTCAACAACAATAAAAGTATTTAGTAGTACTGCCGTTTTCAGGTCTGAGCAACTACTCTTACTTTGTCCTTTCTCTTTGTGGGTCATTTTCTTGAATCCCCTTCAAAAATGAGGTTAAAGAATCAGGTGACATAAATCTTACAAGCTTTTGTGGATTTTTAACCTGTCTTTATTTTTAGTTTTGCTGTTCCAAATATAGAAATTATCTCCTCCCATTCCCTTCCTCAATTAGCTGCCAATGGGCTGGAAAGTAACGATTTTCCCTCATGTGATTCTATTTGTTTGTAATCCTATATTCAACATTGTTCTGAAGTCTGTTAAACATTGATAAGCCATGTTTTATGCAGCAGGTCCTCAGAGAGCATTGCTCTAAAATGCTGTAAAAACTGGGATTAGGTTTAGGTATCATGAGGTGGTTTCCAGACATTTGCCTAGTGTCTATTTTTCCAGCAGTGCCAAATCAACTTGGCCTAGATTTAGTATTGCTAAAACTGTCATGCTGAAGTGACTTGGAGCTTCCAGCAGTTCACAACCAGTTTTTCTTGGGGTGGTTTTACAAACAGCTCCTCTTCTCCCTTTCTTTGTGAAGTGCTACGGAGCTCAGTGCACACATGGGGCATCATTGAGTAGTTGCTGTGAGACATGGAGTTCTTGGCCAAAATCCTAAATTCTTTTCATCACTAGTCAACTTCTACCTCCTTTTGTTACCTCGTGCCAGGGTTCCTACAGCCTCATCTGATACTGTTCTTATTTTGCAAGGAACATTGCATTGTGTGTCAATTCTTCTAAGTTATGCACACTTAAAATGATCCTTCTTCCCAAAGATAACCACTCTTACCATGGGGGAGGATTTTTTCCCCAAATGCACTGCCATCGAGTTAATGCTGACTCATAGGGTCCCCCTGTGGGTTTCCAAGCCTGGATCAATTTACGGGAGTACAAAGCCCACTGCACAAATCTCAGACAAACGCGTAACCACTACAGCACCAGGGTGCCTATGTCTAGATAAGTGCTTCTAAAAGCCAAATGGCATTTGCTTTCCAGATTGCATTATAATTTTTTGAAATATTTTATTATATAATGTTTCATACGCATTAAAGAATATAAATGTCATGTATATACTATAAAATGATAAAATGAACGCCCAGATAATTAACAAAGAGTTTATAGGCTGTGCAGTCTTTGAAGTCCTGAGTCCCTACCAAATGAAAAGGTAACTGCTCAGTAGAACCCTGAACTCTACACAACAGGGTTTCAAAAAATTCATGGAAAACTGGGATTACAAAAGAATGGAATGTTCCCACGAACTTTTTGAAGACCCTTCATATATCTCAGATTGTACCCCACCACTCCCCCATCCATAACTCTTGATATTACCAAACTCCAGGGATATATGGACTTCCTCTCTGTCTCTTTTTTGAATAACAATGTTTTATTTTTCAACGATGCCCCATGTCTCCAAATAGAAAGGCAATGAAGGCATTCATTTATACTCCTTTTCTATACAAAAATGGAAAAAGAACATGTCACTGTGTTGAAAATATTACTATTACAATATTGTCAAAGATGGTCTAAGTTTGATGAGAAAATGACAAACGAGTGCCCTCAAGTCAACAGTGAATGCACTGTTTCTCATGATTTCTTATTCAAGGGCCCAGCTTAATTTAGAACTGAAGACTTTCTTATTCCAAGCATGAGCAATGACACAGTTCTATCTAGAAACTAACCAGTGCTCCTTTGCAATGGACTTCATTGTTTGAGTAGTTACCTCCTTCTCTTGCTTTCTTCAGCTTACATGGGAGTTATGTTTACGTATAGCTCATAGAATCTGTCAGCATCCAAATAAAAGAGATTGTCCAATTCCCTTTCTGCCCATGAATTAAAGTGTTTTCCATATCTACAACTGTCACTGTCTTTTACCAAGATGCCCATCTTGGAAACTCACAAGGGCAGTTCTACCCTCTCCTAAAGGCTAGCTATGAGTCGGTATTGATTCAATGGCAGTAAGGTTTGGATTGTTTTTTTTTGTTGTTGTTGTTGTTGTTCTACTGTTTGTGAGAGCTCTCCAATACACACAGGTTCCCCAAGAATCTGACTGATAAGTCTTCCAGTCACTGAAAGCAATAGCCAGAAAGAACAATGCCTTATTGAATTAATTCTATCATTGGATAATGGAAAATCTAAAGGCTGTGTTGTGTCTAACTCCCTAATTTTTGGTAAAAGAACTATACTATGAACATTGATTGCAATAAAAAGTCCGAATTATTTATCAATTTGACCAGATTTTGTTTGCTTGGGTTCAAATCTCTGATGAACCATCTGTTCTAAACAACTCTAATTTCATTAGATTCATGTCAGGTTGATTTAGTTTGAAACTGAAAAATGAGAAGTTAAGGGCTTCTATTCAATGATGAAATATATATGTGAGTGAATAATCATGGTCACAGATGAGAAGCAGCATGTTAAAAATATTCTAATTTAATAATGCAGATAAAATATTTTGGAAAGGAAAATCAGAAATATTGCTTTATGATTAACTGCAGACACACTGGGGTTTTGTAAATATAACATTGCACAGTCCAATTGTTTGGATACAATGTAATTAAGTGATAGTTTTAAATTATACGAATGGCATATTTTTATTAATGGACACATAGAAAATAAATAAAAAATAACAGCTGAAACAACAGCTTTATCTTTATCACCCAACCCAATGTTTTGCTCTATGCACTTAGATGGTTTTTGCTTCCCATTAGATTTTGTTTAATCGAGTACTTAGTGGTCAACATTGCCTATTAGATATTGTGAAAACAATAGAACAATACTGAGCACTAATCTTTTATTTTCTTATAATTAAGACAATTTATACCCAGAATATAGAGGCTACCAAAATTGATAATGTCATATGAAGATACGGTCTACAGACTAAGCACTCTAATAAACCTGCATTAGGAAGCACAGTTACGAACCTTGTCAATTTCATTCAGGAGTGTCTACAGTGAGGCTCTGAAAAAAGGAGACAGTGCAGTCTTATCTGCAGAGACAATGTGAAAAAAAATGAGGGAATGAGGAAGGCGTGATTTACGGCCAGTATCAGAAAGGAAAATGAATACAACAGGGACTTTAGGACTCAGCAAAACACTTGCTAATGCTTGAATTGTGTACCCCCCCCCGCCATAAAATGTGGAAGTCTTATTTCCTGTACCTATAAATATGACCCTGTATTCAAATAGAGCCCTGGTGGAATAATGAATACCAGTTAGGCTGTGATCTGAAAGGTTGGCAATTTGAAACTCCCAACAGCTCTGAGGGAAAAGAGACATGGCTTTCTACTCCCCTAAGGAGTCATAGTCCTACTGTGACTGAATCAGTATTGACTGGATGGCAGGGGGGTTGCTTTGGTTTGCCAATAGAGGTATGTTATGTTGTTATGTTATGTTATGTTATGTTATGTTAATGAGGCCACTCAGGGTAGAGTCAATACAAGGAACCTCTACTTCCATGAGCTGATCTATAAAATGAGCAGAACAGAAAGAGAGAGGGAAGGTAGCTGCTCTATGAGGGTGTAATTCTAAGTAAAGGAACACCAAGAATTTCCTGCAGACTACAGAGACAGAGAAAGTTCCTCTGGAAGGAATCTAGGAGGTTAACATTCTGATTTGGACTTTTAGTAACCAGAGTTGTAAGCAAATAAATTTCTGTTCTTTAAAGGAACCCATTGACTGTATTTTTTGGTAAGGTTTTACTAGGTAATTAAGACAACTAGGCTTCAAATAAATAAATAATATGATAAAATCCAGGTATTTCTTGAAGAAATAAAAAGGTGTAGTCATTACCGGGATTAGAATAGTCTAGTAACCTAGGTAAAGAGAATAAAGCGGGATGAGAAAATGAGATAAGTATACAGGATATTCTAATAAATCAAACATTAAAAGATGCAAAGTTTAGAGAGAGGAAGGTCTAAATAAAACTGCTGTATATCAAAATGAAACAAAAAAGATTTCTATTTTCTACTGGCAATGAGGAATTTTACAAAACAGTAACTCACTGTGCTGCTTATTGAAAGGTGGGAAGTTCAAGTTCACAGAGAGGCACGTGGGAAGATAAACTTGTCAATGTACTCGGGAAACTTCCACAATACACAGGTCTACTCTTGACACATAGGACAAAATTAAGTCACAAAGGGGAGCACACAAATGGGAGTCTACTTGCTGGCGGCTTGTATTAGGAATGATTAAGAGTTTTGAAATCAGAGAAAAATAATTTTTTTCCTGGCTGGGGAGCAAAATCAGACCTGGCATTGCAGCCTTTGATAAGGAGAAATACAATAACAACAAAAAATAGTAACAAAATAAGTTACATTCGACGTCACTTACTTGCTAAAGTGAAAGAGAAACATTCACAGCATTGCAAAAAAGATACTCTATGTTCACTATTAAAGTCAACCATAAATCTGAAGATGGGAAGAGCCACGAAATGAAAGATAAGTTCTTCTCTTCTGGTGTCAGGAAACTCCTGGGAAGAGGTGAAGTCCATGAAGCCATAGATCAGGGATGTGAATGCCCTTGGGATCAAGCAGAGTGCATTGGATAGTGGATCACCGCAGATCCAGTTAGGTTAAAATTTAACACCTTATCATTTGCTTACACTTTTGACCTATTTTACATTAGTCCTAGCTTTTAATATTTTCTTCCTTTTCTATTGAGATTTAAAATTTTTACTTTGCTATAGTTGTTTTTTGTATGTTTATGTTCATATGAAATACAAGATATACAAATCTATAGGTACACTAACTGGAGGAAGGATTTCATGGGTGGAAGACAGGGGAGGTTGGAGTGAAATGGGGAGGTACTAACAATGAATTCAAGAAAGAAGAAAATGTTCTAACATTGATGTGATGCTTGAACAACTCTTATCAACATGATTGAACTATTGAAATATATGATATTGAATTATGAAATATATTTATATGTATATTGAATTATATAACTAATATTTATGTAGATTATATCTTTATTCCAATAAAATGTTAAAAATAACACTGGGAAATTACTTAAACAAAATATTGCAAGAAGTGGTGAGGGCATTTCTATCTCCATTTGAACACTAGGAGAAGCCTACTGTGTAGAAGGACTCTTAGAAAGCACAAGATATGATGACATGATTTGATAGAGAGATGGCCTAGTTTGTCCTCCCTAACCTTGGGCAGTTTTTGTGAGTCATTCACTTGAGCCACTGTGAAGAGGGTCAGGTTACCTAACCGATCTCTACCTGGAAAGAGATGAAAGTTCAGCCAGACACTGGGTTTATTGTGGCTAAATAATCCAGCAAAATTTGCAGGACCTAAACCATGTTGAGTGAGCACGTACTATGAATTTTATTCATTGTTAACTTCAGTTGGTGGATGACAGCAGGATGTCCAATTGGTAGAATCTGCTGTCAGTCCCCACAGGAACCAGCAAGATGTGGGGAGGGGTGTTCCTTCTTAACTGCACTTGCTCTTGAAAGCGTCCTCCCTGTACATCAGCTACTATTTTAGAGAGAAGTAGAGGGATCTCAGATGCAAAGGAATCTTCAAATGAGATTGCATTGAAATAAAGAGGCTGGTTAAAGGACCATATTAGAATGAGTTTACTAAGTCCAAAATTAGTGTACATCATCACCTAGCAGGAGGGAAGGTCAGACCAGCATCTGAGAATAAATACATGACTTCACTCTGCTCGTTTATGAATAAAGTGCCAAGGAGTTTGAACCTGCATTAAAATATATATATAGCTAGTGCGTCCATTTATGGTTAAGACATTCCAATATCACAAATCAATGATGATAAACATCTACAGAATCACATTATTTCCTTAATGAGAAGACAAAGAATCAATCAACGGGTGTTCCACGTGGGTCCCTAAAGCAGGTGCCATCAGATCACTTTCTATGGACAAGACCTACTGTCAGTAAATTGTTGTAACCATCCGATGGAAACCATATTTTTAAAAAGGAGTTGACACGGAGCTGAGCAGGGGCGAGTCATGACTAGCTTCTCAACTTAATGAGACAAAGCATTACAACCACATGGCCCATGATAAGAATATAATTATTGTATGAGAAGACACAGAATGCAGTGGAAAGACAGGAGGGAGATGTTTGAAGCTACAGTGACCAAATCTCCAGAAAGGATTCGGGCCCACAAAAACCAAACGAAGCCTGCCCGGTCCATCCAGGGCTAGGGTGTTTGCAGGGGTCATCCAGCTCTGCCTTCCTGCATGCATGGGATCCATTCTGCTTCTAGCATTGCCACCATGGCCTCGCATCTCAGCTCCCCTCAAGTTAGTGTACAGTGAACTCCCTAAAGGTACGTGGCCTCCCGTTTTTCCAAGCGGACTATGAGCACTGTTGCCAGGGCTGGGCCACCTCTGATTCTGATTTGTACTTACCCGCCCCGCCCCCCCAAATATCAGTAACTGCAATCAAGAAGTCAAGCAGATGGCGGCTCTGGACACGCTTCCTTTCTTCCTTCCCGAGGGTTGCTGCTGATAGATTCTTTCCCTCACAAGTCTTCTCGGCGCACTATCAGCCTCTATTGATTTACCACAGTTGGCATATGTGATAAAATCTGTTTACCGTCTCTGAACAAACATGCAGTACACCACAATATGTGTATATTGAGTTGAAAATACTGCATCAATCCAGACAGGGCACTGGGGGAGGGGGTGTCCGAAAAAGAGAACAATGATTCAATTATGTCTCTTCTTCCTAGGAGCCCAAGCATACCCTCAGATAAATGATGGGACTGTATTACCTACTTTAAATAAAAGAGGTTCCTAGAACCCAAAGGAGCAATTCTGGGGAGAATAACAAAGGGACCCAAGAGAGGGCCTGAGATGACAGGCATGCCAGGCTCTATGCTTGCTTTTCTGATCATTGTTCACCACCATTTACAAAATCTTAATGACAGAGCCTTCGTGCTAACAGGAAAGGCATTCTGTCTGCTGTTCCATTTCTGACCCTGGGAAGAGAGCCCCAAGCAGGAATTTAGCGGTGGGTGGAAGACTCAGGAGAGGCGAGCCAGATATTCTTCAGAGAAAACGGCGCTTCAGGGAAGGCTCCGGAAAGATAGAGGATGGATGGGGCAGGGCTATTGTGATTAGAATGTCCTAGAGCGCCTATACATGTATTAGCAACATTACACGTCCCAGAAATGGCCTTTTCCTGCCCATCGTGGAGACCTTAGCTCGATAGCAAACAATTCCCTGACTGACATGTTCTCCTTATAATTTCCTTCTTCTTCATCCATTTAGGAGAGTCAGGTCATGTAACCCAACTGTGTTTAATTATAGGGTGAACTGATTTTTTTAATTTTGTGTGGGTCTTAAGTCATATAAAATACATTTTATGAAGTGATACTGATGTGTCTGAACATATATTAAATAGATGAGTGATTTTCACTATCTTATATGGCTAGGTATGTACACAAAAAATTAAATCCTTAATTAATATTGAGCTATTTTGAATTTCAATGTTTCTGGAGACACAGATGGTTTGTGTTTGACTACTACAATATATTTTTTCACAAATAATGCACCAGAGAGCACACCCACATGCAATGTGCATACGGAGGCTAGGGCAATAACACATGCAGGGATTACACGGTTGGCCAGAAATGTATAACATACATGTTATTTGCATAAAATATCAGGTAACCAAATGGTAGTACTGTGAATCCACCCCCCAGTGGCAGCATGAGAGAACAGCCTGGTGATGGCTTCTATAAGGACTAAAAGTGAAAAAAAACCTCTAAAGATCACGTCTAGTCTGTAACTCATGGGGTCCTCATGGCTTGCAGCTAACAGTTATGGACTTACTATTAATGTCATGAATGAAATTTTTCAAACCTTTTCTCTGTTAAAATCACAAATCACTCACTTTTCACTATTCAAAAAAAGCCCTGGTGGTCTAGTGAGTTTGTATGGGGCAGATAACTACATGGCCAGGAGCAGATCAAATGTAGCAGTGTCTCCATGTGAGAAATATGGGGCTTTCTGGTCCACAGTCTTGGAAACTCACAGGGCAGGTTGCCTGTGTCTTATAGAGTGACTAAGAATTATAACGACTTATTTGGCAATGAGTTTGCAGCGTTTTTCTTGGTCATTATCTCTAGAAATTATCTAACACAAATTTGCCAGTGTATCCCAAGCAAATATGTCAGTATAACAGAGGTGTTTGCCTACCTTTTATCTATTTATGTCTGCTGATTTGCATTCTTAGCCATGTGGCAGTTAGATTTATGTCAAATTGAAGATGTATGAAAGCGTAAGGGTGCATCAAATCTGCCAATCAGGTCACAGTCTGATGATGGCTCCTGAGGGAGGAGCCTTCTTATAAGACAAAATTGAGACCCTCCCTCTCTCTCTCTGCCCCTCTGCCTTTCTGCCTGCTGGGACTCTGTCTGCCTCCAGAAGTTGCAGCATGTGACCGCTCCACCTTGAGAGACTCAGTTTCCTGCCATTTCCCCACTGACCTTGGATCCACCTGGCTCTGCACCCACTGGTCATTGATATTCCTGCTTCCCTTTTGTGTGTCCGTGGCCTGCAGCTACATGAGTCTGAAGAGGGAGTGATGGACTAGCATAAGACTTATCGGCTTCAGTTGGACTGGGCTGGGATGTCTTCTTGAAATATAATTATTTCTTGATATGAAGCTTTTTAAAATATATCTAGGTGTCATTGGATTTGTTTCTCTAGACAACCTGGTTGAACACCTGCCATATTAAATATAATAGCTGAGACAGAATTATGTAGCCGCTGCTAATTCTGGCCATGCAGCCTCAGGCTTGGGTAAAGAGCAATGTAGAAAACATAGTAATAAGTGATGAGAGGCAGGATCTGGAGATGTTCTTGCACAAAAGACACTTGGAAGGACCCAAGGGCAGGAAATACAACTGATGTCCATCCGTGTCAGACCTAGGTTTTGTATCATAACCTCTGTTCCATTTGTAGTGCACCCAATTTCTCAAGTACCAGGAGAGGACGGTTTGAAAGTGTTAATTAGGGTGCCGATAGTTGCTGTTCTGAAGAAAATGACAGTCTGAGTTTCATAGAGTGAAGTCAAGATTATGGCTTTAGAAGTGTATGGTGAACCAGCCTACAGAGTTGACTCTATTTAGAGGCAATTTTAGCAATGTGAGACAAGTTAATGGGTATATGATGTCAAAAGGAAAAACACTGATTGTTTGTTTGGATTTTGTCTTCAGCAAACATGAGACTATAAAAAACAGAAACATATTTTGTATTATTAAGTACTTTTCAGTGGTTTTTGTCCCAACAATGTAACAAATGGATTCACAAATTTCACGAGCATCCCATTCAAATCAAAGCTTTCCAGCATGGTTTCAGCGTTCACATCCTGTGCACTTCCAAAATACGAACTGCTTCCTGAATGGAAAGAAATCGATATAGGGCCAGATGGTCATGGGGTGATCTATTCTTAAGCAATGTGAGAGCTATTATCTATAATACAATATAATTCATACTTGTAGATTGACACACCCCATGTGTTAGCTCGATGGCAATTGCTTCCATAGTTGATGGGTTGTTGGTAATGTTCAGGAAATAAGAATATTTTTTAAAATGCCCTCCAGCATAAGAAAAAAGTAAGAAATGAAAATTAGCTACTTAAAAAATACAGATGTCTTGATAGGATTCCAGAAAGGACGGGAAATCATGCTTAGATGTCTCCAGAAAATATCCAAAATGATAAGGCGTGTGTGTGTGTGTGTGTGTGTGTGTGTGTGTGTGCGTGTGTGTGCGTGTGTGTGGTGACCTGTAGGGAACTTCTGAAGGAAAACGGCCAGAGGAGGTGAATGTGGCTAGTGGCACAGTTAAGGGCCTTTATGTTAATTTGAAGGCATAAAAGAATGGAAAAGAAATAGCCCTTGGAAATCCTTTCTTAAACTCAGCTGCCCAGACAAGTAAGTGTTATATAGAAACATATAAATAATTGCCAGGATGGCACAGGACCTGTCAGTGTACATATAGGATCACTGTGAGTCAGAATAGACTCAAAGCTACCCAACAACAATAATTAATAAGGAGTCCTGCTGGTGTCATGGGTAAAACATTCCAGCTGCTAGCTAAGAAGACAAAGGTTCAATCCTCCAGGCAATTGGAATGGGAGAGCGGTGTGGCATTCTGCTTTTGGAAGGGTTTCCAGCCTTTGGAAGCTGATGGAGCCTGTGCTCATCTGCCTTCTATGGTTTCTGGGAATCAAAATGAACTCAACCGCAGTTGGGAGGTTGAGTAGTTTTCTCATTATTTTCCTGTCTTTAGAATAAAACAGCTCACTTTAAAATAACTTACCTGTTAGATTAAGTTCCCAAATATTTACCAAGTCCCCCCTCATCATTAGGATAGGAAAGATACAAAATTAACTTTATTTCTTCTAAATGTACATTACATTATGTAAGTAATAGATAATATCATTAGTAACATTTCAAAACATTTGTACAATGTACTTCAATTTCCTTATTGCACTAAAACGCACAATTTCAAATGTATCTGATACATATTTCCCAAATCAGAATATGTGTTCCCTACAATATGGACATCATTAAAGCAATTTACCTGAGCTGGCTAAGCAAAGAAAGTGGGGTGGTTAAAGCTTAATAGCTTCACTAGTTTCATCAAGTCAGACAAAATGCATTTGCTGAAAGAGGGGTGGTTAGTAAAGAAACACTCTATTGCATATAGACCAGCTATCTTGTATTCATCTATGTGTATCTATCTTGGACCTTTTCTGCCCTAGACTATTGCAATAGAATGCAGCCAGAGTGAGCGAATAAAGATCCAACTGACCATGTCTCCTCTGTAGGTCCAAATCCTCACTGGCTTCCTTTGTCCTGCAGGATGAACTCTAAACTCTTTAATAGACATAAAAGGTTCTTTACAACCTGGTTGCAACCCTTTTCATCCCTTCTATTCCATCCCATTCCTTTTCCACATCCAATTTACCAGACTTCTCAAACACCTGAACTTTCTAGCATCTATTCAACAACAGAAGCACTTGAATTATTCATGCTTTTATGTCTGTTGTTCCTTGTGCCAGAAGTGGTCTATCTGTTTCTCATCTTATCTGGAAAATTCTACATTGACTTTTATATCCAACCTCAAATGACATTTTCTCACTCTCCTCTTAGAAGTTCATTTCCACAGGCTTGGCTGGTTTTTGTTGCTTTTTGTGTAGTAAAACCCTTTGTAGTTGTCTCTCCAGTAGTACTTGCCAAAATGTATGCTAATTGTGTGAGGCATGCCTCTCTCCCTCTTTGGGATAATGAAATCAATTCTCATTCACCTCTTCATTCCAACAACATCAGATTGCCTGGCACAATAGCGGAGATGGGTAAAAGGCATTCAGTGACTACCTGATGGAAGAAAGCCTCACATAAAGGTTCCTCTAATTTGGAGACTTCATGATAATGATACACAAACGATGTGAGTTCTCCCAAAAGGTATGTGACTGATGAGGAGTGATGGATACAGAGACATCCAGTATCAATAACTTTCATTGGTTATTTTATCTGTTTAAAACAAAATAAGTTGATGTGTGTTAGGTTAACATTTAATGGAAAGCATTATTTATTGTCATGTAGAATTATTATTAGGACTATTGAAACATTTCAGAAAAGTTCAGCAAATTGTTATTAGTGAATAAAGAACAGTTGAAACAGTCTTGTCTATGTCACATCTATGCTTTATGACACAAGAAGAGTTTGGCAACTTCAATTCGCTAATGATTAAATCAAGCTGATAAGGGGATAAAGACATGGGTACTTGCATTTATTTGAAGTTCTAGCTAGGCTCATAATTGTCTGGATGAGGCCGTTTGTTGGAACACTTAAAAGAGTTCGATAGTTTCAAAATGAGTGAATATTTTCTTTGCTGTCCAATGCTGGTTGAGAAGTAACCATTTTCCCATTAATGTTTGCTTTTTAGAGCATGCTAGCTCTTAATCCTAGTGAACGATATTCTTTCACCATGGTTATTCAATCTGTATGCTAAGCACATACTTTGAGAGCAAAGGGATGTGACATCAGGACTGTAAGAAAGTGCACTAAAAACCTGTGATGTATAGATGACATATCAGTGCTTGCTGAAAGCAAAGCCGGTTAGAAGCACTTACAGGTAAGATCAAAGACTAAGGACTTCAGTATGGAGGACACCTTAATGTAAAGAAAACAGCAGCAGCAGCATCACCACCAACAAAAAACCCTAGAAAGTGAACCGATAAACTACATCATAATAAATGGATAGACTTTTGCCATAAAGGATTCATTTTACTTGGATCTACCATCAACGCCCATGAAGCAGCAGTCAAGAAATAAAGCACTGTATTGAATGGGGCAAATCACCTATAAAATATCTCTTTATAGTAAAAAAATAAAAGAGCAATGATGTCACTTTTAAGACTAAGGGGCACCTGATTCAATCCATTATAATTTCTCATGTTTAATAATCTTGAATAGGCTGAAAAATGAATAAGGAAGAAGAAAAAGGAATTGATGCTGTTGACTTCTGGTGTTAAGGATATTGAAAGTACAGTGGACTTCCATAAAAGCAAACAAATCTATCTCATACGAAGTAAAGCCAGAATGTTATTTAGAATCAAGGATGGAGAAATTGAGCCTCATATACTTTGGGCCTCTTAATAGGAAGGAGCAACCCAGACAAAAAGTCACCCAAAATAGAAAAAGCAAACCAACTTCCATTGAGTGGTTTCTCACTCACAGACACCATCATATTGGACAAAGTAGAGATGTTATTTTGGATGATAACTTCTAACGCTGTGGTTGGAAATGCAACATCTACATTAGTCCAATAGGAGTCTTTTGATAAAGTTCAGGGTCAGCAAAAAAGAGGAAGAACCTTGTCAAGATGGATTGGCCTAATGGCTATAACTATAGACTTAAACATATCAACATAGGACTGGGCAGAATTTCTTTCCCTTATACATGAATGGGAAATCTTTAGCATCCAACCACAGCATATGTATTATTACCATCCCATTTGGGAATGGGTTTATTATTATAGTAATGAGAAAATACAAGTTTTAAGCATACAGAGATGAGGAAAATAGAATCCAAACCACATGAAGGTCACCAAGAAATAGAAACACAAAGGAAACTGGGACTTTCCCCCAGAGATGACACAGACGGAAAGACTTCCCCATAGAAAAAACACACCGAATTTGCATTGTATTTCCAAACTGTGTGGGGGGGGGAATTTTTATAGCCATCTACCTTTGGTATTTCTCTCATAATAGCAATAGATTACTAAGATACTTTCCCATAACATCTCAAAGCAGTGATAGAGACTAGACTACACGTGAATGGCCAAAACCTGTACCTTTTCCATCCCTAGCTCCCAATCATGGGGCCTTCCTCAATCCTTTGTAGCTCTGAGTTTCAGAGGCTGAAATTCTTGTAATGTGGCCACTATTTTTGTCCTGAGCTCCTGATTCTAATAGATCCGGTCTAGGAAGAGAGGCCCTTTATTTAGAAAGTGTGCTTTCATAAATTCTCTAAAGAAAGGGACTTCATGTGAAACTGAGTGTGAGTTCAAGATTAAGGGCTCTTTTGAAAATGGAGGTAGTATTGCTAAAAAATTAAGAACAACAAATTAACCTGCAGAATAGATAGTTTACTAGAAATAACTACAGAAAGAGACAGTTAAAATTAGTCCTCCTTAAGTCAATAAGTATAAAGGACTTGCTTCAAAACTGCTTTTGCAAAAGGCTCAAATTTAATTAGCTCAGACTGTGAAGTAATTTATGTCCCAAAATATAAAACAAAGAAACAGAGAAATAAGCAAGAAATTAGTTGTGTCTGAAAGCCTAGCCTGATACCAGCCAAGGCATATGGTTTAACAATGAGATCAAGTGAAGAGAAGGTCTTAATACCACTGTCATCCCAGGTTGACTGTGTGTGTGCATGCCCTCTGAGAAGCAACATTCTCACTCATTGCCATCAAGGCAATGCTGGCACATAGGGACCCTAGAGAAAAGGATCGAACTGCCCCTGTGAGTTTACTAGAAGTAACTCTTTAAGGGAGCAACCTTAGAGGCTTTATAATGAAGATAAATATATTTCAATAAAATTATCCAAACAAGTCACTAAGTAAACAAGTAAATAACAAAAACCAGATCCTGAATAAGTGTGAATGAATCAATATCCAGAGTGGCTACATGTTATCTAAAATACCCATTTTCAACAAACAAATTACAAAGCATTTGAAGAAACTGGTACATGTTATTCATGTGTAGGAAAGAGTAGATGACGAAGTAAGGCAGGCAACAGAAACTGCCTGTAGGAGAGAACAGATTTCAGCTATATAAATTTCAGAACAGTCATTATCAATATGTTCACATAACTAAAAGAAACCATGCTTAGAAAAATAAAGGGAGCTATGATGACAGAATCTCATCAAAGATGAAAAAAAAACCTAAAAAAGAGAAATCATAAAGAGAACCAAAGGAAATTCTAGAGTTATGAAATACAATATAACTAAAATGAAATGTTCATTAGTGTATGTCTACAGCAGAAATGAAACAGAATCACTGAAATTGAAGATAGAGCAATAGTTGTTGTAAAATCAGAAGACAAAAAATGAAGAAAATTAAGCTGTTTCAGAAAAGTGTGGAACATCATGTAGCACACCAACATCTGCATAATGAGAGTACCAGAAGGGAGGAGAAAAATAAAGGTAGAATAAATATATTTGAAGAAACGATCTCTGAAAGCACCTCAAATTTGAGGAGAAACAACAGAAGCTTAAAGAACTCCAGTCAAGATAAACACAAGATTTATATCAAACATACAATAGTGATAATACAGAAAGGCAAAGATAAAATATTGAAAGCAGCAAGAGAAAGACAAAAAATATACAAAGTAACACCAATATGGTTGACAGCTAACTTCTCATCAGCAACAATGGAAACCATGAAACAGTGGAATAATTTGAAATGCTGAAAGAAAAATAAATGTCAATCAGGAAACTTATATGAGAATCAAATAAAGCTACCTTTCATGAATAAAATGTGAGTATAAAATGAAGATATTTGTATACAAACAAAAAATGAAAAAAAAAACAGTGACCTCTGATATAATACAAATCATCCCCAAACCAAAAAGCATCAGTAAAGAGAACTGTGAAAATATAAAAGACAAACAAAATGCAGTTTGCATCCCTTCTTTTTAAAAACTGCAATTATATGAACCAACATGCGCACAGTTGTGTTTGGGGACCTATAACATATATTATGTATATAGTTGATGATAACAATACAAAAAAGGGGTTACCAGGGGCAGAGCAATATTTGATAAAGAAAATTATACCAGGAGATAATTTGAATCCACAGGAATAAATGAAGTGAACCAGAAATTGTCAACAGTAAGATTATTATAACAAACTCTAAAAATATACATTGCTCTTCTTTCTTCTATCAGCTTCTTTAGACTATCGCAAGGGTTTATTATTTGGCACAAGCCCCACAAGCGAAATTCCCTCTTTGCTCTCTATAATAGAGCCTCATGGAACAGAGACAATCAGTCAAATCACTGCAAAACAATAAAAACACAGGGCTTTGTGTGATCATTGCAGTGTGTGGGGCCGAAAGAGTATTCCCAAACTTCTTTGGTAAGTAATGATTTCTTTGCAGAAGCTTGTTAAAAGAAACTGTGTTCTTCCTCAAAATATTTCCTTTGTATAGTTTACAGGAGAAAAAACTTCAACTTTTTCTTTTAAGTTTGTAGTTGGCAAACTTTTGAAATGAAAGAGCCAATCCTTTCCCTCATAGTAATTTAAAAATTATTCAAGAACCATACTTTTTTTACAAACAGATGTAATATATTTGGTTTATAAAAATATTTTTATTTTCACAAAAACTGAAAACGCCATTATTTAAAAATGAAACTATGGTAGTTTTATTTTCATTTTCAATTTTGATTGAGAGCCACATGTACATACCAAAAGAGCCATATATGGCTGCATAGGGCAGTTTGCTGACCCCCGTTCTCTGTCTTAAGCCTTCTTGCAAGAAAAGGATGAGTAATTCTGATTTGCAAGATGGTAAGAGTCTGGCATCCATTGGTCCATATTTCATGATTGGACAAAGAATTTGTTTTTATCGTTACTTTTTCTTTCTGGTGTATTAGAGCTTAAATTCTGAGTACCCTAGTTTTCAAAAGGGTATGAGTGTCAGTGAAAGCCCAAAATCCATTTGCAGAGTTCCCACGGAGATTCAGCCTCCAATGTATGTGTTCTGATGCTTTCCAGAGAATGCTGAAATGCATGGCCTTAACAAAATTAACTGAGACCACAGGAACTAGATCAAAATAAGAAGCTGATATGAAGGCAAACATTAAGAGGGAAACTGAATGCAATCAGACAAGACTATAGTAAAACACAAAATGTAACACCCATTCTTCCTTTATAGATATATTTAGGTTCCAAAGACCAGGTTGTAATGTGAAAATCAGCACTATGTAAACATTTGTCTTAACAACCCAGAAACAAGAAGAACTAGATGCTTCCTGGCTGCCATCTGGTGAACTGAACTGAACTGAAAAGCATCACACTAGAAAGTCCTGGATTGTGTGTGATAGAAATGTGGAGCAAAACTCAAAAGTCATAAAAAAAAAGCAGACTCAATAATTGGGTACTTGGGACTATGCCCTTTAATCAGGTCAGGAATTGAACCCACTCCTATCAGAGAAGAATCAAACATTTAAGGTCAAAGCTGAGGCATGCATCAGGAGTAGTTACATAATCTTGTGTCAACTTGAGGATATTAAGAGTGAAGCGGGGGTATGGGGGTGAGATCAGAGTCTGATGCATCCTTATGGGCATGGCCTTCTCATGAGGATTCTGGAAACTTCTTCTATTTCTTGCTGGAGAAGGGGCATACTCTCTTTCTACCTTCCCTTTCCTGCTATTGAGACATTCAGAGAGTTGGAGGAGCTAGCTTTGAGATGTTTCTACCACCACTGGATCCATAAGACTTTTTATCCACTGTACTGTGATCTTCCTGCATTTGGCATCATTGTATGTGCTGTGTGAGTGTGAAGAGGAATTTCTGGACTATTATTGGACATGTTGGCTAATAATGGAATTAGGAACTTGATCTGGACTGGGCTGCTATGCTTTCTCAATATACAATTGCTCTTTGATCTAAAGATCTCTCTTACACACATATCATTTTCTTTGGATTTTTTTCCCTAGTCAACCCAGTCTAACACACCATCCTAGGGCAAAGTCTATTCAGTGATTAAAGAAAAAAAAGAAACAGGAAACACAGGGATAAAATTGACTAGGGGATGCTACATTAAGGGAATTACAATGGATGAGTTGAATCAAAGTATGTATGAGTTGTTGAATGTAAAATTGACAGTTATCTCTGTAAACTCTCAAATGATTCATAATAAATAGTTTAAAAGGGAATATGGTAATATGAGATTATAAAATGGAGGTTGAATGTATTATTATTTAATTTCAAAATTATATAATTACTTAATAGCCCCAATTCCTCATTCTGTAACTGCCAAACCACTAGGAATCATGGCCGGGGCAAGCTGAAACACAGACTCAACCATCGCAACCAGTATTATTTTCTCATCACATTCCAATGTTTGTAAATGTTATATTTATGTCATTAATATGCAAAACAGTACCCGATTTTTCACTATTGTTGAAAATGAAAAGTATTAGATAATGAGATAGTCGATAAGTGAGGACTAGGTGTAGGTGGGAGAAAATATCCAATGGAGATATAAAGAGCAGAATTCATATAACAAAAAATGAATATGAATTGTTATTGTTTGACTTTTTATTGCTTTCATTATTTCTGCACATTAAGCAAACATCCAAGTTCTGTTAACTTTCACTTTATAAGACTCAACATATTTTGCTTTCAGTTTTCAGTATAATACACACATTCAACAATCTCACCATTATCATAGCTAAATCATTAAAGGAAATACATTAGCATGTATTCATACACTATCCTGTATTGCTGCTTAACAAATGTATCTTTATGCTTTACATTTTGTCAGAGAATATTCATTAAATTATTATTTCATTATGGCACTTTTCAATGTGAAGAAAAATTATCCAACACTTGAAAAAAGGACCTTTCATAAAATGGAATGAAACCATTTCTATTTTATGTCCTATGTCATTTCACAAATCAACTCAAGGATTATTTAAATTTCTTTGAGAATATACCTTTGTTTGACTTCATTAACACGTCGACATGTGTTAATTTGTCAATTTTTATCCAGTAAAGAAAATAACCCCCAAAGTGGTAGCTTTATTGTCCTGTGTGACCGGAATCAATTTTGTATCTAACCTACTTTACTTATTCTAACAATATTTTGCTTTGCTTTCTGTAAATGCCTCGTTCCTAAAACTGGCACCATTATTAATGGGATAATATATATTTTTTATATATGGCATCACAGTTTTCATCCCATCAAGGCTAAATTCGCCTTGGCATCAAGTAGCTAAAAGACACTATGCTGTCATATTTATAATGTCATTCCCCTTTATTCATCATCTAGCACCAACTGCCTTACCCAGAAGATTTTCCCAATTAATGTGAACATTTCAGATATTATTTCATAATTTATTTCACCAGAATTTCCTTTCCCCTTACACATATTCATATTTAAAACATGTTTCAAGATTCAGTTTCATCCTTGTTTTTTCCACGAAGTCTGGCTTGATTGTACTGCTTTTCCTTAGGTGTACTGCTTTTCCTTTAGTTTAAACCTCTCTAATTCTATTTACACTAAATAACTCATTGAAAATATCATAAGATGCTATCCTATTTTACACTTTAGCTGATTTGTTTGTTATACTAAACTCCTCAACTAGGATTAGATTATTGATTCCTTCTGTTTTTGTACAACTCCTTGGAAAATTCTTGATAGAATTTGCTTTTCAGTGTGTTGATAAACGTATGTGAGTGCATTTTAACTTAACCATTCTGGAATCATAGCTATTTGGATAGAAAGGAATGTTCCTTGATTTAAATCATTGGGCTTTTTTTTGTCTTTTAATGTAACTCTTTCTACATTCTAAGATAACTTTAAACTTGACCGAAACGTCTGCTTTATTTCAATATTATTTAACAGTGATCGTGCTTCTCTTGCTGGAATTAATCTTAATTTGAACAATTTTATAACATAATCACAACCATTTTTCTAAAATGACTAGAGCAAGACACACATCAAGCAGGCATTTATTCAGGGATACTGAACATAATATTTTAAATAAGATCTCAAGCATATGTGAAATTCTAATAAAAAATGTTGAGATTAAACTAGTTATGATGCTACTCATAAAATTTTACTTTTGTGAAGAAAACATATGTATGCAATTCCTTCTTTGGCTTTTTGCACTGTATTTTCACACGTTCACAACCTACAAGCAGCAAAGTGGTAGAGGGCTAGAGGAAAAGCAATGATAGCAGAGGTACTGTGGAGCTTCAGATCCGATACACCCGGAATAAGCCATAGTCATGCTTGGGGCAAAAGGCTTGTTTGGTCTGCTCAAGACTGAATTCCAAACCTCTATAACTGTGTAATAAACATATTTTGAAGGAATAAATGAGATATTGACATGTACCTTCTTACTTTTTCAGATACGTCTTCCTAAAGAGAACCAATTCATTTCCATGATTTGCCTGCATCATGGAGATAGAGTCAGGATAAGCCAACAATGGAAGTTAGGCAAAAGTAGTCCAATTTCAAAGGGTTGGGTGCATTCCCAGAGGGTCTCTGGCTGGTGAAAAGCCTTGCTTGACTGATAAGCCATAGGCTAGAAAGAGGAGGGCTTCAGCGAGGAGTAAACCTCTCTGGAGCTTGTGAATGTGAGTTATGGAATCTTGAAAGCTGTGTTTGTCCCAAAAGCATGGTGCATAAGGTTCCCTGGGGCTTAGCATAGACAATTAGGCAAACAGGAAGCCAAAAAGTGCCAATGTAAGAGGCAGAGTGTAAAACAAAATGTCAAGCACACAAAGAAAACCAGAAAAGCAGTGAACACAGACTGCAAGATTATTTGGTATTACACTAGTACATTCCAACGCTCTGTTAGATGACTAACAAAGGGTTTTGAGAACCTAATGCTACACTTCCTTTTTAACTTGATGGCTGGAAGCTGGTGAGATACAAATATTTCATTCGATAGAGAAAACATGAATTATTTCCAATACCAAGCTAATGTTGTAGTTGAACTTCATAGATACACACATATAGAAGTTAAATCGACAAATTAACCTCTCCAGTGTAGCTTAGAGTGTGTACTTGTCATGAGAAGTAGCTCACTCACTGCTATTGAGTCAATTCTGACTCATAACAGTCCTATAAAACAGATTAGAACGGCCTTTCTTCTGAGTTTCCAAGGCTGTCCATCTGACAGGGAGTAGAAAATCGCATCTTCCCTCTGAAGAGTGGCTGGTAGTTTCGGTATAATGACTTTGCCATTAGCATCCCCATTTTTAACCTACCACATCACCAGGGCAGCTTTGTGAGAAGGAAGAGACAAACCAAAGGGAGTGCCATTGAATTCATTCTGATTCATAGCAACACTGTAGGGCGGGACAGAACTTCCCCTGTGGGTTTCTGAGGCTGTAATTCTTTACAGAGCAAAACATCTCACCTTTCTCCTGCAGAGCAGAACCACCAACGTTTTGGTCAATAATCCAACACCTAATCCAATATGCCACTGAAGCTCCATGGTGAGAACTATAGGCAATGTAAACATGTGTACTCAGGGATCCACTCCGTAATACAGAAATTTAGGATGGAACATACCACATAACACACGGGATCACTGCTTTGCATACTGTCATCAGGTAAATATCTATTACTGCTATATCCTTACTATTGCATCTCCCATGATGTTATTTCTAGAAAATGCTTTCTCCCTCACCATTCTCGCCTGGAGGTCACTGAGTACTTGGTTGGAAATCAGTTCTGATTAAGTAGTCTCAGATTTGGAAGAGATGGGAGGAGTAAATCGACCAAAACGAAATCCACTGCCAAGGAGTCAGTTCTGACACCTAGCAATTTTGTTGCTTTATTTTTAAACATGAAGTTGAACTACAGTTTTTATTCCCAAAATTTTGCTTAAGCAAAAATCTACTTACAGGTGATCAATACTGATTAAACCAGGTGAATGCTGACACAGGAAAAACGAAGGGCTTAATTAGAGCGCAAAATCTTCCCCGTAGATATTTGCTTTTCTTTGGTAATGTGTTTTAAAGGCTAACTTCCCCGAGTAGTGCCTGGGAACATACATTGTCACGTTTCTTTTTGCTTCAAGACAACTCCCGAATTCTAAGATATTCTTACTTAAGTCATAGTTTTCTTGAACAATTGTTGGGCTTAGATCCTACTTTTAAAGGTTGTGTAATGGAACTATTCATTATTCAAGATTTCACAATGAAGATAACATGATATTATTCTGAAAATAACATGCTATTTAAAATGCCTATCATAAATAGTCCAAAATAATAATACAATAATTAATTTAATACGAAATATTAAAGTCAAAGGTATTCACAGGCATGGATGATGTAGTTGAAATGAGTACGTGTTTATATGCGTGCATGTGTATCCCTACCAACTCACTCATCTTGTATTAATTTTATTTAGAAAAAGACAAAAGTTAAATAACAGATGAGGATGGAAGGATAGTGAGAGTTTGAAATGGTACCAACCATTCCATTTCTCACAGCTTCGTAGATAAAACAATAAACACTTCTCTTATTACTGGAAAAATAGCAATTACACATCTATATAAAATATGTGCTGTAATCTAAAACATGAAGAAAGAGTTCATCTTAGCCTGAGGCATGAGAATCTAAAACAAGAGCAGCATACACTTGGGTTGGATAGCTCAGCCCCGCAATTTTAGAACCCTAATGTGGTGAAGGAAACATGAATACAGGTACATAATAGTAATAGAAAGTTGGTTTAAAAAGAGGAAATAATCAAGTAAGTAAATGTATTCAAGATAATATAAGCCATATTTATCAGCATTGAGGAGAGTTACAAATATAATTCTTGAAGAAGCTAGAATTAATCTGGTAATATTGGCATGGGACTCATATGTCACCTATCTATAGTTGGGTCAATCAATAGTACTTATGATGTAAAAGATCAGGTGTGTGTGTGTGTGTGTGTGTATGTGTGTGTGTGTGTTTTGGTGTTGGTAGTGATGGTTGGCACTGAATCAATTACGACCTATAGCAAATCGATGTGTGCCGAGTAGAGTGACTCCACCGGGTTTTCAAGTTTGTGGCTTTTCAGAAGCATATCCTAGGGCCTGTTTTCTGAGATGATACAATAGTTTTAAACATCGAACATTTAGCCTAGCAGTTAAGCATTTAATTTTTCACACACACACACAATTTTGCTCTGTCCACAAACAATGTATGTGCTCATGTGGAACCTATACATAGACCAAAAGACTGTCCTTCTAAAAAAATATGTGATTTAAAATTAGGGAAGCTGTGCACTAGGGTCATATATTTTCCCATACTGATCCATTCTGCATGCTATGCAAATAATCCTAGAAGCTGGAATATATGATGAACAACTTAGCACCAGGATTCAAGTTAGACTAATTAAGAATCTGTGAAATGCCAAAGACAAAGTTTTGCTGGTTGATTTCCTCTAGTTCTTATATGCTCCCTCCCCTCCCCACTATCATGATCCCAATTCTACCTTACAAATCCAGCTAGACCAGGAAATGTACACTGGTACAGATAGGAATTGGAAACACGGGGAATCCAGGATGTATGAAACCTTCAGAACCAGTGGTGAGAGTGGCGATACTGGAAGGGTAGAGTGAAAATGGGGTAGAAAGGGGGAACTGGTTATGAGCATCTACATATAACCTCCTCTCTGGGGAACAGATAACAGAAAGTGGGTGAAGAAAGACATCAGGCAGTGTAAGATATGACAAAATAATAATACTTTATAAATTATCAAGGGTTCATGAGGGAGTGGGAAGTGGGGAGTAAGGGGGAAAATGAGAAACTGATACCAAGGGTCAAGTAGAAAGCAAATATATTGAGAATGATGATGGCAACAGATGTACAAATGTGCTTGACACAATGCATGGATGGATGCATTGTGATGTGTTTTACAAGCCCCCAATAAAGTGATTTTAAAAAAGAAAAAGTAAAACCATTGTGAAACATCAAGCACGAAATAAAAATATACTCTGCTGATATTGTATAAAAAAGTTTTGCTTGTTGACAGGGGAAAGAGTTTGAAGCACTTTCTGGTGGAGATCAAAGATGATATATTGTCTTTGTATGGATTTAACCTCAATATAAAGGAACAAATATCCATACATGTGGATCAATATGCAACATCACAATAAATGTAAACTGTATTGCAGTTGTCAAAGATGTCAATTTGCCTGGATTCACAATCAACTTCCATTGGAGCAGCAGTCAAAAGAATCAAATTCTGTTTTGCGTTGAGACTATCAATGTTAAAAAAAGCAGATATCTGTCCCCTGGAGAACTATGGTGCATATAACCCAAATTGCAGTATTTCCACAGCATCCGATGCATGGGAAAGTTTAACACCGCAAACCGCGATATTTCCATGGCATCAGATGCATATGAAAGTTTAACACTGAAGAGTAGGTGCACAATGGTTCTGGCAAAGAAAATGGAAAATACAATGGACAGTCAGAAGAACAAACACGTTTTCTAAAGAAAGAAAACCAGTGACACTCATCTATGTATAAGAAATAACTTCATATCAAGAAAGAGTTCCAGCTCAGTTCCATGGCTCTGATGCTAGCTGTCTCCCGGATGCATGCTGCTACTGGAAAATGAAGTACGACGTCACAGTGGGAAGCTGGAAGATCACAGGCTTGAGGGTGAGGGTTATGTGATCCAAGGTTGGCAGAAACATGACAGGGCACCTTCCAGGGATAACTGGCCATGTGGACCTCCCCTGGGTGGAGCCAAACACAGAATCCAAGCAAGTAGGTGTAAGAAGTTCCCAGTGTCTCCCTATCAAAAAGCCACACACCCAAGGAGGAATCAGGCTGTGATCTGATTCATAAGCTGATCTCAGCCCTTATGCAGATACCATCAAGTTGACATAACATCTAACTATCCTATCTGTCTTGGAGGAATTACAGTAAGTAGGAATGCTCCTTGGGAAAAAAGGGTGGCTAGATTTTGGTTCCTGTACATTGGGCATGTTATCAGGAGAGACCAGTCCTGGAAAATGATTGGTAAAGAATAGTTTTAGCCAAAGTGGGGGAGGGAGAGATCCGCAATGCTATGGGTTGATGCAGAGGCTGGAACAACGGGCTCAAACGTTGAAACAATTATGAAGGTGGCATAAGACAGCTCAGTGCCCACTTCTGTTGCACAGAGGGTAGATCTGCTCATTAGCCATAAGAGAAACGCAAATTAAAACAACTATGAGATACCACCTAACACCCTCAAAGACAGCTCATTGCAAAAATTCCGAAAGTAACAAGTGTTGGAGGGGATGTTATGAGATAGGAACTCTCCTCCACTGCTGGTGGACCTGTAGGTATGGGCAACCATTATGGAAACTGATATGGTGATACCTAAAACAAATGGAACTTGAGCTACCATATGCCCCAGCAATCCCTCTACTGGGCATATACCCAGAAGAATTAAGAAACTGACCATGACCATGTATCTGTGCTCCAATGTTCATTCCAGTATAGTTCACAATTGCAAATAATTGGAAACAACCTTAATTTCCATCAGCCAATGAATGGATTTACAAACTCTGGTATATACATACAGTGGAGTACTACACATCCTTAAAAAGCAGTGGTGAACATATGAAGCACATCACCCATTGGGAGAGGTGGAAGAAATCATGCTAAGTGACATAAGCCAAGCACGAAAGGACAAGTACAATGTGAGTCCACTGAGGTAAGCTTAAAAAGCACAAGGGGTATAGGAACAAGTATCCAAATGCATACATTCCGGGAGTGAGGTCCAATCACTCTGGCAGGGACCAGACCCAATGAGGGATGTGTATGGTAGTCAGCTAAAAAGAGGAGGAAAGGGAGAAAGAAAAATAAGGAGCACATGGACAGTGGGGGAACAGAGCACTAACCCACACATGGGGAGGTTATTGTTCATCTCTCCACAGGAAAGCGAGAAAAGGACTAGGCCACAACCAAGCCTTGGGGGCAACATAGCAGCCTGAAGCAGGGAACTAACAGAAAGCTCTGCAGGGCCAGCTCCAGTCCCAGTTACTTTGACCACCTCCCCAGAAGAATGAACTACAGAGGACAGCACTGAAGAGTGGAGGGTCTGCCCAGGCCACATGGGAGAGGGAGAGGGAGAAGGGAGAGAGAGAAGGAGAGGGAAAGAGAGCCACATCTTAGCCCACCAATGCTTGAGGATAATATTCCTGCTCAGAGCAGGCTCTGCACAGAGAGGATCTTGGGGCTGGCCCCACCATGAGATACAATGCCCCATCACTGACCCACAGTGCTAATAGAGACACAATGTGGGAACTGTGCCCAGTCTGACCCCTCCACTGGAGCGAAGCATGAAGGGAGCACAACAGAGGCCTAGGGGAGCATAGCAATGAAGTCCCCGAGAAATCCTGAGAACAGACTTCAGAATCAGTGGGAAGGGTGTGGCACTTCACCAGAAAACATGCAGAAGGGTCAGCAGGAAGACCTGGAACCATTTAGAGGCCTTTTTCTCTTGGAGGGAGGGGCGCTTTGATTTTTCTCATGTCTGCCTATATAAGCAGGATAACTAATCCCTAAGAGGAAACAATTGGGCTGATGACTCCAGGGGGACATAGGAGAGAAAAAGGTGGGAGAAAGGGAGAGAGGAGCCAATACACCCAGGGACAAGGGAACAATAAGAGATCTGAAATCAATGGTGATGAAGGCATAGAATGTATGATTGGGTTTGATCAAGTGCAACGTAGCCAAGAGAAATAACTGAAACTGGAATGAAGGTCGAACATAATAGTGGAATAAGAGGAACATAAAAAGAAATAAAGGAAAGAACTAGGAGGCAAAAGGCATTTATATACATATAAATATAGGCATGCATATTTACAAATATATTAATATATAATGATAAGGATATAGATCTATGTACATATATTTAAATGATAAGAATTAAGGTAACAAGGGAGTACTAGATCTCTACACAAGTACTCTCTCAACACAAGAACACTTTGTTCTAACAACCTGGCATTCTGTAATGCTCACCTTGCAGACATGATCACTGAAAATAAAAATTAGTGCAAAAGCAAATGTGATGAAGAAAGCTGATGGGGCCCTGGCTATTACAAGATATAGAGTCTGCAGTCTTAAAGGCTTGAGGTTAAAAAAGCGGCCATCTAGCAGGGAAGCAACAAAGCCCACATGGAAAAGGCACACCCACTTGCGTGATCACAAGGTATCAGTTGTCATACAAAAGAAACCCAAAACAAAAAATATATTGAGGCAAATGATGAGGGTCAGAGTGGAGACCCCAATCCCATCTGTACACAATTGGACATTCCCTTTTGGGGACAATTGGACAAAAGGGTCACAAGGAAAGAATGTGACAGCCAGGGTGCAGCATAGCACTGACGGAACATACAACATACCTCTAGTTTGTTAATGCTTCCCCCTACCACCCCCTACACACTATCATGACACCAGTTTTACATTACAAATCTGGATAGACAAGAGCATGTACACTGGTACATATAAGAGCTCTTGACACATGGAATACAAGACATATAAACCGCTCACAGAGAGTAATGGGAATAGCGATACCATGACAGTAGGGGTAAGGTGAAGGGAGAAGGAAGAGGAACAGGAAACTAACTACAATGATCGGCATATAACCGCCGCCCCCTAAAGACACACGGGGGACGAACAACAGAAATGTGGGTGAATGGAGACAGCAGATGGTGTAAGAAATGAAAATAATAATAATTTTTAATTTATCACGAGTCCACAGGGAGGGTGAGGTCGGGGAGGAAAAAAGAGGAACTGATATCAAGGGCTCAAACAGAAAGAAAATGTTTTGAAAATAATGATATGTACAAAGTGTTTCAAACAATTGATGTTTGGATTGTTATAAGGCCTGTAAGAACCCCTAATAAAATGATTGACTTATTAATTAAAAAATCCTTTCCGTGTTGTAGATGCTTGAATTCCAATGGAATTTCTCTTATGGATATTCAAATCTATTATTACTTGTGAGAAAAAATAAATCTGATTTCCCAGTATGATTGTTAATAATGTGTCTAATCTATTTATTAATATAGAACATAGTTCTACAATGTATTGTGGGTCAATCTGAAGCTTATCTTTCTAGTATATGTGATCATTGCCACATTTCTGGTGCTCCACAATTTCCTTGTAAGGTTTAACTACTGTAGTAAAATAGAAACAGTCAAATTAACCACAACAAATCAGATAAACGGTGAGACTTTTTCCGCTCTTCTAAAAACTAACAGCCTTGGAAACCAAAAGAGACAGCTTTTCTCTGTCTTACTAGGTTACTATGATTCAGAATTGACTAGGTGGCAGTGAGTTAATCAGGCACATGAAAGTTTCCTTTTACACTTAAAATTCAGTTCCATATAATCACTTTTAACTAATGCTTGTGACATAGAATGCTCTTGTATGAAAACATGTTATACAAAATCATTTTAATTTCATTTGAAAACATATACAACATAGAAGATGGAACTGAAATAATGTTCTCCTAATATTCTACATTTAGTGCATTCAAAATTCCTTGTATTATGCATTTATATTTTTAAAAGTATAAAATTTTGGAAATGAAAAACTTCAAGTGCTTGGCGGTATTTAAATTCAAAGGGCTAAGCTTACAGATTAATGTTATTACATCTCTGTTTTTTTTCATATAAAATTTAGCTTTCATTTTGAGATGACTACTGAAGAACCACACTATGCAACAATACTGAAAAAGCATTAAAGCCTCTTAACCATCTTCCAAAGGCTAATTTATAAATACAATTTACATTACACAAAAGTACACAGTTCACTCACTGGCAAATATATACACATAGCTGAGCTACCTTCAGTACGTGACTTGTAATTGCAAAGAAATCTATTCACTCATAACTTTAATGTGGAATATCATCACGCCCTGCATCTGTTCATTTTAAAACAAGCTTGCTCATCAGTCCAGGTGTTATGATTGCCAAATTGATTAGTAAAAGCACTTTATAGTTTGGTGCAATGTTTTATAGTTTGTAAAAACACTTTCAGAATTACTGTTGCGTGGTTTAGTTAGCATTAATTAAATTAACATTTCTCTATTGTATTTGTAAGAATTATATTCTAATGATACAAATATGGCATTGACGGATTAAATGAAAAGCGTGGGTTAGTTTTCTTTCTTCTCTTATATAGAAAAGTGATTTCTCCTCAGAACTGTAATTTCTGCTCAGAACTGTAAGCTGTCTTGCATTTTTTGCTTTTTAGAGTAAGAGGAATTAGAACCAGGAGCTAGGGTGTATTTAGAGAATGGGTGGAAAATGAGTGTCAGTCTCAGAAGAATGAGAAGTACTTCACAGTCAAAAGGCTCCTTAGAATTGAGGATGGTGATGCATCCTTTCGTGTATTTTTGGATATGTTTGTGGGAGAGGGCAG
The DNA here is from genome assembly GCF_050624435.1 of Tenrec ecaudatus. Lineage (NCBI taxonomy): Eukaryota > Metazoa > Chordata > Mammalia > Afrosoricida > Tenrecidae > Tenrec > Tenrec ecaudatus. Next base: position 28,327,518 of record NC_134548.1, on the reverse strand, counting down.
TCCCTGGAGAAAGACACCAGCCAGTAGGAGTCCAGTGCAATGAGGAAACCCCTCAAGGAGAAGGAGTGATACTGTAGCTGCACCAATGAGCTCAAATACAGCAATGACTGGGGGGCTGGGGCAGAACGCGGCATCGTTTCCTTGTGTTGGGCACAGGGTTTCAGTGAGTCAGACTCCAAGCGAAACACAAGTCAGTGAAAGAAATAAGAAGGTAACTTCCAGAGACTTGATCCTGAAGTTTAAGGCAAGGGCAGAGGGAGTATGGGGAAAATGTTTCTTTGATTGTTGTCCTTTTATTTGTGCTTCTTCTAAATGTGTTATATGTCAACATGTGTAGGTTTTAGGGGACAAAAAGAGAATCATTTGAGAAGGACGGTTGGTTCAGAGATGGGCTTTCCATGGGAAGAGCAACTCAGCTTTAACTAGAGAAAGCACAACAAAGAGAAGGTGAAGGATGAATGACTGTAAATCTGTGGAAGAATTACAAGAAATTTCATAGGATGACTCTTATTTTCTTGGGGAGGCTGGAAGTAAAGTAATTTGTTGACAGTGAGGGGTAAGGGAGTAGAGTCAGAGGCTTGAGTAAGAGAATGAGCGAGGCAGGAGAGTTTATGACTGACTCACCACGTTGAGGAGGGGGAAAAATGATGGAAACTGTAATATGCAGGGCACTATTTAAGATGGTTGTATTATTTTGATTATTATTATTATTTATTTGGGGTTTTTCTGCCATTGTTCACCTGAAAGAGTGTAACGTTCCAAAAGTAGGAAAGTATACTTGCCTTGGGGTTTACAGGAAAAAGTACAGATTAATGTCAGGACACTGATAGTGACCCGAGAGGACAGAGTACCCCTGGGTTTCCAAGACTGTAAATACTTATGGAGCACAGACTCATCTTTCTCTCAAGTCACAGCTGATGTGTTTGAACTACTGACCTTGTGCCCAAGGTGTCGTGTAATGCACTATGCCATCTGATAGCTATGCAGTCTGAATTGACTGGATGGTAGTGAGTTTGAGTTTGATGCATGATGAAAAACAAGGGTAGTATTTTAGATGATTCATTTTGAAGTGGTTGTCCAAACTACAGTAGCTAATGCTGTAAAAAGAGACTAAGTCTATGCCTAAGAGTTCATTGGCTAAAAATCACCCTCAGGAGGTCAGCAAAGAACAGCAATGAAGATAGTAACACATGGCAAGTACCACAAAGCAATGCAGTTGTGGCATGTTAGTAGCAAAAAATGTGCAGGGACAGTGAGTAAACTGTTGATCCTGGTCATGTGAAGGCATTAAAGAATAACAGGTATAGCATCCTTGGACAGCTTCAGAAGACAATATCCATAAGCAATCAACATTTAGCAAAGTTGAGTACTGGAAATTTTCCCTGTATATAAAACTTCTCTCACGAACTCAAATTCACTGCAATCAATTCTATTCTGACTTAACATTGACCCTATAGGACAGAGTAGAACTCCCAAAATGGGTTTCCAAGGTGGTAATTCTTTACTAGAGTAAAATAGCTAGTTGTTCTGCTGTGGATCTGACTGTTGGTTTTGAACTGGTGACATTATGGTAAGTGGGCCACCACATAACCACTATGCCACCAGGGCTCCTATTTATAAAATTTGGCTCACCTATTTATAAATATTGACGTATCTAAATTTGCCTTCTTCTGATCTAGTTGGCAAGTCTAAAAAATAGCAAGTTTGGTCAACTAACAATTTTCTACCTCAAGGAGCAAAATCCCATGCAGAATGTCTGAAAAATTATCTTCAATATTTTATTTCATCATTATAGATTTAATTTTATTTTAACATACTTACATGATGGCACTGGCAACGCTGTTGGGTAAGTATTGGACATGGCAACTGTGAGGTCAGAGATTCAAATCCACCAGCAGTACTGCTTCAGAACAACAGGACTGTCCAATCCTGCATGGATTTACAATCTCAGAAACCCTCCAGATGGTTGCTGTGAGTCCAAATTGACTCAATGGCAGTGTAAAATTATTAAGATCATTTATCTCAAAATATGAAAGCTTCCAGCACTTCTTTGACTTAACAATTCTTAAATTGGTGTTAATATATTTGCATTTTGATTTTGGAAATATAACTAAATATGAATTTTACATTTCAGGGAGGGGCTGATGTAACATAAACATTGAGGATGCCTCCATATGATACAAAAAAGACAGTTTCCATAGTGACTAAATCAAGATGTTTTAAAACATATTTATATCATTTTCATCTTCCTTTGCCTAATTAGTGTACAATCGTATTACAGCTGCTAGCATCCCTAAATTGGGATCACCAAGATAAATGATTTTAAAGGAAATTCATACTAAATGAATTACTTATCCTATTGAAAAATCCAATGGTAATATAATTTTTTCATAACATGAAGTGCAGAACTACAATCACACTAGGTGTTTTCGAAATACATTTAATTGCAGTGCTTGTATTGGTGGCCTTAAAGATTCCTAGTGGCAAAGTATTGCAATGATAGGTGTTTCGAATCTACCAAGTACTCAGAGGAGAAAGGTGGTTTGTATGCAGATTCTATTACAATTTCCAGTCTTGGAAATTCTGTACAGCAGTTCTACTCTGTCCTATAGGATCACCATGGGTCAAAATTGAAACTCAAAAGCAGTTGCTTTATTCATAGCCTTGGCATCATATATGTTATTAAAAATTGGAATTATGCAAAATCTAATACCCAGACATATGTATCCTGCATACACACAAGTAAGCCACATTAATAAAGGTCATTTATATGCCAGGTGCAGCTGCCTGTAACATTAGTCCAACATGGGTTCTATAATTCCAATAAAGTCATAAATGCAGAGAAGAAATTAATTTGTCACAACACATTGTTTGTAATTGTGTGTATTTCAAACCTTCCATAAGATTGGATTTTTGGGGGGCGCGACGAGCTTGTGGCGGTCCTCGCTTCCGCCTGGGGAGCCGCCGCTGCCGCCAGACACCCCAAGATGGCGACGTCTCTGGGTTCTAATACCTACAACAGGCAGAACTGGGAGGATGCGGACTTCCCCATTCTGTGCCAGACATGTCTTGGAGAAAACCCCTATATCCGAATGACCAAAGAGAAGTACAGCAAAGAATGCAAGAACTGTGCCAGGCCTTTCACAGGGTTCCGGTGGTGCCCTGGAGTCCGAATGTGCTTCAAGAAGACAGAGGTGTGCCAGACCTGCAGCAAACTGAAAAACGTCTGCCAGACCTGCCTGTTGGATCTGGAATATGGGCTGCCCATCCAGGTTCGTGACGCCGGATTGTCTTTTAAAGATGATATGCCCAAATCAGATGTCAACAAAGAATACTACACGCAGAACATGGAGCGAGAGATTTCTAACTCTGATGGGACACGTCCAGTTGGCATGCTGGGGAAAGCGACATCCACCAGTGATATGCTGCTCAAACTGGCCCGCACCACACTACAAGAGGAACCTGCCCCACATTTGCTCCTTCCGGGTGAAAGGCGAGTGCAAGAGAGGAGAGGAGTGTCCCTACAGACACGAGAAGCCTACAGATCCAGACGACCCCCTTGCTGATCAGAACATCAATGACCGCTATTACGGCGTCAACGACCCCGTGCCAATAAGCTTCTAAAGCAGGCGTCAACCATGCCCCGTCTAGACCCGCCAGAGGACAAGACCATCGCCACGCTGTACGTCGGAGGTCTAGGCAACACCATTACTGAGACAGACCTAAGAAATCACTTCTACCAGTGTGGAGAGATCCGGACGGTCACTGTCGTTCAGAGGCAGCAGTGTGCCTTCATTCAGTCCGCCCCCAGGCAGGCCGCATAGGTGGCTGCTGAGAAGTCCTTTAATAAGTTGATTGTCAATGGCCGCAGACTCAATGTGAAGTGGGGCAGATCCCAAGCTGCCTGAGGAAAAGAAAAGGAGAAGGACGGAACCACAGACTCCAGAATCGAGCTTGAGCCCGTACCCGGGGTGCCAGGCGCTCTGCCGCCTCCTCCTACAGCTGAAGAAGAAGCCTCTGCCAACTACTTCAACCTACCTCTGAGCAGTCCTCCAGCTGTGGTCAACATCGCTCTGCCTCTGCCCCCTGGCATCTCCCCGCCCCCAAGGTTTGAGCCACACATGTTCCACCGCATGGGACCACCCCCTCCTTTCATGAGGGCTCCAGGACCAATCCACTACCCTTCTTAGGACCCACAGAGGATGGGGCCCACGCCGGCAAGCACAGCAGTCCCTAGCACACCGGTGCCACGCTAGCAAACTCCAGGAATGGGTCTTGGATTAAAGCTATTTTTTCCGTCTTTGTAGTCTCCCTGGTAGCTGAATGTGTTCAGATGTGGGGCAGGCAGAACTGCAGCCGGCCTCTCATGTTGAAGGACAGACGGACCTCCAATAAACCGGAGCAGTCAGGCTGTTGCTCTCACATTGCTAAGGAGACCTAATGACTGCCCCCAGCTGTGCGGGGAGCGCTGGGCGTTATTATCCCAAAGACACGTTCCTTTTTTACTCTTTTTTTTGGGGGGGGGGCTTGACCTGCAGTCCAAAACAAAAACAACTTTTGTCCATTTTTCTGTCCATTGGGTATTTTCCTATTTCTTACCTAAGAAAGATAACCAGGAGTAATCATTGTGGAGACCTGAGCGGGATTTGGGTCTTCCAAAGTCACCCCTTGGAAAGAGACCAGCAGCCGGGGTCTCCTCTTCTTCATTGCTACAAGAACTCTGACTGTGCTTTGACTTCTCTGTGCCGCCAACCACAAAGAAAGGATGGGACCTCATACGCTTCCAAATCATAAGGAAATCCAGATTCTGGGGAGCTGGGTATGAGCAGAGCAGCCCGGTGTCTGGAATCAAAATTATTTACCACACCTGTGAAACAAACAGGCTTGGCGTGTTTGTGTGTGTGCCTGAGAGCCCCAACTCGGCCGGGACTCTGATCTGAAGCATTCACCTTCGTGTGTCTTCCCTGTGCTGTGTGCTGTGCAGGGGCGGGTGGTCTGATCGTAGAGCCTTTGGATAGAACTGAGTTGTAGAGGGTCAAGGAAATGTAATGTGTTTCATTTTGTTTTAAAATAATTAAAACGGGTCAGTTTTCAAAAAAAAAAGATTGGATTTTTTTCTTGAAATCGGTTATTAAATGTTCATAAGTGATTAATTAAGCATGTACTTTCTGACTTCAAAACTAGGCAAATTTTATTGACAGACTAAAGTGTGAATTTATGTAAGCCTACCTCTGAAAGACAGTCTTTCAATTTAAATCAAGTCAACTCTGCAAACATCTGTAGTCTTTCCTATGTAAAAAGGCACTACGTTTGATAAAGGAGATAACAGGAAGAAGGCCACGGTTGATGCCATTAAGTATTTCTTCGTCTAGCTACCAGCCAAGATATCATTGTTCAAGGCACAGAGTGCACTTCAAGAATAAATAAAAATCAGAAAGAGCATGGAGACAGGTCTAGCAAATGCTTTCTTCAGAAATTGGGGCAAGTAAGCCCAGATTACATGGAGTTTTGAATAATAAGAGGAAAAGGACGAACCTCTATTAGTAGCATATGTAGCTGAATAACTGTGATGTAGACTAGATGTGCGTCAGGGACAAAAGTTAATGAAAAATTGGTCTCAGGCAACAACAAGGACAACTAGCATAATAGAGTGTACAAAGCACTCCTCATTTGGGGAGGTGCAGCTGTTGGTCTCTCCCCAAAGGAGAAGAGTGGTGAAAATTGAAAGACACGTGGAAACAATTAGCCTGAAGAACCATGCAACTATCAGTCTCCACAATTCTTAAACCAGAAGAGTTAGATGGTACCCAGCTTCCTCCTTAATCCCTGTAAAAGGGATCACATTAGAAGATCAAGGGTATTATGGTATAAAAATATAGAACAAAGCTCAAAATCAGGAAAGAGATGAAGATACTTGGTCGGATCAAGAACCTTGGAAACCAAGAAGAAAGCACTTAAGGCATCTGTGAAGTCTGGACTGACTAGGCCCTGATGTTCAATTTTATGCCAAGCAATGGACAGGTCTATAAGGAGAACAATAAAGCCGCTGAGGTAGGAACACCTTAGAGTAATCAACCATTTGAGATCAAAAGCTCAGCATTTCCTCAAGAACAAAGTTCAGGGGTTTAGAAAAGAAAGATGAAGGAACTAAGAAACACGGGACTGAAGCAAAATAAGTACGGTACATTGAGGCGATTGTAATGAATGAGAAGAAATATAATGCATATGAATTACTTGTAAAATTGATATCTGCTCTATAAATCTACATTCTATTTATTATAAAAAGTTTAAAATATATAGCTACCAAACAGACAAAAACCAAAAAGGATACCTTAAAAGTGTTTAAAATCTCTCATTCCCCCTATTTTCAATGGAAAAGAATTTTCCTTTTATTGTGAAAAGCAATAAATTTAACCAAAACAAAACTGAGTGAGGCATACAACACATTTACAAAAAGAAGAAGCCTTAATCTGTTTACAACTAATGTTTTAAAAATAACTCCATGTCATTTCCAAGTCAAAGTGACCCTATAAGACACAGCAACACTGCCCGCCATTAGTTTGTGGGGCCGTGACTCGTTATGGGATTAGAAGGCTAGAGTTTTCCCCCACAGAGCAACTGGTGGGTTTCACTGCTGAACTTTCTGTTAACAGCACACAATATAACATGCTGGAGGGAGTAAATAGAAGAGGCCAATGATCATAGCGTGCTGGAGGAAGGTGGGGGAGATGTTGGAGAGGATCAAGAGTAAGAGAGCACCCTCGAGGACAATGTCTGATGAGAACATTGGGTTATTTAACACGTTACATGTGGATTTTGCATATTCCCTCCTCCCTTCAGGGTTTTATTAAAATATAGATAAAATTGCTTCTAAATAATTTGCCCGTTGAAGTTCAGATTATTCTCTTATACCATCCCAAAACTGGGCCACTTGAATCTTGTGGGTTATTTGGGTTCCAGAAAAAGCTAGAAAACAGAGGACAGAAAAAGTTTGAGATTGTGTGATGAGATGTGAATGCTAAATTAATGAGATCTGAATGCTAAATTGAGAAGCTTGTTTTCTACAGACAATGGTAATTAATTATTAATATTTGAATCTTAGGAGTCCCATGACTAGGTATCTGTTTCATAATGAGAAATTAACAAGTAGGAAAAACTAGAATAAGATGAGTCAGAATGGTAACTATTACAACTAAACGGCAGGAAAATTGTATAGATAAACTTTGGAAATATAAGTAAATGGTTATAGAAACAGGTAGGATGGGGACAATGAATTGGAAAAGGATGAAAAAACAAATGTTTTTTTTTTTCCTCTGGATAAGTGCACTCAGTTCTGAATAACCAAATATCATAACATCAGTTGGGGAAGTTATTAGTTAGGTATATATGAAATTAGTACTGTGAAAATTAAATAATGGTCAACTAGCTCTTCCTCAGTTACTTACCTTCATTCTTTTTTCCAAATGGTGACTAAAAACCACCACAATAATGGGTACAAGGAAGAAGAAATTTCCTAAAATTAATTGTGTTTGATGATGACAGAACTCTTTTGGATATGAACGAACTAGTGAAATATGTGACATGGGAGTTATATTTCAATAAAACTATTAACAATAACATCAAACTTTTCTTTAAAAATTAAATTAAATAGTAACTCTAATATCCACTCAATGTAATACATAGGTGTGTGAAAAGAAAATTACAGAATGAAACCTTAAAACTGAAAATATCTGTGATAGATGCTATTAGCATATATACTCGAGAATAAGCCAACACAAATATCAGCCAAGGCACCTAATTTCACCACAAAGACTGTATTAAAAATGTGCTGATCAAAGAACTAAAAATCATATCAATGGGTGCCAACCTTCCTAATACAATCAATGAAGACAAACGTGTGCATAAGCAAATGTGGTGAAGAAAGCTGATGGTGCCTGGCTATCAAAAGATAACAGCGTCTGGCGTCTTAAAGGCTCGAAGATAAACAAATGTCCATCTAGTTCAGAAGCAACAAAGCCCACATGGAAGAAACACACCAGCCTGTGTGACCATGAGCTGTCGAAGGGATCAGGTATGAAGCATCAAGGAACAAAAAATCATATGGTAAATGTGGGTGAGTGCAGATTGGAGACTCAAAGCCCATTGGTAGCCAACCAGATACCCCCTTACTGAAGGGTTGTGGGGAGGAGATGAGCCAGTCAGGGGTGCAGGGTAGCAATTATGAAACATATAACTTTCCTCTAGTAATTAAATGCTTCCTCCCCCTGCCTCCCCACTATCACGATCCCAATTCTACCTTACAAATCTGGCTAGACCAGAGGATGTACATCGGTACAGATAGGAACTGGAAACACAGGGAATCCAGGACAGATGACCCCTTCAGGACCAGTGGTGAGAGTGGCGATGCCTGGAGGGTGGAGGGAATGTGGGGTAGAAAGGGGGAGCTAATTACAAGAATCTATGTATAGCCTCCTCCCTGGGGAATGGACAGCAGAGAAGACGTTGCGGTGAGACTTCAGACAGTATAACATATGACAATATAATAATAATTAATGAATTATGAAGGGTTCATGAGGGATGGGGGAGTGGGGAGGGAGGGGGAAAATGAGAAGCTGATATTAAGGGCTCCATTAGAAGGCACATGTTTTGAAAATGATTATGGCAATAAATGTACATATGTGCTTGACACAATGGATGTATGTACGGATTGTGTTCAGAAGTGTATGAGCCCCCCAATAAAAATATTTTTAAATGTGCTGAAAAACTTGGCTTATACACGAGTATGTACGGTATATCAACTTGAGCATGTACAAAAGTGTAGGGTTGAATCCAACCTGTCAGTCCAGTCACAGCCTGATGATGCCTCCTTGGGGGTATCGTTTTCTTATAAGAAGCACCCTGTTAACCACCCTCATTCTTCCTGCTTGCTGGGACTCTACCATGTTTCCACAGACCTTGAAACCAAATGACAATGCATCCACCAACCAGTGATCGTGCACATTCTGCATCATTGCATATGATTACCAGAGTCTGGAGAGGACTTATGGACTATTATCTGGCTTATGAACTGGATTTAGACTAGGCTGGTCTGACTTTTTCATATGTAATTACTTCTTGATATAAAGCTCTTTGTTATATGGAGAATCCTGTTGCTGGATTTCTTTCTCCAGTCAACCTTGTCAAACACAATATTAAAAGCTACTCACTTAAGACTCTTAAAGTAGAAATAATGCTACAATGCAGTTGATCTATATGCCCCAACTCTTCATGTTTAGAAATCCTAAATCAGAAAAGATTTAGTCATAGTTCATATGAATCACACAGCTTTTTCACTGATACAATCAGTCAAAAACTGTCTTCCCCAACTGTGTGTTCATAAACAATTTTTGTATTCTTCTTTACATCCATTAGCTAATTGATTCAATTATCCAGTAAGTGCTAATATTTGACACAATCGTAGGGTGTCAGTCATTAAGAAATAAATGCCAGTAGAGAAACATGTAAACAAACAACTTTATGTCATTAATTATGTGAACAAATTAGGAGACAGAATCATAAAATTTCATGCCCAATTGAAGAGGGCCAAAGATAGGGGAAATAGGAGGGACAGAAGCTAAACAAATCATAGGAAATGTTCAGGATTGTCCAGATTGAGAGTTTTTTGAGTGAAGGGGTAATGTATTTATTTTCACATCTCTGATAATGTATTTCTGATACCCTGGAATGCTTGGTAACTATTAATCAATGAGAAAATGTCTGCTTCTCCCTCAACAGATGATAAGTTTCTGGAATTGAAGAATTTTCAATGTTTGCCATCTTTCGCTATAACTTTCGACATATATTTGCTAAATCTAAGTCAAATAAAATAACTGGTGGGCTTTAGCCATCCTGTTTCTTTTGGCAGCTTACTACTATGGGCTTTCAACATGACTCACCACCACCAACGTGTGTGTGTGTGTGTGTGTGTGTGTGTGTGTGTGTGTGTGTGTGTTGAAGATCTGGGCAATGGGAATGGTGCTAGCTGAAATCCATGAATGGATAAAGATTTTATTTAGAATTTTCATAGCATGGTAATTAGTGTCTTTTGATTTGGGGTAGCTATTCTCATAAACATGATTCTTTCAACAAGATAATCAAATTATTCTTGATTGGGTAGTTGAAATCTCAAATGTTCAGGTTCAAGAGCATTGTTATATTCCCCTCAAAATGTATTTGTTCAGAAAATATCAGATACTATTTGTGGTAGTTACATAATATATTGTCAATTTGATACTCTTAAGAGTGAAGGAGTGGAGTTTAGCCTGTCAGTCAGGCTGCAGCTTGACGACCTCATTTGGAGACGCTAAGGAGATAAATAGCCCACTGGAGGCGGGACACACAGGCTCATTCCCTGAAAGACATTACTGAAGATGAGCCTGATGGAGTTACATTAATGCAGCCAGAGCCCTTGACTGGAGGAGCCACGTGGAGACCCACACTAGCTCTGACAAGCTTCCAGCACCAGTGGATCCACAAGACTTTCCACCCACTGGCCTGTGATCTTCCTGCGTTAAACATAATTGCATGTGTTGTGAGAGTCTGAAGAGGAACTTACAGGCTAGTACAGGACATATGGGCAATATCGGACTTATGGACTTGATCTGAACTGGGTTGGGATGTTTTCTTAATATATGATTACCCTTTTACATAAAGCTCTTTCTAACACACATATGAGTGTCTATGAATTTCTTTCTGTAGTCTACCCAGACTAACACCTTATTCTACTGGTTTCTCCAAAACTTTGCTGTTTTTTTTTTTACTTTTTAAAATTTGACTCTATGGAAATGCTATAATTTTAGACATGTTTGAATCAGGTTGCTAGTTCTAGAAATTATTGCTTTTATTCTGGACGTGTTTTATTCTAATTTTATTTGTTTTACTTATTTTCAGATAGTGGTAGTGCACATAATATTTTGGGAGCTAATGCAGTTGAGGGGAGCTTATAATACACAGACAATTCTGTTGTCTCTGTAGTAAACATATGATAGGTGTTAAATGTTTCATAGTATGATTCACAAGCATGATGGCTCAAATTTGCAAAAATTTCTGAGATCAAATTTGCACAAATTTCCTCTGACTTGTTAGTCATATGAAAATAAGTAAGAGAGAATTTAAGCCACTCCTCACTAACATAAACCAAGGCGATGACAGACTTCCATCAGTGGTTTGCACAGTGAACATTTCCCTGGCCGAATATATCTACAAGCAAGATTTCTGCCCTTTCCTTGCCCTTCAAACAGTTCTTTAGTGTGAACACTAATAGAAATCTTTCAGCTTTCAAAACATTCATAAATATAATTGCTCTTATACAATATATCGTCATTAGGATGAGCCACAAATAAGATTCCAAGGCAGAAGAAAGGATGGCAAATCAAAAGGATAAAGGAAACTCTGACTGTCTTTTTGACAGGGACACAAACTATACCTCAAAGAGAGTCTTGTTCGGCCTAGAAAATAAAACAGCTGTGGAAACATATGGAGCTGCTGTGGAAGAGAAGCTACCGGTTTGTGGAGTGAGACCCAATCAAAGTGATTGATGCTGGAGAAGACACAGAAGTTCAGCAGATTCTCTTCTGAGGAGAATCGCTTTGCCAATAAGCACAAAATGCTCTGATGAATGGGGCAGGCTGCAGCACTGGTTATGCCCCTCAGATGAATGTTAATTTTCTCTGAATGCTATATTAGCCACAAATCAATTTTTCTAGTACAAATTATAGAATAAATGTGTGTATACATACATGTGTATGTATGTGTATATAAGCATCAGAAATTGGAAATGAATATGCAGGACTGCAAACCTTAACATTTTCATCCAAATAGACTTTTAAAATAAACATGCAACATTTTAGCTAGGAACTGAATGTGTGTATTGTCCTCCATATTTTTAATATTATTATTGTGTTCATTTTTCTTGGACAGAACATGCTTAATAGCTATATCATGGAAGATAAATATAAATATAGTTGCTAAGTCCTGGTCATGCATATAATTAACCCAGTTATTTAATATGTAATTGTGTCAAGGCCAAATAGAGGATCAGGTTTTGAGAATTATCAAGTAAAACCGACTATTGAATCACAGTACCTGTTTTCAATCTGTGCTTGGCTTCAACATCTACTCCTAGAAGCTGGTAGTATCTAACTCTGTACTTGAATTTGCACCATCATTATGTTCAGCCAGCCAGGCCCTTTTCAGAAAATATAAAGCAGTCATAATGTTAGCCTAGACTATTAGTCTGTTTAAAACTATCACAGCTCATAACCACGATTCTGGCTTAGCCATCTCATTAGGATTTCATTATTACTCTACGTTCATTAGTATACATAACAAAATATTTTTTATTAAGTCCCAGGGACATGATTACATTGAGTAAAATATAAGTGCTAAATCAAAGGAGAAATGGGTAAGTGTGCTATATGAATATCATGATGAGGTCATCATTTTTATTTTAATAAGTGGATCCTGAACATATCCCAATGCACCATCAATTTACTTTGACATAAAAACAAGAAAGAAAATGAGAATTCTTTGTCACTGAACTTGCCCTAACCTGTACATGATTGACAATATAGAGTTTCTCATTAAGTGTAATCTCTGGAATTTCTATTAATGTTTGCAGATCAATTAGGTAACACGTGTCATAGTGGCATAGCCCTGTATGTAAGTGGATCCTACTTGCTTGAAAGAGTTAATGTGATAACGCTATCTGATCTTCAAATGGTAAACAAACCTTTCTGCTCAGAGGTAAGCAATCTTAAAAACTCTGATATCATCACTATTCACACGGAATGAATTAGTTTCTAAGTTTCAGAATGTGCAAAATGTCATACCTACATGGAAATATGCCTTCTGCCTGGAAACAAAAGAAGAAAAGTATTTAGTCAAAGTAAGACTGTATTTTCTATTAATGGCTGATATACTAGAAATGGATAAATGTTAGTAATATTCCCTGGCAGTGCTAAAATGAAGATAGAATAAACACGTGTTATAAGTCATTTACATGAAGTCAGCAATAGTATTTTTTTGATTGAAGTCATGTGTAAATGGAAGCAGAAGAAGACTGTCCATGACAATGTCCAAGTCTGCTGATAATATATAGATAGTAGTGACAAGAGGTTTCTCTCTCACTCTGATTCAAGATGAATTTTAAATCGACACAAATTTTCAATAATATTAATTATCCTCAGTCATGAGCTAGGATAGTTCCGTGGTGTTGTAAACAATGAACACTTGACTTACTAACCAAAAGGTTGCCTGGGTGATCTGTTTCCATGAAGACGACAGTCTCTCAAACCCATGGAGTTTTACTCGGTAACACATGAGGTCACCAAGAGTTGGAACTAATTCAATGGCAATTTGTTTATGAGCACGCATAAAACATAGAAATAAACATTCCAACTAGAGATTGATCCGGAATCATTTCCAACGAACTTTTATCAATATAGAAGTGACAGTTTCTATAGACCTTAACACAGTATGAAATGTACAGGCATTTGCAACAAATAATGACAAATTATTAGCAGAGTGTCTTCTGGAAAATATAGTTTAGGCTAAATTGCAATATTGATTCCTCGAGTATTAAATGATTCCTTGAGACAAAAGTTCTTATTTACGTGAACTAAATTAACTCTTTGAGACAACTTAATTAATTACTGAAGTGGTTTTCTTTTAATTTGCCCAAGGTGAATCATTTTATGCTTAAATCTATCCTAAAATAGACATGTGGTTATATATATACAACTAAACTAGAACATCAATTTACCGTAAGTCAATGGCATAATGATTTACATGTCATGTATTGTGGTTATACATAAACAATAATTCTTAAGCTTTAAGCATGTGTTGTATCATTACTTGATATTTTTAAAATTTAAAACATAGAGATGACTTAAAATATGTTTTAATTAATTTTATATGCTTTTAAGAGAGACCAAAAATAAAAACTGTATTTTGCTGTTCAAATATAGATACACAAAATTTTGTCCTCTCACTTAATTAGGCCTTTTTCATCTATTCTTTTAACAGAAATGACTATTTTTTGCATACACACATAATGCTAGATTGTGAGAGAATATCAGCATCAGCCCACTGCCACTGTGTATGCAAGTTCTATTCCATATGTTAATCATAATTAACGTAGCCATATTTTCAGTTCTAAGATTTAAATTTCATCCATGACATTGCAAACCATAATTATTGATAGAGGAAACACTCTGAATTGCATAGGTGGGAAGAATAGAATTGTAAACCATGTTCTCAATTGTAGTTAGATTGTAGACGATATAGACCAAACCAAAGAAGACATCAAAATAGTAAGGAGGAAAGTCAAAGGAGATGGAAGAAAGAGCGAGGAGTCAAGGGGCATTTATGGAGGTCTAGACAAAGACATGTACATGCAAATATATATGTGAGGATGGGGAAATAGATCTATGTGTCTATATTTATAAGTTTAGTATTTAGGTGGCGGAAGGACATTGGGCCTCTACTCAAGCACTCCCTCAATGCATGAATACTTTCTTTTATTAAATTGGCACTCTATGATGCTCACCCTCCTGATACAACTGCTGAAGCCAAAGCGGGTGAACAAGTAAATGTGGTGAAGAAAGCTAATGGTGCCCGGCTATCAAAAGAGATAGTGTCTGGGGTCTTAAAGGCTTGAAGGTGAATAAGTGGCCATCTAGCTCAGAAGCAATAAAGCCCACATGGAAGAAGCACACCAGCCTGTGCGATCACGAGGTGCCAAAGGGACCAGGTATAAGGCATCATGCTAATATATATATATATATATATATATACATACCATAGTGAATGAAGGGGGAAGTGCAGAGTGGAGACCCAAGGCCCTTTTGTCGGCCACTGGAGATCCCCTCATAGAGGGGTTTAGGAGAGGAGATGGGTCAGTCAGGGTGCGATATAGTACCGATGAAGAACTCAGCTTTCCCCCAGATCCTGGATGCTTCCTCCCCCCAACTACCATGATCTGAATTCTACCTTGCAGGACTGGATAGGGCAGACGTTGTACACTGGTGCATATGGGAGCTGGAGGCACAGGGAATCCAGGGTGGGTGATACCTTCAGGACCAGGGGTGTGAGAGGTGATGCTGGGAGAATAGAGGGTGAGTGGGTTGGAAAGGGGGAACTGATTACAAGGATCCACATGTGACCTCCTCCCTGGGAGATGGACGGCAGAGAAGGGGGGGTAAGGGAGAATGATCTATAAATTATCAAGGGCTCATGAGGGAGGGGGGAGCGTGGTGGGAGGGGAAAAAAGAGGACCTGATGCAAAGGGCTTAAGTGGAGAGCAAATGCTTTCAAAATGATTAGGGCAATGAATATATACATGTGCTGTATACAATTGATGTATGTATATGTAAGGATTGTGATAAGAGTTGTATGAGCCCCTAATAAAATGTAAAAAAAATAGTAAGTGTAATTTTTCAACTGCAGTAAAATAAAAGTACAATTAAATGGAAAAAAATGGATACTTTGACTATCAAAAGAAAAACCTGATTTAGGAATAGCGGAGGTTTTGTGCAATTGCTAAAATACCAAACAAGTTAAAAAGAATTGATCATCTTCCCGCTTAGAATACTGTTGTTGCTCTTGTTAGTTGCTGGTCAAGTTGAAGGTGACTCCTGTTTACTCCATTTGCAGAGCCAAACTGCTCCATGGGGGTTTCAAAAAGCCATTCAAACAGATCCCCAGGACTGCCTTCCCAGTTGCCTTTGGATGGTTTTAAGCCATCAAACTTTTGGCTAGTGAGCATTTACCCTTTTGCATTACCCAAGGTTCCAACTAAGTAGTTAGTAGGGAGTATTATGAGTTGGTATTTGTGGAAGGGTAGTATTTCCCAGAAGTGAAGTTGACTCTGATACTCCAGTCCAGCCGTACACTAAGATGTGGCAAGCTGGGAAACATCACTGAGCCCCAGCAAATGTCAGGAAAGACCCTTTACGCGCATATTTCAGTGTTTTCTGGAAGGGAATATTGGTTTTAAAGTACCGATTTTTTTAAAAAAGGTAAAAAGGTACTGTGAGTTTAGCTTCATCACAATCCTTTTAAATTCCTCTGGCTTATTTTGTAACTTCTCAATGTGTACCCAGTGAGAAAACCTGCCCCCTGCTATGTAATGCTTCGTCAAACGGCTTTGAAGCTCCTCTTAGGGGTTACAGAGTTTACTTTGCAAAGTGATTTTTCATAGGTCAATAACAGGAAATATTCACTTTCCTAGTCATTGACTTGCTGCCATTGAGTCAATTCTGACTCACCGAAACCTTATAACACAGGGTAGACTTGCTCCTGTGGGATTCTGAGAATCATTTTCCAGGAGTGAAAATCCTTTTCTTTCTCCCACAGTGTAGCAGGCAGTTTCAAACTGTTGGCCTTGTGGTAAACAGTCCAACACCCAACCACTGCGCCACCAAGCAGATGACTTTCTTTGTGCTTTTTGATCATTACTTACAAAGGGTATTTATACCAATATACAAGCTAACTTATAGGTCCAGGAAGCCTTTAGACCTTTTAATTTTCTGTTATTGGCACAGAAAAGCTAGTATTGGTATGATGACTTAAAAGATTCTGAAAAGTACAAGGAAGGTGTGTATAGACACAGTCATGTAATTTTTAACCACGACACTAAAAATTTTGTGATTTTCTTCATATATATTAATTCTTCATTCTATTTCTGAAAGATATCTATTTCTAGAAATGCAAAAAGGACCTTCTTTCTCTGATATCCAAGCAAGCAAGGACTATTAGAATTGCCATGTTTCTTTCTTCTCTACATAGACTGATATGCCAAATTCGCAAAGCTTTTGCTCCTTGAAAACTGAGGCACCCACCAAGCGTGCCAGCATAGATCCTTTGAGGAGCAGGCCAAAGGGGAAAAGCAACAAAATCTGTGTTGTGGTTGTGCAGCTAAAAAAAAGGACAAGATACACTTTCTGGGGAAAAAAAGGATTTACTAACAGCTAGCATATTGCAAGAATGTAGTGTGAGTCTGATAGTCTGTTAACCCTTTGTATATCGATTAGATAATATCATTCTCATCATTGCGATTGCATTGAACACAAAACCACAACAAACCCCTCACTCAGAGCAACTCTATAGGGTAGGGTAGAAGTGCTCCTGTGGGGTTCCTAGCTGTAATTCTTACAGGAATAAAATGTCCCTTATATCTCCTGCAGAGCAGCTGGAGGTTTCAAACTGCAAACCTTTCAGTTCCCAGCCCAAATCCCTGCTTCAGAGATGAGCAAGCTGAGACCAACAAGCATTAGAAGCATGGGCAAGGTTGAAGTCATATTCATATCTAAGGGTTCTGACTTGATACAGCGTAGTGGGTATAAGCTCATGATCTGTAATCAGGCTTTCTGGGTTCAAATTCAGTCACGCAACTTACTCAAGTGTTCTCAGTCTCTGTTTTATCTTCAATAAAAGAGGCTCTTAGGGTGAGATCTCAAAAGTTGTCACAAACTTTGGGTTGGCCATAACCCCAGCATAAACATGAGAAAACAGCAGACTAACTTTACTTGAAGGGCACACTAAAAAATAGCTGACTAGAACTCTTTTAAAACATGAAGATAAACTGCCACAGGTTGAAGAATGGAAGAAGTCACGGCAATGAGATGCAGCATGGTATCCTGATTTAGATACTGGGCCATGAGAGGACAAACCGCGGAAATGAAATGGAATCTGAATTTTAATTCATAGTAACGAAGCACTGTTAATTTTTAAGCCTTGACACATGTACCATGATTAGGTAAAAACTCTCTGTATGAAATTTGCAACTTTTTAAAAAAAACTAAAATGATTTCCAAATAAGTCTCTTAAAATGTCAGTTAAAGTTAATATGTGAAGCAAATAATAAATGCAAAATAAATATATTGGATAAGAGAAATGGTCCAACCCTGGTCTGTCAGTTTGCCATACACTCTGTGGTGACTTCCATATTGGTGTGAGGTTGGAAGCTACGACACTAGTATTTTAAAACGCAGCATGGTCAATCATGGTGAACAGAATTTGTTAGGTAGTCTAGGAAGGGCTGAGACGTCCATTAACGCATGCCCAGAGGGCCGAGTTATGGGAACAAACGAGTGGCACATTGCACATGCTTAGAGGTTCAGGTTTCCCGCCAGGTATGCCTGGGTGGGTGCTGCACCTGGATTGGCCCACTTAACTCAATTCAGCCAATGGGGTCGACCAGGGGACGTCCACCACATCTGCCTGCAGAATAATTGAACAGACGGGAACCCAGAGTGGACTGTGGGACTTTGGGAGTAGTTTCTAGGAAGGTTGCAGTTCCGTCAAGAGCCCTGTGGGTGCCTGTGTAAACCTGAAGCTTCTTCTAATGCTCATAAAACTTACTTGGATCACAAAGCAGGCTCTAGCGTGAATTCTTCCTTGTGCCGAGCCAAGGACCTAGGTATAGCTCTCCTCTGAGAGATCTAACAGTTTCAGGGGAGCTTGCAGGCTAAACACAGATGGCTAGAAAGGAATATAAGGTTCACTTCGGAGGGATGAGCCACTAAAACCTTATAAACCACAGCAGAACACTGATGTGATACAAAAGCTAAGGCCCTCAGGTTGAAATTTACTGCCATCAAGTCAATTTCAACTCGGAGACTGTTTAGGACAGTGAAAAATACCCCTGTGGTTTACTATGCCTACATCTTGTACAGGAGTCGAAAGCTCTTTCTCCTGAAAAGTGGTTGGCGTTTTCAAACTGCTGACCTTGGGGTTAGCAGCACAGCTCAGAATATGCCATGCCACCAGGGCTTGAAAGGCATTCAAAATACTACTGCGGAAGAGCTGTCTCCTCAAAGTACAGTCAACTTCAATGGCTTTGATGGAGCAAAACTGTCAGGACATTCATGTGCTGATGTGATGTGACTTCAAAAGGGAAGAAACAACTGCAAACACTTAGGTCTTTGAATTACTGTGTTTGAAGAGAATATTGAAATGACCATGGCCTGACAGAAGAACTAATATCTACCTTCAAAGAAAACAACACATCAAAGCACTGCTATCAAGTCTGTGACAATTCCTAGCGACCCAACAGGAGAGTGCATAACTGCACATGTGGATTTTCAAGACTGTAACTCTTTAAAGGAGTAGAAAACTCCATCTTTCTCCCGAGGACCAATTAGTGGTTTTGAACTGCGGGCCTTGCAGTAAGCAGCCCAATGCATCACCACTCAGGCGCCAGGGCTCCTGTCTTCAAAGAAGTACAGCCAAAGTGCTCCTTAGAATCTAAGGTGGTGAAGCTTCCTCTGAATTACTTTGGACATATTATCAGGAGAGACTTGACACTGGAGCAAGACACTATGCTTGGTAAAGTAGAGGGTCATCGAAAAAGAGGAAGACCCTTGAGGAGAAAGTTTGACACTGTAGAGCCAAAAAATAGGCTCAAGCAAAACCACAAGTGGGAGCATGGCACAGGATGAGGCATAATATTCAGTTTTACATACGGTCACTCTGAGTCAGAACTCATTCGATGGCACCCAACAACATTGATAGTCGCACACTGCACTTATCACAAAGAATACGATAAATATTTTAAAGTATAGGAGATAAGAAAGTAAGTAATTGCTAGATGTTCACATGGGTTAAACTTGGCAGTTTGCCATCATGACCTTGAAGTACATAAAGACTTGGCTCCCTGTTTCCACTGTTTACCTTACATTCTTACATGAATTATGCATATGCATCATCGTACTCTCTGCTTCTACTATTAAAACTTTGGGGGATTTCAAAAATGTGTTCATGCTGTTTCCAAATAATTGAAAAGCAAATGGTTTAAAACTCTGGACCACAAAGAAGCTTAGAAAGGGATACTGAGATTTTGAAGAAGTGGAATTGTTATACCAATGTCAGTAAATGTGTTTAATGTTGAAGAATATTTCACTTTCTGTGTAGAGCCAACTGCTGTGAGCAAGTCTGCCATCAGAGAGGCGAAGAAGGCATGCTGAAAATACCTAAAGAAGAAGTTCAAGGTGCTGTCGGTTGGATGGTGCCTTCTGGAGAGCTGGTGCAGCACCTGTTTCAAGCACTCATGTCATAATCTGAGCTAGAGAACAGGCCTTCGTGGATCCAGAGAGAAGAGAGTCAAGTGCGAGTATTTCAATGTATGTTGTTCTTTAGCTAGCTTCCTAGTTTCACTTGGTATGGCGTGCACACTGTGCCCAGCGCCCCCTTCATCAAGGAAGGAAATCATAAAACAGTATGGGAGGTGGGTGCACATTCCACACATGCCCGCTGAGCAGAAAATATCATATTTCATCTATTTTAAGACACAGATTCCTAACTCATGTGAATATCTCTTACATCGATATATCTTACAATCAATAATATCATTTAATTTGGCAGCTTTTATTCCTTCCTCTGTAGATCATCAAAGAGTATTATATTTTTCTAAACTGATGGCATTTTTCATTTGATGAGCAAAAAAGGTGCTCTCTTCTTTATGATTTTCAGATGGAAGTGAGTGCTGTTGTGCTCATATTTAGCATTAATATTGAAGTAATCAGGATAAAGTGATAATGCAAGTTGTATTTGTATGTGGCTTCCACTTTTGTTTCACAGACTTGGCTGTAGTCTCCCTTATCTTCTTCGTGCCTGCATATTAATAGAGCAATAAGGTTACCACTGGAAAGATATTGTGCAGAACTTTCAAAGAAAACAATAAACACTATTTTCTTAACAAAGAGGTTAAGTTGATATTAAGTAAAATATCTGTATGATAAAATCGGAACCACATTGAGAAGGTTCTGTGAAAACCTGAGAAAGACTCCTTGAGCACCAGGACACTAATATGTAACATCTATCACTTGCACTTGAAGATTTTGGATCACTATCATTGAAATAAATCATTGGTCCATGAAAGTGTGGGCATGGAAGGATAAACAAATGTAAATATTTGACTTGGAATTATAGAGCCTCTTTGCAAAACTTGTACCTGTTTATTAGCAGAAAGGTGGTTTTGATCCAAATTTCAACTAAGCTTGGATTAACTACTCAATTCTATATAGTAACCAGAAGTGCTTTTTCCATTCAATTCACTTACTCATTAATTCGTGTTTTCATTAATCTTGAGAGAATGATGAGGTATTGTATTCCATAAGGAATTCCAATCCCAGAAACATTATGGGACCATGCAACGTTGTCCCCTTGAGTCTCTAAATGTCAACATTAAGTCTGGGGCAGTGGGTTTCATTACTATTATGTGACACTAGTACTTGATAAGATGATTCATATGTGACACTAATAAATTCCAGAGGCTGTACAGCACACACATTTCTGAAGGCTCATGGAAAATTGTAATGAAAAAGTAAGGGCTGTTTGCAGGTACTTTTTGAAGCCCCCTCAATGATATGAATCCTTTTCTTTTGGAAAGTACATTTTTGTTTGTTTGTTTTTATGGAATTGTGTGAGGAGAGGTAAAGGGCCGTGAATGGAATGGGTTGATGCCTAAATAGCTCCAATACAAGGGTTGCATGCAAGACATATGTAAAAAGATGCAAATCATGTTACATACGGTCTTAGAGAGGGGAAAAGTGTTCCGTTCAGAGAAAGGGGGAAGGTTTAAGGAAAAAAGAAGCTTGGGTTTATGCGGAGAATGCTAAAAGTGGTGCCTTCATTAGACATTGCCCAGGGTCAGTGGTCACCGCCAGCCATAGGTGCTCAATGTTCACACCCTGCCTAGCTCATGAAGTATTCGCTAACCTCAGCTTTGGTCTCGGAGTCTTCTTTCCCATTATCGACTGTTAGCCGCAAATGTTCTTGCCATTTGAAAAGTGCTGGATAATAAATGCATCTGTAACTCTCAAGTGGCTCACCTTAAAAGAGCCAGAACAAATGAGCACTGCTCATCCATAGCAGCCTTTTGACAATGTGCTATCTGTGTTGTAACACTGCTATAAATTGTTAGCGTGCAGTTCTAGCCACAAGAACAAGACCTGCCAGTGACTATCTTAGAGCCGCTACAGTCAATTAATTAAGCATCCTGGCAGTTGTGGGCCATCATATTGTCATTCTTCAAATAGCTGGGGCTTGGCTTGAGAGCACGTCCCTACAAGGCATTTGCTTTGTTTTGTTTTCCCCTGCCATTCTTCATTAACACATCATGGAGAGACAAACCTTTCTCTAGACTGCCCCTTTTGATGGATTAAGTGCGGATCTGAAATGAAAGATGTTCAGAAAAACCACACAACCAGTTTTAATTTTCTGTTCAAAGGTATTAGCAACCAAACAACAGCTACAAAAGGCTCCGGTCCCCATGAATCAGTGGGGATTATACTGGAATTATTATCAGAGAATGTGGAACCGATTCCAGACTCTACCATTAAAATATTAGGGGTGTATGGATATGCAACCAAATACTTCTTAATTTCCCTGGGTTTTATAAATTATATAGTTAGAGATGACTTTTAAAGAAAATCTTTAAATGGCATGCGTGATCTGGACAAAGCATTGGCTGTGACCATTTGCCCATTCAAGCACATTGAGCGCTGGCTAAACAGGGCCCTTTCCTCTACTACCAGCAAGCCCTTTGCCATCTTCCCAAAACTCAAATGCACTGCCAGTGAGCCGATTGATGCTAACTCACAGGGACCCTCCAATACAGGGAAGAATGGCTCCTGTGCACTCTGACACTTGAAATATTTACAGGAGTAGACCACCTCCTCTTCCTGCAATGGAGTGGCCGATGCTTGGATGCTGCTGACTAGTGATTAGGCACCTGGTGCTCGACTGCCTATGCCGTCAGGGCTTTTCTTCCGTCTTCGCTTGCTACTCTCTCGGGCATTCTGACTTGTAGTGATCCCATAGGACAGAGTTAAGGTGCCTCCTTTTGTTTCCAACACTTCAAATTGTTACAAGAGCGGACAGTCTCATCTTCCTCTCATGGAGCGGCTGCTCCATTCCAACTGCTGACCTTGGGGTTAGCAGCTCACTACAGACCCCGCAATGCCACCAGAGCGCCTACTTCTATCTTTAAGTCAAGTTGCCCGTTATTGAGTTGATTACAACTCAAAGCAGTCACATAGCACAGGGGAGAATTGCCTCTGCAAGTTTCCAAGACTTTAACTCTTCCATCCTAGTGCACTCAAACTTGAGTGTATTGTCACTGCCGACTTCGGTAGTGAGTAGGGACACTGCACTTATGACACCAAGGTGACTGAGTGCTCAGTTAATTTCAGACTAAAGGTGTTGGTACAGTTCTTCAAGTTCTTCATGGTTGGCTACATTTGAATAATAGTTGTACTACTTCTTTATAGGTATATGGTTATTATCCTAGAAAAGGCAACATTTTATTTAAGATATCTCTTGATTTGTTCTTTTCACCAAGGTGTAATGAGGTGCCAGTCCTCTCCAGTTTGTCATTCCTGGCTTAGTAAGCCACATGATTTTCAGACTCAACATGGCCCATACCACACCATTACAGTTCATTAGGCTATCGATCTGTATGAACTCCTTTTCATTTGTGGATGATGGCCAATTTCCCTGGGTGCATATTCCATATTCTCTTTAGTCATGGGTCTTTGCAGCCGTTGCTTCCCATTATGAGCCATGCACGTCAGCCAACAAGGACCCCAAGCTGGATTCCACCGAAATCAGTATGGTCAACTCTACTTCGAGGGATTTCCAAGCTCAGGGGCTATATCCTGGAGCTAGATCTGAAAGTATTGCGGAGAGCCTATTCCTTCGCTTTAGTCGGTCTCTCCTCGGGAAGCTCCGCTAACACCCATTCACGAATAGTGATGCTGCTGGTATTTCAAATACCAGTGGCACAGCTTCCAGCACCACAGCAACACAAAGCCACCTCAAAAACTAACCAATGAAGGAATGGTGGCCTCATCCATTAGATTACTTTATGTTCTTTTGTTTTAATCACTTTATTAGGCGCTCATACAACTCTTATCACAGTCCATACATACATCAGTTGTGAGATTACCTTATTTTCATAGCGTCCCATGAAATATAACCTATAGTGAGCTTTGAAATGACTGATAAGCCCAGGGACGTAAGTCGATTAAGGATCCAAGTTAGAACAAAGCTTTAGTCCCTGAGCCATTTGCATCAACAGTGTGTGTGGTTATGACAAAAGTATTGAACCCCACCTGTCTGCTCACGATTTGGTCCATTGTAAGATTAGGAGGCAGTTTGATCCACTATATGACTAGCAGTAAAATGAAGCACTTCAGCACACTGAAGAGACCCTGTGCCAGTGCATTGATCTGTATACCACTGAATGACTGCCTCTTGCTCTTTCTCTTGAGTTGCCTCTAGAGGGCAAAATCATCCCAATCTCTCAAATGTCTAAGCACGTTATTCATCACAGACACAGAGTACACAGCCTGCTATAAATTGGAAGAGCCACCACATGCCAAATATAATATAGACAATCTTGTCATTCATGAGAAAAAGTAATGAATGTTCCAGATAATTATTTTGAAAAGCAATAGAGAGTATGAGGTCTTCTGTGATATGAGTTAATTCACCCCTGCACAAATTCAACCGTGAATATTAACAAGTTGCTTGACTTATTTTGTTTTCAGTGTCCCGCTTTAAGAAATCTATACCTGGTGGGCAATGCCAAATAACGCCCACCTAGCCTCCTAGCATTCATTATGAAGATTCATGAGACAATGCTGGGCAGTGTTTTCCATTACTCTGAAGAAGTATGATCTGCAAGTACAAAAGATCATTATTGATGTGGATAGTTCATGGTTTGGCTAAAGGATTCTCCATAAGTAGCTGCATATTAATTGTGTAGGATATAAAAGAAAGCAATAGAATATTTCTGTTTTTTACCTTGAAATAAAACAAAGCATTAATACCTTTCCAATTGTTTCTGTACCAAAATTTAACTTCTACACACACACACACACACACACACACACACACACACACACACACGAAAAGTCCTTTCAAGTTCCATTTGGTGGTTATTTTAATAATAATTGGAAAAATCTTTGTTATTTCAGATTATGCAATTGTTTTAAGAGAACCGCATCACCATAACCCAGGGGAACCATCTGGCAGCAGATGCATTCCCAGCTCCAGAGAGATAACTCTGAAAACATGATATCCTCTGAGCTCCCTTGAGATGAGCATTCAGCTTGACAGTTTACAAGACATCCGGATATGTTTCCTCCACTAACCCTCTCACCAAAACCAAAGGGAGCCTGGAATTAAATAAATAAAAGCTCTATTAAGACCAAAGAACATCATTTTGAAAGACTTCGTTTTAATATCCCATTGGGTCACTTTGCATTCATTTTCAATTAGCTATTTTTCCTTTAATGAATTTCAGGAGAGTTCAGGAATCATAGATTAGCAAGGCTAATGAAGACCATTGGCATTCTGGTGCAGTGATGTTTCCATGAGGTAAGGAGAAACGCTTGGGATGAATTTATGATTCATACCCAAATGCAGGGATGCCAGGTAGAGGACAGATGTTTAAAATAGTGATGAGCTTTTGTGCCTCCAGTATGAGACAGACACACAGAGAGACAGAGATATTGAGCCTAGGTGGCAACATAAAATGTTGCCCTTTCAAGACATAATTTGCTAAGCTTAAGAGACTGAAAGCAAAAATAATCCATCTGGCCACACTTTAAGTAAGATAGAGTGATTACTCTGTATTGGAAAGCAAATAGGTGGAGTGTTAAAATTCAGGTGGGAAGCAGATTTTTGGAAAAGGGCACAGGAAGCAAATTTTATAGGAAATGAGGTCACAGGTATACTCTGCTGTTTAAACACAATTCAAATTCAATCTAAGATGCCAGGGAAGTCATAGAGAAGCATGACTCTTTCATGCATTGTCCACACCAGCATTCCTTCCCTAGACCAAGGGTGTTGACGATGCTAAGTGACCACCTTTGCTTTTTTTTAATAGCAGCATGCCTTAGGGAGAAAGACAGGTGTATGACAGCCATAGGAATATTTAGAACGATTTGCATACATCTACCAAGCCAGTATGGTAATTTTTAGTTTAAAATGAAATTATTCTGAAGAGGTGTTTTCTATTTTTTTTCTTTTGCTTGGACTCAACACATCAATTAAAAATACATTCTTGCCTGGAGTATAAAACACTCAGGCAAGATTCCACCCCCCAAAAATTTATTAATATTTCTACCCAAGAAGAAGATAATCTACAAGAAACAAGGCCATTTTTCTGACTTCAGTAATAGAAGCAGCATCTAAAAAGTGCAAGGACAACAATCTGGTGTACCTTTTGTTATTTTCCAGAATTGTAACATTTTTTGCAGGATAAAAACCTTTGATATAGTAATTAAATTTTTAACGAAGGTCACTTTCCTCAGTTCTTGATGGACATGAGCCCAATCAAAGCTCACACAAACCTATCAGCATGCTTTTAATGACAATCTGTAAAAAGAGGGCTTAATAATCTTCCCCCAGGTTACCAAAGTCACATTTAGGCAAGGCTTGAGGAGCTACGTGAACATGTGGTTAATAATCCTCGGAGTCATTCTTCCAGTGAGACTGTAGATGGGAAGTAGAGAATAGATCTGTTGCTGTTAGGGGTCATTGAATCCGTTCCAACCCCTAGTGACCTGATTCACAACAGAATGAAGCTCACTGCTCCATCTTGCACCATCTTCACAATTGCTCCTAAGCTTGGCCTCATGGTTACAACCACAGGGTCAATCCATCTTGTTGGGGGCCTTCCTCTTTTCACTGCCCCTCTACTACGCATGGTGCCCTTTTCCAGCAAATGGTCTCTCCTGACCACACATCCAGACTATGTATGATGAAGTCTCACCATCCTGGCCTCTAAGGAGCACTCTGCCCATACTTGTTCCAAAATAGAGAAGCTTGTCCCCTTCGGAGTCCATAGAACATTCAACGTTTTCCTCCAGTGCCACCATTCAAATGCATCTGTTCCCCTTTCTTCCTGGTTCAATGTCCCAAGTTAATCATGGCTTGAGTCAGGTGCAACTTATTTCTCCAAAAGCAGCTTTGCTTTTCAATACTCTAAAGCTGTTTGGTGCAGACTTACCCAATGCAGCATGCATAGACCTAGAATGGGTTTACTCAGAGTTAAAACTTAGGTCTATAAAACTAGTAGAGGTCGTCGTGCAAAATGAAACATGTGAGAAATATTTATGGAGGCATTGGTGGGACATTGGATTCCATATAGCCTTGGCCTAACAACCCAGTGGGGCTCACGCAATAGGGCACACTGCAATTGATAAATAAAACTCCTCTGTATGCAGTAAAGATGTGTATGCAGGCCCACCTTCTGAATTATAGCTACTAAGGGTTAACTGCCGCAGGATAACTGAGTATGCATGTGGCGGGGTGAATTTCACATTCAATGAGAGAAAATATAAGTTAGATTTCACCTTTGATACTCTCTGAGAAAATCATTTTCAGCTCTGATTCATAGTTGTTCCCATCTCCCTTAACTCTCCTTCTTCAATACTATTGCACAGGGGGAAAACCAGAAATCACAATTCCAGCTCATTGACTTTGGACAAGAAGGATATTATTATCTGGTTTTACACCTGAGGCAAGAAAATCTCTCTGCTAAGTGAACCACTTATTGTGACAAAAGTTTCTTCTAAACAGTACCCAGAGGACCCTGCTGCCATGGAACTATGGCCTTTTGGGATATACCCAGTAGATGCTCAGCCAATGCTTGTGGAAGAACAGAAGAGCTTAGACACCCTGTGTGGAAATTTGGAATCTGTCCCCAGGTAGTGTATCTTCTGCCTTCCCCACACAGTCTCTTACTTCTTGCCTAGTTCATACCTATATGGGTTCCTTTCCCTTTTATTGCTCAGAGACACTGATGAAGATGAAAGAGACAATGCATCCTGAAAAGTGCTTTAAAACTACACATACTATTAACTTTCATCTGGATCATTTTCTGCTCAGTTGCTTGTGTAAATTGAGACAAACTGGAGTGTGAGCCCTTCAGGGACAGGGTGTCTGTCTTTAAGGACGTGCCCATGAACTCAGTACACTGCTGGCATGAGTAGGACACAGTCAACTTTGATGAATCTAGGTGAATGTCAAACACAAACGAAGAGGAGCAGCAAGGGGCAATGAATTCTGTCCAGTGGGTGTTGCCCACAGACTTTCTCTGAGAAAGCAGATTAGAATTTCAGAAAGGCTTACCACTCTTATGGAATTGTATGCCTTTTTTTTACAGTGAAACAGAAAGAGCATTTTCCTTCAATACTCCAGGGCCCAGATAAGGCAGTGGGCTGCACCAAGACAAATGCAGTGACAAAATTCAATAAAATATTTATGCTTTTGGAGACAACATGGGAACAGTGTTATCTCTATGAAGGATTCATATACGCTGGGTTAGAGTTCAGTCCAAAAATCACCCTACATTGTAAGGCAGGAAAAAGTCCTATTGGACGAGAAATGCTACACTAAAGACAATAGACCGAGCAAAGGTAACATGCCAAAATACATTCACTGCATTGGCTGCACTGAAACGTACCAATCATGTCAAGTACCTACACATAACAATAAGTCTGAAACAAATAAATCACTGGCCTTTGCCTACAGAAGTCTGAATAGGAGATTGTTTACAGGTGGGCTAATCTATTACTGATCCAATCTCCTCCATTACACAGAGCTGACCCACTTAGTGTTCTCAGACAAGAAGCTGATACAATTAATGATCTAGCATGAATACACCTTGCTCTTCATCTTTCCACACAGAATAATAGAAGGGTGGCTTTCTCCTTCCCTTTTGTTTATTAGGGGGGGGGGATAATTCTTGGATGGCAGCAAATCCATTTTAGCAGTTGCTAATGAAAAACAAGTCTCAGATCACCCGGAGCGACATTGTGACTGCCAAGAACATGCAGCTGCTGAAAATGAGTGCAAGTGGACAGCCGAAACCCTGGCTACGCAGTGTGGTCCTGGGGCCAGCAACAGCATTTTGCCTTCTTCTCGATGTGTTGTCTGTAGTGTAACATTTCTTATCCAACAGCCACTTTCTTCCTTGACACTGGAATGTGCACCCTTCTTAAAGACAGCTTTGTTCCCATGTTTCCTCAAAAGCCATTTGTTGGGAATGCAGACTCTGGGGGACTCCCCTGAACCCAGCATTGACATTTGATAGCTTCTCCAGGGGATTGTTCAGGGCACAGTTTGGAAGAGGCAGCTGGTTGAAGTGAGGATACAACTATGGGTGCAGAAGAAACAGTTAAGAAACTTGGAGGGGATAGTGCTTTCCTCACATGCATTCACTGAGGTGACCACATTTGGCCCTAAAAAGTTTTCTGTCACATGGTGTGTTTTTCTCAGTTTCTGCAACGATGATATTTGCCAGGAGAGAAGCTATCCAGGATGAGCAGTCACATCCATAGATGAGGAAAATATTTATTGTTCAGAAGCCTGCTTTCCCCAAACGGCAAAGTCTTTATATATTTATTCTTGCAACTTTTTAAAAAATTAGAGATGATTCCACTATTCATCCAAGTTAAAAGCAACCAAAACGTAATACAATTCATTGAGATCCTTTCTTTGGGAATTTCCAATTTGTGAGAGAGGACCCAGGTATCTTTATTAATTAAAACAAAAACAAAGTGATTATGGCGTACATTTAGGGTAGGGAATGGTGGCTCTATTATTTGACTGTTAATATAAAGGACGTGGTGGAAGAATGCTGTCTGAGATATTCTAGACCTAGCATTGTGAAGCTCCTAATTTGTTTTGTGAACAATTTTCCTTTCAAAGGACCCATGGATTTTTTTTTTAAATAAGGATCTTATTGCTTAGGACCTCCTTGGCTTCAGGATATTAATAGGTCATCCTACTCATGTAGGGTTACAGCTTCTTTGAGAGATTGGGTGAATGACACCATGGACAAGCTGGCTCAGGACAGAGGGCAAGGAAGACAAATAGAGCTGAGAGAGGTTGTTTCCTTGTTCTTGCTTGGGCTGTGACTAGCTTGTAAATGAAGGCCAACCAGGAAATGACCCTACTTTTTAATATAAAGCATTCATTAATAGGCTACAATTCTCATGCTGGAAAAAAATTGATGCAGGAAATAGGTATTATTCAAAATATAATAATGACTGATTTATAAGGGTGATGGTCCAGAAACAAAGGTGAGAAGAAAAGCAGGGCAGATGGTATTTTTAATAAAAAAAAAAAATAAGACAATGTTTTTGAAATTAAGAGCGTTAAAAATAATAAACCTGCTGCTGGGTTAAAAGATATTTGTGATCCCTTGGCTCTCAGATCGCTTCCTGTAAGGAGGCTGTCTTAATTGGTGGGGTTGTCACTGTACCAATTGTCAGGTGTGCTTGTTCCCAAACCAGCTTTTACTAGTTTACATGATACTGTAATTATAATGATAAATTATGCAGAAATGTGGCTTGTGAGTGCCAAAAAACAGAAGACAGAGAAATGGTAGCCTCTATTAAACTAGGTTGAAAGTTGTAAAAGACTGAATTAAGAAGAGACACTTAAACAAACCTAAATGAGGTGTTGCTGAATCAATTGTGAAAGACTGAGGACAAACCCCAAACACAGAAGGCTTCTGTGACCATGTGATGGGGTTCAAAAAGGTCATGGAAAAACTGGGCCGAAAATATAATGGATTTTTTTCCAAGCACATTTTGATGGTGACTTGCACTGCTTCACAATTATCTTTATTGTCTTACAACATTGAAATCAGAAATTTTAGATGGCACCTAACAGTAGGGTTTGTACAATAAAGACCTAAAACCTCAAGAAGGTAGTCCTTATGGAGAATGACTGGTCTCTGCATGGCAAGATCAATATAAGAATGCACTTGTATTTTTGCATTAAGGAAACTATCGTGTGTGCATTAATTTGTTATTTTTCTGCTTTTAACAACTATTGATATTGACCCATGCCAAGTGAGTTAGCCCCTCCCCCTGTGAAAATGGATGCCAATGGCCCCCATCCCAGAAGCACCATGTACTGAAAGAGAATGCTATATACACAACATGCTGGACCTAGAGACCAATTTTTGTGATCCAGGCAATATTGACAACCGCTTGTTTAAAGACAGCTGTTCATAGCGTGCTGCTGGTACTGTGGGGTACACGTTGGTCTACTACTCTAAAGGTTCATCATTCAAACCCAGGGAAATGGAAGAACTTGCCTGCTCTTATGAAGACGGAGAGTTTCAGAAAGCTAAGGAGCAGTTCTTTTCAAGCCTATAGTGTCACTATGAATAGAAAACGACTTGGCTATTTGGAAGTGTTCCCAGGTGACACAAACTGGAAATTTCTAACTCAATTACTAGCTGAGAGGTAAGCCATTTGAACTCAGCCAAAGGCACCTTGGTAGAGAGGCTGGAAATCCACTTTTGAAAATCACTTCCTGGAAAAGAGCAGTTGGGCTCTGCACATATGGGGCTGCCATGAGTTGAAGTTGACTTGATGACCATGAATAGCAATACAGCATGACTATTGGTCATAAAATTCAAATGACCACATATGGAGTCTGACATTATATATATATATATACAAGTATGTTTTCTAAATGCAGATGTTTATGAGGGCAGATCTAGCAAATTACAACACCTTCCAAAGAGTAAAAATTTTAATCCAGAGTTCTCTCAATCTGCCTACAAAGACAGAGTTCTAGATTTCAAGGTCACAATTCATGCATCAGTGGTCAGCAGACTCTCTCCCCTGTATGATTGCAGCTCATGTGTCCTTGACAAGCCATGAAGAGTCAAAACAGCAGAACCATTGTTTCTGCCGAGCAAAAAGGCACCACATGAAAATTGTCTTGCATGGCAGCTCTGGCTGGACCTTACTGAATGTGAATGGGGAGAAGGAGGTATTTGAAGAGTTGTCCTCCACTGATGGGACCTTGATGAATTATGTGCATAAGCCAAAGGGAATCTAGGACAGTAGAGGGCCAATTGCCTTTCTGAGACACCTTGGTTTGAAATTCGTAATTATCGATGTTCCATACCAGAGCACTGATTCAATCTGTCTGCATAAGGAGAAGGGCTGGCCATGGTTGAGTAATAAGAATAAGGCCAGAGAAAGGATACAAGTTATGAGCTTCTGAGAATGAGTCTAAGGTTTGATTTCTTGTTTTCCCTAACATATATTTTCCTGGTTAGAAAACTGGGCCTGCGTATCTCATATATCCCCAGAATAAATCTTCTTATCAAAGTTAATTTGCATTCACAACAGTTGTAGCAGTACACAAACAGGGGGGTGCCGATAGTCAAGTCAGATTCAGAAGAAGATATGGGATGAGAGATATCATTGCTGACATGTGATGGCTCTTGGGCGAAAGCAAAGAATCCCAGAACAATATTTGCCCGTGCTCTATTGGTTATGCAAATGATTTGGCTGTGTGGATTAGAACAAATTTGGGCTAATATTGTGAAGAACTCTTGTTTTCATAGACCTGTACATACACCAGGAGATAGACGTTCAAACCTAACAAAGGTGTGCATCAAGGTGGTAGCCCCCACCAGGTGTATTCAATCTATATGCTTGAGACTATAATCTCAGAAGCTGTAGTGTATGAAGAAGAATATGGCATCAGGACTGGGGAATACCCTTTAACAACCTGGACAACTAAGCACAATGATAAGCAAAGGAAATGTTGAAGTTGTAAAGAATTTCATTTTATTTGGCTCCACAATCCAGGTCCATGAAAGCTACAGGTGAGAATACAAAGAGTTTATTGCATTGGGTAAATCTACTGCAATGCGCCTCTTCAAAGTGCTAAAAAGCAAGGGTTTTCCTTTGAAGATTAAGGCGCACCTGACTCACGATGTTGCCATTTTAATCCCCTCATATGCAGGGAAGAACTGCACCACGAATAAGCAACACTGAAGAAAGAATTGATTCCTTTTGAAATATGGTGTTGGAGAAGAATATTGAATCTATCATGGACATAGCTGTCAGGGAAGAAGTACAGCTAGAACGCTCCTTTGAACCAACAATGAGGAGCCTTTGTCTAATGTTTTTTGGCCATATTATCAGGCGGGATCCTTCCTTGGAAAAGGACATTGTGTTTCTAAACGAGAATATCTGCCAAAAAAAAAAAAGCAGAAGACTTTCAAAGGGATGAACTGACACAGCTGCTTCAACAATGGGCTCCATGTGTTAAGGCCACACTTGGCCAGGAAGGGTTTTGTCCTGTGGGACATGAAGTTGCTGCTTGTTGGAACCAACTGGAAGGGTCCTATCAACAACAAAAGGAATTTCTTTGCAAAGGTCCCTACCAATATAATGACAAGGACCAGCCTGCCTTTGTACACTATAGGATACAATTAGAAAGAACATGGTAACTAGATGCTGACCCTGAAAATGAATAGTTGATTAAGAGCTAAATTGATGTTCAAATTAGAAATGTTATTTGATAAATAATTTACATAAAGAAAACTCATTGATACTGAAAAAAAAGAGGAGCAAAGAGAAGAAAGTTGTCCCAGGGACCACCTTTGTACATATAGAAAAAAATTAATTGGCAATCAAACCATATTAAACAGAAATACATTGAACAAAATTCAGACTTTGCTAATTAACCGTAGTGCACAGTGGCATAAGAATATTTAGAACTGAACTACCTATTTTTACTTAAATAATCAAGCTAGAATACTTATTTTGTCCTAAATGAAATTCCTTTTAATTTCTCAGAATTATTTGAGTTCATACCTGAAGATATAATATAATGGTGAAATCAAACAGATTTCTAGAGACAGAGCCATTCAGCATGGTACCTTCAAGGGAATGTTCTCAGTAAATAAAATAGACCAACTGTCACTGAGTGCATGTTGACTTTGAACCCCCTTTGGGGTTTCCAATACTTCAAATCTGTACAGAAACAGAGGGTCTCCCCATTCTACCTTAGAGGACCTGGTGGGGTTGGACGGTTGACCTTGCAGTTAATTTAATGTAACCTACACCACCACCAGACTTTTATAAAAATATGTAAAGTTTTTCATGTTGCATATTCTAGAAGACTATACAGCAGCCATTTCCAAATTATATTCCATTTAAGGCATATTTTAAATACATAGCAATAGGCATTTGTGGAGAAAGGGTTCTATGTTCAAAGGCTTGTAGGGCATGTTGGAAGCCTCTAAGAAATTCACACTAGACCAACAGATTCAGAATACAAAATCAAGGTTTTTAGAAGTCTTACAATGTCACTTAGTGAAGTCACTTGTATTTAGTGTTTCACAAAATTATTTGACCTTTATACTGTTGTTACTATGTTATAGAAAGCTGGTACTTTGTAAAATATAGTTTGGCCCAATACAATCGTTTCACTTTTAATCAAACTTTGATAAAATTGATGAGAGTTTTCAATGTGCAGAAAAGAAAACCAAGGGGGACATCATTCCCAATGAGTACTCAGAGAATTATTGCTAGTGAAAAACACAAAGACATACAAACACTAACTGATCAAAATTCTCCTTAGGAGTAAAGATGGGCGAGTTTTGTCTCACACTTTGTGTGTGTTATCCGAAAGGCAGTTTCTGAAGGAGGACATTATGCTTGGTAAAGCAGAGGGTAGCAAAAAAGAAGACGCTTAATGAGATGCATGGCACAGAGACTCCAACGATGGGCTCAAATATACAAACCATCGTGAAGATGGCACAGGTTACATTTCTGTAGCTATGCATGTGGTAGCTATGAGTTGCAACAAACTTGACTGCATTGAAGAACAGCAACATGTTCTGGCCTCTATGAATGGATTCTGAAATTGAATGTACTTGATATTGATTAAAAGAATTTTCCAAAGTCAGCATTTTTTCCTAACAGGAATTTAGAGATTTCAGGAAATGTAATATCACAAAAGGTTTTAAACATGTCACTAAACCCAAAAGCTTTATGAGACTGTTGCTTTCTATTTGTCTAACTCAGTAGCATTGCTGGTTTGAAATTCTAGCTCTCTGGTTGGCTGTTTATAGTTAGGAGCTGTTGAGTGGATTTTGCCTCCCACTGATCACAGGTGATGGAGTAGAAGTGCCTAGGCTGAGCTCTATTCTGAAACAGATTACCAGGTCTTTCTGCTACGGAGCCACTTGGTGGGTTTGAACCGCCAATCTTTAGTTAGTAGCCTGGTACTTAACAATGGTACCACCAGGTTCCTTTCTTATTGGCTATAGCATCTTAAATATTTCAAGCTGACAAAAAAAAATCAGTGGTTTGGTTCATTCTCCTAATTTGTGCACAAGGTCTTGAAGTTACAGGGAAAAAAAATTAAAAAGCAGTAACTATTATGATGATAATTGTGAAACCCTGTAAAAAAAAACAGGATGAGAAAAAACAGTATGTGTTCTTGAACTAAACTAAGCGTGATTTCCTTCCATTGTAACCAGCGAAGACTTGGTCTTTTGACTAAATTGTAATCATCTTTCACTGCCACTTAGTTTCCAAAGAGGAAGTGTTGACAGCTTCTGTCTCAAGTCGCCTTGAAGCTAATAAGAGAGTTGATGCCAACTTGGCAGTGGCAATGCCCTGTTGGATAGACAATGAAAGTCCCTGCATCTAGGTGAGAAATTTAGCCTGACAGCTGGGGGAATTTCTACCGAAACGCAATCGTGGACAGAAACCGGAGTTCTAGTTTGAATTGTTAAAACAAAGACCTATCATTTGAACATGACAATTCCTTTACAACAGAGATTTAAATTTCCACAGTGAACCACTGGCATTCTTAAATTTAAGAGTTCAAATATTTAGGAGCTGTCTTAAAAGGTTGTCACGCATAGTCGCTTATAATTTTAGAGAAGTGGGGATTTGGACTGTTTGTACTATGGGGTTGATTTGCCAAGGAGTGCCCTCAAAGAATGAAGGAGCCTAGCTGATATGCCCATTTGGCTTTCTTAGAGACTGCACCGACTTCCACTCAGTGCATTTGCTTGTGCTACTGGCATAATTGGTTACATGATGGGCTTTGAACTACAAGGTCAACCATTTGAACCCACTAGCCTCTCCAAGAAAAAGCCAAGTGGCAGTCTGCTCCCATAAAGATGCAAACCCAAGAAATTAGTTCTATTCTGCCCTTTAGCGTCACTATGAGTCAGACTCAATTTAATGTAGCTGGGGTTTGAGTACTGTATTTAAGTGTGTATTACACTGGACCTTCATCAATCTTGTTATAATTTGCAACATTTTCTCATTTGATCGTTTAAAATGAGATGTCACATACTAATGTAAATATATGATAAAAACATAAATACACCAATGATCATTGCAGCACTTCCCATAAGAACCCAAAGGTAGAAACAACCTAAATGTCCACCAACAGATGAGGAGAGAAACAAAATAGGGTTTGTACATCATACGCGAAGGAATAATACTCAGCCACCATGTGAAAGGAAGGTCTTTTGTAAGTCACAACATAGATTAACGTTGAAAACATCATTCTGAACAGAATACATCAGGCCCAAAAGACAGATAGTGTAAGATCTCACTAATGTGAAATAAGCATGTGTATAGAAACCAAGAATTGATGGGGGTTGACTGGGGGAAAGAAGACAGAGAGAGTTTTTGATTTGGGGAGCATTGAACTTATGTTCGTTTTGCAATATATTTGGAAAAGGTTAGTAAGAATGATTGCAAAACTTGAAGACTGTGATCCATGCCACTGGACTGTACAAGGAGGCATCATGGACCTGGAGTATGCTTTGTTGTGTACAGCTCTAGCACCATATTCAGTTTTAAATAAAACTTTAGGGAGAAGGGTTAATCTTTGCTACCACAAAAAAAGTCTAGTTAATTAATGTAGTAATGATTCTATAGCAGAAAAGTGTCACTGACAGATGTAAAGTTAATGGTTCAAAATTTAAGAGAAAAGGCTCATAGTAATTTTCCTGACATATACATTGACAATTAAAAGGGGCCGATACTAACTTTTCAGTGTAGAAACCTAGAACATCATCTGAGTAACAAAGTACTCCAGACATATGGGGGATCTACATGGCGAATAAGCCTCCAGTGATTTCCCTCTTTACCTAACGGAGGGATGGGAAGAAACCAACCAGAGTGCATTGGAGATCAACATGATAAATGACTTGAATGGTTAAAGGTAGTAAATTGGTGAAAACCTTGTTAGCAGATTCCCACTTCTGATGCACATTCGACCTGATCTGGATTTCAACATTTTATTTTTGTTTCATATTGGGGTTTATTTCTGATGTATGTGTTAATTGGGGTATCCCTCGTGAATCGTCGGTGTACGTTTTTCTGTGCATGAAACCCAGGATTGATGACCCTCTAGAGACAACAAGTAGAATAAGGGTTCCTGGGGGTACAGTGGGACAGGGGAGGTAAAAGGAAGCAGATGTCAAGGCGTTCAATAGGGAAGAGAATGTTTTGAAACAGATTGTGATAGCGATTGCACAATACTGTTTGATGTGATGGAAACATGGAATGATATACCTGCATTAGCTCCCAATAAAATGAATTTTTAAAAAGATATTCCATTTTTTGACATATGGAACCCATCTTGCAAAAACTGAAAAGACCTCATGTACTGGCTGTGCTCTAATGGTGAGTCCATGTCAGAGAAATCTCAAATGAAGCAGGATCTACAAAATAACTGATCACTCTCTTTGGGAGCATCAAGGCCAGGTCAGTTGGGGGAAACATGAGGAAAGAAAGGGATTCAGATGAAATTACCAATGAAACACAATCTGGGAGCATGAACAGCGAGCTGGAATAGAGAAAATGCATCAGTGGAAAACGTGGTGACATTTGAAGAATATCTGCAGTTGACTTAGTATTACACTAATGATGATTTCCCGGCTTGGATAATTGCACTCCAGATATGAAAAATATAAACTGTATGGGAAGCATGCTAAGGCATACATGGAAATAATGTAATAGTTTTATGGTTTTCTAGCATCCTGAAAAAGTAATTAAAAT
Organism: Tenrec ecaudatus; assembly: GCF_050624435.1. Classification (NCBI taxonomy): domain Eukaryota; kingdom Metazoa; phylum Chordata; class Mammalia; order Afrosoricida; family Tenrecidae; genus Tenrec; species Tenrec ecaudatus. The sequence goes on along the minus strand of NC_134548.1, from coordinate 28,289,602 downwards.
GTGAAAAAACAAATATAGTACTATCTATGTCTCATTATTTGGTTTATTGATGAGGATGTTTTTACCAAAATGCATGCCAGTCATTTTTTTTGAAATGATAATTCTTATTCTTTACCATTGTAATTTTGTTTGGTTAGATCTATGTAGTAACTCTATGTAGTCATTATAATAACACTTAATTCTTATTTGTTGCAACTATCTTTTGGTGCATTAGTTAATTGCCCTTGAAATTGATCTGTGTTTGCTCCACATAAATAGTCATTTCCATTTATGCCTGTATTATTTTATTTACATTTTATACTTTTAAAGGCATCTTCCTGTCCCAATTGCATATCTATATTGAAGTTAATTTCTTTTTCTTTAACAATTTTATAGTTTTCATTTTTAACTTGCATCTTTAATTGATCTAACGATCTCTTTGGTGTATGCTGCACAGTACAGATCTAATTTCAATCATTCCAAATGGAGAGATTTGTCTAAATGTCAGTTTTAAAACCAACATTTTTTACAATAATTTGACATTTTTAACCTTTTGAACTTGTTTCTGATTGTGTACACAAGTCCATGGCTGTGCCTCATATGTCTTTCTATTCCTACAATATCACATGTTTTAAAAGTTGTTGAGATTTCTGTAAGGAGTCCCAGAGGTGATTGGGTAAGCATTGGACTGAAATAAAAGACTAGAAGTTTCAAGATTCCTATCCATGAGCTGCTTTGTGGGAGACAGAGGAGGATACATCGGTTCTTGTAAAGATTCATAGCCTTTGAACACCTATACAGAGTCTCTATGAGTGTGAATTAATTGGAACGCAGTGAGTTTCATTTGGGTGGGCAAAATCCAGACATTATGTAAATATCACTGCTTTCAAGTCAATTCTGACTCAGAGTGACCACACATGACAGAGCACAACTGTCCCAGTGGGTTTCTGAGGCTATGAATGTTTGTGGTAAAAGAAAGCCACATCTGGCTTACACAGAGAGGTGGTAGTTTTGAACTGCAGACCATGTGGCAAGTAGTACAATACATAATCCCCTATGCCACCAAGGCTCCTGGTGTAGGTACAAGTGGAGGGGTAGGGGTAGGCTCAGGTAAGTGTATGGATACTTATATACATATACAAATATGTACACATATAAGTATATGCATACATTATGTGTATATGTACATGAGGGGGGTGCCCAAAAGAAAAAGAGAAAAAAGCTCTGCTGGGAGGAGCTGTCATTGTATGCATTTTTCCTGCTAGGTGAGCATCAAGCAACTCACTCTGAGTTAGTGCACCCAGTGGAGCCACCTGGAATGGATCTTTCTGGTCACAGTGAATTTTCTCATACAAGCTGTTTCACTGAAACCTTTTTGTGTGTGTCTGTGATGACCAATAGAAGAGAACAGTGTGCAGCTGCTGCTCAGGAAAAATGCCACAGAAACGGTTGTGATGTTGGACATAGCTTACAAGGACAGCGCTGTGGGAGTGGTTTTCTAGTTTCAAGAAAGGTGAAACGTCGTCGCTTGATGACAAACCTCGTTTTGTACATCTGTGGATTTCCTCAAAGGACTGAAAAGTTGAGGCTACTAGTGGTACATTTGGAGTTTGTTCCACCAGGTCAGACTGTTAATTCAGCTTTATATTTAGAGGTTCTGAAATGATTGCATAACAGTGTGCTACAAAAAAGGCCTGATTTGTGGCAAACAGGCGACAGGTTTTCCCAACGCAATAATGCACCTGCTCATGCAGCCATCTCAGTGGGCTAGTGTTTGGCAAAAAATCCCAGCATCCCTCTCTTGCCCCAATCATGTCATTCACCTGACATCACTCCATAGGGCTTCTTTTGTTTCTGTGAATGAAGAGTGACATGAAAGGACAGAGGTTTGATGACATAGAAAAGGTGAAGAAAAAAATCATGGAGGTGCTGTTAGCTATCCAAGCAGATAAGTTTGAAAAATGTTTCCAAGAATGAATTTGCAGATTTGATGAATATATTAAGTGTACTGGAGAGTACTTTGACAGTGATAAGGATGTTTGTAAAATAATTTAAATATGTAACTCTGAAAAAATCAGCATTTGGGGGGTTGCCCCTGTGTGTATACACATATGAAAGACATATTGATTTCTTTATTCTCTTTCATTTTGCATGAAGTTATAGTGGAGTTTTAAAATTACAAGAAAATTGGTAACATTGATAATGAGCATTATTAAATAACAACACAAGTTTTCAGTAGTTTGACCAAGTGAATACTTAGGAAGTTTCCAGAAAAACAAAGTTCAATAGCCAATTAAAACATTGAGAATCACTAAAGGGATGGAGAACTTCCAGTCAATTTTGTAAAATTAGTATAAATGTAAGAACAAATGATTACACACAAAAATAGACTATCTCATGACAAAAATCCTTTAGTAAAATTTGTACATTATTTTATAAAATTCAATTCAATATCAAAGCAAGTTGAGGTCAGAATTATCTTTTTTTTATTCTCAAATAAACATTCTCTAAAACAGTGCCTAATGGTGAAAATTAACAGTGAAAAACGAGTGACCGGGCATTATGGCTAGTACTGAAAATTGCTTTACATAAAAAGTAAGACTTATGTAAACCTTGCAAAGATGATAAACTGCCTGAAAATTTGCATCATTAAAATGCAATTAGAAAAACTTGAGAACTTAATTAAAAGTAAGACTACTAAAGCAAACTGATAAATGGGAAAATGGCAAAATACCTAAAAATATTTACAGATAAAATAAAATGAAAAACCAAGACTACAAAAGTAAACTTATAAATGGGAGAATGGCAAAATAACTAAAAATATCTACATATAAAATAAAATGAAAAACCATGATATACAAAAGAAAACATTGGTAGAAAAAATTGGCTAAATTTCTGAGTAACGAGAGATAATATTTGATATATATATGTTCAATTTGTCAAAATTATTTAAAGCAAAACATAATAGAGAATAAGGATGCTTTTTAAAAATTAGCCTTCCTAAACAACATTTAGAGATTTCATTTAAATTCCATTTCTAGGAGTTTTAATTTCCATTTTAGCCGGTATAGCCATTAGTCAACCAAATTTTCTTTTTGAATATGTGAATGTATACTTCCACTCATTTTTCTGTTCTTTCGTTTCCATTCTCAGTGATTCCACTTGAGCTCAGGACCTATTTTGCATCGTTTCACCTGTTAGGGACCTTGACAAATCTTATGTATCCTGAGTATTAAAGAACAGCCCTGTCCCTCCATTGTCTAACTTCTATTTCCTGAGCTTGTGAATATTCTAAGAACCCCATAAATCCACTGCTGTCTGGTGTATTTTGAGTCATAGCAACCCTTTATGGAGAGAATGGTGATTTCGAACTACTGAGCTTCTAGTTAGCAGTTAACCCACTAAGTTACCAGGGCTTCTTACAGAGCCCCATAAATGGTAAAATTAGTTCTTATCTCTAGCATGGATGTATTCTATGCATCTCAACATTTACTTTTTCTAAAATATAGATCGGATGATGTTATTGCCTTCCTCAACATTTTTAATGGCTTCCAATTTCCTCCAGGATGTCATTAAAAGTTTTGGCATATCATCAGACTCCAAGATTACAGGTGTCTTGACCGTATCTACCACAACCTTATCACACCCACCATCTTATAGCCATACCTTAGCCGCACCACACTGAGCTGACACTGTCTTTGTAGTACCAGGTCAAGTTCTACCTCTTTGGAAAAGTCTGACTCTATTCTTGCCTCAAAGAAAAATTAGTTCTCCTCTGCCTTCTGATAATATATTGTTTTTAAATTTACCAAAGCATTTATTGTATTATTCTACTATGAAATATTTATTGTACATGGTTATTTATGTACCTAATAAATGGTAAGGTCTTTCAGGGCAGAACTCATGTAATATTCATACTAATGTGCCCTACTGCACCAGGCGTGGTATCTTATATTTAGTTAGTAATCAATAAAATTTGAAGAATTGATTAAAATTAGTAACTTCATGGAATATAAGGAGGGAACTTGCTATTCTCTTCCATTTGATAAAACTATCATTTTCAAATGTGCAGTATATACCATATAACATATTAAGAAATTTAAATTTTATTCTCACTAGCTTGATGATATAAATATTATTAACCCCATATTTCACACTCTCTTACAACCTCATGAAATCAGTATTAAAAAATTCAAAACCCCAAACACACTGACACTGAGTCAATTTCGACTTATTTCTAGCCAATAGGCCAGGGTAGAAATGCCTCCATGAGCTCTCAAGATTGTAACTCTTATGGAGTAAAAAGCCCCTTCTATCTCCATCAGAGAGGCTGGTGGTTTCAAACTGCTGACATGGCAATTATCAGCCCAACACATAACCACTACAAAATAAGTATTAGTGACCTTATTTTCCATTAACTAAGAGTGTAAGTATCTTGGCCAAATATCTATAGAGAATAATGGCAGAGCCATGATTAAAGCTTTCTTCAATGTATGTGCATTGCAATATTGTAGACAAGGGGAAAAAAAACCAACGTAGAAGCAAGTCAAGGGAGATGGAGGAAGGAGCTGGGAGTCAAGGGGCATTTATGCAGGTCTAGACAAAGACATGTACATGCAAATATATATATGAGGATGGGGAAATTGATCCATGTGTCTATATTTATAGGTTAAGTATTAAGGTGGCGGAAGGACCTTGGGCCTCTACTCAAGCACTCCCTCAATGCATGAATACTTTCTTTTATTAAATTTGCACTCTATGATGCTCACTCTCCCGACACAACTGCTGAAGCCAAAGTGGGTGAACAAGTAAATGTGGTGAAGAAAACTGATGATGCCCGGCTATCAAAAGAGATAGTGACTTGGATCTTAAAGGCTTGAAGATAAACAAGCAGCCATCTAGCTCAGAGGCAACAAAGTCCACATGGAAGAACACACCAGCCTATGTGATCGAGTGGTCCCGAAGGGATCAGTTGTCAGGAATCAAAGAACAAAAAATCATATCATTGGCTGCACACCTCCATGATAGGATCGCTGAAGACAAATGGGTGAATAAGCAAATGTGGTGAAGAAAGCTGAGGGTGCCCGGCTATCAAAAAAGATAGTGTCTGGGGTCTTCAAGGCTTGAAGGTGAATAAGTGGCCATCTAGTTCAGAAGCAAAAAAGCCCACATGGAAGAAGCACACCAGCCAGTGCGATCACGAGGTGGCAAAGGGACCAGGTATAAGGCATCATGCAAAAAAAAAATAGATATATGTGTATATGTATATATATGTGTGAATGAAGGGGGAAGTGCAGAGTGGAGACCCAAGGCCCAAGTGTCGGCCAATGGAGATTACCTCATAGAGGGGTTTAGGAGAGGAGATGGGTCAGTCAGGGTGTGAGGTAGTACCGATGAAGAACAGCTTTCCCCCAGATCCTGGATGCTTCCTCCCCACAACTACCATGATCTGAATTCTACCTTGCAGGGCTGGATAGGGCAGAGGTTGTACACTGGTACATATGAGGGCTGGAGGCACAGGGAATCCAGGGTGGATGATACCTTCAGGACCAAGGGTGTGAGGGACGATGCTGGGAGAGTGGAGGGTGAGTGGGTTGGAAAGGGGGAACTGATTACAAGGATCCACATGTGACCTCCTCCCTGGGAGATGGACGGCAGAGAAGAGGGGGAAGGGAGACACCGGATAGGGCAAGATATGACAAAATAACGATGTATAAATTACCAAGGGCACATGAGGGAGGGGGGAGAGGGGAGGGAGGGGAAAAAAGAGGACCTGATGCAAAGGGCTTAAGTGGAGAGCAAATGCTTTGAGAATGATTGGGGCAGGGAATGTATGGATGTGCTTTATACAATTGATGTATGTATATGTATGGATTGTGATGAGTTGTTTGAGCCCCTAATAAAATGTTTTAAAAAAAACCCAATGTAGAAGCAATTCAGCTGTAAGAATGAATGAATAGGATGAAGTCATAGGGGAACTATGTACAATGCAACATGTATACATATTTGTGAGCCACAAAGATTAACAAAGCAAAAAGCAGACCTTTTTTTTTCTTCCTGGCAAAGGGCACTGAACTAGGTGATGAAGGGCACATTGTTCAATGGGCTTGAGCATTACATGAGCAAAATGTTTTACTTATATGTTATGTGGACGTCATTGGACTACATCTGTTTGGAAAAGCAGAGAGAATGACTTGGGTAGCTTTTCCAAAGGGACGTTTTCTACCTCACAGAAGGCAGGCATAGGAAATAGGAATCTGCATTTGCAGAAATCCCTTCTAGGCAATTTTGATAAGATAATTTTAATGGCTTCCATTTTTAAAGTGCCATGGTCTACCAAGAGAACAAGGAGCAGGTCTCTCTTGGAAGAAGTAAAGCCATCATGCTCCTCAGAGGCAAGGGTGGTCAGACCTTGTCTCACATTGGCCATGTTATCGTGGGCAGTACCTCTTTTTGAAAGGAGAGGGGCAGCAAAGAAGAGGAAGGCCTTTGACAAGCCAGACTGACATTGTGGCTACAACAGTGGGGTCAAACGGAACACCCATGGTGAGAATGGGGCAGGACCAGACAGTGTTTCGTTCTGCAGTGCATGGGGACACTGTGAATCTGAAGCCATTCTAAGGCACCCAAGAACAACATAAATGACAACAGTATGAAAATAATTTGCAAAGAGGGTTAAAAATGCAGGCCCACAAACACGCTTGCTTCCCCAGGGCACATATTCCCAAAATGCAGCGATGTCATTCACATGGCATGCTAGATGAATGTTAGCCTGGGAAGTCACACCATGGGCACGCTGCCCAGCTGGAGTCAGCATCCTTGCTGGTACCGTGAGAGATGAGAAAACGAACATGTCCTCAGTGCCTACCCTCTGCCCCTAGTGCGCTGGGTGCCATATGTATATCCTTCACAGGATAGATAGGAAGTAGGGGTAGATAGGAAGATAAATAGATGGATAGGGAGATTAAGCAACATCCTTTTTAGACATGTAGAAAATTCCATCCAGAGTAACATTTCCCATATTGTACCTCAAACCAAATTCCCTGCCATCAAGTCAATTCTGACTCACGACAACCCACAAAGGCACGGTCGATTTGTCCATGTGTGTTTCTGAGCTGGTAGCTGTTAACGGGAGTAGAACACCCTGTCTTTCTCCCCGCTGGAGCAGCAGGTGGTTTCAAATGGCTGACCTCCTAGTTAGCAGCCCAAGGAGTACCCGCTTTGCCTCTCGCTAGCAATCACTCCTGAATTCGTTCAATTATTTAGAGTGAGTTAAGGTTTACCACTTGTCGGAGGGTGAGCCCTGCTTGTGGGACGTGGGAGTCCATTTTAGTACAGGTTTATAGCCTTGGAAACCCTGGGGGAATTTTTACTCTGTCCTCCAAGTGGTATGCATTGCAATTCACCCAATAGTGATGGGTTTGGTTTGGGGATATGTCACCTGTCACTGAGAGAACTAAAACTAAATCAGATTGAAGAAAAAAGTATTGATGCAGCAATAAATTAGGGAAAAGCCTGCCTACTACTCTGCATAGTATTGACTCTCCTATATTTTAGATAGGCTGAAGAAGTCACCAATGGTCAAGCGATACCTCATATTACACTAAAACCAGTGAAATTTTTTTTAAAAGGATTTAAATGCATTTCTTTCTCAGTATCTTCTCATCATTAAAATTATATATTTTCCAGTAAGGACTAAGATAGTCATCAAAGAGCATTGACATGTTTTAGACACAAAATTTGAATGAGAAAATACTGTATGCAGACCCCTTGATAAAGAAAACAAGAGAGGGCCCTGTACTTTTGATGTAAAACACCAAACAACCTACTTATAAATTAGGACAACCTTGTAAGTGGTGTAATAAAAAGTCACAAGACCATTAAAATGCTCGCTTCACTAAAAGCCTCACTGATCCACAATGGTCACTCTTCTTTGTCTGCCTGGGAGAAAATTTTGTCATGTTCTGTACTTATTCTTGATATTATGAAGTACACACAACAGAACATTATCTCCTGAAGACACATATCGCCATGGGCTTTTGGTTGCTTTTAAAGATGGATAAAGATTTTTTTATTTGAAATAGAATTGGCAAAGGTTGTGCTTAACCACTTCTCTGAATGGCTTAGCAAAAATTAGAAAAGGGAAATAAGACATTTCATTCATGAATCCAAAGGGCACGATCATAAGGATCAAGGAAATACTATATATATGCATGTATAAACTGAGTTTTTCAGCACATTTTATGCAGTTTTGTAATGAAATTAGGTGCCTCGGCTGATATGTGGGTCGGATTATACTCGAGTAGGTATGGAACACCTCTGTTTTACTTTCCTAGACCTTGTGGGTTACATATTGGACTGCTAGTCACAAGCCCAACAGTTTGAAATAGCAAGCCTTTCCTCGGGGAAAAGATGAGGCTTTCTACTGCTATAAGTAATTACAGCCTCAGAAACCCATCTAATAGAGTCGCTATCAACTCTATGGCAGTGAGTGAGATGTTATATATGACTACATTTTTCTAAAAAGTGAGAGTTGCTTAAATAAGTATCTATGCTAATTACTTATATGATGGTAAGTAAAAATGTATCCCTGCAGGATCACAGACCTCTTCATTAAGCAAATAGATCAAAAGGTAAAATTAGTATTGCTTCACACATCCTCCATTGACATCTACGCATTTCTGAAGGCAGTGCTTCCTCCTCTAACCCTTCCTTCCCTGAGGAATTGTACAAAACAGCACGCTTGGCATGACCGAGGGGATCAAATCATGTTCCTTCAAAATGTTCTTTGAGTTTTGAGAACAATATGAAGGGGTCTGATCGAGTGTCCAGACCGAGATCTCTCCATGAATGAGCAGGTGCTTTATTGTGATTGGAGGGGGGTGGATTCCACCTCAGTACAACTTTCCTGAAGTTTCTTACCAATGCAGTTTTCAATTTTCTTCAGATTTTCTATTAAAAGCCCACGTGATCATCCTGTGTCATTAATAAAATCTGTGAAGATTACCCATTTGAGTTCCTCCAAAAAGTATGCCATTACCTCCTAAACTGAACTCTCTTGGAAGATCCCCTCAGAAGTCAGTTTTGAATTGCCTTTTGTCTTCTTTTTCTTTTTGGCCCCCTAAAGAGACTAAGACAAGCGATCTACTGAGGTAACTTACCTGCAGCCTTTCACTGATCACAGAGCTGTGTCTAAACGCTTTGGTTGGAATAAACACAGAAATACATTTTGATTTCCCCTCCTACTATAGAATAAGATGCAGTTTCCACTCTCGAGGTGCTCACATTATATTGTCAAAGACACACAGATCATCTCTTATCTTGAGAAATGCTGGGGGCTTCAATAGGGGTTGTGGGCTAGCTAATGAGACACATCTAAAGGGAAAGGATATGAGGATTTGGGGGAGTCTTGTCTCTAAGACTTTTCTTAGGAGGTAATGCTTCCATTCAGTGTAGAAAAACATGGTGGTATTAGCAAAGTGAGAGTAGCAAAGAGGGCACAAAACACAGTGAGAACGATTATTATGAAGGATAATAGTAAAACACTAAGTCAAAATGAGAACAGAAAGGTCTAGCCACTAGAATGTTCACTACCCTAAAGCAATATAGTTTGGGGTTGCTGAAGTGTCCCCAAGCATCTAGAAATATACCCAGGATACAGTAGTCATTTGCAGCAACAGTGAATTACTCAATGTGACCTTCTAGCCACAGTCTCTGTAACGCCCTTCTATTGACCTATTCCTGCATGGGTCTGCAAAAGACAGTGGGGGAAGAGACAGATTAGTTTTACTTTTGAATAACTATGTACAGGATACATTGTGGTTGTTATTCTGCTGGATGCAAATTAAAATAAGCCCTCTTAGAAGACAGATGAGCGATTTCACTACAAGAAGACTGCCTCATGATCATGAGATCCCTTAGAACCTTCTGGATCCAGAAGACAGCTGTGACATCAGAGGAGCATCAGCAGAACCAGGTGCCAGAGCAGGAAACAGAGTCATGAACTTCCCTTGCCACAGAGCAAGTAAAAGCTAAATACTTTGAGGCAGGAGGTCAGTTTGTGGAAATGGTTACCTCTGGGCACTTAATTCAGGAAGCTCCTTTCTGTGACCTACAAAGCTTGAGCTGAATGCCTTCACACTGAGGCTTACAGTGGAGTGGCATGCCCTTTGGGTATTTATTGGCAGTATTGAAATTACTTTTTAGCATGTCCTGACTGAACCATGGTACCTTGAGTGTTTCTCATCTGCACTGTAACCTTTCAACTCCCTTAATGAATTCTCAGTCATGGCTATTTTCTGTGAGTTCTGTGTGGCCGTTACAAGGGATTATAGAATCTAGATGAAAAAAGTAGAGAATGCTGTTTGAGATAGAAAATAATTCGATAAATGTTTAATAATTTAGTGCATCCACAACAAGGTGCTTGTAGTTTATCACTAAAACAACAAAAGATTCATTGTTTATTATGAAAGTAATGAACAGAAAGCTAACTGAATGGTACTTTGATCCAAACAACTAATCTATCATCATTGTAACAAAATTCTAGGTCTGATCCAGGCTAGAACTATAAGACCAAGGATCTTTAAGTAAAATATATTCAAATATATTCAAAGCTATTGGACTAGCAGTTCGACTCTTAAGAGAAATGAAGATGTGCATCTATAGCCACATAAACACTGTATATGAAAGTTTATGGCAGTACATTCATAACGAAAAAAATGGGAACCCCCAAATGAAAATCCACAACAGGTTAATAAGTGTGTGTCTCTATGAACATATACATATCCCCCCAAAAAGGAATGAATATTGGTAAAAGTTTCTATAGACATAAAACTCAAAATATTATGTTAAGTGAAAGAAGACAGGCACTAAAATGGCATACTGCATGATTTCATATCTTTGAAATATCCACCATAGGTAAATCAATGTGGGCAGCAATTAAATTAATGATGACCAAGCATTGGCATGGAAGGAGACAGTGTGGTGGAGATGGGGGAGAGGAAGACGATGGTGGAATGGCTGCTAAAAGCTTTGATGCTTCTTTCAGGATAGACAATAAGTTCTAAAATTGGACTGGGGTACTGACTGCATAACTGTGTGAATGTAGTACAACATTTGAATTGTACACTTTAAATCAGGCAATTGTATGGTAGGTGAATTATATCAAAGGAAGATTGAATTGGTAAATCGGTTACACAAGGACCACTTATAGTGTGAAAGAGCTAGGATGTCCCTTGGAGGACAAAGGTGCACCTGACCCAAGCCATGCAATTTGTAATCACCTAACACAGGGTTAGGCAATGATTACCCCAGGTGGTACCTACCTCCTAGTGTTTGTTGAAAGGTTGCTTGGACATAGGCAGAGACACAATAGTTATTTATTATTGATGGAACAACAAATTGAATCTGTATCTCCCAGAGTTTACTATTTTCACACTTAAGATGATAATTTTGCTAATATTTAAGGGTTACCCCTACTGGTACTAGACAAAGAAGACCTTTTGCTATATTGGTTGCAATTGAAACTCCAAATGAAGGATAACAATTAGGACACAAATTGTATAGGATAGTCTGATGGCCATAAAATACAGTCGCATGCATTGTTAATCTGGATATCTACCCAGTTAATACAGATAACATTTAGATGCCCATGGGAATATATCAAGAAATAAGTGGTAATTTATGTCAAATACTAGACATTAGAAATGCAATGCCATATCAGAACCACTGGAAATAATATCCCTCTTTTGCATATCACATAAGCAACTGTGTCTAAAATTAAAATAAGTCTTCAAATGTTCTAAAGAAAGCTTCCCAACATCCGTTTTTTTATTTCTCTAGGAAAAAAAAGAGTTCGATGTTCTGCTATTCCCCAATTGCAGATGCATAAAGCAATCACTTTAGAAAATGAACACTTTGTTAAATATATAGCTGGTGCCTTCTCATTTAGACTAATCTATGCTGGCTCAGCTTAACAAATGCATTGTCAGTCCCTCTCTTGCTAAGCACACCCAGCAAATTTCACAATGGCCAGCATCCTAATAAAGCAATATATATATATATATATCCAAATATTAACCTTTTTATGGAAAGGAAATAACAGGGGAAAATTAAAAAGAGAGAAAGATGTAATAAAGGTGCATTCCCATTAACAGCAAGGCACCTGAACATCAACGTGGTTACTTATTTCCTCACTTGCAGATTAATGACAGTGTTTAGCCCTTGATATTGACAAGGACATAATACATCTTGACAAATGATTAAAGTGGCAGCAGTAGAGCTTATTTCTTGGTAGTGTCAACTGCCCTTCCTTTGACATAAAGGGAAAAGCTTATATCAGCTGTAATTTTTCAGACATCCTTCCATGAGGCTCTCTTTCAGCGTTATAAATTGAGTGTGATAAATGGGTTATGCTAACAAGTGTGGGTTACAGTTACCAGTTTACTTGAGATTGCACTTGATTTCTAAACAAGAAGAATGTTGACAACATTATATATTAAAAGCAATAGTTGTTAAATATTCCCATAATGCCTAAAGCTTTGTAGTAAGAGGTAAAAGGTAATCAAGTACATTTTGTTACACTTGCTTAAGCGAGATTGTTAAAATAAAGTATAGTTCAATAAGGAAGTAGTCAAAGAGATGCAGTTTTGTGTCCAACAAAAACAACAGCAAACACACAAACACACACATGCACACACACACACAAACCCAAAATGCACTGCAGTCAAGTCAATCCTGACTCACTGAGAGCCTATAGGATTGGGTAGAACCCTCCCCATGGATTTCCAAGACTGAAGCTCTTTGTCAGACTAGAAAGTTTCCTCATGCTGGCACCAAGCCTCTGGCTGGTGGTTTCGAAGTGCTGTCCTTATAGTTAGCAGCCCAATGTGTGACCACTATACCATCCAAAGTCCAAGCCCTTGACACAAACTTTTCATTTCATTTAAAAGTGTGATTTCTTTTTTTAATATCCTGAAGCCTCTTTATTCCTTTTCCAATGTATTTTCTTCTTTCAAACCATTTATATATGGTATCCCTCATCAATTTTCTTTTTTTTAAAACATTTTATTAGGGGCTCATACAACTCATCACAACCATGCATATACATACATCAATTGTATAAAGCACATCTGTACATTTTTTGCCCTAATCATTTTCTTTATTTTTTCTTTTTTTTACATTTTATTAGGGACTCATACAACTCTTATCTTAATCCACACATATGCATACATCAATTGTATAAAGCACATCCATACATTCTTTGTCCTAATCAATCTCAAAGCATTTGCTCTCCACTTAAGCCCTCTACATCAGGTCCTCTTTTTTTCCCCTCCCTTCCCGCTCTCCCCTCCCTCATGAGCCCTTGATAATTTACAGATTGTTATTTTGTCATATCTTTCCCTATCCGGATTCTCCCTTCTCCCCCTTCTCGGCCATCCATCTTCCAGGGAGGAGGTCACATGTGGATCCTTTTAATCAGTTCCCCCTTTCCAACCCACTCAACCTCCACTCTCAAAAGTGTGATTTCTAAGCCCATTGCACACGATGACTCTAACAATACACAATAAGAGGTGGGCTGTTTTCGGTGTCATTGTGACACCTTTGCAGTTCAAGGTTATTTAGACAATATTTGGAGCTAAATGAGAAATATCTTATCAGTGTTCTATCTCCTGAGTCATTCAATTCTGAATTAAAAATAGTATATTGTCTGGTACACATTATAACTTGTGTTCAAGCAATTGCTCTAGCAAGTAAGATGTCTACGTATGCACCAATCACATTGAACTTTCAGCATCTCAACTGTGAAGTTCCAGTCTGAATGAGGAGTACACATATCCAGGTCATATGGGAGCATATAGACAGGATACAGAAGATATCCAACGGTTAGGAAGGAAGATATATCATAAATTCTGACACATGGAAGTATAAGAAGTTTCCTTGAGAATGGAGATCGTCCATAGGGGAGCAGTAGTGGGAGAGAAGGGCCGAGTTCTGGGGCAAGGACAGTGGGAGTGGCGGTCGGGGTCAAGAACACTCAGAAATTACTGAGGGAGAGGCAGATGAAATGCAGAAAGGAACAGGATATCAAACTCTGAAAAAAGTCCAAAATAGATTTTGAGAAATAAAGAAAGGGGTGTTCAAACAACCATCATCTGAGCAGAAGGCCAAGGACGATGAAGATTTGTAAAATCTTACTCGCTCGATACTGAGGAGACTGCGGCATTTCAAAAGGAACTTCATGAAAATTATGGGCAAATGTTTAAGAAGCCATCATGTGCTGAAAAAATAGAATGAAGAGGTGCAGATGTCATTCAGAAATGCTCTATCCTGAAAGGAGGGAAAGGAAAAATAAAGACATACAAGAAAACCCGGTTCTAATGAAGGCTGTTTAATCTGCATAATCAAATGTCCTGCTTTTAGTAAAATTTAAGGAAAACCACAGATAAAATAGATAGCAAAATTTGAAAGAATGAAGACTCATGGCAGGGCATAAAGAAGAATCAAGAGATGACAGCAGGGAAGGGGAAAAGAAGGGATCTCCATGAGAGAAATGGTTGTGGCTTTAAGTGTGCTTAAATGGTGAGTAATTAATCGGTGTGAAATAGCAGTTTGCACAGCTTTTGTAACAAGTAACTAGTGAACTTGTATTTCTATTACTTAGAGATTTACCAGGAATAAAGAAGGGGGTGGATAAGACAGGCAGCTGCCACATTATTAAAAATGTGAATGTCCTCAACTTATAATATGTCTCTCGCAGATTTGACACTACTAAAAGCCCAGTTTTTCTCAGTAAATTCCATTCAGAAATACTCACACATCAATGTAATCACTCAATAAATAGAAATATAAAATATGAAGAAAGATAGAATTTAAATGAGATGATCTCATAGCTAACTAAATGATGCAAACTAATCAAAAACTCAGGTCCACTTGATTTACACTTTCGCAAGATAATTGAAAGCTCATTAAACAGGATTGCTGAGTAAAATCATACAAAATTCTTACCTAGGAGAACAGTTATTGGGCCGAAGAAGAGAGAAACCTATCTGTTTTTCTTCTGAACCCCTCCTGTATCTCAAGTCCTTCTACATTATTTTCTGTATTTCTTAAAGGAGTCACCCCCATTCATTCACACCTCCTTCTCACCGCCAATGTCAAAAGCCAGCCCTAAAATTCAAGTGAACTGAGCTCTTTTGATGACAAAACCCTATGGATACATTCTAGATTCAGGCTTCTTAATAGCTCTCGCTTGACTTTGAAATAGCTGCTCATTCTGTCTCTTGAAATTCTTCTAGGCGTTTCCTTGAAAACACATCCAATGATTTATTTATTCATTCACACAGCAAATATTTATTTTAAAACTAAAACTTCCCTTAAGTTGCTCCTCATATTTTGAGTTTAAAAATAAGTATTGCATATTTGTGTATGTGCTTCATTCTCCAAATCCTTATACCTTCCTCTCATTTCATAAAAATCTCTAGATTATTCTATCTAATCTATTGTTTTTCATCCTCACCAATGTCAAGAATTTTCAATGGATGGCATGTGCAACATGGAAAAATAATCTCATATGGAATATATATATATAAACTGACCATCTGCATGGCCCACTCCTGTAATGAGAATCACTACATGCAAAGAGAGATGTTGCCAATGAGATATCTCTCAAAAATCCCAATGTTTTGATTACAAAACCCAGTTTTTGTTTATTTTACAAAATTGTTTGAGATCTAAATCACATACCATAGCATCCACCCACTTACATTCAACAATTCACTCGCTTTTAAAGTACCAAAGTCAGCAGTATGGATTCCAGCCACTTTTCATTGAGTGTTCTTTTCACATGGTCAATGTTCCTTTGTTCTTTAAAACTCAGGCTTTAATGACTAAGAAAACTTTTCATGACATACCACGGTGGACACTCCTGAATTCTCCTCCAGTGTGCTTCCAAAATATTTCATGGAGATGTGCATTAGTACATGCATCACAATTTAGGCGATGAGTTATTTGGGATAACAAAATTACAACATAGTCATATTTGATTCACAAGTTCTCTACAGAATTCCTGGAATATGGTGGTCTTCAATATGTATTTGCATATGAATGAATGAATACATTGAGCTGATTCATTGATACAAACCTACTGAGGAATGGTTATTGACAATCTTTCAATAGTACCTAGATATATTATTGGAGACTCAAATGGTCAATGAGACAATAATTTCTGGGGGGAAATATTGAACAATGAAGGTGGAAATTTGGATATTTGAGTATGGTGCTAAACTTTAATAGAACAATTTTAATCCAAGTGTAGATAATGATGAATTGCAGATGATGTATGGGAAATTGTACTGAGGACTGACATTAGATGAATGTTAAGATTCAAAGACTTTCATGAAATTGAAAATTTAGAGTTTTATTATGAAAAAATAAATTAATATCCACGTAGTTTCAGGCATATTTGAACTAAGAAATTGGAATGTAATAAAAGACAAATACAATGATTGATTTGGACAGTGATTAGAAGCATTTTGTATGTAATATTGATTATATTATTCAATAGTTTATACATTATGCCAGATAGCCATTTTTTGAAGTGTCCACAAATATTTGATCTCATTCAGTCCACTGGCCAGATTGTTGTCTTCCATATTTCATGGTAAAAATAAGTGAATTCTTCCAGCATTGCATCGATTTGTGAAAATATCTCAGTTGGCATTTCTTCAATTCCTGGGACTTTGGTTTTTGTTTGTTCATTTTTCTGTTTGGCTACTACATGTGTTCAGTATAGCATGGACTTCTTCCTTCAGCACCATTGGTTGTTGATGACATGGTACATCCTGAAATGCCTAACATGGACCAATTATTTTGGATAGAGTGGTTCTGGATTCCTTACATCTTCTTTTGATGTTTTCTTCATCACAGAATGTTTTCCCCATACTGGTATTGTTGAATGCCATCAACTCAAAGCAGCTATATGTAGAGCGTAATAAAATGATGCTCAGTCCTGTACTATCTTCACAATTGCTGTGTGAGTCAGTGTTGTGGCCACTGTGCTAGTCAATTATATTGACTGTTTTCCACTTTTTTTTTCTTTTTTCTGTCACTCCATTTGACCAAGCATGATGTCCTTTTCCAGGTACTGGTCCCTTCTGATAATACATCGAGAGTACATGTTCTGCCCATTTAGTTAAGTCACTGCTGTCTTTACACATTTTACTATTAAAATTATTTTGTCTTCTCAAGTCACTCTATGAATTCTCCTGTTCACTTGCTTTACTTCATCAGTTATTCCTCTCACTGCACCTTTCACTGTGTTCAAAAACAAATTGCCAGAGCCTCTTAGGGCCTCCATTTTGTTCTTTTATATCTTTTCTATGGTGTCCAATGACCTTTGGATTTCTTCAGGTGTGATGTGTTGCTGTAAGTTCATCACTCTTCTGGTCCTTGATCGTTAGTGCTCAATGTGTCCCATCTGGTCTTCATATGCTCTAGAAATTCAGGAGGGGTGTATTCAAAGTCTTACTTGGGCTTTCATGGAATTGATAGGTATAAATATTCCAAATATATTTTTAAAAGCAGCAACGCTGTGTGAAAACTACATTTCAGCAAATATTCGCTAATGTCCATTATTTGCATGTAGTAGTAGTTAGACATTTCTAATGGAATCAGATTCTCTTTGAAATTTTGTTATTTTACTTAGACTTAGATCTTTTCCTCTTCATGGACCTAAGATTCCTTCCCTGCAGCATGACTAAGCTGACACACTAGGGAATTCTAACAAAGCCTTCAAGCTTGGCTTTGCAAATGCCTGTCGCAATGGAAAATACAGCAGAGGTATTAAAACCTCATAAAAAGAAAGTCCCTTGTTGCTATGGTAATATCCACTTTCAAACACTCCAAGAGCGAACTCTCTTCTCGGATTCACTTGGGCCCTGTATTTTTTTATTGATGGTATTCAGATGATTAAAGGTATTAGATAAGTTCCATTTGTTCTAAGCAGAGAAAGACATCACATTTATTTTTGGTCTATTGAAACAGATTGTGACCACATAAATCCACCCTCAATTAAGAAGTTACAATAATCAACCATAAAATTCACTAAAACAAAATGCAGTGCACGTTAGTGGATCATTATTCTCTTGCTGCTAAAAGCCACACTGAATCCTATCATTTCGTCAACACTCAGAGAGCAGAATCATTCTCATGCTATATTTATTTTCAAAATAAAGAATAAATGTGCCATCTTTAATATGAAATATTATCTAGAGTCCCAATTTTTAAAAAATTAAACAAAATACATTTAAATATTTTCTAATTCACCATTACTTACTGCACAATGAACACATTACTCTGAGAGAGATATGTTTCAGATCCCTCTGAGAAATACATATATAAGTGTACCACATATACATGTGTGCATTATTTCACCATTTTAAATGTTCTAAATGGCTAAATGCCAGAGAACTGAATAGAAATCTGTTTAAAATTTGAACTATGTAATAAAGTTACCAAGGGACAGTATAGTAACTCACACATACACACACATTTGAATATTTGATATAAAACCTTAACAGCAAATGACAATTTGACATGATGAAGGAACCAATAAATCCTCCCCGCACAAAATGTACATGTATTCTTTATGTGTATGGTGACATGTAGACTTGTGTGACAAATTCAGCTTACTATGATGTCTACAATGAGAGGTTTAGATTTGAGTTATTTTTGAAGGCATTATTAAGGTGGTTCTACAGTACAATGGGTAATTTTATTTATGATGTTTGATGTTTTACCCATGTATTCTCTTAGGCTATATGTCTAAATATGTTTCATTGAAGAACTGTAACTTATTAATACCATACATATTTAACCATTCCTTCTACTATACGTAATTTATAAACACATTTTATATCATAGCCAAAGTCAGATAATCAGCAGCTCTTCACAAAGAGAATGGGATGCCTTTGTTATGTTCCCTGTGAAGCTTCTAGTATAGACTCTTGGAAATCAGGGTCTATGTTTCAGGGACTGTGATTTGGGCCTTGTTCTAGACCTCAAGGTGGCTAGAAATCATAACAGACTTATGTACAACTGGTTTTTGATTTAACAATGGAAACTAGGCTGTCAAAATTCATTGAATTCAAGAATGGTCTGAATTACAACCCGATGTAAAGACAATAAAAATCTTACCAATTGGATCAATACACAACTAACACGATAAAGAGAGAAAAGATTGAAGTTGTCAAGGGTTTCATCTTGCTTGGATTCACCATCAGTGCTCATGAAAGAAAAAGTCACGGAATCCAAGGACTCATGGCACAGTGCAAATCTGCTGGACAGACCTCTTTAAAGTGTTGAAGAGCAAGGGTATCACTTGGAGTACTAAAGTGCACCTAATGAAAGCCATGGCACTTTCAGTCACTGCTCAGGCATGTGCCAATTGGACAATTAATAAGGAAGTCCAAAGAAGAATGTATGCATTTCTAGTACAGCACTGACAAAGAATATTGGAAATATCAAGAACCACCAGAAGAAAAAATCTGTCTTAGAGGAAGTACAGCCAGAATGCTCTTTAGATGAAAGGATGGGGAAATGTCACAACACATATTTTGAATATATCAGGAGGGGCAGTCACTAGTAAATTGTCAGGAAGAAAGAGAAAGATTGTCAATGGAATGGCTTGAAACCATGACTTCAATAGTAGAAAGCACAATTGTGAGAATGGCAGATGATTTGGCAATGTTTCCTTCTGTTGTGCATAACATCCTTATCAATCCGAGCTGACTTGAAGGCACTTAACAAAAATAAATGAATAGCACTTACCAAAAATCTATCATGCATTATTATCAGTTGTATATATGTCTGATGCCCATTTTCTTTACCCACTAAGTTAAAAAATGCATGAGCATTATATCCCTCCATTCTCTCTCTGTAAATAGCTATAAAACTTTAATTATCATTGTACCAACTTTAGAAATAGTAAAAGCAGAAACCATAAAATGTCTTGGTCTTGTTCCATGATTTTCTTTCAATTATGGCAACTACTATCTACACTCTATTTTCTTCTGCAGATATTGGAGAAAATCAGCGCCCATCCCCTTCATAAAAAAAAGAAAGCATTAGGATTTTCATATACTTGGATCTAGTTTCCAAGATGAGCTTCTTTCTGAAGATAATATGCTTTATCCTTCTTCTGGTGGTGGAGTTGAAGGGCCTTAAAAATACATTGGATAATGCTTCATATTGAAACCCCAGAAATATTTCCCAAATAGACTGTAAGTCCTTTGGTATCAGATTTAATTGTAGTATAAATTATTTCTCATATTCACCTTTAATTTTCTTGTTGAGACTTTTTCTTCTAATAATAAAACTTTTAAATTAATCATCTATAGAATCTGTGATCATTGGAATAGTAACTCTATGGTATAATTCAAATTTCAAACAATTCTATATAATACAATAAGTTTTCTTGAAAATGTTTTTTAAACAGAAGAACGTGGCCAATTTGCAATTTCATGAGCCCTAAGCTACAATGCAATACTAGCCTTTGAGACGGGTGATTTATTTATATTATAACATCATTATCATTTAAAGTTAAAATAATGGCATCCATTAAAATATTTTAGAATTCAGACTTGCTGATGAATATGTACTTCTTGAGAATGATATTACTTTAAATATTCAGGCTTTGTTCTGACTTTGTTGGACCTAGTTAGAATCAAACAAAGCATTTTCTTTAGTGTTCAAAACTCACAGAGCCTTGTGAACAGGTCAAGCCAACTCTAATATCATACATCTGCTCCTGCGGTTGCTCTACTTTTGAGATAAAATGTCATTCAAACAGTATTTTCCCTATTCCCTCACGAATCCTGAGACTATTCAGAAAACTCAAGGGGAGAATGATTACTTATTCATGAAAGCATGGTTTCTTTGGTCATCCTAGATTTGATTGGCATTAGCAGGAACTGTGTCTGACTCCAAAGCTTTAAATATTCATTAGAGCATAAGCATGGCATTTAAATATCTAAGCATTAGATGTTTCAGAGTAATTCTCATTTTGGAATAAATGTAACCTATTTTACACAGATGACCTAGCACCATGACAGAGCAACACAGCTCCGCTTTCACTCTATGGAGCATTACAATCTAGAATATTTGGAATGCTATTAAATCATCCTCCCAGAGGATGATTAGATTATTAACCAGTTTGATATGAAACTTGATAAATAAATAAGAAATGGATCTCTACAATGAGTATACGCATAAGCTATCTTTCGAAAAACTGGTCTTCCTATAATTATATGCATAAATTAAAATTGCGTGACTGAATTAATTTATATGAATCATGAGTAATGTAACCAATCTTGGAAAATCCTTCCCTAAATCAGTACCTGATGGATATATGTGTGAGGTGCATATACACAGACTCACAGACATACCTTTCTTCATACTCTAGGCTTGCTGAAACTTGAACCTCACAGACAAAGCCACATTCAGCTAAAATAAGATAACATGAAATGGAAGTCTGTAGATTTTATTACTGAGTAATAATGATATTTTCCAGATTGTAGGATACCATTCTACAGTAAACCTACACTGAAACTTGATGTTTACTGAGAAAACTCTGTTTGAATTCACAGTTTAAAACATGCAACAAAACAACCTGATATCGCTGAAGAAAAACCGGGTGCATAAGCAAATCTGGTGAAGGAAGCTGATGGTGCCCGGCTATCAAGAGATATATAGTGCCTGGGGTCTTTAAAGGCTTGAAGATAAACAGTAGCCATCTAGCTCAGAAATAACAAATCCCACATGAAAGCAGACCAGCCTGTGTGTTCACTGGCATTCCATGATGCTCACCTTTCCGACAGGATCTCTGAAGACAAAGCGGGTGCATAAGCAAGTATGGTGAAGAAAGCTGATGCGGTCTTAAAGACTTTAAGATAAACAAGCAGGTATCTAGCTGAGAAGCAACAAAGCCCACATGGAAGAAGCACACCAACCCGTGTGATCACGAGTTATCGAAGGGACCAAGTATCAGGCATCAAAGACCAAAAAAATTCATATCATTGAGAATGTGGGACAAGGTGAAATGGGGGCCTAAATCCCATTTGTAGACAACTGAACATCCCTTTAAGAAAGGCCATGGGGAAGAGATGAGCCAGTCAGGGTGCAGTGTAGCAACAGTGAAACATACAACTTTCCTCTAGTTTTTAAATGCTTCCTCCTCCCCCATTATCATGATCCCAATTCTGCCTTACAAATCTGGCTAGACTAGAATATGTACACTGGTACAGATAGGAACTGAAAACAGAGGGAATCCAGGGCAGATGAACCCTTCGGGACCAGTGGTAGGAGTGGTGATACCGGGATGGGGGAGGTAAGATGTGAGGGTAGAAGGGGGGAACTGATGATAAGGATCTACATATAACCCCTCCCTGGGGATGGACAACAGAAAAGTAGGTGAAGGAGATACCTGACAGTTTTAGATATGACAAAATAATAATAGTTTATAAATTATCAAGTGTTCATGAGGGAGGGGAGAGAGGGGAAAAATGAGGACCTGATACCAAGGGCTCAAATAGAAAGTACATTTTTGAGAATGAGGATGGCAACATATGCACAAATATGACTGACAAATTGAATGCATGTATGGATTAGGATAAGAGTTGTATGAGTCCCCAAATAATGATTTTAAAAGAAAAAGAATCTTATTACTTTTGGAGAGACATCACAGTACAGTGAGGAATGGGTTAAGGTAGGAGCAAATTATAAGCAGTGTCTTGTTAAGAGGTAGATATGTTTCCATGCATTTAAAAATAACTCACTATGTATAAATATTACATAGTGATATGTTTTATGTAAACAATGGTTTGAAACATATCATACAGAATATAGAAGCAATAATTGATTCATATTACATTATGTAGTAAAATATAGCATCAAAAAATATATATACTGTGGCAATAGGTTGTTATAATTATTGTCTTCCCTTTGGTATTTTCTCATGAGTATAGCTTCTTCATAAATATATTTTAATAATAAGGGACATTATTAAAAATATATGATAATTTTTTTAAATCCACAGAAAATGTTACATTTCTTAAATGTTACATTTTTATACTCATGGCATTTATGGAAGAGATATATTCTCTAAAACAATATTTGTCTAGACTTAGTTGGCATACAAATATAAATGCCATATATTTTCCATATAAGTTTTGCCTCGTGAATCCACACTGTCAATAATAACCACAATCAATATTATGAATCTCTTTGTCCCTTCCATAAGTTCCTTCGTGGTCCTTTGTAATCTTGCCTTCCCCTCCCACCTCCACTGTCTTCTGGCAACTACTGATCTGTTTTCTGTTGCAATCGCTTTGTTTGCATGGTCTATAATTCGATGTAAATGAAATCAAACATTGTATTTCCTCTCTCTTGTCTGGCATGTTTCACTCAGCCTGGTTATTCTTGCATGTATCAGCAGTTCATTCCTTTGCATCACTGAGTTGTATTGCATTTAATGAATACGCCATAATTTTAAAAAGTCAATTCACCTGTCCACAAACATTGAGGCTATTACAAATAACACTATTGTGCTCATGTGTGTATGACTCTGCCTGGACATATGATTTCATTTGTCATGTGTAAATATGTAGAAGGCTTGGTCATATGGTAGGTGTATTTTTAGTTCTTTAAGAAACTGCTAAATTTGATTTTCCAATGTGCTTGCACTCTTTGTCAGTCCAACCAGTAGTTGCTCCATATAGGCTGTGTGCATCTTTAGTGGTACAGAGCACCCCTTCTTTAAGCCACCTATCCTACGCATATACTCTTATATGCAGTGATATCCATTCTACAAGCACTGGGACATAAGTAAACTTTTCCAAGCAATTATAAAGGTGGATAGTTGTCTTGCCTTCTCTCAGTAGAACACATTATCATGATAAGTAGCATCTACCATTCATCTAAACACTCCTCTCTCTCTCTTTTTCTCTCTCTTCCTCTCAGTCTTCCTCTCCCTCTCTCAGAGATCTTCGCCTGCTGTTCCTACATGGCCACATGCAATTGGAAGATATATGTCCTTCTTCTAGGGCATATCGCATATTGGGAAACTGTAAAAGATGAATCTGGGGGGATAATCTGAAAACAACCAGCATAGTGCTATTGAATTGATCAAAACAACAATGTCATCACTCATTGACATATAAGTAAGATTTATTTAAATGAATATACCCTAGTAAATCCATGTGTTAAATTGTGATCTATTACCAAACTTTCTTTTAGTATCTTAATTTACTGGAACACTAATGTTATGATATGTGAATGAGGTTTTTTACGTTTTCACCTTATTATGAGTATGTGTTTTTAGAACATGAAGGGAAAATATGGGAATCAGAAATATATTGGGAGAGTGATAGTAATACTTTTCATTTGATTATGCCATATTGATTTTAGTAATTAAAAAAAAATTTAATTAACATATCTTCACAAACATACACAAACCAAAAATGGCCCAAAAAGCATGGGACTTTTTCTTTCCCCTCAGCATGTAGTTTTGAAGTAGGACCTACTAAAACAATGTTCAAGCACCTGTCTTACTGCTGGAGGAAGAGTCTATCATGACAACTCTAGAGTCATACAATTGCTTTCTGCAATAGCTTTTATGGACTTTTTACTGGAAAGGTTTACTCTTTTTAAAAGAAGTGATAGAATGTGATGCAAACAACTAATTTTTAAGGCTTTGAGAAAAATACATTTATCCTTACTATGGTTTGATTCGCTAAAATTACCATTGAGAGAGAAAATAACAAATTTCAATCTTATATATTTTGTACTGATATCGTCAGTATTTTATAGATTTGCATCAAAGAATGCAGTGTGTATGTGTAAAACTATGACAGATTATTATTTTAGCGTTTTGTCACATTTGTTTCACAACAATCCTGAATCTTAGCAAGGAAGGGGGTGATGTTTACGATGATGTTCAAATAAAAACAGGCAGGTCAAATCCCCAAAGTCCAAAGCAGAATCATTTCCCCCTGGATTCGGATGCCTAGTGATCTTAGATGACAGAATAGAACGGTCTCAAGAGAATGAGTGGAAATTGACTGTAGGACAACAGTTAGGGGCTCGAGTACACTCTATGAAAACAGACTGCAAGGTTTTTTTCCCCCCATCGAATGGCTGTTGGGTTCCAACTGCTGGACAATATGCGACAAAATTCCGGAACTGATATCAAAGCGTTCAAGAAGAAAGAAAATGTTTGGAAAGGTTGGTGTCAGCAGTTGTACAATTATGCTTGAGCTGATAGAATTATGGATTGTTATAATATCTGTAAGAGCTCCCAGGAAAATTATTTTAAGAGATAAATGGTCCTACGTAAAACATCTACAATAATGAATAATTAAGTAGATCATGTGAGCAAATGTTTCATTTCTGGATTCTTAATTCTGGATGGGTCGTCTATCAAATTATTTAACCAAATAACATCATAATATGTAAGTTAGGTTTCTTCATTATAAATGCAGAGAGTTGAAAATACTGATTAATTGCAGACCTATCATATTCATTCCCATTTCAATACACTACTCATGGCTCTATGTACTAAGTCCTTAACCAAGTTGAAAGTTTCAAATGCAGCCTATCAGACAACATGACTTGTCTCATTTCAGTGTTTCAATAGATCAATAAGACAGTCCATACCTGTCACCAATACAACAGGATTTGACGATAACTTTTCTCTTTATTGTTAGTGTGAGATATTTCAGAACTTTGCCAAAGATTTTAACAAAAATTGGAGGTGTTTGTTAATAATGACTCATGAATTATATCCTTCTGGTATGGAACCATGCAGATTTTTTCAAACAGATAGACAAAGGCAATCCATTTGCTACTAATATTCACTTTACTAAGACTGGGATCACTCTCCTCACTCATTCACTGTCTAAGAAAGTTACTTATCTCCACATCAATTCAGTACAAGATATTGAGTGTGCTTCATGTGTCAACTCCTTTATGTGGTCTACCTAATTTTTAGTATTTTTGGAATCCCTCAAACAACATTTTTTCTTTTCTTCTTTGTTAGAGTTTCTACATCTTGAAAGATGGTAATGCATATTAGTCATAGGCATTTATTAAATCAACTCAACATTACATTAATATAGGGATTTCTTTCAGAATACACAGCTTTGTAATTGGCCCACTTCTCAAATTGATAAATATATGAGTTCTCTGATCTACAATACAGTCACATAAGCATGTAAGTCATCAATTTTCTGTCAGATATATTTTTATTTCCATTAACTGAGCAAAGTAGCATGAACTCAGACTGTGGAACTGCATAGAATTGCTATTGTTCTACAACATGTTGGCCCACATACGCAAACATGTTCAGTAAAATCCCCCCAAAACCCAGATTATACCTGTAACATACCATTTGCCAAGTCTTAGAAGACAGAAAAAACGTTCTCTGTCACCTTGCAGCCACGTCCTATCAAATGCAAGTTCCCAAAACTCTGTTGTTTAAATCTTTCTCACTTGTGACCTGATCACTCCAAGACCTTCTTGCTACAATTCCACCTTCCCTCTCGTGATGTCCCCCTAGCTCTGGTAAATAAAGTCCAAACTCTTCCCTTAATTAAGCAGAGTCCTTTAGCAAGGCCCCATTACTATCACTACCCCCTGCCTCCTTCTCAGCACCAATTACTACATTGATTTCTAGTGCCATTGGTTTCAAATGTATAACTTAATATAAACAAAGTATTTACTGATAATTATAAGTAGCAATAAATTTTCCTCTCATCAAACTTTCTAAAAATTATGTTTGTACGGTATGCCCATGTCAGACCATGTGGATGTAGTTCTGCATCACTGTCATCGGCAAAGTGTGTGGCATCTCAATACTTTATCATCTATTATACCATTGATGTACATGTAAATTGTCTCAGATAACAGGAAGACCAATGCTGCTAAGTGCATTTTTATGATCTTATAATCTCAGAACTACTTTGCAATTAATGTATGTTTGAATATATTTATTCATTCCCATCAGTTTATCTATTTTTTTCTGCTTTTCAGATCACCTTTCTAAATGTCACACCTTCAGTCATATATCAGACAATCAAAAATGAAACAAAACAAAGCATTGGCACTGCGTCCTGTCCAACTTGTAGGAGAGAGTTGAAATGTCCCCTGAGGTTCCTAGCCTGTAGCATTTTTGTAAGGGTAGAAAGCTTCCTCTTTCTCCCATGTAATCTATTAGGATCATATTAAAACTGTGAAAATATAAACATAGCAGAAAGTAGTTACGCTCTTAAGCTATCCAAAGACCACAATTAAAGACAGGGTCATTGTAATTGTAAAAATCAGTAGCTGTGATCAATTTAGAACATCATTATACTTCTGCAGAAGACTTGTCTACACAGACCTCATTCTGCAACTGACTACTTGGGTGAGCTGGAAGTAACTCTTTATTTTCCATGAATCGTATTTGTTTGCCGAGTATCATCTCTAAAGCTCTTTCTACCTCGTATTCTAAAATGTATATTTTCCTTTACAAAATGAGCAAATTGTAGATACCAGGAAGAACTGAAAACGTATTATTGTAAGAGCTTTAAAAAAAAACCTTGGAGTTACAAAGGAATTTACTGAATTATTCTCGTATGTTTGATTTTCCAGAACAGATCATGTCGATTATGCCATGTGAGGCATTGTTCAGAAAAAGAAATTCTCTCCAGGTAAATGAAGAGAACTGTGTGTACCTCATCACAGAAGAATCGAAAGGAAGCTTGGAGTGAGAGCAGAACGGAAGAGACCACGTTAATGTGGCATGCAGCCCCCATGAAAGTCCTTGACAAGCTGAAGAGAGGATGAGCAAAAAAAAAAAAAAGCATGAACAGAACATGTGGAAATCAACTTCTGCAAAAAAGGAATTGAAGCCTATTTATCAAACATTAGGCATGGCCCCGGAGATACTGAAAACTAGGCTCCTTTGCCAGGGGAAGCACAGTCCAGTGGAGAAGACAAACTTGTCAAAAAGGAACTAGAACAAAATGGGACCGTTGCTTTCCAGAAGAGAGATATAATCAATGTCTTTAAAATTAGTTCAGCAGAAGAAATGGCCGACACCTGAGCAGCAGTGTCCAGACACATAACCTGATGGAACAGCATGCTGGATTAGGAATGGAATCACTCTGCTCAGGAACATTCGGAGAGAAAGTTGTTGTGTAGAACAAAAGGAAATCGCAGAGTCCATAGTTCAGACTGGTTCTTTAAAAGGATTCCATTCTGTTCCGCAAACAGCTATTGAATACCTGGGCGTATTGTCAGGGAGATCACCACAGGGATCCAAAAGTAAACCAGGAGCTCAGAATCTCCTGGAAGAGGACCACAAGCATGAAGCAGAAGAAAGATAGCATCATAATATGCCCTGCAACTGTGGGGTTTAAAGGATGAATGAGAGAGACAAAGAATATCCACTTTAACTTGCAAGACAGACACATGGGGTGGAGGGAACCTTCACGTGCTTCACCAAGTCGTGCCTTCCTCTAGTCTGAAGAACAATCTGCCAAATGAAAATGCTAAACTGCATCCGACCCTCCAACTCCCATTATCGAATAGGAAACGTCATTCCCATTGCTTGGTAAAGACCAGGTTTGGGGCACCAGAACTACCTAAAAGACTAATTCTGAAATATTCATGTCACAAACGCAGATTCTTAAACATTTTTAAGAGTAGCATTACCACAGGTTGTCTGGAGGAGCGGACGGCCTCTGTGCAGCTGCGAGAAGTTTGGAACTAGAGGCTCCTCACTTCATCATGGTTGCAAACTGGCCTCGTTTGAATTGCATTTATCAAGACATTACATGCCAGCTGTGAAGAAAGCACTGTGGCTGATCCTATTAAAATATGGATTATCAAAAAATATATGGATGATCGAAATATTATGTTTGAACTGAAGGAATCTGATATGTGGCTACTGTAATAGGGCGAAAACTTTGTGAGTAGTTCAGCAGAAGGCCCTACTCCTTCCAAAGGGGCAAGAGTCAAATTCTCCTGGTTGAATAAGGATTATGCAAAAAAAAATGGACGTTAAAATGTGCCTTGTTGCAAACAGTTGTTAAGCAGGACAGCCAGAATGGATGCCTGTCTTAGCTGAAACAAACAAGGGAAAATGCAGTCTCGTGATCAAACAAGCCACTCGGGTTAAAACACAGGATGTTAGGAAATGAAGAAGCTGGGCCGGCTCCAGACGGAGAAAGGACCTGCATTCTAAAAGAACTCAGAACCTGGACTAGCAGAAGGGGAGAGAGTATTGCAGGAAAGGCAGACGTCTAAAATAGGTCGACAAAGGAATCGTAGATGTGGTTGCCTGGATTAGTATGAAACAAATGCATGGCAAGATTAAGGAAGTTAGGGTTTCGTTTATGGATTAACAATATCCCCCAAAACAGAGAAGAGATTGCAGGGGGGGTGTTGCATGTGTGTGTGCTCAAGAAAGGGAGAGAGCACACGCACAGTGCTTGCGGGTAGGTGGGTTAGGGTGTGGAGAAGAAAGAGAAGGGAATGAAAAACAGTTTAAAACGTGGCTGCCTACGACCCATAGGGCGATTGTCCCTTCATTCTACCCAGCTGCAGCAGACACCTACTTATGAGCAAGTTCTTTTATAGAGTTCTATCAGCCCATTTTCTCCTACACTGCTGAAGAATCAAGGCCACTGGATCTGTAGGGACTCAGGGAGCTCATAAATAACAGTGGTCCTTCATTATGCTGGCTAAATGCCGAAGCTAGAGAGAAGGGTATGGAAAAGTGCAAAATTCTGGGCTTTCACAAAGACGATTTCAACTTACTTTGTGGCAGAGCAGTTCAGACACAAGTTTACACTCTGCTGCTGAATGAAGGCTTCGAAGAGCATGAGCTTTGTCGTCCACAACGTAAATCTCAAGAGCGCTGAAGTCTTCATGTTTCACACACCACAGAAAAGATGCATGATGGCCATTAACCTTCCCCTTAGTTGCCGGTGAAGTAAAAGAGGACCATTCTTTACAGAAACACTAGGGTATCTGTTCAGATAAATATTCCTCTTGCTGAAATGTAGCCGGTCATACGTATTATAACTTTAGTAGCGTCTCTCCAGAAACATGGGAGTAACAATTTTAAATCAATAAGATGGGAATGCAATAATAATAGGGTTATTTTTTCCTCTTTAAGTTTAATGAACTCACATCAAAAAAGTAGGCAGCCATTGCACATTTTGGGGCTAGAAACTTTTAAAAATACAAAGGGTAATAGGATTTATACTAGGTTTATACTTGTTTTTCCTTTAAGTGGTAACTATATTTCATTTCATCCTAACTTATTGCAATATGCAAATGCATTTACAATACCTATTACACAATGATAAAGCTACATTTAACTTATTTTTGTTAAGAGTAGCTCTCAAAGGAAACTGATATGCTCTTAGTTTTCTTAAAAAAATTTTTTTAATCCTCTACGATATATAAGCATTGCATAATAATGCAGCCTAACCACTTGAAAACTTTTGGTCACAAAAATACTAATCCAAATTTTCTGGAAATAATTCATTCCAAGAATTAATTATTTAACAAGTTGATTCTTCCTTTAATTTAACAATAACAGGATCTGGTTTTCATTGTGAAGTTTGAAACAATATTTTAAAGGCAAAAGGACAAGCAGCTGGTGTCTTGTAAATAACAGAGAATTTCTCACTCTTTCTTCCTCCCTCTCTTCCCTTCCTGGCAAACATCAAAGAAGTTAATGCAGGATTCTCATTAGAAAGTTGAGGACAATTTGAGATGACATATTATTGAAAGAAATCAGTAACTGTCAAGTGACCAAAGCTAGCAGAAATAATCCTCCTTTGCAATCCATTTGAATCGAGGAATTGTGTTGAAGTTCACTTTGTCTTTTGGAAGGGTGCCATTCGCCCCCCTCCCCCCGAATAGTCTCGGTTGTTATTTCTCATGCTAGACAGAACAAGCCTGTTCAGAAGTGAAAACTTTAAAAATTAAAAAAAAATAAAGGTAATTCAGCCATCCTGAACTGAGGGAACAAAAATGAACATTGACTCATTTGTGTTTTCTGTCAACTTGCTTCAACAGAACTGGTTTAACTTCCCTAAGTACAACAGACCTCGGAACTCTCAATGGAGCAAGAGCGCTTGGTGAGAGAAACCTTGCCTTGTCGAGCCCAGCTGCACTGAGGGAAAAGGCGCTCTGTCAGCCAGGACAACTTTGCCATTGCAGAGACCAGCTGCTTGAGCCAAACAAAGCACAAACCTTGTAGACTGGTCTGTGTACCATCTGGCCCTCTTCAAGGTCTTGGAGACGCCTTCAAAACTGGCTTTCAAAGGGAATGTTTTCCCTTGCATACCAGGTGTATTTACTACTGTCTAGAAGAAGTCTGGATTGAGGAGGGAGGGACATGGGATCTTGGAAGGGAATCAACATTTTCAGAAATAGAAGAAGGGACTACAAGTTGTTCAGACAACCACAATCTGGGTTTTGCCACCACTTCCTTTCAGCTGAAACACTGGGTACATCTGTAGTTACCCATTGCAAATACAATGCGCGTTCTTGTTTTCTCACTGGGCTCAGTCTCCCCAATTAGCATCTATCTAATTGGCTGCCTAAATTACTAGGACAGCATGCCAACACGATGATTTTCACTTTTCGAAACCACCTAAAGAGTCCATGTTGACCCTGACAAGGGGCAACATTTCAAACAGATATTCTATGCCTTGTGTTCAAAGCCAGCCATTTATGAGGGGGAATCCACAAGTTTCATTCAGCTCTGGAAAAACAACAACAACAACAACAACAACAACTCTAAATGGAAGATCAGCAGCACAACCATGATCAGAGTTGTGTTGCTCAAGATTACTCTGTGAGCAAGTGTGAAATACACCCCAATTCTGTTGATGCGGACTCATGGTGAGAATGTGTGTCACGGTAGAATTCTGCTTCATTGGGTTTTTCATGTTGTTGTTTTTCTGCAGCAAATCACCAGACCTTTCCTTCTAATGGACCCAGAGCTCCGGATGTTCGGTTCATGGATTTGTGCAGTTACTCCACACGGGAATCCTAATGTGGGATAAGATGTCTTTAATTAATACTTCTCTTAAGTTTATACTTTAAGAACCAGCCTCTTCAAAGTGCTCTGGGACAGTTTGTGTTAAAACCGGTTCCTATCACATAGCTATGCTTGATACCACAAAGGCTTCCACCTTCGTGAGTCGAGCCACAGGTCCTTCTTCATTTGAGCTTGCTGAGATAGAAGTTCTCAGATAGAAAGGTGGGAGCATTCAAAGTTTGTAATAAAATCCTGAATAAATAGGCACCCAGTCTACGTGTTCCAATGCAGTAAAGTTACCTTATGGGCATACTGAATGGGTACAGTCATTTGAAAATTTAAACTGAAGGCATGAGTTAGTGGAATTTTTTGTATAGTAAATCTTGGTTATTTAAAAAATGTGCCCTTTCACTATTACAACTCAATAATCCATGAGCAACCTGAGTTAAGCATAGTAAAGGACTTGAATAGACATCTTCCCAAAGAACACACACAAACCTCCAGCAAGCAGAAGAGGAGTTTAAGTCATTAGCCATTAGGGGAACGCAAATCATCACTTCGGGGCGCTAACACTTCACATGCAGCAATGTGACTTTGGGCCCATAGGTGACTGAAAAGGTAGATCCAAAAGTATTGTTCCTGGGGTTTGGGTTCATAGATACACAACTTTATTCAAAACAAAAGGTCTATAATCATCTATCTGCACTCCATGGATGGCTGACGGTGAGTTCCCTCAGTAACACACTTTTCTTAGTAGCCTGAGATTCCCGTCAAAAAGAGGTATCATTTTTGTGCCATGGACGATAAAAAACCCATTTTGAAGATAAGGCACTTTTTAAACAGAATTCAAGTGGACATCTCTCCAAGTCACTGAAGCTTTGCAAGAAGTCTACAGGAAGGTTGTCCTACACACCCCCACAAAACGACAGTTTTAAGGAAGACCCCGTGCGCAAAAAAAAGAAGAAGAAGAAGCAGCAGCTGTGGCTGAAGTCCAGAAGAAGTTTTGAAGAAGAATTTAGAATTACCATTGATGTAGTAGTCACAACTTACTGGAATCTGCATTTTCAAAGTTAAGCCGATATCTTGGCTTCAGCAAGCTTTCAGCTGGGTGGGTGCCAAAAGTTTTGCACAATCAAAGATTGTGTTCACAGATTTTAACTTTTCTATTGGTCATCTTTTAAGCAAGATCACAGCTAATAGAGATGATTTGGTGGAATGAAGGCTAATCAGGCGCTAGTCGTAGATTCACAAATCCGGAAAGCAAGGCTGTTGCTTCCAAAGGGAATCGGCTGGGCCAATTAAATTCAAAGCAGAGAGGTTCCTTCAAAAGGTTTGGGTCACTCTTGTTCGCAATTCTGCAAGGAGAATCAGATGAACTTTATGGAGGGACACTGAGAGGTCATCACAGGGACTTTTGTGAAAAAGGTTTAAAAAGATTGAAAAATGCTTTCGTGAGAAGAGATCAGGAAAACAGGAAAGCAGTGCCAAGGAAATGTATCCATCACAATAATGCACTGGCTTTTGAATCAAAGTCCTATTGAAATTTTGTTCAGAGACCACCCTCCCACCTGAGCCTTGCTCTTTCTTGTTCCCGAACTCACAGAATATTGCCAAGTAGCATGATTTGAGTCCCACAAGGATACCAAACTGTCATTTTCAGGTAGGATAAATAGAAGAATTTACACAAAATTCTTTGGGGAAAGGTTAACAGAGATGGAAATAGAGGCTTCAGAGTATATAAAGATCTAGATGGAGGATATGTCAAGACATAGTAGCTGCACATTTTAATATTTTTTGTTTAAGAAAAGTGGTGGTGATTTAGTAGCAATCATGTTGTACTGATTCTCATACTATTGTGGAATTGTGGGAGAAAAATTAACTAGAGGGGACAGGAAATTGCCAAGTCCCCTCAGAGAGCTGATAGTAGTATAAGTATTTGCTTGCCATTTGGATGTTCTAAGGAAAAAGCTAAAACCCATCCCTCCCCAAAGACGAAGAGTCCACCAGGTTACTCACGAGGCATTGTTTCTAAATCTCTTTGCTGAGAAATATAAATGTATAATACCTTGGTATTATATAGATTTTATATAATTGATCATAAATATTTAGTTCTAGGGCACTTAAAGTCTCAAAGAGAATGTTAACAAAAGAATGAATAAAGATAAGAAGAAAATGGGCTTTCCAAAAAGTACATTTCAATTGCCATTTTTGAAATATATTCACATTTATAGATTCATGACATTCAAAATAATTTTCAACATGTCCATAAAATTGCTGGTATTTTAGCCCTGTAAGAAAACTGAAGGTACAAAGGGCTGTGATGGTTATCTGAATTAAGAATCAGCTGAAGACTTTAGTTTGTGTGGATAGACGCCTGGTGGTGTAGTGGGTTGTGTGTTGGGTTACTTCCTTCTTGGTCAGCAGTTTAAAACCACCAACTGAGCCATGGAAAAATGAGAAGACTCTACTTCCATCAGTATTCACAGTCTCAGAAACCCACAGGAAGCAGCTCTACTCTGTTCTATGGGGCCACTAGGTGTCGGGAATCCACTTGATGGCAGTGAGTGTGCTTGAGGTTCTTTTCAACAGACCATTCTTCATCTGAAATTTCAAAGACCACTGGTGATCTTGAGTAGCACAGCTTAATGCCTTCCCTTAAGTGTTCACATAATAACATGAAGTAATAGTGATGTTCGGTTCAGTGCTCCATATTCTGCACAAATACTTGCCGTTGAAGACATTCAATTTGCTTTAGGAGAGGAGGGAAAATGTCCCTGCTCTCCCCTCTATTGTGATCCCGAGGGAGTCCCTGGGTGAGTCCAAAGGTTAAACACTGGACAACAGTTTAAAGGTTCGAGATCAGAACCCATCCATGTGCTCCTCAGCACAAGCCTGTGGACTTCTGAAGGACCCCAGCCTGGAGAATCCCATGGTGCAGTTCTGCACGCCAGGGCCTCAGCAGCAACCAAATACTAGGAGCCCTCTCCCAGGAAAGAGCATCATCACCATTCAGTTGAGTGCACGCATCAATCCCCGTGCTTTTGATATTGTTGATGTGATTAAACTGCACTTGATTTTCTATATTTTTCACGGAAGGAAATTATTCTGAGGAAAATTTGTGTAAGAGTGAAAAATCAATCTGCATTGTTTTTAAACCTATGCAGACCTTATTTTTACAAGCCAGGTGAGTGGCAATGGATTTAAAAAAAAAACAGAATGGCCTAATTGAGTGCACATGTTTGTTAAGGATCCACGCTCTTAAGCGCTGGTCTCTTACCACAACTGCCTATCGGCTTCTACTCTTACAGTGTCTGCTTAACGAAGGTTTACTTTCCATGATGACAGAGCCCACCTCCTTTTCCTGCCACCTTTTTCACCATTTTAAATTCAAATGCTGTCTTCAGAGAAATCAAGGGGTCATTTAGGTCACCTCTTTTTGCACACTCTACCTCAAATCCATTACCAAATCCTTTATCTCTATCTTCAAATTATTTTCAGAATCCACTATCTTCCTGCTGGCTCCACCAATACCCCTCTACTCCACGCAACATTATGGATCACCTCAACTACTGGATGAGTCTTGGAACCATTCTCTTTACTGCAGCCCCAGGACCTCTCCAGCATAGGAAGGTTTCTCTTAGGTAAAACAAATAACACATCCCTTTGCTCAAAATCTTTCATTTCACCCCCAATTCTGCAGCCTCTCTCTGTTACACTCTTCCCACAGCTCATGCTGCCTGCCACCAAGAGGGCTTCTTACCTTTTCTATTCTAGGGAGAATCAGGAATCCCTGGTTTGGCAATAGTTAGGTATTGAGTTGCTAATGGGAAAATCACCAAGAGGCACACACTGACCTTTCTGCAGGAAGTGGAGCACTTCCACTCTGTTCTCTAAGGCCCCAGGATTTGGGACTGACTTGACAAGAGCAGGTTTGTTTGGGGGTGGGGAGTACATATGCTCATGTCTCATCTCCTCTAGAGTTTTGTGCAGATATGTCCACCGCATCAGAAAGCTCTTTGCTAACAATGTCAAACACTGCTCCAAGCTCTAGCTCCTCCCTCATTTCATGCTATCTGTGTTTCTTCCCTGCCTCGTTTTGTTCCATATTCTGCCTATCATCTGACTGGGTGGCTCTTTGACTTATTGTTTCAATTGTCATTTTCATCCATACACTATACAACTCATTTACTCTTCTGAAATTGCCTGGTCCAGCCCTCTGTGACAGTACTAGAACGCAGGCTCCATCAGAGCAGAGAGTTGCATTTTGTTCAGGGTTGTATTCCTAGTGTCTTGTATACATTATACACTCCACAAATATTGGATGGATAAAATTATGAATTAAGTAAGGTTATAAAACTTTATTAGAGCAATAGTAGGAATGTCTGTTGGTATCTCTTTTTTTTCTTCTAACATGGAACAATTTCATAATTGGGAAAAAAGCATTCAATGAAAATTTCTCAATGAAAGCATTCAATGAAAATTTCTCAATGAAAGCATTCAATGAAAATTTCTATTTATGGACAATATGGCAGTCATCAAACTAAATTTGCCACTCGAGCAATTAGTAAAATTACCAGTAAGTATATTGTAAATGTCGTTGGTTTACCATGTACACTCATCTATAAGTTGAGTTTTTTCGGCACATTTTAATGCAGTTTTAATCAGCACCTCAGCTGATATTAGGGTCGGCTTACACTCAAGTATATATGGTACTTAGATGATTTGCTTTTAAAATTAATCAAGTGACAATAGTGGTCAAATTTCTACTTCTGTCTCTCCATAAATATTATCAGCATTCATCCAGTGGCTCCAGCCAGGAACTGAAGTCACCCTTGACTTTTGCATTTCTATAGCCCTGTCTCACAACCACTACAACAAACCATGTCAATTACAAGTTCAAAAGCCCATTTTCTTGGGTCCTTCTGCAACTTTACCTCCACTACCATCACCCCCGACCCAGACACCACCATTTCCTTTCTAGATAGTGGCATTCCACGTGCTCTGCCCATCAGGTCCACTTCAACTCATAGCAAGCCTAGGGAACAGGGTAGAACTACTTCACAGACTTTTCAAGGCTGTACGTCTTTAGAGACACAGACTGCCACATCGTTCTCCGATCGTGGGACCCGTGGCTTCGCAAAGTAGACCTTTTGATTAGTAGCCAAGAACGTCAACCAGGATGCCTCCAGGTCTCCTTGACAGTGGCCAGCAAAGACATTGCTATCGAGTGGGTTCCATATCAGAGAGACCATGTAGGACAGGGTAGAGTTGTCCCGGTAAATTGCTGAGATTGTAATTCCTTAGGGGAGTCAAGAGTGCCGACACTGTCCTTGCAGAGCTGCAGCTGAGCTGTCCTGGAGGAGCTCAATGCATAACCCCATGGCACCAGGGTTCCTCAGGGCAACACTTTCCCCCAGATGGTCTTTGAATCACCTTATCTGTTCTTCCAACCATTTTCCCGTACAACAACAAGAATAATTTTTTCTTAAAACAGAAATTAGATGACATCATTCTACTGCTTAAATACCAGCTCTTTGCTTTTGTAATTGCTCTAGTCTTTTTAACTCTTCCTTCAAAATATTTTTCAGACTTAAAATAATTTTCAAAAATTGTATAAAGAAATCCTTCTGTAAAACCTTCACTGAAATTTCACAAACGCAAAGGTCTTAGATAACTATAGTCCCGCTATTAAAACTGGACCATTAACCTGAGAAAGAGGCGGCTTTCTACTCCTATAAACTGTTACAGTCTTAGAAGCCCACAGGGGCACTTCCAGCCTGTCTTATAGGGTCACTGTGAGTCAGAATGGACCCAACGGCAGTGAGTGTATTTTGTCTTGTTTTAATTAACTAGATGTTGTTGGTATTGGCCAGGTAATTAGGCTCTGAGAGTCACTGCTCCAAATACAATGATTTCTCTCTAGTTCTTGATCGTGACCAGGTTAGTCTAGTCTCTGGGCCTTTGCACTAATGTTTCCTTTCATTTCAACGTGTGGCTCGCGACCCCTTTGGGGGTCAAATGACCCTTTCATGGGAGTGGCCCAATTCATAACAGTAGCAAAATGACAGTTATGAAGTAACAACAAAAATAATGTTATGCTTGGAGGTTACATGAGGAACTGGATGAAAGTGTCGTGGCATGAGGCAGGTGGAGAACCACTGCTTTAATCTA
This sequence comes from Tenrec ecaudatus, assembly GCF_050624435.1. NCBI lineage: Eukaryota > Metazoa > Chordata > Mammalia > Afrosoricida > Tenrecidae > Tenrec > Tenrec ecaudatus. The sequence goes on along the minus strand of NC_134548.1, from coordinate 28,251,354 downwards.
CCTCTTGGCACAGCTGACCCTTTGCGTCACTCAGGTCTGGTTGGTAAAGACTTCCTTATCCTCTCAGTTAAAGTAGTTTCCTTGTTTTATTTTCACCATCTCACTTACCATGAATTGATCTTTTCTTGTGCATTTCTTTCTTTCTGTTTATATTTAAGCACCTAACACCTTCCTTGGCTCAACAGTTTTTATTTCACTCAGAATTTTGCAGCCTCTCTATGTAATACTCTTCTCGTCGCTCACACTGCCTGCCACAGAAGCTCTTTCCCCCTTTATCTATTGTTTCCAGAACTGAGGGGGACTGTGTCATAGTGGTTAAGTGTTGTGTCAGCCATTGGAACCCACCAGCCATTCCATGGGAATGAGGCAATTTTACTCATGTCTAGAAGGTCCTATGTGTTGGAAGTGACTTAAATGTGAACACTGCCTGACGTAGGATCTTGTTCTCTTGTTCCTTAACATATCCCTAGGATCTTGAACGATGCTTGTGAAAAAGTAGGCACTCAATAAATACTCATTGTCTATATAAATAAAATCAACAGGGAATGTTGAAGCAGAATAATAATTAGAAAGCTTACTGTGATTTCTATACTATGTTGTAGTCTTTGACTCATTTGCATATACTAATTATCTAATTTAGTATAATGGAAAAATCATTAACTTAAAATTCAGACAAGCTTGGCTTAATTTCCCAGCTCTACCACTGACCCTCAAATTGTACATCCTCTCTAAGCCTTAGTTTTCTCATAAGGTATTCAAATTCAAAATCATCCAGGCAGTAAATGTTGAAGGCTGGAATTATCTACATGTTTTAGCTGCAGAAACAAGGAGCCCTGGTGGTACAGTGGTCAGGTGTTCAATTGCTAATCCACAGATAAGGCAGTCTGCTTCCCTAAAAATGCATCATCTTGCAATCCCTATGGGTAGTTCTATGGTCCTATCATCATCATAGACGGAACTGCAATGGTCTTGGTTTGGGTTGGGTTTGGTTGTCTGAAGAAGTACCCAAGGTTTATAGTACCAGATTTGAAGGTAAGCCCCTGAGAAAAAGAATTGTGTTGATTATCCACTCATTCCTTCTATCATATGTGCCACAGAAAAAGATACCTACAGGTAATTGGCAATTAGTATATAAGAAAGACCAGTGAGTGATTTGTGTTTATACATATATGAGTCCTGGTGGCATAGCGGTTATGTTTTGGGCTGCTAATTGCAAGGTCAGCAGTTTGAAAGCACCAATTGTTGCTCCTCAGGACAAAGACTAGTCCTGCTCCTCCCATAAAGAGTTACAGTACTGTGGAAACTGACAGGGGTGGTTCTAACTGTCCTACCTGATAGGATCTCTATGAGTGAACATAGATCCAAGGAGATTTTTGTAGATACTATTTGATTTGGTACATTCCTAATTTCTATTTAAGTTATTAGAAAATATTATCCAGGAACATAAAATTATCTTCATATTTATCTCATTAATGCCTAATCCCTAAGTTGTTTTCTATCCATATATATTTTTAGCTCTAACAGTCTTAAAAATAAACATTCCAATTCAATATGTTCCTTTTCAAATAACTAGTTTTGGTTCAAAAAATCCAATTTTTACCCAATTTCAGGAGCAAATAGTTGGAGAAGCTGAAATATGCAGATGACACAACCTTGCCTGTTGAATATGGGGAGGACTCTCAGCACTTGCTGATAGAGATCAAATGTTGCAGCCTTCAAGATGGATTGCTAATCAGTATAAGAAAGCCCAAATCCTCACAAATAGACCTATAGGCAGCTTCATGGTAAATGGAGAAATGATTGAAGTTGTTAAGGATTCCATCTCATTTAGATCCACAACCGAGACACACAGAAGTAAAAGTTAAAGTGATTGAATGACACATGATGCTGGGTAAGTCCCCTTAATGCATAAGACTTCTTTATGGCATTGAAAACCAAGAGTGTGGCATTGAGGACTTCAGCCATGGTATTTTCAGTCACCTCATATGCAATTGACAGTTGGAAAGTTGGAATAAAGAAGATCAAAGAAGAAATGATGCCTTTGAAGAATGGTGCCGGTGAAGAGTTTTGAAAGGCCCATGGACTTCCCAAAGAACAAACAAGTATGTCTTGGAAGAAGTATAGCCAGAAGGCTTCTTAAGAGTGAAGACAGGGAGACTTCCTCTCAAGCATTTGGACATGTTATCAGGAGAGACCAATCCCTGTTGAAGGATGTCATGCGTGGTAAAGTAGAAGAGTCACCCAAAAAGAGGACAATCCTCTGATGCAGATGAATTGACACAGTGGCTGCAACAAGGGGCTCCAACATGACAATTGTGAGAACGGCAAGAGACCAAGCAGTCTGGAGTTCTGTGGAACACAGCGCCGCAGTTAGTCAGAATTGTCTCAAGGCACCCACAGAGGGACTGGTCTCAGGAACTTCCTGACCTGTACCTGTCCCACCTCTCTCACCAGTGGGTACAAAGCAGCTGAGCCACAAGGAAAGGGAGCACGTATGCCTGAGATAACAAACTGAAACGAGGCCATGAATACTTGTCTGTTGGACTGAAACAGAGAAGTATTTAATAAGTCAAAGAAGGATTTGAGATTAATTCACCTGTGAGACACTTATCTCTGATCGAGATCTATGAAACTTCAGTTCCCAATGATACCGTTCGTAATTTGCTTTAAGACACTTCTGAAGTCTAATGCAACAAAGTAAGCTTATTTGAGATATGATCTCCAAAGCAAGCAGGAGGATTTGGCTCAGAAATGGGACAGATTGAAACAACAATAACTGATGAAGTTTGATTATAATACCCAAAGCAGATTAAGGTTGTGTCCACTCCAGAATTAATCAGCGGATCAAGTGGATAGTAGGAGTGTGGTTTTGCGGCCAGTTGTCTAGAAACGTCTCTTTGTATTGCGCTTCAAAGAAATAAAAGTACTTGAGATTTTCACCTTTGTTTAGTTTCTCCAGGGTTGCTTCAACACATTAAAGTTCATAACCGAGGGCCAATATAAAAAAAATGACATACGCTTATAAGGATACAAGAGTTTACCAAATCATCAGTCTCCAGAAAATATATTAAACTGGACTTGTTTTGTCTGACATTTCTTGCTTTTTGTCATAACTGTTAAACATAACTAGCCCCAAGTGTATTTTTTCTACCAGAAGCTATATGACATAAAGTTGAGGAATACATCCATGGCACATTTTAAGGGAAAAAATTCCTTTTTACAAACATAACTTTGTTTTGCCCAAATAGTCACCATGCACAACAATTAAATAAATGGAAATTTCTGGAAGGAGTAATTTGTGGAACAAATGATGTATATTTTCTGCTTATGTGGAAGTCCGGATTAAATTACCTCCAAAGAGAAATGATATTTTTTCCTTATAACTTTGTCTTTACAGACACGTAGAAATATGGAATTTTTTGATATGGAAAAGGACTGTCAAAATCAATTCCCCCAAAAAAAAATTTTTTTTAAATCAATTCCTGACAGCAAGGTTACCATTGAACCTAGCATTTGCACAGCTATGAGTCTTTTATAAAGACTCTGGAGTTATCTTCAAATGGCATCTGGAACACCAATTAACACCTGACCTGCCTTTTCAAATTCCAAATTGGGATGTGTTGTGCTGTAAATTTAGGACATTGTGTTTCTTAGGCTAACAAAGATAGTTTGAACTTTATCACCTGTTATTTATCCCTTGAATTTCAGAGTGACCAAGAAAATGCAAGAGCAGGGGGATTGAAGACCCATGCATCAAGACAATGCAGAGCACAGGGTTTCCATGACCTCAGAGGAGAGCCATTTCCCAGGCCAGAATTCTGTGACCTGGGGGATGGCACTAGCCCAGGGCTTCTCATTCAGTGATAAAGCTCATCCCAAAGGAAAGCATGTCCTTATAAGAATTGGCTCAGGGTTTGAAGAAAGCCCAGAAACCAAATCCAAGGTTAAAGCATAGTGACACATAAGAGATGGTGTTCTGTTGGGGTTAAAAAAAAAAACTGTAGTGAAACATTTCTAGTTATCTTTGACAAGATGTATACGTGCTGGATGTTTTGGCATCCGGGGGTCTCTCCTTCGTAGCTCAGTTGCAAAGGGAGGGGCGACTGTAGGTGCAGCCTAACATGATCTTCAAGTTGAGTTGTAGCGCTAACATGACAACTGTTGTCACACGGTTTACAGTGCTGTTTCTGCCTGCTTTGCCAGAAGCTTCTTCCATGTGAGTTTGCCTCACACTAAGCCCCAAGAGGAACACGGGGGCTAGAGAGACCAGGGCTTATAAAATTACCATTCTTCCACTGCAGAAGGGATGTAAAATGCAGCTACTTAGAAGATGAACTGTTCCTTTCCTCTGGGCCTCCTGATCCCCAATGCCCTTGGAGCTCTCTTCCCTAAACATCTAGCAATGGCAGACATGTGCATTGTAGGAGAGAAAATCGCCCTGAAGTGGCTGCAACTTCTCATGTGTACTCCCATGCCCCCAAGCTGTGAAATTCTCCAGCCTGCATGGAGAAGGTCCTGACTGCACTGTATGTGGGGCCAGTGCGAATGCCAGATGGCGATTTGTGAGAAAATCTGGGGCTGAGGCAGCCAGCCAAAACAGTGGACTGAATAAAATTTCATGATCACCAACAAGATGTACCCAGCCCCTCCCCGCCCTAAAAAATGAATGAAATAAGAATTAGAATTAGCTATCTCTTTCCTTACTTGAATGTAAACATCATTCAAGCCAGTTGTCATTTGTATGTGCAACAAAAATGAGTTCTGAAAAAACAAAGCACAACAAAAATCCAAACCCCTAATCCCCCCAAAAGCCCCAAACTAACAAATGAAAGAGTTGTCCTATGTTGAATTATCTCACTATCATTTTATTTCACTCCACTGGTAGTGGTTCAATTTAAAACAAAACAAAAAAGGACAGAAGCAAGGGGAGTGAAACCAAACTTACAAATAAGATGATGAAAAAAATTAATTTTATCACCAGAACTGGGTAAGAATGCTTCAAGAAACCACTTTCTACTTGATTTGTGAGCCACAGGGGCATTCGCATTATATTGATTGTTATTGTGTGCCTTTATCATTTTTATTGTTTGCTGCAGTATACCCCTTTGAAGGTCTGCCAAACCACTGCGGCTTGCTCAAAAGCAGAGCTGAATTTTAATTAAGCCGAGCCACATAGACACAGAACAGTTGAACTTGATTAGACCACTTGTCCGGATGCACACACAGAGGGCATTCAACACACTCATTTTAATAACTGCAAGGTCAATTCCTACATTTGGTGAAATTACCAGGATTAAAAAAATGATCATCCGTCAACATATTCCTCCTACATGCGACCTCTGTTTCCCAATTTAAATCAAATAAGCCACTAAGAAGAGCTATGATAGAAGGGGGTCATTGGGAGGGTACTTGGCATAATATCTGGATAACTGAAGAATTTCATATTTGCCAGGAAGCAATATTATGTGCAGGTGATAATTAAGATTTGGAAGCTTGGTTCAGGTAAAGAAATGAACAAACAGATATGGATGAATGTACTTATGGCTGTGTATACGTGCTTATGTAAGTGTATTGCTTTCTTTTTAAATATTTCAATCTAAAGAGAATTTGAATACAGAATTTATTCCAGACAAGGGAACAAGTAGAATGTCTGAGTTTCATGAATTTTTATTTTTCATACCTTAGAAAGAGAAAAACTTCCAGTAAAGCTTCACAGGAAAATTGTGCCAAACTGTGTTCCTACAGGAACTTCTTTCGAAACCAGCCAGTGTAATTTTCCCACACAGCTTGGTGAACAGAACCTCTAATATGTCCAGGCCTCTGCAAGCTAAACCACTGAAAAACTGACTTTGGTGTGAAGTCAGACCAGTCGCCTCTGGGATACTCCCTGATACATTTAGACACTAACCATAATGCTCACCGTCTTTAACGAGGGTCCCTGCTTGAAGGTAATATTTCAAAGCAACAACAACAACAAAGCTACATTTTCTATGTATCTGTATATAAATGTACACAGTGACTGATCAATACCTAGATCCTAAAATAAGAATAGGCCAATATTTCTTAAGGCCTCCGTAGAAATTAATAGAAAAGATCTAAAAGTTGAATACATCAAGGCCTCTGACATATACAACAAGGTACACTATAGAATAAGTCCACCAGTCCTGTTTTGAAATCACTATGTCCTTCATAGAATTTTATACTATCCTTTCAGACCAAACCCACTGCCATTGAGTCAATGCTGACACACAGTGAACCTAGGCAGGGTTTGAATGACTGGGAATCTTTATGGGAACTGAAAGCCTCACCCTTCTCGCACAGAGCAGCTCGTGGATTTGAACCACTGACATTGCAGGTAGCAGCCCAATGCCTAGGCCACATAACCCAATACTAATTGACTAGATTTCATCTGAAGAAAATGATCCTCCCCATAAGATTGGCAAACAAAAATTTAGTAAATTTCTAGGGATAAATGGATCTCTTTTCTGTGTAACTAATGGAAATTGAATTCTGAAAGCAAAAGAGAATCTAAATTTCTTATTTTTGACATCACAAAGAAAAAACAAACATCTGAGCATAATTCAATTGCTTCTTGGTTTGTCTTGTTTAATTTCACTCTTTATACCTGTCTAAGGAAAGAAGAAAACAGTTTTATGATGATTCAATCAAAATTCCTGGTTAATAAACTTTATAAAAGAAATCAGTTGATACAAAGAAAATGGACTCTGAGCTCAGAGGGCACAGGATCGAAACCCGCTCACTGCGGTTTCTGTCTGCATCAAGTGGCCTTCGTAGCTTACTGGGGTATTTGTTTTCTTCAAATGGAAGTTAGTTTGCCTTCACCACATTAGGAATAAAATGGGAACTAACAACATCATGAAGGAAAAAAGTTACTGCATAGAAATATTTCCACCTAATTTCGACATGACTCACAATAAAAATTATTTTAATATGCAAAATTTTAGCAACAGATTCACACAATAGATATGTTTCTTTCCAAGTGTGATTTAAAAAACACCCATCCAGGTACAGACTTCATCTTAATGAATACAGACTAATATGAAAAAGACTAGTGATAAGGGTTATACAATATAAAGACTGTAATAAATCTCTTTGAATTATGCATGTGAATTAAGTAAGTGTCTTATTTTCTTTATTGGAAACACAACTTAAAAATAACATATCTAGTGACATCTTAGTTTGTGTTCAAACTTCAAAGATGCGACAATAATAACATGTTAAATATGCTCTGAATTTTTAATGTTTTTCTTTCCAGTGAAGTTCACTGTGTACCAGCTTACGACTAATGTGTTTTAATCAATTTGAGGGTCAAGGCTTACACTAGTGATGTGCATAACAATTTCCATAAATATCATTATCAATGCATCTTGATTTCAAGTTTGATCGACTTCACACTGAAGACATTGGTAAAATTCTTCGCCTGCTTCACCACTAGCTTTGGTGGTCAGTGCATCAATTTAAACGATAGTTTTATTGCTACATCCACAGCATCACAAGGTACATGAATTTCTGATTCAAAATGGTTAATACCAGTCCATTTCAGCTCAATAATGACTAGAAGGTTGGTTTTTGGTATTCCATTTCATTTTTTACCACTTTCAATTCTCCTAGATTGACTGCAGCCATAGGCTCAAGGATGAAAGCAATTGTGAGGATGGCTTAGAATTGAACAGGTTTCACAAGAACAACATCCTCCTTATCAGTATGACCACCTCCATATTTCCATTTTGAAATCTTTTCACAATGCCACAACCTTGTTTGCTGAAAGCCAGGGGGACTTTGAAAACACGCTAATGCAAATCAAAGACTACAATCTTCAGCATGGCTTGTGAGTGAATGTAGAGGAAACAAATATCTTCACAAATGATCAATGGGCAGCATCATGATAAACTAAGGAACGGCATCTTGATGTTGCCAAGAATCTCATCCTACTTGAATCCACAATCAGTGCTCTTGGAAGCAGCCGTCAAGATAGCAAATGCCATATTGCATTGATCAAATCGGCTGCAGAAGACCTTTTGAAGTGTTAAGGAGTAAAGACAGCACTCTGAGGACTAAGATGTTCCTAACCCATGTCACCGTGTTTTCAGTCACTTCATGTTTCACTTGCATGTGAAAACTAAACCATGAATAAGGAGAAAAGCACAAGAATAGATACATTTGAATGATGGTGTTGGGAACAGTACTGAAAGTATCATAGACATCAGAAGAAAAAACAAATCTGTCTTGGAAAAAGTACAGCCTGAATGTTGCTTAAAAGTGAGGACAGCAAGACTGCCTCATATATTTTGGACAAGTGATTAAGAGGGACAGTCCATGATCAAGGACATCTTGCTTGGGAACCAGTTGGTGAGAAAGAGGAGGAGCCTCAAGGAGATGTCTGGCACAAGGGGCTCGAGCAGAACAACACTGGCGGGGATGCTGCAGGGCTGGGTAGTGTTTCCTTCCATGAGGCCAAGTCCTCTCCAAATTGGAATCAACTCAACAGCACCTGATAATAACAACAGCACTCAGATTCACAAATAAAATGGACATTTTAATGCAAAGAATTACCCCTCTAGTACTCCTTTGGAAAAGATGGAAATGTTATATTGAACTATCGATTGGCTTCCTGTATTTCAAAAAAATTACTTCATTTTTATTTCTCATCTTCTATTTCAAAGACTGAACAGTGGCTTCCCAAAAGCCATAAAATGATGATAACACATACATAAAATGATATATTATACAAATACTACATCCACAAAATATACAAAGAATATCTCTGTGAATATGTGTTATACTATATTTTACATATGACTTACTATCTAATGGCGATGCACTGGTATTTTAGTTCCATATTGCTATTGTCTACCTTTTGACCCCACTCATTCTTCCATCAGAGTAATTATAGTTGTTAATTTCACATTCCTATTCTCAATTTATTTGCTTTCAATCTGTCTTCCTCATAGCTTTAGGCACTGTATGGGTAAGAATCATCATTTCATTACTATTAAGGCACATAAAATGCCTTATAGTTGTGCCTACCACGGTCAAGGCTCAACAGATATGGTTGACTTTATCCCAATTGAATAAGTTTAAAGTCTAAAGGATACTGTTGCAAGGCTAAGAAGATGAAGGGCATCTGCTTTTAATCTCCCCCAGCCTGCTAATTACTTTCACTTACAACATTATTTGCTCATTGATTTGAATCATACATGGTGTATATTTATTATTCCATTTTTCATCAGATCAAAGAGGTAGAAGAGACCTTGAGATGTTATTATTGCCGTGAGATACTGCCACTACCCAAAGCTTTCAGTAAGCAACTTTTTCTTAAAACCCTGGAGGCCTCCAGAAATTCAGATTAGGCAAAATCTTGCCTAAAGGATAGACAAAGTATGACATCTCTACATGATTCTAATACATTACTCAAAAATGAACCCTTATAAACATTTAATCTTATGGCACATAGCAAATTATGGACTTATAATTAGAGCCTGCCCCATCTCCTCTCTAGGAATGAGCACTTTGTATTTCATGTGCTCAGAGGTCAGGGGCTCTGTGCACTGAGATCAAGGAGGTAGATGGGGCATGAGAGGCCCATAGGATACAAGATGTAGGCATACTATGCAAAGGTCAGTTGAAACAGGAAACCCAGGGAGGAAGTGGGATAAGTGGTATTACATTAAATGTTTTCAATTAATGAGATGAAACAAAATGTATGTAAGTTGTTGAAAAGAGAACTGCTTTGTAAGCCACCACCCAATCAGAATAAAATGTTGTTTGTTTGTTAAGAGAAAAGATGAGTTGAGGTAGGTGTTGGGAAGATAAACTAGACAAAAAGCCCAGGAGAAGCGCTGGGAGAGGTCTCAACAAGTGGGGCGTGTGAAGCATGGGTTCCTCACATTGTCTGGCCACTGGTCCCCAAAGGAGTAAATCACAAAATTGGGTTAACATTTTGTTCATTGTTTTAATTCAGAATTTGGATTTCTTTGCAGTGTGGCATTGGCCTGAGAAAGATCACAAGATGGACCAGTTTTGTGGGGGGATTATAAACAAAAGTCTGTAGAATCTTACTGTTCTGTACCATGTGGTAACTTGTGGCCACTAGTAACTATTTAAATTACTAATTGTATGCCTATTAATATTAGTCAAGGATGAATCCATGAGAAGGAACCCAAGGGAAGAGCATCTAGGCAGACATGCTTTTAATTAGTGTCCTTGCCAGAGGATGGGATTATTGAAAGTAGAAAGAAGAAATTATGAACCTTAGATAGCAGAAATGCTGTTTAATATTAAAAGAGGGGCGTTATTGAGAGGACTGGGAAAGAATGAGAATCACTGGGTCTCCCAGAAGTACAATGTTCTAGGTTTGCGTGCAGGAGGGAGGGAATACTCAGAATAACAAGCAACAGTGGAAGAATTAGATACACTTTAGTGTGACAGCTACCTTTTCCCTCAAAATAGCTTAAATCATGCTAGTGTGGGGAAGCAAGTGGAAGCTCTAGGAAAGGAAAAGTAAGCAATAGGCATGACTTCATCCAAACTAAACAACATGCATGTTTACGTAATATCTGGAAAAGTTACTTAAAATGCATGAAACCTGTTTATGTCATCTATAATGATGATTGTGTTTATTTTCCTAGTTAAAAATGGGTTACTCTGAATGCATGTTTGCATTGTTGACATGTTGAAAACATTTGAATTGGAGTAACTAGGTAAGGAAATGGATAAGTTGATGACCCTAGATTTTATGGCAAAAAAACCCCAACTAGCCCTGTAGACAGATCTTGGCATTTCACTTTTGACCTCATGATCCATGATGCACAATTTGATTTCTTGTTGGGTGCCTCAATTTGCCTTTAGGCAACTCTGAAACAAAAACATCAACCTCTTGAAAAAACAAAATGTTGAAAAATCAAATCAAATGCATACCTTTATTTTGAATAGGTTTCCATAACATGAAGGGACTTAATGAAAACAGTGTGCTGTTATATTTTAACTGCTGCATACTACCACATGAATTATGATATGAATTGAATGGTTCCCTTACTTGAAATGTAATGACCCTGTGGATCCTTGGAAACCCCTCCCCCTACCACAAAGGAGGTAATATAATCACCCTCATATTACAAATGAAGAAATTGTTTAAGTGAAGCCACGTTTGGATTCTGGTGCTCACAGATTGAATTCTGAGGAGTTTTGCCCCCATACATAATTATAGTAGATTGCCTAGTGGACCTAACGACAAAAATAGAAACAGATAACAGAGAGGCTGAAAAATAACTAAACTGCAAGAATCAATGAATGAATGAATGACGATAACAGGTAACCGTTGTGTGTATACTCCGAACAAAGAAAGGACAAGAGAATCTAGAAATCCTGCTCGCGAACTAAATTTTTCTTACCTTATTAAGTCTTTTCATGAAAAATGGAGAACACTCAATTTAGTATGATATTAGAAGTATCACTCAATTTTATTAATGAGCCTAGTGCACAACAAACTCTCAACAAGCTTTTAAAGCATTTACAATCATTGATAGGATAGGGAGAAAAATGGCAGGTTACAGGTAGGAAACCAAAGGAAGTCAGGAAAAAAAGAATTTGGAGAATGAGGCAAGCAAGTTTGCCCAGAAGAGTAATTTGAAAGAGGTTGTATTACTGATCCTTAAAGGGTAGACAGGGGTTCAAGAGGAAGTGAACACTGGGGTTGGAGGTGGGACACTTTAAGGCTAAGGAAGAGCATGCACAAAAGGGACATGATGCAGGGCTTACAGTGAGTCATTTACCCAAGCCAGACACTGGAAAGAAGAGTAGATATGCACTGTAGTCAGATTTAGGTGGTCACCCAGAAGACAAAGCTGGAAAGGAGAAAGCAAGAATCATAATGCAGACCATCATGGATGTCATCATGAGGAGCCTTGGTGGCATAGTGGTTACCTATTAGGCTGCAATAAGCAAGGTCTGCAGTTTGAAACCACCAGCTGCTCTGTGGAAGAAAGATGGGGCTTCCTATTCCCATAAAGAGCTTCAGTATGGAAACTCACAGGAGCAACTCTACCTTGTCCCATGGGTCACTTTGAGTTAGTACTGACCAGATGGCAGTGAGTTTGGGTTTTGTTTGTTGGCTTTGAGTAGGAGAATCATAAGTAAGTTGCATTATATTGCCAATAAGATAAAAAAATTATTAGAGGGGGAAATTATCTCTTCAAAGACTGTTACTTTGCTTGCATAAGGTAATCGGCAGATAACATTTTGAAAGGAAATATGATGCTATGGCCAGGTGCCTTCGAGTCTGTTCTAACTCATAGTGACCCTATACGGCCAGGTCCAGTGCCATCCTCAAAATTGTCCTTATGTTTGAGTGCACTGTTGCAGCTACTGTGTCAATCCAACTTTTTCAGGGACTTCCTCATTTTCCTGGTCCCTCCACTTTACCCAGCATGATGCCCTTCTCTAGGCACCACACATGGTCACACACCCAAAATATGTAAAACAAAGTATCACTATTCTTGTCTTTAAAGCGCATTCACACTGTACTTTTTCCAAGACAGGTATGCTTGTGCTATTGGAAGTCTATGGTACTTTCTGCATTCTGTGCCAACACCACAATTCAAAAACATCGACTTTTCTTTCATCTTCCTTATTTAGTGTCCAACATTCACAAGCATCTGAAGCAATTGAAAATGCTATGGCTTGGGTCATGTGTACCTTAGTTCTCAAACTAACATTCTGGCTTTTTCACAGTCTAAAGAGTTCTTGTGGTGCAGCAGATTCACCCAATGCAATGCGTTGTTCCATCTCTTGACTGCTGCCTCTGTGAGCATTGATTGCGGGTACAAGCAAGATGAAATAATTGACCACTTCAATCTTGTCTCCACTGATCATGATGTTAACCACTGGTCAAGTTGTGTGTATTTTAGTTTAGTTTAGAGTGAGTTGTTATCCAGACCGAAGGCCGCAACCATTGATCCTCCTCAAAAACATGCTTTGAGGCCTCCTCACTTTCAGTAAGTGAGGTTCTGTCATCTGCATATCAAATGTTGTTAATATGTCTGCCTCCAATCCTGTTGCCACATTCTTCTTCATATCATCCAGAAGTATGTTAGCATCCTAAAAGCATTTTAGGAGTCTTTAAATAAGACTTTAGGCTTAAATTCCCTTTCTTTAAAAACATCAACAAGTCAGGAAAAATTTACAGCATGTTTAGTCTTCTTTCAGATGCCTGGGATACAAATCCATGATTCGGCTCATTAATTAGTTATTGTCACTGATAATAAAGAGATCATCTTGGTGGGATGCATTGTGATCTTGAAGCTCATACCTTCAATACTGAGTTCACTACAGAATGTTAGCGGATGTCAAGTATAGGATCCTAAATTTAGCTGAGTTGTTTATGGGGGTGGGCTGAATATATGTAATGCATATTGTGCATAAACGGAAATAGAAACTCCCTAGATGGCTCAGATAGGCATCTCTCCTCAAGCCAAATGCAAACCCTTTCTTGTCAAAAGAATACATGGGAAGGAAAATGAACAAATTCACTGCAAGCATCGTAAATGAACAAGGGGACAGGGAGTGCATGGAGTAAGATCTACATGTCTACACACCGGGAGTTTCCAACTCAAGGTTCCCAGGATGAAAAAAGTACTTCTCTGGGACAGTCATATTGGACTGGCAAGACAGGCCAGATAATGTAAGTGGAGAATATAGTGTTGAATGAATATTGCAAGTTCCACATACACTAAAAAAACAAGAACAAAACAAACAACAAGGAAGCCATTTGGCTTGGCAAATGAATACACACAGGTAAGACTGGTCAGTAGGGTGCAGTGGAGCAGAAAGATGATCTATAAGTCAAGAAGTCTGATTGAAAACTCAAAAATAGGTTGCAAGAAGCAATATCAATTCGCAGGCGGGAACAATTGGGAGGGCAAAGAAATCAGTGGGCTCCCATTTGTGAACCAGCCAGTGACAAGTCTTGGTGGGGGGCAGAAAAGAACTTCCTCTGGGGGATGGAGAGACTTTGATCTCCATGCATCAACCAGGGCACTTGTGGGAGTTGAGACAAGTTTCATGTTTGCTGACTGATGTGGAGCCAGGTCATAAATCACATTGAGTCTTAGCTGAAAGACTTTGCTCTCTCAGTCATAGAAAGATGAACACTTGCAGTCTCTACCTCAAGTATGCACATTGTTCAAATGCACTACAATTTCAGGAATGAACTGAAAATCGCCATCAGTCAACTCTGCGGAGCTCGAAACACAGAGGACTCGGCTACTGCTACTATTGGGGATCATTTGCCCATCGATGTGGAAGATGAAGGGTTTCGCTTCTTTTCAATCTGAGAAATAGGTAATTGGCTTTTTTTTATCAACATGATGTATCCCCCACCGTCCCCCTGCCTACTTAAAATGGTACCCTAGCCACGAGGGAAAACAAAACCAAACAAAACCCACTGTGGCAACACACTTGTCACCCACGAGAGTGAAAGCCGTGCTCGGTATGCTGGTGACATTTCTGGTCCTCGGTGTTGGGGAAAATACAATTATTTTCTTTTTGCTTTAGGAATGCGGATCTTGCTATTAAGTTAAAGCTAACATTACAAGTGAGAGTGAGAGAGGCACAGTGTGATCTCCATGGAGAGTAATTGCATTACCATCGCTGGAGCCTTCTTGTAGCTAAAAGGTATAGCTTTTCCAGAAGAAAACATGGCTTCCACCCAAACACTGACTAGATATTCTATCTTTAAGTGTAAAAAGCCATCGTGACACAGCTAACTTCAGAAACTGGTGAATTACTAATAACCAGCCTGAAATAGGGCAAAGAGAAGGACGCTAATCCCTTGCTGTAGATGAAAGTATCTTGAAGAAAGGGCAAGTATGTATTGCTGTATTGTTAAGGATATTAAAGGTTGGAATACTGTCTGGGACAATAGGTAGATGAGGTTCTGGTAGTCTCTCATTCCCTCAGCATATTGCCTATGGTCTCAGTGTTCTAGTCTCCAATTTAGGACTCTAGCCACTTTAAATACCCATTCTCTCCCCCATCTTGACCTAGCAATTGGTTGAAATCCTTCAAGCCAGAAATTTTGCCCTCGACCCTGCTTTAGCCACTGGATCTCATGGTCATGTTCTACATTTTGGTGTAAATTCAACTGGAAGAATCCATCTTTCTTATGACCATGTCTTAAATTCCCAGGGCTTTCCATCTACGCCCTCATCCCCAACAAGTCTTTGATCTTATCAAGCATCTCCAGCCATTCCATCAGCTTTTCACCATGTCTTCCACACTCTAGAGAGCATTTTGCTTGTTACCAAGCACAAACTCCATATGTATCATTGTGATCATTTTCTTGCACATCCTGTTGATACCACTCCCACTTCTCATACTCACTTGATAAATCTCAAACCCAGGCTACAAATAACTTGTCAATGGCTCTTTGACCGTTATTATGCTGCTGAATATTCTAGAAGAATACACATATTCATTTGTGTTAGTTTCATTTTCAAATCATGGCAACTAGTCTCAATTTGTCTCTTAGTACTACACAGCCATCATGTATCATTTCTTAGATGACACTTATTCTTGACCAGTGGTTCTCACGCATATGGAGTCATTTAGCACCAAAGCATTGATGCCTGGCACCTCATCTAAGATTCTGATATAATTGATCTTAGTTGCACCTGGGCACAAATTTGAATGCATAGCACATTTTGAGAACTTCCCATTAGATGACTATTTGATTCTCTCTTCTCAAACCTGTGCCACCCCTCTTTGTTCTGTCTTAGTAGATGACTTTGCTTCTCATCTATCTGAGAAAATTGAAGCGATCAGTAGAATTGCTCCCCAGTCCCCTGCCACCACATCGGCCCACATGCCTGAAATCATGCCCAACTGCATGTCTTATTTCCTATCTTTTGGCCATTTTATGGATCAACAATCTGCATTCCTATTAAAGGCCATGCCTTCTGTGTTCTAGAATCCATCCTTTCTCGCCTACTCATGGACATTCCTCTAGCAGTTATCCCCAGTCCCCTGCATCATCAATTTCGCCCTCTCTTCTGGGTCATTCCCATGAGTATTCTATGCTATTATTTTCCCATCTTAAAAATATCCTCTCTTGACCCCATTTCCCACCCACAGTTATAGCTCTATCACTTAGTTCCCCTTAAAAGTAAAACTTGTTTTGTTTTTCTTTGCATTTGTGATTGCCTACAATTCTCTGAATTCCCACTTGACCCAAATCTTTCTTTCAATTGCACTTTCACTTCTAACACTCCATTAAAACCGGTGTCATCAAGCTCCATTAAAGGCTGGGTAGTTGCTAAATCTAATGGTCAATCATTAAGTCTCATATTGTTTTCTACATTTGCAGCATCTGGTACAACCACCAATTCCTTATTCCTTGATTCTATTGGCTTATTCTTATGACTTTAAGAGGGGCCAGTCAACTTCTGCCTGTGCCCCACATCAAACCTAGTGTCTCTTTTGTAAATAAAAAATAACGATCACACCATTTTGCACATTTATTACCTTTTTTAATGCAAAGAAGTAGAGTTGTGTGGTGCCAACAAAGCACTTGAATTTCTGGCCTATGAAAAACAAACTTGCCCTTTTTGTGGAAAAATTTGACTTTTTGTGGAAAAACAAACTTGCCCTTTTTGTGGAAAAGTTTGCCCAACACTCCTTTCTGAGCTTCTTCGCTTTCTTCTTCACTTTTCTCTGTGGTTTCTTCTTGCTTCTCTTACCACCATTTCGTTGGCTCTTTAACCAGATCCAGCTCATCATCTAGTGTTCTTGGTGTTGAGATACCCCAAGACTTAGCTCCCGGGTCTCTTCTTTCTTGGTCTCCACCCACTCCTTGGAGAACCTAACCCATTCCATTGTTGTCAACATCACCGTGATGATGATAGGTCCCAAATTCCTATCTCTGTGTCCCTTGAACTATAGATTCAGTATCTAGTACATTCCAATATATGTATAACTATGACAATATTGTATTCGCATCACTTGTTCCCCTTTGCAGATGCATAGTAGGTCCTGAGGAAATTTATGGTTAAGTGAAATGATAAAATTACCTCACTGATGGCAGTGCAATCATAAAATAAATTTAGATTCTATCCATAAAATTCTGGTTCAACTTTCCAAAAAATTCTTTATTTCCTGGTCAAGAAACTAAACCAAAGATATACTTCCAGTTTCTCCAAAATGAGGGGAAAATGTGGCTCACCTTGCCTAAACGGTTTTCACAGAATACACCTAAAATAGCTTTTGAATAAACAAAGCAGAAGGTAATCAGGTATAAGAGTATTTTTCTAAAGAAATATATTGTTGTACAGCAATCAGTATAAACTTGTAGTTATGGACTGGATAAGGTTACCAAGAATCACTGAATTTACGGGATTCACATTTTTATGAAACCTCAGAAAAAATTAAATCAAAGACTGAACTACCACTGATAGTGCAAAGCAGAAAAGAAAGTAATGCAGACACATGAGTCCAGTCTCAAGTTGGCATACCTACCATCAGTCACTGAAGGTCCAATCAAGTGTCTCTGGTCTACTCAAATCTGGAATTAAGATTTTCTTTGCAATCAAGCTGCTGAGTTATATTGGGAAAATTACAAATACGCAGCTGCAGTGTTTGGACCAGAAATAATCTTAGGAATAACCAATTTCAGCACATATGCACCGCACTGTTAACCAGCATGAATATATTCTTAGTGTAATTTTCAGAGATGATTTAGAAAAACAGAGTGTGTATAACATAATGCAATTGTCATAAGGTAATGAACTGAGATGCAAAAGTGTATCATTCATCCATTCACTCAATAATTCATTCAACAAGTGTTTATGAGCACTGATGATAGGTCCGGTGCGGGAGTAACAAGTCAGCAGTTTGAACCCACCAGTTGCTCTGAGAGAGACACATGAGGCTTTATGCTCTCTAGAGGTTTACAGCCTCAGAAACCCACACAGGGAAGTTCTACCCTGTTCTACAGGATTCTAAGGAGAGAGAATCAACTCGGTGGCAGTGAGCTTGATTTGAGTGGGACGATAGGCTCTGATTGTGAGCACCTATGTCATGTGCCATGCTAGGTAAAACAAGACAAATGCTCTCATCTGAAGAACATTAACGTGAACATTAATAGCCACAATAAAATTGGAGGGTCCAGCAACATGAATATGAATCATGTGCTCTGGGGCTAGTTAAGAGCATGAAAGAGACATTAGAGACTAATATTGGATCAGAATTTGATGCCATCTAAGTGAAAAATGACAACAGTAAAAAGGAAGAAGATGGTTGAGGTGGGAAATAAATGAAGGAACCCTACCATGCCAGCAGGGTGTATCAGATGGGCAAGAAGGCTAGCATGGGAGCCAAAAAACAACAACAGTGGGATGGACTCGAGTTAAGGGAACCACGGTGTATATATGTATATAAATCCATGTGCTCTGTAGGCACAGGACATATTTTAAATTATGTGCCTCTCCCTTCCCTGCACTTTGATCACAGGAAGATATTTAACCTATCAGATTTCTTGTCGTATGTTCAAAGCACAAGATAGAATTACCCTATTTCCAAAGGATTTTTTAGGGGGTGGGGGCCACAAATCATGATACGTACCTAAAAATACAAGTTTCTTATGAAATGACACTAACAGCTACATGGATGGATTTTAAATCCATGGTAAACCCTTTTGGGTGCATTGAGTAGGCAAGGGGAAAGCCTGGACTGTTTTACAACTAGCAAACGGTCCCTTTAAGACTCCCCCGACACGCGGTGAACAAGGGGTTGGGAAAATGGCAGGAATTTTGGCATTATTATTATTACTAATATAATAATTGAACTGAAAAATATAAGTGGATTTGAAATTAGCTGCCTGCAGTGGGTATGAAAAGGAGGGAAGACACAAGATATAATTTGGAGGAAGAATCAATAGGATGTGGCTACTAATTATGTATGAAGTTCACTGATTATGCTCTCTGGAGCAATTGAAACTTTAAATGGTTCCAGAATACTTTCAAACACACACACACACAGAGACACACACACAAGCATATGTTTTCATATATATTACATTTATGAACACTTTATTTTTGCTTATGGTTATGTTGGCAACCACTACCCAAAATATCCACTGCCTTGGAATCAATTCTGACACATAGAGAACCTATGTTAAGGAATAAAACTGTTTTTACAAGGTTTCTGAGTTTACGTATCTTGACAGAAGTATACCACCTCATCCCCACCGCCACCCCTGACCTTGCCCACCCCTACCCTTGACCTTGCAGTTAACGGTCCTTTCTATCCACATTCCAGTATGGCATCAGATGGCTTAAAACTCCTCTCCCTTCCCAAACACAAGTAGGGCCACAGAAATCTATGCTAAACCGTGTATGTTCCCTTTACCTTACTCTTCAAACCTACCCACATCCTCTTACTTATGTCTCATTGATTGTTCTGCCAAATGCTAGGTTACATTTTTCTTCGAAGCCTAAATGATTAATGAATTCTTCCAAGACTAATGAGCTCAATATAAGCAAGATCTAACATTGTCCAATAATTTGGTACTCTACCCTTGTATCAGTGAGAAAACACAGCCATGCATTGATTATTGCTAATGATATCACAGTGCCTAAGCACCTGCAGTCCTTGTCTTGTTCTTGTAGGTCATTGGGATTTATAGATTACCTGCTAGAGATTTTTTTAAAGCTTGAGTAGCAATGGCAACAAATTCCCTATGATTCCAAAGCAGTGTTTCATCAAGAATTCAGAATTTATTTAAATCAAAACCATTACTTCTTTTCATCAAAGTATTCTGTTTCAAACGGGGGAAATGTATGAATTTTCCAGTTACTTGGTATATTATGAAAACTTCATGGAAAAGTTAGGGGTAAAGATAAGACAGAGAAAAAAGCCTTGTCTATGCAAACAAATTTTGCTTTGTATGAACAATATAATTCTGCAGTTGGCAGTAGTTAGTTACTGAAATTAATAAAAAACGGACCATCTATCACTCCTGCCAAGGAAACACATAAAAAACACGTCTTAAGAGATTTTTTTTAATCTAGAAAAGCAGTGTGGCTTAAGTAAATTAAAATTTTAATAGGGCTCTTTCCCCTTTTTGCTTAAAACCCCACACCCTCAGTGTGGAAATATAAGGTAGTTGAGTATGCATACCACATATAAATATGCAACAGGCATATATAGATTGGGACTATGTGGCTGAAAAAATGTGTTGGTTGAAAGGAATAATAAACCCTTACCATCAAGTCCATTCTGACTCATGTCAACCATAGAGGGCAGAGAAGGACTTCCCAGAGGGTTCGCAAGGCTTCATGCTTTACAAATATTAATTGATACATCTTTCTCTGTGAGAGTAACTAGTGGTTTCAAACCATTCACCAATAGGACTCCCTTGAAATGTATATAGTTTAGTTAGATGCCATCAAGTTGTTTCTGACCCATAGTGACTCTATGCACAATAGAACAAAACATTGGCCTGTCCTGTGCTGTCCTCAGAATTTTTCCTCTGCTTGAGGTCACTTTGTAGCCACCGTATTAGTCCATCTCACTGAGCATCTTCCTCTTTCCCATTGCCACTCTATTTTACCAAATAGGCTGTCCTTCTCCAGGGCCTGGTCTCTTCCCACAATGTATTCAAAGTGTACAAGATGAAGTCTTGCCAACTGTGTCTTTAAGAAGCACTATGGATATACTTCTTCCAAGACAGATTTCTTTTTCCGTATATATAGATATAGAGAGACCTGGTAATATTTGGAAGGTAAATTCAAATTGTAAAGGGATAATTTATAGAAAGTATTCTAATTATTCTTCCAATAAAAGGGCCTCTAACTTCAATGTTACTGGTGTGTTCATTTCACACCTACAGGCTTAGGGAAACGTATTTTCATTGCTCCGATAGAAGTTACTTAGGCTTAAAGGTTTGTAGGGAGTTAAATATGAATCTTGCAAGTCAAGTTTCTTTAGACTAGCTGATAGAGGAAAGTATATCTTCAGGTGTAATTAGCATGGGATTGATGGACAATATCGGTTTAATTAATTTATATTTTGATTGAATACGCTAGCTACCCTTGGTGCACCCGCCATTTGGTAACTCTAACATTTTTTTATAAAAGAGTGAACCTTGTTTATGTGTTTATTAATTTGTATGTTTATACATTTGTTGGTAAAAAGAAAATGAAATAAAATGTTTTAAAGATGAATGGCCATGGTTGAAATACACAAAAACGGTGTCTAGCCAAAGCCCCAAATATATAGTGCTACAGTACAAAGCTTGTATTCCTGAATACCTGAGAACAAAACAACTCCACTTTATAAGGAAATTAACTCTAGGGAGAAAAATAGCTGAAACTACTGCTGTGGCACCTAATAGCTACATTTTTTTTCACCTAGCCTCCTAAAGCCATTCAAGATTATAAACCTAACCAACATCATCACAGAAAGTAAAGCACATGAATAGATGGGATTAGGAAGTCGGTATGTGGTCAATCAAGTATTATGTTCTTAAGATTCTAATGACTGGGCAAGAATACCTACACTGAATAAAAGTAGTTCTATGTAAAGGCAAGCTGGCTTGCAACAATGCCTGGAAATTTAATGTCGTGCTTGAATAACTCAATTTACATCTCCAACCCTCTTGAGACTGAGACTAGAAAGCTTGTATCGTGAAGAAGAAAATTCAGGAAGTCAGGGTGATGAAGAGCAAAATTTAATGGTACAGCAAATGGTCTGGAATGCCCAAATTAATTACAAACACCCATTTTCTCTGTAGATTTTGGTAAATAATTGAACCCAGGCTTGAAAATCATTGAAAATTAAATACATGAAAATATGTACCAGTTTCAGACTCACCAAGGTATACTTTGAAACGGATGGAAACTATGTTTTAAGACTTCCTCCTCACTACAGCATATGCTCTGAATTAGGTGACTTGCCCTTCTGGTATATGGTGTCTTGACAAGCCACAGTCCAAGGGTAAGTTAGATGGTAGTGCTTCTAGGGTTCCATTTCATGTACACCGGGGTTCACTCCAAATAAATGATGTTGAAAAGCAGGTCTCTGTGATCAGTTGCTGGATGTGGGTAAATTCACTCATTAATGCACCTGTCTTAGTCTCATTAAATGCCTTCATAAAAGATCCTGTCAAACAATCCAAACAGTGCTTTCCAGGGGGAGCTGCTGGCCCACTTCAATTCAAGGCAGAGAAATCAGCTCCAAAGGTTACAGAGGCTATTTTTTTGTAATCCAAAAGGTGCAATCTTGAATAGAATTTCTCAAAGGATAGAAGGCGATCCTAGATGTTTATGATGAAGACGTTTTAAGAAAATTGCATTGATAAGAAAAAACAAAACAGAAAATTGGCGTATCAACATATTTTTTATTAGTCCCAGGCAGCGATAGTAAGGATGGTCAAAGAGAATGCTGCTCAGAAACGTTACCCCATTGATCCTAGAGTCCTAATCATGCCTCTTCAGACTACTTTTGTTTCCCCCCACACACACAAAGAATTTTAAAGAGGAACATGATCTGATCCCTCTAAGATGATAAATTACTCTGGGATGTAAACACATAGATAGAGAGTATGTGGTGAAACAATATCTGGGCATTTGAACACTTTCGTTTAATAAATGTTTCTGGGATTTTGCTTCCACACTCTTTGACTTTCCCTCTTAGGAAGGAAGGAATCTGTGATGAACCAGAATTGATTCAAAGGCAGTTGGTTTAAGATTTTCTTTTGTGGTTAATGTTTAGTATTTTTTAATTCCTTATGCTATTAAAATTTGAGAGCTATATAAGTTTAAGGTATAAAATCTATATATTTCTAAATTTGAAGAGCTTATTAAAATATGAAAATAATCAACGGGTTGTTCATAAAATGACAAAACTGGATGGTGCTAGGAGTTCGAAACAATGGAGATTTAAATTATTCTATGATAGGATTCTCAAAGTTATAGCACAATATAACAATAACATATAAAGGAAGATATTCATCATACAGTGCAAGGTGCTTCCAATGGATATGGATAAAATACACAATTAATGTCCCCTAGAAAGTCCCTCCTCATGAAATTCTGCTTCACTGTAAGAAAGACGATGCTCTCTCCAAGGATTCTATCATTGTGATTTCTGTGGTAAAAATATTTAATTCCACTGATTTCCCCTTTAGTATTTCATATAGCTATTACATCTGCATATGAATTGTGCTGTCACTATGTGAAAATTTGCAAGTCTGGGCTCTTCATGGAAAGATCAGCTGTCAGAACCCATGGTGTGGAAAGGATTTTAATTCTGACAAGATCCACCGCCCTGGAAATCCAAAGGGCAGTTGTCTTATAGGGTCAGGGTGAGTCAGAATCAATTTGATGGCAGTGGACTTGGGTTTAGGTTTCACAGAATTCCTGGAAGAAGCAAGAGATTATATTGTTGTTATTAGGTACCATCAAGTCCATTTTGACTCATACTTATGCCTATGCACAACAGAAGGCATAACTGCCTGGCCCTACACATAAAATATATGCCCATATAATAACTAACCAGAGATGATCAAACAACCCACAGACCATTAACTCAAGAAGATCCAATTTATTGGTTGAGAAACCCATTAGATGTAATTATTGCCCAGGAATTTGTGACTGGAATATTGAGAAATGTGAGATCTCTGCAGAGAAGTGAACATGGTAGGTATGGGAAGTATCATCACAAGGTGCTGTTGAGCTGAATCCAACCTGGGCTGATCACATAGGTACCAGAGTAGAACTGAGTGCCTTATGGAGGTCACCAATTTTAGAAATATGTGGCCAGGCTGGTTTCCCAGGCTCCTCTGTGTGTATTTGAATCTTCAATCTTTCAGTTAATACGGCTTAGGATTTTCTTATGATGGATGAATGGTTAGATAGATAGTAGGCTTTTATTACAGAAAGTAAATAATTCAATTGTTGCATTGTTAAAATCAATTCTTTTAAATCAATACACTGTTCAATAAAAGCGCATAACACCCCTAATAAGTAACAGTTAATCGCCTCTAAAGAGACATTTAAAGAAATAAAAAGGAAAAAAGAGGAAGTAAAACTAATGCCACCACTATTGCTGGTTTAGTGTTGTCTTATTGTTCTGTGCATGTGTACATGTATATATACACATACATATCAATTTGTTTATGTGTAGATTTGGGGTACTTGATATTTTTTCACATAAGGTTAAAATTTGAAGACTAGTTCCATAGTCACTATAAATTCAAACTTTTTCCTTCTGCATGTTTAACTCATAATATGTTGTATTATAGAGATACTATGATTTATTAAAGATTGCCCCTGATTGTTAGAATTTCCATATATATATATATATATATTCTCATTTTTTCCTTATCGTAGTCTCTAAGGCAAACATTGTTAGTTCAATTCTACAGGACTTCCATACAATGAGCCATGTATCTGACCTCTAGACTCGCTTCTCATAAACTCATTATACCTGGTGTCACTTTGAATTTAAACCCCGCAAATCAACAATAATGCAAACTTCATTAGCTAACTAATACTTTCATACAGTAATAATTAACTAACAGCTCATGGATCTAATAGCTCTTGACTTAAGGTTGTCAGTATTCTGAGACCATCCTGGAATAATCTAAGAGATTAAAAACCTGTCCACAAGGTTCTCATTATACATGTAGGGTTTATAAAGAAAGTTGTTGCATAAAAGGCATTCATGATTATATTCTAAGTGACTCTTGTAAAGGAAGCACAAAATCCCTCTTGCTCTTTATAAGCAGAGGGCATACTGTCGGGCCATACAGCCTGTAGCAAAATCTGAGAAAATGATACCGGAAGTCACACACCATAAATGAAGACAGCGACATCCAAAGGACCATCAACGCCCAACCCTTCTCACCAGGCACAAAACATGTGTCTCTGTGAAAAGAAACACTTATTGTTCTTTTGTACAACTGAAAATGTGTGAACATACACTTCCGGGTGGAGGATTGTTTTTCCTCTTCAACAGATAGGGATTGATCATCTCTTGTCTGATAGATCAAGGTGGTCCATGCTTGTGTAGCAACACTTTCAAGTACATATGACAATATCTAGACAAAGAACCGGTGATTTTCACCCTGGCGCTCAACCTCAGGCTGGAGACCTCAAGCATGGTTCCAGCAAGGTGCTTACAAATCCACTGCTCAAATTGTAAGCGAGGCCTCCAGAACAGAGAAATCCCTGACACAGAGAGACTAGAAAGAGAACAGATTCTAGAGCTAGAGACTTGGAGATTTACAATTCACGGGACAACCCCAGGAGTGGAACTGTAACCAAACTCCAGCTGGCAAAAAGGAAATAGCTCTTGCTTCTACCTTGCTGGGTGGAAAACTCTTCTGAGGGTTCCCAGTTAGTGAGAATGGCTTGTGTTCACAACAGAAGCGTCCTTTGCCACACGTGAATGACTTCCAGGCAGGGGCGGGACTTTCACAACCAGTTCACTGCCCTAATGGCTACCTTCATTTTATAAAAGACTATGTCCCCGATGGGATTTTATTACTTCAACATATCAGAACACGGCCATTGCGCAGATGAATGTTTCAAAAAGGAAAGGGATGCCAACGTGGGATGTCCACAGTGGGTGGCTGCCCCCAAGCCAAGGTTAGAGAGAACCCTGATTGCAGCGACAAGTGAGCAAAAGTTCTCTGAACTTACCACAAATTTAGGGGTCGGTTCTGTCTAGCCGGTGTGAGCCAGCCGAATGTCATCACCCGTACAAGGCTGAGATCCTTGAAAAATTCGATATAATTTTTTCTTATTATTGATCAGATGATAACATTAAAAGGATAAAATGGCATTCAAACCATCAAAATATATTGTATCTAAATAATTTTTGAGTGTGGCTACTTGATACACTGACCCATGATAATTTCCACCATAGCCTAGCCCATGAAAGACTCTATCCACGAGCAACGGACACATGTGGGAAGGAGCAGCGCTGGCAAAGGGTCACCATTTTGAAAAGCTGCAGCAGGATGACCAAGCATTCACTATTCCAGTGCTTATGGATTGTTCACGAAATTACAGTTTGCCTTCCAGCACCAACATTTGGCACACCAGCTCTTCCCAATTGTAAATGGCATCTGAACACCTCAAGGCAAGCTTCTTTCGAATTCTACTTTTGTCAGCGAATTGGAGGGAGAAAAAGAAAGAAAAAAGTGCAAGCGCATTCATTTCTGTTCATAAGTGACTAATAAACTAAGGCCAGGCATTAAAGCTTCAAAACACAAAGCTCAATCATATGCCCATTCCGCCCCCAAAGTAGAGCAAGCACAATTTGGCCAGTGTAAACACTAGTGATCGGGTCTGTCGGGCAGAAGCCAAGGTCTTGTGTTTTGCTCTCTCAGTCTGCGGTTGGATGTTTGAAAAGCCAGGTCATGTAGCTTAATTACCTTGATATGGTTGTACTCCCTGTGTCGCTAGGCAGTCTGACCGTGGCCCCCTTCCAGGGAATCACACTGGTTATGCGACGCTTTTAGTGCACGCCTGACCTCAGTATGCCAAAAGTAGAGGCCTTACATTCACATGGATCGAATCAATGACTGAACTGTTAAGAAAGCAATTATTTTCACACACTTCTTCATGAGGAAATTCTCTTTATAACAGTACTCTTTATGATAGATGCCTTTACTAAATAACTTCCTGGTATAAAGGAAAAGGAAGTTTCACCAGGACACGCTTGCTAACAGCACACAGGTTGCCTTATTACTTTTGCATTAGTCCCAGCATCCCTGATAGAATGAGCTTGCTGCCTAGGCTCATAGAAAAGGTACGCCTAAATCAATGAGAATTCCATAGACAACGAACGCAAGGATGTAAAATAAAAGCAAGAGCAAGCCTCTGGTGTTATGCCGGTTCAGTGGCTTGTGAAGGTGTGACGCCATCTGCAGAGACAGCAAATTAATTCTAAAGGTTTATCTGCCCTAGGAGGTAAAAAGCTGAACTGAAATGGAGAGAAAGGGGGAACGTTTGTGATTTTTCCCTTCCAATTGAAGTATATTGCTCAAGGCAAAAGGTTATTTATTTCTTAATTTTGGGTTGCTGTTGGTGGTGCTTGTGTTTCCTTTTGTTTTGCAGACATTCATAGTCCTTGCCTGACTTCAGAGAGAGAGAAAGGTTCACTTTCCTTCCACAAGCTTAGTGATATCCTGGTAAATCAATATTCAACCTGGAAATTTAGATCCTGATTTCAGGGTATCAAACACTAAGACAAGATGTGATGGTATGGCTCTTGCTAACTTCTTTATTTATTCTGGTTAAATTTAAAAAGAACATGAGAAACAAGCAAAAATATTTTAAAAAGAAACAATCACAAAAAATTCCGAAGTTCTTTTTCTAACTAAACAATGGGAAATGAACGTTTTCTAAGTGAGGAGTAAAATAAATTGTGTTCACTTCTACTTCACGTGCTTCTTCATTGACTTTGACATCCAAGCTGTGTGAAAACAGAAGCCTGAACTTTCATGGAGCGTGGGTTTCTTCACCCTCCCCGCCCCCACCCCATTTTCTCTAAACGTCCTCTTACCATTCTACACTAGTGGACAATGTACAATGCCAGGAAGAGGACAAAAAGCTGTCTTGTGGTGGTCATCCAGCCCAGGTGAATATTGTAGAAGCAGTAGAAGGGAAAGCACACCAGCAAACACTGAACAACTATGGCCTGCTCAGAACGTGAGATCCTTACCCCTATACCTCGGATCAAAGCAGAACTGTGAAAATGGTTTGAGAATATGGTGACTACCTCAATAAACTGTGAATGCAGTTCTATGTCCTATAAGAGGAGACATTTTCTGAAGTGCTAAAATGTGAGAGAGGACAATCAAAAGTCAAAAAAAGTCACACTGGATAAATTAAAAAGTAAATTTGTACTACACACATTTGTATAATCCCTTTGTGAAGTCATTTGGCAATTTTCGAGAAACACAAAATACACATACGTGTGTCCACAAAAGCCTGTGGACCAAGATTACTAGAAATTTAGCCTGCAGAGAAATGACCACCATTATATATGTGTTTAATGTGTAACACAATACACACCAAAACAGGCTGCCTTAAAGGAAACATTGTGTTCTCAGAGCATCCATCCATTAGGAACTCAAGGGTTAATATATTCATTAAATGGAAAATGTATCCATTTACAGAACACTGCTGCACATATAGAAAAATCACCTCTATGTGCAGAAATAAATCTATCTATGTACTTTACCAAAGGGGAAAAATGTGAATTGCAGAACAGAACATTATGGAAATAAATAAGGGCCTATGCCTGCGTCACCCTAGTTAATGAACAGCAGGACAGATAGGCAAGTGTTACCTGTGTTTACCCCTGCACAAAAAATATGGTGGCAGCGGAAGGAATGGAAATCTTAGAAAGTTCCTTCTTTGCTTTATACCATGTTATACTGATAAACTTTCTTAGCCACTGGCATTTATTTACAAATTAAGAGTATAAAAAATACAATCAAGGTGTGTATGTGTGTGTGTGTGTGTGTGTGTGTTTAAAAGCACAATGTTATATAGAAATATACATCCAGATGTATAATTCAGTTTCACAAACACTACACAATAAAGTATGCATGGTACAATTATACTCACACCGATACATACAAATACAAGAACATTATTGAGCACTCTATGAGCAAAAAAAGTATTACAACTTTTGAGTGGAATTCAGATTTGTGAGAACTTGGGGTAGTGTGGACACAGTAAGGTATAGGACTTTTCACTTTTATTTGGCTGTATATTCTTCCTTGGCCTTTGTATTGCTGTCTAGGGGATATGCAGTAGCAATATTGGCGTCATGGTTATGCGTTAGGCTGCTAACCCAAGGTCAGCAGTTTGAAACCACCAGAAGCTCCAACTGAGAAAGATGAGGCTTTGACTCCCAAACAGAGTTACAGTCTTGGAAACTCATAGGGGTAGTTGTACCCTCTCCAATAGAGTTGCTAAGAGTTGGAATTGACTTGATGGCAGCAAGTTTGGTTTGCTTGTTTGTTTGAAGGAACATGACTGCTTTTACACAGAAAATGGTAAAAAGAGGTTTCTGATTCACTTGTATAGGAAATATTTTATGAATTTTCTCAAACACAGTGGGGGAAAAACTCAATTGTTGAGATGAGATATAAAAGAGAAATTATGATGGAAATAGGGCACAGAAAATAAAATCAATGATTACAGATGCTTTTGGAACACTATGGCAATAGCAATTAAAAAGCAATGTTAGAATTAGAAACATAACTACTAACATCTTCCCAGGGAAGTTAAATGATCCCAATATAAACACATAGGATTCTCTATGATCCCACCCAATGATCTCCAATGGTGGGTGAGTGCCTTCCTAGAGGTTTCATTGACCACTCACTTATAGTATAAGAAGTCTCAGTCTTTGTAGTCTAAAAAAGGATATAGTGGGTGTTCTATTTTATTTCATTTAAAACTCATCTTGTTTTGTACACATTTATTCATTCTAATGTATGAAGAACTAATGTGACCTATATATGTATTAGATGAGTAAAGTATGCATCTAATGGATAAAACAATATACACAGATTGCCACAAGTAAGAAAAAAGGGCTGGGAGAAGCAAAAATGACAGACATCTATTCCTGTTGCCTCAGAGCACAGTAGGGCGAAGTTCATGGTTAAAGATGTATATGAGGAGAACCTTTAAATATATATATATATATATATATATATATATATATATATGATCAGGATTTGAGAATGGCTAACTGGGACTTGAGACAAAAGAAAGATCTAGAATGAGTATGGAAGGTACCTTAGGAATAATGAGTAATTCCATGTCATTAGAAACCAAAGTAGGTGAAAATTTGTAGACAACCAGAACAACCAATTCTGTTTGTGGGCAGATTCAATTCCAGAGAATCTGAATAAGGAGCCAACGTAGAGCCATGGATGTTTGGGGCAATAGAAAGCAAATGTAGGTAACAAAAGTAGCCATGAAGTGGTTGTGCACCCCAGTGACCATGTACTCCCTGGCCCACAATAGTAGATAGGATTTTCTCTTATTATGGGACATTTGCACACCTATGGAATCACTCTCTGAGTAATAGCAGTACCAACTGAAGAGGTACAGGAAGTATTGTCACTAGATACTTAGCACATTTGAATATTTCCCCAGATATTGAAGACCGGAAGTTTTCTCTTCTGGACCTTACTAATAGTATTTATATTCATTTCATTTTAAAGATCATATTACTCATGATTCCTGGCAGAAATCAGTCCCAATGATGGTAACAAAATGTAAAATGAACGCAACATATATTGGAGAATTCTAACTTGTCTAGCAAACGTGTGATCATTTCAGCATAAAAGTATGGAAACAGGTGTGGCTCTGGCTTTTTTGTTGTTGAAGATTTCATTCAAAGTTTCATTTCACTAAATTTCTTTTGAGCAAAATAGACATACTACTGAAGCAAAAGACAGCTTTTGATATACTATTGGTATTTAATATTATAGAGTTGGATGACTGTAGACAAACTGGCTATGTCAAAAGATATGATTTCCCTTTGGGAAATCTGAGAAGTTGAAATAAATGAAAATGCCAAACCACCTTCTCCTAATACTTTTTAAAGTTATCATGAACTCATGAGTGAATAGTTATTTCCCAGGGCATATTCAATGAGCAACAGGAAAAAGGTCATACCTGATTTTCCCAGGGATCTCTCTCTGGACATACATAATAAAAGTCGAAACCAAACTCGCTGCCATCAAATAAGTTTGACTCATAGAGACACGATAGGTTTCTGAGACATTTTAAATCATCATGGATCAGTTTCTGAATCCCCTGATTACCTGGGTCTTTCTATGTGTTTTATCATGTTCCTTTTTCCCCTGCATTCTCCCCATTGAAGCCATAGTACAAACTAATGCAGCATGCTGTTTTATGTAGAGACATAAAGAAAGGGCATTTTATCAATTAAACTAATTTAAGGTGAAATTAAAGAGCAAATATATGAAACTACAATAATTTAAATAAAATATTTGCTGCTAGCAATAAAAATCAGATTAAGCACTGCAGAAAATCAAATCAGTGATTGAGAGATTGACAAAAAAAGATCTGAAAGACAGAGCAAACGTATAATCTTTTATGTTAAAAATGTAAATGCATTAAGACATAGATTACAATGTCACAATGCACTATCACGGGGCTTGTACTCCAGTTCAAACTCATCAGCAACCCTATCACTGAAAGATGAGGCTTTCTGGTCTTATAAAGCTTTGTTTACTGCTAGCAAGCCAATGCCAGTTCACAGTGACCCTTTAGGATAGGATAGAACTGTCCCTCTGAGTGTCAAGACTGGAATTCTTTTTTTAAAATAATTTTATTGGGGCTCATACAACTCGCATCACAATCCATACATACATCAATTGTGCAAAGCATACCTATACATTCATTGTCCTCATTATTCCCAAAATTCGCCTTCTGTCTGGGTTCCTGGAATCAGCTCATTTTCCTTTTTTCCCTCCCCCTCCTTCCCCTATACCCCTCCCTCATGAACCCTTAATAACTTATACACTATTTTGTCTCATCTTACACTTCCCTGTGTCTACCTTCACCCACTTTTCCATTGCCCATCCCCCGGAGAGGAGGTTATATGTAGATCCCTGTGATTGGTTTCCCCTTTTTACCTACCCTTCCCTCCCAGTATCGCCACTTGCACCATTGGTCCTCAGGGGTTCATCTGTCCTAGATTCCCTGTGTCTAATCAGGTTTGCAAGGTAGAATTGGGATCATGATAGTTGTGTGTGTGTGTGTGGGGGGGCGTTTAAGAACTAGAGGAAAGTTGTGAGTTTCATTATTGCTACACTGAACCCTGAGTGACCCATCACCTCCCCACTTCCCGTCTGCAAGGGATGTCCAGTTTTCTACAGGTGGGCAATGGGTCCCCATCATGCACTCCTCTCATTCACAATGATATGATTTTTTTTCTTCCCCCAAATTTTTGTGCTTGAAACCTGGTCCCCTCAGCCCTTCATGATCACACATATTGGTGTGCTGCTTCCATGTGGACTTTGTTGCTTCTGGGCTAGATGGCCGCTTGTTTACTTTCAAGCCTTTAAGACCCCAGATGTAATATCTCTCCATAACAGGGCACCATCAGCCTTCTTCACCACACTTACTTATGCACACATTTGTCTTCAGCGTTTATGCAGGGAAGGTGATCACACAATGATGGTTTTTGTTCTCTGGTGTTTGCTACCTGATCCCTTCAACAGCTCGTGTTCACATAGGAATAGGCTTGTGTGCTTCTTCTCTGTGGGTTTTGTTGCTTCTGGGCTAGATGGTCGCTTGTTTACTTTCAAGCCTTTAAGACCACAGATGCTATATCTCTCGATAGCCGGACACCATCAGCTTTCTTCACCACGCTTGCTTATGCACATGTCTGTCTTCAGCGATCATGTCGGGAAGGTGGGCATCATGAAATGACCGTTTAGCTGAGCAAAATGCTCTTTTGTATTGAGGAATGTGTTTGAGGAGGCCCAATGTCCACCTGCTATCCTACTACTAAACCTATAAATATATGCACATAGGTCTATTCCCCCATATTCATAACTATATTTACATATGTACATGTCTGTATTTAGGCTTTGAGAGCCCCATTTTTATCCCTTAGAGCAGCTGGTGGTTCACAGTCAATTGTTTAAATACTAGGCCATCGGGGCTTTAGGAAGCTGTAGGGACCAGTTCAACTACGTCCTCTAGGGTCACTATCAGTTGTAATAGACTCAATGATAGTTTGCTCATTCAAATGTAATGATATAGTCATCCCATATTTTTTTGTTGTGACATGGTCATCCTACATACTTGCATAATACTGCTTTTTGCATGTCAGCCTAGTTCTTGGAACCTAATGTCCAGGAGTGAGGAGTGGATGTGTTGAGCAATTCTTAAATAAATAAGTGGGCTTTCTAGAATTAAAAAAAATAAAGAATAGGGGAAGGATAACTAAATAGGCATCTAGTGTTTCCCCCAAAGTAAAACATATAAACAAAGAAACAATCATACCAAATGGAAAGACATATCTTATATGTTTCTAACATTTGTAAAATGGGCAGTCTTAAAATTTACAATATTTAATAATGTAAAATATTAATGTTCTTAATACACAAACAACACGTACAAAAAATAATAAGGCCCATGAACAAAAAGTATAAAGAATATAAGCCTAAATCCTAGATAAGAGAAATATATTTCTAATAAACATATTGTGAATATCAAACAAATTAGTAATAGTTAATTGGGAAGTCTAACAAATAATATTTTGGAGGTCAAATGTGAAAATAATCTGAGCATTAAATGATGAAACAAACTAAATTTGTTCAACATTGATGAAATGGTATCTGATAAGCATTAAGGCCTCTAATTACAGTTCAGAGGCTCCTAATAATTAGGAGTCAATAAAAAGATCTATGTCTAATGAGTATTATTACTTACAATAGCAAATAACTAATACATATATAATATGATTACATATAGTAAGGAAAACTAATAAAACATTATTAACATGAAATAATGCAAAATTTTTTAAAATGTCATTTCAATATTTAAGGACATCAAGAAATGCTCATTAACATGTAAGGAGTAGGTTATGAATAGTTTGTTTTACATGATCCAAACAAATAAACAGAAACATACTCATAAAAAATTTGAAAGGTACACAGCAAATGCTAATTTAAAAAAATTCTTGTGTAAAAATAGTCTGAATTATTTTACTTATTTGTCCTTATTTTCCTTTTCATAAACAACAGTACATTCTTTGGTTTTTAAAATATGCTACGTGTTATATACTTCTCTAAATCTTGGTGTCACCTATACTCTTTAACCTATTGGGAAATGACTACAATATTATTATAAATGCAGTACAATCTCACTTCTGGGTGGACAGGTAGCTTATATTTGGTGGAAAGTACCTGGGAATGCACATAGGTCACTGATTGAGACTTGGGATACATTTGTTTTCAGAGCACTATAATAAATTCTTAGAATAAGATCTCAGGTAGCAATTGATAGCACTACTTTAACAGAGAAAACCTTATATTCAGATATTATGTTATATAATACATGTATTCTATAAAATGTAAATATGCAAATTATGTTTATGAGGTCACAGAGTCCTCACAATTTAGAAGACCTGTTTTCAGAGAGCATAGTAGCTGACAAAATAAACTAAAATTTGATCAACTTAATCACAGTATCACAAAATCTCAGCCATAAGAAGAAATTTAGGAACTATATCACTTTCTTTTTCTAAAGAAGTATGATGATCTGTTTAAAGTTGAAATAAAATCGGAACAGAGATACAAATTAAACTCCTGCTTTGCTGAGTCACAGGCCAATGCTCATAAATCTTGTATATGAAGGAAATTACATGAAACTAATGGCCTAGTTGAAGATCTAAGTGTTCATATTTTCTGGAGTTTTAAAATGAAGAACACTGAGATTCAAATTTTATCTTACATCAATTGCATTTCTCTGGGGGTGGACAACTGACATTTATCAGTGGCTGAAGATTTGAACATCACAGTAATAAAAATATTTGAGCTAACAGAGTTTTATGCACTATACAAATGTGATATTTTTAAACATACATTTAATTTTATTATAAAACTCTCTCAACATATTCAACCTCTCCTCCTTGATGATTCATGATACACTTTCATATCTTGAAATAATGTAATGCCAATTAAAAAATTATTGTGAATTTTGTCAAGGTTTTACAGGGCAGATCATTTGTTTTACATTCAACAATGCCTATGCATTTTGTTTCATCTAATCCATTATAATCTCCTCAATATACAATCATCTATTCCATTTCTACTTGTTTCCCATTTCCATTCCTCTTTCTTTCCTAGGGGAGCCTCAGTGGTGTAATTGTTACACATTGGGCTGCTCGCCATCATTTCAGCAGTTCAAAACCACCAGCTACTACTTGGGAAAAAGATGAGACTTTCTACTTCCTTAATGAGTTACAGTCTTGGAAACCCATAGAGGCAATTCTACCCTGTCTTGTAGGGTCACTAGGAGTCAGCGATGATTTCATGGCAGTGACTTTGGTGCTTTTAGTTGTTTTGGTTTTTCCTTTCCTAATACTCTGAATTTTGTCCTTGGGCAAACACTGTCTTTTTTATTTTAAATGGCTGATTATTCTATCGTGTGCCTACCTCAGTAGTGTTATTCCCCATATAGGCAAACAAGTTTATCTGGCTGAAAAGAGAGTCATGGTGGTGAGGTGAGTTCAAGACCTGCAAGATGACTAAGGGACAGAGTCTCAGAGTGAATCATAGGTCTCTAAGTCTGGTCTCTTTTATGATTTTGAATTTTATTCAACATTTTTCTGCTACTCTACCTAGAACTATCTAATATCGCTTTTCAGAGGTGTTGGCAATGGTAGCAGATCACCATTTCATTCTTTTGGTCTCATGGATGAGTAGATTGATGTTGGTGTAATCCTTTAAATCATTAGATTCATTGTTTCCATGTGTCCTTCCATTTTTCCCATCCATCTTTCATCTGGAGTGTGGTTTATAGTTACAGGTTAGACAGCCAACCAAGAGGCTTTAAGGCCCCACTGGACTGAACAGGGTGGGAGGGAGAATAGGAGTATCCTCGTGTGTGTGAGAGAGAGAGAGAGAGAGAGAGAGAGAGAGAGAGAGAGAGAGAGAGAGAGAGAGAGAGAAAGCCTGACAGAGGATATTTGTATATGTGTATTTATCTTTGCTGAAAACATATCCATGCATGTGGTTGAACACACAGGGGGCATTTTTATGAAAACGTCTTGGACATAGCCAAAGACCCTGAGTGAGTCAGCTGCTGGGCGTGGGTCCTCAGGGCCTTCTTTCTGGACGAGACTACAGTCAACTGGCACAACGCAGTGCACAAAGACAATATTATACGTGAAGAAGCTGCCAGTTGACGGGTATATGTATTGGCTGTCCTCTAAATGCATATATTTTCATCTCAGTACTGTGTCCCTATTCCCTCATCTGTTTATTCTCACCCAGTATTGTATGTATTTTTATAAAGACTCTGCAATCCATTTGGGAACAAGGGGAAGGCATAATTAAGGAGTCAAGAAGGGAGACTCTTCTGAATGCAATAAAACATATTGGTGTAAATGCCAAAGTTTGCAGAATTGTATGTCATACAGATTAATAAGCTTAAATCCCATTTCTTCTCCCAGGAAAACCTGTTAAACACGGTTGGCTATCTGATTAGGCAAAATGGTTGTAATATAAATTATTTTAAGGTTGTTTCCTTTTCAGAATGTTGCTGAAATTTTTCACATAAAACTTTAATTGAATGTATTTGGAAATTCTTTGTATTATTCATAATAAGTAAACACCATCAATTTCACATAACTGGCTGCTATATTCCATTTTCAAGAGGCCACACTGAATTCAAATGAGCTGAATTGAACAATTCAATATACCTACTCAATAGTTTTGTTTTGTTTTATTCTGCAGTATTAAAATAGTACTTCAATTTTATAAGAAAAACTAAAATCTATTAAATGGACCAAGCAAGCAAGAAATTAAGCCATAACAATGACCTTTATTATTGTATTAAAATGTTAATAATTCAAGTAAAAGTAGCTCACATTTTATTATGATTCCCACTTTTGTTCTGCTGAAATAACATCTTGGCATATAGTTTTGTTGATAACCAATTAAAAGCCAAAACAAAACAAGGGGTGTAATGATATTAAAAAATTCTTTTTTTTAAAATCCTAGACCTGTTAGCCAATATATATCTCTATGAATACAGTTTTCCCTATACAAAATAAGTAATGATTTTTTGTTTGCTTCAACTCAAATACATCAACATCCATTTCCTTGTTTTGAGCAATATCAGCATATATTGTATTCCATAATATACAATCTATAGTTTCTCCAGTTGCAAAAGTTAAAAATAATGACTTTCTCATGACAGAAAAAGGAGCCTTGATGTAGTGGTTTATGAGTTGGTATGCTAACCACAAGTTCAGCAGTTCGAAAACACCATTTGCTCCACAGAAAATAATTGCTTTCTATTCTGATAAAGTGTTACAGTCTGGGTAACCCACAAGGGAATTTCAACTCTGTTCTTAGAGTTGCTATGAGTTGAAATTAACTCAATGGCAATGAGTTTGGTTTTTTGGTTGTGTTTTTATTTTTGGGGGGCTGGGGGGGGGGTCTTTGAATGGCAGCAGGCTGGCCTACATGTCTAAATTGCTTAATTTTTGAAAATGTTTTTTGTTATTCTACAGTAGAGGTTTTGAGGAGCTTAGAGATGTTCTTGGGAAGCACTGAATTAAGAGAAAAGGTAATTTTTCTACCTATGTTTTGAAAGCCCCTCATACAACAAAGTTCAGGATATTCTCCAACTTATTGAATAGCTGTGTTAAAATTTAAAATATCAATTTGGAGTACAGAGTATTTGACTTTGCACAATCATCAAATATATCTGTAAGTGCAGGAAAATGAGCAATGTGATGGGGAAACTCTATATGGTATTTACTTCTTTGAGCTATTTTGCAGCTGTTATGAAGCTAGTTTCTGGAGTAGTATTTCCTGGCCTAAGTCGTCTTCCTGACTTTGTGACGTTTGGGACCTTGTAAATATACTTTCACCTGTGCTTCAACTACTTCCTAAGTAGTATTTATGAA
This sequence comes from Tenrec ecaudatus, assembly GCF_050624435.1. Classification (NCBI taxonomy): domain Eukaryota; kingdom Metazoa; phylum Chordata; class Mammalia; order Afrosoricida; family Tenrecidae; genus Tenrec; species Tenrec ecaudatus. The sequence goes on along the minus strand of NC_134548.1, from coordinate 28,213,623 downwards.
ACTTAATAAATAGAGGTTTCTTCATGGTTTGATAGAGACTCGATCAGAGATGAACTTTTATTTCCATTTCTAATGTATAAATACTATAAATAAAAATTGTCTAATTTATTGTTAATATTACAACAAATATATGTTTAATATTGTACTGATAATTGTCCTCACCACTTAATAATCCTAAATGGATTTTATTAATAATTTTAGGTTACTCACTGGCTGCCATAAACTCCATTCTGACTCATGGATTCTGAAGGACTGAGGATAACTGCCCCTGTGAGTTTCATATGCTGTAGATTTTGATGGGAGCACAAAGTTCCATCTTTTTCCAGCCACTGTAAGTTAATCAATCTACTTTCTATATTGAATATTGTTAAACATTGGTGTTTCTTTTTTCTGAATAATTCAAGTCTCAAATGGGAAGACCAAGTATCAATGATATTATGCACTGATCATCAAGCAATATTTGAATATGATTAATGTAAATAATAATATTATTAGGAAGAAGGTAGGTATGATAGGATTTTTGTGGCAACATGGCACCCATACAAACTTGTAGGTGGAGTTTAGCCTATCAACCAGGTCACAGCTTGATGAGCTCTTTTGGACGCGCAACCAAGATAAATGGCTCTTTCTCCCTGGTGGTAGGGCTATAGCATTCTCGGAGTTAGCTGCCCTGCCTCTACATGTGCAATGTAATACCTTTGGGAAGAACCAACCCATGGACTGTGCTGGACCACGTCACACTGCCATGCTGCTCCATGACATAGTACTGTCCTACCTGCAACCAGCAGACCAACTCTGCTTGTCTTGCCACTGCTCCAGAGCACACACCTCCCACTGCTTCGCCTCACTACACCACGAGACTCCACCATGACCTGCTTCACTGTGCAGAGCTATTGGCCTCTGCTAGGCCTTGACATCGCATCTTTCTACTGTCTGCTTCCTTGCTTTTGGACCAGTGGGGTGTATGAGTTGGAAAGAATTTCAGCATATTACCTGTCCCATGAAAGTGAGGTAAATTGAGCTCTCTGTAATGCTGTGAACTAATTTGCTGCTACATTCCTTTATGCTATTCAAACCTAGTCTCATATATATATATACACATATATACATACATACATTTATTTATTTATTTTCATAAGTGTCCTGATTTCTTTCTTTAGAGAACCCTTCTGAACACAGCAGGCAAAGACTTGAACATTTTTGTAAAGGGGAAGTTCTATGAAATACATAAACACCCTAAAAAACATACTAAACAAAATTTACAGAACATATTAATTCTGAAATATAAAAAAGGTACTAGAGGGCAGTGTTAGCACCACTACAAAATTTTAAACGTAAGAACAGCAATGTAAAGTGTGCAAGACTGTTATAAGTAACACCTTATTTATCGTCATAATAATTTGAGATATACTAGAATTCTGAGAAGATAAATAACTTGTATAGGGAATAGAACTGAAATCCAGTCCAATATTGCCTGACTTTCATGCCATCTTTCTTACTGCCTACCATATGATGCCTCACAACATTTTATAAAATAATGCCATTAAAAAACACACTCACAATATCCTTTATTTTGCTGTTGCAATGGCTCTACTTTCTCTTCTACTACAAACAACAAACAAAAGCTATCCCGGTATATTTCTTTCTTCATTCAACCTGCCAAGAAGCTCAGGTGCCCAGTTCCACTGTGCTTCTCAATAACACTTTAACATATTTTTAACTGTCTCAGAAGGAATGGCTGTATAACTTACACTATTAGGAATAAGGAATAATCCACTAAAATAAAGTAGAATTCAGATTTCTGAAAATGATTCCAATAAAACCTCTAATAAGACTAAGTTGCTATTGGCTCTGTCTTTTAAGAATTTAAGGGCATCAAATTGGAATAATGTGGGTTCCAGACATTGCAATGATAATGTTCAATATTCAAACTATAAACAACAGCCCTAAAATGTTGATATTGTACATGATACTAAATCTTGATATTTGGTAAGGAACTACTTGGCAAACATTTTCTGGAAAGGGTCAAGGAGTGAACATTTTCAGTTTTGTGGGCTGCAGTCTCTCTGTTGTCCCACTGAAGCAACCACCGTGAAATGGTATGACAGCATTTTCTAAGACAAATGATTTCCTCATTGTAAATATCCTTTGTGAACCACATAAATGATGGTGAGTGAGATCTACATTGGGCTGCGAACCACAAGGTCATCAGTTTAAGCTCACCAGCTGCTCTATGGGAGAAAAAAGATGAGGTTTTCTACTCCTGAAAAGCTTTACAGTCTCGGAAACCCACAGAGACCATCCAATTATGTTCTACAAGTTGGAATCAATGCGATGGCAGTGAGTTTGGCTTCAGTACCCGATAGCATTAGTCAGAAAAAGGCCCGATGCCAATATGGAACAGACAATTAATTGCTCACATGAAAATATAAGTTGAAACTGAAGAAAATTAAATTAAGTCTGCAGGATACAAAGTACATTCTTGAGTATGCCACACATGAATTCAGAGGTCAATTCAAGAATAGAGGCAACATATTGAATAGTAATGACCCAAGAGCAGACAAGCTAAGCGTATCATACATGGGCGGACTGGGGTATGTCAATTGAAAGAAAACAAAGGAAAAACTCTATGTCAGAAGCAACCCTGCAACTTGCTCATGAATAGCTAAAGTGAATGGAAGAAATGGAGTAAAATAGCTCAACCGAAGATGACAAAGGGGTTCGCAAAAGGACAGGGGAAAGTATGACAATAAAATTTGCAAGACATGGAGTTAGAAGTCCAAAAGGGGAAAATATACTTGGCACTTCTTCAACAGGAAACACTGAAAAGAAAAAAATCCCACCAAAAGTTGAAATATTGAAGGGCAAAATTAGAATGGCACAGGCTATATAAAAAGATAACAGAAGGAATATACTGAATCACTATATCAAAAATAAGTTGGCTACTACTGAACCACTGCTGAAGGTAGCATATGATCAATGCAGTTGTAACCACTGGTATTGCAGGAAGAAGTCCAAGTGGCACAAATGACATTGGCAAAAACAGAACTCCAGGAATTTAGAGAATACTTGCTGAGATATATCAACAGAACCATGCAGTGCTGGAGGTACACACCCACCCAGGCCAAGACGTGTGGAAGGCAATCACCTGACACAGTGACTGGAAGAGAGCCATAGTTGCACCCATTCCCAAGAAAGCTGATCCGATGGAGTAGGAAATGATCAAATACTACCATTAACAGGACAAAGTAGTAAATTATGCTGAAGACAAATCAGAAATGAGTTTAACAGTGCAAGGACAGGGGCTACCAGAATTTCAATCCGGAGTTGGTAGAAGGAATAGGAGTAATGCTATTCCTGATGTCAAATTAATCTTCACAGCAAGCAAAGGATACCAGAAAGATATTTCCTAGTGCTTTATTGACTATACAAAGGCCTGTGGATCATTGAAAATTGTGGATAACCTTGAGCTAAATGATAGGTTCATTCAGAACAAGTACATAGACTAAGAGGCAGGCATTTGAACAGAAAAGGAGACACTGTTTGGTTTTAAACAAGGAAGGCGTGTGTCATGGTTGCCACCGTTCATCATACTTATTCAATATGCATGTGGAACAAAGAACCCAAGAGCCCGGATGGAACTGTGGCATTGTGATTGGAGGCTGATTCCTTAATACACTGTCATATGCCCGTAACTCAAGCCTTGCTGGTGAAAGCAAAGAGGAAGCTCAAGCATTTATTGATGAAGATTCAACACTACAGGATCCAGTATAGAGGACACTTCCACATATAGGAAATGAGAATCCTTACAATTGGATCAATGAGCAAAAACATGACAGATGAAGAATATATTGGAGCTGTCAAGATTTCATTTTACTTGTGTATACAATCAGCACGCACAGAAGCGACAGTCAAGAAAAGAAATGATATATTACAATGCGCAAATCTGCTGCAAGACTACATGGTGAAGTGGAAATTTTTTAATATGGCTCTTTGAGCCATGTCCTCACCACTCGTCTGTCAGTTTGTCATCCTATGGTGGTATATGTGATGCTGCTGGAAGCTATGTCACTGGCATTTCAAATACCATCAGGATCACCCAAAGTCAACAGGTTGCAGCAGCGCCTCCACACTAAGACTACAAAGAAGGGATACGCTGTGCACTTCAGAGGAATTAGCCACTGAAATCCTTGATGAGATGGACTGACACCGTGGCTGCAACAATGGGCTCAAAAAATTGTGAGCATGGCGCAGAAGCAGGCAGTGTTTTGTCCATAGGATTGCTGTGTGTGGAACCCAACTCAACAGCCTGTAACAACGACAACATAATTTATGTCTCTGTAACTCTCACCAAATGATTGAGGGGGGCTATGCAAATAGGGCATGTGAAATACTTAGAGATGGGCTTGGTCTCTTTTGTTTGTCATTCCACTTTGAGAGCCATCTCAGAATCAGGAAGAGAGAGAGTTCCTGGGAGCAATAAGGGATAAGAATCACAAGCAAAACAGGTTCAATTTCCCTGCCTGAAGGGGTGGAGGCAGCAGAGGCTATGCCAGGATGAGGCCACAGGTCAAGGCAGAGAAGTGGTGCCAGACTATGAGACAGTGAGGCAGAGAATCAAGCTGTCTTCCTGGTCCATGGATGCAAAGGCCAAGGTATCATTGAGGCTGAGAGGCTGGGGACAATAGAGAGGACCATAGAGTGAGGCTTGGCTACTGACTGAAGAGAGGTATTGCTTTGGACCAAAGCAACCTTAATATTTTCAGATCCTGGCTTGTGGTAACCTGTGAACTTCCCTAATAGGCCCCCCATCATGGTGAATGTGTCTGTAAGTTCTATAAGGGCACTGTGACGAATCATTGGGATCAAAAGAAAGTAGAGTGCCCTGGGAAGAACGGTTGGTGTCAGAGTGGGGTAAAGAGAGATGGAGGGATTTCCATGTTTCCATTATCCCTGTGTCCACGTGACTGAACCCACTGACCTGTGACCTTCTTGCATCTCACTGCATGCCTTTCTGTGGCACCAGCCTGCAGCTACATAAGTCAGAAAAGGGTTCTGGACCTGTGGAGGTAATGAGATGCCTTCTAGAGATAAAGTGAGCTTTAAAAAAAAGCTCTTTCTTAGACATAATAAAAAGAAAGGAGGATGGATGTGGAGGCCTGTCTGACCTCTGCCATGTGGCAATCAGTCTTGGACTCAGGAGAAAGATGGATTTTCCTTCTCCCTCGTGTAGCCAGAAGAGGTCAGGTGTGCCTCTCCCCTACCCATCCCATATCAGTTCATGAGATCTTATAAAAGTGCTATGAAATCAAGATAGCACATTGAGAACTCAGTTGTGCTGGATTTAGCCACAGTATTTTCAATAGCTCTACAGGCATGCAAAGGTTGCACATGAATTAAAGTGTTGACAAAGCAGATAAAATATATCATAGACTGCCAGAAAAACAAAATTTGTCTTAGACCAAGTACAACCAGAATGCTCCTTGGAAGCAAGAAGCATAAGGCTTCCTTTCATATACTTCGGACAAGTTATCAGGAGGGATAAGTAGCTGCGGAAAGACATCATCTTAGGTGAAGTAATGGCTCAGTAAGAAAGAGGACAATGCTCAATGAACTGGATTGACACTGTGGTAGCCATGAAGGGCTCACACGTAGCAAGGATTTTGAAAATGGTGTAGGCCAGGGCAGCATTTCCTCCTGTTGTAGATAGAATTTCTAGGAGTTGAAACCATCTCATGGTCACCTAACAAAAATAGGTAGAGACTATTTTTTTCATTCTCATATTTATTAAGAGTCATGGTAACAGTGACTTCTAGTGGGGCATATACTGAGTATTGACCACATTGTTGCCAAAAGAGTTCAGTGTTGGATATATTTTACAGGTCATTTCAAATTCAGTTCACATTTCAACGTAGATGATTAATCCATCTCTTTTCCAAGTGAAGACCTTGAACTCCAGTTTCACTGTAGGATGTGTTGAGTTGCAAGATCAGCAGTTCAGAAACCCCTAACTGCTCCATAGTCGAATGATGAGGCTATTTACTCCCATTAAGATTCACCCTCTTGGAAACCCTATCTAGAATCACTGTAAGTCTGAATTCACTCAATGGAAGTGGGTCGGGTGGATGAACTAAAGAGTTCTGGTGGTAAAGCAGGTTCAGTGTTGCCCTTCCAATCACAAGAGCAATGTGGTTCAAACCTACCATCCACTCTAAGGAAGAAAGATAGAGCTGCCCGCTCCGATAAGGACCTGGAGTTAAGGAAATCCAAAGAAGCAGTTCAATTCTGGCTTATAAGGTCACTATGAGTGGAAATCAACTGGACGCCAATAGATTTGGTTTTGTTTGTTTGTTTGTTTTAATCATGACTAATGCTGCCCAGTAAAATATTGACAAAGCTCACTTCCACATTTGGGGATCTGATTCCATTCTGCTGCTTTCTATCTGTGACATAACAATTCTTCTTTGTTTCCTGCGGATTGGGATAAAGGGATTATGGGTATAGATCAAGCTGGAAACATTTCATTTTGGTTAGAGCAAGGATCAGATTGGATCTGAGGGAAAGAACAAAGAAAAGTCTCCTGTCCTCTCACACTTTGAGGAGGTTGAAAGAAGAAAGAAGCCAGAGATTCAGAGTTTGTGTACCTGGAAGTAGATTCGTTAGGACCTTTGGTAAAATGAAATGAAAAAAAGGAAATGCATCAAACAAGTGTTAAATAATAACCTGAGTAAATGAAATTCTGAATCACAAACTGTATCTCCATTCCTATTCAATTGGAAAATTATAATTCACAGCAATGAAAATTAGCATCCAGCTCCCCAGCACCTCCCCACACACCTGCAAGTGCATGCATTTGTGTAAACACACACACACACACACACACAACCGACTATGTGTTGCTAAGGAACTCTACCCCTCTCATCAAGCAAACTTAGGTTTGAGACTTAGAAACTCAAAATATGTCAAAATCCTCCTTTAAGAAAGCAAGGGAATTGGACGTTGTATGGTACAAAGTCAAGGGACCATCCTGATCACCTGCGTTGCTTGTGATGCATGCTTGCTTGACCTGCAGTCCCAGGCACAACTCTGTCAAAGGAGGCGAGCATTCATTAGCAGTCACTGGGTCGCCCTTGCTGCTCCTTGGTGTTCAAAATTGTTATGTGCGTGATAGAATTGGCACTGATAAATCCTAATTGATCTTGGGAAGAAAAAAGTCATTGTGATACATAGTAGCAAATAGCACAGTGCTTTCTATTAAGTGTTATTATGGCCATGCCCTGTATCACATTGGATACTGCACATCATCAAAATATATGGACCCTGCCTGCAAGGGACATACTAAATAGTATAAAATTGCGAGTGGAAACCCTGTCTTACTCATTTTTATGTCCCTAATCTTGCACAGTGCTTCAAATATAGCGGGGCTCAATAAATATTGTTTGGAATGAAATGGGAAAATCTATTAGAAATTTAGTATCCAAGAATTACCATACAATGAAGCATAAACTTACGCTTCTTTAATACTGATGGCCAACCTCAAAGCTTACAAGGGAGCAGGCACTCTCCAGGGTGCTTTCTTTAGGTCATCCCACATGATTTTCTCATAATTTAATGTTCCCAGTAACAGATAAGGAACTTGAGAGATTCAAAATCTATGTGCATTTTCTATAAGCATATACTTAATAAATAGTGGAACCAAGATGTAAAAAGAGGCAACATGATTTCAGAACCACAATCAAATCAGTACATTCTATTGCTCTCCATTAGAATTTTAACGTACAGAGAGACTTTGACTTAGGTCAAGTAAGGTAAAATATATTATAAAACAGTGGATGTGAGGAAAAAGACACCATCAAAGGACATTATAGAGCCATTATTTAAAACATCTTTTAGAAATATGACCCCCTACATTTAAGTCAGGTAGAAACTAATGAATTTATTTAAAGCCCAATCTAGCATTTTGTACTTGCATAAACCATCAGTAGATTATAATAAACCATATACCTCATATATCATCCAATTATAATTGGTATGCCATCTATATGCTTGTCATTTTTTTACATAAAAACATCCATATTGTAAGCTGGTTTTTGTTGCCAATTTTACATTGTCGCCTTATTTTCCTACATGCACTATGCCCATGCTTGTTTGCATATTGCTAGCTTCAATTTCTATTTCTAATCACATGGAAACTTCACTAACGGTAGGCATCATAAACTTAAATCTGCAGAAACAAGAGTACAGTTCCATTCCTTTATATTCTGACAGCCAAGGGCCACCAAACTATTACTATAACTACTTGATTGTGACTTACAGGTTTACTGCGCAATCATGATCAAAGTCACATTTCACATTAGTTTTACATATATCATGAGCAGATTAGAGAACGTGAACAGAACAATACGTTTTATTTCCAATATGATGGGACAGGTGAATGAGGCCTCTTCTGGAAATGCCATATGATATGTGCTATATACGCATGGGGACAATCTGTCAGGACCCTTTCATTTCAACATTTTCATCAGTTACATGTGTGGGCCTTTTATTTACATGAGCATGGTTGCAAAAATAGAGTATATCACAATGTAACAGTTCCAAATAAATACATTTCTTGTAAAAATATTTTAGACATTATCATTTATGCTTCTACTTTTAGGGGATAGATATATGCAGTTAAATGACTGAAAATGTGCAAATAGCTAAAACAATATATAAAATACAGCATCCTTTAATTAATATCCAATATTTCAAAATACCTGAAGTTTAGGTAGGAAAAAAGCCTACATAGATAACAAAACCATATTCAGTCATAAGTGATGGTGCTCTATAAACATACAATTGTATATGTGTATGTATATATAATATGCATACACACATGAGGGCATTCAGAAATCTTCTGGAAAATCAAATTTAAAAAGAAGAGAAATTTACATGAAACTTTTGTATATATATCTATATATACACACACACACACACACACATATATATATATATATATATATATATATATATATATATATATTTACACATATAACCAAATAAAACTCACTACCATTGAGACACTATGTTATATGCATAGTGACTATGCCAGTAACAGGCTTTGATTTATTGGGTAATTAAAAATAAACATGTTCTACCTTTGCATGTATTAATTGAGCCAAATTAAAAACTATATTCCAGTAATGCTCACCTTCTCAACATAATCGCTGAAGGCAAAATGGGTGCACAAGTAAATGTGAAGAAAGCTGATGGTGCCTGGCTATCCAAAGATGAAATGCACAACTTTCCTCTAGCTCTGTGTTGCTTCCTTCACCCCATTATCATGACCTCAATTCTACCTTACAAGTTGGATTAGACCAGAGTAAGCACACTGCTACAGATAAGAGCCTGCAATGTGGGGAATCCATGATAGATAAACCCCCCAGGGCCAACAAGAAGAGTGGAGATACCAGGAGGATTTAGGGAGAAAGGGGAAATCAACTACAAGAATCAATCTAGAACCCCCTTCCAGGATGACAAATAACATAAAAGTGGGTGAGGTGTCACAGAGGATGATGTAAGATTAAAAAACAATCTATAACTTATCAAGGGTTCATAAGTGAGGGCCGACGAGGGATGGAGGGGAAAGAAATGGGGAGCTGATATCAGAGGCTCAAGTGGGAAGAGAATGTTTTGAAAATGATGATGGTGGTGTATGTACAAATGTGCTTGACACATTGGAGAAATATGTGGATTGTGATAAGAGATGTGAGAGTTCCCAATAAACATATTTAAAAAATATATATATAACATCTGGGGTCTTAAAGGCTTGAAGATAAACAAGCAGCCATCTAGCTGAGAAGCTACAAAGCCCACATGGATGAAGCAACACTAGCCTGTGTGATCATGAGGCATCAATGGGATCAGGTATCAGGCATCTCAGACCCAGAACAAAATCATACCCAATGTGAATTGGGTGGGGGGCTGTGGAGTGGAGACACAAAGCCCCTGTAAGGGGGTTCTCCTTTTCTCCCCACCACCTTCCCCCAATTCTCCTGGCACATTGTTGGCTCTGAGTGGTTTATCTATCCTGGATTACCCGAGTTTCAGGCTCTTATCTGTAGCAGTGTGCTTGTTCTGGTATAATCTGATTTGTAAGGTGGAATTGAGGTCATGATAGTGAGGGGAAGGAAACATTAAAGTATGAGAGGAAAGTTGTGTGTTTATCAGTGCTATACTGCACCCTGACTGGCTCATCTCTTCATTGTGATCCTTCTGTGAAAATGATGATGGTAACATTTGTGCAAATGTGCTTGACACAATGAATAGATGTATGGATTGTGATAAGAGATGTAAGAGCCCCGGATAAACATATTTAATAAAAAATAGGGAAAATATGATCAGCATTTCTATTAACTTAAAAACATCACCCCACTTTCCAAACATGAAAAGTTGTTTTCTTCTTTCAATTTAAAGACTAAAATAAAAAGCTCACAGTTTGTTTCACTATCTGTATTCTTCAAACAAAATTTCAAACATGTTCAGCGTTTGATATAGACATGTTTCATGTTGGGAATATTTAATCTTTTAGTCACAGAGATCTTTATTTTTTGAGCAAGTGAAAATAAATTAAAACTCAAAAAGTTCCAGAAACTTCCACTTTATTACTAACTTCATAAAAATAATTTTTACATTGCACGCAAGTCAACTGCTAAGTATCTCTCATCAGATCCCATAACATGCTCTTCAGAAGCTCAAAACCAAACCAGGTTGTAATGTCACTTAAACTTCAAATGCATGCCAGTGGCCATGAGTTATTCTCATGAAGATGGGATGAGGAGGACAAGTGTTGTGTAATTTGAGAGATCTCTTTCAAAGACCATTTGAAAGAGATCTCTCAAATGATTCCCTGAATGTTTGATTACTCTGTGACACCAACCGCAAGGCCTAAGAAACAGTTTACTCTTTTGAGAGAGTTTACCACATCTTAACTTGAAGTAAACAATTTGCCATCTGGTTAATTCTGAATCATGGCTACCCCATGTATGTCAGTTGAGAACGGTAGTCCATCGGGTTGTTAATGGGCATGCGTATTTGGAAGTAGATCACCAAGCCTCATTGATATAGGTTGTTTTCCCTACTTGTGGATTTCAACTGAGCCTGACCAAGCTTTAGTAAAATTCCAATAAAATTCTGTGCTGTTCTGGCAGTGCATGGTACCTCCAACCCTCTGTGTGAGTACCTTAATTCCAAGGCATCGATTATTCAACAGGCTTCCTCATTCAGGGCACAGCGTTTACGTGAGTGGAAGGCTATCTGAAAGATTAGACTTGAGTCGGGCAGACCATAGTCCTCAGAGCGCTCTTCTTGGGAAGTGAATATGCTCGGGCCAATACATCTTTTGATTTCTTCACTACTGCTTCCATGAGTATTGATTGTGAATCCAAGTCAAATGCAATCATTGTAGAAGTCATTCTTTCCTCTGTTTATCATGATGGCACTTATTGGCCCTGTTGTGAGGATTTGGGTGTTCTAGCTTTTGAATGGCAATGGGTAATAGAGGCGACCATTCTTGATTTTCATCAGCAAGTGTTGCAAGTCTTCCTTGCTTCCACCAAGGTCTATCGTGTACATATTGAAAATGGTTAATAAGCCTTCCTCTAACTCCGATGACTTGCTCTTCTTCATAGCCAGGTTCTTAGCTCATTTGTTCAGCATCTAAACTGAAGAAATATGGCAAAAACACTCCCTTGTTCTAGTCCAACCACTGCCTTTTGGTCTCTGTTCAGGTTTTGCAATGAGCCAGTTAAGTTTTCTGGAATGACCATTCTTCACAATGTTATCCGCACTTTTCTATGAGCCGCAGGGTCAGATGCCCTTGCACAGTAACTAAACCACAGGTGAACTTCCCCCGAGGCACCCAGGTGGCAGCATCGGGCCATGTTGGTTTGCTAATCACCAGCTGCCACTGGGGAGAAAGCAGAGGCTCTCTACCCCTGTAATGATTTACAGCCTCGGACACTCTCAGGGCTCCATGCTGTCCCGTACAGTCAATCGGAGTTGGAATTGACTCGATGGCAGTGAGATTTGTTGTTTTTGTTTGGTTTTGCGCCTTAAACATCCATAAGTTATGCTCTGGTTTCAGTCAAGGTCCATCTGATGTCAACAATGACCACTCCCATTCCTTGTCTTCTTTTTAACCCATCTGGAATTTCTAGCAGTTTTGTGTCTCCTATGTACTGTTGCAACCATTTTAAGATTGTCTTCAGCAAAATTTTCCTTGGGTGTGTTACTAATCACATGGTTTGATAATCCCCACAATTGTTTTATTAGCTTTATATCTGGAGCTTTTCCAGTCATTTTCCAAGGATCAGTTTCCCAAATTTCATAGGAATTTAGAGATCACCTTTTCTACTATCCAATCCGATTTATTAGATGTGGTCTGTGAGGCCCTTATTAGCATATGACTTGTCATTTAATGCTTAAAAATATCTGACAGGTGAAAACCACTTCGGTCAAAAGTGTCTGTTTTCAGAAATGTAACTTTCAAATACATATAAATATTAAATTAACAAAAACAGGTAATTTTGAAAGCGTTGCAATCACTATTTCTAATATTTCCCTGTGTGACTACATATTGCCCTCTTATCTTGGGCCTTCAAGTCATTGTAAAGCTTCATGATTCCTTTGAATTATGAATGTTTTGCTCTTACTGATGCTATGTGGCCTAGCCCCCACTTGCTTATGCTCAACTACTAATTTAAACAGGAAAACAGAGAACCATACATATTAAATATACATTATAGTATATATAACTAATATATAACTGTGTAGTATATGTTATTGATGTATAAGACTGAGCTCATAATTAAGGATTACTTCTGAGATATTTAAAATGCACTTCATTGGCATCTTATTGGAGTATTGGGAGCACTTTCTTGGTTTAAACTGCTAATACAGTTGTTTATGAAAAAAAGATGTTTAACAGAATGTTACCATATTTAAGTTTATAATATATCAATACATTTTGTAGATACTTTATAACAAATAATATATATTGATATTAGCAAGTTAAAAATAAAATGTCTGAAAAATCAAACATAATTTAGATGGTTATGTCCCCCTAGGAAAATCTTCAGAAATACTGGTCCAGACGCATGCATCATTTCTAACAGAGACCAGCAGTCGACTGCCTATGGCAATTCCTTATGGTTTGGGACCCACTAGGCTTCACCACAAGAAACACTTTTCCATCCTCCTATTTTCCCCCTTCTAGTCCTCATAATATTCAGAGTTTTTAGAAGCACAGACTGCACCCATCCCCGGCCTTCTACCACACATACCCCTTTTCTATCTATATTTCTCTAACATTTTACAGACTCCAGTATTTCTTCTTTGGAAACACCAAGAACAGAAGCCAGTAGTACTTTTACCTAATCAAGTGTAGACAAGATGTGCAGTAACGGTGATGGATTGGTTCCTTTCTGCAACACAAAGCTTTATAAGGCATGGTGTTTCCATTTAAGGAACTTACAGTCTATTAGAGATAACAGAACTTCTGCAGACATAATGTAATCACACTCTTAAGCATGAGGAGAGACCATGTGATACGTACCAGAAAAGCTTGACTGACACCAAACTAAATATTGTGGTTTACTTCTACAGAGGCACATTTTTACACATTTCCATCTACAATAGGAAACACTGTGATTGATTTTAAAGCAGATAGCTTAAGTGTCTTACTTATTGCTACACCTTTTAAAATTATACTGAAGCTGAAGTACAAATTTGCTTGTTCAGAGCAGAGCATGTTTCTTTTCTACAGGCAATTAGCTGTAAGCCATTTGAGAGTGAATTAGATTAGATGGACAAGCCATCGATATAGTACCAAAAGATAACGTCTGGAGGTTCAAAATGCTACCTACTATCAAATCAACAGTTCCCTCGAGCCATCCTATGTGGATATTTGTAACAGAGGAGACAAGTAAGCAACGAAGCACAGTACTTGATTATAATCGGTGAAATTGCCAAGCATTTCTTAGAGTTTTGCATAATGCCTGACACAAATAGAAATATTTTTGAGTAAAAAGAAAATTTGTGTTACTGATTGCCAAGACTAGCATACTTCTTAAAGCTATTCGCTGCACTAATGTGGCATTTCCCCACTAGAAAGAGAACACAAATATTTTCCTATATAAAGTTATGAAAGGCATAAATATTTTAAACTCACCCGAGTGAGCATGATAAATACTATTACAGCAATAATATAAAGAAAAGGAGAGTGGCTTATCTTTTCGTGAGGGTAGTGGGGGCTCAATTTAAGTCTCCATTCATAAGTGAAGGCATTTGTGAAAAACACCAGAACTAAACATTCTCTGGTACACTGAATGGCCATGCCATGATGACTCTCATCACCTGCCCCTCCTTGTGAATCCAAGAACAATGGGTCGACTTTATCTAATATTGAGATGATATTTATCAGTTCCTCCAAATGGCAGAGTCAGGGCAAAAAGGGCAAAAGGAGGACTGTCTGAGCCTTGTGCTGTCTTGGCTGTAATTTTCTATTTCCCCAAGCAAGTTCTAATATAATCAACAGGTTATTTCTTTCTTTAGAGATTTCTAAAAACACTTGAACCAAACACATCTTATTTGTCTCAAATGACACATAATAACATCTTCTAAAACATCTAGAAAGGAAACTATCTTTTTGATATTTCAAGATGACGACAGTTTTATATGAGATGAAGACTATATTCCAAACGTTTCAGAAGAAAGAAAGGGAAAAGTACTAAAGACAAAGACAACAGCAGAAAACAACAAAAACCCTTTTAGAAACAGACATTTATTGATAAATCACTTTTATTTACACTGGGTAAGCGAAATCAATTCAAAAGATTCTGAGATCATATGGCGAAATACAACTCAATATTTTCACTCTCATAAATATATGTCTTCTTACTCTTATTTCTAAACTTCATAATAATTTACTATTGCTTATTTTGCTCTTCTGAGAGCAGTACTTTGAGAGCACATGAAATGAGCATTCTAACTGGCTTTCATAGTTTCTGCAGAGCTTTGAAGAAAGTAATAAGAGGAATTTATATGAATATGATTTTATTTGCATTTGGTGAACATATTTATCCCTTCTTGTTATTTCTGTATCCACATATTAAATATAAAAGTATTCTCTTTTAAAGTGACAACTGGCCATCCATAGTATGTGTTAGCTGCGCAGCTACAGCTGGTTTAGAATGAAAAACCAAATTAAAAATGCGCAATACAATAGTCAAAGATCAATTAAGATGGATTGATTAATCAGTGGATTTTTGAATACTGGTGGAGCAATAGTTAAGCACTGGGCTCCTAACCCAAAAGTGACTGGATCAAACCCACTCAGTGGCTCCACTGGTGTATATGTGTGTATGGGGGTGGGGGGGGGCAGGACCTGGTGATACACTATTGTAAATAGTTTTGCTATTGTTAGGTGTCATTGAGTTGGTTCTAACTCATAGTAACGCTATTTAAGATGAAAAGAATTATTGCCAGGTTCCATCTCACCAGCCTTCTAATGTTTGAGCCCATTGTTTCTGCCACTGTGCCAATCCAATCAAGAAATATGTCATTGGCAAGGGATTATTCTCCTGCTAATATGCCCAAAGTATGTGAGACAAAGTCTTGCCATCCTCACTTATAAGGAGCATTCTGTTTGTACTTCCACAAGACAGATTGGTTTGTTCTCCTGGCAGTCCATGGTACTTTCCATATTCTTTACAAACACCATCATTCAAATGCATTGATTCTTTTTCGGTCTTACTTATCCATTGGCCACATTGTATAGAAGGTAAGTGAAAATACCATGGCTTAGATCAGGAACACCATTGTCTTCCAAGGGACATCCTTGTCCTTCAACACTTCAGAGAGACCTTGTGTAGATTTGGTCAATCCAATAGGCTCTTTGATTTCTTGAATATTGCTTCCATACTCCATACTTTCAGCAAGCAATATTATGTTATCTGCATATTGCAGGTTGTTAATAAGCCTTCCAACAACCTTGATTCATTGTTCTTCTTCATAGTCTGGATTTCAAAGTTATTTCTTCAGCATACAGACTGAATAAGTATGGGGAAAAGCTGTAACTCTGACACACACCATCTTGATTTTAAACTATGAAGTATTCACTTGATCTGTTTGAATGCTGCTGTTGGCCTACATCCAAGGTCTGAGTATAATGAAGTGTTCTGGTATTCCCATTTTTTCAATGTTCTTCATAGCCTCTGGGGGAGGTATACCATCAAATTTGACCACTATGGGTCATAATATTCCAGACAACAGCTAACAACAACATACTTCCGACATAGTGCAGAAGACAACTATATTAATTTTTGAATATGCAAAATTTGCTGGAATTTAAGACACTATGGTGGTAAGGTTCAAGTAACTCCTAAAAGTGTTGCTATATGTTATGATGCCAAACATAAGCTCTCTCCCAGTTTTCAAGATGTTACCAGGGAAAGGGAGGCTAATTGTATTTTATTATCCATGAAATTCAGAATGAATTTGGGGTGTGGCACCCACTGCCTTTGAATTAATGCACACAAATAGCAACCCTATGCAAGGTTTCTTAGGTTACAAATATTTACAGGCACACATAGTTTTGATTTTCTGACTTTGGGTTAGCAGTTCAATGTTTATCCAATATAAGAATCTTTATTTTTAAATCTCATATCCTGGATGTCAAGGAACTCTGCAGGCATTGTAGGGTTATGGGGATGAAAAGATGCTTGCTGGAGTTCCTAAACACAGGGCACTGGAGAGATGAGTGTAGAAGATCAGGTAAATCTTTGTCAGTTGATTGCCCCCTCTGATGCATGCTGGACCTGATCTGGTATTCAATACTTCCTGTATTTTTGTTTTGTTGTCCGTTCATATTAGGGTCTATCTCAAAGGTGTTATATCATCAGAGTTGACCCTCTTGAAGTTGTGTTTTATGTGTTTTTCTCCCTGTTTTTCAGTATATGAAACTCTGGATTGATGAACCTATAGGGAAAACAAATAAAGTTCTTTGGGGGTGGGTGGTACAATGGTGGTTGCAGGGATAGGGGCAGGAGTGGAGGAGAAGGGATATGATGCCAAGGAGTTCTGGAAGAAAAAGAATATTTGGAAACTAGTAGCAATTGTACAATTCTGCTTGACATGGTTGAATTATGGAATGATATGTTATCTGTATTAACTCCGAATTAATAATAAGCAGAAAAAGAAAAGATGCTTTATTTCTTCCTCCTATTTCTGTCCCTAATTTTAGTATTTTGGAGAAGTAACTGCTTATACAGTCCAAATTGACAGTTTCCCGTTACACTTTGCATTTTTAACTCGGTCTCTTGCATGTCCAACCTTGTGAGAGCTTACTTCCTTGAGTTGGCAGGAAAGCTAAAATGTGGTCAATTTGTGAACCCATGCAAAACATTGGATTTTACTTATGTCTGTGCATGACATTCCTGCCTTTCCATCATGATAAATACTTTGTTGGGATGCTCAGCTTAGAGTATAGGTTTGTATGCTCTGCAGAGTTGGAGGGATAGTCAGAGTGATTGTTCAATATCGGCAGCAATACAAATATGATTTGCTGTTTTTGGACTGAGTGTTTGTGCAGATGTGTACTTACATATCTTTCAAATGATATAACCATAAATGAGGGGGAAAGAAAATCGCTGGTGCTCAGAATAGTTCTTATGGACAGAATTGTTCATCAACCACCCTCAGAAAGTGCATCATCGACTATGCAGGACAATGAAGTTAGGGTGAACCACAAAGCAAGAGAAAAGGGGTGCTTGAGGGGTGCAGTGCTTCTAGGAATAAATATCTGCAAGTTTCACTTTGGCCAATTTTCTCCTAGTTTGTATTTGAGCCAGCCATTTTTCAAAAATTGACATAGTCAAAGCAGCATGCACGGATATGAAAAACGTATACCACTAAACATGATCTTATAGAATTGCAAAGAAACCATGCGACACAAAGCTTTAATGGTGAACTTGACGAAACAGATGCCCATCGGATTATAATGTGTAGTTGGTAATGACAAACATCAAGCTATTGACAAAGCCCCAATTAAAAGCATTGTCAGGTGAGTTTCTAGTCTTTCAAACAGATAATGCATTTCTACACTGTAGGATACATATTTACATATATATATATACACGGACAGATATAGATATATATGTGCATATAGCATACATACATACATATGTAAACGTTCATGCTTATACAGCAATTCTATTAATTATATTCCATACCTAAAACAAAATATTTCAAAGTTCACTGCCACAGTTAATTGATCAAATAGAATTCTCTCTTTTCTGTGACCAAGGATAATGCTTACCACATGAACCCCACCCCCCAAAGAAATACTATGAAATGCCTTACTTTTTATGTAAGAAAGTATGAAACGACAGTGTAAACAATCTTACAGATATCATATAATTATCTATAAGGGATACAGCATAGAAAATATCTATTACACTTATCTTATTTTTATAGTTCACTAGACTGTGACTCAAAAGGAAAGGCATTTGCTCAAGGTAACTCAATTAGTTCACAGCAAATCAATACCAGTGACCTACATTTGGCTAATTACAAACTTACTGTGCAAATATACCCAGAATGCACTTCCTCCAAGACAAATGCCAAGCAGCAGAAAGTCTTTTCCACTCAGCATCTAAGTCTAGGCTCACGCACAGCCTGTGGTTCCTTAAGCCCCGCTGAGCACTCAGATGCAAAAAGCACCACCATCCACACTTGTCATCAGATTCCCCCAGAGCAACAGAAGACAGGCACGCCGCAAGTCGGCGGGGCAGAATGAGATATTCTTCAAAGAAAGTGTGCCCAATGGTCTCTATAACCTTCCAAGAGCTAGTCCTGTTTTAGACCGTCCAATAGATAATTCAAACACACAGAAACATAAGCATAAAAGCTACCAGAATTAACCTGAACTATTAAACACACATGTAAATCTTTCAAACCTGGAATAATGCCATAATTTCTAAGATAGGAAACCTTTCAAAGCACAATTGAAAAGATAAAAGATAGGTAAATTGGTCATCACAAAAATTAAAAGTATTGTGCTTCAAAGCACACCCCTCAAGAAACTAAAAGACAGCACATAGGACATCTGGAAATATTTTCAAATCACATATCTGATCATTGATCTGTATCTAGTATATAGAAATAACTCTTATTATTCAAAGATAAAAAGAAGATATATTTTCAAAACTAGGATAACATAAGAAAAGGCATTCCTCCAAAGAATATAGGCAACACCAATAAGCAAAGGATATTCAGCATCATTTAGGCATCAGAAAAATACAAATAACCACCGCTTTAGGTATCATCCAAAGATATTAAGGAATGTTCTGGAGGATGGGAAGAAAGTGGCACCATCATATACTACAGAATAGGAGTGCCACATGGTGAAGCTGGTTGGGAAATAATCAGAAATCTACATAGAGAATTACCACTTGACACTAGGTATGCGCTAAGGAAAAAATTAAAATATGATTCTACAACAATATTCAGAATACTATTACTCTTAATAATAACAAGATAAGATAAAAACTACTTTTAGTCTATTGATAAGGGGATAAGTAAAATGCAGTATACCTGTTGGGTCAATAGATAAGCAGGTGGAACCTACCAGCGACTCAGTGGGAGAAATGACCTAGGTATCGGAAGCCAAGAAAAAATTGTATGGGGCAGTTCACTTCTGTCTTACAGGGTTATGGCAAGTCAAAATCAAATCAGTAGTATATAACGAGAACAATAATACCTATATAATGGAATATCAACTTGGCAATCAAAAGAAAAGTACTGGTATGTGCTACAAAATGGTTTAAATGATAAATATTTTATCGTTGTTGTGTATCATTCAATCTTTTCCTAATCAGAGAGATCCTCCAGGACAGAGTTCAACTGACTCACAAGGAATGTTTTCTACGTCTTTTTCTCATCTGGATTGTAATGACCAACATTAAAGTTTAATCCTAAGGAAAATAAACCAGTCACAAAAGACCACATAGTTTTTGTGTATTGCATGTAGAAATTCACATAGAGAGGAATAAAAAGTCGATTAGGGGTTTCTTTGAGTGAGGACGTTTGTGGACAAATAAAGAGTCCTGGTTTTGCAGTGGTTAAATGTTTGAATACTAATTTAGAAGAATTCACCAGCTCCTATGAGGGAAAAAGATGTGGAGGACTGATTCCATAAAAATTACATCTGTCCTACTTGCTCTCCTGAAGAGATCATGAAAGAATCATGAAAAATACGGGTGCTAAAGAAGTTTGGTGAACAAATCAGATGGTGTCTGGCTATCAGAAAGAATAACAGCTGTAGTCTTAAATGCTTGTCTCAAAACAAGCAGCCATTTAAGTTAGGTAGCCGCTAAATCAATATGGAAGAAGCACACCAACCTATGTTATCCAAGGACTGTAAATAACAAAGTCCAATACTGGAGGAGGGAATAGTAAGAGAGCTTACATTCTGAGCACCCAGTTTGCAGAAGGCCATGGATGACAGTGAAAGTCCAAAAACCATTGGTGGGGTCTTGGGTGGATTAAACATCTTGTGAAAAGTCTCTGACTATTGACCAGAGAGATGAATAGCCTTCCTATCAGACAGAGTGCACTGGAAAGTACATTTAGTGTGGTTGGAGTTAGGTGAAAATTTAGTACCTTATCATGTATTTCCCCTTTTGACTCATTTAAAATATGCTGAAGTTTTCATTATTTCCTGTCTCCTTTTCAAAGTATTTATCTCTTATTTTTTTCTTGGTGGCTTTTTTGTCCTTCTTTTTTATATTTGTATGGTTTTCTTTATATGAAATCCAAGATAGGTAAATCTGTAGAGAGAGTAATTGGATTCGTTTTTTATTTAAGTTATATCAGGGGAGGTAGGGAGATATGGGGAGCTGATAATAATGAGTACAAAAAAGAAGAAAATGTTCTAAAATGTATTGGGTGATGATTGCACATCTTTGTGTAATATGTCCAAACAGTTGAATTGTATGACATGGGAATTATACATTAATAAACTCCTAAGACATTTTAAAGAAAAAAAATGCCCAATAGGGATAGCTATGAGATGGAAGAATTAAATCTCAAGATGTAGTAAAGGTACTGGCTTGGTTTTGTGAGGAATAATGAAAATATTCTGAAATTAAATGTGTTGATGACTTTAGAACTCTGTGGATATACAAAAAACATTAAATTGGTTGATTAAATCGATTAATTGCATGGTTTTTGAATTATATCTCAATAAATCTGTTACCAAAAGAAGCACTTCCTCAATGATGTGGAAGCAAAACGCTCACATCAACAGCCAAACAGACGATCAGAAAGATGTCAGGATCACTTTTAGATATGGAAAATAAAATATGCTCACAGCCCCATGGAGATTAATTTTGTATTGTAGTTTTCCAGTGCTTTATTTATACTTAGATAATTTCAGTCAGTCAAATTCCCATTCCTAAATTATTTGGGAAAATGTCTGTGAATGGGAATCCATTGTTGTGGCTTATTTTTTAATGTTTTTATTTTATTATTTATTTTTATTAATCATTTTATTGGGGGATCGTATAATTCTGATCACAATCCATACATACATCTATTGTGTCAAGCACATTTGTACAACTGTTGCCATCATCATTCTCAAAATATTTGCCTTCTACTTGAACCCTTAATACTGGCTCCTCATTTTCCCTCTCCCTCCCTACACACTCCCTTATGAACCCTTGATAATTCATAAGTTATTATTGTTTTGTCATATGTCACACTGTCCAACATCTTCCCTCGCCCACTTCTCTGTTGTCCTTCCCCCAGGGAGGAAGTTATACGTAGATTCTTGTAATCGGTTCCCCCCTTGTCACCCCTCATTCCCTCCACACTCTCACCACTGGTCCTGAAGGAGTCATCTGTCCTGGATTCCCTGTGTTTCCGGTTGATATCCATACCAATGTAAATCTTCTGGTTTAGCCATATTTCTCAGGTAGAATTGGGATCATGATAGTGGATGGGAGGAAGTATTTAAGAACTAGAAGAAAGTTATATATTGTATCATTGCTACCCTGTACCCTGACTGGCTCATCTCCTCCCCACAACTCTGCAGTTAGGGGTGTCCAGTTGCCTACCGATGGGCTTTGAGTCTCCACTCTGCACTCACCCTCATTTACAATAATATGATTTTTTTGTTCTTTGATGTTGGATACGTGATCTATTAAACACCTCGTGGTCACACAGACTGGTGTGCTTCTTCCATGTGGGCTTTGTTGCTCTGAGCTAGATGGCTGCTTGTTTATCTTTTTAGGACCCCAGATGCTCTATCTTTTGATAGCCGGGCACCATCAGCTTTCTTCATCACATTTGCTTATGCACCCATTTGTCTTCAGCGTTCGTGTCAGGAAGGTGTGCATCATGGAATGTGTGGTTTATTTTTGAAATGAATGGAACAAAATAGACTGATTATCAGGTAATGCATACAGTGGTAGAAAAAATTTCTATGGTGTCTCTAAGAATTTTACAAGACGGAATATTTAATATAATCAATGAGCTGCAATGAGGGAGAGAATTTCAGTGCAAAAGTCCCAAATGTGGATTTTTCAAACCCATCTGATCTAATTGTGGACCAGGACACTTAAAATGCACCAGCAAAAATTAAGCTGGTCATGTACATAATTATATAGACCTCCTTCAAGTGTAAAGTTGATTGAATCCCGGTATTTTTTATGAAAATTTGTGTCTGAATTTAAATATGTGATAGGTATAAAATATACACAAGTTTTCACACATCTAATACAGAAAAGGAATGTAAAATTTCTCAATAATCATAACAATAATGATGTTCATACATTCTAATTCTACTTCTTGGAATTAATTAAAATATGTTTTGATGTAACCCAAAAGGAGGTAATTATAGCAAGTATTTAGCAGTAAATCATTAGACTTAAAATTAAAGGAGAAAAGTTAGCAGTATGAACTTTAGAATTGTAGATAGTAATAGCTATACACATATGGGATATTTAAATTATCACAAGAAAATAGTATAAAATACATAGTTATTTTGAGGGTTTTTCCGTTAATCTTATTCCTCTTTTTTTCCTTTTCCAAAAAACAGTTTTTCCCCTACCTTACCTCTACAACTGAGCTGAATGGCACATCATTGTAAAGAAAGTTATATATTCAGTTGTAAAAATTAGGAACCTATCACTCTACACAATTCTTTCTCAAGGCACCCATGAAGATCACTTCTTTCACTATATTGTATTTGGTGTACTTATATGAATTATTTCTTTCTTACAAACATTTAAGATGGAACCTGAAGAAAAGCAGGACATTATTTTGCCACACTAGCAGTTGAATCTTTAGCTTTATTTTCCTATATATTAAAAATACAAAATCATGCATTTACTTTTAGCAAAATAGCAAAGATTATGAAAAATGTTGAACCCCAATATTTTCAAAATGATATAATAAGGACTCATTTTGAATTGAGATGAGGAGGGGCTCTTGTAAGAAGCTATTTAAAGTAAGGGGGAAATATAAGGATATGATTATGAAAATGCAAATAAGAACATGCATGTTACATATTTCATCTGAATAGCTAACTCAATTTGTGTATCCAAATGCATGTAACTAGAACTTAAAATTTCCTTATGTGAAAGATATATTATAGAAATTTCTATTTATTTATAAAGAAATATCAAATAAATATTTTTAGAGTCACTCTCTGGATACAAACCAATACCCACACAAATGTAAATCAAACTATATTTTAAATACATTACAAATAAATCATAGTTTGTAAAAACGTTTGTGCAGGTACTATTTATTTTTGATAGGCAATAAACTATTGCATAGTAAATAATCTCTTTAAATTAACTATATAATACCTTCTCATTTACAATGTCCAAGTTTTGTGTAATTATTTATATACTACTAGCTAACTGATAGAAACAAAACTCTGGTGGTATAAGGGTTTAACCATTGTGCTTCTAACACAAGGTTAGCAGTTTGAAACCACCAGAGACTCTGGGAGAAAGTTGAGGCTTTCCATTCCTGTAGAGAGTTAAAGTCTCAGACACCCAAAGGACCAGGTCTGCTCTGCACTATAATGAAGCTATGAGTTGGTTCAACCCAATGGCAGTGACTTTGTTGTTGTTTTCTAGGTAAGCAATTATGACTAATTTCAAGCAGGATGAATTAAAACCAAGCCACACCTTCCTAATTCTGATTCACAGCCACCTTCTAAGACAGTAGAACAACCCCCTAGGATTTCCTAGGCTGTAGTCTTCATAGAAAGCAATCACAAGGTCTTTCTCCTATAATGATGCTGGTTTTGAACACTTTAACCGTGGATTCACCAGGGTCCTTTATTAATTATAACTCAGGACATATTGCTCAAATGTTATATTTTTATTTTTCTACTTAATCATTTTAATAATGGTAATATGGAGAAAATCATTCTAATAAATCAAAATTAAACATATATTAGGAATCGTATTCATAATACACCAAATAGAAATATTTTTTCCTGAGAGAGATGTGCTTACATTATATATACTTTCCTATATAGCACTCAATGTCACCTTGAATTGAAAACATTTCCCAGAACATTAGGGCAGTAGAGTTAAAAATGCTCACTATTTTGACTTTTAAACACAATAGGATTCAAATAGGGTGATAGGAGAAAGAAAGTGCAAGAGGTTAAAAGACATGGTCACAATTAATTTGAAGGAACCATAGTTTTACCATAGTAGAGATAGCGAATTGTTGGCCATTCCTTAATTGATTTCATGTTAACCAAGTTGAAACACTTTATTAAAACAGTCACAACATCTATATAGAATCATTCATTTATTTGCACATACATTTAAAAAAACTGACCCCACCAGAAGATGCTCTAGCACAGCTGATACTTCCATAGAAATCCAAACACGTTTCTCAGATTACTTTCACAAAATAAATCACCTCAGAGTGAAACTGTGGTCCAATTTCAAGTTTATATTAATGACTTTTCCATAGTTTTCCTTATATTTAGAAATTAGGCTTTGGGGTCTGAGTGATATTATCAAGCTATTATATACTCTATATATGATACCCAGGAGGAAGAGAATGACTACAGTGTTGATATAATACCTAGGTCAAAGTAGCACTGTGTATGGAATCTATGAAATTAAAAAAGTAATTATTTTTACACACACACAAACGTCATTTTCATTATTTCATAGTAAGAGAGGACTTAGCATAAGATACCTATGTCAGATTAAACATTGTGTTGAGAAATGTTTTTAAATGTCTTTATTATATTTTAAATGTCTAATGCATATTATATTTCGAATCACTGGTAGCTTTGACCTCCATCTGTCTTTTACAATCAAGCCAGGGACTGTACCAAGCATTAGAACAGTGGTTCTCAACTTTCCTAATGCCACAATCCTTTAATACAGACCCAGCCCCAACCATAAATTTATATTCGTTGCTACTTCGTAACTGTAATTATGCTACTGTTATGAATCAGGTGACCCCTGTGGAAGGGTTGTTCAACCCCCAAAGGGGTCACAACCCACAGGTTGATAACCGCTGCTTAGAGTAAGGGATGTTATCATAGCACTATGGGAAAAAGGCTTCAATGAGCAAGTCCCTCAATAAGACTTCTATCAACTGTCCCACATAACTGACAAGATGCCCATTGGGTCTACTATGGGGCTAAGCTGCCCACAGAATACTTTTTCTCACTTTAGTTATTTCAGTGTGTGATAAGAACATGAATTAGCACTCCTCCTACCAAAACACACACACACACACAAACACACACAAACACACACACACACGCACACACACACACACTATGCTGCTTTCCTTCTGCATAGAGATTCAATAGAAAGAAACCTCCCTGCTTCCGTTTTGTTGCACTGGAACACAGAAGAGAAAACTATCTGCGAGGTTCAAGTGTGAGGCGTCCTCTTTCAACAACTCTGCAATATCAGGAGGACACGGTTGTTGTATCAATTGTTCACACTCACCGGAAATTTAAAAGGGAAAAATTCTGTTATGCAAACCACATGAGTTTGCAAGACACAGGATAGGGAGCACAATTCTACTTGGAGAGGAAAAGCATTCTTTACTTGTGGCCTGCTGAGCAAGACAACTAAAAGGTCATCAAACTCTCTGGTTGCTTTTTAACCCCTGTTTCTCTGACCAGTCACAAATACCAAATGGGATGTGTTATATATAGGTTCTTGTCTCAGAGACTTGTAACTGCTAGGGAGACCGCAAGTGAAGGGTCAACCAGAATGGGGGTCTCTGCTTGGTGGTTACCTGATACAGGTACATATCGCCTGGCTCTTGGAAACCAACACGGCAGTTTCTATAGACTACATCCTTCAGACCTTCATTCACTCATTAAGTACCGATTTTTTTCTCTATCTGCCTTCTCTTGTTCTGTCTCATATGTGGCCATGTGCCCCAACAGATGATGCAGGATGAGCTCATCTTGCAACCTTCAACTGGGTTGCAACTACAAAGACTCTCCAGAAATATGGCCCCATTCAGAGACTCCAAGGATTCGATGTGAGCTTAGCTCTTTTAGACCCCACCCACTACCATTGTGTAGTGTGTGTACAAGAAGAGTCGAAAATTGAGGTAGTTTCTGGAGGGGAAATGAGGAGCACAAGCGTTTCAGTTAGAAAATACCAAAACATCTTTGTAGATACAGAGAAATTAATTTGGATGGAAAATAGGGATTAATTCAAGTACAAATACATGAAGACATTGGGGATAAATAAAATCTAAAGTCTAGGTGGAAGGTTTAGAGCTGAGTTAACAGCAGGTGAACCCATCGACAGTAGTGAGAGGGCAGGAAAAAACAGGAATGGAGATTTAAACCCTCAAAGTGCGTTGGTAAAATTTTCATAGGGGAAGATGAGTAGACTCAGATCTGATGTCATCGATGTTATTTTACTGAAGTCTGAATAAGGCTACATAGAGATGAAGAGGGGAGTCTGGAGAGGAATGGTGTGAAAATAAAGTTGAAAATGTCGATAAGAAAATGAAGCACTGCACCTAGAGAGGTTGAGTGTCCATATGAGAAGTGTATCTATAAATTTAAATTTATATTGATGAATTTTATTTAAATACTTGTATTCAGGCATTGGAATGCTTTCTAATAGTTGAGGCTATCAATGACAATTCACAGAAGGATTTGGGGGAAATAAACATTATATTCATTAGAGTACAAAGGGGGAGGCTTTTCCAGGTGCTGACTATTTTATTATTATGAGCATTAATGATGAGGAATGCAGGGTATATCAATGATTTCTAGAAATGAATGTTCTTTTTGCAAAATAATATTTGAATATTTGGAGGAAAGACAAAACCTAAAACATTATGAGGATTGTTCTCGCAGAGAATGTGGGTCCTAAATAGTTTCTACAATTCTTAAAATAACTGTGCGTTTAAATTTTTAGAATTTTATTCCTTAAACTAAATGGAGAAAATCCTGTGGGAAAACATAGATATTTATGAATAATGTTGCTCAACCGAACTTTCTGCAAGGATGGAATATCCTTTATGCTGTCCAATAGTCACTAGCCACAGGGGACTATTGAGCTTTTGAGATAGGGTTAGTGTGAGTGATGAACTCAAGTTTACTTTTATTTAGCTTTAATTAACTTAGGGTCCCTGGGGGTGCAGTAGAGAAGTATTCGCTGCTAAACAAAAAGCCAGTATTTCAAACCTACCAGCTCCTCTATGGATAGGGATGTGGTAGTCTGCTTCAGAAACGATTCACAGGTTAGGAAACACTGTAGGGAAGTCCAACTCTGTTCTATAGGATAATTAGAAGTTGGGATCAATTTTAAAGGTGGTGGTTTGGGGAAGTATAACTAAATTTAAATGTAAGTAACCACAGGTGGCTAAAGGCAACTATACTGGCTATAGCTATAAAATCATCTTTCCATCTCCCATCCATAGCAAAAGTAGTTTATTCACATATCTTCCATATAAGCTTAATTTGATTCTGGTCTTCAGTTTGGATCAAGAATTCTAAAACTTTAGGAAGCTAGATAGTTACTGTAAACCACAAAATCAACCCCATTGCTACTAAGGTGATTGCAACTCAACGTGGCTCTCTATAGGGTTTCTGAAACTGTAAATCTTTATAGGAGCAGACAACCTCATATTTCTTCCACAGAGTGTTTGGAGAGTTTGAACTGCTGACCTTACAGTTAGCAGGCAAATAGCTAAATCATAATGCCACCAGGGATCCTTTGATAATTACTATACAGGTTTGTATTTATAAAGCCCTAAATATTTGAATGTAATCCCTAAGAGTTTGAAGGGTGATTTTAGTTATTTGCAATTTTCACTTTATACATGATAAATTCATTTTAATGCCTGGTTTTATGATCCCTGCCACACTAACACTATAAAATGTACTTCAAGAACTAAGAGAGAAATATTGGCAAAGAGAGACAAAGAGAGGAATCAGGTAGGCAATTGTGTCATGTAGCAAAAATGACAGCCCTCTCAATTAGAAATACATGATTAATTTTATGTAATAAGTATCTCATGAAAGATTCAAAATCTTCCTTCTAAAAGGTTAATTTGCTTTATCTTCACTATTTAAATTAATATTGAAATGTTAAAGATTCCTTCAAGCTATCGCATCATATGGAGATCCTGAAAACAACATAATAATAACATTTAGAAATGCAATAACAATTCTAACATTTAGCAGGGTAGCAAACATCTCCATACTTAAATTAAAATGTTTTCATTTTTTCTTCACATTAATTGAATTATTTATTCCATAAATCACATCTTGGAATAAAAACTAGTAATCCCCTTCAACAGATAGTCTTCCAAATGGCAAGGTGGCATGAATTAGCAATAGCAACATTTCCCAGTTTATAGGATTATAATGGAAACCAGAAATGAAATTAGCTGGAAGCAAAGTCACATGTCTTTGCCTTTTTTTAAAATAAATCTTTTTATTGGGGCTAATACAACTCTTATCACAATCCATACATACATCAGTTGAGCAAAGCACCCTTATACATTCGTTGCACTCGTCATTCTCAAAATTCACCTTCCACTTGGGTTCCTGGAATCAGCTCAGTTCCCTTTTCCCCCCTCCCCCTCCCTCCCCACTCCCCCCTTCCCCCTGGTCCCTTAATAGTTTATAAAAAATTATTATATCTTATCTTACACTGCCCGTTGTCTCCCCTCACCCACCTTCCCATTGCCCATCTCCCAGAGAGGAGGTTACACATAGATCTCCATGATTGGTTCTCCCTTTCTACATCCCCATTCCCTCCTGGTGTCACCACTCCTTCTGCGTGTGTTGAGGGGTTCATCTTTCCTAGATTCCCTGTGTTTCCAGATCCCTACTGCATCGCTGTACATCCTCTGGTATAACCAGGTCCGCAAGGTAGAATTGGGGTCATGATAATTGGGAGGGGAGGAAGCGTTCAGGAACTAGAGGAAGGTTTTGAGTTTCATTGTTGCTACATTGAACCCTGAGTGACTCATCTCCTCCCCACTACCCCTCTGGAAGGGATGTCCAGCTGTCTACAGATGGGCATTGGGTCCCCATCATGCACTCTCCCTCATTCACAGTGATGTGATTCCCACCACCACTACCCCACCACCCCCCGCCTTTGTTGTTTGAGACCTGGTCTCCTCTACTTCACGAGCACCAATGTTGGTGTGCTGCTTCCATGTGGGCTTGGTTGCTTCTGGGCTAGATGGCCGCTTGTTTGCTTTCAAGCCTTTAAGTCTCCAGATATCTCTCAGTAGCCGGGCACCATCAGCCTTATTCACCACACTTGCTTATGCACACTTTCGTCTTCAGCGATCATGTGAGGAAGGTGATCACACAGTGATTGTTTTTGTTCCTTGGTGTCTGCTACATGGTCCATTCAACACCTTGTATTCGCTTAGGCCGTGTGCTTCTTCTCTGTGGGCTTTGTTGCTTCTGAGATAGATGGCCGCTTGTTTGCCTTCAAGCCTTTAAGACCTCAGAAGCTATATCTTTTTGATAGCCCGGCTATCAAAAAGATATAGCCTTTGCCTTTTGAAAACAATCCATTTCCTTCATTTGACCATTCCAAGATTATGTAATCTTGTAAGTATAATCTTGTAAGTATAAGATTAAATTTAATTTTTCACTCATGTTCTCAGATCTCCAGGTTAAAATTCTTATATTTCTAGTATGCATCCAATTGGAGATTAGATACACAGGTGCCCTGTTAATTTTGTCTGCCTACATTTACAACATTCTTGTGTGGGATCCATGAAATTGGGTACAATTTTCTAGAAAAGCACCAAAATTTTGTTTAGCAAACTGGTAGATCGAGGCCTGTTGGTCTTTTAAGGAAAACTTCATAGGGCATACAAAAGGGCCATTTGTTATTGGTAGACTGTATAAAATTATGGTTCCCGTGTGTCTGTGCTAACTTTCAGCAGATGTGTTCAGCAGCACTGTGATGATCACATTAAAATTAGTGTTAAGCGGTACAGAAGTGTTTTCTTTATGGATTCTATTCATGAATGGGCATTCAAATTAAATTATTATTATGTATATTCTTTTTACAAATAGTATTAAAGTGTAGTTCTCATACATAAAAATGTTGGGAAACCAGATGATGTACCAGAATTTCGTTTTTAAATGTTGGCATAGCAAGCACAGATTAATACCAACATGTAGTCTAACTCCACTTTTCTAGAATTTTAAAACAAACAGCCATGTTTTGTTGTTGTTTGTTTTGCTTTTAGAGGAAGAGCTATGAATTTCAGTCTTTTGTAAGTTTAAGTGACTGTCTCATATCCATATTAAAGTTGGACACTGAATATGGAAGACTATAAAAGAATAGATGCATTTGAATTATGGTTCTGGTGAAGACTGGAATGTTGAATATACTATGGACTGCCAAAGAAAAAACAGATCTGTCTTGGAAGAAGTACAGCCAGATGGCACCTTATGATCAAGAGTGGCAAGTGTGGCACTTCATGTTAAAGGGTGGACATGTTTATCAGGAGAGACCAATCCCTGCAAAAGGACATCATGCTTGGTGAAGTAGCTGGGCAGTGAAAGATAGGATGGCCCTCAAGGATGGCGATTGACACAGTGGCTGAAACAATGGACTCAAACATGGAAGCTATTATGAGTATGAGATCGAACTGGGCAGCCTTTCATTGTGTGGTACACAGGTGCCCTATGAGTCTGTACCAACTCGATGGAAATGATGAGCAAGTGATGGGAAGGAGGCACCACATCCAACAAGAGACCTCGCCCCAAAATGCCAGTTGTAGGAAGAGTCCCAGGTAAATCTACTAGTTTGTATTAAGTGGATTCCAATGCGTTTGGTGACCCATGTGTTTCGGTGTATAACTGCTCTCCAAAGGGCCATCAATGCTAATGATTCGGGAAGTAGATCACCAGGTCTCACTTCCAAGATTCCTCTGGGCAGACTAAAACCTCCAAATATTCAGTAAGCATCTGAATGCGTTAACCCAGCAAATACTGGAATATAACTTTTTAAAACTCTCTCTCCTAAAAGTCAGTGACTAGGAAACAAAACTCTCCACTTTGAAAAGCTTTATTTTGCCTATTGGTAAGTGGAGTTCACTACCTAAGAGTTTTAAAGGAAAGTTTGCATACAATGAAAGGCATGCACATATCATTGCATGAATTGTGGCAATTGGGTATGATTTTTATTCAATGACATTTAGATGGTATATAAACTGAAGTTAAATTAAACACTAAGTATTATAATATCAACCTTGTACATTTCTAACTGGTGGGGTAAACCAAACATTTCCACACAATAAAGAAGTAAATTTATCAGATTTATTATAGGTCACATTTCTCCTGGAATACCTAAAAAAATATATATATATATATATATGAGCATCATGAAATAATCTCAATATTTATATTCTTTCAAATGCTATGAATTCAAATTCCAGTGAACCACATTAGAATAAATAATTTATCATCTTGTGAAAGTGATAGAAAATACCAATTGAACCACTGAAGGCAAGGATTTAATTACTTTATCTGATAATTTTCTCCTCTGGGAATTCCAACACTTAGGACCTCTTAGTGAATTTTCCAATCAGCCATGTTATTAAAAATTTAGGGAGCAAGTAGAATTAAGAAGATGGTTTGAAATTATTCAGTCCCAGCCAAACAATTTATCCTAAGCAATAACCCAAATGTATATATACGATATGTGTGTTTCTTTCTATCAATCACCTGAAATTAATCAACAAAGAACTTAAAGATGACAAAAGAAACTGGGTTTCTATATGAAAATAGTAAAAGAAAACTCAGTTTCAGCAAAAACATGATTTTAGGTGAGGTCTCCCATCCCAAATTACTGCCTTTACTTCTGGAATTGGCAATAAGCATTAATTGCCATTTCTTAAGGATAGAAGTATCTAGGAGAATTTCCACTGGAAAGGCATTGTGTGTGTGTGTGTGTGTGTGTGCTTCTTAGAAGGGATGCATAAATGGTTTTCATGTTGTATGATTACACTGTCTAACTAATTATCCTTTATTTTATTTTGGTTGGAGTATGATAGCCACTTTGGTGTTGAAACATGGCCCTGGCAATTTGGAAATAGCTAACCATCATGCATTCTATCAAAGTGGAAAGATACTTGACAGTCTAATTTCGAAAGCTCATGTTGTACCAGAAACTGAAGCAGTGAAGGCTTGTAAGCGATGCAACAGGTTTTCCACTAATATTTCCAGTGTCACCTGGTCTCGGAGAGTGACCTTTTCTTCTGTTACCAAACCAAAACAATTTGGGTCCCATTTCTTAAAAACAGCAAGAGTATCGATACCACCATTGAGATATTCACCATTTCTCTTGAAAATGAAAATGTACAGGCTGTTGTTATAGTCATAATATTATCCTAAACATAAAACAATGAAAATTTCCAGTGATAGAACACAAAAAAAGTCCTGTATAGAATGGGAGAAGAAGGTAGAACAAGATTCAAACTCCTACACTGAGCTAGAAAGTAGAAGATCCCTTGAGACTATTACCCTTAAGTCCCCTTTGAACTTACCACTGAAGCTACTCCATTTTAAAGTTGTTCCTCCTTAAATGCTACCTTCTAAGCAAATATACAATGGCTTATAAGATTCATTGTGAGAAATGAGTTACCACAAGCAATCAATGGTCTGAACCAATAAGTCAAATTTTACTCCAAAATAGAAATGAGAAGCCTAAGAGGAAAAGGGCAGTCGCCCTGGTGACAATGCTTAGGTATTGGGCTTTGATCAGCAAGGTCAGCAGTTCAAAATCACCAGCTGCTCCAAGAGAGAAAGACAGGGTTTTCTACTCCCAGAAATGATTAACTGGCTCTGAAACTCACAGGGGCAGTTCCACACTGTCCTACCGGGTCAGTAAGGGTCAGCATGGACTCAAAGACAGTGAGTTTGTTCTTTTGAGGAAGGGAAGAGAGGCTAGATCAATAGAAACAGAATAGCTATGATGAAAATAATAAAAAAATGTTGATCTGAGAATTATAACTGATGGTACAGAATAATTTGGATAAAGAGTGTTAAATGGAGAATTAATTTGCTGCATAAACATTCACCTAAGCATCAATAAAATATTTGTTAAATGTTTTAGAACGAAGAGCTGAATTATGGTGAAATACACATGTGGTCCTATTTTAGGTAAAATCAAATATATGCATTTAAAATTCAAGGACATATGTGCATAATCTGTGTGTGAGTATAAAGGAAAGTCAGTTAAAAGATCTTCAGAGGAGATTTAGGGATTTACAATGTGTTTATATAAAAGAAATACAATTTACATCCATTGAAATATTTTTAAAGTGTAAATTTATTTAATTCATATTTGAAATCTTGCATTTTAAAATAAAGGGCATTTAATTGATGTGATTTCTTTTCAGAATTCTTATTAAAATGGACAGATTAATACCAGTTTCCTTTGGGAAAAAAATATATATCCTGGGCTAAACAGCTCTCTTAAGTACCAGTACTATAAACACGGTATTATTCTGGACCACATAGACAATGGAAATGGAAAGATCAAATGTAGAAAGGGGGGGGCAATTTATTATTTCTTGATAGTCATTGACTAAAATTTTATTGGAAAATCTAAGGCAAGTTTTATTCAGAGTAAATCAACTAACAGAATAAGACAATAAAATCTCACACATGCAAGGGGGCATTCACTCTTAAACCAGGCTTCTTACCTTGGGGAAAGTATTCATTTGCATTAGGTGAGCCACATTCAACCCATCAGCGAATAGTGGAAACACCCACAGGTTCCAGACCAATCCATGATCTCTTTGCAACAATGTCAGTGGTGCGCCTTTGTCTTGGACTTTATGTCAACCAAAGGATTACAAGAAGAGAATTAAGCCCATGGTGTGAATCCAATACAAAGTTGGCTGAATGTTTTTGCCAGAAGTAGGCAGGATAATGCTCTTGCTTGACTTAAAGCCTTCCTTTCTTTTCACTATTACTCTATTTCTGTTTGGTTTGAATCTACTGTAAGCTTCTTCCTACCCAGGTGGTTTCCTTGAACTGTTAGTTGCACTGAGGTGGTCTTCAGTGAGAAGTAACAAGGTAAAAAGCTAACGATGAAAGGGAAAACGTGGTTCCTTTCTGACTGGGCATCAGCTACATGGTGATTGTAGCAATCACTCAATTGAACGCTGCAGTAGAGCTTCAAATTTGAGCACTAGGTGTGCAGAAGGCTGCAGTTTACCATGGCAACCCTAAATCCACTGCTCAATCTCCACATAGACTCGGCCTCCAATGAACTCTTTCTGACCATTGACATTGAGCACATTGGCCACGTGGAAAGGCTTTGCCCTCAAGCAGAGAATATTTGAAAGTGGTCCGGGAGCACTCCATAAGTCAGTCCAACAAGGGGCAACCTAGCAAACTAGCCCTCGGTGTTCTCTTGATGAGATTTGGGGTACTAGGGTTCGAAAAGTCATACTCTGACAATGTGGGTTGGAAAACCCTGAACCATCTTGTAATATGTGCTATTTTCAAGACTGACTCCCAATCCTGATCCTTTGTCCGCTTCTGCATTCCCAACTACAACTGCCTTGAGGAAGGATCCTGGGATAGTTTCCATTGCTGGACAAATCCTATTTTGGTGGCCTCATTCCTGTGAATTCTTAACCACCTTTGAGGACTCCTGTTGCTGACTTCCCTCAACCAAATTATGTATCTTGTCCTGTATCATACTCAATGAATGAGTCTCTATAAATTATATTGGAATTCGGACTCTCTTTTCGCTTCGAGAACAACTTCAAAATGCCGTAAGAGCTTATGAGCTCTCGAATCAAAAGATCATCTTTCTATTTGTCTGTTTTTCATTTTTACACTTTGAAAAGGAGGTTGCATCTTGTAATTGGCTTTTCGTCCAATGGAGTGGTTTATTTTATATCCCTCCAAAATATGTTTGGAAGAATGCCGCTTCTTCCAATCAAGTTGATGAAGTTTAGGAATTCACATTTCATGTTGAAATTAGTTTCTCTCAACTCTGCAGACTTTTTGTAGGCACTGCAATTATACTGATCTCACTGACTTTCCCGCCTGTTTCTACATCAATCCACATCACCTTTATCTAAGAGTGAAGGAAGCTCTCAACTCCTCTATTAACTTCCTAGCCCTAGTCTCCACCCACGTGTAGAGCACTTTAGCTCCTCCCCCTTCTCCATCTTCTTATCTGTCCAAGCTCAGGAAAGCAGTATCCCTATTTTTGGGGGCCATAATTTGCCAGGGAAGCAACTAGAATTTATTTCAGGGTTGGGTTCTGTTTGCGAACCAGCGGATTCAGAGTCCTACTGAGTCTATAGGACAGTGTCTATCTGCCTCTGTGGTTTCCAACACAATGACTCTTTACAGGTGTTGCACCCCTCCCAGTGAGAAGCAGGTCAGGGGATTTCTCTTCAGACACACACAAAATAGTAGCTCCTTTGTGGGCAGGGAAACCACTGAGAGCCTGTTTAAGAAGAAAGCCATTTATTCTTTGTTCCTGCTTCATCATCAGCCACCGCTGACCCATTTGTCATCTATTAAGGGTGAGGCAGCTAAGGCCTGACTTTAAGCTCACGCAGGAACACTTTGCTCATGGTCCAGCTATTGTTAAGCGTCTGACATTGTGGTACAAATTGGGTGCCTGCCAGACATTAATAAATCAAGTACACTGGTCACCATTTAGCTATCAGCTCTTTGTATGTGCATTTTGAAAGGGAAAATGGTGAGTCTTGGCTTGGAACAATAATATCTCAAAATTACAAAAGCTGCAAGTCTACTAGGGTTTTTGTCTTTTTTTGCTGCTGGTGCCAGAAGAAAGAATTTTATAGGCATTTATAGCTCTAGATGAGAAAAATAGTAATTTCATGCTGAATGATATCTGAAGCACAACAGTGTTAGTTCCTTATTAGGACACACCCCCTGCAAACACCGACATTACTGAAAATGTCATCATTGGGACAACCTTGGAATGTTTGAAGTAGCAATACTTGTCAAATGGCACATACAAAGCAACCCGTATCAGTACAGAAGACTGTTTCCTTTATTATTTAACTGAGTACAGTATACCCACTCATCATGTAGGTGCATATGAGGTTCTGAAGACCAGATCAAGTCGTTATGTGAACACAGGCTTTATGCAAAAATGGAAGATGACCACATTATTACATAATTGCCAGATTATATCATCACATAGCTGCCAAATTACTGAGAAGGGCGGCCCGCCCAAATTGACACATAATTTGTACCATTATATCTAAGCATTCATTACTACCAGATTTGGGTCATTTAGATGCAAAATAGTTGAGTAGTAGATATTTTATTGTAGTTATAAATATGAAATGTAGACAATGAAACAGTACGTGTGCAGTAGGTGTGTTTTAATCTCCTTTTCACGAGATTCCCATTTGAAAACTTTGTTGTATATTTACTAACAAAAGCCTGTCACAGAAATGGTTTGGTGAAAAGGCTGATTTGGAAAACCATGAAAGACTCATTAGATGTACAAAAGAAATGAAGGAAAAGGTACTCAAAAATTATTTGATGTTGTATGCTTTATTTCCAAAAAGATCAGCCATTAAAATTGAATAAACATTAACATTTCTTTCTCTTTACCATTGAAATCTGGATAATGCCATTTACTGCATACTCGGTCCTTCAGTAATACAGTTGGACTACATTTAAATAATTATACATGTAAATGTGTAAGTTAAGCAAGCAAAGAGACACTTAAACATAATATATTCTCTTGAATCTAAAAATCTAACAAGCATTCTTAACCTAATATATGTTAGATTCTCATTTTTATATTTTATAAAGATTATGATCCTTTAAAGACTAACCTGTACAGTAGAATTTAAACATGTTTGTTAGTTATTGCATCCATATTTGATTTATGTTATTTCTTTGTCACTTACTGAATGCTTATGGGTTTCAGTCAATGGTTCAAGTCTTCTTCAAAGATGGATTTATATAAACAATTTCTAGCTGAGGAAACAAAAGTTCAGAATGGACAAGTACTTTGCTCAAGTTCAAATTGTTATGAAGTGACAGAGCTACAATTCAAACTAAAGTGTGATCCTAAAGCTCATACTTTTAAAAAAATCACTCTTTACCTTTCCAATTTTAGTTTTGTTCTTGAATCTATTACAATAGTCCTCTATAATCCAGAATATAGTCTAATCATTTTTAAAACTTTTAATTGTCGCTTGGTGAACATTCCCTGAGTAGATCCCCAGCTTTACATTCCACAGTTTTTTCCATTTTGTTTCATCTCATTCATCGCAATCTCCTCAGTGTATTCATGACCATCACACACACCACACACTCCAGAAGGGGAGCACTTCCCCAAGGACAAAGAGTAGAATGGTTAGCAGAGGAGGAGGAAAGTAAGCTGTCTGCGCCCGCGCGCACGCGCTTTTGTGTATGTGTGTATTTGTGGTTTATTTAAAAGACAAAGGAAGAGTTTCAGAGCTGAGAAAACTATGTCTAATTGTACATTTATAAAATACAACTACAGAGTGTCCTTGGTACAAATAGCTCCTACATATCACATAGTCACAGTCAGTGAAGGGATCATTGTCAGATATATGATGCCTTATTAAATAAGTTAATAAGAGTTGAAAAATGATGTGCTTAATAAGATACATTTCTTAAGGGCAACAGACATTAACAGCTGTTCAAATATTGTTAATGTCCCTGTGGGCAAGTACATCCCTCTCTCCGTCACTGAGCACATTTGATTATCCTGTACTATCTTCCTTCTCATTTACACTTAGAGCGTAATAAGTACTCGTTGGGTTCATCAAGAATTGCTTAAATTCTGCCCATAAACATTGAGGCTTCCATTTAGTAGTAGCAGGACTTATTTTTTTATTTTTCTTCAAAGTTAATTTCCTGTGAAAGTATTCAATGGATTCCTATTATACTTAGAAAATCTGAAATGCTTAAAATTCTCTACACAGCCTTACACACTCTACAAACACTGTGTTTTTTCAACCCTCTGGCAGAACACTTTCTCCTCCCAGGGCTAGGCTTCCACTCCACTCACCTTCCTTCTGCTGACTTCTTGACTCATGCCTTTATAAGCACGTTATTATCTTAGCCAGAATGTTTTCCCTTTAGCCTTCAACTGCAAATCTCAAACTCAACTTAATGTCATCAAGTCAACTGTGACTCATATGGACGCTGCAGGACAGAGCAGAACATTGCAAACACCAATTTAGCATTTGCTCTATGTTCTAAATCTAAAGGATATTTCCTTAATCCTACCCAGAAAGACTCAGTACCCATACACTGTGCTTTTCCAACTATAGTTGGAGAAGGGAACATTACCAAGCTTTCAACAGTGGGAAGAGTTGTTCCAGTGAAGACACACTTCAGAATTCTGCAAAGGATCCTGAAAAGCTAAACTTGCCGGGAGTTTGGGGGTATGCCACATGTTAGCTCAAATCCCCACAATTATTGTATTGTTAGCATCCATTTTAAATGAAAATGCATTCATTTTATTTATTTAATTAGTTTGGACATTGTCATTGCAAGGGAAAAAGGGAGTTTGTTCCTTTCTTAATATAATGTCCTTCATTTGCTAATTATTATACCCAATATTACCCTCCCTCAACTATTAATGCAATGATTATATATTATCAAGTGTAAAAGGTGGCATTCAATATAGGACATGGTGATTAATACTGTTTGTTGAAAGAAAGAAGAGAATTTCTCATTGAAAATGTGACATCTGCCAAAAATGACAGCTTGTCGTGTTGACTGTCAATGTGTTTAAAGAAAATATTCTTATAAAAATGAAGTCACGAGGAGCATCAACAGAAAAACAGGAATCATATTTTAAAAGGCAATGTTTCCAGTGCCCTCAGACAGATGGAACTCAACTTCCCCCCTTACAGAGTCATCTTAGAAATTGAATATAAATATACATTTCGTTGGACATGATTAACAAACAATAAAAAAGAAGAATTTATGTGAAAAACAACTATATCTTTAAAAATAAGTGATCAATAACGATTATCACACATTTACATACAGGAATACAGGGACCTGTGAGGTGTTGAGTAAGCAGGTACCTATTGTCTCCTTTTCTGAAAAATCTTGGGGATCCAACATCATTCTTCAGTTAAATAGGAAAATGAAAGACTAATTATAATTGGCAAAGAAAGAAATCCAGAATAAGCAGAGCGTTACTTTTGAATAAAAACAAAGTAGGAGGGAGGCCTTTCACTTTGTGACTTCCAAACCTATTACAGAGCCATGGTCATCAACACAGTTTGGTATTGGTACAAGGATAGACACATCAACCAATGGAGTAGATTTATGAAAAAGGCCAAGCATTGAAAAAATACGAATCAAAACAATGATGAGATATCACCCCACATGAGAGCTAGAACAAAGATTTTTAAAAAGTAATAACAACAACTGCTAGCGAGGATGTGGAGAGATTGTAATCCTCACACACTTCTGGTAGAACTCTAAAATTGTACAACCACAACGGAAATTGGTATGGTGCCTCCTCAAACAAAATCCAGAAACAAACTGTCCACTAGGGCTGCTGTGGGTCTTCAAATGGAGGGAAATGGAAACATCATGTACCTAGTGATCTGTCTACTCAGTGTAGATCCTAAAGAAATAAGGAACACAACACAAGCAGATATATGCCTGCTCATGTTCATCACAGCACTATGCACAATACCAAGAAGACGGAGACAACCTAATGGCCATTAGTGGAGGTATGGATGAATAACAGTTGCTATATACATACAATGGCATACTTGACAGTCCTGAAGTTTAATAATGAAATGGTCATACACCTCATGCATGCATGAATTTGGAAGATATTATGCTTAGCAAAGTTAGTCAATACCATAAAGACAATGATTACATAACAGACTTGGATATTCCTGGAGAAGCCAGGGTAAGGGAGGAAGAGAACAAGAAGAAAATAAATAAACTTATTTTATAAAAAAAGAAATATATTATCCCCTGCATATATTTGAGAGTAACCTTTTTGCTCCCCTAGTAGGTAATGAACTTGAACATTCACTATATCTCATAAGTATTGCAATCAAAAAGTTAATTGATTTCAATGAATTTCATTTAGGCACTATGTCTACATGGAAATAAACAACCAAATCTTAGATATCATTAACCCCCAACTATAATAACTCATGTAGCATAATGCATATTAAGATTTACTTTGATTTCTAAATAAGGCATATGAAAATCTCTAGAATTATTATTTATATTGAAAAATGTTACAATTATGGTAATTGAGTTGTATAATATTTTCCTATTTAGATGTATATGATACAGGTCATTTAAAATATACAGCAAAAGTGCTCTTTTAATATGATCTTGTCTATGTCAAAAAGCAAAATCCATATCACCAATAACCCAGCCCTCAAGCAATGAAGATGCTCATTTAAATTGAAGTACATTCTTATGAGGTTATACTCTTAGCCTCACAGTAAATTACTGAAGTATTGACACCCCATAATGAAAATACTATGGTGTTTCTCAGAGAGGACTCTAGGAAAATGAGCTTTTCAGTAGGAAAAACAAAGGAACATCAAACTTTCATGCTTGTACCATTTGACTCAAGGTCTGATGAGAAACGTGATTGGAGGACATCAAGACTTATACAAGAATTAATAGCATCTCTCTCAAACAAAGATGATGACTTAAAATAATGAACCAAACTCACTTCCATCAAGTTGATGACAACTCATAGCGACACTTTAAGGAAAGAGTAGAACTGCCCCTGCCCTCATTACAGGTAAAGAAAAACTAAAAACAACAGAAAAACACATATTAAAATTATAGTGATCTGGCTCAGAGTATCCAAACATATTAATCTAAAA
The DNA here is from genome assembly GCF_050624435.1 of Tenrec ecaudatus. NCBI lineage: Eukaryota > Metazoa > Chordata > Mammalia > Afrosoricida > Tenrecidae > Tenrec > Tenrec ecaudatus. The sequence goes on along the minus strand of NC_134548.1, from coordinate 28,172,187 downwards.
TCATCTGCCAATGTAAGAAATGCACCTACATCCTACATCCCCTCTGTTCATTCAAAAGCTTTGCTATTTCAAATAGTGACTTGATCAGCCACTTTGGTTTCATCTGGTTACTTGTCGGAAGTGTAGAATCTTAGTCCCCACACCAGATTGATTAAATCATGATTCTTGGCATAAGTTCTCAAGGGGCTTCCTACACACACTAAAATTTGAGCAAGACTGCTCTAAAGAACATTCACAGAGCATCCTTGGAATGTTTGAGTCATAAAGTTAAGTGAAGAGTTGACCTGTGGTGGAACGCTGGAGGAAGTTGACCTCCAGGTCGGAGGTACAAGAGTTCTTAGAGTTGCAAACACAGACCAAGATATGGTCCTTGCTGATGCTGAACTGAGAAACATTGTTCTTAACTGCTGGTTGGTGGATGGTTAATTTACAACTTCTCATAAACCTTGAAATTGAAAATCTACTGTCTCCGCAATAATTGAGCTTTCTAGAAATGATAAAATCATCCCTCTCCTAAAGTACCCCTGGGGGTTCCCTCAACAGGGATTCTGGCATCCAATGTGTCTGATACATCTGCTTTTTCACTGTAGTCAGTAAAGACATTATATTTTAACTGTTTGCATTTAAATTAATTTAATTTAGCACTGGTTGTTATGGGGGAAGAAATAGGGTCTCTCCTTTAACACTTAAATGATTAAAAACACTGCGTGCTCATAGAGTGTAGTTAGGTCAATGTTCCCCTCTGAATGTAGCTAGTTTGACGGATGCCCTCAAATTGACAATGCTCTTCATTTTCACTTTCTGCTTTACACAAATTCATTTTGCTTTCAACATTGTTTCCCACATTCAAAAAATTTATTCTGTTCAATAGATGCTTAGAATACGATCACATCTGATCACGATGTGGTGTTCTTACAGAGTGTTACTGGATCCTTATGTCTTCATTTTTTATTACCCCTTTCCTTAGTTACTTCTTATAAAGTAGAGAATCTTATAGTCTTTCTTTTATAGATTCAAAAAACAAACAGAAAGATCAATGCATGGCACAGATGGAGCACAGACTTTTGAAACTATTGTTGGGATTACATCTTGGCACCACCATGTATTAGCTGAGTTTCCTTGGGTCAGCTACTTAAGCTCACTGTGGTACAATTTCCTCACCTCTCAAAAATGGACAAAATATTAATGTGTCTAGTATTGCTGGAAAAATGAAATAATCCATATATGTAAAGCATTTTCACCAGCACCTAGGGTGTTGTAAGCATTCAACAAATGTTATTATTTTAAGCAATGTGTTTCAAGAAATATTGTTAGTATTGGGAGGCAGAATTTGAAAAGAAGTCGATTGCACTTAAGAGCCTGTGAGGCGACCATTGCATTGTATAGTCTAAAGACTATGGCTTTACTAACTCTTTCGAAAAACACTATAAAATGCCACAAAATTGAAAGAATTAAGCAATAATCTAAATTTTCACTTTACAACCTAACTTTTCATGTGTGTATCATACATGTTTCATCTTTCATGGATTCACAATCTATTTTCATGGTAGCAGCAGTCAAGAGATCTAACAATTCATTTCATTGGTTAAACCTGCTACACAAGACCTTGTTTTAATGTTGAGACTCAAGGCTACTACTTTGAGAACTAAGGTGCACTGGCTCCAAACCGTGATGTTTTCAATCGCCTCATAGGAATGTAAAAATTGGCCATTGATTAAGAATGACCACAGAAAAATCATTGCATTTGAATTATGGTGCTGGTGAAGAATATTGCAGTAATTGTGGACTACCAAATGAACAAACCAATCTGTCTTGGAAGTAAAGCCCGAATGTTCCATATGTCCAAGGATGTTGAGACTTCGTCTCACATACTTTGGATATGCTGTCAGGAGAAAGCAGTCCCTGGAGAAGGACATCATACTCGGTAAAGGAGATGGGTAGTGCACAGAGGAAGGCCATTGACAAGATGGATTGACACAGCAGGTGCAGGAATGGGCTCAACCATAAAAAATATGGGGATGGCTTGTCCTATTGTACATGATATATTGGCTGTTTCCCCTTACAAAAACAGCAAAGTGGGTGAAGGAGGAGAGATCAAACCGACAAGTCATTCTGTTGGATTTAAAGCCCACCCCAGGCCCCTACCGGCAAGGGGGTGTTGCGCTATGTACTCCAGCGCAACTATGGCTTGGAATCATCCTGATGGAAGTGGATTTGCTTCAGGTTTCCAGTTTGAAATGAGTCCTAGTGGTGTGATAGGTTAAGCATTGCAACCGTAAGGTCAGGAAGAGAACGATGAGACTATGTGCTTCCAGAAAGATTTACTGTCTCCGAGCCCTAATGGACAGTTCTACTAGGTCCTATCGGCTAGATCTGAGTCAGAATGAACTTGAAGCCAGTGAACAACAGAGAATATACTTCATAGGCATCAACTCATGGTAAATAAGATAGAAGAAATAAGCAACAGTCTCTTTGTGAAATCATAGCGTTTTATTAACTGAGAGTTGGTGTATTTTCATAGAATATGAAGAATGTCTCTTGCTGAGCTAACACATGTTTTCCTGGCAGGAAGCCACATTGAAAACATCTATATCAACTGTGTTTGGTTAGTTGGAATTAAATAATATTACACTATTTGCCTATTATTTATAGTTTCCAGTGTGTTCATATAACTTGTGATATAGATCATAGATATTGTAATGCTTACTAAGTAGACTCAAATGCTGAAATCTACATAAAGGATGAACTAACGGTGAGGTTAAACATTTTTCTTTGTAATTATGCTTTACAAAATTATCTTGATGTCAGAATTAATAAAAATATATAAAGCAAGTGAAATTATGGCTAAGCGTGACTTAAGACAATGAGAAGTGAGATCATCTAAAATTACCCAATGGTATATGGCTATGGGGTAAACGTGTCACATTTTTCCCAAATGATTTAGGAAATACTATATTTTCTTGAAATCGGTGTTGACATTATTTTCTTTTGATGTTTTTTGCTGTAATAAACTCCTAAGAATCATGAGTGCAAGGATTATATTTATTTCACTCACCTCAGGGGACCTGCCCAGAACAAAAGTTGAGTGTTTTCTCCCATCTCACAGTTTCCTAAGACTTCAGTCATCCGATGAAAAATTGTTCACCCATTGAAATTTTGGAACCAAGCTGATTTCTGAAATTCATTTAATTCAAAGTATCCTCCTAAATCCTTGCTTTCTTCTAGAGAGTTTTATTTTTAGCACAAAGAAAACCAAAAACCAAACCAAACTCACTGCCCCCAAGTCACTGCTGACTCATAGTGACTCCCTGTGGGTCCCTGAGACTGTGACTGCTTAGGGGAGTAGAAAGCCCAGCCTTTCTCCGGTGGAAATGCTAGTAATTTTAAACTGTCAGTGCATATAATATAGTACTGAGTTGTGCTGTCAATGCTTTCTCAGGTGTATATCATGTTCCAGTTTTAGGGAAAATAATACGGATAACCACACACTAAATCCTCACAACATTATTGAAAATCCAAATAACCGTACAACAAAACCCTTATGTAGTTTGATCACTCCTATTTTAGGGTTGAGGAGACTGAAATTACATGGCTGGAAATGGTCTAGTGAGAGCAAAGCTCCAACGGGATTGTGTCATTTCACGAGGGTTTGCTCCTGAGATATTTGTTACCAAAAAAAGGTTTCTATATATCTGTGCTACTTGAGATACTGGTGTTTCCAGATTCCCTAAGTCTCATGACTTTTATTTTATTCTGTACTCATTTCCTCATTAATCATTTTGCAAGGTGTAAAATAAAAATCATGACCTCACTTCTACCTTAGAAATCAGATTAGACCCGAACATGCACGCTGCTACAGATAAGAGCCTGCAACACAGGGAATACAGGATAGATAAACCCCTCAGGGACAAAAAGGAGAGTAGAGATATCAGGAGAATTAGGGGAGGGTGAGGGGGAGGAAGGGGGGGACCTATCACAAGGATCAACCGAGAACCCCCTCCCAGGGGAACAAATAATGGAAAAGTAGGTGAGGGGCAATGGAGGATGTGTAAGATATGGACAAATAATCTATAACTTATCAAGAGTTAGTGAGGGAGGGTGTGGGAGGAGGGGGAAGAAGTGGGGAGCAGATATCAGGGACTCATATGGGAAGAGAATGCTTTGAAAATGATGATGGTGGCATATGTGTAAATGTGCTTGATACATTGGATGAGTGTATGGATTGTGAAAAGAGATGTAAGAGCCCCCAATAAAAGTATTTTCAAAAAATCACAAAATGTATGCTGGCCCTACAGAGCATGACCACTTACTTGATGCAATAATATATCTTCCTTGAAGTTAAAATAGCTTTCCAAGGTAACATACTATTAAGTATGAAGATAGAGAGTATCATCTAAAATTATATGCACAATTAAAATTGGGCAATAATCAACATATTTAGGTCAGAACCAAAATCTAATAGCTGTAACCCAAGAATGCACAACAATTGACAAAAGTCTTGCAAATGTTCCCTATCATTTTCTACATTCAGTTGTGATATGATGAAATACACACTCAGTGAGTCAAAAATTTAATATACCTTTGACAAATTATCTTTCCAGTCAATTTTCAATGATTAGATCCCTTTACTCATCTTCCTAGATCATTACCTTGTTCATTAAGCCTGTCTATTAAAGCAGGGAGAAACACATGGTATCAAAATTGGCAACTAGTCAACATCAATAGTTCAGGTTTGGCATTATCTGTCCACAAAATTAAAAATCCAGTGAAATATAGTGAAGATAAATAAAAATGAGAAACTTGATTATAAGAGAGCATGAATAAAGTAACCATTAAGAATTTAAATGAAAATTCATAAATGAAAACCAGCCAAAGAAAGCAGCAGCCCTGTAGGTAACATTTTATTTTAAATCTTATCTTTAAAACAAAATTTCTAAAGGGTAGAACTATAATTTCCTCTCTCTATGCCATTGGCTATTCCAAGCCTAATATTATTTAAATTTGGTAGATAAGTTATGATTCGGGTGATGCAGAAAAGGCATTTGACAAAAATCACCAGTAAACTATTCTCAAAAAATTCTCAGGAAACTAGGTATCGCTTCCTCAAATTAATAGCAAATATCTACAAAACACCTACAGATAATATCATACTGAATGATGAAAAGCCATATGCATTCCTAATAAGAATAGTAACAAAGCAATGGTGTTTCTCCAACAATGTACTGGAAGCCCTGAATAATCCAGTCAGACAAGAAATGGAAATAAAAGGCAAAATGATTTGGAAGAAAAACTGAAAATGTACTGTTCAGATATTATATAATGTTCTTTGTAGAAAATGATAAAAATGAACAAAGATTGAACTGATGAAAACAACTTAATGAGCCTAATAAGATGTTATAACAAGTAGCAGGATGCAAGATTAAAACAGGAATCAATTTATTCCTTCCTATATATCAACAATTAGAATTTGAAATTAAAAGCACGATGCATTTATTTATATTACCACTAAAAGAAACAGAATATGGAAGTAAAAATCTAATAAAATATTCACAAGACCTATTTGAGGAAATCTACAAATTTCTGGTATAAGAAATCAAAAGCTATCTGTATAAATGGAGAGTTAGTTCTTGCTTATAGGATAGGAAAATAAATTTTTAAGATGTCTACTTTTTCTGATATAAAGATTGAATGTAATCTCATTCAAAATCTCAGCGATTTGTAGATATCCACAAATTGATTCTCAAGTTTATATGGAAAGGCACCCACCTGAAAATCAAATACAATAACAAAGAAAAACATACTTGGGGGACTAACATAACCCAAATCCAAGACTTAATCTATACCTCCAGTGATCCAAAGAATATGGACGTGGCAGAGAAATCAACGGAACAAATTAAAATGCTCAGAAATAGGCCCATGCAGATACAGTCAACTGATCTTTGACAAATGAGCAAAGTTAATTCCATGGAGAAAGGGAAGACTTTTCAAGACATTATTCTGGAACAATGAGACATGTGCCTATACATATGTGTGTATGTTTGTGTGTGTGTGTGTGTGTGTGTGTGTGTGTGTGTATGATCTAATCACAAAATTCTCAAAGTGGATCACAGACCTGTATAAAAATCAGAATTTTACATCGTCTGAAAGAGAAACTGGAGAAAAATATAGGTGAACTTGGTTTTGATGATGGTTCTTTAGATAGAACACTAATTGCATGACCCATTTAAAAAAACCTTATAAAAATGTCTGCTCTATCCAAAATACTGTTAAGAGAATGAAAAGGGAAACCACAGACTATATTTGCACAGAAAATATTTACAACACACATGTATTATAAAGGATTTGTATCAAAAATATATAGCGAATTCTAACAGCTCAACAACTAAATGTAAGATACCATTTAAAAAAGTGCAAAAATGTAAACAGAAATTTTACAGAAGAAAGCACCAATGGTTTATAAACGCATATAAAAATGCCATATCAAATAACATTCCACGCAAACCGCTGTCTTCAATTCCACATCCCACAGGACAGGCTAGAACTATTACACAGAGTTTCCATCACTGGTTCCCTCTCTCAGCATCTGTGCCACCAGGGCTCCTCTGGGAAAAAGTGCTAGGTAGAAGTAGAGTATAGCTTAGGCATTTACCATTTCTGAGCGTCTAGAGACGAAATGACATTTGAAGTAAAATTCAAAGATGAGTTGTGAGAATTCAGGAAACATGATGAGGGAAGAATATATCTTGCAGAGAAACTGGTATGGCTTGTGGGAAGCACAGTCCCCCTGCTTCCAGTCAAATGAATTATTGATGCTCAGTATGATGGAACCATGTTCTTCTGCCTCCAAATTATATGCATATTTTTTCACCTGGAATATTAATCATACTGAAGACGCCGTGTGACCCAAATCACATGCAAAGAAAAACAAAGATTTTACATAAAGTAAAAACCTTCCTGAGAAGAGCTTTGAACCTACATGAGCGAAAGATGACATAACATGATACTATGGGCTACTGGACACACAGGAAAGCTCAACTTCTACTGTAGAGGATCGCTGAGTCATTCATTAGATTTTTCTTCTGCTATGGAACTTTTGCAACCTCAATTCAAATGCTCACTATCTATTTTTACTATAATTTCTTTTAATTCAGAATACTTTTGAATTTGTATTGCTTAAAAGAATAATCACACTTTAGTATTCTGTGCTGCCATTAAGAAATTATCGGTGGGTATAGATCAGTCAGTACCTTTGATAGTTGAAATTTCTGCACGGAAGACATTTTTAATACTATCAGCTATCCTCTCTCAAGTTTTCTCAACAAAAAAACCATATTTTTCTATTGCCAACAAGACAATACTAATGAGACAGATTATGTGTTCAAAAAGAAGGATACACATGTTTTTTTCTTAGAATGCATCCACACTCAACCTATTAACCATTGGACACCGATGAATGAAGATTACACTGAGCTGCTGAGAGATGAGTCATGTAGATAATAGTAACATGACTCATCTCTCTGCGATAGTCGGGGTCAGGAAGTCTTACAAAGATGTATGCAGTAAGACTGTATAGCAGTAAAACTCATTTTTTGTTTCAAAGACATTCATTTTATCACTTTTAAATGAAAAAAAAGTTTTTCTTCTTCCTCAATGATCAAAATAGTGCGGAACTTCACCCTCATGATGAATCCTGCTTTCCTGAAACCCTTCTCCTGTCTCTGGGACACTCTGCTCAATGTCTCTGAGCCTTGCTGCTTCCTTTTCTGTGTGTGCAAATGAATTTTATAACTACGTGTGGACCCATCCAATCAGGGAAGTGGCAAGGATTGTAGCGGTTCCACAGATGGCTAACATCAAATAAACTTTTGGTTGAAGTCACTGCAACAACCTGAAGAGGAAATGTGCTCAGATTGGTTTAAGAAAGGCAAAGCTTTCAGTGATTTTCAAATCAAAAGAAAGAAAAATCCCTTGAAGGAGGTGAGATAAGGAGGGAAAGGGGCAACTTTTGAAGTCAGAGGACAAAGGGAATTATGCCCGAATAAGAGCATTCTGAACTCGATTGCATTACTTAATGGTTATGGTCTGGCCCGCTCATTCTCTGACTTCACAGAACAAAGAGCAAAGGAGGGGCATTTTATTTAATGGTTTGTTGTGAATACCAGCTTTTCCTTTGGATTTGTCTAGAGTAGGTCGACACAAGGCAGAGGCGAATTTTAAAAGTCTATCCATAAAATGGATATCTTGGATCCAGTCACAGGTAGAAGGGTCCCTTTCTTCCCACAGTTTACTTTTAAAAATTCAATAGCAAATGGATGGCACCATTCTGTGGGAAAATAGATGGAAAGATTCTGATGAGTTTGTAACTTTGTGAAAGAAAATAAACCAGAGAAAGTATCACTGAGTTTGACTAGAAGAAGCACATAGGATTTTTTCAGAATGGCAAAACTACTCATAGGAACTTTAATGGTGGTGAAAGGCAGAGAGGCTGGTGGGTTTGAACTGCTGACCTTGTAGTTAGCAGTCCAATGCTTACTCAATAGCGCCACCAGGGTTCCCATTGAAAGTCTTCAATTAACATTAAAATGTATCATAAATGTAACCCCCATATACTTCGATACATCAAACGGTGGGGTTTGTGGACAAAGCACTTGAACCTAAGCAGGCTTGTGGCTTTGTGGCTCTTTCAAGCTATATGATAATGTGAGGCTAAGTAAACTATACTCAATTACAATAACCCTTCTAGCTCTAATTCCTTATGAGATATGTTATAATTCTGAGCTCTATGGCTGTAACTATAATCCCATTTGGAAGGGAGTTCTCTACTCAATTAAAGATAGAATCGTGGGATTAATCCTGACCTCAGTGGAGTGTGGGGACTAAGTAGCAGCTTTTGTCTCCTTTGGGAAATCCTCCCCAAAATCAAGGACATTGTTTTATGTATGAGAGCCACCTGAGTCACAAGTAGAAAGCCCAGGACCACTGGAAGAAGAGAATAGTCATTATCTCTGTCTGACATAGTGGAGGCTGAGACCAGAGGCATCAGAGATTGTGGCACAGGAGACTATGGGACAGAGCCAAGGTGCCAGGAAAGATCAGAGGCAGAGGCAGAGGCAAGGAAACCACGAGGCAGAAGAGAGGCGCAGAGCCTAATCTATGGGGCTGTAGCAGTTACACAATCTGTTGTCAACTTGAGGCTATTAATTGTGAATGGGGTGGAGCTTAGCCTATCAATCAGGTCACAGCTTGATGATCTCATTTGGAGGCACTGAAGAGATAAATAGCTCACTGGAGGCGGGACACAGAAACATGCCCACTGAGACATTCCTGTGGACAATAGACATGGAGCCGTGCTAGAGCTCTAGAACTGAGTGATCTAAGTGGAGACCCCCGCCAGTGCTGGGATGCTTACACAGCCACTGGCTCTACAAGACTTTCCCCCAAACTGGCCTGTGATCTTGCGCTCAGTGTCATTGCATGTGTTTCGTGAGTCTGACCTATGGGCTAATTTCGGACTTAGAACTTAATCTGGACTGGACTGAGATGTTTTCTTAATGTACAATTACTCTTTGATATCAAGTTCTCTCTTACACACATAGGGGTGTCTATGAATTTGTTTTTCTAGTCAACTCTGACTAACACAGGGACTAAGAGGCTGAATGACAGGTGGGCTTCCTGGCCCATGGAGGCAAAGGGCCTGAGACCACCTGGCTGAGAGATGAAGAACCAGAGAGAAACACAGCTGCTAGCTATGGAGAAGTTTCTGCGGACAAAAGACTGCATCTTTGCTGCTTAGCAATCTTAGCTGTGGTAACCTATTAACATTCCTAACAAACCTCCATAATTGTGAGTTTTGTCTGTCAGTTCTATTTGGCCACTGCAATGGATTATGGAAACTAGATGGATGTAGGGTGGTGGTGGTGGTGTAGGGTGGGGAGGGGCGGGTAAGGTGGGTGTCAGAAGAGGTAAAGCAGGATGGATCATAACAGAATATCTGAATCAGGAAGCCATTTTATGTAAGTGGATACATGGCACTACACATTTTTCAAAAGCCAAGGAACTTTCCAGTACAAAGATTAATTGATGTACATTTCTAAGAATTCATTTGAGGATATTGAGAGATGCCAGGATGGAAGGTAGAATGTGAAGAATCAATCTACCTGTATTGCAAATGTACCAAACATCCTCAGACAAGACAATATAGAAAAACTGTGCTGAGCTAAGTGACTTTGAAAACGAATGGACTCTGTCAGACAGGAGGCAACGAAACTGTACTTTAAACACTGTAATGTTAGCTGATAAAATGGTTTCCCATGAGGGTAGGAGTGGACAGTTCTGATGTCATTATAGATGTATATCGGATGTGGACAGATGACAGACTGTAGGAATCAGGTTTCATATCGCTGCAGGTAGGCAGAAATAAGGTTAGAATAGACATGTGGTAATGGACTGGGATTAGAGGCACTAACATGAACTCAAGGTTAGCTTTAACTGTACACCTTTTATACATATGTGTAAATACACATGGGTTAGTATACATGCATTCATGTCCAATAAAAGTTTCTAATAAACTTGGTTTAATAAAAAGAACCGAGGTTGCTTGCAGAACAGGCTAACCCTTGGACTTGGAAGAAAATATAGAGAATTGAGCTGGAATATCTGGTAGTGACAGAAAGTAAGGAAGTGTTAAACTCCTACACACAATGATAAGGATCTGAAAAAGGGACACGTGAGTCAACTGAAATATCCTCCAGTGGTCAAAACCAAAACAAAATAAAGTAGCATTGAATAATAACTCAAAAGATCAAGTAATTATGCAAAATTTATGCCTATATAAGTAAATGATTAAACATATACATACATCCAGGAGTCAGGACAAATCTTTTATGCAGAATTCTAAATCATTTATATTGATTCCCTGCCCAAAAAAAGAGTTCCTTCAAAAGAATACAGTGTGGAACCCAATTACCCAGACCCATTGAGTTGGGCGTTGAATCTAGGCTAAGTCCGAGTCATTCCAAGTGAGGCATGCTGTAAATCTTTATGCATGAAATGGCTACATTTTTTTCTCTTATGTAGCTAGCTGCTGGTGTGTTGAAACCCCTGAACTTACTGTGAGCACTTCTGCTTAACCACTGTGACTCCCGACTCTGAAAATAAGATTTCCCAAAAGAAGAGGAAGAAGGCCTGTGCACTGGGGAAAGATGGCAAATGTCACCTCAAACCAGGTGATCAAAGGTAGCTTTATCAATAGTGATAAATCATGCAGATAATGTGTACATATGGTCTAATGAGAATGGCTCTTTACCCCTGATTTCTCCAGAACATACTAACTTTATCTCACCAGGAGAAGAATAGCAGCTAAATGGTATAGGTAAAGGAGAATGGCAAACAGATGAAATAAAGTTCATTCTCGGGCAAGGAGAATATCTGTAGGGGAATTAGTAAATTGTGCTTAATCAATGTATATATATATAAACATATATATGTATATATATACATTTTATTTGGAGGAATACACATCGTATATAAATTATGATTGTTTTACAATCTTTGATTCCTCCCAGTTTTTAATTGATCTCCTGAGTATAATGTAACAGGCACTAAACCTAACCCACCACATCAAGTCCTTTGCCTGTAACCTGTATTGACCAGAAATTATATTCATGTAGGAATTATGATTGTTATAATATCACTACCCATTGACGCAGTTATTAAAGTCACACAAATCTACTTTAGACGGTGCCAGCTCAGGAGAACCCAAGGCAAGGAGTGAATCTCACCCGTGAACAATAGGAACATCAATGTTACATATTTAGTGGATTTTCTTCCAAATATATTCCCACAAACAAAGGAAGGAAATATACTGGGATTTATTTTGTTCTAGTTTGTGGTAAATCATCTGAGAAATGAAACTTTTCAAATTAACACGTGAAACAATATCTACTTATTTTATTTTATAAGTAATATATTCATAAACTCCCTAAATGGCAATCCATAGCAAATATAAGTCAATATTTCTGTGACAGTTTTTGAATATGTATTTAACCAGCTGACCTTTTCCCCCCTCAACATTGTATAGATATGATCTATAAACTTGGAAAATGATAAGTATTTACAATTTTCAAAAGTGCAGATAGATGATAATAGCAATATAAAGGAAATAATATTTGGTAAATGATTTTTAAAATGAAACTGCATTTCAGTAATAAATCAGATATGCTTGTCTCAGAGACTATGGAAGGAAGCGGAATGAGTGAAACATGACGTGCAAGGAAATATAAAAAACAGGAATGAATAATTCAGAGTAAACCAAAGGAGAATGCTCAGGCAACATACTATTAAAGCGTCTATTTGTCTATTCATCACATTCCTTAGACATCACTGTAATTCCCTAAGTTATCATATATGACTTTACTTAAATGGTTACTAGAAGTTTGACTTTATTGACTACATATTAAACCTTTTTAAATGCTATGGAGAAAATAGTTACTATCCTTTTTTATGTACGAGGGGACTTCCAAAATTTTCATGGAAAATGGAATTAAAAGATAATGGAATTTTTACAGTAGCTTTTAAATAGTTGTGTTGCTGTATACATCATATATCATGCCATGCAATGGTTCAATCATTGAGAACTGTTGGGCAATCATCACCATAAATGATTTCAAAACATTTTCCTCTCATGTCCATTTTTCATCAGCTGCTCATTCCCCCCAATTTCCCCCACCAGGCCCCTAGTAATTATCATTCCACTTGCTGTTTCTGTAGATTTACCTATCCTAGATTTAATAAAAATAAAATCACATAAAACACAAACAGAAAGCAAGCAAGCAAACAAAATAACCAACAATTCTAAAACAAAAAGGAGAAAAACTTCCATCAAAAAGAAAACAGAAAATATTAAAATATGAAACAACTCTAAAATGGGTCAAATGGGAGACCACATGAGAAGGTGTTACATTGTAACCTAACTGCATCGGCCTTAATGGACTTGAAGACATTCTGTCTCTGACGTGAGGCTTTTCATATCCCTGGGCTCGGGTCAGCGGGAGTTCCATGTGGGAAACCTGCTGATGGATTTGGGGGCTGCCACTCTCATCCGTAGCCTTCTGCCAACCGAGTGCTCATAATTTAAGCTCTGAAACCATTCCTTCCTCGGGATTTGAATTTTGCTATTTGCAATCCTTGGATCACACAGGCTGGCGTGTTTTTTTTTTCCCCTGAGGGGACGTACTTGACACCTCACTTAGATGGCTGCTTGTGTCAAGACAAGCTTTTATCTTCCAAGCCCACGCCACCCCTATAAATCCTCTGGCTTTACTGTCATTGAATAGTCTGCTGAGTTAGAGTTTTTATGTGGTCATACTTTCAGATAATTAAGCTTGATGATAAAATGTTCATTAAGAGACATTGCAGAAAAGAAAAGTGCAGTGCTGGATGAGCCCTTATAGACTTAACAAATGATCTCATTTTATAAACAAAGAAACAGAAGAAGGAGTTGTGAATTGCCAGAGAATACAGAAATGTCAAAAGGCAACTGATTTATGTAAGTAATTTAAATTTCATTGACTTCTAACTTCAAGGGAAAAAAACACCAGTGATGATTGTAACCTGTTATTTAGCTATTGCCTCTCAGATTCTCTGTCAGGGAATCTGCTCTGTGACGCTGGGGCTGACACTTGACGCTTGGAGCTCAAACACGCAGTTTCCCACCCACTGTGAGAACTCAGACTGCAATGAATAGTACGGCTAAGCTCATCACAAAGCATTATACATACACTGTTCCAAGACTGAAGGCCGGAAGATGGTATTTGCATTTTCAGACCAATTTTTACACCATTTACTCTTTTTCCTCTGCCGACAAATGGTGTGTCCTTGATCTTCCCTGTGTTCAATTCATTTCATAATTGTTTGGTGAGGACTAAATGAGTTAATTGTTACAAACCACTTAGATTAGTGCTGAGTATATAACACGAGCCCTGAAAGCATGAGCTATTATTATAATTGCCATAATGATGAAGATGGTGACGATGCTTGAATTTAATATAAGCATGTCATTCTGTGTATCCAATGGAACTTTGTGTCTAAAGAAAAACCCCAGAACTGTCCTGTGGGGCTCAGCTTGGAGAGAAGGAACGAAGAAAGCCATAGAATTATTTCCAAGAATTTAGCTTTCAAGTTCCTTAGAAAGAGTTCTATATACTATGAAGATTTAATGACATTATGGAGACAAACATCATTTTGGAAGAATACAGGTCACATACATAAATATATGAATAATTTCCTCATAGAACTATATGCATTTAGTTAGTTCATAAGACATTCTATTGCTACTATATCTGAGTTAGGTTGGGGTTGAGTATATTACCACTCTCAAATAACAGTGTTTTATACAAACATAAATAAAATAGTTTTTATCTGACTAAACCACTCATATCTATTTTTAGGAGCAGAAAGTGTGTGCACAAGTAAGAAAGGAAGCCATTCGAATTTGATGTAAACTTTCTTAAGTACCATATGCAGAAGCAATAGTGCCTTGGGCATGAGGTAGGTGTCAGTGGCAATCTGTCGTGATTGCAAGTTTGTGACAGAGGCTGACCTTGTTATTGCATACTCCACCTAAAGGAAGGATAACATATTTATTTCATTCATGAACTATAAGTATAGATTATAGATAGACTGAAATATAGATAGATAGATAGATAGATAGATAGATAGATAGATAGATAGATAGATAGATAGATAGATAGATAAAGATAGACAGACAGATAGATGACTTGCTACAAGTTCATCTATGAGGAATAAAAAGAGTTTCTTCATGTTTTTTTCACTCTTGAACAGGAAGTCCAAGATATACATTTACCAAGTGCATACAATTCTTATGACATAATGGAAAGTGTTCATTGCAAGAAAGTCTCCAGCAGGACATCTCACAAGAATCAGAGAAAGACTATTATTTGGAGATTTCTTGGAGTTCTCTCTGTGGGGAATTTGTGGACTGAGGATAAGACAAGAGCTACCGGCGTGCTCTCAGGAGAGACAATCCTCCAGGGTGAAACAGGGAGGTCTGTCTCAGTGACCACGGCCAGCAGCCCATCAAGGGATAAACTGAAAGAGGAAACTGAGCTGGCTTCACCAGACCACGAGTTAAAAGCATGGAAAAGAGAAGTAGCAAGGATTATTTTTTGGCTTACACAAATATGGAACAGCAGGAAGAAATTTCTGGAGAAATTTCTAGGAGTCACCACTATAATCCAAAAGAACAATATACACACACACACACACACACACACACACACACACACACACACACTATCCTTTTAAGGTCACTGGGTGCTAGTGCAGCTTTAAGTTAAAATGAATAATTGGACACATGATAATTCTTCAAAGATGGGTTATGCGAAAGAAATACAAAGTAATCCCTAGCACGGCAGGAGGTAAACGAAGGGAACTCCAGAAAGCCGAAGTCACCATAAAAAGTCTCACAAAGGTGTTCGTTCGCTGATCCAGACACGAGAAGCTGAGTTATATTTTAGCAGGCGGGCTGGAAATTGTCATTTCATTCATGGGGAATGATGTGAAAGAAAAGCAAAGTAAAACTTGACATGGTAAATTTGTGTGAGTGCATTATAGACCAAATTATCATGAGTGTGGTAAAGTGAAATACAACAAAGAGGTGGCCTGTGGGTCTCTCTTAGACAGCCCTGAGTACTTAAGGCAGAATCTCAGATAGTGGGCGAAGAAGGTGCTTCACGCACCCAAAAACCTGCTCTTTAAAAAGAAATGAGATGGTAATCGGAAGGGAGGGTTCGTGAAAAGCAGACATGAAGACATGGAGAGATTTTGAGAGCAATGCAATCTGCAATCAATAATTCCCAGTAGGGTGGTGATTATGAATTGAAAGGTAGAATGAACATATTTTAAAGACTTTAAAAGATAACTTATCCAAATAATTAAAGTTAGCATTATTATATTTATTAAGTGACATTATTTACCAATTAAAATAGTAACAGCAAATCCAACTCCAAACGCCCTGCCATCAAGTCAATTCCGACTCACTTTGGCCCCGAACAGACTAGAGCTGCACCATTAGGTTTCTTACTTGTAGGGAAGCTGACTGCCCTGTATGTTCACTTCAGAGTCTCGGAATACATTGATCTTTTGGTTAGTTGTCAAGTTCCTAATCACTGTGCCAACGGGCTTTTCACAATACCCAACGAGACTCCTTCTAGGGTTTCTGAGACTCTACACTTTTACTGGGCCAGCTAGTCTCATCGTTCTCCTGCAGACATGGCTAGTGGATTTGAAAAGCTGCCCTTGTAATTAGCAGGCCAAAACTTAACTGCAGTGCCTCCACTCCGGAGGCCTGTTCTATTATTAAGGAGCTCAGTGACACTGTGGATAAGCTTTGGGCTGCGAAATGGAAACCCAAAGCCCATTTGTAGGTCACTGGACATCCCCTTACAGAAGGGTCTCGTGGAGGAGACCAGCCAGTTAGGGTGCGATGTAGCAATGATGAAAAATACAACTTTCCTCTAATTTCTAAATGTCTCCTCTCCCCCTCCCCCCATCATGATCCCAATTCTGCTAGACCAGAGGAAGTACAATGGTACAGTTAGGAACTGGAAACACGGGGAATCTAGGGCGGATGATCCCTTCAGGACCAGTGGTGTAAGTGATCACACTGGGAGGGTGGAGGAAGGGTGGGTTGGAAAGGAGGTACCGATTACAAGGATCTACATGTAACCTCCTCCCTGGAGGATGAACAACAGAAAAGTGAGTGAAGAGAGACGTTGGACAGGGCAAGATATGACAAAATAAAAATGTATAAATTATCAAGGGTTCATGAGGGAAGGGAGAGCGGGAAGGGAGGGGAAATATGAGCTGATGCCAGGGGCTTAGGTGGAGAGCAAATGCTTTGAAAATGATGAGGGCAATGAATATACAAATGTGCTTTACACAACTGATGTATGTATGGATTGTGATAAGAGTTGTATGAACCTCTAATAAAATAATTAAAAATAATAATAGAATAGGCAGAGGCAACTATGCTTTCAGGAAAACAATGACTGTATTATTACTTTAACTCTATGGCATAAAACAAATTGACTTCTGCTAAATAGCACTTAAAATATTGCTGTGTTCGATTACAAATGACACATTCTATGGTAGTTTGTTTTGTGTTTTTTTTAACCAGCTTAACCCCTTTTGCAAGCAACCATGAAGATTTCAGACATAAGTTCTGGTCCATTGTTTTGATTTCGACTCTAATTCTATCTGACTTGTAAAGCAATTAAAGTCCACTGAACTCAAGATGACACCATTCCAAGTAAGCATCAAGTAGGTCAGAAATCACGAATCCGAAGTCAAGTGCTATTTGTTAAAATCTAAGGTTAAGCAAACACACGCGCACATAAACCTGGGTTAGAGTCGGCAGTAAGTTCTTGAGACTTCAGAACACAGTAAATAGGACGCTGAAAGTTTCCATCATAGAACAGTATAATTTACATTTTGCATTTAAATGTTTTTTTCAAGCACTGGACCAAACCAATTTCAATCTTAGAATGGTATTCAGGAGATACATTCTTTCCTTTCTCCCTTCTTTTCTTAAACAAATTCTAAGACACACTAAACTTCTATTAAAAACGGGTAAGCGCTCTTTTGGAATAAATGCTCAGACTTAAAAGTAGTGACAAATAGCAAAGCAGTCTATTTGAATAAATTCAATTCACAATGTAAGTAAACTCATGCAAAAGTTTATGCCTAAGCTAGTTTTTGCAACATGGTCTTGCATTGATAGGCAACTAGAAACCAGCTTTAAATCAGTAAGTTTTCTGAGAGGTAAAAAAATACCTTTTTTTATATCACAGATAATTTCTAGGATCATTAAATCAGCATTCAAAAATAACTGAATTATTTTTCTTTTTGATCAGTAAATGAACAGTTTACTTTACTCTTTTTCCCTCCGCTAAAAAAAAAATTGTTGCCAGTTGCAATGGAGAGAAAACTCAAATTGTTTAAAATAAAAAGATAAAGCACTTATTCACTTTTGCGATGCTCTAGAATAGACTTTTTAACCAAATCTCTTTCCCAATGTAGGAATTTTTTTCTTGCTCTAAAAGGTTGTCAACATCTTCTAACAGTACTGAAACGGAAAATATATTGTGTATTACCGGCAACTAAAATTTGTTGTTCACATGATCCTGCTGAGTTAAGTATTAAAAAAAATGCAAAAGGGGCATAAGGAAAAAGCTACTGCATACACACATTTTTGGGGTGAGGACTGTGTAGTATGGCAGCGACCAGATCAAATCCAGGGATGCACATGGTAGACAACTGGGGAGGAGGTGGGGAAAGGAAAATAAAATGATAAATAAAAGGAAGAAAAGGGGAGCGGGGGGCATGGGGCACTAACCCACCCAAGGGGAGGGTATTGTTTATAACTCCACAGGGAAAGATGGACCAGACTTCAACCCAGTGCCTCAAGGTGTGAATGCAACATTCTGGCTTGGAGTAGGGAACCAGTGGAGAGGTCTGGGAGGCTGGTCCCAGCACCAAAAATTAAGTGGATTCCTGACCCTCCCCCCAGAAGAATTTGTTTATGCAGCTCCAGGAGAGCAACATATCTGATCAGAGCACAAAGGAGCAAATGAAGGGGGAGGAGGAGAGAATGGAGCACAGCCTGGCCCACCAGGCCCTGAGGATGATGTTCCTGATTAGAGCAGCCAGTCCACAGAGAGAACAACATGGCTGTCCCCACTATGAGACATGATGCCCCTCACTGACCCAAGGCGCTACAGGGGAAAGCACAGGAGACACAGTGTGGGAATTGCACCTGACCTAATCGCACCACACCGAGGCAAAGCACTGGGGGAGTGCAGTGGAACAGCAAGGGAATGGAGTGGCAAGGTCCCCAGGGAATGCTGAAAGTGGACTTTGGGGCCAGGTCGGGGTGCCCCAACAGACTGGACTGGAAAACACTCCTAAAGGCCAACAAAAGATCCTTGAACTAACTACAAGTTTTTCTTTCTTGATGTATTTTGTTTTGTTCTTTGTCAGTGGTTTGTTGTTGTTGTTTTGTTGTATACTGTTGCTTTGTTTTCCTCTGTCTTGTTTTTGTGCATGTTATTATCTCCACAGGTCTGTCTAAATAAGATAGGTTGGATGAACTATCTGGAGGAAAAACAACGGAACAGACAGTTCCGGGGGAACTTGGGATAGGGAGAGGTGAGGGGTAAGGAAGTGGTGTTAACTAACCCAGGGACAAGGGAACAACATGGGACCCAAATTGGTGGTGAGGGGGGAGTGACAGGCCTGGTAGGGAATGATCAAGGGTAAGGTAACATAAAGAAGAGGTATAGCTATAACCCAGGTGGGGACAGAGCCATGATAGTGGGGTAGGAGGAAAGTCAAGGGAAATAGAGGAAAGAGCTAGGAGGTTAAGGGCATTTATAGAGGTCTAGACAAAGACATGTGCATGCAAATATATATGGATGGGGAAATAGATCTATGTGTCTATATTTATAGGTTTAGTATTAAGGTGATGGAAGGACCTTGGGCCTCTACTCAAGCACTCCCTCAATGCATGAATACTTTCTTCTATTAAATTGGCATTCTATGATGCTCACTCTCCCGACACAACTGCTGAAGCCAAAGTGGGTGAACAAGTAAATGTGGTGAAGAAAGCTGATTGTGCCTGGCTACCAAAAGAGATAGCATCCGGGGTCTTAAAGGCTTGAAGATAAATAAGCGGCCATCTAGCTCAGAAGCAACAAAGCCCACATGGAAGAACACATCAGCCTGAGTGATCACGTGGTTCCGAAGGGATCAGTTATCAGGCATCAAGGAACAAAAATCATATTTGGCTGCACACTTCCATGATACGATCGCTGAAGACAAACGGGTGCATAAGCAAATATGGCGAAGAAAGCTGATGGTGCCCGGCTATCGAAAGAGATAGTGTCTGGGTTCTTAAAGGCTTGAAAGTGAACAACCGGCCATCTATCTCAGAAGCAACAAAGCCCACATGGAAGAAGCACACCAGCCTGTGTGATCACGAGGTGTCAAAAGGATCAGGTATAAGGCATCATCAAAAAAAAAAAAAACCCTTACCATAGTGAATGAAGGGGGAAGTGCAGCATGGAGACCCAAAGCCCATTTGTCGGCCACTGGTGATCCCTTCACAGAGGGGTCTAGACGAGGAGATGAGTCAGTCAGGGTGCGACATAGCACCGATGAAGAATACAGCTTTCCTCTAGTTCCTAAATGCTTCCTCCCCCCCTCCCCACCCACACACACACTACCATGATCTGAATTCTACCTTGCAAGTCTGGATAGAGCAGAGGATGTACACTGCTGCATGTGGGAGCTGGAGGCACAGGAAATCCAGGGTGGATGTTACCTTCAGGACCAGGGGTGTGAGGGGTGATACTGGGAATGTAGAGAGTGAGTGGGTTGGAAAGGGGGAACCGATTATAAGGATCTACATGTGACTTCCTCCCTGAGGGACGGACAACAGAAAATGGGGTGAAGGGAGACGCCGGACAGGGCAAGATATGACAAAATAATAATCTATAAATTTTCAAGGGCTCATGAGGGAGGTGGGAGCAGGGAGGGAGAGGAAAAAAAAGAGGACCTAATGCAAAGGGCTTAAGTGAAGAGCAAATGCTTCAAAAATGATTAGGGCAAAGAATGTACAGATGTGCTTTATACAATTGATGTATGTATATGTATGGATTGTGATAAGAGTTATATGAGCCCCTAATAAAAAAACTTGTTGTTTCTCTTGATTCAACTATTTTAGTTTACCATATGATTTATTTCATATAACCAAGATATATATGGACTTTCGACTTAGGAACTATAATTCAATCATCCATATATGTGCTCAGATCAGTGTTAAATGCTAAGCGTTTACAGTTTTCTGATGGTTCCAGTGATGCCTAGAAGGAAAGCAATGGCACCTAAAGCAGCAACAGTTATGCTGGGAACCCAATTTCCCCCATTTGGCATGTTCTCCGAGTTCAAACCCAATGAATCTTCCATTTTTGGCGGTCGCTTTCCTTCTTTAAATCTCAGCTCATCTTTGCCATCCGTTTGCTGATGCAAAATCCATCATTGTTTTTTAATGGGGAGAATGAATAGCATGGACAAAGAGAAGCTGGTGATGTGATTGATGATTTTGGGGAAATTTCTCTTACTTTTAAGGGATAAAGGGAACAATGTCTATCAAACGAAAGACAAGAAAACATGGAAAGAAGGATGTGCAATATTTGTCTAGTAGTTTGTGTTTATGTATATTGAGTCATAGAGGTAATACAGGAGTTTAATAATTAGGTATATAATACTAAAATCACCTAGATGAAGAAAAGCATGGGGCTTTGGCTGGATGGGAATATGGAAGAAAATATTATAAATAAATTCTAAAACTTCAAGAATAATTTTTTTTCTTTTTTTCTTCTTAGAATAATTTTTAAGAATAATTTTAAAATAAGAAAACATACCAATAATACTGAGTAATTTTTTAAAAGATGCCATTGATCCGGGGAAGAAATATCTATGAAGGGACAAGCATCAGAGACCCCAACATCAGTGGGAGATACTAAACATCTAGCCAAGCATTGGAGAAGCTTCGGGGCATCAATGATTTTAAACTTGGTGTTCATGGCCATTGTGAAAGTTCTATATACTAAGCAATCATTTATGAAGCCAAAATAGCATTTAGGTTCACTTTTAATGGGAAAGATTGACTGTCATATTAAACAGATTATATGCATTAATATGTGAAATTAACTTTTACCTAATATTTGCAAAATTAATGTGTCCTGAGTTGTCAGTGTTAAACATTCTTAAAGGAAAAATGAAAAATGTTTTGCTAAGAAAAAGTTTAAGCTGACTGAAGACTGACCATATCACAAATAGGGCAGTTGAAATTTAATGGCTGAAAATCGGAAGCAATCCTGTGAATCTGGGAAGGTTACTGCATCACTTATACCAGCTATAGAAGGGAAACCATGGGATCTTATTATATTATAGTACATTACTTAAACTTCTAGGTTAAAGATCATACATGGACACTGCATCCTAAATGGCCATGTGCCATAAGTGGTCATTGTGTGTCATTGTGGTGGCCTTAATGACCTACTCCATGCCCTCAGCCCCTCCATCCTGGGAATGTATCTGTGTGCTGGAAAAGAGGACTACAATAGCAGATGCGATTAAAGCTCCAAATGGCCTGACCTGAAAAGAGAGAGCCACCCCTTTCTGTCAGGATCAGGCAAATCTGCTGTCAAAAGATCCTTAAAGGGTTAAACAGAGAAGATGATGTCATGAAAATTAAGATGTGCCTGAGCCAAGCCACAGTCATTTCCATTGCCTTTTAAGTATGTGAGATTAAAACCATGAATAAGGAAGCCCAAAGAAGAATTGATGTATATACATGATGTTTATGAATATGCCAAAGACTGCCAGACAAATGACTAAACCTGTCTCAGAGGCAGTACAGCCATAATGCTTCTTAGAAGTGGGGCTGGTGAGACTTAGTCTCAAGGACTTGGGAAATGTCATCAGAAGAGGCCCGTACCAGGAGAAAGATAGCACATCTAGGAAAGCAGACGGTCAGGGGAAAAAAAGGCCTCCAACAAGATGGACTGTCACAGTGACTGCAACAAAGGGCTCCAGCATAGCAATGACTTGTGAGGATGGTACAGGATGCTGTAGAATTTCCTTCTGTGGTACATATGGTTGCTAGGGACCATAACCAACTCCATGACACATCACACAGCAATATCAAGACAACAAAAGCTGGAGAGTATCATGAACTATGAAGGTACATTCAATGTACTTCCAAGGGTCCTTATTGTTGTAGTGGTTATGCCTTGGACTGTGATCTGCAAGGTCAGCAGTTCGAAATCACCAGCCAGCCCCACAGGATAAAGATGTGGCTGTGAACAGTTACAGTCTCAGAAACTCACAGAACCAAGTCTATACTGTCTATGGGGTTGATTACTCATCAATATTGAGTTGATGGCAATGAATTCATTTTGGTTTTGTTTCTAAATGGGGAAGAAGGAGAAATTAGTCGACTTTGGGAAGGACTCAGCTGAAATTACTATAGAACTGGAGGAAATGGGATGCCAAGGAACGTGAGTGCATATAGAAAGAAAGAAAATCAAGGGAATGGAGCTTCGATTGTATCTTGGTTTGGGCTCTGGAAACAAATTTCCAACATCTGATGGACAGACATGTAAAATATGTTTTGTGTTGTTTTTTGTGTGTGTTGTTTTAAGCCACTAAGTTAATGGTAATTTATTCAACAAGAGAATACCAATAGCGATTTTGGTACTGGGCAAATCAGCTAAGATTATGATGCAATAAATCCCTAAAAATATGGAAATGACTTTGGAATTTGGCAGTGAGCAAAGGCTGGAAGAATTTTAAGGAGTAAATTAAAAGAGGTATCTGATGATTTTTAAAATATTATTAATTAGGCCATTTTACTAAATCATGCTAACTAAACCCATAGCTTTACTGTTAGGAATGCTCTTCTCTCTCTTAACAAACTGATATGCATTTTTTATCATTAAAATATGTTTAATTCAGTTGCCCTTTTTACCGTGTTTGCCAGAAAGAGCATAAACTTGTATTCTGTTAGCGTCACCATGCTTAGCTTTGATTCTGTAGAAAAACTGTGTTATTTTTTCCATTAAGTGGTTCTTGTTTTATCCCTAATTTAATGGCCATATTATTCTTGGTCATTTATATGTAAATCACCAAAACTCTTTTCTGGAAATAGGAAGGCAGGGAACAGGAAGAAAAACTAACAGAGATTCAGCACCTACACATTGTTCCAGAAACAAAATCATTTAAATGTCACTGCCAAACAGCTATAATTATTCTCAGTCTATAAATGAGAAAACTTCCACCAAGGTTTTGTACCTTCGCAGTGGCCGCCTACGCGATAGTCTTTGCACTAAGACTTCATTCAAGTAAGAATCCTTACTGACGTCACACAAACTAACTAGTGTTACTCAACAGCTCAAGAATGAATCATTGTTAGGTAGTGTTCAAGCAAAGTTCTACTTCCCTCTCCTCAGTCCCAACTTATGCAGTAGCAGACATTTCAAGAATTTCTTTCTCTCTCTTGCCAATTGCTTGGTGTTTAGACATGCGTAAAATAAAATGTAAGAGGTACTATGATTTCTCTGAAGTTAAGCACTGAGCCAATCATAAACTTATAGAGGGTTTTTCTGTCCCTAGCCAACCCATAACCCTCTTCTCAGAAAACTGCCACCCACACATTGGGCACTCTCCTCTACCACCTGGCTCCAATGTGGCCAATCTGGTGATCTCCTGTGGGAATTCAGAACTGAAGCTTAGAGCCGATACTTAACAGTTCTCTTTGATGGCCTGACCAGATGGAATTTTTCTTGGAAACAGAAAAGAGGCTATTGTCTTTCATATGTGGGAAGAAGCAAAGAAAGCCAGTCGTCAAAGAGATGGAAACAAAACAGATACAGTTAGAATGAACTTGTAATTACTTTTTTTGTAACTGTCTCAATATATGGTCCCAAGACAGCTATCCTCAATATCACAGTGAGCTTTTTAAGAATTTTTATTTAAAATATAGCTACCTTCTAGTTAGACAAACAAGTAGAATTTAGACATATAGTTGGGAGCACTGGTGGTTACATGTTTGGCTGTCAAAGGTCAGTAGTTCAATATCACCTGTCTCTCTGTGAGAGAACGATGGAACTGTCTACTCTTGTAAAGAGATACAGTCTCGGTAACTCCACAGGTGTAGTTCTACCCTCTCCTGGAGGGTCACTACGAGTTACCACACACTCAATGGCAGTGAGTTTGAAGATGTTTTTGTTTCATTTGGGGGTGGGGAGGTGGCAGACAACTTCTAGTTGGCGAGTTTTAAGAAAACCAGAAACAGCATTTTCCCCAGAAACTCAGAGGAGTCATCTTTCAATTCGAGGTTGTAGAGTACTGGCCTTTTCTATTGGATTCTAAAAATTAGATATCAACCAGGGAAAACTAAAGATCCACTGCAAGAGAAGGTAGTTGAACCTTGAACCTGTTCCTCATATTCTACATAAAATTAACTAAAAATGACCACAAACCTATGTGCATGAGCTAAAATTGTTAAACTCATACTTGAAAATTTAGGAGAATGTCTTTGTTACCTTGGGTTAGGCAAAAACACAGAGACACAAGGAAAACAGATGAACTGGACTTCAATGACATGGAAAACACTTGTGGTTTTCAAAGAACACCATCCAGAAAGTGAAAAGACATGCTACAGAGTGGAAGAAAATATTTTCAAATCATATGTCTGATAAGGGACTTATAGTCAAAATATATAAAGAACACTTGTACCTCAACAACAAAATGACAAATAAGCTAATTAAAATATTAATCAGTCATATGAATATTGACATCTACAAATATCGAGAAATGGTCAATAAGTAAATGAAAAGATGTTCAACTTGAATTAGTCGAGAAAATGTAAATTAAAATCATAGTGACATACCATTTCACACCCATTATTATAACTTTAATCAAAGAGATTATCGTTAATTGTGATAATAACAAGGGTTGGAGAGGACATGGAGAATGTGGATCCCTGATACATAGCTGCTAGGGATGTAAGACAGTGCAGCTGCTATAGAAAATTATCTGGTGATTCCACTAAAACTTAAAACATGTATTTATTGCACAGGCCAGCAATTCCACTCCTTGGTAGATACCCAAGATGAATGAAACTCCATCTCCAATCAAAAACTTCATAGCAGCATTATTTGTAATAGCTCAAACCAAAAGATAGAAAACTGGGTACCACTTGATTCATCAGTTAATATATCTATACAACAGAATATGATTCTTGTAAAAAATAATGAAGTTCTGTGTGGAGCCCCCTGCCAGCACTGGGATGCGTACACATTCACTGATTTGGTTTTCCTCGTGCAGTCGGCGTCATTGCGTGTGTTTTGTGAGATGGAGGAGGACTTTGTAGATTAGTGTTGGGCATACTGGTTAATGTTGGACTTGTGGGCTTGGGCAGCACTGGGTTGGGATGTTTTCTTGATGTGCACTTAACCTTTACATAAAACTCTCTCTTACACATATAAGTTTCTTTGGATTTGTTTCTCTAATGTACCCAGATGAACACAGCATGATTCCAGTAAGTATAGACTTAGAAATACACAGAAATAGAAAATGGACTAGTGGTTGCCATGAACTTAGGAAATGGGAAATGGAGCATGACTTCTTTAATGGGTATAAGACTTCCCTTCAATTGTGCCAAAGATGTTCTAAAAGTGCTTAGTGATGGTTGCACAACTCTAAATTTACTCAAACCCCAGATGTGCATACTTTAAATGAGTGAATTTCATGGTGTATGAATTACACCTCAATAAAACAGTTTACATATGTATATACACATATATTCATGTATGTTTTTTGCTGGTAGGTGCCATTGAGTTGGTTGCAAACCATAGCAATACTGTGCAAAACAGTTGGAAACATGGCTAGGCCCTGCACCAGCCTCATGATTGTTCTTATGCTTGAGCCCATGTTGTAGCCAATGTAGATATTATATGATCACTCATCCATTTCTTCATTTACTCACTAATTTACTTATAACACCAAACTGCCTTATTCAATGATGTACTTTCAATTCCTGTCTATTAAGGACAAACAATAAATTATTAATAAGTGCTTTCTGATTAAGTAAATGCATTCATGAATGAATGAAATCAAGACAGAAAATAGTCCATGGACCAGGATGAAAGCTCCTAAGAGCATTCCAATTCCACGGTCATCGCTTTCTGAATCCTGCCCATGTTTCCTCAGTTTGCATCACATAGGAGTGCGCTAGCACGGTGTTATATTTTTGCTGTCTTTTTTAATTGCTTATTCATGCCTGCCACCCACGTTCAATATTATTTAACCTGTTTAAGTACCACACCCTTAATGAATACTATTTATGGAGACTTGATTATATTCCACAGGACAGTGCTGTTTGCCAGCTAGGGGCACAGACTCCTTCGCTTGTTTCCAACTATCCTTAATTTGTTCATTCATAAAACATATTTGTTTTAAAATATCCTGTTGTTCATTCATAAAACAGCTATCACAGTGCTTTTCACACAGGCATGAGGACTATTTATTGCTTAATTAAAAAACTAGGGTTCTTGGGTTTGCATTAATAGCAGCAATTTTCACCTCAACTAATATCTCCTTAGAGAGACTTAATTATAAAATTATTAAAATGTATACAAATAAAGCACCTAACTGTTTACCAATTATTTAACCATGATTCAATAACTTCCTAATGTCAAAAGGAGATGTTCAGAATTGTTAAGCTAATTGAAAAATGTATATGGTCTAGAAAGGTCATATTAGAGTAAGCAAAAATCACATACATATGTGTATATATATGTAGATATAGATATATGATATACTCATATGAACTACATATGTGTGTGCATGAATATGCATGAACTTGAGTGTATATCCAGTAGATAAATAAATCCATAATATGTTATAGACCAGAAAAATCACTAACAGAAATTTATTTCTTATAATGTTCCTTAGCACTTTGAGTATTTGAGAAATTTAAATAAAATGAATCTTGCCAAACACAAGATTAATGATATTAAGGAAAAAAGTTGTTCTATACTGAAAATTGCCTACGTAGCTCTGTAAAGTCAATTGCACTTAATATTGACTGGGAAAATACAGAGTTGATTGCATTTTATTAGAGAACTAAATGAGAAGAAACTGCTTTGAACACAAAATACACTGTTTGAGATGACATGATCAGAAATAAACCAAACAAATGTTTAAAATGTATTAAAAAGTTTCCAATGCTACACAAGTCAAGATTGGTGAAAAAGTGGAGTTTCAAGTCTTACTCAATTCAAGACTGCAGGTGGAAAGGGGGTCGCACACTGAAGAACTTACACTATGCTCAGAGGCAGAGGCATTTAAGCCAAGGTGTTTGTTCCAAAGTGAATGAGGATTTCATGGCCTTTTAAGATTTTCTTTTATCTGTGTTCTCTCATCACTTACCATGAAAGCTTAACAACTGAACCTAGCAAATAAAAAGACAAGCTCTTGTCAAGCAACTTTCTGAGTTTACAGAGATTAAGAGAAGAGAAAAAGAAAGCCACCCACATCTAAATTCAAGTACTATGACATTGAAACTGGAGTCCTAATATAATCTGTCCTACTTAAGAAAATATAGAGGATTTATAGCCGTAGGAAAGGGGCATAATAGATTCTGATAAAAGGTTTCTTTCAGTGAGGAAGTATCTAGCTTCAGGAAAAAAAAGAGTTAGACATCAGGAGATATTGTAAATTCCCCTTGGAAAGCTTCCTGACAATGCTTCTTTACAAAGGTGAACAAAGCGGGTGAATCTATTAGACAAGGTAGGAGAAACTGAAGCCAAGTGTGGAAAGGCCCTAAAAAAGTTAGTTTGGCTTTTGAGAAATGGTATCTCCCTCAGGCAACCTAGTTAATAACTTGAAAGATGTTGGGGAGAGGAAATGAATAAAAAAAATATCTGCAGAAAAGAAAAAATTAATAAACTATAGCTGCTTCATTCCAAATAGTACCAATATTCTATTTCCTAGGCTAACCCCTCAAAGTCAGTGTTTAACTTGCAAGTACAACTGTTTCTTTATGTAGACAGTGATGCCGTCTCAAAATTTTCTAAATATTTTAGTATTAGCAGCTGTGTCATTATTTAAAATTCTCTTCTCTCTTTCACCAAATCATATATTCTGCGCAAGCTTGTGGACCCAGACTTTTCAGTATATATTCCCGCTTGAATATTGCTTTAGATCTGAGATACAACAAGGATTTCAACAATATTCTTTCAATGCAAATGCAAAGTTGAATATATGTTCTGATATCTATAGACAAAAACAATTAAACCCTAATAACAATATTAATTGTATAGTATTATGAATGCAGTAAAATAATATAGTATTCTATTCTATGTTACTGAATGCAGATTTCCCTAGAATAGGAAAGTTCAGAAGTAGCGCTTTCTTTATATAATAAAAAGCACTGGATTTAATAGTAATAACTTACTTTTTAATCAAATCATCTTAATGCTCGTAACTTATTAAAAGCAAAAAATACCCGGCCTACTGCCTACAAAGTTTTGTTTCCTTATAAAACTACATCCAAACCTAAGCACACTCACTACCATCGGGTCAGTGCTGACTCAGCAACCCCTTTGGGTTTCTGAAACTGCAATTGTTTACTGGCATAGAAGCCCAGGCTTTCTCCAGAGCAGATGTTGGTGAATTTAAACTACCAACCATGCAGATCGCAGCACACCACCTAACCACTGCACCACCGTGGTTCCTATATTACTATGTAGCATTTGTTAAATAGGAATCCTGGTGGCATCGTGACAACGAGTTGGGCTACTAATCTCAAGGTCAGCAGTTTGATAACAGCAGCTGCTCCTCAGAGAGCAGGTGGGTTGGCAGAGATGGGAGGGGTTTTCCATGCCAGTAAAGGAAACCCACAGGAACAGTCCCACCCTGTCATACAGGCTAATTATGAATCAGCATTGACTTGGTGGCAGGTAGACATTTGTTAAATACTAAATAAAGTGTAATTTCTTTGGGAAATAAGTAATAGAGGGACTATATTGTTAACTGTTAATGCTTCCAGATCCACAAAATGACAATGTAATCACTACCACCTAAGACTTCCATCTAAGAAAAGGAAAGCTTGGAAGTTAGAATGGGATGATCGTACAACAGAAATAACTAGGGTTATGCCAACATGGAAATCATATGATGGCTACATGATTGCTACAACCCTAAAAAAGTTTCATCATCAGAGATGACACAGCCAGTTTAAAAAAAAATCTACTTTGCATAATAAATCACCCACAAAATTATCCAGGATCCATATCTGTGGGATCACCAAAATTCTTCATTCCAAAATCCCACCTTCATTACTCTTACTCATGACTCATCATGGCAGACAAGGTCACTGTTCTCAATGTGCCATACCAAATTGGGAAATTTTATGAACATTCCCTTAAGGCAGTGGTTCTCAACCTTCCTAATGCCTTGACCCTTTAATACAGTCCCTCATGTTGTGGTGACACCCCAACCATAAAATTATTTAGTTGCTAATCAATAACTGTCATTTTTCTACTATTAGGGGTCGCCTGACCCCCAAAGGGGTTGCAACCCACAGGTTGAGAACCTCTGCCTTCAGGTCTTTTGCATTTTCTGCCCTCTGTCCCATGACATGACTCATCATGGTATCCCGTGGAGAGTTCTTCAGTAAGCAGGTCTGCTCCTCCTGCATTTCAGTTCTCTACCAGTTAAGGACAAGGCAGCCAACTTAGGGATAAGGTGGAGTGGGGGCCTAATGGGCAGCAACATTTATTTTTCTATACTGAGGTGCTGACTGGTGAACTAAGTAGCTTTTCTGAGGTATCATTAAGATTAACTTGTTTTATGTTTTTCACCAGTGTGTGGCCAATTAAGATGACACAAGTCATTAGACAAGGTCCTTAGGCACATCAAACCAAGGCACTTCATCATGATTGAGAACTGAACCTCAATAGCAATCCCCAACCTGATTTGTAACTCCTCTGCCTCAAATCACTAATCAATAGCGATGCTCTTCATTTTCCCCCATAATCTATTACTTCCAAATTAAGTGGAATTGAGATAAATGCCACCTTACTCCTGAAACAATTAAAGCATTATCATTATTTATTTATTTATTTCTAAAATATTGATGCAAAGGCAATAGGAAAGCTGATTTGTGCTCAATAAATATGCATGTTATTTTTCCTGACTGATTTATATTACACTTATTTTGTAAAGTCCTGAAAATAATAATAACTATAATATTGTCCAAATCAGGTTTTTATCACACATTTTTTCGAGTGTCTTAACATGTAGGCATTGTCTAGTAAATGCAGATTAAACAACAGAATATTACATAGCAGTGATAATGAGTGGAGGAGCCCTGCTGGTTAGGTGGACTATACGTTGGGTTGTAAACCACAAGGTCAGTAGTTTGAAACCACACCCACTTTTTTATGAGAAAGACATTTTCTACTCCCATCGAGAGTTACACTTTTGGAAACCGAACAGGGGCAATACTACTCCATCATATAAGAGTATGGTAGTTACATAATCTGTTGTCAATTTGAGATTTAAGAGTGAAGGGGTGGCGTTTAGCTTGTTAATCAGGTCAATTTAGCTTGATTAACTCATGTGGAGGTGCTAAAGAGATAAATAGCTCACTAGAGATGAGATACACACTCCCTGTGAGATATTCCTTTGGAGAAGACACATGGAGCTATGACAGAACCCTGAGCAGGAGCCAGGTGGAGACCCCTGCCAGCACTAAGATGTTTCCACTGCCACTGGATCGACAAGCGTTTCACCCTACTGGCCTGTGATCTTCTTGCATTCAGTGTCATTGCATGTGTTTTGTGAGTCTGAAGAGGAATTTATAGATTAGTATCAGACATATTGGCTTATATCAGATTTATGGACTTGATCTGGACTGGACTGGGATATGTTCTCAACATTCAATTGCTCTTGTATATAAATCTCTTTCTTATATACATATGAGTCTCTATGAATTTGTTTCTCTAGTCTACCTGAACTAACATAAAAGGGTCACTATGAGTTGGAGTCAATGAGTGAACTAGAGATATATACACCCACTTGATTGAATTTCATAAATACAATGACCAAACAAGATCATTTTACAGAATACTTTCTCAGGTAATTTATATATAAATAATCATGAAATGATAAACAGCAATTTTGAGATAGTTGATAGCTCTTGGGGAGAGAAGAGGCGAATTCGGCCTGAACCTCTGGCAGCTCCTTGTGAATATACTGCTGTAACCATTGTTAGACGATCTTCAGCAAAGTTTTACTTGAACGTGATATTAATGACACTGTTTTATAATTTCATCATACTCTTGTGTCCACTTTCTTCCAAACAGTGCAAATTCGGATTTCTCCCAGTCAACTAGCCGACTAGGTGTCTTCAAAATTTCCTGGCATAAATGAATGAATGGCAATCAGGGATTCGCCAGCTTGTTGACACATTTCAATTGACATTCCATCACCCACTGGGACCTTTTTAAGCTAATGATTTCGGTGCAGCTTGGACTTCTTCCTTTTGTACCCTTGGCTCTTGCTAATGTAATGTGCTACCTCTTGAAATGGTTGAGCATGGACGACCTCTTTGTGGGACAGCGATTCTGTGTATTTTTTTCACCTTCTGCCGATGCTTTCTTCATCTTTCCATGTTTTACCCAAATAAGTTTTCAGTGTTTTCACTCAAGGCTTGAATTATTTTCCTTCACTTCTCTCATTTTAAGTTATGCTAAGTTTGTTTTTCCTTTTTGATTTTCTAACTCTGTTTCTTTGTGAATATCATTATAATATGTTACTTTGTCTTCTCAAGCTGTCCTTTGAATTGTTGTGTCACGCTCTTTGACTTCATCCTTTCTTCCATTTGCTTTAGCTAATTTCTGATTAAGAGAAAGTTTCAAAGTCTCTTCTGATATCCACTTTGATCTTTTCTTTCTTCCCTGTCTTTTTAATGACCTCTTGATTTCTTCATGTATGATGCTCTTGATGTCATCCCGTGGCTCACTGGTCTTCTTTCATGAGTATTCAATGCATCAAATGTGTTCTTGAGATATTCTTGAACTTTGGATGAGATATACTCCAGGTCATATTTTGTCTCTGTTGGGCTTGTTTTCAGTATCTTCAACTTCATCCTGAACTTATGTATGAGCAATTGATTATCTGTTCCACAGTCACTCCCTGGTACAGTTTTGGCTACCTGATAGTGAGTTTCACCATCATCAATTTGTCCATTTGATATCTGTATTGTCCATCTGGAGATATTCACATGTATATTAACCACATTTGTTGCTGGAAAAGGTATTCACAAAGAAGAAATGATTCTCACAATATTTTATCATGTGTTCTCCAGCTTCATTTCTATCACCAAGATAATTTTTTTCCAATTATGGTTCCTTCCTCTTTGTTTTCAACTTGTGCATCCCAACAGTCAACACTTATCAAGGCATCTTGACTGTATGTTTTGTCAATCTCTGACAGGAAACATTAGCAGTATTCTTCAACGTCTTCATTTCTAGCTTTGGTGGTTGGTGCTTAAGTTTGAATAATATTTGTATTGATTGGAATTCCTCGTATTTTGAAGACATCATTTTATCACATACAGCATTGTACTTCAAGATAGATCTTGAAATGTCCTTCCTGTTGATCACTGCTGTTACTTCTCATTTTGAGTCATGCCCCATCAGGTAATGAAGGTCCCAACGCTTTATTCCTGCAGAGGTTTCCCCATCTACATGGGAACGGGATGATGCAATGGAACTTTGATCGACAAGACATAAATCCTGACCCTACTAATGTTCAAAGGTGCCCTGGTGGCAGCATGGCTAAGCACCGGGTTACTATGAAAGGGTTAGCAATTTAAATCCATTCAGTGGTTCCCAGGGTAAAAGGAACTGGCAATCTCCTTCCACAAAGATCACAGCTCTCCTGTCTCAAAGGGCCGTTTTGTCTGAATCAACAACAATAACTGATTTGCAGAGTTGGAAAATAGCTCAAAAAACCCTTGACACTGAGATGATTCCAACTCATAGTAGCCCTATAAGACAGACTATGATAACTCCATAGGATTTTCAAAGCCTCAAATATTTCTTCTCCAGAATACCAGGAAGATTTCAATCAATACCCTTTTGGTTAGCAGCCAAGCACCCAACCATCACTCTGAGAGGTCTCCTTAATGAAAGACCCCAACATGGTATTTGAGAAAAGAGTACTGTATGCTACAATGCAGTCTCTCCACGAAAGGCACACTTAATTCTTTTGCTGTTTATTATAAAAAAATAGAAAAACTTATGATACAGAAATGATGGTTCATAAAGGAGTCTTATGAGTTGCTGAATAGTAAATGAGGCTAAGATTTATTCAGTCCCCTGGAGCTGATATTCAATTTAGAAATGATTTGATATTTCACATTTGCTTGCTTTAAATTTTTCAAAGCACCAAGGCAAATCGAGTACTCTTCTTTTGCAAGGTAGCTCCTTGGTCCTCCACTATGAGAAAATGCTCAACAACTAAGGCTATTCCAAAATGCCCTGTAGGCCCCTGGAGTGAAATTCCCAACACTACAGATATTCAAACAAGAGTTTGGATGATGAGGCAGGAAGCATCTCTTAGAGGAATTCCTGCACTGTGTGGAAAGTTGGATTCTATGATCTTTTAGCTCTCTAAATTTTAGGATTTGTTCCTGGCTAGCTGTTCTAATATTATGGATCATGCTCCTTAAATTCTTGGTGACATTTTATTCTCCCCTACATTTTTAATTCACAGAGTTAAAAACCATACAATCACCATGAACCAAAAAAAAAAAAACAAAGAGAAACAAAATTTATAGGTTCTGTGTACACTATGCTCCTTTGTAATGAATCGCATCATTTGACTTCCCATTATAAATGTCTGTGACTAGACTGCACAGAGAATGTCTCAGCATGATTGCTCAGCATGGTCCAAAGGAAAAGAACAGAGCCTTCCGTGATGAGTAAAAGCAGGGGGATCAGAGCGGTTACTTGCGAGGTGACTTCCTCCACAGTTGAGATTTTGTAAAGGGTTCAGCCTTAAATTCCTGGTCATTGGGGTCTTTCTCAATCTCTGTGCCTGTCTCTCTCGGTTTCTCTGTGTGTGCCTATCTCTACAGTTCAGAACACAAAACACAACTGTTTGAATTTGTACAGGGCAACTCTCTTTGCCTCAATGTTAAACCCAGTACTATTATTAAACGCTGGATATCTTTTCCTGGAGGATGATCTCAGTGGCATGCTATGCTATTCACCAAAAACCTGAAATGTGGGAGAATGGACCATGTATTTTCACATTTTGAAGGAAAATAAGTGTTCTTCTCTGCACCCATGTATTGAGTTTGACATATTTTACTCAGTTATAGGATTACAAAATGCCAGGAGGGAAAGTGACTTTGCAAGCATCTATACTAAAGTAATAAAAGTGCTGAACTTTAATTATATTCTGAGTCTTTATGCATTTTTCAAAAATTGTCATGCACTCCTGACGTAATCCAGGTTCATCCCTCTTTATGCTGGTGTCTCCTTTATTCTTCTCTTTTGACAATTCATTGTTTTTGTCAATTAAGCTAATTTAAATGGGCCCTCAAAACATTAAGGGCATCTGCATTTTTCATGGTTAATGTTTGGTTTTGAAAATAAAAACCCATCTATGAAAATGAAAAAAGGAGGGGAGATTAATTCATTCAGTATTCAATATATCCCAAGGATCAAAAATATTAATGACCTTGAATGAGGACTTTGGAAGGTATTATAAGAAAGTAAGCAGCCAAAGCCTTGACTTCCCTTTATACTGTGGGGTAAATGACTGGGTTTGATATTGATAGTCTGGTCACCCAAGTTTGAATTACATATCAACCAAAAATCCCAGTGACATCCATGGGCCTTCTCTCCCACGACCACATCCAAAAATTAGAGTCCTCATATCAGTGAAGTGAATGGAGTATCACATTTCCATAATGATTAAATTATATCTATTATTGGAGCTCTAGTGACATGGTGGTTACACATTGGACTGCAGTCTGCGAGGTCAGTGGTTTGATACCACCAGCTGCTGCATGACAGGAAGGTAGCACTTTATAGTTCCGTAAAGAGTTATAGTCTTGGAAGCCCCCCAAGTCAGCAGCAACTCAATGGCAGTCAAGTTTGGTTTGGTTTAATATTGCGAATTACTAGAGTCTATGGCTGTAACCTGGCAATGCTGAACTTGATTCATACCCTGGGATCCTGGAAAACGCCAGAGTTAACCCTTGTATTCAAGAAATTACTGACTGCAAGGATCTGTCCTTCCCCTTAAGACACAGATAAAACTCACAGCTGTTTCACTTAACCAGACCAGATGCTCCTTAAAAAGGACAGGGTTCTTGCAGGCCAGACACAGAACTTACAAGTGCTCAGTTTTTGCTTCCTAAGCAAGGGGGTATAACCCAACAATCCAGGTTGTAATGGACATGCTTGTGCTTGTGGACTACTCTGCAGTGTACAAGTCCTTGTGGGCTTACCCACAACTTTTTGCATAGCCTTCTTTCCTTCCCTTGCAATAATCCTTTCAAATAAAATCTCTCTTATCAATGTCCTGAGTTGCTTTTACTCAACACATATTTGCATTGTGTGATTTAATTATTATTTATCTCTAGTAAATGTTTCTCCACAGATATTGACGAGTATTTTAGGGGAAACAGAGATGGAGAGGCACAAGGTTTCTTTTGAAACACTCATATGATATGTCTTTTATCTGCTACATTGGAAAATAACATCAGACTGACACTCTGTTTTTCGGCTTTTCAAAATGACATCTGTCCAACAGGCACCCTGGATGAGGCACATGCTCTCAGTAGAAAGGAACTATATTAGAACATGGACTTCTGTATTTAGGCATTTCAGAATTATAGATTGCTATTTCTCTATGTCTCTAGGGATACTTTTAACCCTTGTCTTTAAAGTCAAACGGGAGGATTTCAAAAAGAGATTTTTTTTTGCCAGGTTTTCAAAAACGATATACCGGCAGGCAGGTCAACTGTTAGTTACAACATCTTATTTATTATTTTGGTCAATAATATATTAGGATGACTCTGGTAATGAGACCTGTATGCATTAAATATGACATTTTGCAGCACACCCAAGATGGACAAATTCCCTGCCCAATTGACTTATAAACCAGAATATGAAGCATACTTGGTGAATCATTCAGTAACTTCAGTAGGTTTTATTTGGAAGTGAACCAGAAACATTGAAAACACAGCTTCTGTTCCACTAAAGTAGATCACCTTATTCATAAAGTTGGAAGATGTCAACAAATGAGGTTTGGATTGATGGTTATTTTAGAAAATAAGAAATGTCTCTTGCATAGCATCCTAGGCAGCAGTTCTCACTCCGGTCTGTCTTTCCACCAGCATCGTCTGGAGAGCTTTCTTAAAATCCAGATGCTTGGGTATCATCCTTCTCCACCACTCATGGCCGTCACATACAACTCATAGCAACCCTATTAATAATCATATAGAATACACATGATTCCCAAGATTCTAAATCCTTAGAGAAGAAGAGAATCTCATCTTTCCTCCTTGGAACAGCTACCCTAACAGCACCACCATCAATCCCTCCTAAGCCTCCTCGATCAGAACCTTTCAGACTAGGAGTGATGAATTGATGCACTTTAACATCTTCCTAGGTGGCTGTGTTACCAAAGCAGTGCTAAGCAGTGTGCAAGACCACAAAACGTTCTCAGACTCTGATAATCAATAGAACTCGGTCATTATATTCTATAGAAAAACCTTCATGTCTCTTACCTTAAATATGACTCTGTCAGAAAAAATAAACACGATGCATAGCTGATACCCTCAGCACATTCCTCAAAACGGTTCACAACTGAAATCTTTCAGTTTATGGTAGGCTATACAGAATAAGTAAGAAAATCTCTGTCAAAATCTTGATTTCGTAATTGGAACCGTCTCTGGTTGTGTGTCCCCTGAATAAGAGGTGCACGTTTCATTTGATGAACATGGACTTAGGCATGGGATACACAAAGCACTGCAACTTGAGGTCCTGCTGCCGCCAGTTCTCAATGCACTTTTAAGCAGACAAGCATTTTCCATGGCTGCTGCCAAGGTGGAGTTGGAAGATGGATTCAAAGTCAGTGTGATTGTAGGGCACCACCTTTGTGGTAAACCTGCTTGGCTTTGTTTGCCAACGTAGGATGCCTGGGATTTTGGTCAGATAAAGGTTGTTGGACTGGTTAATGCTCTTCTGAGTCTACCGGTTTCCCCTTTTGGCCACAGAAGAAAAAGAAATTTCTTTATCAACTTGCCAGGGGCCGGATCGTGAGAATGATTTTAGCCAGAGTCATGAATGGAGATGTTGTGGATCCCTTTTGGAACACAGCATTTATTTAAATTCCAAAATTCTCCAGGATGCTCCTTCCCCCTGCCACGGCTATCAGTGGTTTCCTATTTGTAAATAATCCATGCAAGACCTAAATTTCTGATTGAAGACAACATGTAGTACAACCAACCCCCTCACCTTCATGCTGAAATAGACACATAGCACGGGTAAAAGAAAAAAAGAGAAAAGAAGCACATTTATTTCATTTGTTAGTTTAACTTTAGCCCCGTGGCATTTGGGGAATGCTTGTCACTACAGTTTAACATACACTATCCCGATTAACCACAAGTCAACTTAGATACCCATTGCATGCTGCACAGATAACATGTGCATTAAATGTATCTAACTTTGGAAACTTTATATTTCTTTTCTTTTGACCTATTAACTCTCTACAGGGATTCTAATCCCAAATTTAAAGAACAATACTGAAGAGAGAACCTGGTGTTAATTATATATGCCTAGGTATACATTTAAACTGATGCATCTTCTAGCCAGATATTTTATTTTATACCTAATTTATCATTTTCAACCAACTCTACTCATAGGATGTGCACATTAATGATTCTTAGAAATTGTTTTCTATGATGAATGAGATCCTTAACTGCTTAGAATTCAGTGATTAATATATATCTCCTTTTCCTGTGACTTCTTAATCAAAGCATTGACCCATGAAACAGGTCTGAAATCAGCAGGGTTCCTTCAGATCACATGCTAGTAGTTTGGTTTGATATTTTGTTAGAGGGGAGACATATCTAGGTAACCTCAATCAGAACTGATTACTGTTCTGAATTCTCCCCGATCCTTTCCCTAGCGGTATCTAAATAGCAAATTTAACACAAGCCAGCAGATTCCTATTTACTGCTAATTCATGCCAACTTGGAAATGAGACCAAGAACATCTTAAATTGAAATGAAAGCAAGAAATGAGAAAACACAAAGTACCACTTGTACTGCCAGCTTCCTTATTATAACACCATGTTCATTATAGGGATGCTGCTTCATTGAAAAAGATTGCAGTTTATACAAAAAGTATTGCAAGTGTAGTTTACACACTAAACATGTGGTTCGCACATAATCACTTAATGTTGGCACAAACTATTAATTTAAGATAACCTACACGTGTGTGATTGGCAGCCAGAGAATTGATCCGAATATTTCACTAAGGTGTATTATTGACATATATATTAAACCTATATTTGCCACATTATGATACCTAGTAAAGTATTGATTTATAAAGCAATATCTGCAGAAACCTATGCTTATATTTTCCATCTATATTTTAAATATTGGTCATATGTGCATTTAAAACTGTATAGGAAACTTCAATTCTATTGCTATATTCTTTTGAATATTTTAAATTATGTGCTGACCATGGGATTTCCCACTTTTCCTTGAGGGTCATGTAATGTTTGGACAAAGAACAAAAATGTTTTCTGAGAGGCAACAGAATGAGACTTCGGTCTGAGACTCTCAGCCACTTATAGGTATACAATGACAAGCAAGCACTCAAAATCACATCATTAGTCTGCTTTGCCACTTGGCCCAAGACATCTTGATTTGATCTCCCTGAACATCCCAGATGTTGTTATTTTTGCCTTCTCCCTAAACCATGGTATTCCCCTCCACCACCACTTCCTCACAAGGAAGAGCCATCATTAAACTGGAGAAGTGAAAATGGGAATGGAGCAGAGAAAAAGGGGCTAAAGGCACCTCAAGCTGCACTTTCAAAGTCTCCTGCCCACACAATTTTTAAAAGATGTCCACCAATGTTCTTTGCCTAAACGATGCTTGTGGTTCGGTGCCATAGAGTCTGTTCCAGCTCAGAGCTACTCTGTGTAAAAGAGACTGCCGCTTTGGTCAGCCCTGTTCTATCGTTGTAATTGTTACCTTGGAGCTCATTGTTGCTACCACTATCAATCCATCGTGTTGAAGGCCTTCTATTTTTCACTCAAAGTGGTCTGCAAGCACAACAGAACCACACGCTGCCCAGGCCTGACCCACCCTCACAATTGTGATGCTGTTTGCTGGCTCTCCTCTTGACCATGTAGTGTCTTTCTCCAGCAGTACTTCTTGATAACATCTCCAACATACAGGAGAGGAAGCCCGTACTCCAAAACCGATTTGTTTGGGTAGTCTATGGGACACACAATATTCTCTGCCGGCCCCATCATTCAAAGGCAACAATAATTGAGAGCTTACTTTGTGCCAAGCACTCTACTAAGAATTCTATGGGTATTTGCACATATCCTCCCAGCAATATGATGAAGTAGACACTAATATGAACCTCATGCTACTGGTAAAAGAAATTAATCTCAGAGTTAAATAGGCTTTCTGTAACATAAATAGCAGAATAGAATTACAAACATAGGTCTACCTGGGTAGAGAGTCCAGGATGCTTATCTATCAACAAGAACAATGCCAAACACCTTTATATCCTTGCTGGAACATACCTGCTTGGAAGTAAAAAAGCAAATAGAACACAGCATAATGAGGTTTTCCATCAGGAAGCTAATAGTGGAGAAAAATGTCATATTTCTCTTTTGTAGATAATGAGGCTTGTAGACAACAATATTTTGTGTCACGCTTAAGTTTCACGTTACAGACTATTTTTCATGACCCTTCTCTTGGTTGGTTGTTTCGAAGATACCTGTTCCAAGATGTCTTTTAGCACAAGACAATGCCAACTGGCATGGCCATGCTAAGACTCAATGATTTAGTTTAAGAATATTTTCCTGTGGAGGTTGGAACTAGCCAATCAACAACCATCAATGACTTCCACTCCATGCAAATGCATTCTTAAAAAGTAAGAAAAGTGGTGGGCAACTCTGAGTAGGCTAACATTTCTTAAATATGTACCATATACCAAA
Source organism: Tenrec ecaudatus (assembly GCF_050624435.1). Taxonomy (NCBI): domain Eukaryota; kingdom Metazoa; phylum Chordata; class Mammalia; order Afrosoricida; family Tenrecidae; genus Tenrec; species Tenrec ecaudatus. The sequence goes on along the minus strand of NC_134548.1, from coordinate 28,131,261 downwards.
TGTGCTAAATCAATTTGAGCTATGCCATAGAATTACGATCAAGAAATACATATATATGCTGGAGGGGTTATGTAATTTCTCATCCAAACTGGGATAGCTTTGAGAGTGAAGAAGGATGCTATTCATAGTTAGGCAGCACTGTACTCTTAAACCTGGACTCTCTCAAACACATACAGATTATGGTCACTCTTTATCTCAAACTTCACAGCTGAAGACAACAAAACATGGACAATTTCAATATTTTTTATTGTTTCCTTTTTATCGCTGGTCAGTCTTTCTTCTGTGGTGCCAACTCGTCTCTTCTGTCCCATCTCTAATACTGAAATACTCCAGGTCTCAGTACATGGACATCTCTGTTTACACTTACTCTCTTAATACTATCACCTATATTCTCAGTTTTCAATACCACTTATGTACAGAGAATCCTCAGATTTACATCTTTAATTCAGTTATCCCTGTGAACTTTTGACTCATGCATTCAATTGACTACTCTGTCATTCCATTTAGACATATAATTGGCATCAAAACCTTAATATATCTAAAACAGAATTCCTGGTCTTTGACAACGCCTTCCCACTACAGACATTCCCATCTTTGTAAACGGCTCCACCATACAACCAAAACCAAACTTACTACTATCAACTTGCTGCCAACTCAAAGCAGCCCTATAAAGACGGGGTAGAACTACCTCCATGGGTTTCTGAGACTGTAACTCATTTTGGAAGTAGAAAGCCTCATCTTGTTTCTGAGGAGAGGTCAGTGGTTTTGAACTGCTGACCTTATGGTTAGGAGTCCAACGAGTAACAATTATGTAACCAGGTGTAAATTGGCACCACAGCTGTTCATGTATCCTAAACAAAAACTTAGGAAATATCCTTGACTCCTCTCTTTCTCAAGCAAAGTACATGTAACGCAACCAGCAAGTTCTCTTGGCTCCACCTCTACACAGATCCTGAATCACCTCTTCCCATCGCAGTCACAGCTGTCCAGACCAACAGCTATCATTTCCTGTTGAGTCAGTATAATAGCTTACTTATTTGTATGCCTGCTTCCAACCAAAATGATTTTGGCAAAGCATTAATAAAGTTCATGGTAGTGACCTATCCACAACGATCTCATGTATGCCTCAAAGTTTCATGCAAATCTAACAGTGATCCCCCAAATGCCTACAAGGGATCTGACCCACTACTCTCCGTCACGCTACCAGTGGCTTTCACTTGTTCTCCACACGGGCCGGTGGCATTCCTATCTACGGGCCTTGTATACTGTGGTTTCCATGATCTGAAGATGCTATCACCAGATGCTTCATAAGAATTGTTCTCTCTCTTCATTCAGAGTTTTGCCTGTTCAAATGTTTGCTTCTCTGAGTGGTCTTTTAAGACCATTATTTTTTCCCTTAATGCTTTTCCCAAATTTCCAAATTTTAATAATTTGTCATTTGTTATGTTACGCCATGAAAATGTCGGCTCAATGAGGGCCAGAAACATTTCCTGTTCCCTCCATAGACGTGTCCCTGGAACTCAGAAAGATCTGGGCACAGAGCATCCCAAGCAAACACTGCCTTTGAGTCAATTTTGGCACACAGTGACTCTCTGGGACAGAGCAGAATTACTTCATCAGGTTTCCAAGACTATCTCTTTACAGGAACTGATAGCCATGGCTGGTGGATTTGAACCACCAATCTTGTAGTTAGCACTCTAACACCTAACCCACAGCACTACCAGGGCTCCTCGAGCAGAGCGTAGGCAATCAAAAATTATGTTTTCAATTCCAAAATTCATGTAGCATACTTTTGATTCCACCTATATACAAGTAAGGAGATGAACTAAACAATCTTAAATGGCAATGAGGCCGTGCTGGTCTGGAAATGTAAGTATGTTCAATAAAAGTATTGCTGCTCTAAGTCAGCAAAGCCAAACGTCTAGGTCTTTCTATTCTCATCATCAGAGAATATGGTGGCCTGGCAAATTAGAACGTTTTCAGTGTCAGGACATGAACTGGAACATTTTATATTTTATTGTATTAAAACCTAGTAAAACTAAGAATCGTGTAATGAAGTGGCATTTTCACCGAGCATGCCATGGTAAGCAACAAGACTATTTAAGAATACTGGTGATATTCAATACCCTTTTATGGTCAGAAACACAAATTTTATGTCTACCATAGGCAAAACGAGGCAGGAATATAAGCAGAATATGAATGCATGTCAGCGGAACAAGCCATGGTTCGGGGATGGTAAGAAGTTCCCATAATATATGGAAGGCAAAGAAAAACTGTTGAATCTATCCATATCTATTACAAATGAAACATCAAACCATCTGAATTATTTATCCATAAAACCCTTTACCATGTAGATGAGTACCTGGTAGCTTGAAATGCAGGTATCCAAATGTCGACAACTCATCTTATTGCCAGAGAATCTTTCTGACTCCTAACGACCATAGAGGGAAGGGCAGAACAGCATCTGTAGGATTTTAAGCCTCTAACTCTTTATATGAATGGGAAGTCTCATCTTCCCCCCTAATCCAGATATAGGAGTGATTAATAATCCAGGTTTTAAAGAAATGTATAGTCAAAATGTATGCCTCAGATGTGTTTTTCACCTATATTTCTATTTCATGAGGAGGAGGAGAGGGGGAGGAGGAGGAGGGGTAAAGGGAGGATGGCATCATGGAAGAGAGACTTGAAAATCTACTCCTTGAGCCTTAGAAACCAATGGGGTTGGATTTCTCTGTGCTAGAAGGGTTGCTGTGAGTTGGGATTGACAAAACGGTGTGACAATGATGAAAATGAAGATGAAAATGGACATGAGAACTAGGAAGGAGGAGAAGAAGGTGGTGATGAAAACAGAGGCGGAAAGATGAATGGATGAATTGTAATATAAGCAGGCACGGTTCTAAACTCAGATCATGCAGAAAGCAAACTCGTTGTTATCAGGAGACCTGTCATGTTCCTACCATAATGCAGGGATAAACAAAATAAGGCTTATAGGCCAAATTAGATGGGCTGCCTAATTTTGTAAAAGATTTGTTGGCACGCGGCCACACTCATTTGTCTGTGTATTGTCTGTCTGCTGCCAGGCTACCAAGGCAAAAATGAGTAGTTGGAACAGAGATTGTATGGCTCCAAAAAAAAAAAGGCATTATTGCCCATATGACCCTTTACTGACAAAGAATGTTGGTGGTTATTTTGCCATCTTCTCCCTTCTGGTGGCTCCCTTGCTTCTGGAACTGCATGTAGTGTATATTCAGTTAGTGAGGCACGATAATTACCTTGATAGCAATAATTCCCTTGATGGCCAGGGCTGCTCTCTCAAGGTCATATTTTGCCTTTGATCAACACCAAGATACTTCAAACCCATTGATTTAACCTAATAATACAAGGCTTCACTTAATTACCCATGTACAAGTTAATGATGGAGCCTTGGATGGCATAATGGGTTTAGACATCAGAGTGCTAGCCAGAAGGTTGGCAAGTCCAACCTACTAGAACCTCTATGGGGAAAAAACGGAGTCTTTCTGATCCCCAAAAGATTTTCTGTAACCTTTGAAACCCAAAGAGGTAGATCGACTCTGTCCTATAAAGTTCTACGAGTCAGCATCCACTTGAGGGCCGCGAGTTTGGGTTGCAGAGAGTTTTTTTAAAAAACACTTGGTGGATTGCTTTTTGTACTGCTACGGAGGTAAATGGAGAACCCGGATGGCACATTGGGTTAAGCATTGGACTGCCAATCAAAATGGCAACTCTTTGATCCCACCAGCAGCTCTGCAGGCGAAAGGCTAGGCAGTCTGCTCCCACAAAGATTACAGCCTCGAAATTCTAGGGAGCAGCTCTACCCTCTCTTCACAGGGTCACGCTGACTTCCCATTGTCTTGATGTAAGTGAGGTTATGGAGATAAACAGAAAATGAGTTGTAATTGATCATTCTCAAATTAAATATCCACCGCTAACTTCAGGTCTTTTAAAATGGATATCTTCAAAGGTAGCCATGCCACTTCAACAAATAAAAATTCAAAATGATGCCAAGAAAGTGTTTGTTCTCCCACAATGCAGTCGGCGTGCTTGGGCACTGACTGAGACCTTCAGTAGCTGGTGTCTGCCTTTCACATCTTTGTACTCCCAGCGTCTAATTCAATGCATGACATGAAATTGGCCTTCTACATATGGCCTTGGCACACATTCACCAATGAAGTAACATTTTCTCTTCTAACTGGAACTCTTTCCTATGCTCAATGTAATCATCAGATTTCCAAACTGAAGATTACATGGTATACCCCAAAGCTCTCATACCGTTACATGCCTGCTTATAAATCAGGATCTAACTGGAATTTTCCTTATAGAGAACTTTAGTTGCTACCCTGAAAATTACAGGTATGGCACAAGCATGAAGTGCTAAAGCCCACATGACACATCTTCACATATAGATTTCATAAATATACTTAGAAGCATAAAATCCCCTTTCAAAATGTTCTCAAATGATGGCCACTGAAAAAATAAAATCCAAAGCTACACATCACATCACTTTTTTTATATCAAAGGCTTGACACATTTTAGCTCAAGATTGTCTTGAATAAATAAAATTATTTTTCAAACTCTTGGCATTCATATTTCAAAATAATAAAAAATCATCAGTGTTCATTTAAAAACTTCATTATTATATTGCTTCAGGATACTTTGTATTTCACTAATCTCTGCCAAGTCATTTCTAACAATTTGTATTTAGAAACATGTACCATTCATCCATGATGCTATGATGTAGGTCAAGGGGAAAAATAAAATGAAGAGAGAGATAACCAAGCAAACCCTAAAAACTGTGAAGCATGAAGAAGTTCTAAAACCTTAAAAAGCAAAGTTGGAGGAGCTTTTGGAGACAACAAAGGGGCTGAGGGATGTTTTGGCATCTTTCTCCTTTAGAAGTTCTAGTGAGCGTATGTGTGAGGAGAGATGGAACAAATTGCTCAATGAAAGTAATGGGGTCATCCCCTTGGCTGCCTTCAGGGATGCTGTAAATCTGGATGTTCTTCATTCTGTTTCTATTCTTTTCTCTTCCTTCTGTAGCTCCCAGCTATTTCATTTTACAGCCCACTGTAGTTCATTACAAGCTGCATTTCTCCTTGTAGACCAAAGAGGTCTTCCAGCCAACCCTCCCAATGTGATAAGCTGAGTTTTCTGCTGTCAGTGCAATTTCACCTCAAAAATTTGAGGCACATGTCTTGAATGAAGTTAATGCCTTTCTATTAGGAAATGATGTTTCCTGATGGCCTCCTCCATGGTTTTGCCCTCCTTTCAGTGTTTTATTATAACTACTTAAAAAGTCAGAGAAATGAAATGTGTAAAACAACTAAATAGGCTCCCTGGCTTTCCTATTATTAACATTCACCCAGAGAACCTCTTGTAAAAATCAGACAGATCTCCTTTACTTTGTATGCTGAGAGAAGGCATATTGAGAGCTCTTTTGACCTTCTTACTGATTCAGTTATACCATGAGTGGCTATCTTGTTTTAAGGAAAAACATTCATACTGCCTTCAAAATGATGTGTGCTGCTTCCTAGTCTTGTTAGCACTATGTGTGGATGAAAGCTTGCCTTTTTTCCCTAGCAGTGTTATAGAGAAGAAATATTATAAATAAATGAAATGAAACTAGAACATGGATTGTTAAAATATGATTATCATATATTCTATTCTGCTTTTACACTAAAGAAAACATAGCTAATAGAAATGTGCATAAAGGAAGTCTCCCAAGCTCCTTCTATAGAGCATGACCCAAACTAAATTGGTCACTTATTTCCTGAATTACTTTTACTATACCCCTTAAGACATAAAATTTCTGTTCCCAGAAAAGGTATGTTGGAGCCCTAACCTTTATCCCTCTAAGTCTGAATTTGTTTGGGGGAAAGGTCTTTACTTGAATTAAGTCATACCTGAAGAGAGGTTCCCTAACGCCTTGAGTGGTGTTTAATGAAAGAACAAAAGACATGTATTTAGAAGGATTATGGGGGAAAGTGCTGAGCTAGACAGGGAGCATTGACAGAGACGGATGGAACACCGAGAGACACAGTGCCAAAAAGGAGTGATTGACATTTAGCCATTTCTTTATATGATTTTATTTTTCCCTCTGAACCCACCTTTGAAATCGGTTCATTTACTTCATCAATTCTCTCATTTGCTTTTGGTACCTTCCATTCAAGAGCAAGTTGTCGAGTCTCCTTCACAATCTCTTTTGGTCTCTACTTTCTTTCCTATCTTTTCAATAACCTTGCTTTCTTAATATATAAAGTCCTTGATGTCAAACCACAAATTTCTTTGACAACTAGGGTTCAATGGGTCAAACTTATTCTTAAGGTGATATGTAAATGTAGATGGATTTTCCCAAGGCTCTTGTGGACCAGTTTTAAATTTTGGGAACTTTCACTGAACCTTGGATATGCGCAATTGAAGGTCTGTTCTGCAGAAGGAAACACTGCCCAGTTCTGTGCCATCCTCACATTGTTTTTATGCGTGAACCCTTTTTTGTAGTCAGGTGTGTGTCCATTTCCATGAGGGCCTTCCTCTCCCTCGTTGCCCATCTACCCTACCGAACCTTCTCCAAGAGGGAGTCTCTCCGGACAAGAGGTCCAAAGTATGTAATGCGAAGTCTCATCATCCTTGACTCTAAAGAACATTCAGGCCATCGTTCTCCTAAGACAGATCAATTTGCCCTTTTAGCAATTCATGGTACTCTCAATATTGTTCTCTAGCACCACAATCAAAATGCATGAATTCTTCTTTGGGCTTCCTTATTCAATGTCCTACTTCCACATGCATATGAAGCAATGGAATACATCATGGCTTGGGTCAGACACACCTTAGTTCTTAAAGTAACATCTTTGCTTTGCAACACTCTAATGAAGTCTTATGCAGCAGATTTACGCGATGAAACAGATCTTTTGATCTCTTGACTGCTGCTTCTATGAGCTTCTCTAAGTTTTGCTCAGCACATAGATTGATTCAATATGGTGAGAGGATACAACCTTTGTCTCACACATTTCCTGATTTAAAACCATGTTCATGTAACTTTCCTTGATCCATGGGCAAGTTCCACATGAACACAATGAAGTATTCTCAAAGTCCCATTCTTCTCAATGTTAGCCATTGTTTTTTAAGATTCACACAGTCAAATGCCTTGAAAAAGTCAATAAAATACAAGTAAATATCTTTCTGATATTCTCTGCTCTCAGCCAAGGTCCAACTGACATCAACAATAATATCCCTGGTTTCATGTCCTCTTGTGCATCTGGCCTGAATCTCTGACAGCTCCTTGTCAATATACTGCTGCAACTTTCGTTCATCTTCAGCAAAATTTTACTTGCAAGTGATATTAATGATATTGTTCTAGAGTTTGTATGTTCTGGTTGGGACAACTTTCTGTGGAATGGTACAAATATGAACCTCTTCCAGTCAGTTGGTGAAATAGCTATCTGCTAAATTTCCTAGCATAAACAAGTGAGTGCATCATCCGATTAATGAAACATTTGAATTGGTCATCTAGCCATTCATGGAGCCTGGTTCTTGAGCAATGCCTTCAGTGCAGCTGGAACTTCTTCCCCCAGCACCATTGTTTCTTGCTCATAGGTTACCTCCTGATATGGTAGAACGTCCTCTAGTTCTTTTGGGTACAGTGACTCTGTTCATTCTTTCCATCTTCTTTGAATGCTTCCTGCATCATGAAATATTTTGCCCATAGACACTTTCAATATTGAATTAAAAGTTTGAAGATTTTCTTGAGTTTTTCAGTTTAAGATAGGTGAAGCATGATTTTTCCCCTTTTGGTTTTCTAATTCTATGCCTTTGTACATTTCATGATCATATTTGGCTCTGTCTTCTCGAGTTACCCTTTGAAATTTTCTAGTTATCTCTTTGACTCCACCATTTCCTCCATTTGCTTTAGCTTCTCTATGATTGAGAGCAACATTCAGAGGCTCTTCTGATATCCAGGTTGATTTTTTCTTTCTTTCTTGTCTTTTTAATGATCTGCTTTCTTCACGAATGACGTTCTTGCTGTCATCCCACAGCTCACCGGTCTTCTGTCATTATTGTTGAATGCATCACATGTGTTCTTGAGATGTCTTGATTTGCATGAGATATACTGCAGGTCATATTTTGGCTCTCTTAGACTTGTTTTCCATTTCTTCAACTTCAATATGAATTTACATATGAGCAATTGATGGTCTGTTCCACAGTGAGTCCCCAGCCTAGTTTTAGCTGTTGATGTTGACATTCTCCATTTTAATCAATTTGATTTTGAGTCAATTTGATTTAGATGTACTCAAATTGACTATACCTGTCCATTATGGCATACACACATTGTTAAATGTGTATTCTTACAATTTCTTGCAGTGCATTGTTAATACCTACACCTAATATTTTGCAACTAAACTCCACAGTAATATACTGGCCTGTTCTTACAAATAACATATTTTAAAGAGTCCTCAACACTAAGTATTGCTCTGTCTTAATAGTGCAATCTGTATAAGCTGCAGTGCCCTTGTGTGTTTTAAATGTCTGTGCACTCTTTACCAAAATTGTAGCATCATACGCTTCTTACATTTAAATTCATTTTCAGTTAAACCTAATGTTGCATGGAAATCCTTACATGTTCCAGTTCTCTGTTGCAATTTCAAAGGTCAAATGTAGCAACCAAGTGATACAAAGGTTTCCGAATGCGTCCCATTGTCTTCTTAAGCAGGTGTTGTTAGATCACTATATTCTCAGACACCTCAGTGTGTGAAATTCATGGAGATAATATTTTCAAGTTTATAATAGAATGCTTATTGTGGCCATTTGTCTTCAATGAATGAGATATGAATTTCTCGGCTCCCTTCAAGATTTTGTCTGACAAATCTGAGCAAAGACACTGTCAAAGAGTGGCTTTCATCATTTGGATCACAGGTAAAAAGCAACACGGTGACAGCGTCATTTCAGGGTTCCATTTACATAAAGCAAATCCATAATTGATGTGCCACTTTGTGGTCACCAGAGTTAATGGACCTTTTAAGAATCTCTACTTAATAACACTAAAGTGCCATTTTTAGGAGACTTAATGTTGGAAGAGTTAATGCACCTCCTGGCATGACCTTCAGATGCTCCCTTTATGGAAATGACTGTACCGTTTCGTGCTCTGGGGCTCTCTAGATGTAAAAGTAATAGTAAACTATTAGCATTCTCAGATGTTTAAAAATGGAATATTAATTATGGATAGATAGTACAAGGTATTTCTTATGTAGGCAACATTTAAATAAGCGAAGAAGTGTTACTAAGAGATGGATAAAGCATAACCAAAGAATTTTCATTGCAATCCAGGTGTTACAAATGATTATTATGCATCATCGTAACTGGTTTGAAAAGGCTATGCACTAGTAAAAATTATTTTTCCCTGTTTTTTTTTGCAAAGTAAGTATGTGATTAAGGAGTTAGTCACCCTCTCGTTCCCCCTTCTCTTGACAAAAATACATGTCAAAGAGAGATGCAGTGGGTATCTAAATATCCCAGGGCCTTGATCAGGGATAGACACAACAAAACAAAGCACTGACAAGCTTCTTCCTAAATAGCAGGTTGTCAAGACTATTCCTAGGCAAGTGTGAGTCGTTAACTTGAGCCTCCCTTACAAAATTGCATAATAGGGTCTAGTAGCCTGTGAAAGGATTTCCAACATGTCAGCATTGCAGGAGGCCTGGCAAGGAATTCCCAAGTCATCTTGAGTTGCCAAGTGGGGCAAACAAACCTCCTTTGATTGACAGATGCAGAAGAAACTATACTTTTCTATACTGGCTAGCAGAGTCCAAATTGAAGGGAACTGCAAATTGGGTTCAACAAAATCAATGAAGCAAATACCCAGACTTCTCAGGGAAATATATATAAATATATATATGTAAGTATTTAAGTCTGCGACCAAAGATTCTACTTTCAAAACTTGAGACCAAACATGAATAAAGTGTTTCAAATGTGTGATTTTTTTATGCATGAAGTAATCTGAATCCTTCAGGAGAAACAAACACAAAGAAAAAATTGGGTAGGCATAAGACTTATTGGGGGCACACCTATAAGGGAAAACAGGAAGAAGTCTAAGGAGCTTCCCTAACTGTGATGCAGGCCTGTAGAAAGAGCCAAGGAGGAAAGGAAATGGGTCATAAACTGTAGTACAGTCTAAGAAAATTTCAATAAAGCCAACAAGGAAACCTTGAGCCCAAACCACCATCAGAGGCATCCTAGATTTTACAGGAATCGGCTGGCCATTGCTTACCATTGCTATCCTCTGTCATGGGTTAAGGGCAGCATCTAAGGAGGATGGTCTGACCATCACAGCCATGAAGGGTGAAGAATGCAGCATCTGGAGCCAGCGTACAGTAGGAGAGGTGGGAGGTCATTTTCATGACGGCTGCAAAGCACTTATTCAGTCATGATGCCTTTATGAGACTAGGCCATTTAATAAGACACCGAGCTTCAATGGGGTAAACAAACACTAGTGATTATACTCTACAATTCCCATAATCAAATATGTTTACAGATAAATGAAAATTACTGCAGAAAATTCATCAAGAATGAACAAATGCTTTCAATTGACCATAAAAAAAGAAAATTGTCCTAATTAATCAGCCCTTTCAAATTGCTTCCCTGTTTGATAACATTAACTGCATCGGTACACAAAAGCACATATTACTTTTAAGATCTTATTCCACAAATGGTACAGTGGCATCACTGAATAAATCCCGTAAAGCACATCAGTGAGACAAAGGTTCATAGGACAGAGGATGAAGGAAAGCAGAAATTTATGGATTTAATATTTGGGAGATAAGAGTCAGTATAGTATCATTTTTTTTACGACTAGGGACAGAGGTGAGCAGAAATAACATTTAACTACTCACCTACGCATAAGAGTGGAGCTCCATTCTGTTCTAATATTGCTGGGCTAAGAGAGACACTGGGAAAAGGACGTGGTCAAAGGTCTGACTTGTGTTGATGGTATCTGTATCGATTGGTATGAGCAGACTGCATGGACTGTTTACATGGGCAACAGCTAGTCTGAGATTAAAGTTCTTTCCTGATTGCACAGAAAGTAGCTCTCACACTCCTTCTAGGAGTTCACTGACATACATTGGTGTTGATATTGACAGTTTAGGGTTTTCAGTGGAACCAACTCACACGCTTTGCTGTTTGATGCTATTCTATCTATTTTCCATGATATTCAGAAGCTGACACCACTTGTTTAAAGGATCTCTCTCTATTGTGGTAGCCACACACTATGTAGAGGATGGAGGATGGGAAGGGGTGAATTACTCAATTTGGTCCTTCCGGCCATAGCTTTTGTGCCACCTAAGCATGATTGGATGACTCTATACAAGTAAAAAGACTCTAAGAGGATTGAACAGCTTGTTGATAATGCCAATAAGTTGTGTGGAACCTTAATGAAGGTTCTCTTGGTCAGTTTCACCATCCTTAAGTTTAAATGAGCTCTAACTGGAGTTGAAGAGGGTTTTTTCCATTACCTTCAAGAAGAAAAAAAAAAAGAGCTGAAAGTAGAATGCATCCTTTGGACATAGGCCCCCAATGCTGAGACTCTTCCAGAATCAGGAAGCGGAAAGCTATAACACCTGACATGACATATTTAAGCAAACAGCTGCACCAGAACTAGGAGGCAGACAAGAGATGGGCAGTGGACCTCCTAACCCATGGAGTGAGAGAGCACAGAACCTTTGGGCAGGATGCTACTGGTAGAGTGGGGTACATCTTGACACTCAGCAGGAGAGCTTTGTAGCACTTTCCCAAGGAGGACAGAATCCAATGCCCTAGCAAGGCTAAGGAGCAAGGACTATAGACCAAGAAAAGAGCTATCCTGAAGGGATTGAGAGGAGCCTGTCCTGGGGGTGGGCGTGTCTCAAGGTGGCCTTGTCCACACCGTGCCAAGTGGAACTTTGTATGGCCAAGAGGAGGTGAGAGAGCTGTCTTATACTGAAGGAGAATTGCCTACATACTTCTTGACCCAGATCTGTAGCTGTAATTTGTTTCTTCTCCAATAAACCCTATAATAGAGAGCCTTGTCTTTGAGTTGTGTGTGGCAATTTTAACAAGTGATCAAACCAACTAGAGAAGTTAAGAGGGCTGTGAGACTGACAGCTGGTGCTAGAATTGGTTTCAAAAATGTTTGGAAGGGGGATTTATGGCTGACCTTCAACTCATAGATATTAGCCTGATTTCAATTTTCTCCCCTCCTCTTCAGTAATCAAAAGGAGATCAGACTCCCCTTGCACTATTTTACAGAATGATATCATCACAAGTCAAGAATGCCAGCAGGCACTAAAATCTGGAAGAAGCAAGGAGATTTTTCCTTCAGCCCTCCAAAGAAAGTATGGTTGTGACAAAGCCATGATTTTGGCCTCACTACTGATTTTTTTTTGAGTCTCCAAAACAATAAGAGAATGAATGTGTGTAATTTTAAAGCACAAAATTTCTTAAATCTTTGTTATAAGCACAAAAAAAGAAAGAAGCTCTATTTTTAATTCTTCCAAAACAGCATAGGCTAATCTCTCTCTCTCTCTCTCTCTCTCTCTCTCTCTCTCTCTCTCTCTCTCTCTCTCTCTCTCTCTCTCACACACACACACACACACACACACACACGAACACATACAAGGAGGTGAAAGAGTTGCATGGTCCATTTGGGGGAAAAATACAAAATCCACTGGCACAGTCAACTGGAAGAGTTGGAAATACTATGCTGCAATTTCTGAATAGAGTAGTACTTTTAAATAGACTTATTTGAGGGCACGTAAGTGAAGCAACTTGTATGTACAGAAAGGTACAGAAACTGTACATATAGAACTTGATGAATTTTCCAAAAGTAAAAGCAACTGTAAAAGCATCAGCAGGAGCAATCTTCAATCTATCTTCCACTTAAAACCTCATGGCGTTGCCACTGTCTTGTCCGTTGCTGCACAGAAGGTGCACACTGCCAAGATGGGGTACGGTACCTAAATGGAACCATGCCGTGCATATTCTTTTGAGTCTGTCTACTTTGACATGACATTGATATTTGTGGGATTCTCCTTTGTTGTTGTGTGTAGTTGTACACTATTCTAATTGCTGCATACTATTACACTGTATGATTATACCACAAGAAATGTATCCATCCCTGGGTTTTTAGACTATAGATAGTTTGGGATCTTTTATCAATTATAAATAATATTGCTATGAAAATTCTGGGCAAACAGAAGTGCCTATTACTTTGGATGAATAGTCCCTGGAGAGAAAATGTTGGACCACACAGTACTGGGGCACATATTTAAAGCAGGTAATATTTTTATTGTGGAAAATACGTAGATAACCAAACATTCCCTAGTTCTACAAGGCGAACTTTAACAGTTTCTACACCAAACTAAGCCACACCCACTGATGCCGAGTCAATTATGACTCATGGCAACCCTATAGGACAGGGTATAACTACCTTTGTAGGTTCCTCAGGATGTAAATCTCTGTGGAAGAAGAGTGTCTCATCTGGACCAGTTGGTGGTTTCAAACTGTGAACCTTGCAGCTAGCACTTCAAAGCTGAATCCACTAGGCCACCAGGGCTCCAGATACACGGGTTGTTGTTGTTATTGTTGCTAGATGCCATTGAGTCAGTTCTGATGTATACCAACCATGTACACAACAGAATCAATCATCCTCCTCCTGCCGTCCTGCACTATTTCCACAATTGTTATCCATTTCATAACATTAAATATGTTCTCCCTGTATCTTAATGATCACTCTTCTCAAAAGGAGTTCGGTGTCCTGTAAGTGATTTTAAAAATAGATTTTATGAAAATAAAATCATATAGCATCCCTATGTAGATATTACTCAGTTACCATTAGAATATTAAATTTTGAAATTGTCAGTAAATTCTGCACAGCATAAGTCCTTTGATTTGAAGTTCTTAGAGAAGTTAACTCAATTCTGAATTCAAAGTAATACACACATATGTTTATTATTTTGTGAAGGTCACATTCCAGTAGTAAAGCCTTGTTTTATGTTTTCTTAGATAAGAAAAAAAAAGCTCAAACTTGGTACTTTGTGCATTTGAGGTTCCTGTCTCATATGATTTTTCTAGGAGAAAAAACATCAGATCCACAAAAGTGTTGAGTAAAGGTGACAAGTCACCCTCGAGAAGTGTGGTGAGCGTCTGGGCAATCTTGCACCTTCTCAGTTCATGTTATCCAGAAGGAGGTCATACAAGGGAGAACCGTGTGTTCTCAGACTTGAATGGGTGCAAAAAGATGAAAATATAATTCATCCAATTGTGTTTCTTTGAGACGCTTCCAACCAGCAGAACAATGGTGATTTTTCCCCCTTTTCAGCAAAAATAGATTTCTTTTTAAACATTCTGCAGTGAATATAGTTTTCTTGAAATTGCCTTCTTTCCCTCCTCCCTGGGATAGTAAAGCTCCCAACTCTATATAGGCATGTAAAAAAAGACTTTATAAAATACAAAATGTTACAATTTATAGAGAAAAATACTCATTTTAGACTATAATACTATCAGCTTGAGGTAGAAAGAACAGAGGCATAAAGATTTACAGACTTAGAATAAAAGTGTATGCAGCGCCTAGCAGAAAGAGAAAAGGCAATCACACACACACACACACACACACACACACACACACACACACACACACACACACACACTTTGCCCTGGGTTGATTCGCACTTGAAGGCAATCCTCCCTCTTAAAGGAATCATTTGACTGCTCTGTTTGCATCTGAAAGTCCAACACTGGAGGAAAATGGGACCATTGTAAGGGCAGGCTTACATCAGCATTATAAAGTTGAAGTCTGAGGAGATGAAAAACAGCTTTCCCTCCTCTTTGTCCTTCTAATCATCTCAGACTTAGTTGGAATTTCTGTCTTTATCCTACACCTCTCTCACTTCTCAGCCAGAAGTGGTCTCTAAGTCAGAAATCATTTGTAAAGGTCAAACCAAAGTCCAAATACATCCTGAGAAGTTATGATCACTACCATATTTCTGAGGAGTTAAAGGGTGAACACTGCTTTTGGCTAAGCAGAATGGATTCTGTAAAAAGAAACCAGTTCCATAAGAAAATAAAAAGATAATTGGCTCAAGTAATAATAGAAACCAAAGATAAAAACAAACGAGATTGGTTGCTTTCTCTACCATAAAGTACAACATTGAGGAGCGCTTCTACCGTAAATATTTCCCTAATATTTAAAATGTATTAGAAAGAATTCTTTCTACCAATGAGCATTTCATATGCAAGGCGAGGGGACTAATTTAGTGAGCAAAACAGACAAAAATCACCTCACCCCCTCATGAAACTTACAATTTAAATAAAAAGAGACAGAAAATAAAATATAAACTTTTTTTCAGTGGTGAAAAGAATGATAGGGTAAGTTACAAAATTAAATAGATGGCCCAGAAAGGCATCATTGACAACCCTGGCTGTCTCTGGAATCAATTCACCAGAGAGGGTTTCTTAAAGTAGGAACAATTTGACTCTAATGTATGCATCTATAGAACATATTTTCTCTCCTCCGTAGACCTTACTTTGACAGTCGCTCAAGATATAGACAGCTTCAAAAAGAAAAGCAAACATTTTTCAAGAGCTGTAAAATCAAACAGTTGATGCCGAATTCTATCAACCTGCATATGATTAGTCAATTTCATTAAGGAAAGAAAATATTTCTTTTTTAACCCCCAAGGAAACCCAATATTTCAAAAAATAATGTATTTTCTCCATATAATCAGTTTAAGCCAAGTTTTCATATATTTAATCCTATAAAATCATGCAAATGCTTATTTTTTTCAACCAACGATTCTTTCTCATGAGTCCTAGAAAGTCAAAGATAATTCTATGAAAGCCCAGGACCTACATCTTCCAGAGGATTTCTTGAATCTTCTTAGAAAAATTATAGCAATACAAATGTAAGAAATGGCCATTTAAAAAAATAAGATCTGATGAAGAATCACAATTGACCCATGCCAAGATCCGAGAGTGGGTTTGTTGGTCTGGGATCACGTCCTTCATTACTCCTTCATCATTGGCTAGCAGTTGGCTGGGATGAGTGACCCCATGTCTCTGCAGGTTCACTTGGTGGACACAGGACTCTCAAAGAGCAAATAGAAGAATTCAAAGTCTCTTGAGGCTCAATCTTGGAAGTAGCATGATGTCAATTTCACGATATTCTGTTAGTCACAGAAAATCGTAAGACTAGGCAATATTCAAAAATAGAGAGAAAATACACTCTATCACTTGATGGCAGCAACTGGAAGATAGTACAAATGAGTGTGGATATAGCATGAGGAAGAATACAACCATTTTTGACCTACCACATGTATTAATGGAACCATAGGAGAATAAATGGTTGATACAAACATTCAAATTATTGCGTGGAATACAATACAACTAGTAGTATCAATTTCTATTTATTCTCTTCTCTCTGACTCTCTACAGTGGGAGGAATAGTGACCTTTAAAGACATGAAGCCCTCGCTTTTGTTACTGTATAAAGTAAATCTATTGCAAAAGAGTGTTAAAGATCTTCAGAAAAAGAGAGTAACCTGGATTAT
The DNA here is from genome assembly GCF_050624435.1 of Tenrec ecaudatus. Taxonomy (NCBI): domain Eukaryota; kingdom Metazoa; phylum Chordata; class Mammalia; order Afrosoricida; family Tenrecidae; genus Tenrec; species Tenrec ecaudatus. The sequence continues at coordinate 28,114,670 of NC_134548.1, read as the reverse complement.
CTAAGGTAGCCCTAAATGTCATCAAATGTATCATAAAAAGAAGACATCATGAGAAATCAGATGCTGAACAGATATGGCCATGTGCTGACAGAGACAGAGGTTGGGGTGCTGAAAAAGTAAGGGCAAGGTTGTTCCCGAGGGCCTCGAGGAGAACTGCTGACACCTTCCTGTCAAGCCAATCACACTGGTTTTGAACTTGTGAACCCTCCAATTGTAAGAGGGTAATTTTCTGTTATTATTCAACATGAACTCAATGATTCTTCTTAAAATAAAAGCCATTCTGTATTGAAATGACCAAAAATTCGTTCAGGCACAGTATTTGTTTTTAATGTAACAATATGCTGCTGTTATAAGTAAGGAGCCCTGGTAGCACAAGTGTTAAAGTGCTCAGTTGTCAGTAGCCCAAGCTCAGGAGCCATTTCCTAAGAGAAAATGTAGCAGTCTCCTTCTGTAATGGTTATAGCTTTAGAAAGCTGATGAGATGGTTCTCCTCTGTCTTATACTCGCTATGAGTCAAAATGCACTCGATAGCAACTGATTTGTTTTCGTTTTTTTGACTTATCCAGAAGGAGTTCTGCTGTCACGATTGTGAAACACTCTACTAATAACTGAATGGGCTATAGATCGAAACTCACCTGCTGACTCCCCTAAAGAAATAATTGGGGATTGGTTTCTATAAAGATTGCACCCAAGAAAAAAACTACGGGGCTGTTCTACCCTGTCCTATAGGGTCACTGTGAACCAAAGTGGGCTCCATCGCAGGAAATTTTCATTGTTGTTATGAGTAAGTGCTTCGAGGGGATTTCATTGATTAGAATGTAAATAAATATATCAAATACTGGAATCACTCAAATTTGTGTGGAGTCCTAAATTATCTCTTAGAACAAACCTTCATAATGTTTCAGAGAAACAATCGTCCTCAAAATGAGGCACCCATAAGGAATCCACGAATGGAGATCCTGTTCTAGGACTGTGCTTCCACAGTGAGGATTATACAACTCTTTTTAATATGAAGGAACTATGGGAGTGTGTGATCTATGGATTACATCTCAAGAAAACTGTTGTTGTTCTTTAAGAAACAGTTCTCTTTCATTTTTTGACAGAAAAAATAAGAACTTTACATGAACATACATTTAACTTTCCTGGTCTATCATCTTTTAGAGAATTTGCTACATAGACAAATTCAGGTTCATAAATATTTTAGTGTTAGAAGTAATTTTGTGAACTATTATCATAACCATGAAAATTCAGTGATGAGAGCTCTCTCTTATGAATTTGTTCACTCTACAAGTTGTTTTCCACAAATATAGAGTATCATATCCCACATTCATCTGAAATACCGATTATCTAACTAGGGAATCTTAACAAAGCTCAGTTTCTTTTAGTAATGTGGCTTAACTTTCTGGAAGGTCTGCTCTGCCTAAATAAAAGGTAAAGAAGAAAGTTTTATCAATATAAAGATTAGTAAAGTGATAGTGAATGACCTTCGTGAAATCAATTTGAACTCTAGATAAAAATTCTTCATACAATACAATCTAATCTGATTTTAATAGGTCTAGACTATGCATTTGTGCACTTAATTGTTAAATCACCATACATTTATTAAAAGCTAAATAGGTTGGAGGCAGGCATTATTATATGCAAGGCTTCAAAGAGGTTCTTCCCAGTTCAGTCATGGCTGAGAAATAAAACCAATTTGTAATTTGTGGGTATACTAGAATGATAATCAAAACAAGAGAAAATATGGTTGACAACCTACTAGAAATTTAAATCTCCCTCCTAGAAAACAAAGACAGCATGCACATGACATAGTAAATAAATCTCTTGATGGAGAGAGTTGGAAACAATGGTGCCCGGCTCAAAATTGGTGGCTTAACTGCATGTCAATGGTTTGGTGGTAACGCCAGCCACTGGACAGCTAAGCTCAAATTCAGCGGTTAGAAACCACAAGTTGCCCTGCAGGTGAAAGGTGATGCTTTCTACTTCTATAAAGAGACCCTTGAAACCCATTGGGACATTTCAATCTTGTCATATAGGGTAATCATAAGTTGGAATCAATTGAATGTCAGTGGATTTTTGTTTGTTTTGCTTTGTTTTATTTTGCATTTGAAGTTGACAATAATTCAACCTCCCTCATTCAGCTAATGAAAGGATTTACTAAACTTCCAAGCCACCCATTCTTTTAAGAAACATGGGGAAATAAGCCTATATTTGAGTATTGGGGATGGGGTCGGGGGTAGGTGGGATGTTACATTTTACAAATGTGTCTCTTGATTTCTCTGTGTCAGTCATGACTAATAAGCACAACCATTTCAAAGACCTGATGACACACCCTGAGATGTTTTAGGGACACTTATGGATCTTACGTTCTAATTTGAGAGAGAATAAAAGATGAAACACATAAGACAAAAGGCGAGTTCAGACCATTAAATGTTATATATAGAAAATAATCTGAGTAATTGAGTGTTTCCTTTGACTGACTATGAGTCCTGCTGGTGTAGTGGACTATGGACTAAGTTGCTAATCACAAGGTCAATGGTTCAAACTCACTAGTCACTCCACAGCGAAAGATGAGACTGTCTACTGTCCTAAAGATTTAAAGTAGCAGAACCTCAAAGAGCCAATTCTACCCTGTCCTATTAGATCTCTATAAATCCGAATCAACTAGATAGCAGTTAGTTTCTTAGTTTTCGTTGGGTAATCAGGAATAGTCTACCTAAGGAGGTGACAGTTGAAGCAGCTTGCCATACAAAAATATGGAGGGAAGAGTATTCAGGAAGGTGGACATATAACATGTGTTTGAGCACTGAGGAGGGAAAAACATTACTAAGGCTGAAGCCAGAGGCAAAGTGGTAGGAAATAAGGTCTCAGCATTATGCAGAGTGGGAGTGCATCAACAGGGGCAGCAGGGAGATCAGTTAAGCAGCCATTGAAACAATGTGCGTTATTTTCCAGTAACAAATTCCCCAAACACTGCCTGATACAACTTTCGTCATAAATGACAAGCATTTAAAGCCTAACTAGAGAATGTCTCACCAGCATATTACTCTGAACAACTTGGGCTTCCATATCAATCCCCTTGCTTATGTCAACAAGCTGAGTGTACTGGTTTTCACTATCAAATATGTACTGAACCTATGTATCAGGTAGAATTATAGTATCTGGCAATTTTGCAGTTATTTGGTGATTTATATAACATAGGTTTGAAACACCAAAGTTACATAAAAATTTGAGATACTGTTATTATTTTCCAAAAATCTAACTTCTCAAATATCCACCATGAATGATAACTAAATCTCAGGTCTAGTCAGATGAAAAGTGAGCATTGAAATGACCATAGGAACATGACGGAATGTGAATAATGATGACAACTGTACATTTGACAGCTACCACTAGCAGCTGTAACAGAGTGCACTGAAGGGTTCTTAGGACTGCTAATTTTATACGTTACCCTGCCTTTTACGTTTTAGGAGAAAATGATCCCAATTAGCTAAGAATAACCAGGCACACTTTGTTTCTTTTGTAATATGGAATACATGGCAAGCTCTCTAAAATACTAAAACCAGTTTGTTTTTATATATCTTCAGACAAGAGAAAAAGAAAATATATGCTGTGTTCCAGATGCTGGAAATTTAATGGGAAAGAAAACGGAAAACTTATTTGAACTTGTCTCATAGAAGTAAAGCCTTAGAGGTAATATCTTGAGCCGAGGAATAAAGCTTTATAGCTTGCTTTTATTATTTGTTACTAGCTTTATTTTTTTATTTCAGCCCACGATATCCCTCTACATCTTACTTTGATGACTTAAGTTAAAAAAAATCGTTTTCTACTTTCTTTATTATGGTGTGGTGGGCTTTACTTTGGACTGCTAACTAGCCACTCTATTCTAGAAAGATGAAGATTTCTGATCCCATAAAGATGCACAGCTTTGGAAAACCCAATGGGGCAGAATCCTACTTTGTTCTGTAGGGTTGATATAAGTTTGGTTTGGGTTTTGAGATGACTAAGTTGTCTGTATTTCTTTCAGCCCCTGTCTTACAAATTTGACCTTCTCTCTATGTGATTAATAAGTGATCTTAAGAGGACATTACAAACAATTATAAAATAATTTTAAAACTGAATTATATGTATATGGTACATGGCAAACAAAGAGGAACCTTATTTTATAAAGCACAATGGGAAAATGTCTAACGTCCCTTGAGAATGTATACCAATAATCTTCATTATCGACAAATGATTAAGTTTACCCAGTTTTATCAAATGATACTTATTGCCAAGCATTAATTTACTGAGTCATAGACATGTTTCAAAATTTGGCAAATTGTTCCCATAATTTCATTCCTTCAACAAATGTTAGATCTACAGCATGAGAAGCTCCTTGTGAGGTATGGATTAAAAGCAATTGCCTCATTGTATGAGAAGCTCCTTGTTGTGTATGGATTAAAAATAATGGGGGAAGTGGGAATGGAAGATTTGCTCGTGGTCTGACATATGTTAGGTTGTTTGGGGTACGTTTTCAATTTTCATAATAACCCCGGGAGAGTGTATGGTTACGTAATTTGTCCAAGATCATGGCTGGAATGTGGCAGAACCTGGGTTAAAATAATCATTCAATTTCAATATCTGTACTTTTTCCACAGCATATTTTTACACATTTATGAATCTACAAAATAATGGCAATTCTTTTCTTGAACGTATTCATATTGAAGACCTAGTTTTTACCCTAACACTACAACACAGCTCTTTCTGGTCTAGTCTCCATACATTTCAGGTCCCTGCTATAATGAAAAGTGCATAACACATTTCTCATTAACATTATAAATGGCTAAATACATAAGGTTCCGAATCATGACTAACAAAGCGTTAAAAGTCCCTAATTGATGATAAATAGCATGGGATCTGGGAAGTTTGATTGTGTTAGTCTGGGTTTCTCTGGACCAGAGGTGGGGAGCCTTTTTTTCTGCCAAGAGCTGTTTGGAAACGTATAAGGTCATTCGAAAGTCATATAAAATTATCAACTCAAAAGTTAGCCTGCTATATTTGGTCAAGCATTTAATAATCTCACCCTTAATGTGATGGCCAGAGCAGCTTCTTTTGGGTGAGATGTGTGATGTTAGCTTGTATTGATGATTTCCTGGGCCTTACATGTCCTGCAGGTCAGCTGCTCCCTACCCCTGCTCTTAAGGAACCAAGCCAGTGAAGCACCCAGAGGCAGTTCCCCAATGAACAAAAATTCAAGCTATGATAAACACACGTAAGACCATCTTTTTCTAGTCTTTTTTGTGCAGCTCATTGTTAAGTCAGAATAATCAAGCAGATGATACAACTTTGATCACTGTAAGTGAGGAGGACTTGATGCTCATTCTCACAAAGGTCAAGGACTGTGGCCTTCAGTAGGGATTACCTACCATTCAATGTACAGACCAAAATCCTTACAAAATGGAAAATAGACTGAGGTTGACAAGGATGTCGTCTGGCTTGGACCCACAATCAATCCTCATGGAAACAGCAGTGAAGAGATCAAACAGCATGGTGCCTTGGGTAAGTCTGTTACACAAGACGTCTTTAAAGTGTCGACAAATACGAATGCCACTTAGAGAGAGCTAAGGTTTGCCATAGTAGTTGCAATGGCCTCAAATACATGTGAACGTTGGATGCTTTTTACTGAAGACAGAGAGAATAATTGTTGCATTTGAATCATGGTGCTGGTGATGGACTTCCAAAAGAACACACATATCTGTCCTGGACGAAGTACAGCCAGCAAGCTCCTTAGAAGCCACGATAGCGTGACATCGTCTCACATATCTTGGAAGTTATCAGGAAAGACCAGTCCCTGAAGAAAGACATGATGCCAGATAAAATTGAGGGGAAACCAAAAGGAGGAAGGCCTTCAAAAAGATGGGCTACTTTCATGCCTTACAGGAGCAGCCATATTCTAGAGATGAGGCTGAATGCTTCTTCAAGGGACCTCCCAAACACTTGAGGTCAGGTAATGAGAAGGGTGCAAGGGAAAGCTCTGTCAGAACAACCATTTATACTTCAGAAACATGCCACACCTCCATGGGAATGTGACTCTCCACTGGCTGATGCTTCAAATCAGATCACAAAATGAAAGGTTAGAAAAGAGCATAAGCCACCACTGAGAATTACACGCTAGCCAAGTTGACACATAACATTCATCATGAAACAGTATTTATCCTTCCATCAACTGCTTTGAGTTCTGAGGTCCTTTGGAATTCATGGACATGTCTAGAAGTAAGAGTTTAGCTAGATTTGATCATGATAACATTATATGTAATTTATTTACACATTCATAGAACTCTTGCCTTCATCTATGTAGATTTTCAAATGTTAAAGTCAAATAAATTTGACAACTTACTAATGCTTCTCACTCATGCCATCGAGTCGATTCTGGCTCATAGTGACCTTATAAGACAGAGTACAACTTTCCCCGTCCCTGTGGATTTCCAAAAATTATAATACTTCATGGGAATAGAAAGCTTCATCTGTCTCCTATGGAGTGGCTGGTAGTTTCAAACTGCTGACCTTGGGGTTAGTAACCCAATGTGGGACCCATTAAACCACCTGGGCTCCATATTGATGCTCCTCACCTTTAAATAATATACAAAACACATTCTGAAAAATGAATATACCACATAGTAACCAACTGTCACTTTAACATATTGTTTTCTGTGACACATTACAGGCTATATCCTCACTGAGTTTTATCTGATATACTCCAAAACACCTCCCAGGCAAGTACAACATACAACAAAGATGGAGAAGTATTGATTATACATTGATCATTCATTTACACTAGATAGAGAAATTTGTGAGCACAAGATTTTTTGCTGTTATTTAAGAAAATTTATAGCGAAGCATACTTAAGAAAATTTCACAGAGTGAAATGCAATCTTTCACCTTTTTTCCTTATTTGTTTTTTCCTACTAATTTTATTTGTGTCCTGAAAAGCTTTTGCTATTGTTTCTAAAATGGGCGTGTGCTCACCTATTTTAAAGCTGTACAAGCACCTCTCCACGCTTAGCTTAGTCTGGGAGCTGTAGATTATCCATTTAATGCAGGGGTTCTCAACATGTCGCTTGCGATCCCTGTGGAGGTTGCACAACCCTGTCACAGAGGTCCCCTAAAGCCATCAGAAAACACATATTTCCAATGGTCTTAGGAACCAACACACCCCTCCTCTATCTTTGGGCAGGTTCGCCCACATACCCATACGCCTGTATACAAGTACCCGGCAGGAAGACTGTTACCCATGCTACACCATGATTCAAGACAAAATTTCATTGATTTGTCATTCGAAATCAATATTCCACAATATATAATTACCAATTGTTTAGTGATTAATCACTATGCTTTAATGATGTTCAATTTGTAATAATGAAAAGACACCCACCCTGCATATCAGATATTGCATTATGATTCATAACACTAGCAAAATTACAGTTATGAAGTAGCAATGAAAATAATTTTATGGTTGGGGATCCATAAATCAACCAACATGAGTTATTAAAGTATTAAGAGGTCACAGAACTAGGAAGGTTGAGAACCACTGTTTTAATAGATATATTATTGTATAGTAGCTATAAGAAGCTTTTACTATCCTATGGATAAATGGCTGAATACAACATGTTTACTTGTATCTTCTGTTTTACTACAATAAAAAGTGGGAAAAAATAAATAAATTCTGGAAAAGATATTTCAAAAAGACTTACAGTTTTCCATATGGTTTAGAATATCCAAATAGTCCCAGTTTGACAAAAATTGTCAATATATTTCATATTACATTAAATTTTATTTTCTTTGAAATTCTTTGCTCACATTCAAGACTGAATATGTAATATGTGGTGTTACATTGAGGTAAATCTGTCTAGAAAGAAGACTACTGTATAAAAGCACATTGAAGACATGTTTGTTTGTTTGATACATTACCTTCTATGCCTGGCATAGTTAAAAAACTGACTTCGGGGACAGCGTTTCCACACACCCTCCTGTTACTACTGCATAAGGCTTTCATATGACTTCCATATGACCAGTTGTGACTCCACTAAGAATAACATCCTAAACATCACAGTTTAAACCATTCTAAGATATGGAGAAGGAGATGAAATCCAATGGTAACTGCCCGTGACATGCAGAAAATCAATGGAGTACATCCTTAGGATAAAGCAAAATTTTTCCACACTCAAAAAATAAGAGTTCTGGGGCCAGCCTCCCAGACCTCTCCACCGGTTCCCTCCTCCACACCGGGATATTGAGTTCACACCTTGCGACACTGGGTTGAAGTCTGGTCCCACTTTCCCTGTGGAGAGCTGGCCCCAGCACCATAAATTAAGTGGATTCCTGCCCCTCCCCCGAAAAGAATTTTTTCCAAAGGACGACATTGACTCTGCAGCTCTGGGAGATGGACATATTTGATCAGAGCACACGGGAGCAGATAAAGGGGCAGGAGGAGAGAGTGGAGCACAGCCTGGCCCACCAGGCCGTGATGATGATGTTCCTGAGTAGAGCAGCCAGTCCACAGAGAGAACAACATGGCTGGCCCCACTATGAGACATGATGCCCCTCAGTGACTAAGGGCGATACAGGGGACAGCACCGGAGACACAGTGTGGGAATTGCACCTGACCTGATCCCACCACACCGAGGCAAATCACTGGGGGAGTGCAGCGGAACAGCAAGGGAATGGAGTGGCAAGGTCCCCAGGGAATGCTGAAAGTGGACTTCAGGGCCAGGGCGTGGTGCCCCAACAGACTGGACTGGAAAACGCTCCTAAGGGCCAGCAAACGATCCCTGAACTAACTACAAGCCTTTCTCTTGTGAACTGTTTTATTCTTTTCTTTGTCAGTGGTTTGTTTTTGTTGTTTTGTTGTCTGGTTGTATACTGTTGCTTTGTTTTCCTCTGTCTAGTTTTCGTGCATGTTAGTGACTCCACAGGTCTGTCTGAATAGGACAGGCTGGATGAACTATCTGGAGGAAAAACAAGGGGACCGACAGCTTTGGGGGGACTTGGGGTGGGGGATAGGGGGGGTAAGGAAGTGGTGTTAACAAACCCAGGGACAACGGAAAAACATGGGACCCCAAATGGTAGAGAAGTGGGAGTGGCAGGCCTGGTGGGAAATGATCAAGGGTAAGGTTGCTTAGAGAAGAGGTACACTCTAGCCCAGGTGGCGATGAAGCATGGTAGTAGGGCAGGAGGAAAGTCAAGGGAGATGGAGGAAAGAGCTAGGAGTCAAAGGGCATTCATGGAGGTCTAGACAAAGACATGTACATGCAAATATATATAGGAGGATGGGGAAATAGATCTATGTGTCTATATTTATAGGTCAAGTATTAAGGTGGCGGAAGGACCTTGGGCCTCTACTCAAACACTCCCTCAATGCATGAATACCTTCTTTTATTAAATTGGAACTCTATGATGCTCACTCTCCCGACACAATGGCTGGAGCCAAAGTGTGTGAACAAGTAAATGTGGTGAAGAAAGCTGATGGTGCCCGGCTATCAAAAGAGATAGTGACTGGGGTCTTAAAGGCTTGAAGATAAACAAGCGGCCACCTAGCTCAGAAGCAACAAAGTCCACATGGAAGAACACACCAGCCTGAGTGAGCGAGTGGTCCCAAAGGGATCAGTTACCAGGCATCAAAGAATAAAAAATCATATCATTGACTGCACACCTCCATGATAGGATCGCTGAAGACAAATGGGTGCATAAGCAAATGTGGTGAAGAAAGCTGATGGTGCCCGGCTATCAAAAGAGATAGTGTCTGGGGTCTTAAAGGCTTGAAGGTGAACAAGCGGCCATCTAGCTCAGAAGCAAATAAGCCCACGTGGAAGAAGCACACCGGCCAGTGCGATCACGAGGTGCCCAAGGGACCAGGTATAAGGCATCATGCAAAAAAAAAAAAAGATGTAAGTGTGTGTATGTATGTGTATATATGTGTATATGTATATATGTATGTATGTATATGTATATATATATACCATATTAAATAAAGGGGGAAGTGCAGAGTGGAGACCCAAGGCCCAAGTGTCGACCAATGGAGATCCCCTCATAGAGGGGTTTAGGAGAGGAGATGGGTTAATTAGGGTGTGAGGTAGTATCGATGAAGAACACAGCTTTCCCCCGGATCCTGGATGCTTCCTCCCCCCAACTACCATGATCCGAATTCTACCTTGCAGGGCTGGATAGGACAGAGGCTGTACACTGGTGTATATGAGGGTTGGAGGTACAGGGAATCCAGGGTGGATGATACCTTCAGGACCAAGGGTGTGAGGGACGATGCTGGGAGAGTGGAGGGTGAGTGGGTTGGAAAGGGGGAACTGATTACAAGGATCCACATGTGAACTCTTCCCTGGGAGAGGGACAGCAGAGAAGGGGGGAAGGGAGACTCCGGATAGGGCAAGATATGACAAAACAACGATGTATAAATTACCAAGGGCATATGAGGGAGGGGGGAATGGGGAGGGAGGAGGGGAAAAAAAAGAGGACCTGATGCAAGGGGCTTAAGTGGAGAGCAAATGCCTTGAGAATGATTGGGGCAGGGAATGTATGGATGTGCTTTATACAATTGATGTATATATACGTATGGATTGTGGTAAGAGTTGTATGAGTCCCTAATAAAATGTAAAAGAAGAAAAGAGAAAAAAAAAAAAGAAAAAAAAAAAAGAAACGAAAAATGTTCCATCAAAAAAAAAAAAGTGAACCAGAAAAAAAAAAAAGAGTTCACAGAAGATATCTATTTCTGAAATTCCTTAAAAGCTCAACTGTTAAAAAAGTGTGGTTTCAGATAAAATTTGAATAAGGTGTATAGTTTAGTCAATAGTAGTGTCCTCTCATTTCCTTGTTGGGTCATGCATTATACTTATGCAAAAATGCTATCACTCATGCGAAGCTGATTGAAGGGTACTAGCCAATTCTATAGCATTTTTGAAAATTCTTGCAAGGCTAAAATTATTTCAAAAATATTTTTTAAGTTTCCAAAGTTTTTTTTAAATTTACTTTCAATGCTTGTATTTTTTTTAGATTTCCATATCCATAAGTCATCTTCAGGTGAGACAGAATCAAGTTTCAATGCCCAATGCCATTTTACTACACGCAAATAGGTGAAACTAGCATTTCTTAATTCAGGGTGTCTGTGTATAATGAGATGGGACCTCAAAGCAGAAGGTGGTATGTGGTATACGTACACCAGGAAGAGAGGTCGTGAAAAGAAAATCAATGAATGGAAGGATGAAATTGGTGTGAGACAGATGCTTGGAAAACCAAAGGTATGTTCCTTAAAATAAGTCTGAAAATAAAAATCCTGATAAAAGCTTCCTAGAAACGGTGTTAGCTCTCCAGTGACTAATGATCCAGGACAACTTTCCTCCTTACTGAACTACCATACCTCACTTCTCTGTTTTACCTATGAAAGGTAGTGCAGGAAGTCAGAGGAAGAGTATTTCCTGTCAGTCCCTTGTCCTACCTTGAGTACTCTAATCAGTCCTTCCAGGTTGTCCTACTACACAACTACACTAAACTAAAGAGACCCTTCCTGGAAACACACACGCATGCTCACACACACACACACTAAAGTTTTTAAAGAGAACTTTAATCTCCTATTTCCACATCATGTCTTTTAAAATAATCATGGAATCAAAAATAAGGAACTTCAGATGGCCTTTTCTCCAAACTCACACTCCAGCAGAGTCTTGGAAGCAAGTCTAAGGGACTATATCATTGCATGGCAAAAAGGAACCAAATACCAAATTCCCATTCACAGACGTACCTTGACTTCTCTTAACTCCATTTGCAGACTTATTGCATACAACAGAATGCCCACATTTAATTTATTCCTTTGGGTAAGAAGAATAATATAATTTCCCCATTACTAAACTTGCAAGGTGCAATCGATCAGTAGAAAAATACAGAGACCCAGGCCAGGTGGCAATAAGATAAGATGGCAGGCAATCAGCCTCTAAGTCATAATAATAATGATTCATGACGGTGATGATGATATAAGCAAGTATTGAGGACTTGTTACAGGATTAGTAGAACGTTGATTGAGGATTCAAATCTCTCATTAGAAAGCCTTATTAGGTGTCTACAGATGTGTGACTTTGGTTAAATATCACCTTCCTTTATTGTAAGCCTGTCATTAACAAAGAAGACAAATAATGTAAAAAGGAAACATAATTTTTCTCTAAGGAATCACAGAAGTTTGTAGCGCACCATCCAATGAATTCCATTCTTCTAAACAAGAATAAGAGACCCAGTTCCTCTTATTCCCTCAAATTCAAAGAGAAAAGTGATTTAAAACCTCCTGATTCAATCAAACCCAGACTAGGGAGCAATCATTCTAACAGAACAAGGGCATACTGCATGGTTAAAAAGCAGGAACAGTGTGCACCAATTTTGTTCTTTTAGCCTATTTAATCAATTGGATGCTTACCAAATGATGCAAGAAGCAGAATGATATAAAGAAGAGCAGGGAATCGGGATTAAAGAAAGGCACCTTAATAACCTGCCAAATGCAAATTAAGACCACCCTCCTTGCTGAAAGCGAGGACTTGAGGCATTTGAAAGTTAAGGTCTTGAGAATGAATTATGACTTCATGTAAAGAGAACAAAAGTCCTCACAACTGAACCAACAGGCAACATAAATGGGGAAAAGATGGAAACTGAGAAGGATTTCATTTTGCGTGGATCCACCATCAATGATCATTGAAGCCACAATGCAGAAGTCAAAGTGCTGACTGGGCAAATCTACAAAGGGTCTCTTTAAAGCGTTCATAAACACAGATGTCCCTTTGAGAACTAAGGTGCTCCTGACCCACACCATGGGCTTGTCCATCGTTTCATATGCACGTGAACCCTGAACAATGAACGTGAATGACTGAAGAAGAATTGATATATTTGAATTAGGGTGGTGGCAAAGATCATTAAAAGATCCATGGACTGCCAGAAGAACAAACACATCTATACTGGAAGGACAGCCTGAATACTCCTTAGAACAGTGGTTCTCAACCTTCCTAAGTGTGCAACCCATTAATACAGTTCCTCATGTTGTAGTGACCACCCACCATAAAATTATTTTCGTGGCTACTTCATAACTATCATGATGCCACTGTTAAGTATCAGGCAACCCCTAAGAAAGGGTCATTCGACCCCCAAAAGGGTCGAGACCCACAGATTGAGAACTGCTTCCTTAGGTGGAAGCATGGCAAGACTTTGTTTCACATACTTTGGACATGGTAGGAGAGAACAGTCTCTGGAGGAGGACATCATGCTTGATACAGAGATAGGAAAAAAATAAAGAGGTGGGTTGAAAACTGGCTGCGACAATGGGCTTAAACAGTGGCAAACATGAAGCTGATGCATGATCAGCCCTTATTTCATTCTATTTGTGGTTATGCATCCCAGTGGATTTGACATCACCTAGAAGCAACAGCAGCAGCAAGTCAAGCGTAAGGACCTCTGGGGGTGCAGTGGTTAAAGCAGTCAGACGCTAACCAGAAGTTGACCTTTCTAATTCCACCGCCATCAACCATGAGGAAGGTTTACAGTCTAGTTCTGTAAAGACTGACAACCCTGGCGAGCTTGTCCGGCGATTCTGCTCTATCCTGCACTTTCACTACGAATCAGAATAGGTTGGATTGGAATTCAAGTATTTCAGTCTTATTTCTTTTTAATTACCATCAATTTCTCTGTTCATGTATGTTTTACATACATCGTGTGTGGGAGACTTTAAAAAGTTCATGGAAAACTATCATTATCTTATTTTATTTATCTCACACCATTTTTGAGCTCTCTCTATATTCACACATGTGCATGTATACATTATATATTACTTGTATACATATATCTGCATATATCTGTAGACAAGTATGAATTGATGCATAAACCCACAGTACATCATGTAAAAGAGAAGGTTATGCAATGTGAACATTGTATGGACACCATGTTATCACAGGTGGGAGATGTGGAAGGGACTGATATGCTCCCTGGAGCCATGCTACTCATTCATTCCAGGGTTTAGGGTCTTTGAAACCATTGGGGTGGGGGGATAATAAACCAAAGGAGAGTTTTTCACCCGTAAAAGAGCAAGGAAAACGAAATAAACATCTGATGGTGACCACGTAAATATATAGAGTTAGATGCTGCCTGAATGGAGGGTAAGTGACGCATACCTTTATATATTTAATAACTGGGAAGCAAAAGGCATTTTATAACTTTTGAGCCCTTTGGCATACTTCCTGGAAGTCTCAGTAATGACTATAGTTACTCTTAATTGCCTTCAACACACTTACATGAATGCTACATTCAGTTGAATTATTTCCTGGATTCCCTCTAATTAATCTGATAGCAGCTGTTTTAAGGCCTGTGCTGATTAACAGTTGCAAGACAGCTAAATGCCTGGTACAAGAAAAGCCCTCTGAAGCTTACGTACGTTCATCCACATAATTTTGTCTTTTAGGCATCAACATTTTGAAGAGGATCTTCTATTTTGGGAGGACTTTATTATTTGTTTATATAACTGAAATGACTTCCCCCTAACATACTGAAATATCACCTCAATATATTGAATAAATATCCTAATGAATATTATGCAAATTCAACATTTCAAGAAATCATTAAAAGAGCATGTTTTAGAGTTTGAAACAAAAAAATTAAAAGTTAAAGAAAACAACTGAAGAGCTCTCACAGCATGTATCTGTATTGGTTTCCTTGTTCTACTTCAAAGAGTATAAAACAAACTTTAGAATGTTACTGACAAGGACTACATGACCCTTTTAAAGTACATTACTACTGAGCAAATGCATACAGCCAAACCACAAGTACTTCTTGGTGTTGGATTAAAGTTGGTTTATAAAAAGTACAATGTGATGTGGCTGGCTCACCTTATGTGTTCCGTTACAACAATCACAGTTGAATGTCACTTCCTGAATCAGTAGGGTTTAGACTATCATTTTCTTGTTAGAAACGTAAAGCTTGTTCTGTCATTCCTTTGTAATATCTTCAAACCACAAGATTACCTGAAATGTTTCCTGGCATAGACTCCCTTACTATGATGGCTTGGGGAAATCATGATTAGCAAAACCAAGACAAACCCACTGTCATGGAGTTAATTGTAACTCATAATGACACTACAGGATAGAGTAGAACTTTCTCCTATGGTTTGTAAGGCTGAAAAAATCTATGGACGTAGACTGTCACATCTCTGTCACCACTGAGCTTTCAGTTAGCAAGAGAATGCTTAAGCAGATTATCCCAGGCTATTTTCCATCCTTTCATCTTACCCTCCTTTCCTTGAGTGGTGTCAGTCCCTCGTTCAGCCTGGAAAAGCCTGCTGAAATTCCTCAAAGAGAAGCTTACAATTCATGTCACCGAAAAAGGCTATATGAAGATTCACCAAGTCACGGGCATCCGTCAGGACTGACTGAAGTCCCGAAAGGACAGCCTAAGTTCAGGGCCTGAGCACTGCAATGCAAAGGGTTTTGTAGCGCTCGTGATTTCGCAAGAGAAGCGAGAAATACGTACTGTAATGTGCAGCCTATCTCAGAGACGAGGCAGTTTGGTTCTAGATCGCCAGAACCAAGAAAGCACCACAATAAAGCAACTCACACAATATTTTTAATGTCCCACCGCATAGAAAGGTTACAATTGTGAGAAATACCAAACCATGACCCCACCAGGAAGAGAGCACATGTTGTTGGAAGAATGATGCCAATAGACATGCTCAAAATAAGATTGCCATGCACCTTCAATTAAAAACAAAAACAGCCCCAAACGCAGCTCTATCTGTGAAGGACACTCAAGCAAAGTGTAATAACCTAAAGCATGCCTGTATGACAGCTACACAATTAACTGCTGACAACTGGAATGTGAGTTACACTTGGTGGGTCAAACAATACACATTTGCTGACTGGTTTTCTGCCTCTTGACATCCAGATTGTGGCTTCGGCCTTGTGGATCTCTCTGAGCCAGTAGGGCATTTTCCATGATGCATGCTTGCCTTACACCACCGCTCATCTGCATGGGAGCACAAACCTGAGTGCACACGCATACATGTGCATACACCAGTCTTTCTCCCTCGGAGCTGCTGATGGTTTCAAACTGCTGACCATGTAGATCATATCCCAATGCGTAGCCACTACACCACAGTAGAGCTTAACAAGTACTCACTATTAAAAGGCAGTAATCCCCTATGCATGACAACACATAATCCAGGAATTGGAATGTAAATCCCCACCTGCCCATTCCCTAGGAGTATCTTCGTTATATCATGCCACAATTAAGAAATACCATTAGTGAGTGGCTTTAACGGATATATTTTCACCACATGGTTTAGGACACTAGAAGGCTCAATTCAGGGTGCTGACTAGAGAAATATTTTCTGTCAGGGTGGGGGAAGGTGCTTGTCTAATTTCAACATATGTGGGTGCAATGTTCCTTTAAAACAGTGGCTCTCAACCGTCCTAATGCAGTGACCCTTTAATACAGTTCCTCATATTGTGGTGACCACCCCACCCAACCACAAAATTATTTTCATTGCTACTCCAAAACTATAATTTTGCTACTGTTATGAGTCAGGCGACCCCTGTGAACAGGGTCATTCAACCCCCAAAGAGTTCGCGACCCACAGGGTGAGAATCACTGCTTTAAAATATGCATGTGTCTTGGTATCAAGCTTCTCCTGGGTCTAGGAGGTTCTCGGCAGGGAGACTCTAAGTCCAAAAGACACACTCTGCCCCCAATTATTTTTATTGTTGTTTTGTTTTGTTGGTGGGCTGATGTCCCTTCATCTTTGCTCCTCTGCTTAATCTTTTATATGGCAGAAATTAGCTCAAATGCAACCTAATCCTATACTGTATGTCCTACCTTATGAACATAATTGGCTATAATCCTGCTTCATTCACATCACAAAAGCTAGGATTTACAATACAAGGTAAATGCATGGAGTCAAAAAATGAAGGGTAATTACATGTTACTGTGAATCTTGTCTTAGCCAAGTTGATACATCGTTTTGAGAGAGGCAATTCATCCTTAACAAGAAGCATAACCTTAAACCTGTAGTGCAGGTTAGAACCCTCCATGTGTCTTCACAAGACTGTACCTGTTTATGGGAGCAGAAATCCCTGTCTTTCCCCGACTGAGTACAATTGGTAACCACTATGCAACCAAGGATCCTATTTAGGAAAGAGTCTGGCACAGAGTGAGCACTGTAATAAATGTTGACTACTATTATCACTCATTTCAACAAGTTAGTATCACATATATGCCACATATGTGTATATGTCACATAGAAAAATAAGTATTTTAAGATTTTATATTTTTCATGTTTACAAGGGGTTTTCAAAAAGCTCACAGAAAAATGGCATTAAAAGATAGTGGAATTCTTACATGAACTTTTCGAAGCCCCCTTGTGTGTGTCTATACACATGAGCATAAACACACAGTTTTAAAAGTTTGTACAGAAAATAAATAAATAAGTAAAAATTAAAAAAATAAGGGTTTGTACAGAATTATAACAAAGCAACTGCTCTCATTTCATGATCCTTTTAAGAATTCAGTACAAGGTTTTCCTGATAATAGCTCAAACTAGAAAAAAAAGTTGACTCCAAAAGAATTCATAAAACAGAGTTTTGTATTTGTATGGGAAAATTTAATAACTAAAATTATTAAAATCACCTAGTGACATATGTAAAAATATGAATGAATTTCAAGAATATTGCATTAAATAAAAGAAACCAAAAAATGATTATGTACTCTATAAACCCATTTATGTGAAGTTCACAATCAGTCAAAACTAATTGATGATGACAGAAATTCAAATATGAGTTACCTTTGATGTATAGGAATTTGCTAGAAGGGTTATGTGGGGATGATGTTGAGGGACATATATGTAATATTTTTATTAGCATGTGGGCTACACTTATGCATGCATTTAATAAACATAAAAACATAATTTACTTAATATATATTTTATAAGGAGTTTCACTTTATATATAAAAATATTTCATGTTTTTTTAATTAAACGTTTGATTCATTTTCTTAAAAACACTAACTTAATGCTTACACACATGAATTATCTAAACCATAAAATGACACTGGCATCCACAACTACACAAGTTCTTGTTGTTACCTGCCATTGAGTCACCTACAATACTTACTGGACCCATGAATAACAACAGCTGATATTCACAGGCTTTCTTTGGCTGATTTAAATATATACATATACTTATGCATATGCATATATATACATAAAATCAATCACTGGGCCATTCTTCCATTGTCTTCTTAGTCTAGATATTCCACTGAAACCTGTACAGCATCATAGAATACTCAAGGTGCCACTGACAGACATGTGGTGACTGCACTGAAGTGCTCTCCCACGTGGAAGGAAAAGATTCTAGCCCTGAACTAAATTGTTTCCACATCCTGCTACTATTAGGGACAGGGCATATGTAGGTTTTCAACTTAAACCTAGTACCAGCAAATCAATTCTGAGTTATAGCGACTGAATAGGGCAGAGTAGAACTGCCCCTAGGGTTTTTGAGGTCACAGATCTGCATAGGAGCAGACTGCCTTATCTGTATAAGAGCACTGCACACTGCTAATTTTGTGGTCAGAAGGCCATTGCATAACCCACCATGCAATCGATTCTCCGAAGAGGTTTTAAATCAGGGACTATTTGTCATTAATTCCACGGGCTAGACCCAATTGTTCTCCATTCTGCTGTCATTTATTATGTTGTAGAATGTGCATGAACTCTCAAGAATGCAATTAAATGGTTAAATATATATTTTAAAGGATTGTGGGGGCCCTGAAAAAACTCAATTGCATCATGATATAGAGTAAATATGATGACTAACATTGGATTAAGTCACTAATGTTCTAAAGGCATATGCTAGCTATTTTCAATAAAATTATGAGGCTTTTAAATTTTTTCTATATAAGACTGAAGAAAAAATAAATAAGGTCATTTGTTTTTACTAAAAAGGTAATTTAATTCAGTTTACTGCCATAATATTCAACGTTTGGAAATATTCACTGATTTATACATTTAGACAGGGTTTCCTTCAAGTTCAGAGAGAGTAAGAATTTTTCAGATCTTCTATTTCTTCTTTATTGTTTATTGAATGACAACAGCTGTTTGCTTTTAGAAAGATACCGTTTATATGACTGAATGAATAATTATCTTAAACAGGATTAACAATTTTGACAAAGTGCAACTCTTTATATTCAAAAGTACTGCGCATAAAAGACAATCAGCAAGTGAAGTTCATTAAATAATTAAGTATAGACATTTTTAAAATATTGAATCACAGCACAGAATATGAGAATGACTTTTTAAACATTGAAAGCAATAATAGGATTTTCAAAATATTAAGTACAGAGTAATTTTTTAAATGTGAAACTATTACACACAGAAATGAAAACCAACTAATTCAATTGGAAGCACTTTCAGAAAGATTACAGACTTTTTAGGTTAGGAAACAGTCTCTCACTGACAACATAAAAGCAGGACTTTTGAATTGATTCAGTTATGACCCAAAAAGTGAAATCTGAGCAGATTTTTAAAATTTGGGAGAAGTGAAACTAGCTAGAATGGGGGGGGGGGTTCCCAGAAATATTCTCTGAGATGGGAGATTAAGCAGCGACATAATGAACCCTTTCAGAGCAAGCTACATTCAAAGTGGCATGGTAGGCCCCCACCTTTGCCCACTGCACTGCTATTGCACCGTCTACAGTTCAAGAGATTTGGTTACTGTGCACGCTGCTTCTGCTGCTTTTTTCTAAGAGTAGATTAAATTGGTAGTAAGCATTGATCTCTACTTTTCCCAAGTCTGGTTACAATTTCAGTTCACTCAGATCTTATCAATTTGGGGCCATTTCAGGGCAATGTTGAATTGGGAAAATCCAGTTCAAATCACTGCACTGAAAGCATGGGTAGCAGAATTTATTACCATAGCATCATGATCAAAAGCTTTTGTGTTCCAAAGGACACAGGCAGGGACATGAAAAGTCAACCAAGAGATTGAAAAATATAGTTACAAAAATATTTGGGGTAAGAAATTTGCATCCTGAATAAAGAACATTGCCAAATGAGCACTAAAAAAACCAAAACCAAAAAACAAAGTAGGCAAATGATTTGGGAAGTCATTTCTCCAAAATAAATATACTATAGAAACAAATGGTCAAATAAGCATATGAAAAGATGTTGGACAGGATTAGCCACAGGAGAAATGCAAATCAAAATCTCAATGAAATACCAGCTTGCATCCACTAATGTGGCTGAAATTAATTCTTTTAAACAACACCTGGTTATTATGAAGATGGAAAAACTTATTAACAATTAGTGTGGACAGTAAACAGGTATGGGTACTATAGAAAGAAATTTTAATTTCTCAAAATATTAAGCATAGTTTTTAAGCATAAAGTTCAACTACTAGGTATGTATTTGTTTTCAATAAAACTTATTTGATTTAATGAACAATGAGCAAAGGATATGGACAGACAGTTCACCAGAGAAGATATCCAAGAAGTCAAAAACCTATAAAGAAACGCTCATATCACTAGCCATCTGAGATGTGCCAATCAAAACAATGATGAGATACCGCCTTATGCCAGCATTCACAACAGAGTTTTTAAAACAACTAAAAGGCAGAAAGTAACAAAGGCTTGGAGTGTGTAGAGCCCTGGGGACTCTCATACACTCCTAGGGTCAAGATGGTGAGCCACTGCGGAAAGCAATATGGCGATACCTCAAGCAACCAGGAATAGAAATTCTGCGTGGCTCAACAATCCCTATATGACTATTCAATGTCTATTTCTTGTTCAATACCACTTTCATAAGCAAAATTTATGTAGGAGAGTGTCTGCTTTAACTGATTTTCCCCATTTATTATTCCTAATGTAATTTATACTCTTAACATTAAAGTATTTACTTTTTTGTACCTATGTTGGCTATTTTTCCTTAAGTGTCTCGATCAAACTTATGAAGCATTTGTCAATTCCGTTAGACTTTGCAAAGAAAGAGCATGTGACCTATCCTCTGCTCTTCTATGTTATTAATTATCTATCTCACTGTAATAACAGTGCTTTTTTTCATCCAGCATGTTTGTTCTATAATTATTTCTCTATCTCAACTTTGTATGCTTAACTCAGCAATAACCAGGTATTTTGTTTGTTTTTTACTGGCTTGTGTCACAGAAGAATTTAACTCAGTTTCAGTTTTACTTTTCCTCCTTTTACCGCCACACAAAGCAATGCTTAACTCTGCTGGGTCAGGCGTCTGGGGTTTTAAAAGGCTGTGATACTTTTCTTGTCTTTGAACCAAAACATTTCATTTGATTCACTTTTATTTTCTTTCCTTTTTATTTGTGAAATATAGAAACTACAAAGAAAGAGCTATTATAACAATGTCACTAAAATCTATAGATTATCTATTGTGGAAATATCAAGGCAGAGCATAAGCAGAAAGTCAAATGTTCAACAAGTGCACAAAATGAAGCATTTATGATATATTATGTGAGAGTAGATTAGCAAAAGAAAGCACATGAGTTCTTTTCGATTCTATATCTAAGCACGCCATACAGGTAGTTCCTGACTTACACTGCATTTGAATTACTACAAACCATGTATTATGAATAATGGTTCTTCCTGGGAAGAAGTTATGGGGAAATGTATCCATAAGATATGGGAAAAATACTGAATTCTGTGCCTGCTCAAAGCATTTTATCAGGGTGAAACGAAAGAGCAACTGTAAGGATGGTCTAGGGCTGAGCAGTGTTTTCTTCTGTTGTACAGGCGGTCACTATGGGTCCGATTCAACTTGATGGCACCTAACAGCAATGGAAGAAATCAGCAGGGGAATTGTGAATAAGGCAAAAAATCTGAACTTACACCTCCACATCTCTGCTGTGGAACTGCTCATGCGGCATGACAAAGGGAAGTTGACAGATCAACACTTAATTGATTTGGATAAGAAAAAGGAGAAAGGCAAAAGGGAACAAGAACATGTACCGGGAAAGGGTTAGCCGGGGATTTTCCTAAACTAAACCAGGAGTTTGTAATGTGGACCAAAACAACAATCTCTGCACTAAAGTTGATGAATGCATTTGGGAGGCAGTGCAATATTATTGGGAAATATATGAAGAAAAAAAGAAAAGGCCCATACCAATAACGCTCATTAATTTTCAGGCTAGACGCACCATCCTGTTTTCAGGGGTAGTCTGGGTGTTTCACAACTTTCTATAAGTGGAGTTCTTCCTACAACTGCCAATGTTGTCCCACTCCTTTTCATTGTTGGATTATATTTTTATGACTTGTTGTTCTTTTATTGTATATTTGTATGTATTAAAATATATGACTGTTTATATTTAATGGGGACAAATATTGATCAGATTTATAAAAGCAGTGGTGATAAAAAGCACTTAAAATAAAATTTTTTTTATTAAATAAAATGAGGTTTTAATGTTCTTCATAACTGACTAAAGACAATCATCTGAATGGAGGTCTGTCATAAGTCAGGAACTATCTATGTCCTGCTGGTGGGTTTGAACCACGAATCTCTGATTAACAGTCCAATGATTACCCAACAGCGCCACCAAGGCTCCCTAAAGTTGTATTAATGCAAAGAAATACATTACCTGAGGTGTAGTTGTACTTAATGGTGGTCAATGGATCACTACAAGGCTTTTCATATCCAAATTATTTTGTAATATAAAAAGGCATACTATTTAAAAATTACTTGAAATGGGAAGAACATACATCCAAGAGTTTAGAAGTGTTATGTTAGATATTTCATTATAGCAAAAATTGAGGCATATGAGAACTGAGGTTCAGATACCATGATCCTTTTTAAAAGTCCTACTTCACATTTGATTTTCTCTTCCTAGAAGCTGACCCAACTGAGTTCCTATTTTGGGGGTAGGGGTGGGGGCGGGGATTAATAAACTGCAATCAATTTGCTGGCAATCTGCAATCAATCATTCAATTTCTCAACTTAAAGCCATGAAGCCAGCATTAAACTCTAACAGCAGCAAAATGATTAGCATTACTAAACTTGTATGTAACTGAAGAGCCAGTCATAGGCTACGAAAGAGAAAGTGAACATGTGGAGCCCTGCAGACATGTGAAACTCTTAGACCCTCTGTAAATTACTATGTTAAAGGTGCCCTTGTGGCGGAATGGGTTACATACAGAGCTGTTATCTACAAGGTCAATAGTTCAAACCCACTAGCTGCTCCATGGAGAAAATATGTGTCTACCTGATCCCATAAAGAAAAAGTCTCAACAAACCCAAGCAGGCAATTCCACCCTGTCCTACAGATTTACTATGAGTTATAATTGCCTCGATGTCATTGAGTTTGGTTCTTTTGGAAAGGCAAACTGAAGATATTAACCCACTACCAGTCATGACCATTGAATCAAATCTGGCTCAGAACCACCCTATATCGTTTCTGAGTCTGTAAATCTTAATAGGAGCAAAAAGCTTCCACTGCCTGTAGATGAGTGAGTGGTGGGTTTAAACCATCGACCTTGCAGTTAGCACTCTAGGACCTACCCCAAAGAGTCATAAGCATTAGAGAAAACAGTGTGAAAGAAAGATATATTTTACAGGTGGATTAAACTTTTAGAACTACAGAAATGTTGCTTAATAATGTTGCTTAAATAATTTCAATAACAAATGTTGCTTAGATAATTTCAACTCTTAATTAACAAAGAGTCATGATTTTTAAAATTCTAACAAAGAAGAGACACGAAAATGTTAACGGCATTCAATATTTATAAGAGAGCAAAACAACTCACATCTTAATTATTTCTCTGACTTCATCTTTGCTTTACGTACCAATAATTGAATAAGATTTTTCAATACTACTGACAGGAAACATTAATTAAATGTACAGGTAGTTATCACACAATATAAATCCTTTTCAAAGCTATTGTGGGTAAAGTTAAAGTTTAATTGTTGAATTACAGAGGAAAAAATTTATCAAGACCAGGACACTAGGGAATATTTTATATGAATGAGAAAATAATCCTGTGAAGTCAGAAAAAAAAATTTTATAGCCTATATTAAAATATCTTCCTATTGTACATTAAAAGTGTTATGAAGAAATCTATTTTATTCCCACCTGGGATATTTTATGAAGAGTGAACACTCAACTTATTATAATGTACTCTTGATTAAACTAATGGGAAAATTCAACTATTTCCCCATATAAAGCACTTATGCTTTTAGTTTTTAAACCTACTTATGAATAAGATTAATTCGAATTTTAGGTAATACAAATACGTATGACTTGAAGTAAGTAGAGGGTATAAAATGAAGATATATAGCTAAATAAATTATGCATGCTTCATATATATTTCTACTGAGCATGAAAATATGGTACATGTAAAAAATCTTCTCAGAAAATGTCCTAATTAGTGAATTTGATATTTTGCACAAATAGCAACTTCAACAGCCAATATGAAAACTGCCTGTGTTCAAATAAATTCAATTTAATTATCCACACTGCTCCGCTCCAACATTTACATGGATAATTAATGATCTTCTCAGCAGATTTAAGACCACAGACCTGCTTCTTATAATTGGGCTGTCTCTCAAGGCACCTGAATGTGCAAAGAAACTTGTCATATGAAATATTCCACCTCCCTCTCTCCCTATCCCCAGTGCCCTACCACTGTGGTGAAGGAGAGCTTGTCTCCACTCCTTATGTGCCTACAAGTATGCATCTCTGTAGAGTAATACACATACTATTGATACCAGGGTTTCAGTACCCATCACTGTGCTGTGGCCGACAGATCTGTCCTAGGAATGATGTGCTTTCAAATACGATGCAACTGGTAATCAGCACCTCCCATGCCACTAAGGCATGGAGGGTGTGCCAGTGTATCCAAAATCAGGACGTATTTCTCTGTTGCAAAGGAGTGACGTATTTCTCTGTTGCAACCAAATGGAAAAATGACAGAAGAAATCAAAAACATTGCTCTTTAGTCAACTCTGATTCATGAATGCTGTAACAAAACATTACATGGCAATTTATTGACTGTTAATAGTTTGAAGTGTCTACTCTGAAGTTGACTTATAGGTCACAATATGTGTCTGTTGGTCAAAGAAGGAGTGATGGGTTTCAAGAATTCCTAGACAGTATGTAAGCTAAGCTAACTTTATAGATTATGGCTAAAATATACTTTATAATATATTAACAGTATAAATATATAAAGTATAATATAATGCTTTATATACATTTTTCATACATATATACATACATATTGTGTGTATCACTATATATATGCACATCATATATTCTTGAATATAAGCCGACCCTAGTATAAGCCGAGGCACCTAATTATTACCTGGGAAACCAGAAAAACTGATTGACTCGAGTAAAAGCCTAGGGTGGAAAATGCGGAAGCTATTGGTGAGTTTCAATAATCAAAACAAATGAAAATAAAATTACTAAAAATTGAGACATCATTGGGGTAATGTATTTAAATATTTATTTTAAATAAAAACATAAATAAAAGGACAAGTCATTTAACATTAGTTAACCAGCACAGTAAGTGGAAAATAGGTTCCACAAAAACAATAAGGTATCAACAATGATACCTTAAGAGTACTATTCCCTGAGCTCAATCAGCAACCAAGCTAAAATGTACAGAGTTAAAATCATTCAAAACTGGATTCCTCATCATCATACATATCCCAATGCAGAGCTTTAGCTGGTGTGAGGGCATCATAGATGCTGTTCTCACTGAGATCGCCGTCATCACCATCACTGCTGTCATTTTCATACAAAGCGCAGTCTTCACTGCCATCCATAGCATTACTAATACGACATTTCTAGAAGGCACATTGCATCATGTCTTCTGGAATGTCTTCCCATGCATCTCGAACCCACTTTGCTATTAACTCTATGTCAGGCTTCATGAGATTTCCTCCTTTTGTTAGTCGGGCTTGACCAGATGACATCCATTCATGCCACATCCTTCCCACGCGATCTTTAAAAGGCTTATTCAAAGATACACGTCATAGGATGGCCCTGATTGGTTAGATATGAGTAAACAAACATTCAAAGTCCTGCAGTGTCAGTGGGGTTTTGAATGAACAGCGGAGAAACGGCAATCACCCACGAGATAACGGGTACCCTTCCCTTTGCCTGGGGGAGAGGGCAGCGAGATGTTACACCTCGCTGGTTTACCACTGAGCCATGTATAAGCTGAACCCGTTTTTCAGCATGTTTTCTGTGCTGAAAATCTCGGCTAATACACGAATATGTACAGTATATATTAGGATATATAGCTACTTGTGTGTGTATGCATGCGTGTGTGTGTATGCATGTGTGTGTGTGTGTGTGTGTGTGCAGGAATCCAGGTGGCAAAATGGGTTATGCATTGGGCAGGTAACCACAAGGTCTGAAATGAGAAACTACCAGCCTCTCTGTAGGAATAAGCTTTCTGATATCCAAAGGAGCAGTACTATTCTGTCCTATAGAGTTACGTTGGGTCAGAATGGACTTGACAGCAGTGAGAAAAACTCCGTGTGTGTGTGTGTGTGTGTGTGTCACTACACTTAAATAAAATATTTCTAAGCCAAAGACTTTAACGTGTATGTTTTGCAGCATCTATCTTGTATATAAACTCATGCCCTTCTATAGAGCCCATTCTAACTCATAACAACCCTATAAAGCAGGGTAGAACTGTCTCTGTGGGCTTCTGAGACTGTAACTCTTTATGAGAGTAGAAAGCCTCATCTTTCTTTTTCAAAGGAGCTAGTGGTTTCAAACTGTTGACCTTGAGGTTACAAGCCCAACATGTAACTCAATACACAGTCAGGACTCCAGCGGTAATTTCTTAAATAGAAGGTATTTCTGAGTTTAAATTTTTTTAAAAAAATCAATCAGTATCTCTGTTGATCAAAAAGAAATCTAGGAGAATTTCCCTTCCAATATACGTTCTAGTTAATGGTAACCACCCCAATCTTTGATAGAACTTATCCTGTCAACCAACATTTTCGATATGTTTCTCTGCCTCTATAATGCAAGTTTCATGAGCTCAGGGACTTTGTTTACTTTGTTTACCTTTGAAGCATCACAAGTGAGGACCAGTTTAAAGTGGCAACTCAATAAATAATTCTTCCATGAGCTAAATCCCTTCAAAGTTAAGCTATATGAGAAAAGAGAAATACAAAATCACATTTAAGCCCACCACTGTACATGCTTAATGTCGACATCTACACTAATTTAAGCATTAGTCTCATATTTCTAAATTAAATACATCAACTCTGGAGGGATGGCAAACATGCTGATATTTTAAAAATGGTTGAATGGATTTAACTAATCTACTATTTACATTTGGTACATTGAATAAGAATCTCCTTTCTGAACATTGTACATTGTCAAGCATATTATAGAACTTTTAACCAATAAATGTACAAGACAGATTTTGATGATTTTAATATTGGTGATTTGTACCTATAAATATACAAACTCATTCTTCTTCTTCAGCGTGTCTACAGTTTATGTATTAGTACTCCTAGAGAATCTTACATTTGAAATGTCATCCCATACTAAAAGCTATGTCACTCAGTTCAAAGTCTTACACTTTCAGATTATTTGCAGAGAAGTAATTCTTGAAACATTCATAGATTTACAGGAAGACAACTGAATGGCACTGAGTCATTGCTATTGTATTCAAAAATAGAACATTAATCTTATCAATTATTACTCAACTTATTATCAGAAAACCAGCATGGTTATTCAAAAGTACATTTTCAATAACTGAGGCTTTATTTAATTAGGATATGTATTAGGATACATTCAAATGCTACATATTTCTTAAGTATGCTGGTGTATGCTTCCAAATAAAATGGCACCAACTTAATATTTTTTTCTATTTGAATATAAAGAGTGAAATGTTCCTTTATGACAGTAAGAAGAAAAATGAACAACATAAGTAATTATGAAATGTTGGCAAAGAGTAAATTACATACCTGTCAAAACCACAAGAAATGGTCTCCACCAAAGAGTATATCAATATTCAAGCATGAGGGACAGTTCATTTCCTCCACATCGGGCTCATACTGCAATCATCGTGAAGATGTCACCATGTAAATGTAAGGCTGTTTAAAGTAGGATCTGAGCCATGTTGTTATTGAGAACTTTCTATTAACCATTCTTGAGACGAAAGCTCTGAAAAGTCCCCTATTATTCTGCCATTCTCCATCCAGGGAAATCCTGATCACAGTCCCCTGACGTGACTGCCTTACAAACAGCATGTACACATTTATGCTTTTGACAGCAACTTATTTTTTCATTAGACATCCTAAAAGAAATTTTCTGTAAAACATCACATTTTTCATTGGGATCTTTGGTTCCTTCAGCTACTGTGTTGATTGCTTCCAGAATTTTCACAAGCCTACTACATGCTATCACATAAGGTCAAAAGTACTAGGAATGCCTAAAAGGCAAGGATGGCGAGACTTCATCTTATTTACTATGGACACGGTGTCCAGAGGGACCAGTCCCTGGAGAAGACATCCTGTAAGGTAGGGCAGAGGGGCAGCAAAAAAGAGGAAGGCCCTCAACTAATTGGATTGATAAAGTGAGAACCAAAATGGGCTCAAGCATAGGAGCAATTGTGAGGATGGCGCAGGAAGGGGCAGGGCTTCAGTTTGTCGTGCATAGGATCGATATGGTTCGGAACTGATTTGATGGCCTTTAACAACAACAACTAAAGGCTTTATTAAGCTCTACAGTTGTATAGTTGACCGAGTCCTTGTGAAGCTTTTGGAACATAATCACTACATCATATACTTCTTCATATTCTTCATGAACCAGCACATTTTCTCAGCCAATGCATATACAAATAAAGAAATGTTGTGCTGTATAACATGTTCACATGACTTACTATATACAACACAGCCATCTTTGGGACTTCAACAATTATCCAGAGTCTGGGACAGAAGATGTTTGAAAAGATCTCTAACTGTCTCCAAAGCAGAAATTTGAGAGCTAGCCATTTAGAAATAAGTTGTTGGCATCAGAACCCTTAAACACACAGCTTACATCACTGCAGCACCATCCTGTGCAATTTTACAATAAGATCAGAATAAGGTTATGATTAGGGGTTTTTATTTGCAGTGTATTGTAGAAGGAATTATGAGCGGCAAATCTAAACACGTGTGCTCCCCCGTCCCCTAGACGGTGGTAGGAATGTAGGATTAGATACCGCACTGGTATGTAATGAAAAGCAAAGGAAAAGGGTGACCACTGGGATATAGCGGGGGTTTCAAACATTTCATGGAAAATCCCATTATTTTAAATTACTTCTTTCCACAAATTTCCTGATGCCACCTTATCATCAAATTTGATAAGGGTCATTCAAAGTGCACCTGAACCAAAACTCTAACCAAACTCTCTGCCATCGAGTAAATTCTGACTCATAGTGACCCTATAGGACAGAGGTTCTGAACCCCCCTAATGCCATGGCCCATTAATACAGTTGCTCATACTGTGGTGACTCCCGCTTCCCCGCAACCATAAAATTATTTTCATTGCTACTTCAGAACTGTCATTTTGCTACTGTTATGAATCGGATGACCCCTGTGAAATGTTCATTCAACTCCCAAAGGGGTCATGATCCATACGTTGAGAACCACTACTATAGGATAAGTGAGTGTCCCAGACATTAATTCTTTACAGGAGCTGAAAGCCTCATCTTTCTCATAGCTGGTCTCAAACTGCTGACATTAGAGTTAGCAGGCCATGGCATAGTAAAGTTGAACTGCAGAAGAGTTGATGCATTTGAATTATGCTGTTGGTAAAGAATACTAAGAGAATCAGGACCTGACCCCCAAATAAACAAATCTTTTTTGGAAGAAGTCCAGCAAGAATGGTCCTTATTATGGAAATGGACATCATGCTCATTAAAGCAGAAGGTCAGAAACAAAGAAGAACCCCAAGGATGAATTGAGAAACTCCTGGTGGCTGTAGTAATGGGCTCAAGCATCACAATAACTAAAAGGGTCTGCATGGCCCTGCATTGTTTTGCTCTGTTGTGCACAGCATCACTATGAGTCAGAACCGACTCAATGGCACCTGACCACACATAAGGGTGGTATTTGAAAGAGGCCAAATAGACATATTATTTGGGATCAATGATTATTCATTGGAATAAGCAACCCATGAGACAGCTTTTCAAGGGGCCTTGAAAAATAACTAGAAAATTGTCGAGAAGTATGGAAGGCTAATTTCAGACACTAGAGCTACAGAGTCATTATTACTAAGCTGAGAAAAGTCTAGGTTGAGGGACATAAAGTAAAGGATAAAACAGAGAAACAGTTTGGTAGTATTCTGAAGGTCTGGATTATAAAATGGGGAATCACATAATTTTTTTAGTGGAATCCATTCAAGCATTGATATGGGCTTAACTTTAGGTGGAGGTAAATTAAAACGAATATAGATGTGACCAGTTTAGAAAATGGTAAGTTTGAAATGCAAAGGAATGAATTTTATGAATCCAAGCATACCTTTGGAAGATAACTGACATCTTTTAAGCAGGCAGAGGGTTCCATCACCAATGAACTTGAGATGGGAAGGTAAAATGGAGCTACGGTTCCAGAGTAGAGACTTAAATGTAGTAACCCAAATAGTGTCTTTCACCCAAGGTGCCCACTTCTTAATCCTCAGAACCTGTAAGAAAGTTATCTCGAGGACAAAATATATTTTACATGTGGGATTAAGGGAAACATGTTGATATGGGAACATAGCACCAGGCTACTAAAGTAGGCTTTGGTGGCTAATGGTTCAGTGCTCCACTGCCATTTAAAAAGCTGCCTGTCCAAAACCACCCGGCAGCAAACTGAAACACAAACAAGCTCGCTGCCATGAAGTCAATTCTATTTCCAGCCACTCTAGGGCAGAGTAGGACTGAACCTGTGGGTTTCTGAGAGCAGACCTCTTTGTAGGTGGAGAAAACCTCAATGCAAGAGAAAAGATCTAGTGTTTGTTCCCATAAAGATCACCCCCTGCCATGCAGTGCATTTAAGTGAAACTCACAGCGACCCAATGTGACAGAGTAGACATGCCCCACAGAGTGTCCAAGGCTATAAATCTTCCTGCAAGCATCTGGCACATCTTTCTCCTTTGGAGCAACTGGGAGATTCAAACTGCCAACCTTTCTGTAAGCAGCCAGGCACTTGCCTAGTTTGCCAGCACAGCGTCCTCCATAAAGATTATGGACTCAGAAACCCACCGAAGCAGTTCTTCTCCTTCAGATTGGGTCACCATGAGTCAAACTCAGCACCTGACAACGACAACCAGGTAAGTCCGATGCAATTATAAGGGTCTTTCTATGTTTTAATCAAGAGGGCCAACACCAAGAAAAGGCAATGTGATCAGGGAAGCAGAGACGGAAGGGATGGAAGTTGAAGGGGAGGGAAGGAGCCACAGCCGAGGAAAGAAGGGAGCATTTAGAAACTGAACAAAGCAAGGAGACAAATTAGACCCTGGATGATGAGCAGTTTAGCCAACGCCGTGAGTTTAGCCTGGTTTCCACTTTGGACCTCAAGAACTTCAGACAATAAATGTCATTTTTCCTAAGTTTCTAAGTTTGTGGCAGTTGGTCACAAAAGCCATAGGAAATTAATACATACCTTGATATTAAAAGTTGCTGGTAACATATCTAACATGGGGGCGTGCTTTTTAGAATTGGATAATGTGTCGAGACTACTTGAATTTTAAAGAACATGATAGAAAAAGCCAACCTTGCCTTAAAAAAACATAGATGTTTAAGGACTCTCTGAGGGAAGGATCAGAAAGAAGTTAGGAGCATGACTGACGGAAAGCTGGCATCATCTTAAATAGCAACTGGAGTATCATAGAGAGAAAACGGATGCAAGCATGGAATTGAGAGGTACTGGCAGTGAGAGTTCAAAGAAAAGGGATGAATATATTGTTGAAAACGGGAGGAGAGAAGATCCTTGTTACAGAGTAATAGAAAATGTAGTAGATTGCAGTGTTCAAAATCCTCATCAGAAGGTGAGGGACTTAGATAGGTGAAGAAACTTTCAACCGAAGTGTTGACGGCACAGCCTGGTTTCTTCTTGCTGTTTACAATAAAATGAGAAGAGGAAGAGATAAAGTGAGGTAAAGACTGTTTGGTAGAGGAACCAGTCATTGATGACTCGGATAATTCTCACCCTATACAGATACGGTAGTTATACAATTTCATGTCAACTGGATAAAAAACTGAAGGGATGGAGTCTATCCTGTCAATCAGGTCTCAGCCTGATGATCCCTCCTTGTGGGCCTGGCTTTCTCATGAAGATTCTGGGAACTCTTTCTCTCTTGATTCTACCATCAGAAGAGGCAGACCACTCTCTCTCTGCTTCACCTTCCTATTGACAAGTCACATGGAGCCACGCTAATGGCAGCCAGAGCCCTGGAGATGTGTCCGCCGCCATTGGATTCACAGGACTTTCAACCAACAGGCCTGTGATCATCCTGCACTCAGCATCATTGTATGGGCTGCGTGAGTCTAAAGAGGAATTTATGGACTAGTATTGGACATATGAGCTGATATCCAACTGGACTGGCCTGGGATATTTTATTGATGCACAATTAGTTCTCGATATAAAGTTCTCTCTTGCACACATATGAGTGGCAATGAATTTTTTTTCTCCAATCTACCCAGACTAACACAAGACTGTAAAATATATTAAAATGAAAAATTTCACTGCAAGAAAAGCATGCTGTATAAAGGTAAGGATTTATTTGGACATCCTTTTCTGATGCTTTAAAATTATTTTTTAAAGTGTTATGTCACATGGTGAGCTCTCAGAAAAGAATAGATGTGCAACTCAAGTATCAGCACAGTCATCTTAGTAGAAGCCACGAATAAACATTCAATTATCTAGAAAAGGCATCTGGCTGGCATTAATACTTTGTTCTCACCTATTAATTAAAAAAATTGGTGGCTTGACTTCACCTGGTGGTGACATAGAATAAAGGTCTGGCAATCTACTTCCTAGGATTAAACCCAAAAACAAACTCACTGCCATCGAGTTGATTCCAACCCATCGCAACCCTACAGAACAGGGTAGACCTGACCCACTGGGTTTCTGAGGCCGTAACTCATTATCAAAGAAGAAAATCTCATCTTTCTCCTGTGGAGTGGCTGGTGGTTCCAAATACCGACCTGATGGCAGCGCAGTGCGTAACCCACGACGCCACCAGCGTTCCCTTTAAAACTCTAGGGAGTACAGCTCTACTCTGACACGTGTGGAGTTGCCATGAGTTAGAATCAACTCAATGGCAATTGATGAGATTTACTTACCTACAAAGTGAAAGAAAGAGAAAGAAAACTGCTCATAGAATAAATTTCCATCGGATATACAGGAGATCCAGATCTTTAGAGGGTGCATTTCATTACAAGTACTAACACTATGGATTGAAATACATGAAGGCTGTCAGACTCCCAAAATTAGGCAGGCTGATAAAACTACTCCCCTTCAAACAAGGGTTACCTACAATGAAACCAGAAAAGTGGCCCAAAGGGCAGAGCTATGAAAGAGTAGAGTGGTTAGATCAAAAGGAAGTCACAAAACAGAGAAGTGGTTCCAAATCTTGATACTTCATGGAGTTTCTTGAGACGAGTAACTCCTTTTTCCCCTTTTTATGAATGGGACCTATCTCTAACTGTTTTCCTAAGCTCATTCTACCATTATGATTTAGGAACAGATAGCCTGTTTTCTGCTCTCTCCCATCTACAGCCTGTGAGGAATTTCCCCTCGGGATTGAGCATACCTAATTAAGTTATTTGGTTGATGGGAATTTTTAAGTTTTGAGCTCATGGGGCTTAGAGAAGCTTCAGGGACTTAATGATAAAATGGGTTGAGATTTGGGTGTTGGTGGGGGGATGGATAGGGGAGTGAATGTTTGGAAGTCAGCGAATAGTAAGTGGTTGGTTGAAAATTTGCCCCAAATCTATCCATGTTTAAATCTCTGGAACCTGTTGTGGGAGGAGTCTCTGCCCACAGAGTTAAATCAAAGGCCTGTGGTTATCTAAGAAGGCTCTATGCAATCACAAAAGTCCTTAGATGAAGAAGGACTCCGAGTCAGGGAAGAAGAATGTCAGAAGTGGAGACGGGAATGCTGCACTTTGAAACTGGATGAAGAGTCCATAAATCCAGAACCACAAACGGCTCCTAGAAGGGGAATGCAATCAAACTAAGGACCCGGACTCCGTTCTTAGAACCTCCAGAAGAAACCAGTCGTGTTGATAGTGTGACACTGATTTGAGATTTAGTCTCAAGCTGTGTTTTTAAAAGGAAGACTGGCTATGGACTTCAGACATATTTATTGGTTAATCCTTCAGTGAACACTTCGCATTACTTCGCAGTTTCATCTGTTCATCGTTTTGTTCAGTATGCATTGCCTACTGTCAACGCCACATCATCTCAGGCCTTTTGCATGCTCCATTATATTTCAAGGAGAATTCTGTACCTATATTTTTTAGAATCTCTAGGTCCACAGTAGGCTTGTTTGAGCTAATTAGTGGCACTTACACTGTACCTGCATATTGAAGAGAAGGATAAGTCATTAGTCTCCAGTGGCTGCAGCAAGGGTAGGTAGCAGGTGAGTTTTAAGGGACTCTTGAGCAAGTTCTTCCTGTGAATGCTCTAAATTTTTGTAGAGGTAAGCAGCAATGACTCCCCTTCCAGGCAAGGTTGAGTCAGAATGGACTTGAGGATGGCTGGTAAGTTGGAGCCTCCACACCTAGCATACTAGATACATAAAATTCACTAAGTGATCAACAAAGGTAGAACAGACAACTGTAATCACAACAGTGCAAAATAACTGCAAAATCTTATAAAACAGACAACAGAAAAGTGGGTAAAGGGAGACATCAGACAGGGAAAGATATGCCAAAATAATAAATTATAAATTATCAAGGGTTCATGACGGAGAGGGGAGTGGGAAGGGAGGGGAAAAAATGAGGAGCTGATGCAAAGGGCTTAAGTGGAGAGCAAATGTTTTGAGAATGATGAGAGCAATGAATGTACAAATGCGCTTTACACATTTGATGTATGTATGGATTGTGATAAGAGTTGTATGAGCCCCTAATAAAATGATTAGTATAAAAACACTAGAAGGAAATATCATCTCTCAAAATATTTTCATTTCTCTCTAGGCTCTGAATTTCATATTATTAACATAATTGCTTTTATCAAGGAAAAAGTTAATTTAACCTTAAACCAAAGAACAACCCTTCCCATGTCACTTTAAAGACACTGTACAATGTATTGTAGATATTAGAGAATAATAGGCCAACCTGATTCTGGATGTGAGTTAGACTACATGTTATAGGAAAGACAGAGGCAGTCCATGATGGAGGAAATCAATGGGGCCTCAGACCTGAATCAAAAGCCATTCACTGTACACATGCTAAGGGTTTAAATGACCAGTTCAGGGAGTAGTCTCAGGGTACAATTGTGGAAGGGTATTGTCGTTTTTGT
Organism: Tenrec ecaudatus; assembly: GCF_050624435.1. Taxonomy (NCBI): domain Eukaryota; kingdom Metazoa; phylum Chordata; class Mammalia; order Afrosoricida; family Tenrecidae; genus Tenrec; species Tenrec ecaudatus. The sequence continues at coordinate 28,079,140 of NC_134548.1, read as the reverse complement.
CTAATTCCAGGAGTCAGGGTCATTCACAGATGGGTGAGAGATTACTGAACACGATGTCTCTTCAGGCAGGTATTTGTATGGTTTGCACAAGAAGATCCTGAAAGGGGAGGGGGAGGCTATATCTGTGAGCCATTATCCATCAATATGTAATCAATTAGCTGTGTTCCATTGATTAAGTCACTTCATTTCCATTGACATCGGTTTTCTACATGTAAGGATGGGGCAAGCCTTGATAATCTTAGAAATATTTTATGAATCAACCATTGAACTATGTAGTGTATCAACATATGCCACTGACAAAATCCTCTGAAGATTCTAAAGGAGAAAAAGTATTAATTGTGGCAAAATAAACACACAATACCAAAAGAGGTTTTATTTCCTATTTTTTATATGTTGCCTTAAATTATTGTGGGTATTCATCAGTTAATTATTTCAGCAACTGAACTAGAGAAAGTATTTTCTGAAAATGTACCTGAATAGTATCACATGTGTCCCATTGCTAAATCTAGACTGTCCATTATTGCATTTATGCATGAAGTTCACTAATAAGTACAGTAAGTGTTCTTCATTTGTGGGAATAAAAAAGAATCAAAAAGTTAAAGAAAATGTAATTTAGTCTTTTGCCTTGACATAAAATTCAGTAGACCACAACCACCAAACAACAATTATTATGGCAACAATAATGGAAAAGAACGCATGCAGCTCCTTTATTAAATATTGAGGTAGTTCGTTTATTGTGCCAACCTGGTGGATAAACACATGTGGGATTAATTGAAGGGCAGAGAGATAAATGGCTCTGTGAGCCTCGCCTTTCTTGCCTCTTGCTGTTTGATCATAGGACCAGTGTGCGGCTGCCTTGATTGTTCTGTGCCTCAATTTGTAAGCTACACTAGCTGTGGGACACCTAACCCATGGACTGTGTCACTGTAATTTGAGGTTCCTTCAAGACCTGCTTCACTACACCATTGGAATTTACATCTCTTGAGCTTGGGACTGTAGGCCCTGTCATCTGGCTGACTGTTGGTGACCTGCCTTGCTGTTTGCTGCCTGTGCCCAGATAGCCTGAATTTCTCTACAGAGGACTACCCGGCAGCCCTCAAGAGCTGAAGGACTGCCAGTGTACTAGCTGTCTCACGAAAGTGAGTTACACTGAGCCATTTGTACTGCTTTATAATTTAATTAAGTCTTTATATCTTGTATTATATATCTACCTATCTGTATAAATATATATAATTATTAGCATTCTGATTTTGTTTCTCTAAAGAACCCTAACACAAATATTTACATATACATATACACAAAAGGGGTTTCAAATTGAAGTATGTAGGGAAGTAGAATTTAAATAGAATGGATTTTTTTTCACAGCCATAATAAAGCTCCTTGTGTAAAGCCTGGTAGACAGTGCCACCAGGCCCCCTCAGAGAGTGTTTCAGAGACCAAAGGGCAGGGGGTGGGATAGGGAGTTAGGGGTGGGAATGGAAGCTTCAAAGCACAAAACATTAGCCCGATTTTAAATGGGAAGAAACATAATCTCATATAGCTCAGGAATGTAAATGTAATCCATGATCACTTGAACAATCCAGAGACATTCAGATGTCAAGCAACTTTACATACAGACTTTATTAGGTCTAAGTTATAAACCATTAGTCCGAAATTTTATGCTCAATATCAAACCACTAATAGGACTCAAATATTTTCAGGTTTTAACCATCATCCAAAGTCCAAGATTATATCAGACTTGACGGATTTATATCCCCATATAAAGTACAATTAATGGAATTAATCTGAATCAAATTGTTCCTCTACATTGCCTATTTCTGAAATTATTTGATCAAATATATCATTCTTACTGACAGTTTAATAAGACATTTAGTTGATATTGACCAATCTGTCTTGTTATGCTCTTAATTTGGTTATGCTACCAACAAACTACAAATGTAATGTCACATACTCCATCAAATCTAAAAGCTGGAGGTGTAGTAGATGACACATTGGGCTGCTAACAGCAAGGTCAGCAGTTCGAAACCACAGTCACTTCTGTGGAGGAAGACGGAACTTTCTACTCCTCATCTTTCTATTCCTATAAATATTTGCAGTCTCAGAAACCCACAGGGTTCTTGCCCTCTGTCCTATAGGGTTGCACTATGAGTCGGAATCAACTCGATGGCAATGAGTTTGGAGTGTTGGAGAAATTTCTAAGAAAGTATGGACCAAGCCTTTGTGGATCATATAAATAATATGAATCATGCTTCTTCAAATACATTTAAGGTTCAATGTCCAAAATAAGTCTTATCAAAATTGCAATATAGCCTTGTCCTCAAGGTTTTGTAAATGCAAAGACACGCTTACACACACACACACACACACACACACATCTTTCATACTTCACATTGACAACGTTCCCCATTTGTGATAAGTCAACCTCTCACAAAGCCTAATATCCAGCTTACTTTGCATGACTAAGTGATGCCTTTGCCATCAGGATTTTTCTTCTTACCATTTGATTTGTCGTTTAGGCGGCAGTACTTGAAATCATGATCAAAAGTGAAAAGGTGCCTAGAGTTTTCAGGGCGCCGTGATAATTATGTACATTACTAAACGGCTCGATCATATTGAGACCAACAATCCTGTCACCCATTTACAAGTCCAGTGATCTTAAACTCTCCCTACAGAAAGAGAAAATTGCTTGCCAGTAAATGACACACCCATCATTCAGCTATATGTCAGTTCAATATTATTATAAAGGTCATTTTCTAGAGGAGGCTTAGCAGGAACTCTCTGGTGACAATTAATTATTTACCCACCTGTCTATTTGCTAAGATAAAGTGGCTCATATCAGGTGCTCGGACCAAAAGTTGCCACGCTTTGAGACACATATCAAAACAATTGCCAATTATTGTAGCCTGGCAATAGTCTTTCTAGTTTGTATATTCTGACTAAGACACCCACCTTATCAACACAGCAAATGTTTCTGTGGCTTTATTTATGCCTCTGCTAGGTGTGTGACTGATATACTTGGATTACAGAAGTCTCTAAGCACATTATGGATTATGATTATGTTTATGCTAGTGGTGTTTCAGGAGATATGTCCAACCCATTGTTCTCTGAGCATAGCAGCTTCTAAACACTCTTCCAATCCATCACTTTGAAAGGTCAGCCTGAGATGTCAGTGACCCAGTGCAAATGAACTGATCCTGAGAGTTCATGTTTGCTGACTCATAGATCACGGCAAACAAAATCCAATAGCCGAAATCTTAAAAGTGAGAGAGTATGTGAGCATGCAGTTGTAAAAAAAACTCACTTTTTCTGTCCTCCCAATACAGTTGTTGTTTACAATGCATTTCTAGAAATATCACTGAGAACATATAAAGAAAGACTAGTGCTCCTTGGTGCCATCATAATCCTACATAAAAAACATCTTTCATTTCAGGAAGTGCTGTCTGATTATATTTTACATATGCATCATTAAAGGAAAGCCTGTACATCACCTTAGTGATAGCAAAGGTGTGGCACTTATCTACGTAAATTAATATTGTTGTTAACAATGGAATTGCTAAGATCCCTTGATAACTGGATATACATTAGTTACTGAGCAGGTCCCTTATTTGCATTCTTTATTAATTCAACAATGTCATGGGAGGTGTGTGCTTTATTATTCGTATTGCAAATATAAGAAAACTTCAGGCTCTCATCTAAGGAACCGGTTCAAAGCCATAAAACTAGTGCTGGAGTACAGCAAGAAATTTTGCTTTTTCTCTTTTGACTTTAAAAATACAGACTAATTATCCAATCGATAATATTTGTCCTATATGGCAGTGAATGTTTGTTTTCCCTACAGTAGCTCAACTATTAATTTCCACTCCCAGGGTATCTTTCTTCCATTTGATGCTCATGTCTCGATTCTTTCTTCCCTACCAAACCTACACTGGACTTAAGAGAGCATTCTTCCAAGATTACAGAGGGGGTAACTACTGGCCTGAATGATGACGGTGTTTTCGACATCCCTCACTGACTCATAGTGCTATGAGGGACAACACTGGAGGCACAGTGCAGGAAATATGACCAATCTGATCCCCCCACACAAGGTGAAATGCTAATGGCATGAAACGGAACAGCAAGAAGAGCAAAGCAATGAAGTCCCAAGGGAATGCCAAAAAATAGACATTGGGGCCCGAGTATGGCACCCATCAGACTAGACTGGAAAACACTCCTAAAGGTCAATAAACAGACCTGGAACTATTCATAAGTTTTTCTTTTTTGTCATTGGGTTTTTATTTCTTGTTGATTTCTTTTGCTCTGTTTTGTTTTTGTGCTTAATATTATCTCTGCATTTCTATCTAGATAAGATGGAATAAACAACTCAGAGGGAGAAAACAATGGGACCAACAGTTCCTAGGAGGTATGGGAAAGGGGGAGGTGGGGGAAAGGAAGTGGGTGTTAACAAACCGAGGAACAGGGGAAAAGCAAGTGATCTAAAATCAATGGCGAGGAGGGCATAGGATGCCTGATAGGGCTTGATCAAGGGCAATGTAACTGTGAGGAATTACTCAAACCTAAATGAAAGCTGAACATGATAGTGGGAGAGGAGGAAAGTAAAAGGATATAGAGGAAAGAACAAGGAGGCAAAGGGCATTTATAGAAGTCTAAATACAGGCATGTAAATATGTAAATATATTTATATATGATGATGGGGAAATAGATCTATGTGCATGTATTTATAGGTTTAGTATTAAGTTAGCAGACAGACATTGGGTCTCTACTAAAGTACTTCCTCAATGCAAGAACACTCTGTTCTATTAAACTGGCATTCCATGATGCTCACCTTCCTGACATGATCGTTGAAGACAATGTGGGTGCATAAGCAAATGTGGTGAACAAAGCTGATGGTACCCGGCTATCAAAAGATATAACATCTGGGGTCTTAAAGACTTAAAGATAAACAAGCAGCCATCTATCTGAAAGCAACAAAGCACACTTGGAAGAAACATGCAAACCTATGTGAACATGAAGTGGTGGTGGGATCAGGGACCAGGCATCAAAAACCCAGAACAAAAAGCCCTATCAATGTGAATGAGGGGCATTGCAGAGTGGAGACCCCCAGTTCATCAGTAGATAATTGGACATCCCCTTATAGAAGGGTCACCAGGAAAACACAAGCTAGTCAGGGTGCAGTATAGCAATGATGAAACATACAACTTTCCTCCAGTCCTTTAATGCTTCTTCCCCCCACTATCATGACCCCAATTCTACCTTCCAAAACCGGCTAGACCAGATTATGGACACAAGAACAGATAGCAACTGGAAACACAAGGAATCTAGGATAGATAAACACCTCGGGACCAATAATGAGAGTAGCGATACCAGAAGGGAAAGGGGAGGGTGAGAGGAGAAAGGGGCGACCAATCACAGTGATCTACATATAAGCCCCTCCCAGGGGGATGGAAAAGAGAAAATTGAGGGAAGGGAGAAATTGGTCAGTGTAAGACATGAAAAAAATTCTAAATTATCAAGGATTCATGAGGGAGGGAGGGAAAATGAGGAGCTGATACCAAGTTCTCAGGTAGAAAAAAATGTTTTGAGAATGATGATGTAACATATGAACAAATGTGCTTGACATGATGGATGGATGGATTGTGACAAGAGCTATATGAGTCCCCAATTAAATGATTAATAATAATAAAAAATAAAAACAAGGTTACCCCAAAAAGAATGAATGAAAGACGTTGTTGTATTAGAACTGCAGTCATTGTTTATCCAGGGGACAAGCCAAGAAAAACTGCCTTGGAGTTCATCAACTGATGGCAAGTATGCCAGGACCTGATTAGGAAGCAAGCCCAATGGAAGACACCACAATGCTCTTACTTTGATCGAGTTCATGAGAACGTCACTTCCAGCATTAGAAAAATACTGGAGACAGAATCCCACACAATGGGGTGTAAGGAGAGGAAACCATGGCTCCCTGACATTGGCTTATCTGATTTGTTGGAAATTAAGTATACAAATTGAAACCTGAACTCACCGTAACACGACCACTGAGAATTCAATTCACAACCCATTCTTACTTTATCTTAAGGGATTTGATTAGGACTTGAACTTAAGTAAGTATGAGAAGGCAAAGCATCATGAAGTAGAAACTTATGGTTTGTAGAGTTCGAAGGGAAATACTGCCAAAGTATCCTGATTGCAAGACCAACCTTCAGGATGTGAGTCACCGATATTCTGAAATCCAACTAGGCATTTGCCTGAACAATCTATCAGTAAAATGACAGTTCATTTTACATAAGCAAAGCTGTCAATAAGCGTCTACATATGAATTTTGTGTTACAATTACACTGGTGTTGACAACTGTAATTCAAATACATCACTTAGTCAACAATTGCTTTCCCCGTCAACTCCTGGGGAGTAATGCTCAAAGTTTGGTCCCTATTCCGTGGTTGTGGCCTCTTTATGCACCACATATGATTCTCCTGAACCACACAAAAAGTGCCAGACGATTCCTGAGTATGGATACAAGCTGATGCAACCAACCAGCTAAGCAGTTTTTAATGTTCCTTCAGCCCCAAAGAGGGGGTGCTACCAGAGTACTTCTCACCTGCTGCAATTTAATATTATTATTTTGTTCAATGCTATTTTAGGTCATTCTTAGTATATTTCTGCTCCCCTCTAAGATTATCATAGCCTTAACCCTTGCATACTTCAGATCCAGCTGTGTCACATTGACAAGTCTAAAAGAGTGCATGTTAAATCTGACATGTACATATGTGAGACTATCACTCTATTTCTCATATTCAGCGTTAATTCACTGATTTGTAATTATTAGTAGTAAAAGGAATAAACAACATTGGCTTGAAAGAAGTACTACCAGAAAGCTCATTACAAGGGAAGATGCAGCGACTCCATCTCATGGACTTTGAACAAGATATCAGATTCTGGAGAAGGATATTGTGCTTGGCAATGTTGAGGGTCAGAGAAAAAGGAAACACTTCAATGAGAAGGAGTGACATCGTGATGATGACAGAGGGCCAAATAGTGTTTCCTTCTGTTGTACATAGGGATGCTGTGACTTGGAACCAACCCTAGAGCATGTAACAACCACAGTGGTTGCATACATTCCCAGTGATGTCTCAGTCATCTGCTCACTCCCACCCCCAGCCCTACGAGTCACCAAATCCTACCTTTGTTTCTCTTTTCTGTCATCTCAAACTGATTTGACCACGTGGGTCTACCTCGACTCCTCATTTCCCACCTCTAGTGTTCTGGCCTTCCCATAACTACCACACACATACTTTTAAAAACCCTCTCACTGAGAATATTGGCAGACACCTGTGCAAAAGGAAGAGCATTTTGACCATCATTACCACATATTCTCTATTTCCTTGGCAGGGTAATTTGTGTTTCACAACTCATCAAAGGTGAATATTATCAATTCTGATAGACGAGGCCTTTTCAATGAGCTTCATTGTTTTACTGTCAGCTTTAGTCCCAAGGGGCTTCAAAGAAGTTCATGGAAAAATAGCAATATCTTTTCATTCTGTGTTCTCCGCACACTTTTTAACATCCCCTGTATTCACCAGTACATACTAGATTTTGGTTTTATATTATACATATGTTAGAATTGGAATGAATCCTCACAAAATTTACTGAATTAAATTTAGAAAAGGTTCTTAGATTATTTAAATTGAAACAATTCGACAAAATAAAATCTCTGCTAGAGGCAGTTTTAAATTTTAAGACATTTTGCTATGAGATACCATCATGGTACGCTTAATTGTATAGTAACTAAGCTCTCAATCTAAATACAGATCAAGTTTATTTGGCTGTGAGGAAGTTGAAGAAGGCTGGTGATTAATTTCATAGTCAGAACAGTTCTAATTTATGAGATTTGACCAGCTGACAGAAAAAAATGGATTTTTTTTCAAATGGCCATCTGTACCTATCAGAAATTTCACATCTAATTTTATTAGGTGCAGGTGGTGGTAATAATTAACACAGCTCTTCATTACATAACAGATCTAAAAGGACAGTGGGCATGAAGAGAATGGTTTTGTGAAATGAACTTCACTCAATTTGAACCTAACTAGTATTTTGGTTTGGTTTTGCAAAAGAAAATGCTGGCTCTCTCTATTTCTGTACTGGTTACTTTTCCATTTGGCCCACATAAGCATCCTCTGGCTATCAACTAGGGCACAGTGACATTCACGAGTGTGCTACGTTGTGTGGAGGACTTGAAATGTCCTGTTGTGTATGAGGGTAAGTCAAAATGTACGGTTACCAAAGCATAACAACCTATATGCAGTAAAAATATCAAAACTGAAGCTACTAACAACCTAGCACTCCTCCCAGTAGCTTATCGTGGTAAGTTCTTGAAAGCAAAAATGGTGATCTGATATGTAAATTCCTACCTCAATCACAATTTTTAAAAGTTTATTTTTGTAAGTGAACCTGTTGTGTCTCAACATATTTCCCATCAAGATCTATACATTTCTGAAGACAGGATTTCTGTCTCTCTAACCCTTCCCCAAAGCCTTCTGTACTCTTCCATTTACACGAAAGTCAAGGGGCCGTTTGTGCAGGCTTAAGGGAATTGACTCACGCTCCTTTTAAACGTTCTTTGCCTTTGGAGAGCAAAAACTGTCTGAAAGGGATAGATCACAGCTGTAGGGTGGATGGGGTAAGGTTTCTTTGTGAAATGTGTCCTAAAACAGGCCTTGCTTCCCTGGGAAAATGAGCAAGTGCGTTGTACTCATAGGGCAGGGGGTGGGGGTGCGAGTGGGGTAATAATTCCTTGGGGCAGATTTTCCCTGACCTTTACCCCATCAATGAAGTTTATACTTTTCTTGCAGCATCTTTGTAACAATCTCCTGACATAACTGTATGTCCTTGGTGAAAATCAATTAATGTTACCCCTTTGGGGTACCAAAACAACACTCCCTGTAATCTCTGTCTCAAACATGTTACATTTGCACGTGTTATATGTCTTTGGGTTGACTTGCCTTCAGCTCGAAATACACATCTCCCCGGTTCTCACACACTGGGTTTGTCTTCTCATAGTCAATACCTTAAAGAAACCTCTCCTGACCCCCTTGTCTGAAGTCATTTTGTCAATTACTTTCATAACGCCTTGTTTTATTTTATGTATGGCCTGAAATATTACCTCAATTATTCTTCTTGTTGGCCAAAGAGCCCTGGTGGTGTTGTGGTTTCCACTTTGGGCTGCCAACTTCAAGGTCAGCAGCACAAACCCAGCAGGTACTCCATGGGAAAGAGATGCGGGTTTGGGCTCTTGTAAAGATTTACAGCCTCAGAAATCCTATGGGTCACAATGAACTAGAGGACAGTGTTGGGGGGGGGCGGTTGGGCAGGGGGCTGGCGGGGGATGGGTTATTGGAATCCATTCGGCGATATACTCCAAAATACACACGTAAAAACACCTAATATTTGATCCTGAGTGCCTAGTAGAGTGGATAACACATAGTAGACAACTCAAAAAAATGATACGATGAAGGAATGTAAAGTGAAAATAAGATATATGCTACTTTTTAAAGGAAAAAAAGCTCATAGACTATAAGAAATCCTCAGCATGCTCTGATTGAATTAAGCAGTCTGCACATAATCACTACAAAAGTCAATGCCTACAACACCATAAGAAAAGTAACTACAGCCAGATAGAAAATACTAGATTTACTCTTTTCTTCAGTATTCCTCAAAATACTTTCTTCATAAAAGACTCTTCTTTAAAAGAATGATCTCTGTAATGGCTTAGCGGGTTGTTTCCGAGCAGAAAAACAGCACCAAGACAACAATAGTAGAGAATTATTCTCTTCTTTCAACAAACAGTAATCCCAAAAGGTAATATAACATGCTTTTGCTTAGCAAAAAGAGTATAAATTTAAGAGTTCATATTTATATGTTGCCATTGAATACCTAATAGGATTGCCCCCACATAATTTCTGTCCTGCTTTTTTTCTTATTAAAAGCACACATCTCATAAGATCAAGCATCACATTATATAAATATGTGATTATAGAAAAATTCCAAGCCTATAAAAGATATACAATAGTCTGACTAAAATATCACAAATGCATTTGCTTTCGTACCTAGGGAAATGTATTGGCATTAACCCTTTAAGAGTGAGTACTAAGGAATGCAGACTCCTGTTTTTTTATGCTTTAATAACCTGAGATGTAGTACTCCAAATTAAATTTAGCTACAAGTTTTCAGATAAGTTCTCATAAAATTTGTTAAGAAATGCTCATTTGCAGCTGATGAGGAATAACCACGGAGCAGTGAAGCTCTGTGTTCCCATGCACTAGTCATCTCAACTAGCACTCACAGCCCATGGGTTTTCTCTATTCAAAATCTACTTGTAAGAAAGTTTGTTTCCAAGTCTTGAACTTTCCCCAGAGATATCTTCTAAGCAGGACTATGCCCCAAACCCAAAGCCCACTGCCAACGAGTCAGTTCTGACCCTTAACCCACCACCCCTGAGTCCATTCCAACTCGGAAGGACCCTGTACAGAGTGGTCAAGGCTATAAACCAGTCTGGGAGCAGATCGCCTCATCTCAGTCTCAGTGTGACTAGGAGCTTTGAGAAAGACGCTCACCAGACAGAACCACCAGAAGAGAAATGCCTTTGTTCTAAATTGATAGTCTTCATCTTCTTCCTCAAAGTCTCATTTCATTCTACTTGGGATTGAATGGATCCGATTGGATGGCAAATGCATTCAATGTCTTATTAGAGTCTCCCTTCTCTTCTGTTACTTGATACTCCCACTCAAGATCTTTCCCTGCCCTGAGTTTCCAACTGGCTCCTGCCTGTGATAGCTCTCCCACCCTTTGTTGGACAAAGCATTTTCTTCCCATGCTGTCAGATATTAACAGACATTTTCTAGATCACATCATCTGACACAGAATGTTGGCCTAAAAACTGTCCACTCACATTAAATAGGTGACAATGTTTGCCCATACATTCAACTAAAAATTGTCATCTACAAATCAAATGTAGCCTGAGTTTGAGGATGGATGGTATGTGTCTGTGAAGCCCTTTTTATATTTTTTTGTTCTACTGAGCCTGGATTCTTCAAGGTAGGATGGTATGAAGTCCTGTTCACCATCATTTCAAAGTTCAACAGGGACAGATTTGGGACATGTAAGCAACAGAAAAGGGAAAAGGGAAGGGTATAATCAAAAATTAAAATAACTGCACAAATGAAATTCATTATATGCAACTTTCTATGTGAGGCATCAATTTAGTCGAGCATATGTTCTTGTCTAATTCAGAATATGTCAACAGTGTAATCACTCAGGTGGTGATCATAAGAGGGAAAATGTGATAAATACTATTCTGTACCTACCAGCTGTAATTTAGAACACAAACAGTCAATTGCAAAGGAACGCAATATCCCATTGAAGTAAGACATGGGGGATAAAAGGCCACAAACAGCTTGCTGGTGTTATATTAGTCACAAAGAATGTATGGATTAAAGGTTTCAGTATAAAATTATGTAGAGCTTGAAAGGAGTCTATATGTAAACTCAAACACTGAACATTAGGGCTGGAGAATAAATTAGTTAAAACTGAAGGAAAAAGCATACTAGATACACATACTAGGTAGGCAAAGGTGGCTCACCCACCCTCAGAAAATAAAGTAGAAAAAAAACCCAAATTACGAAAATTACGCTTCTATCATCCCCATGCATGCAGCAGAGTGAGACTCTCTCCAATTAGCTTCCGGAGATTGTCTCATCTCAGACAATTAGAGCTAGTTGCACAAAAATTGTCTCATTCAGAACATGCTTTGAGAGGGTTTACAAGATCCCAATGGAGCTTCCAAACTTGCTTTGTTTTCATCATTGAAAACTTAGAAGGTAATAACCTCCTCTCAATTCATAGCAAGCCGGAAACCCTAGGATACAAAGCACTTTCCAACGAAATTTAAAATAAAATCATGTATCATTAAAAATTGAACAAAACAAACCAAGCACGTCTCCCAAAGAAGCAAAAACATGCCTTTGAAACAAACAGTAAGTCACCATTGTTCATTGCAGAGCGGCATGTCAGTTCCAGAGAGGCAGAAAGAATGTGCGAGTTGCCAAATAGCACTAATTCATGTTCGGAATGAAAATAAAACACCCTCAATGCCACAGGTCACGTCTATTCAGCAACATTCCTAGGGCTGGCCGGGAGCTGTCTGGGGAGACATGGAGGCAGTGTGAGGCTTCTCTGGCTCCTGCCCCACTCCTCCCAGGCACCCTTCCATGAAGGTTTCTTTTTTGCATCTCGTCCTCCTTCGTGGAATGACCTATATTTGCGTGCAAGTGCCCAAACCTCCAAGCCTTAGAAGGAGGGATGAGCTGCATAATACCTATTTTAACCAAGTAACTGCCAAAAAACCATTAGAAAACCAAGAAAAACGCTACTTTAAGACCTGCTTGCTTGTCTCAGACAACCAAACCAAAACCTGTCGTCAAGTGGATTCTGACTTGGAGTGACCTCATAGGACAGAGCAGAACAGCCCTTTGAGGGGTTTGAAGCTATAAATCTTTTGCAGGAGCAAAAAGTCTTATCTTTCTCCCAAGGAGTGACTGGTAGAATTGAACCACCAACCTTGCGGTTAGCGGTCTAATATGTGACCCCCTATACCACCAGGGCTCACTACTCTGGCAATTCAGGCATGAAATATTTGTTGGATAAAGGCAGACCACCTCAACAGCTGAACTTCCATTCACTGTTTCCAGAGAAATGCTAATTTTTCAATACAGTAATCCATTTTGAAATCAGTTCAATTTATTTATTTGCTCATGCAACAATCAGTCTTGGAATGCTATATATAGGGTGCTGTGTAAGGTGTGTAAAGTTTAGGGAGCTAGCATATATCTAAATCCTTCCTCAAGCACATAAATAACTATGGGAAAATGTAGAGAATGTGGTGTGCTTCATCTGTGTGCTTAAAGCCAGCAATCAAATGCAAATAGGTATTGAGCACTAAGGACACAATGACTCTTTTAAGCAGCATGATTTGAAAAGACATATACATACATAAACATATATAAGACATTTTTACACGCAGTGTGCTTATACCATTTAGTTGGGTAAATATAACACAGATGTTTTTTTTAAAATGCTGCAATCACCTATCCTAATCATTTTTAAATCCTCAGCACCTGGCATGTACATACTAGCTCTCCGATAAAGCTGTGTTTTGTGAATGGCTAACTGTGTGTACATATGTGTGTGTATGGGTATGGAGAATTTTCAGTGGCATCGGGTCTGCTGAGATGCATAACTATCATGTTGGAGTCCGTAGTATGTGTGTGTGTGCTTTCACATGACTGCATGTGTATGGGTATCTCTGGGTGGATATGAGGGTGGGTCTTTGTGGGTAGGCATCCCTATATCATATGTTAGTGTTATGTTTCAAAAGAAGTCGGAGGTTCCTTTAGAGACCTGATGTGATCTGCCAAAATGGTTTTCTACTTAAGGAACAGAGAAAACTCCATAAAAATCAGACCAATCAGTAGGTTCAAATCTCTGGGTCTGTTTTAAGAACGCGTGTGCAACTGTCCGGGCTATCCGGAAAGCCGCCAAGTATCTGAAAGACATCACTGCGCAGAAGCAGCGTGTGCCGCTGTGCCGTGGCAACGGTGGAATGTGTAAGCTTCCCCAGGTCAAACACTGGGATTGGACTCAGGGCCGGTGGTTCAAGAGGAACGCTAAATTTTTACAGCACATACTTCAAAATGTGGAGAGTAATAGTGAGCTTGGCGATGGGATGGGGATTCCCTGGTTATTGAGCACATACAGGTGAACACAGATGCACCACCAGATTTGTAGCGCTCGTGGTCACATTAATCCAAATGTGAGCACATTAACCTGCCACACTGAAATGATACTTAGTGAGAAAGATGCAGAGAAGAAATTGAAGAAGCCAAACGAAAACTAATAAAAGTCAAATAAAAAAGTCTGACACTCAAAAAACACCCTTCTCTATGTTAGCTTGGGGTGCTATGCACAATTTAGCCAGGGAAAGCTCACTGAAGCAATTAATCCTCTATTATGAGATATACACAAAATAGAAGACTTCAAAGAACTCTGAGAACAATGGTTTAAGGAAAGGCTCTGTGGGAGGCATCTGGCACAGGAGAGAGGCTTGGTTCCCACAATGAGAGTCTTCTTTCAGATGCATGATAGGCTTGCCTAGACTTCAACCATAAAAAAGATGCAATTTTGTAAATGCAAATATCTATTTGACCAGGAAGATAGTGGGACAGAAATGCAGCACTAACAAGTACTTCTCAGCACCATCTTTCAGAAAAGCATCTGGAATCAAATTCCACTGTACAAATCACTAATCAAAGCCAAACTTGGTGCCGCTGAGTCACTGACGACTCACAGCAACCCTGTGGGTCAAAGTAGCACTGCCCCTGTGGGTTTCTCAGACTGTTAACTCTTTGCAGGAGTGCAAAGCCTTGTCTTTCTCCTGAAGAGCAGTGGAGGGTTTCGAGCTGCTGAACTTGCAGCCACCAACACCACCACTAGTTTCTATCAATTCCAATTTTAATTGAAATAAAAGCCATACTCTCTCCTTTCTATTGCTACTTCTGTTCCTTCAATTTATGACTTTCTTCCCTATAAAGAGCAGCCTCATTCTCTGCCATTTGATCTCAGATCACTTCCCAATCAATCTGATCAAGACAACAATGCATTCCCATTAATTTTGCTTTCTTTGAAAGAGCCCAGTGGGCATGGAGGGCATCTGTTAGGGTGCCGACCCAAAGGTCGACAGTTCAAACTCCCCAGTTACTCTTCAGGAGGTAAAAGAGGCCTTCTGCTCCTGCAAAGATGTATACCATTGGAAAACCAAAGCGGATGATCTCCTCTGTCCTCTAAGGCCCCTGGGATCAACCCAATGGCATGATGGCCCAATCGCAGGGGCTTGCTTTCCCTTAACGTCGCTATTCTGAGGTCTTCGCTCTTGCAATTCCAGTCCTCAGCTTCCTCGACCAGTGTCTTCTTCACCTATTCCCACTGGCAGGTTTTATTAATACTAATAAACAACTCAACAATCTGTAATGATGTTTTTGTTCCCCTTCTGACACACGAATCACATGGTGGACCTCAATGGCAGCAACATAGTAAAAGAAGTCATATATTTTCAAACACTCGATAGGAAGGTAGGTGCGTACATAATTAGAATTTTGATTCTAGCTGGCTACAAATTGGCGTGATGATAGCAGCATTACAGGTACCCGTTTTGCTTTCTCTTTTAAAAACCTAGTGAAAATTCCCTGTTATAAAAACATCACCCTCCCAAAATTACAGCAGAAACGTGTACACTTTTATTTTAGCACCTAAGGCAACAGATCGCAAGAGACAAAACAAAACAAACGGAAAGTGTTAGCATCAATTTAAGTAATCGCTGAATAATAGTTGATTTGGGGTTTGCTTTCCATGTTTATTTCCTCTCAACTTTCTGTATGTATTAAGGCATTTTCATCAGAACCTGAAAGGCCACCAGATGGCATTGGAGAGCCCAATTATTTTCTTTCTAGAATATATTTATAAGAAACGCTGGAAGGATCATTTTTTCGGGTTAAGATTGTTTTCTTTTGTTTTTGTGGAAGCACAGTGCGTGTATCATGAGGTGGGGTGGGGTGCATATCAATTAACCAGCGGGTAGTAATATTAACTGACCCATGATAAAATAAATGTCCTTTATCATTCAGCATTGGTTAAAAGTTCTATCATACATGGGCTATAGAGTCATTGGCATGTGATTTCAGAAATACAAGTAAAATTCCAATGAGACAGTTTTACTGAAATCAAAGTAGCAATATTAATTGGGAAATGTTTTAGTACCGTTCATAAGACATAAATAAGAATTGAATAGCGTTTAGTGTACCCACAAGAGATTCCCTAACACTTTTTTAACATTAATATATTTTAAAACCAGGCAAAGTTATTGACTGGCATTGCCTTAAGGCAGTCTTTTCCATTCTAAGCAGCAACTTTTGATGTCTTAGGAGGCCACAGCTCTACAAAAAGAAATTTGCCTTAAATAAGCAAAAATAGACTAAACCATGGATTAGCATTTTGAACCGCCAAACCCAATTTCACTTACACCCATCACCACCTGCAAGGACAAGCGCCTTATTTGTAATTCAGCCTAGTAACTATACAGCAGAGTTTTTTTTAATAAGCAAGAACTAATGATTATATTTTTAATAGAACTTTTGTTTTACATGGACCGGTTCCTTTGCTCTGTGGACTTAGGACAAATTGTATAGTATAAAATTAAAATGAAGTCACAGATAGTCCTCAAGTACTCTGGACATCATTTATACAAATACACATACGTATATATTTATCATTTAGGTGTTTGTTGTGTGTGCATTTACATTGTTCATTTACGGGTTTGCTAGGAAAGGGTGTAAGTTTATATAACATGTAGGTACTGAAGAGTTCAATAAATGCATATGACATGAGCAAAGGGATGAACGCCCATTTTCACTGCATTAAAGATACTGGAGTTCAAAGCTTTTACTAGATGTCAAAGGTAACAGGGGACCTGAGAACTTCAGGTCAACAAGGCTTATTTATTCACTGCCATTGAGTTGATTCAGGAGCATAGTAACCCATAGGGCAGAATAGCACTCTCTCCTCAGGTTTCTGAGACTGTAAATCTTAACAAGAGCAGAAAGCCACATCTTTCTCCCACTGAGCTGCTGGTACATTTGAAACGCTGACCTTGAAATTAGCAGCACAATGCATACTGCACAAAGCCACCGGAGCCCCTTACGAGATTCATTAGGAATAAATAAAAGGTAAGTTTCTTAATTTTCAATATTGTACTTATTTTTCAGTACCATTGGATGTACTCATTAGAACAATCTATACAAATGTTGAAAAATAAAACAGAACTCAATGCATATATTCTCAGTGATCATTACTGTACACAAAAGTTGGCATGTCAATATTAGCTATCTGTCTAAACTTCCAGTCATCTTACAATTTCCAATATCAAAAGGCACTTTTTCCAATATATCTGCATTAATGGACGGAATGGATATCGAGTCCGTCACTGGCATAACTTGAGGAGGTAAATGTATGAGAAATAAATACATTGCAAAGCCATTCTAAAGGTTTCTAGAGTAGAAAAAACTTTGTTATTTTTATACTATAATTGGCTTCATTAGCATGGATGACCTAGAGTTGTACACATTTTCAGGTCAGTATAAAGAAGAGATATTTGTAAAGAGTTTAACTTTTAGAAAATAAATATTCCTCATAAACTGACTTTGATATACACATACACAAATGAAGTGTGGTAGTTATGTAATTTCATGTCAACTTGGTAAATTAGTGTAGGGGTGGAATCTAGCCTGTCAATTACTTCACAGCCTGATTATGCCTCTGAGTGGCCTTGGCATTCTCATGAGGATTCATGCTCTCCTGTATATATATAATCACAACATACGTGAAAGATTAAAGCAATGGAATTTTTTTTTAGTAACAGAATTTTTTCATGAACTTTTTGAAGTCCCTGCATGTGTTGATGAAACAAATCCAAGGATACTCATCTATGTATAAGAAAGAGCTTTAGATCAGAGAGTAATTTTATCTTAATAAAAAGTCCCAGCCCAGTACAGATCAAGTACATAAGTCTGATATAGCCCTTAATTCTAATATTAGCCATATGGAGCCACACTGAGCCCTGAGAGAGCCCTGGAGATGTTCCCACCACCACTGGATCCACAAGACTTTCGCCCACTGACCTGTGATCTTCCAGCATTTTGCATCGTTCCGTGTGCTGCGTGAGTCTGAAGCCGGAGCCCTCGTGGTATAGTGTTTACTCATTGGGCTGAGATCTACATCCTTCGCAGATTGAAACTACCAGCTGATCAGAGGAAGGAAGACTGGGCTTCCTACTCTGATAAAGAGTTACTGTCTCAGAAGCCTGTCTTTTAAGGTCACCAGGACTCAGCATCAACTTGCTAGCAGTGAGTTTGGGGGTTGGTTTGGTTGTTGTTTGTTTGTTTTTTGAGATCTATATATGCAACTTCTTCCGGACTTCCTTTTATCTCCATCTCCAAGTTCCGGAATTTTAAAATTTAGTCTATTTTAGTTATTTGACTCTATTCTCCACAGAATTTAACAGGCCACCTTTTTCTTTCTCAATGCTTTCCTGTTTTGTGCTGTTGTTGTTTCTAGAAAAACACTGAGCTTGCTCTCCTCTTCTTCTTTAGTGTATTTCTCTACCTGGTTCCGCTTTCTCTGCTGATTTCATCAAGTCTGGTACTAGCAGGGTCTTTGATTTCCTTTCCCTCTGCTTTCCTTTTGCCTGTCTTATTTTTCTGCGTGCTTTTCGTGAGTGGCTTCATGCCCTGTTAACAGATAGATATGTTCCAAATCCATACCTCTGCCCCTGCCATCAGCTCAGTATTTGTGCCATACACTTCGTATGCACTGAACTGAGTTCTCCCTGAAAAATTGCTCCACTTCCTTTTTCAAACTCACCACCAATGTGTCCATTCTGATGCATAGAGACTATGGATTTTCAAAACCCAAAATCTTTATGGAAGCAGAAAGCCTCCACTTTCCTCCTTGGAGCAGCCTGTGGTTTTGAATGGTTGACTTCGTAGTTAGCAGCCCAACTTGAAGCCACTGTGCCACCTGGGCTCCCTAGTCCTACTCCAGTCTCTTACTATTTTACAACCCATTTTCAGGGATTCACCTGCCACCAGTCAAGGGCACAATATTCCTCATTATGATTTCTCTTGAGTCCCTGATTGGTCATTCTGAGAATCTCTCAATAGTATTCTCCATAGAGAGGGTTAGTCAACTAGCCACTCTACTGTGTGATCCGTTATAGTGTGTGTTTTCTCATCTCTGCAAAGGCAGCTTTACTGATGTACATGGTGCTAACACGTGAATAGGCACAGAATGAAGTTTCTTTAGAAATCACAACAATAAATGGATCTGTCCAATCAGAGGCCTAACCTCACAGAGTTTTTTACTAAAGAAATTAATGAAATAGTTACATAACTTAGCGAAAGCTTTTTTTTTTTTTGGTACCTCATGATAACATTTTCAATCCCTTGCAAAGCCTAGGACGTCCGTCCAGCTCTCTCCCCTCATCGTCACCAAGCCCTTCCTATGGTTGCTTTCACATAAGAGGTCACACAAGCGTCTGTGCTTTGGGGACCCTGAATGTCTTGATGGCACCACAATTCTCCTCATTAATTACGGAATGATTTTCCTCGCCTCTTTCTTTCTAAGCTGCCACATCTAACTGAGCATTAGACATATGGATGGTTTGATGGATTCTAGCATCAGCGTTTATTTCTCTTCTCTCTTCCCTGTTTTCACTGCTGTTTTCTAGAGTAGGGAAATAATTTCGGAGTCAGACATTTTTTGGTTGACTGAAACACAGATTCCTTCAGGCTGCCACCGTGAAAATGGAGTGTTTTTTTTAAAAAAATGTACTTTCAAGTGCAATTCAAGCTGAAAACGTATCCAGGTTTAAAAGAACACTAGGGTCTGTGTCTTCTCTTTCTTCTTAGCTGCCTCCGTTCTCTTCTGTGTTTTCTGCCATGCCTTCTTTTGCCCCCCTTCCTTCTTTCCTCATCCATTTCATTCTCCTCCCCCACCCCCGCCCCTCAGCGACTACACACCACATACTCTTGGCAGCATAAATGTTCAAATCCCCTGTTCTTATTCTACCTGGACTTTCCATTCTCTGGTCTCCAGTCTAAATCAAATAAGAAGCTTGTTTGACTTACCTAATTACCAGTTGTGGTAGGCAAAACAATGTGGCCTTCACCCCCTCCCCACGCCCCCACCAAATGAAGAGGTCTACATCCTTGAAACCTATGATATTATTTTACTTGACACCTTAAACTGTGCATATGTAATTAAGTTACGGTTCTTGAGATCAGAGTATATTCTACACTGCTCAGGAGTTTGGTGCCGCTGAGTCAGTTCTGACCCATGGTGACTCTATGTACAACAGAGCAAAGAATTGCCTGGTCCTGTGCCATCCTTGCAGTTGTTCGTATGTTTGAGCCCATTGATACAGCAACCGCATCAATCTATCTTGTCTCAAGGTCTGCCTTGTTTTCACTGCCTCACTCCTTATCAGACATGATATCCTTTTCCAGGAACTCGCAGTGATGCAATGGGTGGCACACATGGTCAGCAGTTTGAAACCACCAGCGGCTTTGCAAGAGAAAAATAAGACTTTCTACACCCTTCAAAATAAGTTTGTCTCTGAAACCTGCTGGGGCAGTTCTATTCTGTCCTAGAGGGTCACTGTAAAGCAGACTTGACTCATTGGCAGTGAGAGGATTGCCTAGGCAGGCCCAATTTAATCACAAGGATCCTTATAAGGGAAAGAGGGAGATACAAGGGTCAGAGTAAGTAAGATAACATACTCACACAAGCAAAGGTTGGATCAGGCCATGGCAGGAGACTAGGAATACAGGCAGCCAGAGGAAATGCAGCCCTACCAACCTATCACATCTGACCTCTTGAATGGAACATTTGCTTGCACTCACTGAATTTGTCATAGCACTAATGGGAAACTCATATACCAGTCTAATTTTCGAGTCACTACATAGATCACTTCCTGGCTTAGAGTGGACTGACTGCCCATGAATCAAGGGTTCATCCTCGGGCACCAGATAGGGATCACCTCTGTGCAGCATACAGAATCAACATCAATTGTTTCCCATGGCTCAAAATGGCCAGCATTGACTAGAGCTTCCCTCTTGGCCCCCACCCCACCCCAGCTCTCCTATCAAGCATACACACCACTCGATCACTTTATTATCCCCCAACAAACAAAGCCGCATTTCTATATAGTAATTTGGATTATTTCCCTTCTCATGGAAATCCCATTCAACCTACAAGACTTGTATCTTCCCGCTGTCAACATACTGTGAATCAGAGTCCACAGCTGAAATGAAACTATGTCAAGTCCACATAAAATGGTACTTGTAACTAATTCTGATAGGATAAGCCTAAGGGGGATTCCATAGGCACATTAGATAATGATTAAATGAAGATTATGGTTCAGTTGCTTGGGTGTGTGAAATTCTTCCCAGAGCAAGTTCATAATTTTGTAGTTATACTTATGATTCTAATGAGAAGCATCATTTCAAATAAATATTAAGAGTGCTTTAGATATTATTTCAAAATATTGGCATGATAAATAACTGAGGGGAGGTTTTGTTGTTGTTGTTTTGTGGTAAGCCAAAGTAAAGGGCCTTTTTAACCAAAAAGTAAAGAAACAAAGGCTCAGAAGTTTGGTCTCATACGCTTTGCCATAGGGCGGGGGGGGGGGGGAGGAAAAACACCTCAGAGCTTTTTTTGGTTTTGGATATATTTCACATACTGAGAAATAAACACATGGCAATGTAATAAAAGGCAGATGCTGAAGGACTGGGTTGTCTCTTAATCATGTGGAATTAAGCTCACTGATTTCTCAGAATGCCCAAGCGAACTGATGCACATAAATCACATTGGCATGCGATGGAAATAGCCCACTTGACTCTCTCTCTTCAATTCCGTTCAAGTCCACTCTATTTACACCGTAGTGTAATTTCTTTTACTTAAAGAAATGAAAGTCCAGAGATAACAAACACAAAGACTAGACTCTAAATTATGGCTTGGGGATTTTAACTACCCTTATCTTTATAAATGACTTGAACCTAGAGTCAGGAGGTAGGGGAAACCTCTTGAGAGCCTTTGTTTTCTGCTTGCTGTCAGGAAGAATTATATCTAAATCATTTTACAGTAACAGGTGTCCGCTGCTGAGTTCTAGAAGGAAAAAACAACCAAGTTCCTGTAGCAACCCTTGTTACTCTCTAAGAGCTGGCTGCTTTAAGGAATATATATATATCTTCAATTCCTCCCAGAATAGCACGTGGTCTTTGGTTTATATAATACAGCCACTTAGACCTCTCCATATGCTCTAATAACTGTGAATACTTTATTCCTTCTGTAGTGAAATTGCTTGCTTATTTCTCGTGCATCAGTGATCATGGACTACACCCTTTTATGATAGCCATTTTTGAACAATACTATTAAACCCAGAATGTCTGCATAATGTCATTGCTGCTTCTTTAAAGATGCACTAACTGTGGTAAAATTCCAATACAGAAAAGACTTCAAGAATCAAGCCCCTTTCCTTCAAAATGACTTTGAACTGTATTCCAAACTCATGAAATCATTCATGATTTATAAAGTAAAGATCCTTGTACAAACGCTCAGCTTATCTTAGGTAGTGCTTACTCTGAGTTCATGTCTTTTGCTTCAGGAGCTTCTTATTATACACGTTATACTAACTCCCCTTTAAGGGGAGAACCCCCCATTTTCTATTAAATGGCCCTATTTTTATTTTCTCTTTCTCTTTCTGACACTCTGTCCTTCCTGCAATATCCTCAGTGATGCAACCCAGCCTGAACAGGAATGCAATTCATTCACTCATTCATGTAACTTATAGTTCACCAGGAAACCAGACTCAGACTCACATACCCTATTTGTCATTGTGGAGGTTCTAAGCTATGGTTCTTGTCCTCAACAGGATGCAGAATTCTCATCCTTGCCCTCATCATTTCTCATTCAGGGAATGGCAGTGAGTGAAAGGCATAGGATGAAATATCACGGACCCTTTTGTGCTTCCGTAAGCCCTACATTCACACTCCTCTAGATTCATGTTTCTTTAGCTTTCCACACTCTTCAGCCATAATTACAGATCTTGCTTTTGTTTCCCAAAGAATAGTAGTAAGATTTTACATGCCTTGTCCATAATAATTCTTCAATAGATTATATCATTTCCCTGCCTATAAACCAATCCCCCAAATGCTCTTAACCATGCAAAATATAGAAATATTTAATAGTCATTATTAACGTAGGCCATCCTGACCTCTTAGAATGACCTCCTAAACATGTAGCATCTCATTTATTTTAACCATACAAACCAAGTAATGATATTTTCTTTCTTTCTTTTTTAAGAAACAGTACTACAAAGACACAAGGGGAATACCCAGAATGCTTTTGTCTGAAGAAGAAATAGAAGAAAGACACAAGAAAGCGAAGCTAAACTTTATGCACTGGTTGAGACTCAAAGATTGCTGTTATTTTTTGTTTGGCTTTGTATTGTGTTGTCTAGAATTCTACAAATGACAGAAACGCCAGTGTTTACTTACTGAATTGCTTTGATACTTCATACTATTGAGGACAATCAGTGATATTGATAGTCTTTGTTGCTTTTGTCAAATGCTGCTTACAAAACCCTAAAAGAAAGGTACAAAATTGTTCTGGGAGAAAATTTATTGTTAACAGTGGCTGAATACCTAAGTGCACAGCTGTTGAAACTTGACTCTAGACATTTCCGCAGTTTTAGAATGCTATCTGAGACGAGATTCAATCCTAAATTGTCAAAGACACACATAGATCAGATCGGGAAACTTTATAAAGTCAAATTTTTAATATTTCAACCAAGGAGGATGTGGTGCTATAACTACCTTATTACATTTAATTTGTTTCTTAAATTAATAGCAATAGGGGTGTAAGCCAATGTGATAAAAATTAATGCTGCTCCAGCATGTGTATGAAGGTTTCCTATTGCTTTTCAAATGAGTCCTTTTAATGAGAAACAAACACCTACTTCTAAATTTTTACGGGATGACCACATGTGTTGATCTCACACCAATGCTACACACATTTAACATGCCATTTAAAACAACCCTCTGTCAACCTTATCAGGTGCATCACTCTAATACCTCATAGGTTCTGGATCAGTCAAATATCTAGTTCTAGCTGATAGTTGTCAGCATGAATTAAAACTAATATTTGAGCAAAAGTGATGTGAAATGGATTAAGTTTCAAATCATGTTTGTGGAATTGTTTTAAAGGTGAAAAACTACAGAGAGAATGAAATGATAAGAGGAGAAAAGAATAGGGCTAAGTAGCTCTCTCAATGAATATGCAAGATCAGACATCAAAAAAATGATTGTTATTGCCAGGCCATGGTGCTTCTGGTTTTATAGGTTGGGCTGGGTATGAAGATTGAGTCATTAATCTTTTAAAGAGAAGAGGTCAAGTGCACTCCTCTTCCACTTGATCAAGGGAGATCAGTAATGATGCTCTTCAGTACACTACATATCCGCTTCTCTCCTGCAAAGATGCCATGGTAACAGACATCAGCTGAAGTAAGTGCAAGCTACTAAAGTATGTGGATAAAAGAAGATTGTGGATCTCCTCACTGTACATACCCACCATACTAAAAACACTGTACATACCCTCTAGCTAAAAGCAAAACAAAACAAATTTTAAGCTTTCCGTCCATCTGGGTTTTAAGAGAAAAACCTCTCCTAATTCATATTACACAAAAAGGAAACTCATGAAGCTGGTTTCAAAGATCTCCTTACCTGCATCGTTTATCAGTTTCCAATTACAATGTCAAAGACACATGTTGGCTTGGGAAGTGTTAAGGCATTGTCTGAGAGCTTTAGTCTAAAGCTGAAGAGATTGAGGCCTCAGAATGGCCAAACTTAGGACAGCATGATACTGGTGTCTTTAAAGAAGAAATTTAATTTGAGTTTTCTCCGGTCCCTAGAGTAGCAAGAGATACAAATTTGCCAACTGACTCACATTTCTGACTCTGTTCCCATGCATCTCAAACACACAAATTAAGGCACAATTTAATAAAATACTGGGCTGTTTGTTTGTTTCCGCCCTCATTCAAAGTAGAACATCAGGAATGGTCTTGCCGCAATGATTTTGTGATGAAAATAAGAAGAGTCACATTTGTGTTTCAGTAAATAAACTGCACAGCCAAGCTACACAAAAAGTTATATAGAAACAGATTTTCTATAGGTGGATATGATGTTCAGGAAAAGAACGTTTTTTAAGCTATCATGCCTATTTCTGATTTGAATGAAGTGTTTGCATTTCACTAGGATTCTAAGAGAGATGGATGTTTTTCTTCTCCAGGAGCAGTATCGCAGAGATTCATGTGAAATCATTTTACTACATCGTGCTGCTTAAGCAAATATGTAGTTGTACAAGCGATCAGATTTCATCACTAGTTACCTAACCTTTTTATCTACTTTAACCCCCACGGGTAGAGTCAATTTTACTTCCAAGTGGCAGTTGAAAAGAACCAAGACATCTGCTGCTTGCTACACATCAGTTCAAATTAAAAGAATAACTACGCCATTAAACTGACCTACGTTTCTCTCCTATTGGAAAGAATCAACTAAAAAGAACATATGAAGCAATACAGAAAACATTCCATTTTATTTTCATATTGACTAGCGTCACACCAATGGTGGACACAACGGTTGCGCAATAACCAAAAAGTTCTAGAACCCTCTGGCACAGTAAAATTCATTTTATTCTGATGCACGCACCATCCCCTTGCATATGTACAACTCCCTCCTCAATTTCTTCCCCCTTTTCCCACATGCATAGGATTAATTCCCCCCTGCTCTTTTTGAGATCTGTTGCACTATATCATCAATGTGAGTTGGATTCACACTAAACAAAGGGTAACTTCAGAGCCCATCGTGTCCCTATTTCATACCTTTGCCTCCCTGAAATGTTGCCCTACTTTTCATCATTCCATGCCGGTATCAAAATACTGTGCAGCCTCTGACACATGATCTCATCTTCTTATTCCCACTGGCTCTAGAGAGTAAAGATCTAACACATTCTTGTTCTAGCAACTAAACACAATAGATGTCCACCTACATTAGACCCAATAGCTACACCTTCAAAAATCCTGCAATTCTATAAAATATGAGCATGGCAAGGCTGTGTATTATCAGTAACTCAAGAGGCAAGATATAGCTTCAGGTCAGTCACAGTATTTATTCACTGGGCTCATACATTTTGCTCATTCTCGATGTCAACAGTCGTCTGAGATTCAAGATGCTTGAAAGCATGTAATGTTTTCCATAAGTTTCAACATTAATCTATTTAGTAAAGCCTGTCATGTTACTATTCTACTTTATCGCTATATTTTCTACCAAAATGTTAGGATATTTCCTCTATATTTTCATCAACAATACTGATGCATTCTTTAAATACTTGTAAAATAATTCATCAAACTAGCTGAAGTTCAACCAAAAAGGATTCTGCCCTAGGCATAGCTGACATTGAACTGGGAACATTAAATGATCACAGGGGGAAAATGCACATTGATATTTTCATGCAAAAATTGTGATACCCTTTACAAAAGTATGTTGGATTTATGCTAGAAAACGAAATCAAAATGCAAGCTCTCAGTAGTACACTCATTCTAATTCATAGTGATTAACACATTAAACCTCATTTTTCACCCATTTCTACCTTTCTAGGCTTCTATGAGTGGGCTCCAGCCATTCAAAACTCTAACGACAATAGCACCACAATATGAATCTCTGCTCAATTCACACCATCTCCACAGAAGGCGCACATGTAAATTCCCTCTGAGCCATGAAAAGGAATGCAAAGGAAGGAACACTGCTTACCGGAGCCTCTTTTGGTCACAACTTTCAAACTCTGAGTGAAAGTGGCATATAAGAGAATCAAGTGGGGAATCGGAGCTTTCATCTTCCAGTTCTTCGAAGCCGTTCCCTAAAGCAAGGATACAAAAGGAAAAAAATTAATGCTTAGACATTTGATCAATTATGATTGGGGCAATGACTCTCGCAAAAGGAAAGGAGGAGAATGGCATCTTTACTGTGTTTTGGCATATGTTGTTGGTCAATTAAATCAAGACACCGATATTGAAATTAAGTCTTTACCAGCACACCCCACCCCCAAATGCTTTTAACCTTTATCTTCATTTAAGCTTCATAATTTATCTTCATTGTCACTTGCTTACTGCCATCAATTCCAATTCAAAGGAACCCTATAGGGCAGATTAGCACTGTCCCTGTGGGTTTTGAGTTTCTCAGTCTTTATTGGAGCAGAAAGCCTCATCTTTCTCCATCGAGGAGCATGGTGGTTTTGAACTGCTGAACTTGAGGTCAGTAGCCCAAATAACAACCCACTAGGGACCCTCTGGGGCTACCTCTCCTTCACTTAGAGATCTTAATTGCATTTCAGTAAGTTGAAAACCATTCCTCAAGGGGATGATTTCAACAATTGTTGAATCCTATAAACAACCAAACATGGATGATTTCAAATGTTTTATGCTGTAATCAAATACAGTTTTCCAATGAAGAGGCTATGATCAAGTCCATGCCTCTAAAGATGTACTCGTGATTTTGCAAAGAACTTTCAGAAAGTCTAAGAGATTTCAGGAGGGTTGTGAGTTTCGGTCTCAATGAAAATGAAAGAAACTAGGGCAACTATCGAGGACCATGCATTTCTTCCTGCCCCCAAGTCCTCCAGAGGGCTGGAGCTTGGATTTCACAAGTGGGGAATTCATCACTTGCAGTTAACAGAAATGAGCACGGTCTCCCTCAAAAAGTCAGCCCTCTGCTTCCTTTTCTATGGGTCGGGCTGAAAGACTGAATTTCAAAGAGCAGCACGTCAGAACCCAGTTCAAGTATATTGTCAACTCATGACAGCACAAGTTTCTTTGGAAGGCATTTGAGGAAGGATCATATTCGACTTTCAATCATTATGTCTTTATTAAAGATGAGGAAGCTGAAATGGTGATGTGACAGTCACATTTTTTGCTCTCCTGGAGCCTCAAATACCTCTGGTATTTATAAATGATTAATTCCATCACATTAATAAAAGTCTGTTAAAACACATTCTGATTCACAAAACAAAATCACAATCCATTGACTTGCAGCAAACTGTCACCCTCATCATTGTAGTCAGGAAGTGAGTGATCTTTTTTTATTATTATTATTTGAAGTGCCTGCAGAACGAGTTATTTTAATTCCAGCACCTTTAAATGCAGAGTGCCCGTTTCAGCCCCTGGTAACCAAAGACCTGTGGTTCCTATAAAAACATAAAAGAAAGCTAGTGTGGAGAGTCCACTCATCAGCCACATCGGAAGAACTGCCGCATGAAACCGCCAGCCGGAGCCATGCATTCCTACAAACCCAAATCCCGTTTCGCAGCCAGCACACTAATTGCAGCTGCAGGAAATCTTCACGTTGATATCTTCAGCCTTCAGGTTAGCAGCGAGAATCAGTTCCTCTCTCAGCGGGAGTTTAATCAGTGCTGCCCAAGAAATGCCAGGCTCCTGCCACCCCCTGCAAGACCTTGCAACTTCACTATCCTTTTTACTTTATTTGGCTTCAAAATACTATTATCCTACTTTATAATCATCTTTATAACACAGACACATACACAAATACACACGTTACTTTGCGATTCTAGTTCTTCAAATTGAATTGATTTGGAAAGCGTCGATATGATAACTTCAAAAACGTCCCTTAATTGAATCCCTTGAAACTTGACTTGCTAGGGAAAAAAACAAAGCCAAAGGACAGAGCATGTATTCCACTGACTTAACTCATTGGTGAATGCACAATGATTCCGACAAAAGTTTTTGAGGAAATTGCTGGTACCTTAAATTGAAAGACAGATGCAATACATCTTGACATAGGCAGCTAAACGTTGCTGTGCTTGGTGCATAATTAAAATGCTTAACCTGAACTAGCAGTGAAAGCTGCATATCCATGCATATCCATATTTATTAGGGTGCTCTCAGGTGTGCTCTTATTATTACACGGCAGCTCATACTACCAGTGACATCATGTCAAGAAGCACCATTGTCTACATGGATGGGCCTGACATGGCTTGACAGTTTCCTGTCAAGAATACCATTCACCACTTGGCTTCACCCTTATTCAGAGTGGTTACAAGTAGGGCCACTAGGTCAGTCTGGATGCTTAGTCCAACTTTGCCAGCTAGGTGACTTGGGGCAAATGACAACATATCCTCACCTAGTGTTTTCACTTACAAAATAGGCGTGATGATACTATAGCTAACATAGAAGATAGTGGTGTTTTTTCCTGGTGTGCATATGGTTGCTGAGTCGGGACCAACTCAAGGACACCTAGTAACAACATAGTACCTAAAGCGGTGGTCCTCATGCTGAGACCCTTTAATGCAGTTCTTCATGCTGTGGTGACCCCTAGCCCTAAATGATTTTCCTTGCTACTTCATAACTGTCATTTTGTTAGTGTTGGGAATCGTAATGTAAATAGTTGATATGCAGAATCTATTTTCATAGTTACAAATTGAGCATAATTAAGCAACAGTAAAGTATAATGATTAATCACAAAACAACATGTAATTATATACTGTGAAACATTTATGTGTTTTCTGATGGTCTTAGGCGACCCCCGTGAAAGGGTTGTTCAACCCCCAAAGGGGTTGTGACCCACAGGTTAAGAACTGCTGACCTAGGTCAGCACTGGCACACAGAGAGAATTCAACCAAAGAAAGCTGCACGTGTTCTGGCTGTAAACTCAGTTGCTTGCTGCCGTGGCTGCTGCTGCTCTTGTTGACACCACTCATCCTGTCTGTCCAGTAAAGTTTTCTGTACACACCAGCTTTCTTCACAGCCTGCCCGATGCCATTAACTTATGTCCTGGCTTTTGTGTCTTCCTTTTCTATGATACTCGTGTCCCTTTCAGGGTGAATGCCGGTATTAGACATCATTTCATTTCCAATGCTTCATAAACATCAGCTGGGAAATGGTGAGTACATGAAAGATGGAATGAAGCTGCCCATGTAGCCAAGTCCATCTGGACATTCCTCCTCCATCTCATTTACTTTGCTTCTGTAAGTCAAAGAGAACAGCCTCTGGGAAAGAACGCCATTCTTAGGGAAGTGTCATCAAAGAGAAGAACCCCCAGATGAGAGGGACTGGCACAGTGGCTGCACCAGCAGGAATTGTGAGGTGGTACAGGCCCAAGTACTATGGTGTTCCCTTATCTGAACCAGCTCCATGGCACCTGCTGAGAGCACATCATTTTACGAACTTTCACTGAGCACGTTCTAGTGACAGGATGCAGTGCTTGTATGCTTGGGGACACAAAGGCAAGGAAAAGGCTTCTAATCTAAAAAAAAATACCCATTTCCATCAAGCTGATTCTGATGCATAGCTAGTAGAACTAACTGCTCTTTTGAGTTTCCGAAGACTTTCAATCCGTTACAGGAGCAGCGGTCTCACCGTCCTCCCTCAGAGCAACCAGGGAGTTCGACCAGTTGACTTCGAGGTTAGCAGCTCACTTTGTAGCTCACGAGGCCACAGTGAAAGCAAACCACATCTATTTGTTTAAACATATGTGTATTAAAATACGGAACTCAGAATAGGTTTTCAATGGAAAAATCTGCATAAAGAGACTCACCCCTGTTATGTTAGGCGACTTATTTCATCTCTACAAGCTCTGTTCTCATCTACAAAATATGGACATCACTTCATTATTTATTCACCTATCTTTTATTCCAACAACATATTAAGGTAATAAACATCTACTTCAAAGTTTTACAACCAGTAAATACAATAAATAACCTTTTTGTCAACACCAGACTGTGTAACAATGCCATTTATTTGTACATTTTTTTCAATCCTGTTTGTTTGTTTTCCCCCTATCTATTATGTCTTTCCATTCCAGGATAGTATGTAGGAGATAGTTATGCTCAAAAAATAATCCACAATGTTTGATTGCACTCCCAAAGTTTTAATATTCCTAAAATCATGGAAGATGTGGCTTTCTACTTCCCATAAAGAGTTACGATCTCAGAAACCAACTGGGGCAGTTCTACTCTGTCTGATAGTCACTATGGGTTAGAATCAACTCAATGGCAGTAGGAGTGAAAAACTCAATTTTTAAAGCAACATGTATATATTTTTTTCATTCTAGTAAAAATGTATTTTAAACCCTCTATTAGTGAAAGCCACAAATAATGCATATCATTCAAGGGTACAATTTGCATAAAGTGTGCATGTTAAAATTGAGTCAGATTCTCTATGCAGTGGATGCAAAAAAAGCCTGAATTGTTGATCAGAAATGTGATAAATATTATGGGCGGTGAATCCCACAACTTGATTAATGCAATTGACATCACTAACTGTGCCCCTGGAAATATGGCAAAGGTGTGTGATATCTATTTTCACAACCATAAGGACCAAACAATATTAATCACATGGTCACTTTTTTCTTACATTGTGAACCTCAGGTCCTTGTGGATAATCGAACCAAAAAGGTCACTGCCGTCGAGTCAATTCTGACTCATAGCGACCCTTTAGGACAGGGGAACTTGGACCTTGTGGGTTTCTCAGACTGTAACTCTTTCAGGGCATAGAAAGCCTTTCATTTTTCCCACTGAGCCACCAGTGATTTCGAACTGCTGCCCTCATGGTTAACACCCCAACATGTCACCACCACTCCACCTGGACCAGTCACTTACAAATTATGAAAACATTGATACATTTGTTTTTTTCTTTTAAGTTTTGGGTTTTTATTGTTTCACGTGCCCCTTTAGGTACTAGGCACACAAACTGATTAGGAAAGTATCAAGTGGCAAAGGATCCCGCCGAAAACAGTCATGGATAGCAATAATGATACAAAAGAATACCTGCTATAAAAGGATTCGCAAGAATCGATAGAAAGTGCTCAATGTTACCTGGAAAGGGACATGAAAAATGACAAGATCAAGTGACATTTGGACTGCTTTGGAAGCAGAAGCAGTTTAAGATTGACAAAGGTGAAAAAAAAAAGATTGGAAAGTGAAGAGTCAGAGACTGGGTACAGGAACACATAAAAAGGGTGGGCTGCATTTTAACACCTTGTGAAAACTCAACTGTATAAGAAGAAGCTAAGGATGTTTTAAACACAATAGTGAGAGTAGGAAGGAGCATAGATTGAAACTCTTTAAAAGAAGTTCAAAGCTACTAAAATAATTTTTTTCACAAACCAGCCTCAACACAGATTTAATTTTAACACAACCTAACCACAAGAGCACTGTGACAGAAATTAGCTTACAATGGGGCATGAACAGTCCAAACATCTTGTAATCCCACATCATTCCTGCTCTCCTAAAGCTATTTTATAATCTGACTAAAAGGCCAGGGTGCCAATAAAATCTGAAGCTACGTGGTTCTTGATAGATTTCCCTACAAGACGATAAAATACTCACAGGTCAACTAATTGTCCAAAATGTATGTTAATTCTTATTTAAATATGACCCGAGGAATTAAACATAATAAGGTTTTCTGTGGAGCAATTGAGCACAAATTAACAGACTGGTTGATTCTGGAGCTGCGAATGCAGATATCAGAGGATAGTTGGCACACCTCCTTGGTAGCACCATGTAAGCCTGTAAAGCTTTAGAGGAATTGGGTAAAGAGAGGGCTTGCTGGACTTTCAGGACACTGGGACAGATACTTGGGTAGGAAGTCAATGATGTTAAGGGCTGAATGTCATCACTTTCAAAAACCTAACTCACTGCCATTGAATCTATTCTGACTCATGGTGACCCTATAGGACAGAGAAGCATGTGGGGGTTGGGGGGAGATGTATTTCCTGTGGGCTTCTGAAACTGTACATCTCTACAGGAGTACAAACCTTCATCTTTCTCTTATAGAATGGCTGGTAGTTTTGAACTGCTAACTTTGTGGTTAGTAGTTCAAAGAATAAACCACTAGGATCCATCCACTAATATAGAGCAACAAAAATAATTCACGGCAAATGAGTCAATTCCCACTCATAGCAACCTTAAGGGCAGCCCCTGTGGTTTTCAGAGACTGTACCGTTTTACAAGAGTAGAAAGCTTGTCTTTGTCCTGCAGAGCGGCTGGAGGTTTCAAACTATTGAACTTGTGGTTAGCAGCCCACCGTGTGATCACTTGCATTTCAGTTCTTGAAAATTCTACTTACCATTCAGGCCTAGACCAGAGTCTCCAATAATAGAAGCAATGTTAAATGTGAAAATGAAAATATGTACATAAAATTTACAAATGGGTGTTTTACTTAACTTGAAAAATTCCACAGAATAAATTATTTTCTGGGGCTATAAATTATCCTAAAACAATGTGATGCTTAATTCCAAGAACCAGTGAGTTCTTTTAGTGTTGCATCCCCTTTGTTGGAGCATTCAATTGACAATCTGTCATGTCCTAAAGTGTTTTTGCTTTGCCAAAGCCTTCAGTGTAGCATGGACTTCTTTCAACATTATCAGTCACTGGTCATGTGATAACTCTTGAAATGGATGAATATCTACCAATTGCTTTTGATATATTGACCATGTGTATTCCTTTTGATGTTTCTTTTGTCTCTCAATATTTTGCCTTTACTCCAACACCCTGTGCCACACAGTTGATTCTGGCTCACAGTGACTGTATATCATTGCTGAGGCTATAAATCTTTATTAGGGCAGATATTCTCCCTCTGAGTGGCTGGTGCATTTGAACTGCTGACCTAGTGGTTACCAGTCTAATCCTTACGAGAATGATCCATATAATCCTTCAATAGTGAAACTATAGTTTTGAATTTTTGTCAGCTTAAGAAATGCCCCAAAATGCTTTTCCTTTCTGGATTTCTAATTCCAGTTTTTGCACACCAGCAAATCAAAGTCCTGGAAGGTTTCCTCCATCCATGTCACTAAGATGGACTCATTGTTGAGCAGGTAGCATTCCCCCAATCAGATCTCGAGTGTCTTTCGATCTGAGGGTCCAGCTTTAACCACTATATCAAACAATGTTCTGCTGTTATCCATAAACTTTCACTGGCTAATATTTTTCAGTAGGTGCTCTTTGGGTGTTTTCCCCCTACCCTATCCTAGGCTGAAAGATCTGCTCAAACCTGTCCACCATGTGCAACGGTGCTGGGATTTGCTGTACTGGGAGCAAAGTCCTCCGCATCATAACAACACTCAGGCTACTACAGTAAGGCCAACGCACAGATCTGTGGTGGAGAAAAGACATCCTCACTAAAGTGAAATCATCAAAATCACTATGAACTAAAATTGCATATTAAAAATAATCGTTGCTTTTCTGAAAAGTAAAAATGCCATGTTTTCCGGTTTAATGTATACTTATAAACATATTGTAGAGAAGGAAAGGTGTAATCAAAGTTGTTACATGACTATCATGCTGCCATGGATTCAGTAATACAAGTGTACTTATAACCTGATTGTCGTAATAAATATTGGTAAAGCCTTATAAGAGAGTAATTTCTCAATTTAAAACTTTCAAAATCTTTAAAAAATGTAAATCAACCATCCTCTTTCTAGAAATCTATCTGTATTAGTCGGAATTTTAAGATAGCTCCCAAGATTTTCCCTTCCTGACGTTCATCACGTGTGCACTTCCCTGCCCTTGAGTCCTGTGAGTATGATGGGTTAGCACTCCCATGGGTAGGTTCCATTATGTTAAAGTTTACGAAGGGATTTTCCCCGTATCACATAGGTTGTTTGGGTTGGTTTTAAGTAAATAAAATGAGCGATTGCTGTGAATGAGTAGGACCAAATCTGGTGAGTCTTTTTAAAAAGAATATAAAGATTACAGACAGAGGAAGACTGAGAAATTCAAAGCTGCTTGGAAACATCAAACTGTAATGTTATAGAAAGAGGAATATGGTGGGGAAGGGACGACAGCTTCTATGAACTGAGAGCCTCTGTTTTACAACTGAGGGAAACCATGCTCTGCTCACAATCCCAGGAACATGAAAAAGGCCCTGCATCTCACAGAGGGCCCCAGCTGCAGGCAACGCCTTGACTGCAAAGCACGGAGAACCCGACGCAAAGGGCCCAGCACACCATGCCCACACATGCAGCCCATCAAACCGAGATAATAAATTGGGGTTGTTTTAAGCTCCTAAAATTGTCCTACCATGTATATTTGAGTATAAGCTGATGCGAATATCAGCTAAGGTACCTAATTTCACCACCAAAACAGCATTAAAAATGTGCTGACCGTGGGGCTAGCAGAGAGTAGTGTGTTTCGTTGGTGCTGTACTGCTCCCTGACTGACTCATCTCTACCTAATGTGAATGGGGGGGGGCATGGAGTGGAGACCCAATACCCATCTGTATACAATTGGACATCCCCTCACAGAGGGGTCACAGGGAAGGGATGAGCCAGTCAGGGTGCAGTATGCCGCCGATGAAGCACACAGCTTTCCACTGGTTCTTTGGTGCTTCCTTCCCCCCACTGTCGTGGCCTCAGTTCTACCTTACAAATTGGATTAGACCAGAACATGCACACTGCTACAGAGAAGAACCCTCAACACAGGGAATCAGGATAGATAAACGCCCCCAGGGCCAACAATGAGAGTAGAGATACCAGGAGGATTAAGGGATAAGGGGAGAGAAAAGGGGAATCAATCACAAGGATCAATCTATGACCCCCTCCCAGGGGAACAAACAACGGAAAAGTGGGTGAGGGGCTATGGAGGACAATGGGAGATATGAAAATAATAATCTATAACATACCAAAGTATCATGAAGGAGGGCAGAAAGGGGAGGGAGGGGAAATAAATGGGGAGCTGATATCAGGGGCTCAAGTGGGAAGAGAATGCTTTGAAAATGATGATGGCAGCATATGTGCAAATGCGCTTGACACACTGGAGGAATGTATGGATTGTGATAAGAGATGTAAGAACCCCCAATAAAAGTATTTAACAATAATAATAACAAAGCCTGACCCTGATTTTTTTAAAAATGTCCTGCAAAAAAGCCCACATGGAAGAAGCACACCAGCCAGTGCGATCACGAGGTGCAAAAGGGGCCAGGTATAAGGCATCATGCAAAAAAAAAAAAAGATATATGTGTGTATATGTATATATTTGTGTGTGTATATATATATATATATACACACACACACAATATTGAATGAAGGGGGAAGTGCAGAGTGGAGACCCAAGGTCCATGTGTCGGCCAATGGAGATCCTCTCACAGAGGGCTTTAAGAGAGGAGATGGGTCAATCAGGGTGCAAAGTTCCGATGAAGAACACAGCTTTCCCCCAGATCCTGGATGCTTCCTCCCCCCAACTACCATGATCCGAATTCTACCTTGCAGGGCTGGAAAGGGCAGAGGTTGTACACTGGTACATATGAGGGCTGGAGGCACAGGGAATCCAGGGTGGATAATACCTTCAGGACCAAGGGTGTGAGGGGCGATGCTGGGAGAGTGGAGGGTGAGTGGGTTGGAAAGGGGGAACTGATTACAAGGATCCACATGTGACCTCCTCCCTGGGAGAGGGACGGCAGAGAAGGGGAGGTGAGGGGAGACTCCGGATAGGGCAAGATATGACAAAATAACGATGTATAAATTACCAAGGGCATATGAGGGAGGGGGGAGCTGGGAGGGAGGGGAAAAAAAGAGAACGTGACGCAAAGGGCTTAAGTGGAGAGCAAATGCTTTGAGAATGATTGGGGCAGGGAATGTATGGATGTGCTTTATACAATTGATGTATGTATATGTATGGATTGTGGTAAGAGTTGTTTGAGTCCCTAATAAAATGTAAAAAATGAAAAGAGGAGAAAAAAAAAGAAAAAATGATTTGGGAAAAGAATGTACAGATATGCTTTATACAATTGATGTATGTATATGTATGGACTGTGATAAGAGTTGCATGAGACCCTAATAAATTGTTTTAAAAAAATGTGCTGCAAAACTCGGCTTATACATGAGTATAAACGGTCATTTGCAACTTAGAAATAACTAACATTAAAGAAGTAATAATAAGTCCAAATAGAGATATGTGCAAACAAATATTTAGGAAGGCACTATTAAATTATATAATTAGTAATATAAAAGACTATTGAATGAAATTATAGGGCAAATCTATAAAATGACTTGGCCTTTACACATGTTTTTGAAGAAGTTAATCACTTTGGAAAAAATTACAATAAAATATTAAGAAATAAAAGCAGAGTTCAATGTCATATTATTATTATGGATATGAATATAGTTAGACAATAACTAAAAAGACCTACAGCAGCATATAAAGTCATCTTTTATATAATAAGTTAATTATATTGATTCGCCTTTTCTATATTTTGTTTTTACATTTTAAAAATCAAAG
Source organism: Tenrec ecaudatus (assembly GCF_050624435.1). Lineage (NCBI taxonomy): Eukaryota > Metazoa > Chordata > Mammalia > Afrosoricida > Tenrecidae > Tenrec > Tenrec ecaudatus. The sequence continues at coordinate 28,042,147 of NC_134548.1, read as the reverse complement.
CATACACATTACTTTTTATAAATGTATCTACCTGCATTTGTTTCTTTTTAAAGTTCTTCCCAAAATATTTGGAGCAAATTTATCTCAAAGGGTGTTTAAAAAATTGGATTATTTACCAAAACTTAATTCTACAAGTAAAAAATGCACATTTTTAAATCTAAATATTTTATCACTAAAGCAATTTACAGTCTTCTCAGCTATGAGATTCACTTTAATGAATCACTTTAAAAAAATACAACACTGAAAATGGATAAACAGAAACCCATACACACTTGTTACCTAGTCTGTTTAAAAGGCTCATTAAATTGTTCCCAGTATACGGTAAGAGATTCCTGGTGGCCCCCTGGGGCTCAGTGGTAGGCTGCTAACACCAAGGTCAGTGGTTCAAATCCATCCGCTGCTCTTCTGAAGACGGATGAGCATATTGGGCTCCAGTAAAGATGTATAATTTATGAGACAGAATCGACTCAGTGGCTGCTTGTTCATTTTTAGTATATAATCAACCCTAAGAAAATACAGTTAATGGATAACTGAAAAAAAGGAAATGTATTCTGTAGAAGAGACTTTTTCAAAACTGCAGGTAATTCACTATCATGGAGTCAATACCAACTCATGGTGACTCTATAAAACAGAGTAGAACTGCCACAGTTGGTTTCTGAGACTAACTCTTTACTGTAGTAGAAGTTTTATCTTTTGTCTGTGTAGCAGCTGGTAGTTTCGAACTGCTGATCTTTTGGTTAGCAGCCAAATATATAACCACTATGCCACCATGGCTCCTTATAAATACATCCAGGTAATATATATTGCTTTCACTGTTATTTATGGGTGAAAGTTTTTAAGGAAAATTAGTTTACCATTCAAAAGTGTACACATATTTTATTTTGTGATATTAGTTGCATTTCCCTCCAGTACCTCCCTGGACTTATTTCTAGGCACCCTTCATTCCTGCCACTTACTGCCTTTGGGGCTTTGTTTTTGAGAAAATGTTGCCCTTTTCGTCTTGTATGGTTGCTTGTTCTGAGTAGCATGTCCCTCAAAGGTGTTATAGTTCACTTTATAGGCCTGTCTGCTGCTTTGCTCCAATGTGATTCCCCAGGGATAGGTTCAGTTCCAGGTTTGAATAATGCGTAAGGTCTCAGGAGTCCCTAGTCCCTATCAGATCAGTTAGGCCTGATCAGTTTTATAACTGATTTTGTTTAAAATATTTGTCTCCCACTTGGTCCAAACTTTCTGATGGGAGAAGTCAGTGGCCGTAGCTAGGTACCTTTAAGGACAAAGTGTGAGATTATATAGTGAGCAAAGGGATTACTGGATAGTCTTTCAATGGAACATTGTAAGCTCTGGGATTCTATGAGCACATGCAAATAGCAAGCCAGGGTATTTAAAGTCATGGCATATGCAGGTGAAAGTAGGACAATGAATAAGGAAGAGCAAAGAAGAACCGATGCATGTATATGATGGTGCTGGTGAAGACGAGAGAAAGCAGCATGGTCTTCAACAGAATCACGAAACCTGTCTTGGAAAAAGTACAGCCAGAGTGCTCACTAGAAGTAAGGATGGCAAGAGCTTGCAAATTTGGGACATATTGTAAAGAGAGACCAGTCCCGGGAGAAGGACATCATACTTTCTTAAAATAGAGGGGCAGCAAAAAACAAAAAAAGAGGAAGACCCTGGACAAGATGGATTGACACAGTGGCTGCAACAGTGGGCTCAGATGCAAGGACAATTGTAAAGATGGCGGTGTTCCATTCATTTGAACCCAGGGTCACTGTGAGTTGGAATAGACAACTGTGTAAAGATAAAAGATAAAGGTAAAAGTCAACATCAAGAAAATGGATGGCAACATGAGTAATTCTTGACCACCAAGATATAAAATGTAACTAATTATTGTTCTATGGATAGACGTATAATAACAAATAGTTGGAGCTGCTAACTATAAGCTCTGGGTCAAACTCACCAGCCACTCTGTGGCAGAAAAATGAGGCTGTCTATTCCCATAATGACATACAACCTCAAACCCATATCTGGATCTGCTATGAGTGGAAGAGACTCGGTCACAGTGGAGTGGGCTTTGTTTCGCTTTTTCCTGCATGTAAATGTGTGCTTCAGAGACATTTCTTTGGGAACTGTTTGTGACATCTTTGGCAGTCCATTGCTATAGGCTCTGTGTCAATCAAATTCATTGAAATATTTCCTCTTTTTCGATGACTCTTCACTTTCCTAAGCAGAGACTGGTCTCTAGTGATAACATGTCCAACACTTTGAAGTGAGGATGTGCTTCTTTCAAGACAGTTCTGCTCTTCTGACAATTTATGTGTATCCAATATTCATCACCAACATGATCATTCATATGTATCGAGGCTTCCTTATTCAATGCCCAACTTTCACATGCATATGAAGCAATTGAAAATGCTATGGCTTTGGGTAAGGTGCAAATTTTCCCTCAAAGTAGCACCTTATTCTGCAACACTTTAAGGACATCTTAGCAGCAGATTTTCCCAATACATTGCATTCTTTGATTACTTGACTACAGCTTCCATGAACAATAATTGTAGATAAGAGCAAAATGAAAACTCTATATGTGGTTTCCAAGGCTATACAATTGTTATGGGAGCAAACCGCCTCATATTTTATTAGATAGTGGATTTGAACTAACAACCTATGGCTAGCAGTCCAACCCTTACCTGACAGTGCCACGAGGATTCCTTCAATAAATTGTTGAGCTAAAAAATTGATATGTTAAAAAATTAATTAATTTTTGAGCTAAAAAATGACGTGTTCATTTTATGAGAATCATCATTTTATGAGTCATGATTTTATCTTTTTAAAAATTTTATCCTCAAAAAATATTTATTATATACTCAAGTATAAACTGAGTTTTTCAGCACATTTTAAGCAGTTTTTAGGTGCCTCGGTGGATATGCAGATAAACTTATACTCGAGTATATATGGTATATTAACTTATAAAAATTGGCTTAGTCAAACTATGCTCTCATCAGGGCTTAGTTTCATGGATTTTTAATCAGAAACCAGGTGAATAACAATAAAATGAGACTTTCAGGGCAGCAAAATAAGAGATCTATAGAATGACCAAAGTCTATGATAAAGACATCCTCATCAACAAGCACAATTAAATGTAGCTCGATGCTAGAACTTGCTCTCCATTTAAGTAGGACAGAAGTATTACTCTTCTTATGGAGGATGGTGACAGGGGCACAGATTCCTAGAAAACATGTGCGATTATCCATGGCAGAGCCTAGACTCTTAAAAAGTTTGGAAATTTCTGGGCCAAGAGTTTCCTCAGGTAGCCAACAATAGCTTAGGAAATTCCGGGCACTAGCTGATGATGGTGTATGCTGTCGAGTTGAATCTATATCACAGACACAATGTGGCAGAGCAGAACTGTCCCACAGGGTTTCCTGGGCTAAAATCTTTCTGGGAACAGATTGGCATGTGTTTTTGCTCATGGAACTGCTGGTGGGTACTGACTGCTGCCAACCTTCGGGGTTAATAGTTGAGCACTAAGTCACTGCCCTCTCAAGGCTCCTGTGGCATTAGCTGATATTTGTCTCAGAAGCCAGATTCAAATTGCAAGGTGAACGTGGTCATGAGCGTCATTCAGGCCCAGCTCAACTTCATAATATGAGAATATTCTTGGACAAATTACCAATACAATAAAAAAGTTTTATCTGCATGCCTCGGTTACCTCATCTGTAAAATGGGCAGAAAAATACGCTCTACCTCAGAGAGCCACTGTGAAAATCAAAGTTTATCACGCATGATTAGCCTTAAACATTGGTGCCTAGCTGGTTCTGTATTATCCTTTATTGTTACAAGCCATAGACTGTGTACAGCGCTCAACTGATAAACCCTTCAGTGAATGAGCACAGAGGATTCCTGTGTTATTTTAATGCAATGCTTGTACCGAACTCAGTTATTGTTCAGTTATTAGGCACTGACTTTTTATACGGAACTTTTCCAAACTTAACCTACTGGGAATCCTTGGGGATGCTAAAAGGATTCCGCCAATGCCAGAAAAATCTGTGAAAGTCAACACAGCTCATACTTATTTGGTGACAGGAAAAATACAGTAAATGGATGAACCTGACCCGCTGAAATGGAAAGTGCTCTGTACAGTAGAATGGAGAGCATAAATAAAAACAATTCGCAGTTTCCATCTGTCACTTTTCTAATTCACCTTTCTTGCTCCTCCCATATTCATCATCCCCTCCACTGTAATTCCAGCTGCAAAAGCTAATACCAATGAAATCTATGGGGGGAGGAGGGGGTGTGTGGTGCCAGAGTCAGCAGATTGGATAAGACAAGTGACAGAGGCAGGGAGGAAAAGCAAACAGAAGCCTTCATCACTCTTATGGCTGCAAACATGATCCTGGCTGGGCAGATTGGCTCTCCTTTGTGAGTTCTCCCTGCCAGTATATTTTACAGAGCGTTGGATAAATCAGACCCTTATCACCTTTCTCTGTGTTTAAAATTAACATAGTCAAGAAACTTGCAACTCTCAAGGAAAAAAAAGAGGGGAGGGGGGAATTTATGTTCTTTCAAGCTCCAGTACGTGAAAATTGCTGTACATAGCAACAAGGAGCCCTAGTGGCACGGTCGAGTAACTGTTGAACTGCTAACCTCAAGATCAATGGTTCAAATTCACCAACTATTTCAAAAGAGGAGTTGAGGCATCCTGCTCCCATAAAGACTGACAGCCTCACTGATCCTATCTAGGATCCCTGTGAGTCAATGGCCATGGGTTAATGATTTGAGTGTAGCAAAGAGCTTTACGGGCATTTACTTTCCACTTTAATTCTATCTGCATATAGCCAAACCAACTTGTAAGAAAGGAGGTGGTGTGGTCAACTCTCAGACACAAGATGATTCCAATCCAAAATTTCTTTCAGACATCAAGAGAGCCCACATAAATGGGATGAGTGTGGCACGGTTCGTTACTTGCAGAATGGAGCTTTCCTGGGGACAAGAAAGCAGAGTACCCAAGCAGATACAAAACTGGTTAGAGGTTTTCAATGTGTTGGAGGGGTGCTGACAAACCAAGGGTTCCTTTCTGTGAGCAGGGGCTTTCATGGTTTAGATCACGTAGAGGACCAAGAGAGAGAGCACCTGGGCTTTCTCATCAGCTTGCCCACATGTGAGACATTGGAAGAAGAAGAAAGTCTGAGGCTTAGAAGCTCTATCAGACATCAAAAAGTCAGATGTCTTTTTACAGAGGTGGCAGTGGAAGAACAGCTTGGGCAGTGCACTTCAGCCTTAGCAGGATGCAGATATCACATGAGGCCCATTCACGAGAACCTATGAGCCGCACGATGCCAAAGCCCCTGGTTCTTGGACCACACTTTGAGAAACTGATGTCTAGGCAATGCTATTTTTAAAATGCCCAGGGGACTTGTAGTGCAGCCAAAGTTTGGCAGCACGGATCAATGATAGGGTTTTCTAACCCGGGAATGATTCACATTTGGGGCTGGATAATTCTTTGCAAACATGTTCCTAGCTGAGTTGATTTGCTCTCTCTGTGAGTGGATCTCTCTTAGTGTAACATCACCCATAATGGCAACGTTGTCTTAACCGTGACCAGCAAGAATGCCACCAGATATTGCCAAATACATGGCTTGCATCCCCAGGGCACTGGTGACAATAATTAACTCTTTTTAAAACAACTACTGTTCTAAGGCCAGAGACAAAGCAAAACAGGCCAAGACCCTTCAAGCTTACTTTTTATCAGGTAAACACATAATATCTTTTAGTTAATTATGAGTGAAAAAATACAAATAAATTTGATAGCAAGAAGAGTTCCTAAAGTATTGAGGGTTGGTAGTGATTAAAACAAAAAACCAAAGATCAATACCAGGTTGGGCCCCGGAATAAAGGTATATTGTGTTACTTTTAACTGAGAAGAGGATTTCTAGGGGATTTCAAAGTTTTAGAAGATACTATGAAAACACTTTCTGGCTTGTACACTTTAAATGTGAAACCCATGTAGAGCGGAAATCAAAATAGGATTTGGAATGGAGGACTTGACCAAATCAAATAACGAATTAAAAGGAAGAACAAAGATTCATGAAAATAAACGAGAATGTAATGAGGTGGGGGGAAGGCAGGAAAACCTGTTTTAAGATGAAAGTTTCAGTCTACGAGGTGAAATTATACAAAGGATGCTGGCCTAATGAAAACTAAGACTTGATCACTGGATTTGGGTAACAGAGTCCATAAGCAATGGTAGCCTCACCATTTTTGGGAATATAAACCTCATTGGATTTGGCTAAGAAGGGTTGGAAAGTGAAATAGTGACAAGGTGCCATAGCTTGAAGGTTTGGGTTTTTTTTCTTAAGATATGTGAAATTTATCTGCTATATTGTTCTGTTTATGGCAACAATCTCCTATTGAGAGAGATGCAGACTATTGAAAGAGCAAAATCTTTGAGAAGCATGTGGAAAACATTAACGAAGGGGTTGTCTTTCAATAGTAGCCGAGAGAGCTCATCTTCTCTAAATAGAAGGATATGCTGGAGGATCCCATGGTAGAAGTATAAGCTTGTTCTATTCCATTACATCAATTTAAATTTTTAAATAAGTGGAAGAAAAGGCGAGGTAAATTTCACAACTGCATACCAAAGATATAGAAAAAGAAGAAGAGGGTTAAAGACAGGGAAGTATATATAATAGCCTTTTCAGACGGTGATAAAGCAAATAAAAGTTGTAAAATACTGGAGATATTTGATAATAAAGACAAAGTCTGAAAGAAAACAGTGGTTTACTTCAGCAAAGCTACTTGGTTGCCAGTGTGGAACAGGCAGATCAGAGTTATCTTCAAATGCATAGCATAGAAAAATAGAGGTAATAGCTTTCAGGATTTAGTAGATTCTCTTAGTGCTGGGTCACGGAATGACACTTATTCAACATATTTACTGAGCAAATCATCAGAGAAGCTGGACTATGTGAAGAAGAATTTCATATCAGGATTGGTGAAGGCTTATTAGCAACACCACCTTGCTTGCTGAAAGTGAGGAGGACTTGAAGCACTTGCAGATGAAGATCAAGGATCACAGCTGTCTGTCTGGATTACGACTCAATGTAACCAAGACCAAAATCCTCACAATGGGGCCAATACTAACATCCTGATCATTGGACAAAAGATTGAGGTTGCCACGGATTTGGGTCTTGCTTGGATTCAAAATCGGTGTTTTTCTCATGGAAGCAGCAGTCAAGATATCTGTTGCACGAGACCTCTTTAACGTGTTGAAAAGTAGGACTTTGAGGACTAAGGTAAGCCTGACCCAAGTCATGTTATTTTCAATGGCCTCATATGCATGTAAAAAGTTGGACACCGAATAAGGAAGAACGAAGAAGAACTGGTGCATCTGAATTATGGTGTTGGTGAAGAATATTGAAAATACCAAGGACTGCCAAAGGAAAAACAAATCTGTCCCGGAAGAAGTATGGCCAGAATGCTTTTCAGAAGAAAGGATGGCAAGACTTTGCCTCATGCACATAGGTCATGTTGTCAGGAGAAAACAGTCTCTAGAGAAAGGCATCGTGCTTGTTGAAATAGAGGGGCAGCAAAATAAAAGAGGAATATGCTTGATCAGATGGATTGACACAATGGCGTGAACAATGGGCTCAAGCATGGTTGAAAATCCTGTGGTTGGCACAGGGCCAGCCAGGTGGTGTTTTCTTCTGTTCTATACCGAGTGACTATGGGTTGGAACAGACTCGATGGCACCCAACAACAACAACATGACCATGGTAGAACCATAATTGTGCCTCAGATAGCACAGACTTCAAAATGTAATACTGAACTAAGTGGCAGCTAACTTGGTTCAAGGAATCTCATAGAACGGTTTCATGATGAAGATTAAAAGGCAGACATAATTTAACAGTTTGAAAACAGCCAGCTTCCTTTGGCTGCATGTGTTTCAACTTCCCAGGCAATCTATTAGATATGTGTACTTAAGAGAAATGTTTTCAGGCACTATGGGGTCTAACTACCCTCACAATTCCTGGCTGGGAGCTATGTAATCTACGTTAACTTCAATGCAAGATATGGCCTTGACATTCCAATTTAACAGGATTTACAACTTGTTCTTTGGGAAATTGGCACAATTTAAAACTCCAATAGATATTATTGCAATAATGGCAACAGAAAACCCAATTTTAGGAAACCTATGGGCTTCAAGGAAAATAGATCAAAAATACCTTCTCATCAACATCATGCAGAGAACCTTGTCACCAGCTATTTACTAGAAAAATATGTACCTGAAATGTTCTAGGGGGGGCACTATGATAAAGAACAGCACTGCTAACACCATCCATAATAGCAGGATCTCGCCTCCCAGTTGAGGACATTCCTCCATAGACTCACCAATCTCTCTGCTATCCATCTACCAGTAATGAAATGCTTTGACCCAAAAGGGAAACAGTCCTCTTAATCCACTGTTGTCAGTACCAGTAAAAACTATTGCTTTTCACCCAGTACTGAACATTAGTCTTCTCTAGAAGTTCTTTCTGGCAGTTAACCTAGGTTTCTCCGGCAAGTTTCTTCCCTTTTGAGTACTTAGTGATTATTAACCCTTGACTCACATTACCTTTATTTTGTTTTGTTTTTTTACATGAGAGATATATTAACTCTTGCTTTTAAAATCTTACTTCTCTAACACGGGAGTCTTATAAAACATCCAGTCTGGGTAGGAATGCCTGAAGCTGTCCTTGGAAGGCACTGCCCAAGATCATTCTATTAACACAGTCCCCCACCAACTTTGTGTCTAAGAATTGCTACGTTAAAGTATGTGACAGGCTTGGGAAAATTCAAAATTCCACATCTATTCTCTGTTATACACACTTTGCTCCATCCCAATCTTAATTTTTCAGGCCACGACACTTAATATTTAATTCATGGTGACTGACACTGCCATAGAAATTTGTTCGCAACTAAGATATTCCAGGAACTTCTATCATGCATTGTTTCTCTCCTATTTGCTTGCTTCAACTTTCCCTCCTAGACACTGTTTGTTGAAAATATGTTGGGTTGACTATTTTCCTGCCAAACAGTGCAGATTCTAATTAAATTACTCAGAGAAAAGCAGTCATAACAAAAAATTTTAAATTACAAGTCCTTAGGAATTCAATGGTTTCTAGTAGGGATGGTGTAAACTTCCGGTGGCCACTGGGAAGAGACAGAGTGGCATAATGAAAAGCCAGGTCCCCTTTGTGGCCTAAGTCCTGGGCTTGAATCCCAGCTTTGTTACTTCAGGGAAATAAGTTCATATTCTGAAACTGATTTTCTTGACAAGATGGGAAACACAATAAGAACCTTGCCTATCTCAAAACACTCTGCAAGGTAAAATATTACCCAGATTTTCGTTGTGCCTATTCAGCATTCCATGTTCAGCATACTAACACTGGACCCTGGCCACAAAACGCTATTTTGTACAAGCATAATGCCTCTGAATACTGAAATGTATTCCCTCTATATCTTCCCATTTCCCAATAGACCTGAGATGATACTCTCACTTTGCAATCAGGGAATCTGAGGGCAAATCATTTTTTAATTTGATGACTTTAAAAAATACACAGAACCCCAGGATGCTTTAGCATGGTAGTTTAAGGCATAATTCCTAGGTTTTCACCTTTCAAGGAATAATAGTACTGTTTGTACTTAAATGGTGGTAATTAGCTATTTTAAACAAGTAGGCCCAGAAATCTATATCACTACAGAGGGCAGCATCATATTACTTGGAATCAGAAAATACTCATATATCCCGAATGTTTTGTGTATTTTAATACATATGAGCCAGATAGCATTTAAAATACCTTGGGACTATTTGAAAGGTTATCACTTTAAGACCAAAGAAAAGGTTACTTATCAGTCATGCTTGGTAATGAGACTTTGTCTGGAATGAGAAAGCGTTCTTCCAAAAGTATAGTCAAATTTCTATTACTTCAAACAACCCATGTTTCCATTAACAGGTCAAAATGAGGTATATACATATGATAAAATACATATTATTCAATCCTAACGAGAATGATCCTTCTAATGCACGCTTTATGGCATGCATAAACATTGAAAGCATCAGGATGGGTCAAATAGGTCAGACAAAAAAGATCAAATACTATATCATCTCACTTTTTAAAAATATCTTGACTAGATCAATGCTCAGAGACAAGTTAATTAGTGGTTAGCAGGGGCTGGGAGTGTGAACGAATTGGGAGTTATTGATTAAGATATGTTTTACCATGATAAAATTTGAAAATGCCATTATTTCCATTAAACATATAATTTCACCACCAAAGACTGTTGAAACTTTAGCTTCTGGGCCCTTAAAATACACAGGCCTTGGAAGGAATTCATCAAGAGCAATGTAAATTACTGAAACCCAAATGAAGGCTGAGCAAAATAGTGGGACAAGAGGAAATAGAGGAAAGAACTAGGAGGCAAAGGGCATGTACATATGTAAATATATTTATATAGGGTGATGTGGAAATAGATCTACATGCATATATTTATAGGTTTAGTATTAAGGTAGCAGATGGACATTGGACCTCCACTCAAGTACTTCCTCAATGAAAGAACACTTTGTTCTATCAAATAGGTATTTCATGATGCATACCTTCCCAGCATGATAGCTGAAGACAAATGTGTGCATAAGCAAATGTGGTGAAGAAAGCTGATGGTACCCAGCTATAAAAAGATATAGCATCTGAGCTCTTAAGGGCTTGAAGGTAAAAAAGTGGTCATCTAGCTCAGAAGCAACAAAGCCCACATAGAAGAAGTACACTGGCCTGTGTGAACCACGAGGTGTCTAAAGGATGAGGTATCAGGCATCAAAGAACAAAAAAATCTTATCATTGTAAATGAGGGGGAGTGCAGAGTGGACACTCAAAGCGCATCTATAGGTAATGGAACACTGCCTTACAGAAGGGTCATGGGGAGGCGATGAGCCAGTCAGTGTGCAGTGTAACAACAATGAAACATACAACTTTCCTCTAATCCTTAAATGCTTCCTACCCCCTCCTCCCACTATCATGATTCCAATTCTACCTTATAAATCTGGATAAACCAGAAGATGTACACTGGTACAGATAGGAACTGGAAACACAGGAAATCCAGGATGAACCAGTGGTGAGAGTGGCGATACCAGAGGGTGGAGGGAAGGTGGGGTAGAAAGGGGGAACTGATTATAAGGATCTACATATAACCTCCTGTCTGGGGGACAAACAACAGAAAAGTGAATGGAGACGTCGCACATTGTAAGGCATACAAAATAATAATGATTTCTAAATTATCAAGGATTCGTGAGGGAAGGGGTAGTGGGGAGGGAGGGGGAAATGAGGATCTGATACAAAGGGCTTAAGCGGAGAGCAACTATTTTGAGAATTAAGAGGTCAACAAATGTACAAATGTGCTTGACACAATTGATATATGTATGGATTGTGATAAGAGTTGTATCAGCCCCCAATAAAATGATTTGAATAATAAATAAATAAATAGTGCACAGGCCTATTTGAAAGGCTGGTACTTCATTTTGTAGTTGTTTATTTATATTGTACTTAGTGAAAGTGTGAGGTCAAAATTGCCTAAGCTGCAGGTCACTAAAATGGGATCCTCTCCTGCTCAGCCCATTCACTTCATGCTGTACTTCTTGTCAAGTGTACAGAACGTTTCCACTTTTCTAGGGAAGCCAAGGCACTTCTGGGTGGCACCAATGGCTAAGGACCAAGAGGAACCTACTGATCTCTTTTCAAAGGGCCACAGTCTTGAAAGTTATATGGAGTGGTTGTACTCCACACATAAAGACTTACCATGAGTCAGAACTGATTTGACAGCAGTCAACATCAAAGGGATGTCAAAATATTGAAGCCATAATAAAGCCAAATTCTTATTCACCATTAAGGGGGAATAGCCTTTCTAGCTGGGCAACTAGATGGATAATTTATCAGACCAACTTTGGAATGAGTGCTAATGGATGGAGTAATACAAAGAATAGTAATTTGGCACTTAAGAGAACCACATTCAGGTTCATAATCTATCATGTCATCTGCTGCTAAGACATCTCTGTGAAGCCATTTCATCTCTCTGGGACTTTGCACACTTACTTTTATGATGAAAGACCTGGACCAGGATATCACCATAATTTTGTCTCAGAACATGATAAACGACACAATTTAGTGCTATTTCTCAAAGTCACACCATTGTAGACTTAAATACCATATTTAACCAAAAAGATGCAGTGGCAGAAGGGACCTCTTATTCCTAATGTCCTTCTACATAAGGGATCCCCAAACTGGGAAGTGGTCCCCAGAGTTATAACATTGGTTTTCAGCCCTACTCTTCCATTGGACACCCTTGAAGACGAGGTCATTGTGTCACTCTATGCTTCAATCAATGGATAGTCAAACAAACTCTACAGCCATTACTTTATTTTTGGGAGAAGAGAAAGTTTGCATGTAAAATATTTCAGTGTTTTCCTGTAATCATGATAATTATGTTCAATTTTTTTCATGTATCACTAAATAATAGTTATTTGGTGGATAGCTGTCCCTGATAAAAATAAACCCATTATCATTAAGTCAATTCCAAATCACAGTAACACTCTATCAAGTTTCAGGGAGTGTCTATCTTTATGGGAGCAGAGCATGTCATCTTTATTCCAAGGTGTGGCTCATAGGTTTTGACATGCCTGCCAACCTAGAGGTCAGCAGCCAAATGTATAGCCCACATGCCTTCTGCTGTCTCCGGTATGGCTCATCAATTCCATACCTTGAATAATAGGTTCATGGCATACTTCCATTGAAAATTGAAGTCCACTGGGAAATGAAAGAAATGGTCCATTTTGTATCAGTAAATAGAAGTGGCCCATTTTCTATCAGCAAAAACATTCTCCTGCCTAGATACCTTCTCTTCACACTGGTTGATCTAACTGCTTCATAGTTCTGTATTTGGTATTGAGTCTTAGAGCAAACATCATATTTTCCCACCATAAACACTCTCTTTCCCTTTCTGCATAAATGCAGACAAGGTATGTGCGTTTGAACGTGGAGACAGGAGGTGAAGAGGAGGACTAGGGGTAAGGAATAAAAGATACTTTTAAGACATTTTTGCCATTTTAGTTCACCTTTGTTGGATCATTTGCCTTGTTCAAACGTCTGATATTTTAAAAAAAAAATAAAGAGTAACACATCCTATTTGAAAAGTAGACCAGTCCTTGCTTTTATTATTTTAGTATTTTAAAGTGGTAAATACAATGAACGATATGTTACTTTAGTTCAATACATATTCCACTGAGGCAAACCCATCTTATCTGTAACAATAATTACCATTAATGGTACTTGCCCCTGAAAGTGATACCCGCATTGTCCTGTAGATACAATGATCATACCACAGGCCCCCACACAGAAATTTACACAAGGTCAAATTAATATGCTCAACTAGAAAGTGGTTACTGAATGTTACTTTAGAGTGACCCAAAGTTTTTCATAGTGTATCATTGCATGCACAAGATTGAAGCATCAGTAAGTTCCATCATCAAATAATTATCACTGTAAAAATGTATTAGTGTTTAGGTAAAAATAATAGTGGAATAAATTTTGACTTTGGAAACTGAATTATGCTACAATTCCCGGCCAAGTGAAAGTACTGTGATGGGCACGAGGAAGTGTACAGACATTAATATAATGCATTAAATAGAGGAATGGCCTCTTGATTTTTTTTTCATTCTAGCATAATGGCATACACAGTGTAATATTTCTGAAAATGGGATCTCAAAAAAAGGGCAGCTTTTATTGTTATCTGGGTTCTAGGCTTTCAGTTGAGAAGAGATTTGCAATTATATTTTCCCTGGATTTAGAGACATAGTGTTCTTACTTACTGGCAGTCCTACTGCTCTATTTTGTAAACAGAAATGCTGGCTGACAATCCCCTGTGTTGTTTAATTCAATGGCACACTAGTTTTCTATTCATTAGATACCTCTCCCAATAATGTCAGAGATGGTACTGAGCGTAATCGAGGCCCAGATGGAGTGTGTCTTGGCATATTCGCCAGAAGGAGAAGTGGTAAAAATATTCTGAGCAGTAACACAGGGTCAGAGAGGAGTTGCATCTAACTTGGAGGTTCTTATTCAAAATATGGGTGTGAGGTAAAAATGGGGGGACACCTGTGTTCTCGTTGGTAGAAATACACATGGCTTTGGCTCTTTGAGTTTGCAAATATACCTGACATGGGAAAACAACACCACCACCAAAATAACAAGACATGAATCCACAGAGAGTGACCTCCACCACCTAAAGTTGTATGCTCAGTGCTTTATACACCTGCATGGGATACAGAAAGCTGTGTGCACCTGTGAACTATCAACCCATTAATAGGATTGTGGATGCCTTCTGTGTTCTTTGCTTTGGGCTCTTAGCTTTTCTGTTTTCTAAAATGCACAAAAAAAGCTTGAAGTGAAAGCACAAAACTATTTTAAAAACTTAAAGGGAGTCCCCATGACATGTAAAATAAAGTTACCTGAGTAAGCAAAAAAGGGGGTGGATACTAAAAATTTCCCTTCAGAAACCATTTCATTCACTTTTTTCCCCCCAGTATACAGACAACACAAGCCAGCCAGATTTTTCATCTGGCATTGGAACCAATTGCTATTTCTTTTGGTGGTGCACTAGACGGAATGGTTGGTTGGCATATATTTAGGGTCTGTGTTGTACCAAAAAGAAAAAAAAACTCTCAATTGAAACACAATAAGGTACATTCTCACACTGTGAGAGTGATGGCCAATCTGAAAACAAACGAGCTAACAGTGACCTAGAGAATCCTCGCCCGTCCAGGAATGGACGGAACTCAGATATTCAGCTAGACCCTCGCCCTCTCATGCTCCCTCTTTCTGTACTCTAGTTGTCTGTCCTCCTCTCCTCACCAATGACTTCTGATTTGACCCGGTTGAATTAGAGTTATGATGAAGCACATCTGCCAATCATCCTGCTTTGGATTTAGTCCTAATCTGGGTTTTGCTGACATACCATGCAGATAACCAGAGAAGCAAGAAGCACTGATGTGGAAGCTGTACGTTGATATGTCATGTTCCCAACCCCCAGACAAGGAAAGCTCACATTTCTGAGGATATTGATGATGAAAAGCAACAAAGACGAATAAAAGATATTCGGCTTAGGTCAAAACCCACCCACGGTCATTGAGATGGAAACCGGTCTTAAGTGAGGGCTGCTTTCACTTAGAAGCATGGAAGACGGAATTCCTTCGTAAGCAAATGCACTTGATTCAGCAGACTAATGGCAATTCTATACATTTACTACTCATAGAAATTTCAACAATGCTGTATGGACAGCCATAACCATTTTAGCATTCATTATAAGATAAAATATTAGATAAAACTAAATCCTTATCAATGTCAGAAAAGCAAAATGAATTACAGGGCTTTCATATGACAATCATTGCTTTGGGTTGCCCAATAACTTCTCACCTTCTTCTAACAGAACTCAACGGAATCAGAAAGGGCTGCTTACTCTCTTATGCCCGCCACGTCGGTACACTGGTCCAGAGATAAACAAGTGACCTAGATGCCGAGCACAATTCTTTCCTGGAATGTCTTTAATTAGATCATAGGTGCCAAATCTCACTCCCTTTTCAGGGGGAAAAAAAGACTTCTCAGTGCCCCACCCAGGCAATTACAAAAGTTGACTACAGCCTATAATCCAGAGTGAAATGCGAAGTGTCTGCTTATGCAGTTTCCTGGTACTATTCCAGTGCCTCCCTCCCCCCACCACAGGGGGTAGTATTGTCCACTTTGGCACACACTGAATTAGGGTGACAAGTCTTTTCGCCCCTAACCTTGAAGTCCTAAGGATGCTAGGCTGGTCTTATTCGTGATCCTGCTCTCCAGTAAAAATCTGAGACAATGGCTGACATAAGATGCCAGTCCTAAGAAGAGTGAGTATTGATGGTGTTAAAGCCTCTGGTTCCTGTAATTCCTATGGCCTGTCCCACCATGGTGTTCCCCTTCTTTGGTGACACACTGTCCTCTCTCGCTCGCTCTGTTTGAAATGGAGTTCAATTGAGTTTGAGGAACATTTAACTAGGGACCTGCATGATAAACTCACACTCCATCTGGGGTGACGAGTACACGTAGTATTAGGAGGGTCCCATTCAGACATGGACAGGTTTCTGTGTTAATGCTACTAAATTTTTGTTCTAATTCAATTCCATTTAGCCATCATTTTCTGTTTTATTTTCACAAATGTTTACTATTATGCTGCCTGTAAATGATAGAGAGCTCTGGGTGTACAATGCTACAGCACTTAAATCAGCCAGTCATATCTTGCAGAAGAAAGATGCATTAATTCCTAAGGATTAATCATGGAAACTTGATGAGGATAACATTCAATATTTTGAATTTTATGTTACATTTGATGTTCAGTGATTGATAGCCATATGGACATATATTTAAATCATTTTATTGGGGGCTCATACAGCCATATATTTTCTACTGGATTTTATTACATTTGAACTACTTATATTAAAATTTTCCTTTCATCTTGAATTCATTCAGCTAGCATATTCTATTATCAACACCAACAATGTTGTTACTCTTGGCTGCCATTGAGTTGACCCTTGATTCATGAAGGTCCCACGCAGAAAGGAACAAAACATTGCCTGGTTGTGTCCCATCCTGATGACTGGTTATGGATTGGAGCATTGTAATCCATAGGATTTTCAATGGTTGATTTTCTGAAGGAGGGCACAGGTCTTTCCTCCTAGTCCTCAATTGTAGTCTGGGAGTTCCACGAAGGCCTGTTCAAAATTAGAGTAACCTAAAAGTGTCCAAAACCGAAGGCTGGTATCTGTGCAGAAGGTGCATTCTTTGGGAACAGAACCCAGGTCACTCTTTTGGAAGCTGAGAATTCTGCCACTGAATCACCAATGCTCACACTAATAATAATTAAAGCCAAACCCAAACGAAATAGCGTCCAGTCAATTCCAACTCATAGCAGCCTTTATAACTCAAAACCCACAGCCATCAAGTCAACTCTAATTTTTAATTACCTTATGTGTTTACAGTGTTTTTGAGACTGTAAATTCTTTTTTTGAGGCTTTAAATCTTTATGGGAGCAGATCATCTCAACTTTTCCCTGAAAATTGGCTGGTGGTTTTGAACTACCACTGTAGTAGAAAGCAGCCCAACGCTTCACTGACAACATAACCAGGGCTTCCTAAATAGGATTTCCGAGATGGTAAATGTTTATGAGAACAGACAACCTCATCGCTCACCCTCAAAGTCAATGGTGTGGTTGAACTGCCAACTTCATAGTTGGCAACCCAACACCTAACACATACCATCACCAGGGACCCTAACCCCAGAAACCCTATATCACCGAGTAAAACTGACCTACAGGGTGTCCAAGGCTGGAATATGGTGAAAGTCAACTGCCACCCCTTTTTTTCAGAGACGTTAGCTATCTTGCTCGTAGGCAGCAGAGTCGATATTTAAACTTGGTCTTCTTGAATGTCACTATTACATAGCCCAGGAAATGATCCAACTTGTTCCCTTTATGTTTTCCTTATATTCACAAAATTCCTGTATTCAGTTAACAGGAATCTTTAATTTTCTGAATGTACTAAAGTATATTTAAACAGAAGACAAACAATTTCAGTTTTACACAGTTTCATGGAATGGGCATACATAGCTTAATCGCTCTTCACTCTATTGAGCGCTACAGATATTGCAAGGTTTTGTTTTATTGTTGTTAACCAGTGAAAGGTTCACGGTGGCCTTGGAGAAGCAAGCGTACTGGTACCATTTTCCAAAAGACTGAGCTCACTTTTTAAGGAGCCTTGGTGTCAGTGGAATATGCACCGAGTGACTAAAACAAGGTCATTCGTTTGGCCTCACTAGGCGCGCTGAGAGTGAACGGTGAAGCCATCTAATCTCATAAAGATTTCAAATTCCCCAAACCCAAGACAGCAGTTCTACTCTCTCCTAAAGGGTTGCTGTGAGTTGGAATCAGCAGTGAGTTTTGAGGTTGGTGCTCAATTTCTCATCAACACTTAGGTAACTCGCGGTATTTTAACCTTTTTTTTTTTTTTTTTTTACCTAATCCAGGTCAGATAAAGCCCCCAGGAACAGAAATAGGAGTAGAGATACCAGGAGGGTAGGAGAAAGGTGGGGGGAGGAGAGGAGGAAGAGGAACCAATCGCAATGATCAACACATTCACACACACACACACACACACACACACACACACACACACACACCGAGGGGGACAAAGAACAGAAATGTGGGTGAAGGGAGATATTGGTCAGTTTAAGTTATGAAAATAATAACTTATAATTTATCAAGAGGTTACGAGGGGGCGAGGGGGACAAAGGGAAAAAAGAGGAACTGTTACCAAGGGCTCAAATAGAAATTAAATGTTTAGGAAATGATTGTGACAACATATGTATAAATATGCTTGATACAATTGGTGTATGGAATGTTATAAGAGCTGTGAGAGCTCCTGATAAAATGATCTTTAAAAAAAATAAGACTTAAACAGACGGCATTGGAGAGATGAGTGTAGCAGATGAAAGACATAAATCTGTCTTAAAGCTTTGTCAGTTGATCCCCCCTCTGAAGCATGCTGGACCTGATCTGGCTTTCAACGTTTTCTGCTGTCTTGTTTCGTTTTTGTTCATTTATATTCGGATGTATATCAGAGGTGTTATGTCATCAGAGGTGACACTCTTGATGGTGTATTATATGTTCTTCTGTCTTTTGGTATGTGAAACTCATGGTTGATGAGCCTATAGGGAGAACAAGTAGAATAGCAGTTTGGGGACTGGGGCATTCGCTGGTGGAGGGAGAAGTAAAAGGAAGAAGATTTTAAGGAGTCCAAGAAGAAAAAGAATGTTTGGAAACTGGCTGTGGTAGCAATGGTACAATTCTGCTTGACGTGATTGAAGTATGGAATGATATGATGTATGCATGCATTCACTCTCAATTAACAACCAAAAATTTTTTTTGAGAAAAATGAAGGAATTTAGCATGTTTGATTCATAGAACAAGTTATGGAAGAATGACCTCTAGAAATGAGTTAAAGTGCTTACAGACGTGCATACCCTCGTATTGATATCACTGAATGGAAGATAACAGCAAGGCCCCCTTTTCATGAATAACAATAATCAGTGTGTTGAGGAGGCTTAATTAATATTAATATATACATACATATACTGGAAACATAACCTCTATGTGCACTAAGAAGGCAAAAACTTGGTGTAACAGATTTAATTGTGATGTTTGTTTGATTGTGATGGTCGGGAACAGACCATATAATATCTCCAAGATATGCCTGTATTTTACCCATCAGCATTATTCTTATAAAGCAAAAATTGAACTTTTCTTGCATGACTATTTTTGAGACCCATCACATAGGATTGAAAAAGGTTGGTGATGTGTTGGTCTGAAAAAACATAGGTACATAATAACCATTCTCCAACCTAGAGTGAAATCTGTTCTCTATTGAATGGTATGTTCTAGAATTGTTTGGCTAACTTACAAATTATCAAAAACCCTTGCTTCATAGTCATTTTTATATTATTATTTAAGCGTGGTCATGGCTCGGTCAAAAACAAGGAGAGTTGCAACTCCAAATATACTTCACTGTTTACAGGCCAGTTATTGCATCATGATTCTAAATATTAATTATGCAAGAACCAAAATGGTTATCCAAAGAACCAACAAACTCACTGCCATTGATCAGATTCCGATTCCCAGGGAGAACTACCCCTAAGGGTTTCTGAAACAGTAAATCTCTATAGGAGTAGACAGCCTCATTTATCTTCCTCATAGGAGCTGGTGGGGCTGAAGTGCTGACTTTGTGGGTAGCAGTCCAATGCATGACCCACTACTCCAGCAGAACTCTTCTTTTTGGTTATTTTAAGGTTGTATTTTGATTCTATTGTATTAAAGTTTTCTTTTGTTTCAATATAGAACACAGATGTGTTTGCTTGTTCCCCTCTTCCCTAATAGAAATGATGATTGCACTGTCAGGAGGCCACCGCAAGTTGACTTTGCTTTTCTTCAGTATGACATCATAGATTACATTCCATCACATAGTCATAAAGGCAGTACAGTTTAAAGGAGGAAAAACACATTTCCCTTTTGAAATTACATTACAAATTAGAGTCTCAAAAGTGTTGAAGATGTTTGTGGGTTTTGTTTTTGTTTTAAATTTCTCATGGGTTTGCCATGATTCAAAATCAACTTGATGGGAGTAAGAACCCCATGGAAAAAGAGAGTCAGATAGTTAATGAAGTTTGGCAGGAAAGATCTAGAGGACTTTTCTTGTTAAAGAAATAAAGGAGAGAATCCTTTGGGCAACAGATGTACAAATGTGCTTGACAAAATGGATGGATGGATTCTGATAAGATTGTGATAAGAGTTGTTATCACAAGCCCCCAGTTAAATGATTTAAAAAACAAACACAAAAAAAGAATCCTTTGGAACAGCATGACCTCATGGCATCCCTGATTTCTGGTCGTGCTACCAAGATGTCCTGGTGATTCCGGTTTTAGCCTGATCCCTTCATCCTCAAACTCCCCATCAAACTTCTAATGAAAGGTTTATGACCATTGACTGGATCCCTTATTTCACTAAGGGCTGCAAACAGGTGACTTTCTTAAATTCCTACAAGATTTTTATTAGCTGAAAGTATCCTTCAACAATAATTGATTCCCTTGAACCTTCAGTGATAACTAATGAGATTTTTAAAATATGCTCATGAAGTCTTGGGCTTTTAAATATGTGCTGTGTTCATTTCATTGTATTCAGTATTCATATAGATGTTCAAATTACATCTTATCCTCTGCCCTCGTTTTAAATTGAAGACCGAGAGCATTGCAACCAGATCTCCTTCCCTGCAGGAGCTGGGGGTGGGGGGGGCGGGGCAGGGGCGGTTGGTGAATCCCGACTCTGCCTTGAAAAACAAACAAAAACTCCGCAAACTTGAGAAAGAGGAAAATATGTTCTTAAAATCTTGTAAAGTGAAAGGCTCTGTTTTTAAATGAGAACTCATAATCTCATAGAATGGGATCTGATTAGCAAAAGAGAGCATTGGGGATGCTAAGGCTGACGAAGAGGCATGAAATGGTATTTTTGGTGGGCTCTCATAAATGGAGAAGCTCGAGGGTGGGGGGGTTGCCTGAGATTAACAACCAAATAGGATAGAGAACAATTTTGACAAGTCACCAGGAAACAAATAGGAAAGACGACTTTTAGTCATCTTCACGTTAACTGGTGGGTAGTATTCAATACCAGTGAACATGTCTTTCTTTTGGAGAACCTACACTTCCAAACCATGTGCTTGCCTTTCATCTTTGTATTCTGACTGCAGCAGTTCCCAAAGTGGGGCGCTCTGGTGATGGCACTCTCCCTCTCTTTCCCTTGGAGAACTGAGCCTCTTTCATATTTTCAATAGCATTTCTCTCGATTTATCTGTAACATTTGCTCTATCGCTAATTGTATCCCCTTTCTCCAATCCCACGCTTTTGTCACCTCGAGAAAACTTTAGTAGAAAGGCTTTATTCTCTTCACATAGTTACTTTTTTTCCCTCTGAAATCTGCTCTTGCTCTTAATTATTTTTTTCTTTTGAGAAATGTAATTTTCTTTTTAGAATAACTTAATATCCTCCTTGAGCAGACATAGAAACTTCATGTCATTTTTATCTCCCTTCTCTTATGACTGCCAACCAATCACAAGCAGCGTGTTCAATTTCCTCAGAGATCTCTTCGAGACACTGAATTATCTCCATGAATATTATTCTTTGTTTCTTGACCCACACCTCAGCATTTCTTGCCAACATACCTGAGCCACATTTCATTTGCACGCATCTGTCTCATAGAAACAAATAAAAAAATCCCTACATGATATCTTCTAATTCCTAATAGATTAGTAATCCCACATAATTTAGAATGTAATCCCATGTAATAATGGTTACCTAGTTTTTTTTCAAAGGTAACTCCAGGTTTAACTTTTGTTGTTTCATTTTTCAACATCAAGAATTGGTTTTGTCTTTCTAATTGAATATATAGCTTATATATTTTCATATACAACAAAAAGAAAATTTAATGAGTTGTTGAGGACATATAATGATTAAAGGATAAGATAAAGAAAAAGGAATTAGAAAAGAGATAGAGGGCTCTGTGGTGTTAACTGGAGGGTCTCATTTTGCAAAACACTAGGAGCTCAGGTAGCATAATAGTTGCATATGGGGTTATTCACTCAGAGGTTAGAAATTCAAAACAACCTACCCTCTCCTACAGGGTTGCCCTGAGTCAGAATTGACTTGATGGCATTGAGTTAGAGGCTGTCTCCTGAAGAACTGCTTCACAGAGGGTTAGAATTATGGTCCTACAAGAAATCAAATCAAGATCTTCTTATTAATTAAATTGGGATAAATGCAGAGTACAGATAGGCAATAATTCAATGCTGGCAAGTCAAATTTGATGCAGGTCCCAAATCAACAAAAAACAGATTTATTTCAGAAACTAGAGTCCATGGGAAAGGATCCACTGGCAAGGGAAAAATGGTAGTGCTTCCACTTAGTCAGTCTAGACATTAGGAAGAAATTAGCTAAAGGAGATACGGGAACATGGTTTTCAAAGGTGATAAAGTGTGAGCTTGTCCAGTGAAATGTGGAGACCATTGGAAACTTGGGCTGCAGAACACTATTGTTAATAAGAAAGGTGACAAAGGAGAGAATGTGCTGACCACCTGCCAAGAGATTTTCATTAAGTTACAGAGAAATATTATTGCTGCTATATAGAAGACAGCTAAAGACATGATATAACTGTCACTTGCTAGGTGACTTAAGTGTAGAACACAGCCAGGAAATGTGCTTTTGGTCTGCATTGCAAGGCTACCACAGTAGTAAAAATGAAAAGGAAATGCCCAAGGACATGTCACAATGAACCGGAGGAAGGCACAGTTGGGCTACCATCAAGAAAAATAGGAAAGAGAACAAGAAACATCTGTTTACATAGAATCTTGACAGTCTCCCTGGGAAGCAGAGAGAAGGAGGGGGAGCAAGAGAGATGGGAGGGGAACGGTTAAGTCAAGGGAGATTATTTTTCAAGTTGTGAGGGAAATGCATGATTAGAAAACAGAGAAAGCAATTTATAAGGCATATAGAAAAAATATTGAAGGGGGGTGGGCAGTGTGTATGGATGATAGCTCCTAACAGACGAAAGCAGACAGAAGGAAGTATAAGCCTTTTCCAATGGGGACGCAGACCAGCAGCACTCACAAGGCCTGGGAACTCAGCAGCCATGCAAATTCTGCATGCTATCACAGACCCGCTGACTCAGAAACTGGTAGGGTGTACCTCTTAAGCCGTGTTTTAACAAGCCCTCCAAGTCGTGTTGATACACAATGAAGTTTGAGAACCACTGAGCTAAGGGAAAATGAGAGCAAATGTGAGAAATGAATGTTGGGCGAGAGTCATGAAAGGTTGAATAAAATGGCATGTATGGAAAGAATTAAACCAAAAATAGGAGTGCATAATCTAAAGGGCAAATGACTACTAGGATTATCAGATGCATGGGTTGCCATAGAAGAGAAATTCCCTGGACTGTACATATTATAAATATCAAAAGAGGGCTGAATATGATTAGGAAAAGTATACTCTAAATGAAGGAAGTACGGCCACTCCTATTTGTACTAACCAATAGCCTAGCCTGCTATCATAAAAGGGCTCTATTGGTTGTGCCAAATTGGAGCCCCTGACCACCTGTTACTACTGGAGTTTTGAAAAGTGATTAGTGAGAAGAGAAGTGGATTTTGAATTTTACTAAACTTAAGTGAATTTAAAGTTAAATAGCTACATGTGGCTGGTAGCCATCATTTTGTCCAAAATAAATTCTAAACTACTTTCCGCCTTGCTCCGTGGAACCAAAATAATGAAAACATGGATCTTGATATTTAGTAATATAAGCTATATTTGCCAGATAGTAATATAAGATATTTAGTAATATAGGGTATAATTGCCAGATAAGTAATTATGAAAATTATTTAAGAATCAGAGACTATCACATTTACACATAGAAATATAAAAAGGGGAGATATTTTATTTTTTGGTTTAGTTTCCTTTTCACCAAAGGGAAAAGTCTTTGTTCTAGATCCTTATCTCCCTCCTTATCTGCTGAGTGTGTTAAGCATTTAGTGGCTGTGCTTCACTCAAGAATAGAAATCTGTATCTTGGGAGGAGGCTCCCAACATTGTCCCAGGAAAAGATAAGGCTGGGAATAACTGGAACTTATTCATGACAACACACTGTATGCCTAGAATCATTTTGTAAAAGTGCAGGATTTGTATCTAATTCAATGTTTCCTATTATGTCTACCACAAAAATTGCTGGATTGGGTTTGGGGCTCCTGAATGATCAGATTTATATGCAGGTGAAAATGGATGTAGGGCGATGCCAAGTGAAAAGTCCCTTTATGAGACTAGTTCAAGTTATTTCTCCAGAAATTAGTAAAGTACGGAAAGTGTGGATTTTGAACAAGTGCTTGTTGAACAGGAAGAAAATTTGGCAACATTATACATTTCATAGATTTCAGATAGCAAAGAGGCATGTTAAAATAGCATTAGAAATACACTCAGGGGAGAGAGCATACTGATATGTCTTAAAGAACAAAATGAATATGCCCATCAGTAGAAGCATTTATTGATGAGATGATTTGAAAAAATAGAGGGTATGAAATTGTAAGAATTGGAACAAAAGGAGGTTGTAAAAAACAAAAAGTCAAAGAGCAAAGCAAATGAGAGAAGCATGTAGGAGCAGAGGCCAGGTGATGAGCAAAGAAAGAGGTTGATTAAGAACGAAGCCCCCCTGACAGTATAAGAGGAAAAGCAGCCCATTTGATAAGGGGAAACAAAGACACCTCAGGATGTGCTGAAGGAGAAATGAGTGATAATACCTAATTGATAATAACTGTTGGGAAAAGGTCTTTAAGGTGTTTCAATTCTTCCCTTCCTCCTTAAACAATCATGACTTCAAAGGGAGAGAAAAAGAAACAGTAGATAAGGCTGTGCCTGGGGGCTTGAATGCTCAATGACAAAGACTTGACTTCCGATACTTTGACTCCAAGACTTAAAAGTGATCAGCACGGTCCACTTGCTAATAATGTGAATTAACAACAAATGAACCCTGGTTATTCCAAATAGTTAAGAATTCTACGATCAGCTGTTCAATCTCACGGAGAGGGGCCTCAGGGCCTCAGAAACAAGCATGGCCGTCTGGTTCCCCCAGGCTATCCCACAATGCAGTAGCTCTACGCTGTACCAGACACAGTGGCCAGGAGTCAGAATTGACTTGATTGAGACCAACAACACCGGTAAAGATGCGGTGCAGCCCAATTATGGGTAGAAAAGGAAACTTACTAGGATTGTATAGTTTTAAATAAAATGACCAAGATAGGGAAGCTATTAGAAAGCAAAAGGTGACTGGTACAATGCAGCAGTAAGTCCACAAGAAAGGCGGGTGCTGCCTTGTGAACAGGAAACTCAACAATTCAACAAACTGCCATCGACTTGATTCTGACTTTCAGCAATCCCATAGGACAGAGTAGAACTGCCCCTGTGGGGTTTTCAACACTGTAGCTCTTTATGGTCACAGAGAGCCTCATCTTTTGCCTGCAAAGCTGCTGGGGGTTTCGAGCAGCTAACCTGGCAGTGAGCAGTCCAACTGGTACTCCTTGAACCACGAGGGTGCCTGGTGTGAACAGTAAAGCTTGTAAGCATCCAAATGGTAGAGTACACTATGAGGAGCCAGGAATATGGAAAATTTAAGTAAAATGACAGCTCCTAGCAAAAGAAAAAGATTGGCAACGATTCACTGTGTTGGTTCAATGAACGGTTGTTGTTGTTGGAAACATAGTCATTCTGTTTTGAAGATCGTGAACAGTGTTCCACACACATACTTGCAGTAGGATGGCATCATTCCCTCGTTTAATTAGAGGACAATAAATTTCTTGAATCATTTATGAAAGAAATCCAATAGGCAAGTATGTAAAGAAAGTCACCCCAGGGGTTACCTTTTCAGATATGTAATATTATCTCTCACAACCCTTTTCTGTAATGGGCCAGATAATAAAGATTTCCATCTCTGGGATTCTGGACTCTGATGCAAATACTCCACTGTGTTATTGTAGTATGAGCAACCACAGACACTTTGGGAAACAAATGGGTGTGACTTTTATCCACTAAGAATGTATTTGCATAAACAAGATGTTGGCAGATTTTGCCTGTGCGCCATAGTTTGCCTATCTCTGGTCTATAGAATCAAATTATTTTAAAGATAAATTTCAAGACTATGGCCTTTAGTGACCATTCAGGATGGAAATGAACTTGCCCCAAAGGCTCGCTTTTTCAGGCAAACAATGTGGTTAGGTGGCCAATCAGCTACGTCGTGTAAGACAGAACAAACGCTTCCTGGTCCAGAGTCACCCTCACAAGTGTTTGAGCCCATTGTTGCAGACACTAGGTCACAGCATCTTATTGAAGTGCTTCTTTTTCACCGACTCTACTTTACCAAGCATGACTGATGCTCTTCCCTAGGAACCAGTCTCTCCTGCGAACACACTCAAAGTCCATGAGACAAAGTCTCACCATCCTTGTTTCTAAGAAATAGTCTGGCTGTACTTGTCAAGACAAACTTGTTGGTTCTGCTGGCAGTCGACTGTGCTTTCTATATGCTGTACTGACATCATGATTTCACTCTTGCCCATTCTTCTTTGAGGAGCCCTGAGGGTGTGGTGGTCAAAGGATAGGCTGCTGAACTCAAGGTCACCAGGTAAAAACGACCAGCTCCTCCTCTGGGAAAGACAAGGATTTTTAACCCCCTAAAGAGTTAGAGCAGAGGTTCTCAGCCTGTGAGTCGCGACCCCTTTGGGGGTTGAACGACTCTTTCACAGGGGTCACCTAAGACCATTGCAAAATACTCATTTCTGATGGTCTTAGGAACTGAGACACTGCTCCTCTGTCTCCAGGCACATCTGCCCACAAGCAGATACACCCACATATGAGTCCCAGGCATGAAGACTGTAACCCATGCTACACCATATTTCAAGACAAAATTTCATTTATTTGTAATTAGAAATAAATATTTCATAATATATAATTATGTACTGTTTTGTGATTAATCACTATGCTTTAATGTGTTCACTTTGTAACAATGAAAATACATCCTGCATATCAGATATTTACATTATGATTCATAACAATAGAAAAATTAACAGTTATGAAGTAGCAATGAAAATAATGTTATGGTTAGGGATCACCATATAGTGACCTGAGGAACTGTATTAAAGGGTCGCGGCATTAGGAAGGTTGAGAACCACTGAGTTAGAGTCTTTGAAACCCATAGGGACAGTTCTACAGCTGAGTCAGCAACAATTCCATGGTGGTCAGTTTGGTTTCTGAGAATTTGTCTCTGATCTTCCTTACTCATTGTCCAGCTTTCACATGCATATGAGGTAACTGAAAATGCCATGTCTTAGGTCAGGTGCATCTTAGTTCTCAGTGGGACATCTGTGCTCGTTGAAACGTTAAGTAAATTCTGGGTGCCAAATTGTCCCAATTAGATATATTATTCAGTTTCTTGACTGCTGCTTCCATGAGCATTGATTGTGAATCCAAGCAAAATGAAACCCTGGACAATTTTGATATTCTCTATTGATTGTGATGCTGTCTATGGACCCAGTTGTGAGGAATTTTTTGTACACTGCATTGGAAATCCTACTGCAGGCCATAGTGTGTGTTCATCAGCAGGGCGTGCTTCATGTTATCTGGGTTTTTAGTTAGCACAGTTGTGTCGTCCTCATATAGAAGATGATAATGGCCCTTCCTCTCATTATGATGCCAAGTTCTTTTTCATATGGTCCAACTTCTCCAATGATTTGCTCAGTATCCAGATGGAAGGAATATAGGGAAAGAGTATAACCCTGACTCAGACACACACCTCTCCTGACGTTAAAACATGAAACAGATCGTCAAATTCTATTTGAATGTTTGCCTCTTGGTCTATGTACAGACTCCACATTAGTAGACTTAAGTAATTATAAGTAGAATTCTCATTTTTATAATAGCCACAGTTTCTTATGATCCAAACAGTCTAATAGGCTGACAAAGTCAATAAAACATAAACATCTTTCTGATATTCTCGACATTCAGCCAAGATCCATCTGATGTCAGCAAAGATATCCATGTCCTCTTCTGAATCTGGCTTTAATTTAAGATTTACAGGTGAATTTCTGCAATCTATCAGGTCACCTTTCTTTGAAATGGGTAAAATATGGCTCTTTTTTGGTTGTTCGGCCAGGAAGCTGTCTTCCAAATTTCTTGACATAGACCAACAAGTAATTCCATGGTTGCATCAGTATGCTGACTCATTCCAGGAGATAGTTTGCCAATTTCTAGAAACCATTTTTTATTAATGCCTTCAGTGTAGCAAGGAGCCCTGGTGAAATAATGGCTTACAAATTGGACTGCTAACTGCAAGAGGTCTTTGTAGTGTGGTAAAGATTAATAGTCTCAGAAATCTACAAGGGCAAGTCTATCCTGCCCTCTTGGTTGGCATGAATCAGAATTGACTTGATGGAAATGAATTTGGTTTGGTGTGGTTTTAGTGTAGCTTGGGCATCTTCTTTCATAATTGCATATAAATTCTGTGCTATTGGGGCACTAACCCATCCAAGGGGAGGGTATGGTTTATATCTTCACAGGGAAAGAGGGATCGGACTTCAACCCAGTGCCGCAAGGTGTGAATGCAACATTCAGGCATGGAGTAGGGAACCAGTGGAGAGGTCTGGGAGGCTGGCCCCAGAACCAAAAATTAAGTGGATTCCTGCCCCTCCCCCGTGATGAATTTGTTTCAAAGACGACATTGATTCTGCAGCTCTGGGAGAGGGACATATCTGATCAGAGCACACGGGAGCAGATGAAGGGGGAGGAGGAGAGAGTGGAGCATAGCCTGGCCCACCAGGCCATGAGAATGATGTTCCTGATTAGAGCAGCCAGTCCACAGAGAGAACAACATGGCTGGCCCCACTATGAGCCATGATGCCCCACAGTGACCAATGGCACTACAGGAGACAGCACCAGAGACACAGTGTGCGAATTGCACCTGACCTGATCCCACCACACTGAGGCAAAGCACAGGGGGAGTGCAGCGGAACAGCAAGGGAATGGAGCGGCAAGGTCCCCTGGGAATGCTGCAAGTGGACTTTGGGGCCAGGGCGTGTTGCCCCAACAGACTGGACTGGAAAACACTCCTAAAGGTCAACAAATGATCCTTGAACTAACTACAAGCTTTTCTTTCTTGATGTGTTTTGTTTTGTTCTTTGTCAGTGGTTTGTTGTTGTTGGTTAGTTGTATAATATTGCTTTGTTTTCCTCTCTTGTTTTGTGCATGTTATTTTCTCAACAGGTCTGTGTAAATAAGACAGGCTGGATGAACTATCTGGAGGAAAAACAACGGGACCGACAGTTCTGGGGGGACTTGGGATAGGGGGAGGTGGAAGGTAAGGAAGTGGTGTTAACTAACCCAGGGACAAGGGAACAACATGGGATCCAAATTGGTGGTGAGGGAGGAGTGGCAGGCCTGGTAGGGAATGATCAAAGATAAATAAATAAACAAACAAATAAATAAATAAATAGATAGATAGATAAATAGATCCTGTGCTACCTGTTGAAGAGGGTCCAGTGTCCACTACAGCTTTCTTCATGTAGTGACCATGTATGCCTTCTATCTGCTTTTGAAGCTTCCTGCAATATTTTGCCTTTCAATATTACAGCTCCGGGCTTGATTGTTTTTCTCCAGTCCTTTCAACCTGAGAAATGCTTAGTATGGACTTCCTTTCAGCTTTCTAATTCCAGGTCTTTTCCTATTTCATTATAATGTTTTATTTGTTTTATTTGGGGGGGGAATTTTCAGCAGCTCTTTTACGTTTTCGTTTCTTCAATTTCAAGAGCAAGTTTCGGAGGCAGTTATTGCATTCACTTTGGTTTTGCTTCCTTTCCTGTGTTTGCTTTGTTTTGTTTTTTAATGACCTTTTACTTAATTCATATATGATTTTCATGGTGCCATCTCATGAAAACCCAGCTGATCTTTAGTCATTTACGTTCAGTGCTTTCAAATGTGTTCCTGGGATGTTCTCAAAACTCAGGGGGGATGTGCTCAAGGTCCTATTTTGGATCACATGGAATGTTTTCTTTAGATTCAACGTGAACCTGGATATGAGCAATCAGTATTGTCTCTTCCACAGTTAGTCCGTGTCCCTGTTTTGACTGATGATATTGAACTTCACTATTGTCCCTTCCTACAGATGTGGTTGATTTGATTCCTATGTATCTCATCTGGTGAGGTCCAGATGTATAGTCACCATTTATATCACGGGGAAAGTTTGTTTGCAATAAAGAAGGTGTTATTCCTGCAAAATTCTGCCATATCGTCTCTGGCTTCATTTCTATCACCAAGGTCACTTTTCCCACTGCTTACAATTACTCTTTGTTTCCAATTTTGCATTCAAATACCAGTAGTTACCAGACGTTTGGATTGCATGTTTGATCCATTTGATATTGAAGGAGTTGGTAGAAATCTTCCATTTCTCTATCACTGGATTTAGTGGTTGGTCCATATTAACTGATGTTCCTTACAGGCATTAACTTTATCACAAACAAAATTATACTTCAAGATAGAGCTTCAAATGTTCTTTTTCAAGATGAACAGCCAAACAATAGACAGGTTAAGAAGGGGAACAATAACACTAGGGAAATATGCACATCTACAACTACTTGAGATCAAAAAGACAGCATTTACCCAAGAACAAAGTTTTATAAGGGTTATGAAGGAAGTAATGGAAATTAAAAACACAAGGTATAAATGGGTTAAGTGGTGGGGGTTGCAATCAATGACATGAAACAAAAAGTATAAGAATTGCTGAATAGAAAACTAGCCTCCTCTATAAACTTTCATCCACTCACGACTTTTTTTTTAAAGGGATACATTTCTAAAGGACGAGAGATCTAAAGATGACAGAGAGACAGTTGTCTACATGTCAAATATAAATATAATGCTCTTTTTGCAATTGAACCCTTGTATTTAATTAAGCGTCATCATTGCAGTAACAAAAAAATTGAGATCAGAATTAAAAAGAGACAACATCCTAAGAAATTGGAGGAAGAATGAAGAACAGTTATATGTAGGTGAAATTGTCCAGCTCAATGCTACCCTCTCCCCCTTCTATGTTTCTCTTTTATCACTGAGGCCAGAAGCCTAGGTTGTTTTTTTTATAGTTTGCACAATCTTCTACCAGATTTGTGATTTTCAAATCATGCAGAAGCTGAAGATATGTTAGGACTTCCTTGGCATTGATGGCCACAAGCGTGGGCTTCTGTAGACATGATATCTTTACAGTGGTCCCCTGGGTGTTACCTTCCATCCAAATTACCTGTGTTGGTGATACATGCAGTGGTGAAGATTGCTGATGGTGTCCTGTGATCTGTGCCATTTGCTGACTCTGAAAGATTATGAATAAGTAGAGAGCTAGTAGCATCTTTCCCTGACTTTCATTTCCCCTACCTTTCCAATGGTTCAGTAAACATTTAATTCTTTATATTACACCCCTTTATTGCTTGGAACTCATTAGAGCCACTCCTTTGTTTTCTCTTTTTCCGCTAGCCTTGACTGGTGAAGCATTATTGTAGAACTGAAAGAATATAAAATAAGAGCATGAGCTAGGGACGAGTGTTGGTATATGTTTCAGAGGTGTAGAAATAGTGAAACTCAACTGGGATATAAAAAATTTAAATAGCAGAAAGAAAAGTAAATACAGAAAGAATGAAAAAAACATTTTTTTCATTAGAGCATTAGAGCATGAGGTGCACAAATAATTTGTGAGGTTGATATTTTTATAAATGAGTTATCTTTAAAATGTGTGAGTGTCAGTTTAAATAGATGACTAATGATTTTGCAGTGTAAAATATTTACCTAGCACCTTTGTGGCACTGTGATTTTTCCAAACCATTAAAACCATCTCTCGTGGAAGAGATTGTTATTGTCTTCTGATATAAGAGCTGACTTTTGGCTAACTTTGGATAAATGAAGGGAACTGTCTAAGGCCACAGAACTATTAAGTGGGAAGGTCCGGACATGGAAAAAGAATCATTTGGCTCTACTGTTTGCACCTTTTCCTCTCTACCATATGGAAAAGGCCGCTTGCACAAGCGCAGCGGAACTCAAATAGGACTAGGCATGAAGTGCAAGAACAATTTTGATTACACAGCTTTGAAGCTGCATTTTGAAAATCAATCTAGTTTTACATTCATTTGTTCATCAAATATAATTATTGAAAACTGATTGTATGCTAGCTAAATATGGCCAACATAGCCCCTGCCCACGTGGATCTTATATTTTACCTACTAAGGAAGCAAGAGTAATGAATATGGATTAGCTTCTGGAATGGAAAAACAAAACTACACTAAGAAATGAATGTGTATATAATTAATGAGAGAGTGGACATTAAGTATTATGAACCAAAGGAAATCAAAATTTTAAGTTACACAGAAACTTTAAAGGAAACATACATAATTATAAAGTAGCTACTCATACACATATGGGAAAAAACCCCAAAATATTTGAAAAAACATGTTGAATACCAACTGTGAGGTGCAGAAAGGAATTTGACCTTTGTCCAATGTTTTCTGAGAGTCCTCCTTGAGGGTGGCCAGGCCAAAGAAGAACCACCTGGGGATCAAAAGGGTAACAAAGAGCACTTGGGACAACCTCGGCATGGGGCAACCCCTCCGCCAGTTTCTGCATCAAGGGACAATCTCTATATTGCACTCAACTCATATGCCTAATTTCAAAGTGAACCAACATTGATAGTGGGGAGGTGCCAGCTGAAGATTCTTCCCCTATCTTACACAGCAGTCTCAGTCAGCTGTCTATAATATTTGTGGACGTATACCCAATGTCCCCTCCTATTGCCCTCTGCCTACACTCTGTGATGGCCTGATGGGGACAAGCCTCAGGAGGCTGCATGTACTCTATCATGACCCCATGGTGAGGCCTATAACGTTGCTGAACACAGGATTTCCTTCTCAGCTGGCACTCATCTCAGGAGGAAACCATGGACCTTGGAACCAAAAAGCTTTGGTCTGAGCACTCTCAGATGCCAGCCTATGTGTCTTTTCATTGGTATCCTTTGGGGTTGTAATAAAGCTGCAGTCTTGAGGATGTTATACTCCCTAAAACAATCTTGGAAAAGTTCCAGTGAATTATCAAATCCAAAGGAGCAGGGAGAGCCAGTAGATCAGAAAATGTGTCATCTGAACTCCACAGCTTGCAGCTGACATCATAAAGGGGTAACGGGAAATCAGCCCTGAAATTGTGGCCCTCAGGAAAGAAGGCTAGAATATTGCATGAACTCAAACTCTTGGCGGGCATTGCCCTACTTAGTAGTCTACAAGAAAAAGTCCTCTTAACTTTGGAGCTCTTACTCAGCTCCAGTGGCTAGGATCAGAGAAGTGATGCATGAACAGCTGGCCTAAAGGACGGGGTCGGTCTACCTTGTGAGTTTTGACGAAGCTCCAGGTGGTGAGGGTCCAAACCAAAGTGCTCTGTGGGTGGTTGGCTATGAGGACAGTGCCATGATAAGGTCAGGACTGTATGACTTTCCACTTTGGGGGGTGGGGCGGGGTGGGGTGATTGGATTCACATTGATTCCTACCAGGCAATGAAGGTGAGATTGGCCCCTTACTTTGCACACAGTTCTTTCTACTACACATTGCCGATTTTAATTGTCATTAAGATTTCAGGCAGAAGAGAGAGCATACCTATTTAAGTTAGATAGTCCAGAAGCTAATCAATAGCAAACATACTAGCAAAGAAAACTTTTACAGAAATATATTTAAAGTTAAAAAGAAAAATAGCAAAAAGAAGCAGATATCTTCTCGCGAATGATGCTCTGAGGTACTACAAAAAGTCCATAAATATTTTAAGGGTCAGAAGGATCCCTTAGAGATAAAAAGGTACTATAGAAAATATTAAGTGAAGACAGCAAATGAAAATTGAGTGTGCAGATTTTATAAAAACGTATAGTCCTTTGGAAATAATGTTACTAAATAACTCAAAATCAGAATATAAGCACATATAGGCAGACTTGAGAAATGCACCAATATATCTAGAAGCAAACTTACCTAAAGTCATCCTAAACATTAAGAAACTAGTCCATGGCATACAGACTAGAAATGCAAAGACTTATCATTTGAATAATTAACTAGCATTGCTTTATGTCTCCTTATGTTCGCATAAACACTCTCTGACATTCACAACCACTTTTAACCAGATGTGCCCTAATTCCATATACTTATCAAGAAAATATACATGTCAAGATATAAAGTCGCTCTTTGATTTTGAAATTCTAGTTATTTGAACTATAGGGTACTTGGATAACTGTAAGTGAGAAAATAATTTTGTGGGCTTCGAAAAACAACATGCCACTGTTCTTTTCAATTACTTTATCAGAACTCTCTCTTTTCCTTTGTTTTTAAATCATTTTATTGGTAGCTCATACAACTATTTTAACAATCCATACATCCATCCATTGTGTCAAGTACATTTTTATATTTGTTGCCATCCCCAGTCTCAAAACATTTTCTTTCTACTTGAGCCTTTGGTATCAGCTCATTTTTTCTCCTCCCTC
Source organism: Tenrec ecaudatus (assembly GCF_050624435.1). NCBI lineage: Eukaryota > Metazoa > Chordata > Mammalia > Afrosoricida > Tenrecidae > Tenrec > Tenrec ecaudatus. The sequence continues at coordinate 28,007,384 of NC_134548.1, read as the reverse complement.
CTCAGCCCTCCCTCACAAACTCTTGATAATGCATAACTTATTATTATTTTTTTCATGTCTTACACTATCCATTGTCTTCCTTCACCCACTTTTCTGTTGTTCATTCCCCTGGGAGGGAGTTATATGTAGGTCACTGTGATCACTTTCCCCTTTCTCCCCCACCTTCCGCTTCACCTCCTGACATCACTAGCTACTTTCATTATTGTTCCTGAGGGGTTTATCTGTCCTGGATTCCCTGTGTTTCCAGCTCTTAGGAACTAGAGGAAAGTTGTATGTTTCATTGTTGCTACACTGCACCCTGACTGGCTCGTCTCCTCCCCGCGACCCTTCCGTAAGGGGATGTCCAATTGCCAACAGATGGGCTTTGAGTCTCCACTCCACACTCCCTCTTATTAACAATGATAAGATTTTTTGTTCTTTGATGCCTGATCCTATCCACACCTTGTGATCACACATGCTGGCGTGCTTCTTCCATGCAGGCTTTGTTGCTTCTGAGCTAGATGGTCACTTTTTATCTTCAAGCCATTAAGTCCCCAGATGCTATAAATTTTGATAGCTGGGCACTATCAGCTTTCTTCAATACATTTGCTATGCACCCACTTTGTCTTCAGCGATCTTGTTGGGAAGGTGAGCATCATGGAGTGCTAGTTTAATGCAACAAAGTGTTCTTGGGGTGAGGGAATACTCAAGTAGAGGCCCAATGTCTACCTACTACCTTATAATACTAAACCTATAAATATATGTACATAGATCTACTTCCCCATCGTCATTTATAAATATATTTACATATGCACATATCTGTATTTAGACCTCTATAATAGCCTTTCATGTCCCAGTTTTTACTAATAAAATATTAGTAATAAATGTATAGCAAAGTCCCATTCTATCATTCATGAGCAAGAAAACTAGGAAGAAAATAACAAAATACTATTTTGAAAGTTAACGCTCCAAAGATGATATAAATTCATCTATTGAAATTAATATGCTGCAGAAAGTGCCATATAAAAATCTTACTCTTATTTAATACACATGGATGAGCCATTACCTACTCTGAAAAGAAAAACAATTCCTACTTAGAAAGATTAATGGGAAAGGGAGTGAGTGAATAATCAGGGCACTGCAGATTTAGTACTAGCTTTGCAATTTATAAACAGTGAGCTCTTGGGCAGGCAAATTAGGAAATCTTTGTATCTTGATTTTCTCCATCTTTCTCAAAGAAGGAATTGTGCAATAGCTAAGGCAGCTACACCAATCCTAAAACTAAAAATAAATAACTAAATACTAGCAATAAGAATATTAAGATACAATTAACATCATGAAGATACAATTTAGAAAATGATGATTTTCTGGGTTATTATAAATGCACAACTCCTTGACCATATACGCCAAATTTTCTTTCAATTTTCAAGCACATAGAAATGCAAAACTAAAGAAGAGGAAGTGCTGCTTCTTATAAATTGAAAGGAGAAAAAGAAAAGCAAGAAAAGAAAATACCTAGATGTTACTTCAAATCCATTCTCTTACTCAATTCTTAAATATATTCTACCCCATCATTGTATTTTCTTTTCCATCTATTGACTACAATAACATTTAATCTTGTGGGTACAAAAGTAGAATCAGAACTAATAGAATTGTATATTTTTCATGTTATTCATAATATCAAAGATTTAAGTGTTTGAATACATGAAAAAAAATTAAAAGCAGAAAAAATAGCATGTAGATTTATAAAGTACCAAGCAGAAATTCAAAAACAATAATAATCTAGTGTAATGTTACAAAAGATATGTGATGAACCATAAAACAGAGCTGAAGGGAACATTAGTGAATTAAAAGCTGATTATGTGGAAATTGCTCAGAATATTAAAAAAAAGAAAGAAATGGGTCATGTAAAAACAAGTTCAAAGACATGTAATGCCCAAAGACAGCAGTTCTAAACCTGTGCATCGTGACCCCTCTGGAAGTCGAATGACTCTTGCACAAGGGCCGCCCGATTCATAACAGTAGTAAAAGGACAGTTATGAAGTAGCAATGAAAATAATTTTATCATTGGGGGGTCACAAAAACATGAGTAACTGTATTAAAGGGTCATGGCATTACGAAGGTTGAGAACCACTGTCCAAAGAGAATATACAAGATATATACAATGGAGTCACAGAAGATGAAAGAGCAAAAGATTTAGTGAAAAGAATATTGGAGGGATGATATACAATAATTGAGAATTGTAAAAAAGTTCTGGCTTCTCAAACCCCAAAAGCCATTTTGAGCAAAATCATTATTAAAGGATGAAAACAAAACAGACATACAAAGGCTGGGAAAGTTTACTAATCAGAGACATTTGCTGAGAAAGCTACTAATATTTTCCACGAAAGAGAGATAAAACTGAATCCAGATAGAAGATTTGAACCCATGAAGGGGAAAAAAGTGACAAAATAAAAATATCAATAATGACTAATGAGAGGGGTAGCAAGATGATAGAGTTCTATGTAATATAGAATAAGAAAATCAGATTTTAAATATTCTAATATTTCTCCACTGCTTGGAGGATAATAATGACATCATTAATTATGGATAATATAAGTTGAAATATAAAGCTTCAAAATATAAATTAATGTACAACTATGAAACTAATAGGTAAAAAGAATAAAGAAAATAGACCTGCTCTTGCAGAAGAAACAAAAGAAGAAAATAATGTCATTATAAATAAACAGCAAAAACAAACAAACCAAATCCACTGTCACGGAGATGATGCTGACTCATGGTGAGCCTATATAGTGTTTCAGAGGTGGTAACTCTTCCCGGAAATTGACAGACGGCATCATTTTTCTCTGAAGGAAGTGTTGGTGGGTTTTAAGTGCTGAACTTTTGCTTAAGAGTCCAACGTTGATCTCACATTACCACAAACAGCAAGCGTACTAAAATTAAAATTGTCAACTAGAGGGAACCTAAAGACCAAAACAAGTGGCCATCTAGCTCAGAAGAAACAAAGTCCACATGGAAGTAGCACACCAGCCTGTGTGCTCACAGGGTGCCAAAGGGATCAGTTACCAGGCATCAAAGAACAAAAAATTATATCATTGTGTGCTCACCTCCATGATACGATCTCTGAAAACAAATGGGTGCATAAGCAAATGTGCTGAAAACAGCTGATAGTTCCTGGCTATCAAAAGGTATATTGTCGGGGGTCTTAAAGAGTTTGAGGTAAACAAGCGGCCATCCAGCTTAGAAGCAACAAAGCCCACATGGAAGAAGCACACCAGCCTGTTTGATCACGAGGTGCTGAAGGAATCAGTTATCAGGCATCATCAGAATGAAAAACCATTGTGAATGAGGGGAAATGTGGAGTGGAGACCCAAAGCCCATCTATAGGCAATTGGACATCCCCTTATGGAAGGGTCACGGGGAGGAGATGAGCCAGTCAGTGTGCAGTGTAGCAACGATGAAACATTCAACGTTCCTCTAGTTCCTAAATGCTTCCTCCCCACCCCCCACTACCATGATCCCGATTCTACCTTACAAATCTGACTATACCAGAGGATGTACACTGGTATAGATAGGATGGAAACACAGGGAATCCAGCGCAGAAGGGCAAATGATCCCTTCAGGACCAGTGGTGAGAATGGCGATACCGGGAGGATGGAGAGAGGGTGGGGTGGAAAGGAGAAACTGATTACAAGAATCTACATATAACTTCCTCCCTGGGGGACAGACTAGAGAAAAGTAGGTGAAAGGAGACGTTGGATGGTGCAAGATATGACAAAATAATAATTTATAAATTATCCAGGGTTCATGAGGAAGGGGGTTCAGGGAAGGAGTGGAAAAAATGAGAAGCTGATGCCAGGGGCTTCAGTAGAGAGCAAATGTTTTGAGAATGATGAGTGCAATGAATGTATAGATGTGCTTTACACAATTGATGTATGTATGGATTGTAATAAGGGTTGTATGAGCCCCTAATGAAATTATTTTTTAAAGAAATAAAAATTTTAAAAAAGTATGACTTGGCAAGAAAATCCAGAGATATGACATTAAAAATAAATTTGTCCTCATCACACTAAGGTCATCCCTCATGGTGAACACATATGATCTAGTAAATTACCTATTAAAATATTATTCCCCCTACATGACTTTTCACATGAGGGTATTGTAGGTCTTCATAGTTTTAGGGAAATTGGAATATATTGAGGACATTCACTTGGAAATCATTGCATAACAGAGAAACTCACATCAGATTATGGTTTTTATTCTAAATATCAAACCTTTTTTAAAGCTGGTTATGCAATAGGATATCAAAATTAAGATTCATGATGTACCAGTCATCAAAATATCCAGTTTCCTTAAACAACCTTTTGTATATCTATTGTCCGTGAACTCTACCTTGATACTATTTATATTTCCAGTCCACTCCATCACTTGTGGTAAAGAGTTTCATAAGTTTCCTACCTACTGGTTAAAACAGAAATTACTTTCATTTTGTCAGCAGTGGAGTCCTTTAAAACCTCAGGAGTACCATTTAGTTCTTGTATTCGAACTTTGGTAAATAAGAATATGTTGACCTTATTCATACTTTTTTTTATCAGCTTTGATTATGCCTTCTCTTAGTTCTTACTCTTTTAAGAATTTTTTTAAGTTTGTCCTAGTATGAAAGTTTTCTCTTCCAACATGCTCAGTCCTCTTAATAATTTAGTAGATAATTTCCAAACTCTATTTCCCTTTAATTACAAATATAGAAATGTAATGATTTTATATACACAGTACATTCTCCAGTTTGTTTCCAACGTACATTGGATCAAGAATTATCTTTTCTTTGACCAGAATGTTCTCCTTTGCATATCACTGAGCTCAAATTTTAAACATAAGAATTGCTTCCAATACTGTTCGACATTAGTATTAACAACAACAAAAAAAAGAGCTGCTATATTCTAGCGCCACCAATCCCTGTCATGGTGTTGATTCCAACTCAGTCATCTTAGAGGACAAATGAGAACTTCCCCCAAGGGTTTGACAGTCATAAGGAAGTAGATTGCCATCTCTCTCTCCCATGGCACAACTGGTGTGTTTGAACCATCAACCTTTACATTAGGAATTGAGCACTGAACTACCAAACCATGACTTATAGTCATTGTGCTTGTTTATCCCTCTACCTAAGACACCTGTGACTCACACTCTCACCTTTTTAAAGCATTTAATGAAATGATTTCTTCTAAGCAATGTGTTCAGCAAGCCTTGCGAATTGCAGTGACCCTCATGCACACATTCCTTACAGCTCTCCTCACACTTACTTTTAATCATTACATAGTTCACTTACTTCCTTTTCAGGTATAGCTCCATGAGGGCAGATGATTTAGTTTGACTCCTCCTATATCCCCAAAGAATGACTGGCATGGAATACACTTACCTAATAAATGTGTCAAATAAAATATTTTATACATGGTCTAGATTTCTGAAAATGATTCGTATATAATGTTTTGTCATGTAAAGCGGGGGCCATAAACTAGTCTTTGAGGATGTTCTATGCAAAAGGAGACTTGGATACATGAAGAAATGAAAAGGACATCAGCTGCATCTGGGCCTGAGTGACCCCCCCCCCCCCCCCGTGACCCTCCAAAGCTCCTCAATTTATCCAAACTCTCTGGTCATGCTGGTTAAACTTTTCATGGCACTCGGTTTTGACACAGTCACAAATGTTAATGGGATAGAAGAGTCTTTGGCATTTGGTGAAAGAAAAATCCTCACTGTGTGTGTGTGTGTGTGTGTGTGTGTGTGTGTGTCACAAAGTAATATCCATGTAAAACTCACTCTTAAAAGAAAACTTCAATAATTATTTTTCCTCTCAATCTCATGAAATAAAATATAATCAGTTCACTTCTAGTACTAATATTACGAGCTTAATTTGCCTTTTTTTTCCTGGGGAAGACAGTTTGCGCTCCTGGGATACAGGATAATCTTGCACGCTGCCTTAATAGTGATGGTCATTAAGCACAATGGGGAAAGTTAAAGGTCTTCCATTAGCACAGACTTTATTTGGCTTTGTAACTTTAGGACATAAACTAAGCCATTTCTATGTTTAATGTGCATATGTTCTATGCAATTATAGGAAATGGACTGTGTAAATTAACAGATAAGAAGAAGAGAGTCAGAATGCGAGTTAACTTTTTCATGAAAGTCTTCCATGAGCCAACACTTTAATGAACAGGATTATATACATTCTAGTGGTCACCACATCTTCCCATTTGGACCATTAGATTCTTCAAATAGATGTTTTATTCCCATATAATTAATACCTTCAAAAATATAAAAAGTAGAGAAGAGTATATTTATCTAGGGATAACCAATAGCTAAAACTTACAAAATGCAAGGAAATGAGGTGGCTTAATATTCCTCATTGCTAACTCAGAATAAAAAAGAAAGTTCTGGAAATTATTTATTATACAAAATTTCTATTGGTGATAGTTTTCTATTATAATTTTCATTTGTTAGGCTTAATTTTTTAATCAATTTACTTCAGAATATTGAAAGAAATCTTCCTGAAATAAATTATTTCTAAGTAAAAATACCTGGGTAAAAATACTGCAGCCTGAACCTACACATTGATTTTGGTAGAAGATAAGGTATGTGATTTCTACTCTTGGCTAGAGCAAGCTAGTTTCTGGGATAACATTTTTCTATATAAAACCATGAATTTTTTCTAAAATTTAAAAACTAATGGCAATTTTTTCTAGTAGAGAACATCAGTACTACGTTAGTTCAGAGAATATGAAGATCATTGTGGACAAGAATGATGACCAAAGGAAAGTCTCATTAATGGTACATAGTTTAATGGTAGGTCAGTGGTTAGTGAGCCTACGGGCAGAAGGAAGTCATCCCAAAGGCACAGACCAACACTGGATGCTGAGGTAAGGTTCATGTTGAGCAATACCTATTAAATCAGAAAATGAAAGTAATAGGTGAGGTTCACTGCCCATGGCATGCATGCATGCATTTCGTATGTCTGCATTTATGGAAAATGCTAATGAAAAAAGTGTAGGGGTGAAGATAAACCAGTGGAGTACATATTCATTTACTTTTTAGTTCAATGTATATTTTATGAGTGCCTACTATATGACAGGTACTGCTCTAACAAGAGATGTTCCTGGTCCACACGGTGCTTACTTTCTGCTGGAGGAGAGAATATAAAGAAAGACATATTAGCTAAAGTAACTAACTGTGTATGATGCTGTTAATACTAAACTGTATAAAATAAGAGAACTGGATAGGGGAGAGGAGATATGTTAGGGTTGGTATGGCTAGAGTAATATGAATGCTGAGCAGTCGTAGGAAATGGCATCAGAGAAACAATGGGGGTAAAATCATATAAGACTATGTAAACCACTATAAGGACTTAGGCTTTTATAATGTATGCATTAAGAACTCATTAGAGGACTTCAAAGAGATGACAGACATGATTTTTAGGTGTCTGTGTTGAGCATAAGTAGACCATAAGCGTGGAAAGTAGGATACTGAATTAGTAAGAAAGATCTAAGAAGAACCAGTGCATTTGTATTATGGTGTTGGCAAAGAATATTGAAAGTACCATGAACTGGCAAAAGAACAAACAAATCTGTCTTGGAAGAATTATAGCCAGAATGCTCCTTAGAAGTAAGATTGGTGAGACATAGTCTCATGGACTTTGGACACATTGTCAGGAGAGACTAAGCCCTAGAAGAGGAAATCATGCGTGGAAAATTAAAGGGTTAGCACAAAAGAGGAAGACCCTGGGCAAGATGGATTCACACAGTGGCTGCACCAATGGCTCAAACATGATGGTTATGAGGTTGGTGCAGGACCAGGCAGTGTTTCCTCAGAACCGACTGGATGGTGCCTAACAACAAGAAGAGGGGAAGGAGAGGAAGAAAGCAGCATCATTACAGTGATCCAGGTGAAAGATAATAGTGGTTTCTATCAACACAGTAGCAGTGGAGGTGGTAAAAAGTACTCACTATCTGGCTATATTGTGAAGGTCAAGGCAGATGTGTAATATGGAGAATGACAGGAGAGGAGTGAAGGTCTGTGTCATGAATAATGAGAAGAATGGAAATGTATTAACTGAGAAGGGAAAAAATTACAGGTGGGAACAGTTTAGAGGGAATTATCAACAGTATCACTTTTGAATATACTAAATCCCAGGTATTTATTACCATATATACTTGTGTACTAGCTGAGTTTTTCAGAACAATTTTAATGCAGTTTTTGTGGTAAAATTAGGTGTCTCGGCTGGTATTCAGGTTGGCTTATACTTGAGTTTATATGATAGTTGCTCAAGTGGAAATTTTGAGTAAGGAATTAGATGTACAAGTCCAAGTTATAGAAGAGGGTTTAGAGACAGAGCTGATTAACAGCAGTCATATGGAGTTAAAAGAAAAGTAGAATTGTGGAAAACTACCATTGGAGTGAGTATAAACTAAGATGACCAAGGATCTAGTCTCGGTCCATCGATCATTCATTGATTTTTAAATAGAGAAGATGTCAATAAAGAAAGATCTACATATAACCCTCTCCCTGAGGGATAGACAACAGAAAGTTTGTGAAGGGAAACACTGTACAGTGTAAGTCATGACAAAATAATAATAATTTATAAATTATCAAGGGTTCATGAGAGAGAGGGTGAAGAAGGAGGGGGGGGGCATGAGGAGCTGCTACCAAGGGCTCAAGTAGAAAGAAAATGTTTTGAGAATGGTGAAGGCAACAAATGTACAAATGTGCTTGACACAATGAATGGATGGAAGGATTGTGATAAGAGTTGTAAGAGCCCCCAATAAAATTATTATAAAAGAAGACAGATAAAGATAAGTCAATGAGTTTGGCTTGAAAGTGAAAGAGTAGTTTCTGAACGTAAAGTAAAGACAGTATGTCAAGGAAGTGGGTAAGCAATGGTTCCCAGTAGGTCAAAGATAAGGACTGAGAGGTGGATGAAATGCAGCAATGTGGAAGCCACTGAGATCAAGAACAACTTCGCTGGAGTAATGGCACAGTGAACCAGATTTAATCAAGGTAGTACAGCAACTCTGGCGAGCAATACTGCAGATGGCAGGAAAGCAATGTCTGCAAGAACTGGGCGATGGTAGACAAAAGTCTATCATTACCATTAGGATTGTGGTTCAAAAGAAAGTTTAAGTAAATAATTCACCCATGTAACCTATTGTCCTAAGCACTGTATGTACATACGTGACTGTTACTACCCTGTAAAATACAATGGGCCTTTAAGAAGTTCGGGGGCCGGGGGGGTGGAATGGAATTCAAAGATAATGGAATTTGTGAACTTCGGAGTCCGTTCACAGGTATGACTACTAGCCCATTATGTAGATGTTAGCACTGAGACACATACTGAGGCAGGAAATGGCAGCGCTAAGATTCAAGTCAGCTAACATGGATCTAGAATTTATGTAGTTAATGACTATGCCATCCTGCTGTATTATGAAGCACATTATTAATGCTAATGGGATATCAGAAAGCCAGTTTCAACTACTTAGGGTATCAAACTAATCGAATTTCCTGAATTCATAAACTAGTGTTTCTAAAACCGCCTCCCCATCATTATTTTAACTACCTGTTAAAGACAGCCCTCTAAAATTCTACAGGGAGTTCACACAGTCTAAAAGGTTAATATGAGCCTTGTAAAAAAATCTATTTACAAGAAATAATGATCAGTCCCTTTCAGAATCTTCATGTATTTCGAATGTTCTTCCAACGAAGTCGTCTAAATGAGGTTGTTCTACACAACACAATGCAAATGAAAATTTAGATATGATGACCAACTACGTTAAAAATAAAACTTTTTTTTTAAATTCATGTAAAGAGGAAATGTTCTTGCACATGACGCCTTAATTCAGTTTTTATAATATCTTCATCATTCTGTATAATTATAATTTCTTGTTTATCCTCAGCAATTTCATTGAGATAAATGGAACCTAGTAAGTCCTCCTTCACTATTTCCCCTCCAGTCCAAAGTCTCACTGTTGAAAAGATCTTTTTCTAAGTAGGTCATCCTCTGCCTTAAACCTCTTAACCGGCCTCACCTTTTTTCCTGCCTCAGACTCCAGCTCCTTATGATTATCTTCAGAGCCCTGTGTACCTCATCCCTGCCTGTAGCGTTGCTTTGATTCTTGCCCCAGTTTTCCAGGCTTAACTTCTAAATAGCGTCTTTATCACCTTCCTCCACTCTGGTCTCATGCTGCCCTTGTGCCTCATTCAACAATTTCCTTTAACACTTCTTCTTGAAAAATTCCATTTTATTTAACATCTTCTTGAAAAAAATTTTCTTTCTTGCTTGCTTTTTTTTTTTTTGGAGAGTTGTATGGGGCTAGGAAGTAGGGAGGATGAGAATAGACATGAGAATATTCAGAAAAAGGACAAAGGCTCCATGTGATTCTTTGTCCTGTAACTCCTCACTTAGCAACCACCTTGACCTCTCTTGACCCAGGACTTGGCCTGTCCTTCCCCTGGCCTGCAACCTCCTTCTTACACTGATATGAAAAGACTGTGCCATCAGTTGGTCTTTTCCCACCATTCAGCTCCAGCTCATCATCTCCGCTTTGTAGTCCATCGTTCAGAGTGTGCGGAGCTTTTCAAATGAGAAGAGATGCAATGGTCTAATAGAAATACCTCTCTCCCATTTTTTTTTCTATTCCCTTCCATATTTCTGTGTCAAAGTGGGGAGAGGTTAACATGGCAACAAAAGCAGACTTCCCTGACAGCTGGGGTAAATGGAAAACTACTAGCTGGCAATCAGTCATTGTCTCTTTAGTGCGGGCCACTTGATTTTCCACACTCAGGCCAAGCAACACAGCCAACTGAGAATATTTGAAAGTGCAATAGAATAAAACCATTGGTTGCTTCCTTGGGGATTTTTCGCTTTCAGACAACAAAAGTGGGGGGAAACACTCAACTGAAGAAGATAAATGAATGTGACAGATATTATTTAAAAATCATGTCGTTGGCATAGTAATTTTATCCAATTAAAAGCTTTGAAGTTAGTGATCCTACTTTGAGGCCTTTTAAGAAGAGGATATCATTATTATATCAGCCACCTACTAGTTTATCACTAAGACACCACTTAATCTTCCTAGTGGCAAGCATCCGTATATGATGATACTTCCGACTTGTTGTCATTTTGCAAACCCTTCCATTGATTTTTGTGGCCCTAAGATCAATGCCACTTAAACCAATGTGTAAAAGCTGGCATGTTCATTAATTACAGTCAAATTTACACTTCTGTAATTGAGACTAATTATTTGTTTGGTGTAAGCAAGTTGTTAGGCATTCATTAAAGTCATTGGTCATGGGCATTGAATAAGCTTGGCTTCAAAGTCCACATACCGGGGTAAGTAAGAAAGTATTGACTTATAGAAACTTTTATTAAATAAAAAGATCCACCTGTGACGCTACTATTTCTTCACATATCCTCCATTTAGGTCCGGATACTTTGGAAGGCAGGGTTTCTGCTTCCCTAGCCCTACCTGAAAGGATTCTGTGTGCTTCAGTTTTACTACCTAAATCATCTTCAACTTGCACTAGCTCAATCATGTTCCTTGTCAACGTTCTTTGAGTTTGTTGGTATTCGGCACTGTCTAATTGGTTCCAACTCATAGTGACTTAGAAAGACCGACCAGACCTGGCCATCCTCACAACAATTTTTCTTATGTTGGAACCCCTCGAGGCGGCCATCATGGCACTCCATCTTGTCCACGTCTTCCTCTTTTTCCCTGCTCCTCCATGTTACCAAGTCCTTTTCTAGGCAGTGGACCCTCCTGAAAATATGTCCGAAGGATGCACGGTGAAGTCTCACTATCGTTGCCTCTTTGACTTTAAGGAGCAAAAGAAAAAAAGGTCTGAAAGTACAATAAGAGGGTCCTAGGGTGGATTTCCTTAAAAAAAAAAACAAGCAGGTGCATTGTTATGATGGTGGGGGGCAGATTCTTGGTCTAACTTTCTGGTCATTTTCTCATGAATGCAGTTGTCAGTTTTCTTAAAACCTCTTCATAATAAGCCCCAATTGTTGCCCGCTGTGCTTTCCAAAAACCATGAGCCATAATCTTCTGAGTTGAGTTTTCTGCCCTGAATTTAAGTGGCCTAGCAGTTCTCATTAGAAGTCACTCTTTTTATTGAGTATTTTTAATGCACCCCAAGGAGATTAAGACAAGTGTATGATAAAGGATTTCTCTACAGCTATCCACTGATCACAGATACATGTTTAAACATGTTTTGTTTGGTATAAATCCATTTATGTATAAACTTTAACTCTAGTATATATATATTTACTTGGTCTGGTATGTGTTCAAAAGTCAATCCTAGGATATCACAGCATAAATTTTTTAATTGACCTCTCTAAATAAATCTTAAAGTCTTGCTCAAGTTAATGTTCACTTTGGGTGCGCTTACATTATTTCCTTAGCTTAAGCTTTACCTACCACCATTCAATAAGAATCTAACTCATATTTAAAGAATTTTTAAGTTGCTAGTTATGCTTCTTAAAAATAATTTTAAGGATAGCTTAAAAGCAAAGCTTTGTCATCAAAGGGTGTCCTGGTGATATAGTGCATTATGCCTTAAGATCAGTGGTTCAAACCCCTAGTATATCCATGGGAAAAGATAAGCATTCCACTCCCACAAAGATTTAGGCTTGGAAACCCACAGGGGAAGGTCTCGTCTATCCTAGAGAATCGTCATGAGTCAGATTTGACTAGATGGCAGTGAGTTTTGAGTTTGCCACCAAAACACATTTTGCAAATAATTTTGTTTATTCAATGTTAGATAATATTATAGAATTCTATTTTCAAATTAGCTATTTAAAATACCTCTCTGAATATAACATTGATCTAAAAATGAAAGTATTGATCATTTAAAACTAAAGAAAATTTCCAATGCACTTTGAAACTATATACCAAGCTATAAATGTAAGATAATTTACATTCAAGGACTGATGCTTCCAGTCATTTATGGTTTTTAAGCTAATATGTGCTCATTGAGTTGAGTTAGGAACCTTTACTTTTATGGAAACTGCTATTGTTTTGCCATGATCATAAAACTCTCCAAGGAATATGAATTTAGCAAATGAACTTTACTGTACAGCAGTATTTGACTGGTTTTGCAACTATAACAAACACAAAATTGTTCATTCTTCTCAAAAATGAAACAAATGAGGAAAATCATCTATTGGAAGCTATCATAAAACAATTTCCAATCATGCTTCCGAGATCTTTTAAAGTAAAATATTAAATAGAAAAAAAATGATGATCAAGAAAAAGTAAAATTTCACCACTTGATTTGACCTGTATTAAATAGCAAATGTACCATAAACCCCAAAATCCAAATCTGTTACCATCTCGTCAATTGTACTTCCTAGTGACCACTGAGGTGGTAAATCTTTATGGGAGCAGATAGCCTCTTCTTTCTCCCTGGGCCCTACATGGTAGATTTGATCCATCTATCTTGCAGTGGATAGCAGTTCAGCACTCACTCAATAGCATCATTAGGACTCCTAAATGCATCATTTTTATATAAAATAAATCCAATCCAAAAGGAATATTTTATTCTTACGAGAATACAGTCCATTACTTAAAATTTAACTTTTCTCCTTTTAAAACTCCAGTTTTCAAAAAATTATATATCCTATACACTTTTTAGACTACTGTATGTACTCTAATATTAGCCGATCTGAGTGTAAGCCGAGGTACCTAATTATTACCTGGGAAACCTGAAAAGCTGATTGACTCGAGTATATGCCTAGGGTGGGAAATGCAGGATGTGAATTAACACAGAGACCAGAGGGGAGAGATGGAGCACAGCCACAGACACATCCTTACCAGCTCAGCTGCCGGAATAAGTGAATCACTACGGGTGCTTCTGCAAATTGGAGCCATCCACATCATAGGATGGCTCTGATTGGTTAGATGTGAGTAAACAGACATTCAAAGCCCTGCAGTGTCAGCGGGGCTTTGAATGAACACTGGAGGAACGGCAATCACCTGCAAGATGCTATACCTCACTGGGGTACCACTGACCCGTGTATAAGCCAAACCCCACTTTTTCGGCACATTTTTTGTGCTGAAAAACTCAGCTTATGCACGAGTATATACGGTATATTCACTCAGAATGATCACTGGAAGTCTACTATGCTAAGGTCGATACTAACCACTAATCACAAGGCCAGTCATTTGAAACCACCAGCCAGTCCACAGAAGAAAAACAAGGCTTTCTATTCCTGTAAAGAGTTAGTCTCATAAACCCACACGGGCAGTTTGACCCTGTCCTACAAGGTCGCTATGAGTGGCAATATACTTGATGGCCATGAGTTTGGGTTGTTTTTGTTTATTTGTTTTTTAATCCTCTTCAAGGCAGCTGAATATCAAATATCATAGTCAGGTATCCATTATCAAAGTTGGAGAGACTTCTTCCTCCTCCAGCACCACATTAAAAGTAATGAGAAATTTGTAAATATACATATTTTCTATTTCTTGGGGTCATTTGAATCAAAGACAAATCCATAGACATACACCACAGGCTATCCATCATTGATGCCAATTTTTTTAAAAAGCTTAGTCACAAAAACATATATTTTATTATTCTTTCAAAATCTTTTTCTCTTGTGAAAAAAAAAAAACAGAGTAAAACACACTCCCATCATTACGTTTCTAAACGTGATCATCAGTGACATTGGTCACAGTCTTGACACTGTGCCAGTATTCTGACTGTTTCTGTTCTAGTTGCTTACTTGCATTTGCTTAACTTCCCTACTCCTCAAACTTCTCTAAACTGCTTTAAAGAATCTGTTAACGCTTTGGTATTACATATAATTCATTTATGTTATAGAAAGGCAATAGTCAATGGTTCAAATATTTACTCTTTGGACTAAACTGTAAAGGTGATTTCTAGGGAATCTTTTGAATTAATCATTTGAAGGGCAATTCAGGGACATAGTCTCAGGGACTCCACCAGCCTCAATGGGTTCAGTAGTTCTGTATTGTTTAAGAATCTGAAGTTCTGATAGCACCGATGAAACACACAACTTTCCTCTAGTCCTTTAATGCTCCCCCACCCCATCATGACCCCAATTCTACCTTACAACTAGCCTAGACCAGAGCATGTATGTGATATGAGACTGGAAACACAGGGAATCGCAGACAGATAAACCTCTCAGGGCCAATAATGAGAGGAGTGATACCAAGAGGGGAAGGAGAAGGTGGGGGGAGAAAGGGGTAACTGATCACAATGACTGACCTATAACTCCCTCCCAGGGGGCAGACAACAGAAAAGTGGGTCAAGGGAAGCAGCAGTTAGTGTAAGACATGAAAAATAATAATAACTTAAAATTATCAAGGGTTCATGAGTAAAGGCAGGTGGGAGAGGGGAGAAATGAGCTGAAACCAAGGACTCAAGTAGAAAGAAAATGTTTTGAAAATGATGATGGCAGCATATGTACAAATGTGCCTGACATGGATGGATGGATGGATGGATGGATGGATGGATGGATGGATGGATGGATGGATGGATGGATGGTGATAAGAGCTGTACGAGTCCCCAATGAAATTATTTTTAATAGAACTTCTGTTCCACATTTTCCTCCCTTTTCATAGGAATCCACCTATTATGCTCCTGATCAGAATGTTCAATAGTGACAGCCAGGCATCCTCTACTTTTGCTGGTCTCCTGGTTGATGAAGGACTGATTCACAGAGACAATTATTTCTGTAGTTCAATTCTTTCTCTGATTCATGTATTTCCTTTCTCTTTTGTTCCAAGTAAGTAGTTGACTCTTAGATTCCCTCTGATAAGCTTTGAAGACCCCAGCCACTCCTCACTATACTGAGAGACAGAACATAAGCTTTCAGAACTCACAGTATGCCAACTGACTAGATTGTCCTCACTCAAGCCCTATATTACGTCCCTCTGTTATCAGAATCAGTGCTTTATTCTATCTCTTTTCTTATTTCCCTGGCTAGCATGGAAATTCCCAAACTTTGAAAATATTGTGCTGAGTGAAGTAAGTGAATCACAAAAAAGACAAAACGTATATGCTATCACTCATATGAAACACCTAGAATGGGAAAAAGTATAGAGAGCTGAGCTTCATACTAGTTACCAGGGGTACAAAAAGGGAAGGCAGAAGGGAATCTTGGTTTGCTTAACATTGAGTTTCCGTTTATAGGGACAGAAAACGTGGCTAGGGATGTTGGTGATGGTGGTGGATCACAATTGATTTCATGTACCTTCATTGAACTGTAAGAATAAAAAACACATTATGTTGGCTATTGTTGTGGTACCTATGTGTTATGCCTAGTGGGGTTCAATCAAGGGCAATGTAGCAGCAAGGAATTACTAAACCTGAATGAAGGCAGAATATCATGGTGGGACAAGAAGGAAGTAAAAAGGAAATAGAGGAAAGAACCAGGAGGTAAAGGATGTTTATGGAGGCCTAAATACAGGCATGTACATATATAAATATACATATAATGAGAGAAGAATAGAACTATGTACTTATATCTATATGTTAAGAATTAAGGTTGCATATGAACAATGGCCCTTAACTCAAGTTCTCCCTTAACACAAGAACACTTTGTTCTAACAATCTGGCATTCTGTGATGTTCACCTTCCCAACAAAATCACTTAAAACAAAATGGGTGCAAGGGAAAGTGTAGTGAAGGAAGCTGATGGTGCCAGGCTATCGAAAGATATAGCATCTGGGGTCTTAAAGGCTTAAACATAAACAAGAAGCCATCTATCTCAGAAGCAACAAAGCCCACATGGTAGAAGCACACCAGCCTGTGTGCTCATGAGGTGTCGATGGGATAAGGTATCAGGCATCTAAAACCCAGAATAAAACCATACTCAAGGTGAATGGGGGTGAGAGCATGGAGTGGAGACCCAAAGTCCATCTGTAGACAAGTGGATATGCCCTCACAGAGGTGTCACAGGGAATAGATGAGCCAGTCAGGGTGCAGTGTAGCACTTATGGAACACATACCTCTAGTTCTTTGGCTTTACCCAAATATCATGACCTCAATTCTACCTAGCAAATTGGATTAGACCAGAGCATACACACTGCTACAGATAAGAGTCTGCAACACAGGGAATCTAGAATATATAAACCCCTCAGGGCCAAAAAGGAGAGTAGAGATACCAGGAGGATTAGGAGAAGGTCAGAGGAGATAGGGGAAATCAATCACAAGGATAAACTTAGAACCCCCTCCCAGGGGGATGAATAATGGAAAAGTAGGTGATGGGTGACGGAGGATGATGTAAGATATGGCAAAAATAATCTATAATTTATCAAGGGTTCATAAGGGAAGGTGGGTAGGGGAGGGAGGGGGAAAATGGGGAGCTGGTATAAGGGGTTCTGGTGGGAAAAGAAAGCTTTGAAAATTATGATGGCAGCATATGTGCAAATATGTTTGACACACTGGAGGAATGTATGGATTGTGATAAGAGATGTAAGAGGCCCCAATAAAAGTATTTTTTAAAAATAAAAAAGAATTCCTTCCGAACCAATCACAAAGATCTACATATAACCCCCTCCCTGGAGACAACAGAAAAGTGGGTGAAGGGAGATGTCAGACAGTGTAAGACATGACAAAATAATAATAATTTAGAAATTATCAAGGGTTTGTGGGGGAGGAGAGGGGAAATGAGGAGCTGATACCAAGGCATCAAGTAGAAAGTAAAT
Organism: Tenrec ecaudatus; assembly: GCF_050624435.1. Lineage (NCBI taxonomy): Eukaryota > Metazoa > Chordata > Mammalia > Afrosoricida > Tenrecidae > Tenrec > Tenrec ecaudatus. The sequence continues at coordinate 27,989,692 of NC_134548.1, read as the reverse complement.
GTTTTGAGAATGATGCTGGCAACAAATGTACAAATGTGCTTGACACAATGGATATATGTATGGATTGTGAAGAGTTGTATGAGCCTCCAATAAAATATTTTTTTAGAAAAAGACAAAGAGACTAAATTTCACCCATATGTTGATGTCAGACTATACAATCTGTTACTAATTTGTTACTAAAGTACTAATATTGTCCATCGCCCAGGAAGGAGGTTATTTGTAGATTAGGTTTTGCTACACTCACCACTGGTCCTGAGAGGTTCATCTGTCCTGGATTCCCTGTTTCTAGTTCCTATCTGTAACATTGTACATCCTCTGGTCTAGCTAGGTTTGTAAGGTAGATTTGGGATCATGATAGTGGGGGTGGGTTGCGGAAGGAAGCATTAAATACTAGGGGAAAGCTGTGTGTTTCATTGATGCTACATTGCACTCTGAGTGACTCGTCTCCTTCCCACTAACCCTCTGCAATGGGATATCCAGTTGCCTACAGATGGTCCTTCGGCCCCCACACCACACTCCCCCCTCATTCACGATGATATGATTTTTTGCTCTTTGGTGCTTGATACCCGATCCCATTGACACCTCCTGGTCACACAGGCTGGTATGCTTCTTCCATGTTGGCTTTATTGCCTCTGGGCTAGATGACCACTTGTTTACCTTCAAGCCTTTAAGACCCCAGACATAATATTTATCGATCGTCGGGCACCATCAGCTTTCTTCACCACACTTGCTTATGCACAGAGTTCATAAGGGAGAGGGGAGCAAGGAGGGAGCGGGAAAAAATGAGGAGCTGATTCCAAGAGCTCAAGTGGAAAGCAAATATTTTGAGAAAGATGCTGCAACAAATACACAATTATGCTTGACAAAATGGAATTATATGTGGATTGCAATAAGAGTTATACAAGCCCCCAATAAAATGATTTAAATAATTTTAAAAAGAGTAGAGTTTTAATTGGGTATAGTTAATGAATGGAAGTATTAGCAATCACAAAAATATTTGTTTTATCTTAAATAAGATATTAATTTTAGTAAAATAAAAACTAATGCCATGTAAGAATCCCAAAAAAGTACTAAAATACTTGCAAAGCATATTCATATCTATGTAGTTTAGAACAATCTACGTTGTTTGAAGGGGAGATAGCAACCATGCAAAATGAATTTCTCCAAAAAGAGTCGAGGGTTTTCCCCAAATCCTAATTCTTCCCTGAGAGATGCTGCTAAAGGCCTATGATTCCCAAGGAAGGCAATTCTCTGTCTTACTAGGATATGAGACTCCAGGACTCTAGCTTAAAACTCAATATAGGAAACATATAAAGTCCTCAAAGTATGTAATTCTGAACAAAGAATAAGTGATGATTGATTGAGGCATAGCATATCTATTTAGTAAGGAAGATCTAGTGGAAGAATCTATGCTATCGTGTCATGGAATTGGTGATGTGTCACCTAATTCTCCCTGCAACAAAAAGATTCTGTGCCCCAGAATCTGGAAGTGCATCAGGAGTTATATCAGCTGCAAAGAACCAACTTCCCAAGGGTCACGCCATCTCTCTCTAGAATGGCCAATATCCAAGAAATATGTGGGCCACAGTAAAAATACCTGGTCATTTTATCCCTACTCAGGATGACTCTGAAGGATCAGTCTATCTTTAGAGAAGCGGTTCCCAACCTGTGGGTTGTGACCCCTTTGGGGGTTGAATGACCCTTTCTTAGGGGTTGCCTAAGACCATCGGAAAACACATATTTCTTGATGGTCTTAGGAACCCAGACACCGTTCTTCTATCCACTCTCATATGACTATCCAGCATAAAAACTTTTACCCATGCCACACCATGCTTCAAGACAAAATTTCATTTATTTCTCATTAGAAATAAATATGTCACAATATGTAATTGCCTATTGTTTTGTGATTAATCACTATGCTTTAATTATGTTAAGTTGGTAACAATGAAAATACAACCTGCCTATCAGATATTTACATTACGATTCATAACAGAAGCAAAATGACAGTTATTAAGTAGCAACGAAAATAATGTTATGGTTGGGAGTCCCCACCACATGAGGCACTGTATTGAAGGGTCACGGCATCAGGAAGGTGGAGCACCACTGCTCTAGCAGATCCTGTGAGGTTGGTCGAAGATGTCCTTGGGTCTCTTATCATTTATCAACCTCTCCCTCTGACCTCTCTTGCTTCCTTCCCCTCCCAACCCCACCAGTGTAGATATCAGAACACATTTTTGATTCAGCATCCTACACAGTAAAGTCCAGCTTAGAAACTGCTCCCTGGGAACCTAAATTGTGGCACGTCCTTTATAGACATGAATACACCTACAGTTACTATTATAAAGTGTAGATTTCCTTTATTACTTAGAAAGTCATTTATTTATCTTCAGAAAGTTCCAAGTTAACATTTCTTCTGACAGGAGAAATATTTCAAAATGTTTGGACTGCCATTATGTGTATACTAACCAATTAGAGCAAACACCATTATTAACAACAGTAGGATCTTACTAGGTAAACGCAAACCCTACTTTCAGTATTTGCAAGTACACACATTTTTCAGCTTGGCTCAACTTTTCTGAATGTAGAGTTTAATTTGATTACATACAGTCACAAAGGCTGTTACCTACCAACCCCCTTTGTTCTGCCATTTCTGATTATGTTCTGCACAGAATTTACATTAATCTAGAATGCCATAATGACTGTTAATACCTAGTGTCCATTCTGATTGCTCAGGTTCAACCAAATAATGCATTAAATATTCAGCATATGATACCTGGCTATATGTTACAGTAACTTAGGGACATAGTGGTGGCTCATATGACATTTAATAAAAGTAAAACTAATCACAAAGCACATCAAGTCTGTTATATTATTTAAATGACATTCAATAAAATATCATGAAAAGTTCACTTTGTGTGAATATTTCAAGGCCTAATATCACCTTTGTTTGACTGTTTTCATCTCTAGAATCCTAGTTTGAATAAGGTAAGTTTCAGATGAGCTTACTTTCCTGTTTTTAGCTTACTTTATCTCACATCTTTAATTGACAGTTATATCTAGGATGTTACAGTACTGCTAGTCCTTATTAACCACTGGATAAAACTTCTTTGAACATAGCCATTATTTCCTTAGTGTCTTGGCATCAGACATATCCCTTGTTTCCAGAGCATGTATTATTATGATGATCCATTTATCTTTAATAATTCATCATAAAAATCCCGTTAGTTCCTAACTAATTTGGATTGTTTCTAATGCCTTACTCTAGATGCTTTTGTGCTCTTCTATATTTCATAAGCGTGTGTATAACCTAATTTAATGAACTCTTCAAACAGATCTACTATGTTCTTTCATGAACTAATTCTGGAATCCTACCTAGAAAAGCTATTAAATTTGTACTCAACTGGCACTCCCTTGGATATTACATAATCACATTGGAACCAAAACTTTCCCAGTGGAAATACTATATATGTATGTATATTTTATAAGTGGCCCCAAAAGGACTTTGGTCAGTCTAAAAGCCTATTTGCTACCAGCAGAATAAAAGTCAGTCGTTTTACATTAGCACAAGTGATGCTACAATTTAGAAATCATATAATTATCATCATTATAGTAGCATACAATACATTTGAGATGAGCAAATTATAATTCCTAATAAGGTAACTACAGCAGGTTTTGCCGCTCCTTTGAACATTAAGCTTAAAAATAATACTTGAGAGTAAATGAAAAACAGGGAATCCTCCTTAATGTCTATTCAGGAGGGGACAAATAAGAACAGTAAATATGCCAATGGCTACATTAGCTAGAATATTGAAAAAGACATCAGTACAGTGTAGTTTGGAGGGGCATGACTATAGAAGTTAACAGACTAGGTTTGTATCTCCGTTTCTTCATCTCCAACTACAAAATGGGCTTAATTATTCTGTGAATTAAAAAGAATCATGAGATAATGTACTGCCAACATAAGAAGGTTCCACTAAATGTCTGCTGCTACTATTTTTAAATATATACATATTAGAAGAGATATTATATTTGCATTTTATTTTTACAAATACAAGGGGATGATACTTGCTAAGGGTGTCCTGGGTGTTTGGAGAATCTTTTGGATTCTTTAGAAGACACCAGATAGGCCATTTTCCATTTCCAGTAGGTGGGCGTATTTTCCCCCTTTAGGAATCAAGTTCTTCCAGAGATGCCCCCACTGCATAAAAAATTTGAATTCCCTGAAAGAGAACCTCACATTCCTAGGCTTCCGGTTGGACTGGTGAGTTTGGCGTGGTGGGGGGGGGGGGCAGCTATATCTCCAAAAATGAATTCTTCTCCCTTTCTCCTTCTGGATGCAACAATTGCCAGGATAAGTGTAGAGAGTTTCAGATATTACGTCGATCTCGTGCCCTTTGGATTCTCAGGATGATTTGCTAACCTGCACAAAACATAATCTAATCTGTGTTTACTTTGAGAGAATACCCCTTTCAAATAGTTAAATCAAACTTGAGTTTTGGGCATATCTATATACAAACAATAGTATTCAACAACACTTATAAAGAAATATATTTGAATTTATAAGAACGGTGTAATAATAATTGAATAGGTAATATATCATAATGTCATATTCCCTTCAATGAAAAATCATTTTCATTATTAAGGAATAGCCATTGCCATCAAGTCTAGTCTGACTTGGGGTGACCCTAGGACCTCCCAGGTGGTAGGTTTGAACCACTGACCTTGTGAAGAGAGAGAGCAAGTAGAACATTCCTATACTAATACATAAAGTAATACTATTTTGGATGCAAGTCATCTTCTGGTTGTATATACACTCCACACTTTTGACATAGAAATTGTGTTTGCAATCAGAGAAACTTGATTGTTCAATATATCTAAGGTAGAGAACTGTAGAACAGAGTTTAAGCAAATGGGCTCTAGAGCTCTTGGTTCAAATCACATGATCACTGACCATTTACAGGAAATTAGGCAATTTTACTGTCTTCTCTCTACCTCCATTTCCTCATGTGGAAACTGGAAGCAATAACTAGTATTTCCTTCAAAGGAACACCAGTAGAAGATGTGCATGAATACCTGGAGAAGACATGGGCAGCACCTGGGCATGATCGCGCTCAGTGAGCTTCATGCACTTACTGTCTGCTAAATAGGGAATCTGTCCAAAGCTGGCTTAAAGTTTCATTGCTGATTCTACTTATTGTGAGAGGGTTTGGGGAATAAGCTTTGTCTTCATTAAAACACCATCCATTACAATGTACTCATATAGTTGGGACTACATGAAGGATTCCCAGCACCAAATGCAGGTAGGTTTGAATTTTAAGTATCACACTTGCCATCCCAAGCAAAGAAGCTGTGTTCATAATTATAAGTACGTACATTAATAAGCAATGAGTATTATTAAATGAAACCAAATGATTCTTCTCGATTCTCTGTTGGTCCTCTTGATATATTGAGTCTATGTGCTTAATAAAAATCACTAACACAACTCATTCGACAAATTAAAAAACCAGAACCGACAATCACACATACCATGATTCATCCACAACAGAATTTTCACTGAACTACCTCTTCTTTTTTTAAATCATTTTATTGGGGGCTCATACAATTCTTATCACAATCCATACATACATCCATTGTGTCAAGAACATATGTACATTTGTTGCCATCATCATTCTCAAAACATTTGCCTTCTACTTGAGCCCTTAATATCTGCTGCTCAATTTCCCCCTCCCTTCCCACTCCCCCTAACTTATAAACCCTTCATCATTCTTAAATTATTATTATTTTGTCATGTGTTACACTGTCCAATGTCTCCCCCTGCCTTCTTCTCTGTTGTCCATCCCCCAGGGAGGAGGCTATACATAGATTCATGTAATCAGTTCCCCCTTTCTACCCCACCTTCTCTCCACCCAGGCATTGACACTCTTACCACTGGTCCTGAAGGAGTCATCTGTCCTGGATTACCTCTGTTTCCAGTTGCTATCTGTACCTACTTAAATCCTCTGGTCTAGCCAGATTTGTAAGGTAGAATTGGGATCATGATAGTGTGGAGACGGTGGGGAGGAAGCATTTAAGGACTAGAAGAAAGTTACATGTTTCATCGTTTCTACCCTGCACCCCTGACTGGCTCATCTCCTCCCCACAACCCTTCAGTAAGGGGATGTCCGGTTGGCTACCAATGGGCTTTGAATCTCCAATCAGCAGTAAGCCACATTTACAATGATATGATTTTTGTTCCTTGATGCTTGATACCTGATCCCTTCGACAGCTCGTGGTCACACAGGCTGGTGTGTTTCTTCCATGTGGGCTTTGTTGTTTCTGAACGAGATGGCCACTTGCTTATCTTTGAGCCTTTAAGACCCCAGGACACTATATCTTTTGATAGCCGGTCACCATCAGCTTTCTTCACCACCTTTGCTTATGTACACATTTGTTTTCATTGATCATATCAGGGAGGTGGGCACCCATTGATATGATTTTTAGTTCTTGGATGTCTGATAACTGGTCCCTTCTACACCTCGTGGTCAGACAGGCTGGTGTGCTTCTTCCATGTGGGCTTTGATGCTTCTCAGCTGGATGGCCACCTGTTTATCTTCAAGCCTTTCATACCTCAGATGCTATATCTTTTGATAGCCAGGCACGGTCATCTTTCTTCACCAAATTTGCTTATGCAGACATTTTTCTTCAGCAACCGTGTCAGGAAGGTGTGCATCCTGGAATGCCAATTTAATAGAACCACGTGTTCTTGCATTGACTAAGTGCTTGAGTGGAGGCCCAATGTCCATCTGCTGCCTTAATAGTAAACCTATAAATATATGCACATAGATTTGTTTCCCCACACTCTTATATTAATATATTTACATGTGTACAATCCAGTTTTTAGACCTCTGTAAATACCCTAGTTCTTTCTTCTATTTCCTTTTACTTTCCTTTTGTCCCACTGTCATGCTCAACCTTCATTTGGGTTTCTCTCGGTTACCTTGCCCTAGCTGAATCCCTACCGGGCCTCTCACACCCTCCTTCCTACTGATTTTGGATCACTTATTGCTCCCCTGTCCCTGGGTTGGTCAGCACCACCTTCTTACCCCCCCCCCTCTCCCATGGCCCCCGGAACCATTAGTCCCGTTGTTTTCTCCTCCAGACTATTCATCCAGTCTATCTTATCTAGAAAGATCTGTAGAGATAATAATATGCGCCAAAAATCAAGGCATAGCAAAATAGGCGATGAGTGAGAACGCAGCGATGACAACAAAAAAGGAAACCAATTACCCATAGAAGAATAAATTAATCTAAAAAAATGTAAAAAGAAAGAAAAACCTGTAAATAGATCAAGGTCTGATTTTTGATCTCTAGGCGTATTCTTCAGTCAGGTCTAATGGGGTATGATGCTTTGGCCCCAGAGTCTGTCCCTTTGTACTCCTCGGGGACTCCCTGCTCTTCTCCCACTGTTGCTCTGCTGCATGCTTTTAGTGGTTTGCCTCGGTGTCACAGGGTCAGTCTGGGCCAGTCCCAACCCTGAGTCTCCAGTGTTGTCCCTCTTAGGGCCCTGGGCCATCAAGGGATGGTGTGTCTCATAGTGGGATCAGCCATATTGTCCACACTGTCCATTGGCTGCTCAGAGCGGGCATACCGTCCTCCTTGCCTGATGGGCCAGGATGTGCTCCACTATCTCTTACTCCTCCTTCATTTGCTCCCATTTGCTCTGATTAGACATACCCCTCTCCCCTAGCTGCAGCTTCAGTGCCGTCCTCTCAATTAAATTCTTCTGGGGTAAGGGGCGAACTGCCCCTTCGTAAAACTCATTCTCATACACTGGCTTATTTGCAATTTTCATTCCCAATTTTTCTTACAGTGATGCAAAATATCTATCTGAAATCTAACCTTAAATATGGTTTCTTCACATTCATCTTGAAATAGATGTGTGAATTGTGATCATCATGAAGCAATAACTATCATTTGATTCCTAAAAACATTTTTTTTAATTTTGCATAAACTGTAAGGAGAATTATAAGTGGACTCTGAAAGAATTGCTCTCTCGTTTGCTTACACATGACTAAAGATGTTTTTATGAATAAAACAAATATGCTTAAATCTTCTCAATTTTAAATGGGTTTCTCCAATTGTCATTACGAAGATTACAGGCATATGCCCCCAAAGAGATGTGTGTCACCACACCTATTTTATCACCCCATGACAACCCTCAATTTCCTCTGTTCACTACTTTGTCTCCTAATAATCCACATATAAGTCTATTTTGCTAATTATCAACATGTTAGCATTTTCACAAGAGGATTGAGATCGGTAGAATCCTACCTGGAAAAAGGCAAGACATTTTGGGGTTTTGCAAGTATTTTTAACCATTTTGCATGTATGGAAATGATTCTCAACAAAGAAGATGTAAAGAAGGAGCCTGTCTTTGCAAGGAAGCTTATGGTTCTTCAATGGCTTCTTGACCTTTCTGTGGTAGTTCTTTGTAAATCTGACTCGTTATTCAAAGCAAATCTCACTTTATTATCTACGCAACTTTTTTTCCTCCTACAAACACAGAATTTGAGCTAGGTGCCAAATGATGTCCCATTTTAGAGAAAACTTGACATTGTGTTAGAGGACATTGTAAATGCTACTCAGGAGTTTTCCCTTTGGTAAGGTTTCCTAATAATTTCTTTAATTTCTTTCTTTTTTTGAAGCATAAAAGCATCTAAAAATTGGTGATTTTATAGAGTTGATAACACTTCAAATCAGGAATAGACATCATCCATACTAACAAACATTAAGTGATTTAACAAATACCAACCCCAATGTTATCAAGTCAATTCCAAATCATAGTGAGCCAACAGGACAGACTAGAACTGCTCCTGTGGGTTTCCAAGGCTGTAAACCTTTCTGGGAGCAAACAGTCTTATCTTTCTCCAGAGGAGCAGCTGGAGGGTTGGAGCCAGCAACCTGGAGGTTTGCAGTCCATGACATAACTCAGTAGTACTCCACCATTGTACTCCATAAGTAACTTAATGTGCTCAAGGTACCATAAACTGGGGAAAAACTATGGGGACAATGTTATGTTCCTATAAAGATATTAATAAATGCCATAGATTCACCAAAAGCATTAAGCAAGTATAGCTGAAAACATAACCACAGAGGCACTGCTTCCCTGAGCCATTAATTTCACAAATGGTTCTCCATGATGAAAGACTGACACTCCCTGTTGATGATATAATAGAAATCATCAGGACCATGCATGAGCAAGTTAGTTATCTGCAAGACAGCCGTCAGTAGCTGGAGAGGTTCGACAAGAAAATTTGATTCTGGCTTCTCTAAATGCTTCACAAATATACATATTCAATAGCAAGGTCAGCGTGAAGGAGAAAAATAATTCCAAGTGCAATGCTGATTTGTTTTTAATTATAAATGAATACCCTTAAATAACTTGAGTGCATGGAGCATCACAGATCACTTGGGGTAAATGCAAAGGTCTTATTTGCATTTGTCTTCAAAAATTTCTTTTTTGGGGAGTTTTTCAAGTAGGATATATTCACTCAATAGGAAAACACACACACACTCTCTGTTCAAAGTCACTGAATAAAATTGAGAGGGAAAAAATATCCCCAATGGTCTGTTTTCTCTTGATTTGCATGAGCAAATTAGACTAAAACTACTTCCGCTGCTCTCTCGCATTGTGGTGGAACATTCCTGATAGAGGAGCAGACCCCGCCTGCTGGCCTGACCTTTATTCTGCTCCACTTGGCAGCAACAAAATGTAACACCTTCTCCTGTTCAAAGGGAAATAATGTGGCAAGAACTGAATTGCCTCTCACATTTGTTTCCTCCGAAAGCAAATTATCCATAGCAATTTTATTGAAGGTCGTCTCTGCATTGGGTACTTACAGAGACATGACTTGCTTTCAGGACCAGTCATACTAGGTACATAAACAGAAATTCAAAGCTTACCTGAGAAAAGCAAAGCTGCCTATTCTCAATTACCTTTGTAAAAATTTTTAGTTAGCACTTCAAGTGTCTATGTCTGAAGTCCTCAACTATACTTGAAACCAGAGGCCAGTCTAATTGTTCTATGGATTATCCCCAAACATAGATGTTTGCTCCTCCTCATGCTAATAATGAGAGAAAAAGAATTGATATTCATTGAATCCTTTTCATGATACAGGTCTAATGCTAAGCTCTTTATGCTTTCATTATCTTTTGGATTTCTAAAATACGTGTATGAGATAAATATTAGTATCCAGGTGAGACAAATGAAAAAACAAAGCCATAGACATGATCAGATGTGATGCTTCACATTAAGTGGCAGTGTCTTTTTCACATCCAAGTCAATGTGATTCAAAGCCTCTGCTCAAAACCATGTATCCCTTTTTAAGGAAAGAGAAAGAAATTTTGTGAGATTCCACTTTTTTTCTTGCTTTTTTGTGTAATAAATAAATAAATAAACACTAAGAAAATGTGGGTGATGAGTATGAAATGGATGTGGCTATTTGTAGACTGTTATTTGAGGGCAAGTGTGAACAAATATTCTTTTTGTGTTTCAGAAACTTCCTAATCCAGAAAATAGCTTTAAATGAAGCTTAGCCCAGAAAACAGCTTTCAATGCCCAGTTAGAGCAAATAACAGTCTAACATGTTAATAATATTCATATATCTCTATCCATCAATCATCTGTGTCTATCCTTATATATTTTTTTCTTTTTGCTTGCAAAGAGATACTTGCCAAAGTTCACTTAAACCACAAACTCCTCCATGGAAACAGTCAGTCAAAGAAACTTCGGTCTCTCTGTTATCCTGATACAATGGGAGATGACAAAATTGTAATTTGGTAATATTCCAATAAATCATAAGCTTTATCAATTTAAGAGTTCCCTACATTGGACAAAATGTTTGCCTCTTAAATTCATAATTGGATCCATCTTTTCATGGGAAGGAATTTTCCCAGAATTAAAAATTTTTACTTGCAGCCAAATTTTACATGTGAAGGAGCCATTTGCTGTTTGTGATAACTCTTTGAACAAATATACCAAGAGTTCAAAGACATCTTGCTAAGTGAAATAAGTTAATCTAAGTGAAATAAGTTAATCTAAGTGAGATAAGTTAATCTCAAATTGACAAATATTGTAGGACCTCGCTTACATAAAAAACTCAAGAAAAGGCAAATGTTTAGTAACCAGTTTATTAGGGGTTACCTGGGATGAGAGCAAAGGGAAAAGGGACAGGGCTTAATAATGATGAGAAAATCACATTGATTAAGGGGTAGGTTGGTCAAGTTGATTATCTCTGTTGTTAGGTGTCATCAAGTCGGTTCTGACCCACACAGACCCTATGCACAACAGAATTGAACAGTACACCGTCCTCACAATTGATCCTATGCTTGAGACCATTGTTGAGCCATGGTATCCATCCATCTCCTTGAAGGTCTTCCTTTATCCACTGCCCTTCCACTTTTGCAGGCATGATGTCCTTCTCCAGAGAATGATCAAATGTATGTAAGATGTTTAAAATATGTCAAACATATGTAAGATGAAGTCTTGCCTTCCTTGCTTCTAACGAGCAGTCTGACTGTACCACTTATACTCCTTCCAAGGCAGATTGGTTTATCGTTGTAGCAGTCCAGACTACCTCCAATATTCTTCTTCAATCATTTGTGTACCTGTAAAATCTAGAACTAGCAAAGGCTGTGTGATAGCTATATTTACAGCAATAATAACACACACACAAGAAAAACTGTTGAAGCTTCTAAAGTACAAGAAAACATCATGAAATTTGGTCCCTTGATTTGGAGATTCAGGGTCATGATTTCAAGGATAGTCCCAGTTAATGAACCTAATTATGAGTTTCATGCTTCTGTTCTACCTCCAATTTGTTCCATAGTGCCTGGGGTCTTAATAGCTTGGAGTAACCAACTAAGGCTCAAAAGTTGTCTCTATTCATATGGAGAAAAAGAGAAAGCAGATTCAGGAACAGGACAACATGATAGAATATGTAGCGAATTGCCTCCATGAATGACCATTTTCTTTGCCAGGACACTAGAAGTACTGCATGGTACCGGGCAACATTACTGAACATTGTGATCAAAGATCTTATAAAGATCAATCCTGATTGTAATGAGGGAAATGCAGAATAAAACAACTCCCATCAGGGGGATTCTGACTCATAGTAAACCTGAAAGGACTGAGTGCAACAATTCCAGTGGCTTCTTACAAGCATAACTATTTATAGGGACATAACTATTTACAGGAAGGCCTCCTCTGTCGCCTGTAGAGTGACTAAAGATTTTGAATTGCTGACCTTGAGGTTAGCAGCCCAGTTCATAACGTACTATGCCACCAAGGCTCCTAAATGCAGACTAGAATCCCAAATCCTCATGGACTTCAGCCATTCTGGAGCCATGAGAATCAGATAACCCATTTCTGAGACTATAGACAAAGCACCTACCACAGTTCCAGGCATACAATAGATGTTCCATAAATATTTAGTGAGCAAATTCTCAAGTATGTAATTCTGGATTTGACCCTTTATTTCAAAAGAAAAAAATATTGCATAATAGTAAGGATTATAGAAATATAGTTAAGTTCATTTGCTTTTTTCCTTACATAGTTTTAGATATATTTTGAAAGCTATCATTGACCCTGGTTTCTCACAAGAGTTTGATAAATTTTTGTGAAATGCTGCAATAGATGGCTTCCTTGTAGATGGAATGGAGTACAACTAGAATACTCCTGAGGGAAAGTCCTTGGAAGACTGGCAAGTCCCCTGAACATCAATACAAAAGAAGTGAGAGGAAACAATAATTTTTTTTAAGTTCCAGGAGCTTTCTTGTCAATTCCTCCCCTCCCTTCTTTACCCCCAACTCCTCAAATGCTCAACACTGAGGCTCAGATAGTAAGATTCTTAAAAGCCCTAGAAATGATTTGAATATGATTCAATGTTTGTAGCTGCCTGGAAGAAGGGGACCACCATGGGTAAGATGACTATGAAGCATAAAAGTATCATATCTTTTTATTGCGGAACATCTCATCGTTCAAAGTGATCATTGCTCACACATTTATTATACTGCTATACAAAAAAGTACTGCATATTTTCAGTATATTTAACAATCAATACAAAAATCATAATTTTTCTACTTGCAAGGCGGCTCAGTGGCCTTTTTTCATTAAGGCTCTTACAGCACAACTCCCACCCCGAGGCTCTCTGTGTGTATTGAGTCTGTGCCTTGGTCAGAGTAGCTGAAGCTAATGATTACTCAAAGGAGGTGATTATGTGTTATTATTAGTGTATGTGGTAGTTATATAATCATTTTCAATTTGAGGATTAAGAGTGTAGGGGTGTAGTTTAACCTGTCAATCAGATCATAGCCAATGAGGCCTCTGTGTGGACACGGCCTTCTCCTGAGAATTATGGGAAATCCTGTATTTCTTCCTTCGAGGTGGGAGACACTTCTCTCTATTTACTCCATTGGCGACACTTTACTGACAAGACTAACTTCCTGCAAGAAATCCCTAAGGAGAAGCCACATGGACCTACCCTGATGAAGCCCTGGGAACACTGAGGTGCTTATGCTGCCGCTGGGTCCAAAGACTTTCGACCCACTGGCCTGTGATCATCCTGAATTCAGCATCATTGCATGTGTTTCATGAGTCTGAAGAGGATTTCATGGATTGGTATCAGACATATGGGCTAATATTGGACATATAGGCTTGGACTGGACTGGGTTGAAATGCTTTCTTAATGTACAATTACACTTTATAGAAACTCTCCCTTGCACACACAAGTGTCCATGGATTTGTTTCTCTAGTCTACAAAGACTAACACAGTGTATATAAAAAATGTGGCATTGAAATTTCCTTCAGATTTACAGAGATAATTTCCCTCCTTTAAACTAGTTGATACTTTGTTCAGCTCTCTGCATGTGCTAGAGACACAAAGGCATGTGAGGCTTTCTGCTCTTGAGCTTGATAATTAAATAATCAAATATGGAAGGCAAATAATAGTACTCAAAATGTGAGCAAGAAAAGAATAGCTCAGCAAGATATCTGGGCGCTAACGAAAAGGAGATAATGATGCACAGCGCGCTGAAAAATAAGACAGATTTTACAGTAGTTAAGAAGGGATAGGAAGTAAAATCTTCTCTAGCAAAACAAGAAGAAAGCATATAAAGTCATCAGGGACTTCAGTATATTCTTACTGGAGCATTAGTAAGATAATCATAAAAATATAAACCGAGCAATAACATTAACCCACTTCCTTAAAATGTGTTCAGAAAGCTGTGAAATCTCATTGAAATTCACCTATACTAGACATGTCTTTTAAAATGATATTGGCATTTCCTGCTGTGGATGTTATTCCCCTTCTTGGAAGTTGAAACTCTACACCTCAATCATTGCTCATCTTCACATCAGTGAAAAATTCTAGAAACCAGCCATGCCTTGAAACTCTTGAAGTCTCTTTTTTTTTTCTTTTCCTTTTTCTTTCTTTTTTGCCTCCACCCCCACCCTTTTGTCTTATCTAGTCTATTCCCTGACAGTTGACTGTCTTCATTCTACTTTTTCTAGCTATTCTGTAGATTGTTCTCAAGGGCCTGATGTGTTTATTATCCAAAATAGTGTGTATGAGTTTGGAAACAAAATATCTTTGATTCACAACTGCCCTTGGTTACAGCTCACACAAAAAAGGGACATTTGTTAGAAAATGAAAAATCTGAGGTACAATAAGAAATTCCTAGACAATCTTTTTGGCTTCAGGTTATCATGATTCACAATGGAACATATGTCAAGGTTGTTGGTTCTCTTTCTCCCATAGAAAGTCATAGGAGACACAATATTAAATTGCCTTTTCAAATACATATAGAGCATGCAAGGGAACGATTTTTGAAACCAAGGTCCTTTTTATGTAAGGTAAAAATCTCTCAATACCTGGGCAATTACAATCCCCAATAATGTTTAGATATTGATATGTAATTTACAAAAACAAAAACACTACCATGAAATCAATTCTGACTCCTAGAGATAGAAAAGGCATTGATTTTCAGTTTGTGCAGCTGTTTCTAATTGTAACTGCAGGAATAAAGACTTCCGAGATTCTTTACATGTCTGAACTGGAACCAGAAAGCTTTCCGGATTGCTAACACACACTTTGTTTAATCATAAAAATATTTATATGTATTATAAAATCAGTGCAGTTAGATATCGAAAACCGTCTTCTTTTTGACCAAGCCCTTAATTATCAAGACAATGTATATGTAACGAGACAAGTTCTTCCTTGTCTTGTCAATCTTTTAGTTAGTGTCGGAGGATACTTCCAAGGTTTAGTCATCTGACTTCGTCTCTTCCATATCTGACCTCACATCCTTGATGATGTCATTCAGCTCACAAGGCTTTAAATAATTTTTATTGATGCTGACGACTTCCAAATTTATATCATCAGTCTAGACTTCATTCCTAAATTCAGACTCATATATCCAACTGCCAATTCAAATCTCCAGTTGGAGGTCTAACAGAAATCTCACACTAAAATATTTTACCTTCCAAAACCATTCCCCCTGCAATCCTCAACTTTTGGTTTGATGGAAGCTCTGTCCTTCCAGTACCTCAGGCCCCAAATCTGGTACTATCCTCTATACTTCTCTTTCCCTTATCCTCCACGCTTAATCTTTCAGTCAATCATGCCAGCTCTAGCTTCAAAAGAAATTTAGAGTTCAACCCCTTTTCCTGGGTGCGAGTCACCATCATCTACTGCCTTGTCTGAATTGGTAAACAAATAAATCTTACTATACAGGCTCCAATGAGCTTCTCTAGTTGACAATATCTTGTGCAAATATCACATATTAGTGTCTGAAAAGTAACACATTCACAGAAAGATGGCAACAGAAATTCCATATTTAGGAACTTTCTTGGATTCTTCACGTTTGGTGTTTTCCTTGAGCTGATTCCAACCTGCATATGTCACCTATGAGAAACTGCCATCATGAGTACCACAGGCTCCCAGTGAGTCTAAAACTCCTCGAAAATGATCAGCCCAAAGGGTGGATTAGGAACACCTCCAAACTGGTGTCCGAGTGAAGGTAATCTTTTGTGGACTAGGCCCTCTATCTGCACAGCTTCACAGCCTCCTAATAGGTCTCTTCACTTCCATCCATGCTTCCCTTTCCATATTTAAGCTCACATTTTCAATACACTGATGACTGTGAAGCATTTAAAACATAATTTATACCACATCACCTTTCCATTCAGACTTTAAGAATAAGCCAAAACCTAGCTGAGTACTGGAAATTTGGATAGCCCAAATTGAACTGTTATATATATAAAACATTCACCAAATGTCAAGGACCTTCTATAAAACATGTAAACTATCTCACTAATAATTTGATGACATAATTGTGATAGTTAGGTTTATTGCGTCAACCTGACCAAGAACAACACGTGGGATCCAATCACGTTGCAGTTTGATTGGAAGGCAAAGGGATAAATGGCTCTGTAAGGCCCACTCCCATCTCTAATGCTCTCTGGTGATCTGACCAGAGTGCTGCTGCTGTAGCTAGTCCTCTGCTTCAACCTGTACGCTACACTACCTGTGGGCCAACCCATGGATCTTGTCACTAGAGCTTGAAAATCCTTTAAGACCTGCTTCACAACACTTGAACTTGAGGCTGGTGGATCCTGTCACCTTGCATTGCTTGAGTTTGATATTCCATCAGGGCCTGCTTCACTAAGCTCCAGAGCTACTGACTGTTGCTGACCCACCCTGCAATTTGCTGCCTGTGGACAGACTCTGTCCACCTTGCCCAAGGAAGGACTAAGTGTTCTGGTTTTGTTTCTCTAGAGAACCCTGCCTAACACAATAATGAAATTGTATTTAAGGTATAAGTTCAACAAAATACAATTACAATTCATGTCCCTAGTCTCTTTTTCCACTTTTCAACGTGACTATTAAAGTCACATCTATGGTGAATATTCTACCTTTGGGGCACTTATGCTTCATATGATTCAGGTCCCAAGTGAACGTTCCAACTTCCTCACATTTGCTTGTGGTGCTGAGTTTAACTGGGTGAACGTTGGACTGCTAATCACAAGGTTCAGCTTAAATCTACCAACTGCTCAGCAGGAGAAAGAGGAGGCTACATCCTCCCATAAAGATTTGCAGCCTAGAAAATTCTGTAGAGGGGCATCCTAAGTCAGAATGGACTTGACGGCAGTGATCTTGAGTGAATGGGTTGAATTATGCACCACCCCCCTCAAAAAATGTATTCAAGTTCTGATGATATATTCAGGTCCCTGTGAATATGATCATATTCAAAAATTGGGTCTTGGCAAATGTAATGAAGAGGAGGTCATACTGAATTAGGGTGTGGCCTAAGTCCAATAATTTGTGTTTTTATAATGGAAAAGGAGAACGAAATTGGGACATAGAGAAGGCTATGTGAGCACAGGGCAGAGAGGGGAGTGATGCAGGCACCGCTCAGGGGATGCCCAGGACCACTGACAGCTACAAGGAACTCAGAGGGGGGGCTAGGAAGTGTTCTTTTTCTTGAGATTTCACAATGCATGGTCCTGCTGCCACCTGAATTTGGAACTTCCGGTCCTTAGAACTGCTAGACGATCAAATTATCCTTAAAGTCACTCGGTTTGTAGTGCTGTGTTAATTGCAGCCATTAGAAATAGCAGGGCCTCATTTGCTTACTTGCCATATCAGCGTTACTTGGTGTTCTCTGAATGCCAGGCATGTACAACCTGAAGACCACCTTTTTGGGGGTTTCTTTTATCTGCTGAAGTTCCCTCCTGAAAGAACTCACTTTTCTCTTGGTGTAGTGAGCGTTTCGGTTATTTGATCAAATAGCTCCTTCTTAGTGATACTCTAATTACCTTATTTAATACCGTATCCAGCCCCTACTTCCCAATCACCTCTACCAATCCAATTTGCCTCCTCTTTTCATTCACTTTATCCATCCACTGGTCCCTGCAAGCATATTAGACAATATGTTTATTCTGTTTATTATCTGGCTCCCCTCTAACACGTAAGATTCATGAGGGCATGGATATTTTTTTGTTGTTGGTAACAACTCTATCCTATGTACTTGAAATAGTGGCTGGCTCATAGGGAGAGTTTCATAAATATTAAATTAAATCTACTTTTCAAGAATAAAACTATATTCTATACATCATTCAGCAAATCACTTTTTTCACACTGCACAATTATTCACAACCATCTGTGGGCATCAATAAACAGAAATAAACCTCCATCTTTTTATGTTCGCCATAATGACTTGAAAAACACTGCCTGCGACTCATAGAAGCCATCAAGCACAGAGGAGAACTGCTCGTGCTGGTTTCTGAGGCTGTAAATCTTCATAGGAGCAGAAAGCCTCATCTTTATTCTGAGGAGCAATTGGAGGGTTCAAACTACTAACCTTATAAGCTCCTGAGTATACTACATATACTTCAAGCATTCTCCTATTCAAGGTCATTTGGATCACTGTTATTTTTTTTCACTTTTTAAAAAAGAAAAAAAACCCTCTAAGTACATCTGTGGAATACATCCCCAGATATGAAAAGACTGGGTTTAGACCCAGGTATGCTTTCAATTCTGAAGCACTGCAAATGAGTTTGTCTGGAAGCCTGGACCAACCAGCATCCTTACCGACCATCAACTAATTTCCGAGCCCATTTTTTTAATTCTCCTTAGGCGGGCACCTTCAAAACAACAGTCCAGTCAAAAACAGACTGCAAGGCCAGTTTAATTCAAAGCAGAAGTCATCTCCGAAGGTTTTTTTCTGAGATTCCCATGGGGTGATCTTCATAGATGTTCTGGAAGGACACAGGCCATTTCTGGGAGCACATTATGAAGATACGTTACGAAAATGGAAAACTGCTTAGTTGAAAAACAGGCCAGGGAAGTTGCCCCAAGGAAAGTTTCTCCATTCTAACAAGGTGCTGGCTCATTCTTCTGGGATAACAGCAAGAGTGGCCCTACAAGAATGTCATTGGGAAACATCACTTAACGCCCCATATGGTCCAGATCTTACCCTTTCAGACTTTCTGACCACGAAACTCAAAGAACATCGAAAAGAAACATAAGTTTAGTCCCTTGAGGACTTCATAGCTGCTGTTTTGATGTGTCCACCAAAGGGCACAGGATTGGACCGGGAAGGGTTAGAGAGATAAATAATATGGCCTGTAGATGTATATATAGAGAGAGCTAGATGGATGCGATATTGTCAAGCAACAGTAACTTCTAATTTTTATATTTTTGTTTAGTAGTGTTTTCTCTGATTTTATAGGAATATGTTGTTGACTCCCCCTTCTATGACACAATATTCTGTTGTGATCCATAAAGTTTTCCTTGATTAAGTTTTAGAAGTAGATTGCTGGGTCTTTCTTTCTGGTCTATCCTAGTCTGGTAGCTCTGAACAAACCTGTCAATCGTGGGTGTCCAATGAGGTATCTGGAAGCTGGTGACATTTTTTTCCAGCATTAAAGGAAGCTGAGGCCCCAAGTCCTCCTCCATTCGAAACTCAGCAATCTTCTGCCAGTTATTTACCCTCTCTACGGGGCAAAGACAAGGCTTTCTGCCTCTGAAAGGGTAGAGTCACTGGACACATTGGCGGTGAGTTTTTGGTAACTTCTCTATGGGCCTGCCTTAGTAAAAACACTGGACTGACACTCCACTAGAAATTAAAACAAAAGATTTAATTAAAGGAATAATTGCTGCTTATGAGATAGCTTCTGCATGGCACCATTCAAGAAAATTCAAGGATGCCCTCCCTTTTGGGAGAAGCAAATAGTTTTTATTTGGTAAAGCAGACAAAAGGAAATGACTCAACATTAAATAGAGTAGTGCAGTGAACCAAAAACAAATAAACAAATGAAACTCACTGCCATCCAGTTAGTGTCAACTCAAAGTAACCCTAAGGGGCAGGCTATAAGTGCCTCTGTGGCTTTCCAAAACTGTCACTCTTCCCAGGAGTAGAAAGCCTCCTCTTTCTTCCCAGGAGGGGCCCGGCCTTCAGCAGTCCAAGACATCACCAGTATGCTGCCAGAGCTCCAAGTGGAAGAGAAAGGAGAAGCATTCACAAGGGGTTGTGTCAAATCACACACTTTCTGAATGATAATTCCTAGATAGACATTGCTTTCTTATCTCCTGACACAACTGAACTAAGGCAATATTTCCTAAGCAGTGAACATGATTTGATGTAGGGGCCTTGGGATTGAAGGTGTTGTTGTTGTTGTTGTTGTGATATGCCATTGAGTTGCCTTCAACTCATAACAATCCTACACACACAGAACCAAACCCTGCCGGGTTCTGTACCATTCGCAATTGTTCCCATGCTTAAGCCCATTGTTTCAGTCCCTGCCACTCCAGGTTACTGAGGGCCTTCTTCTTTTAGACTGGCCCCTACTTAACTAAGGGGAGCCCTGGTGGTATCGTGCTTGTGCTATTGGGTTGGGATCCACTTGATCAGCAGTTCAAAACCACCAGCAGATCCTTGGGAGAATGAGTAGCCTTTTTACTCTCATAAACAGTTACTGTCTCAGAAACCCACAGGGTGTCACTAAGAGTGGGCAGTGAGTCCTTGGCAGTGAAGTTTTTGGTGGCTTTTTTGGTTTTTGGGTTTTTTTTGGTTTTTGTTTTTTGGCTACTTTACTAAACATGATGTCCTTCTCCAGGGACAGAACCCTGGTCAATTCTTGTTGAAGTCTTTGAAATCTAAAATAGATTCAGTCAGTATTTGAATAAGAAGAAAAACTTGTTGGATCAACTCTAACCAGATGCTTTTGAAATGTTAAACATGGTTGACCTGTCCCCAACTGAGTGGCAGAGAGAATTCACCTGGTGATTAATGGAACAGTTAAAATAGCAAGTTAACTATTCTTAATCTAAATTAGAGATCTGATACTTCTTTGTTAACAGAACAGTAACACCAGACAAGATAAAAGAGCCACACAGGCTTTCTTTAGAAAGATACAAATGTAAATCTTAACTTAAAATGGAGTTTCCATTTAGGTCTGAATTCTCCCTAGTCATATAGGCTGTTTTTGTTAGGTGCCTTCTACTCAGTTGTGAAGCGCAGTCAACCCATGCACAACAGAACTAAATGCTGTTTTGGCCTGTATCAACCTAGCAATTGATATGTTTAAGTTCACGGTTGTATCCCCTTTGTCTAACCTTCCCTTCCAGAGTCGTCCTCTTTTGCGATAGCCCTCCATGTTACCAAGCATGGTGTTCTTTTCCAAGGACTGGTCTTTCCTAAGAAAATGTCCAAAGTACGTGGATGGAATTTTGCCCTCTTCCCTCCTAAGAGGCAGTCTGGCTGTACTTCTTCCCAAGTAGATGTGTGGGTTCTTGGCCAATACCATACTGCAAGTGTTCCATTTCTCCTTCAGTCTGATTCCCTGTCCACTCCTCCATGCATACACACACTGAGAAGGCAGTGGAAGCATACCTATTGACTAATTGACAATGTCTTTCTTTTGAATCTTGCCTTAAGGACATATGGTCAACTGTTTTGGTCAGTGAAAACAATTGACATCATTTCCTACCCAATTGAGCTCCAAAATAAGCTGCAAGGCCTTGACCTATAGAAATGGTCTGTAACTAGACCTGGGGATTCTGAGGTTGGCCCTCGCAAAAAAGCAATACAAATGAAAAGTCTCCCTTGTTAGAGGACTTTTCCAATTCCCTTTCACCGTAATCACATCACTGCCATCGGGTCAATGCCAAATCATAGGGACCCTACAAGACAGGGTAAAATGACCTCTGTGAGTTTCCCAGATTGTAACTGTTAATAGGAGTAGAAAGTCCCAGCTTTTTTTTCCCATGGAGCAGCTAATGTTTCAAACTGCTGACTTCTAGGATCACAGACCAATGTGTAATTAACCGTACAGTCATTTGTAAATGCTCCCAACATCATGGAGATTTCCCTTAGGATCTCATCACTGAGGAAACAATTTCACTACTACTGGACACTACGGAAATCAGTGAGGACCTTGTATACTCCTTAAGACTTTCAGAAAAATACCACCTTTTAAATCTTTTTATTCAAGCTTCATTGCAAATATGTACTGAGATATTAGGCTAAACCTTGATATTTTGGGGAGAAAAAGACACTGACAACCATCCCATCACATTGAGCCACACGCATATCATTACAGTCGATGAAAACTGTGCAGCGAACTCTCTATTTGTGGCACCACATTTTCTTGTCGCCATGTGCACGGCATCCCTATTTATACTGAGTCAATTGAGAGGAGGAAAGACCTTTAAATATTTCTCTTTTAGTCATCAGCTCAGATTAGTAGTTTTATAAAAAGCTTTCTCAGTGACTTTGGACTAAATATGAAGCAATATACTGTAGTTAACATCATTTGGACCGAGCTCATTCACAGTAATGTCCCCATTTCTCCTTGGCAGCATTTCCACTGCAGTAGATTTTCAGTCATTTGCCCTCTTAAATTATTGCAGTTGAAAAAAGATTAGACAGTGGTATGATCTGTTCCATTTATTCTAGATGACCCTATGTGTGTTTGAAGGGCTCCCTTTAAAATGATTAAAAAGAGGTTTCTGGAGTTTCAACGTGTGTGGCAATCTTGTGAAGATGATGCAAGCTCATTAATTAGCTATTAAACATGCTAACATGCACTAACACATAAAGTTAATACCCAGGAAGCCTTGAGACCATGTAGCATATCATTTAATTGGGATAAAAAAGACACACGCGCTAGAAAAAACAATCTTTGTAAACCTGTAAATCAATTCATTGGCAAGAAAGTAAAAGAGAAAAGTGCTCTGAGAATGTAAAGGAAGTAGCCTGAGTCAGCTGAGTTGGTGAGGGCAGGTATTAGCTCTCAGGGTGATGGTCATCTCACTGGGCTGTGACACGTGGAGAGGGAGGAGAAGTGGCCAGTGTGGTAGCAGCATGTCTCTACAAAGACACACTGGAGGAAGAAAGATGGCTTAAAGGCATTTAGTCCGGAGTGGACTTGGAGACAAGGTCAAATATTTGGAAAATGGGTAGCTAAAACACCCATTGACTCAGATAAGAAAGCAGGAAGGTGATATGGAACAGGAGAATCACAAGACAATTGAGGTGAGACAGGATCAGTCATAAAATGACATAAACTTTTCATTTCTTTGATGATCCATTTTTCAATCTAGTTGCTACTAAAAATGAATGACGGTACAGCTCAGAGCCAATTTGTCTCTCCCACTCATTCACTCTCCTCTTTGGCAGAGATTTTTTGGTGAAACCTCACTAGCATCCTTTAGATCAGCAGTTCTCAACCTGTGGGTCACAACCCCTTTGGGGGGGGGTGTCAAACGACCCTTTCACAAGGGTTTCCAGATTCATAACAGTAGCAAAAAGACAGTGATGAAGTAGCAAGGAAAGTCATTTTATGGTTGGGGGATCACCACAACATGAGGAACTGTATGAAAGGATCATGGCATTAAGAAGGTTGAGAACCACTGATTTAGAAGTTCACCACCATCAGCCTAAGCTAGTGGATCTTATGTGACCAAGGGGACATTGGGAGAATATCTGGAGACATTCTGGGCGGCCATAATAATTGAAGGAGGTGGTGTAATGTTACCTTGTGGGTAGAGGCCCCACATGCTGCTAAACACCGTACATAGAACAGAATAGTGCCCCACAACAGTGTTATCAGGCCCCAGATGTCAATTGTGCCTAGGTTAAGAAATCCTGGATTTGAGGCCCCAAATGCCAATAGTACCCAGATGAAGAAATCCTAGTCAACCAACCACAATCTCCCATCTGCGCCATTGCAGTTGACATTTCCTCGACCCACTCTAAGTTGTTCTCAAGGATGATTTCAAAAGGGAAAGCTAACCAACTCTCTAGTAGGCTTAGGAGTCTTCTCTGACTTTATATTTACCTTTAAAGAAAGACCAATGATTTCAATACCATCTACAAGGCCATGTTCGAATGGGACCCTGTCCAGTCTCATCTGTTGCTGGATTGTCTTCCTCTCTGTAGTGCAGGCACTATCTTGAAAAGGGCCGTGTTTTGTCTCTGATGGCAGGCAATCTAAGGTGCTGTTTCTTCATTCTGGGATGCCTTCCCCTAATTGCCACCATATCCGCCTTCAAGTTGCCCTCGTTCAGACCTCTAGTTGTCATTGCTCCATGCCATCAAGTTGGTTCAGACTCAAAGTGACTCCGGGTACAGCAGAAGGAAACACTGCCCGGCTCTGCAAGAGCCTCACAAATGTTCCTAGATTTGAGCCGATAGCCTTTCAGAGTAGCCTTTGTTAAACTCAGCCTGAACTGCCCATTACAGATTTTTTATGGTAATATTTCATCTTCGAAAATAGAACATATCAAAATAGGTTACTAGGAATCTTAGTTTGGACTTCCCCAGAAGGAAGGCACCCTGAGACAAGGATCTCAGTACAAGGAGTTCATTTGCGAGGCGATCTCAAGAAAACTTGTCTGGGATTGAAGTGAAATGGGGAAAGATAGGAAGCCAATATCAGGTGTGCTATAGAGAAAATTACTACCCTGAAGAACTGGAGATTAATCCTTTTCAAGAACTCTGAGAGACAGTACAGAACACATCTCAATGCTATCCCAAATGAGGGAAAGGGATTGATTCACTCAGCCACATCCATCATAGTTTGAGGTCAGTAAAGCATCGCCTGTCAATGGGATATACACGGTGGCTGTGCTAGAAGCAAAAGCCCTCCGACAGAGATTCATAGCCTTTGGAACTAAGAGTGTCAAAGGCTCATGGATGCACAGAAACATGTCTTCTTCACTGTGTATTTGTGTGAATATTCAAGGATTGCTTATCTTCCCCACTGGACGTGGCAGGATCTGTTTTGTTCAGCAAGGTAGACTTCGAGGCTAACCTGGTGCCTGGCACAAAAAGGAGACGTAACCAAGACATATCTGTGGTAAGAAGAAATTATTTCATGGAGAGAATATTTTTCTTACACTCTCCCTTTTGTGTTATCAATCATGTTTCAAAGCCCAGCATATGGCCCCAAACATTTATGCTGCATTTGTAAATCTAGTGCATGATTAAAAATCAGTTAATATATAACAGAGAACCTGACAGCTGTAGGAACTTAAAGAGTGTCTTTAACCCTTCTGGGGGAAGAACTCTACATCAGCTAATGAAAAGGGCTACACCTCTCTGATGCTGACTCCCTCAAAGGAATATTTAACAAATGTAACCAAATGTGTGCAATGTTCATCTGAAAGTCATGTGTGATTGGGCTTCATTCTGCCCTGTCCAAGAGTGAATGTTCAAATATGTTCATTGTCTCACGGTCCTTTCAGAGTCCACATATTTCAATAATGTTGACAGTGGCACATGGGCTTTTCTGGATTAGTGGACTGCCTACCCAGCAAGTCTTATCACAGCACTTCCCCTCCTTTCGTCATCAAGGTCATCCAGTCTGCAGCTCCGGGAGCATACTCATCTGCACCATCCCTCTCAGCAGTGGTCCTCAGTAGTACTTGTCGTTGGAGTTCCTGTGTTCACCAATATAAGTGATGCATTTCTATTTCTGTAAAGGAATCCTTGACCAAGACCCCAAGGGCAAGGATCTCTGCCCTCTGAGAGGTGAGTCTCCCGATGGAATATTTCCAGGAGGGCTCTTTCTGTGGTGGCTCTCCGATTGGAATAAGAGATCCTCAAATACAGGAAATGGACATTATTCATATTTGTATCACAACGTCTTTATACAGCTATGTCACTCAATGTGCATCTAATAGTGTCTTTCAGAATGAACAAGCATAATTCAATGATAATCTTTTTTCAAGATATTAATAATGTATCTTTATACAAAGGCGTGTTTAATTAAAGGAGGCTCGTGAGTTTGATGGAAAATATTGTAGACATTTTGAAGGGGCTTCAAGAACAATTTTAAGTTTTTGTAAGGTTGCCTGTGCTAGTTTTGTTTGTTTGTATTCTGCACAATGAGGATTGCCACTCAATACTTAATTTTCCTATCCCTGATTCAAATTTGTCATTGGCATTATGGTTAGATTTATCAAATATAATTAGGGTAATTCTATTGGATTATAAACAACAATCCATCAGCTAGTCCCACTGGCTCTGTCACTGAAAAATACGCAGAGTTTGTCAATTTCTCTCTAATTACAATGTCACGATTCTAGGCAAATTCAAAAGAAGTGTAATAACCTACCATCACATCTTCCTACACCCACTCTGACTCACTACAAAACATTTTCCCAAATCAATCTATGTGACCTTTTAAATGACAACTCAAATCATGCCTACTCACACCCATCCATACGCTTCCTATTTATTTAGAACAAAATGTAAGCTCACTGCCAATGTCCAATATCATCTGGACTCTAACTACCTCCACACCCTGACAGTCTCCACTTTTTCTTACCTGGGGCTGCCCATGTCCTGCTCCAGTCTCTGCTGTGTGGTAGTTGTCCAACTCCTCACTCGAGCCCCTGCTACAGTGCCTTCACATTTCTTTCCTAAATTTCCCCTCTGATAGCTCTTAGGATTATGAACTATACTCAAATGGGACCTTACCATAGGAACATTTTCCCATCGAACCGTTCTCCGTTATACTATCATACTTATCTGTCTTTGTGATGTTTTAACATTTATCACTAGATTTTGCCTTTGTGTGATCTAGTTCCCCACTTGACTGCAAGTTCCTGGAAAGAAATAATCTTAAACTTGAGTTTTCTGCTGCTTACAACAGTACCTACCGTGACATATTATGTCCACAAAGTGTGCATATGTATGTGTGTGAGAGATAAAGTGAGACAGAGAGAGAAAACGGTACAGGAATGGACAAACATAAGGACAGGTAGACATAATACTATTCTAAAGAAACAAAGAGATTTGGGAAACCATGGAAAAAGAGAAAAGAACTGTGATTACGAGTTCATTTTAATTGGCTGGAGGAAAAGAAATGTCAGTGGGGTATAGTTAGATATGCAATCCCCTGAAGGAAAAGAAGTATAAAAGTCACATTATTGACCACTCATTAATACTTCAGAGAGGCTCTTGAGCAATCCCAAGACACGAGTGGGGGTTAAGTAATAGGCATGGAATACGTGGCATGACATTTACTTAAATGTTAGTGTTGAGGGATGGTCAGCAGTTCCAACACATCAGTCTCTTCGGATGAAAAATGAGGCTTTCATAAAGATTTTCAAACTATCAGAAATCCCAAGGGAAGTTCTACTCTGGACCATAGGGTTACTATTAGATGAAATAGACTGGATGGTAGTGGGTTGGTTTGGGGCCTATTGTTTCATGGAAAGAGACCGCTACAATAATGTTTTGAAAAACTCAACTACAGATGCAGTTTCACCATTTGTACTATCAGGTAAGGGTCACTCACTGGGGGCTTCGGCAACATGGCAAACTGGTATACTCACTGCTCTGAATGCCATCCTTGTTTTGTTCCCAGGTCCCTCTCCTCAGAGCCACCTCGGCCAAGGGCTCCCGCAACTCTCTCTACAGAGGCTCCAAACTCATGCTTGCTTTCTAATTCACTGCATAGGGTCACAGGCATGCCCCACCCGGTCAGAGGTAGCCCGCTGGCCCTGGACACCAGCTCCGAGATCACCCCCAAGGACTTCCAGGAGCAGAAGGAGGTTGCAGAGGAGGCCGAGAATGGAAGAGATGCCTCTGCTAATAGGAACGCTGATGAGGAAATGGGGGAACCATTGGGCTGACACTGAGGTAGAGGAAGAAGGCAGGGAAGAAGAGGAGGAGGGTGATGATGAAGAAGCAGGTGGAGATGAAGATGAGGAGGCAGAGGCAACTATAGACAAATGGACAGCTGAAGATCATGAGGATGACAATTTTGATACCAAGAAGCAAAAGAGTGAGGAAGATGCTGAGGCAGCAAAGGAGAAGTTCAATTACACACAAAACAGAGCCCACCGTGACCTATTCCCCTTCCACTTCCTGTCTCAGAAGGAAGCCTGGTCACCTTCGACTAGAGGCCAGCCAGCCGGCCCCCCTTGCACTGCACCGCTGCAGTCAGAGGACACACGCTCACCTCCACATCACCAAAACGACCCTGTGAATTTTAGCACGAGAGACACAAAGAGCCCAAACTTTCAAGGCCCTGCTTTTTTCTTTAATGTACTTTAAAAAGGAAACTTTCTTTATATTTTTATTCGCATTGCATATTGCAGTGCACATTGTTAGGGTCAGCCAATGTTAATGATCTCAGATAACCGAGCCAACCTTCACTTGGGACTTACTTGTGGTGTGACCATGTTCATTATAACCTCAAAGGAGAGAAAAAAAACTTGTAAAAAAAAAGGTAAAACCATCAACAAATATACAATCTCATTCTGAGCATTCCAGTAACTGCTTTTGTGTATGCACTCAGCTATACTACGGGTAGTTGGTTTGTATTGAGATGGTTAAAAAGGCGAAAGAGAAAGGGTTTCCTTTTCCTTTGCTGTTTATCCCTTTCTTTTTTTGGCCTGTTTGATATCCGTGTGAAACACATGGTCCAACAATAAACCAGAAGTTTATTTTGCTGAGTTCTAACAACAACAATAACAAAGCAAGCAGTAGGAAAGATAAGAGTTGGGAAAGGAGATTTCAGAGAAAAATGAAAATGGATGGGAAAAATTAGTGCTCGTCACATTTATTGATAGTTGTGTTTTGTTCTTAGGGCTATTGAGCTAGTACCGACTCATAGTGACCATATATTCAACAGGACAGAATACTGCCTGGTCCTGTGCGAACTTCACCATTGTTCTTATGCTTGTGTTCATGGTTGCAGCCAGATGTCAATCCATCTCCTTGAAGTTCCTTCTCTTTGTCACTGATATTCTACTTTATAAAGCACGATGTGCTTTTACGGGGTCTGGTCTCTCTTGATAACATTTCCAAAGCACATGAAACCAAGTCTCGCCATTCTTACTTCTAAGGAGCACTCTGGTTATTTCTTCCAAGACAAATGTGTTTGTTCTTCTGGAAGTCCAAGTTCAATATTCTTTACCAACCCCATAATTGAAATGCATCAATTCTTCTGTGATTTTCCTTATTCGTTGTCCAACTTACACATGCATATGAGGCAACTGAAATACCATCACTTGGTATTTTGGGCCATGTTTGTGCTTCAACACTTTAAGGCAGTCCTGTGCACTAGATTTGCCCAACGTAATACCTCATTTGAGTTCTTGACTGTGGATCCAAGAAAAATAAAATTCTTGGCAACTTCCATCTTTTCTTCATTTACCAGGATGCTGACTTTGGTCCAATTGTGAGGATTTTGGTTCTCCTGGAGTTGAATTGTAATACCGAAGGCTGCCGGTCTTCATCAGCATGTGTTTCAAATCATCCTTGCTTTCAGCAAGCAAGGTTGTCAGCAGCTTATCACAGGCAGTTAATAAGCTTTTCTGAATTTTGAAGCCCCATTCTTCATATATTTATGCTTCCTGGTATACAAATTGAGTAAATATAATGAAAGGATACAACCCTGATGCACATCTTCCTGGATTTTCAACCATGCAGTATCCCCCTGTTCTGCTTGAACGACAACATCTTGGTCTATGTACAGGTTCCACGTGAGCACTATTATAGATTCTGAAATTCCCATTTTTGGATATATTATCCTTAGTTTGTTAATGAATCCACACAGTGAAATGCCTGTGCATAGGCAATGACACACAAATATCTTGCTGGTATTCTCTGTTTTCAGTCCAAATCAATCAGACATCAACCAGAGCCAAGTCCTCCTCAGAATCCAGCATGGATTTCTTGCAGCTGTCGTTGCACTGCTACAACTATGGTTGAATGGTCATCAGCAAAATGTTACTTCCAGGTGATATTGATGCTATAGTTCCATAATTTCTGCATTCTGTTAGGTCACCTTTCTTTGGAATGAGTACAATATGGATCTCTTCCAATCAGTCAGATAGCTGACTTCCAAAATTTGGGGTACAGACAAGAGTGTGTGCTTCGAATGCTTCATCTGTATGTTGAAATATTTCAGTTGGTATTCTTTTTTTTGCTAATGTCTTCAATACAGCTTGGACTTCTTTCCCCCAGAATCTCAGGTTCTTGATCATAGGTAACTCTTGAAGTAGTTGGAGGTAGACCAGTTGTTTTTGGTACAGTGACAGTGTATTTTTCCCATCATCTTTAAATGCTTCTAGTATCAGTCAACATTTTGTCTTCCAATATTGCTACTCAACGCTTGAATTTTTCTTCAGTTATTTAAGCTTGATAATGCTCAGCATGTTCTTTTGGCTTGATAACTCCAGGTCATAGCACATTTCATTACAATATGTTAGTCTGTCTTCTTGAGCCGCCCTTTAAATTTTCTGCTCAGCTCTTTTACCTCATCATTTCTTCAATTTACTTTACCTACTCTGATTTCAAGAGAAGGTTATTTAAGAGCAAGTTCTTGATAGTAACAGATACAAATCAGTGGTAGATTGGTGATAGAATTCTCACCTTCCCAGACAGATATTTGTGTTTATTTCTTCCCAATGGACATCATGTGCTGCTGCACACGATCTGTCAATGGTGATCCCATGTTGTAATGATCTTGAACACGTTTCAATGGGGCTTGCAGACTAAGAAAGACCTGGAAGAAAGGCCTGGCAATGTACTTCTGAAAATCAGCCATTGAAAACCATATTATCATAATGTCAGATATGCAACAGATCATGGGGTGGACCAGGTCCTATTTCTTTCTGTTGTACATGGGGTTCTCATTGTGTTGAGAACTAATTTGACAGCAGCTAAAATCAGTACACATAGACAATAATTCAGAAGTCATCTTACTTTGTTTGAGAGAAGACGGATTAAATGATCCTGATATTTGCACATTAAAAAGTGATCTGTGACTTGCTAATACCAGAAAAAGCATGGTGACAAAGGCACTGCAGTTGATTAGTCTAGATTGTGATGGAGCTCTTGGGAGGGCAAACTAGGGAGTTACACTTTCTACTCAGTGCCATTTGGCATATTACTGTATCAGAGTTTAAATTCTGAACACTAGGTTTGCAAAAGACTAAGGTTTACTATGGGGAGGTCTAATCCTTTTTTGAACCCACCCATAAAGTCAGCCTCTATTGAGTTTCTCCAGATGTAACAAGCTTTGCCCTTACACAAGGTATGTTTGGAATGGATTATTACCCCGCCCCTAGTCAGCCCATGGAGGAGCAACTGCGCCCTCAGGGATTTGTCTGGGTGGAAATTTGGGTGCCAGAGTTACTTAGCCTGAGTCATAGCCCTGACTGTCTAGTCAGAGGACCCTGATCCAATCTTGTAAACTTTCCTAATCTACAAGTGTACAAGCCACAACTAGTGTTCCTTTCTAGCTCCTCTAGTCCTGGCTGCAACTAGGATGAACCGATCTGCTGCCAATGCCTATTTTGTGACAGTTTCCTTTGGTTGCCATGTCCTATTTAAGTGGTCAAGTTTCTGTAAATCCTTGGACACCATTGTATCCTCATGCTGATGGTTTCCCATCAACAGAATGGGAGGTCTTTGTTATTGTCTTCTCTTTGTCCTCTTTAAGACTTACTACATGTGTCTTGATAAATTACATTTGAAATTTTGTTCTCTTTTCTCCCTTAGGACATTACTTACCGTACTGAAGGAAGTTTTCTCAGTCAAGTTCATGTAAGTGCCTGTCTCATAAAGTTGATGTGAATGCTTTAGGAGGTAAACAATGTGAAAATGGCTAATTCACTTGCTCAATGGCACACAGATAGAAAGTGCAACTATCCAGTTTGCTCTCATAAGTGTGCCATCATACTTCATTAAAAAGTTAACCAACTAAACTGTATACAAGTATTCAAAATTCAGTTTCTCTGGGGCAAGATAACTGGACATGGAAAAGAAAAATCCAGGCTGAATTCTGTAGCTTTATTGGCACTATGATCCTAGGTGGTCTTGCAGTGATAGAAACTAAGAAGATTATCAAGGTCATTCAGATCAAATAAATAGTTGCTTTGAGTCTCCACCATGAGCTAGAATATTATGTGCATCATTCTGGATGTTCTAAGGCATAGAGTCTTCATTTCAGTTAGGAAAAATTACAATAGAAAAGTAAAACTGCAGAAAAATACAGAAATTCCACATCAAACCTAATTATGTCTAATGTCATTAAAGTTTTGAATAGCATGCCTATAATGATCTCATTTTTGTCAATAATAAAGAGGTAAAATCAAAATTTTAAGGCAAAAACCCAACATAGTTCAGCATTAAGGTAAAGAATTCTGACTTTTTATTTTTTCACCAACAGTGACTAAGTGAGGCAACAAAGCTCTAAAAGCGGTGTGATAAGATTACCATATTTGAAATGCGTTTCTTTTGTTAACGCTACCATGGAAATGATCACTTGAAAAGGCCATTGGTTTCTTGATGTATTGGAGTTTCTTCCTTTTGAAAGCCTGTCAGTTGTATTGAGAGTTTTCTTAAAGTTTAAAGTACCAATTAGAGTACTTCCCTCAGTGCAATTTCTCCATAATAAACTTGAGAAGAACTTTTCAAACAAACATTAATTTTTTTGTTTTTAAAAGTTATTTTGACAACTGTATTTTGCTTTCTAGTATGTATAATTCATTAAGCTGTTGTTTTTGTTAGTTGGTTTACAGTTAGTTCAGATTCATCGTGATCCTATGGACAGCAGAATAAATCTGTTGGGTCCTGTGCCACTTCACAAATGTTATGTTTACATTCGCTGTGTTCACTGTGTCAATCCATCTCATTGAGGGTCTTCCCTTTTCTTTTCTTTTTTTTTTTTTTTGCTGACCCTCTACTTTACCAAGCCTGCTGTTCTTTTCCAGGGACTAACCTCTCCTGATAACATCTTGTTATTATTAGGAGTCATTGAGTGGGTTCAAATTAATATTACCATATATACAACAGAAAGAAATACCGCACAGTCATGTTGCCATCCTCACAATTGTTCTGGTTGAGCCTATTGTTGCAGCCACAGTGTCAATCCATCTCATCGACGGTTTCTCTCTTTAGTGTCGGCCTTGTAATTTA
Source organism: Tenrec ecaudatus (assembly GCF_050624435.1). NCBI lineage: Eukaryota > Metazoa > Chordata > Mammalia > Afrosoricida > Tenrecidae > Tenrec > Tenrec ecaudatus. The sequence goes on along the minus strand of NC_134548.1, from coordinate 27,956,707 downwards.
CCAAGCATGATGTCTTTTTCTAAGAGCTGAAGTCTGCCATTCTCCCTGCTAAAGAGCATAGTGGCTGAACTTCTTCCAAGACACGTTTATTTTCTTCACAGTACTGTCAATACTCTTCAGTAACACCACAATTCAAATGCAGCAATTATCGTCCAGTGTTCTTTATGTATGCAACTTACGCATGCATATAAGGTAACTGAAAATACCCAGGCTCAGATCAGGTGTACCTTAATCCAAAGAGCCAAGTGACATCTTTGCCCTCAAACACTTTAACGCAACCTAGTCTTTGCTTGAAACACATTAATAAGTAAAGTATCTTAGGTGACTACATAGAGCAAAAGTTTATTCGGGGGTTACCAAGGCCTGAAAAGCAGAAAGGAATGGCATTTATTGCTGGAAGGGTGCGGAGATCTGTTTCGGGTGACGTAAAACTTTCAGAAATGGACAGTGGTGATGGGTAGCATAACACAGTGAATGTAATTTATAACACTGTATTGTGCAGTTAAAAATAGTTAAAAATGACATGCTACTTGCTATATATGTTTTACCACTGCATTTTTTCAAAGCTAATAACTAAATATAAAAGGAACTCATAGGCATGAAATCATAGGATTTTAGGGCCTTCAAGAAGACGAGCCAATTAGCAGGAGATGATATAGCCATGTTAATAGTGGGAACCACCGCTTTCACAAAAGAACATTGAAAGGGTTCCAACTCCTAAGCCCGCCGAACTGCTCCCAAGGGTTAATCGTCACAAAGCAGAAAGGCATACCTTCCTCTTGAGAAGGCAAAGCACATTCACAATGACAGTCTCCAAACACTCGATCCAAGGTTGGATTCCACAAGCATCAGTTCAAAGTTAGAGTTCCGGACTCATCGATCTGCCTTTACACAGGTAGGATGGAGGCCAGACTGGTGCAACGTGTTTCTTCTGGTCTCCTCACCTATTTTGATTCGCATTCAGCATCCAAGGATGCCAGATGCTCAAAACCAATCTCACTAACATTGAGTTTCTCCAACTCAAAGTGACAGCAATTATTTAAAAAATCAAATGATGTGTTGCATTTGGGCAAAGCTCCTGCAAAAGACCCCTTTAAAGTATTAAAATGCAAAAATATTTTGAGGACTAAGGGGCGGCTGATGCAAGCAATGGATAAGGAAGACCACAGAAGACTCAATGCCTTTGATTTAGGGTGTGGACATAGTGAGCATGCCACGGGTTACTCCTCGAAGAATGAACAGATGGATCCTGGAGGAACCACACTAGAATGTTCTTTCACTTCATGTGCTTTGAACATGGAGACTCCCATCCCTAGAGAGAGGCATTTTGCTTGATAAAGCAGAGGGCTAGTTAGACCACAAAAAGAAAGGAAGATGCTTAATGAGATGAACGGATAGAGGGTGGCTACCACAATGGCTTGGAAAAGAGTGTGACTGTGGTGCAGGACTGGATAGTGGCTCGTTCTTTTGGTCATGGGCTCGTGATAACTCGGAATCAATGCAACTTGTGCTGCACAGCAGCAATTAGCCTAAAGGTTGCAAGTTCAGCTCCTTCTAGAAGCTCAATGGCAGAGAACAAGCTAGCAACCTGCTTCTGCCAAGATTACAGTTCTGTTCCGCAGCATAGGAGATTACCAAGAATCAGACCTGACTGGATGACAATGGTTTTGCTAGTTTGTTTAGATTTCGTTTTGTTGGTGTTTTGTTTTCATGCAGGCAAAAGTAGTATGGAGCGGTTGGCTAAAGATAAATAGGTCTTGTTTTATTTTATTGACCTAAAGGTAAATAAATAGCATGTGTTATTCATTATAACTTCATTAAACACTAGATAATTTTCTTTCATTATCTTGCCTTTCCAACCTTTCTTAAGCTACCATATTTTTCTTTAGAAAACAACTCAATGAGATCACGGCACTTAGATCCATCGTCCTGAAGCTAAAGAATCCTGGCCAGGGTGTGGGGAAGATGCCGTTGGGTGCTGAATCTCTTCCCTCCTGGGGAATGTACAGGGAGGGCAAAACATCTGAATGTTGAACTCCCTCCTGAACCCAAGTGCTTTTCTCTGTAAATTGATGTACTGTATGTTTTAGTTCCCAAATCACAATCTGACTCAATAAAATATATTCATTGAGGAACTTTTCCCCCAGAGCTTAAGACGTTAAGCATGTGTGGCTTTGAGAATTGTCCGATGCAGCTTTGCAGGAGCCACTCACACTTCAAAAATATTAAAAGCAATCTCTCGTCCACATCATGGGAGGAAAGGAACGTGCTCCTTTCTACAGAAATCTAACACATTCATTGATTCAGGCTGCTGGCAAGCAGAGATTTTGACAGCATTTAACATGTCCCATGGATGTCACTCGGATAACTGATCCAACCATTGAAAAGTAGGCCTAGCCCACAAGGAAGCAGCACACCAACATATGTGATCATGAAGGGTCAAGGGGATCAGGTTTCAAGCACCAAAGGTGGGGGGAGGATCATAACATCGTGAATGAGGGAGCGCATGATGGGGACCTAATGCCCATCTGTAGACAACTGGACATCCCTTGCAGAGGGGTAGTGGGGAGGAGATGAGTCACTCAGGGTTCAGTGTAGCAATAATGAAACTCACAGCCTTCCTCTAGTTCTTAAATGCTTCCTCCCCCCACTATCATGATCCCAATTCTACCTTGCAAACCTGGTTAGACCAGAGGATGCACAGTGGTACAGTTGGGTTCTGGAAACACAGGGAATCTAAGACAGATGAACCCCTTAGGACCAGCGGTGAGAGTGGCAATACCGGGAGGGAAGGGGGTGTAGAAAGGGGGAACTGATATCAGGGATCTACATATAACCTCCTCTCTGGGGGATAAGCAACAGGAAAGTGGGTAAAGGGAGACTCCAGGCAGTATAAGATAAAATAAAATAATAATTCATAAATTATTAAGGGTTCATGAGGGAGGGGTAGCGGGGAAGGAGGGGGAGGGAAAAAAGGAAAATGAGGAGCTGCTTCCAGAAACCCAAGCGGAAGGCGAATTTTGAGAATGATGAGGGCAACGAATGTATAAGTGTGCTTTACACAATTGATGTACGTATGGATTGTGATAAGAGTTGTATGAGCCCCAATAAAATGATTTTTACAAAAAAGAAAAGTAGGCCTAAATTGGGCAGGATCAGTTGACTTTGAATCATATCCAGTTTGATGTATAGCCTAGAAAGAGCGGTCCTAGAGCCGGACTGTGGAGTTAAAACCTCCACTGTGTGTGTAACCTTGGGCAAATGACTTCATCTCTCCTGGATTCCGCTTCCTCGTGTATAAAAGGAGGCTAATACTTCATTAGAATGATGTGAGAATGAAATGAGTAGCATATGTAAAATGTCTGGCAACTCTATTGGCAATTATCATTACAATATTACTTTCAGAATATATATTTTGCATATCATCTTTAATCATCTTGCAAGAAGTTACCTCTTCCCTGTCTCAGTTTACAGAACCATTACTCTCCTTAGGTAATAGGCTGTTCCATATTCAAATAGTCTTTATTTTTCAAAGTCTCCTCAAACTCTTCATTTCATATTTAATTTTTTCCACCTAAGCAACTGGATACAGAACCCAGCTTTGTCCTTAAATAACAGTTTTTTCCAAAAAGTAACAACTCAGCTTTAGGATTAATTTAATATTATTAACTTCCCTTTCATTAATGAAATTGGAAAATCTGGGCTCTGGGAAAACAATTGCCATTTTCATTATCTGTTTTAGACAACAGATTGAATGACAAAGGGTAAGTAGACTAAAGGTATACTGATTGTGACATAATTTTAACAACCTATTTTTAACCACTCTCTTTAAAAAATCATTTTCAGGTTCTGAATCCCAGGCCAACAATAAAGGCCTTTTGTTGGCATCTAAGTATTTATCCATCTGTCACTCTGTTCACCATTTACATATGGTTTGTCGACACTTGATGGCAACTTTACCCATCATTGCATATGGCCTATTAACAGTTGACAGCTGTCAGTAAGACAAGACTACTCAAGCCCTTCTCCAACCATGATGCTTTGACAAACAGAGGGGAGAAAGAGTCTGAACCAACCACCTGCTGAGGCCAACTTAATCTGGCAGCAATTAACTTCCTTGGCTGCAGTCTTCCGCTGCTGCGATACAGAGGGTGCAGTTCAAAGAAAATGTTTGGTTACAATGTCTATCTGAACTACCGATTATGCTTTCAACCAGTGACCCCCACATCCATATGGATGATTTTATCTAGGTCAAAATGTCCTTGCCACTGTGTAGGTATGCTCTTGTTGTAGAAACAACTTCAAAATGATCACTTATTTTAGTGAAGGTGAAAAAAACCTAACACCCCATTTTAAAATGGTGGCAGACCGACCTCCTGCACATATTCCTTGTACTGAGCACTCTGCTGAGTGTGCTGAAGGTGCAATTTATACCTCCAGTGCAACAAAAGGATTCTCTGTTGAACAATTAAATGGAGTACAGGTAGGTTTCAATATCTGGGTGGTAGAAACTATATTAAAGAATCCAAACAGAAATCCAACCTCAGACTCAATGGATTAGATGATTTTACATGGACCATCTGTTGCCTGTGGATTTATGAATAATGACTGAACTAGAGGGGAGCATGCTTCACTGGGCTGTACTAAACATATATCAGACATTAGGAATGTGAGTGAAATGGATTGGCAGAAGGAATTTGTTTAATTTTTTAATGGGTAAACTCACCAAATGAAAGTGATTGTAAGTAGTTGATATGTATCCTGAGATTCTTGTGAGCAGCAATTTATGTGTTGAACATGTTTCTGAATGAAAGCATACAGGTTTGCCAAACACAGACGACGTTCCTTTAAATAATTGATCTATTCGATTTCTGATTTCCAAGTGTCAAATGTATGTGATTACCACTAACTGAATTCACATAAACTGGAACTTATATCTGTGTGATTCTTCAGTGGCTTTGCATGACACAGAAGTTTTTCCATCACCTCAATGGCTTAGTTTCAAACATTTTTTTCTATGTTAAATGTAAATTATTGAAACTATTTCCTGTGAAAGCAGGTATACTTATTTGTGTTATTAAGATTAAGATTATCTGTTATCATTGATTTAGAAATTATAAAAATGTTACATAGATTTTCTGCAGAATTCCAAACAAAGTAATGAAATGAATCATTCTAATCACGTGGATGATTTTTTTTTTATCACTTAGGTTATTTGTCTTGAAATAATCTAGCAAATTATTACTGAATGAAGAATAGCAATTATAACACTTAACTTACACATATTGAACATATTATGATTAAAGCTTGAAACCTTCTTGTGGTGGTCAAGTTGAGGGCTCATGGGAGATGAATGTTTCATTGTTGATTTGCAAAATACCATGGTGTCCCATTTTCTATGTGAGTTGCTCTTTGTTTACACCAAGAAAATGACTCATCTTGTCCACTCTAATGAGTTTTCAAATCCCTGTACCATCACCATACTTCAAAGAAGAAAAATGTCAGTAAGAAACCTCAGAGCCGGAGATGCCAGTCACAGCAAGAAAAACACAACTCGGGGCCACTAACTTGTGAGAGATGAGAGGTGTATAGTTGTGCAGAGGTCCATCACCAATTGTCCTTGACCTTTAATCTGGATTGTGAGTTCAACCTACCAAATTATTCTCTCTCTCTCTCAGCTATAGACTTCTCTTTGGACAGAAGATAACTTAGAATTGCAGAGTACTGCAAGAGGCTGAGAACACATTTCAGTCATGACTGGGATCACTTTCCTCATTTTACATTAGAGGCCACTGAACCCCAGGATTACAGAGTATCAGAACCCCTCTGCTACTCTTAGCAACAGAGCAATCAAAAGATTCCAAGCTTTTATGAGTTCTAGTGTCCTTGTCATTTAAATTCCCATCTCTATAAAGCAACACTATAGTACAATGGTGCCCCACACCCAAACACTCCTTTCAGAACTCCAGGAAAAAGGAAGTCTTTAATATTTCTGGAAGGTATAGATAATAATTTGGCCAATTATTTCTATGATGAGATTCTGTGTCTATAAAAGGGTCACTTTTAGTGAAGAGCCCTACTTTAGTCCTGTGGGAGGTGAGAACTTGTATTTTAAATGGTTTGGCCACAAGTTGTCCACACAGAGGAAACTCCTTTTCATTTTCAATAATGATTTAAAATCCTAGTCTTTCAAAGACTGACCAAAAGTTTTAATATTAAAAGATTGCAAGAAAATCTAAGGAATAAAAATAGCTTTCTTAAACAAGACTTTAGACCCATAAAACAGAGGTACACATTACTAAACAACAACAAAAAATGTTAATTAATGGGAAAAGATCAAATAAATTCAAAGCTATAAATGGTTGATTTGAAAAACTCATTTGAAATACAGAATGCACATAAGAAATAGTATCTATCATACATAAACAGTGCTTAAAAACTAACAAGGGAATAAACAAGCCAACAGAAGAAAATGGCCAAAGAATTTTAACTGGATGATTGACATGTAGGAAAATATAAATAGCCAACAACCTCATAAAATGAAGTTCAAATGCACATGTCATCAGATGAGTTGCAAGTAATGACAGTTAGCATACTATGACTATCTCACATGATATATTTACACACATTTCTCACCTCTCAATAGTGATATAAGGAGAAATAGCCAATTTATTAAATGACCAAAACATAAAGTAATATGCCTTTACTTTTTCCTCTTATTTGGGGACAGCAGTCTAACAATCTCTTTTTTATTTTAATTGTTAAAGTCTCCTGTCCTTTTACCAAGTGTGCTCACAGGGTACCAAAACTTGGAATCAATGTGCCTGCCACAGATAGTATAAACTATGCCACATCACCATGGGATACTATGCGCCAATTAACAAAGCAAAACCAGGAAGGCTCAAAAGTACGATCCAGGAAGCAAGACACTCAAAAAGACCAGACGAGTAGGATAAAACTAATCTCCAAACACACTGCCATTGGATATATTCCAGCTCCTAGAAAGTCTGAGGCTACACATCTTCATGAAGCAGACGGCCTCACCTCTCTCCCATAGAGCAGCTGGTGGAATCCAACTGCCAACCTGAGGTTAGCAGCCCAACACACAACCCAGTCCAAAAGCCAGGGCTCCTTACAGAGTAAAATAGGAAAATTAAAGGAGGAGATGTGAGCTCCTGCAACTAAAGAAATTGACTCTAGGGGAAGATTTTGATCCCCTCAGTAAGGACCTTGTCTTTCCCTCTTCGCCATCAAGACAATCGAATTCTGTCAATGAAACCAGGATAGGGGTTCCCTGAATTCCTTTCCAAGGTAAGAATGAAGTTAAATTGTTATACCTGTAATTGAACCAAAAACAAATCTCCTAATATGAACAGTCACCCATTTTGTCATTTCTTCTCTGTTTATGTTCGTGTTTGACTTATGTTTTGTGTTATCCTGAGAAAGGCGCAGGTGCCCTCTCCATTTATCTTGGATAACAAGCACGATTTTCATTAGCTGGAGTGAATTCTTCAGAGCCCAATTAATAGGCTAAGAGCTCTCCAGTTCATCCTGCCTATGTGTTGACCTGTGAAATCTTCATATTAGAATGTGGCTTAGGAAGCAATAACCTCATGCCTGCCTGACGGATCGGGCAAGAGTGAATAATAAGTTAAGTCAATTTTCTATGGAGCAAAACAAGAGTGAAACTTAATTTAGGAAATTAAAATACCTAGTAAACCTCATCACACACACACACACACAAAGGAAGAAAAAAAGGAATGTGATGAAACAAGTCAAGTTTTAAAAGGAAGGACCCAGGAAGAGTGCCAGAGGCCATATACTGCAGGACTCAAACAAAGCCACTGATTGGCCATGGCCCATATGGGAAGGTAGGCAAAGGAAGTCTGGCAAGGGAGGATGTTCTCTGGTTTCTCAGGTAACAGGAGTCAAGAGTGCAAAAAAAAAAAAAAAAAAAAAAACCCGAGCTGGGCACCATGATTCTAAAGAAGGGAGAAACTTGTCATCTCATGAGACTTTGGACTGGAAGGTATTAGCACACGTTCAGAAAGTGTATGTAGGCAGGTATTCAACCCAAGGTGGGCGAGATGAACTAACCCAGAAGTCCTGGTGAATTCTTTCTGCAAAGGCAGTTCCTGGGCAGGTAGACACAGTTACTTAAGCAGCATCCTTGTCTTGCATAATTGAATATTGATTGAAAAGGAGCATTTAGTGCCTCCGAAGTAAAAGAGACAGATATTAGACTTCAGGAAGGACTCAATAGTGGAATTGCAGAGTAGAGCTTCCTGCTGACAAATAAAGGGTCTAAGGCAGTGGTTCCCAACCTTCCTAATGCCAAGCCCCTTTAACACAGTTCCTCAGGTTATGGCGACATCCAATCGCAAAATTATTTTCATTGTTCCTTCTTAACTATAATTTTGCTACTGTTATGAACCGTAATGTAAATATCTGATATGCAGGATATATTAGGTGACCCCTATGAAAGGGTCGTTCGACCCCCAAAGGGGTCACGACTCACAGGCTGAGAACCGCTGATCTAAGGCATGTCTTCATCACAAACACTTGTTCTACTGTTCCTTCTGTCAACCATCATTGTTATTCCAGACACTAGCCATCCTAATAATCCTATCAAATACACCTGAACTCAATTCAGTGGAAGAAAATTAAAAAGATTCATCCAATTTGATACTTGAAATACCTGCAAATGGGCAAAATGTGTTTTATTGCCATTCTAAAGCAGGGCTTCGTCAAAATGCTGGGTTCAATTTGGGCCTTGAGATGCCATTTCTCCAAGTTAATTGCTACATGAAATCGAGTTATTTTATGACTAAAGCATAATGAGATAATCACAGCAATTTCTAAAAATCAACAATTTAACCCAGACAACTCGAATGGCCAGGACATTTGCAGATGGCTTAAAGTATAAGGCATCGTTAAAGACATACCTTTTTTTTTTCATAAAGAGAAAAGAACTGTCCTGTTGATTTCCTGTTGGATGGCAAAACATAGTTTTGGCAGGGATGCCTGGTGAAGGGTTGTTTACCACTTGGAAAAGGGTTTCCTATTAGACATGTACTGGGATATGTTGCAATGTCACAGAACAGTGTCAGCTGTGTAGCTGCCAAAAATGACATCAATTCTCAGCCTCACAAAGACAGACATTGTTACGGGCACCATTAATGAGGCGCACATTTTTTTCTTTCCTCTACTTGCTCCAAGAGAGCAAGAAGTTCCAGTGGAGTCATCTTTGCAGAGGCTAGAAAGTTCTTTTTAAAAATGGAACCCCAAGGGTTGTAAAGAATACAAAAAGTTACTGGGAGGTTAAAAGAAACAACAACAACCTGAAAGCAATGGGTGCAATTACAAATTTCAGAGAATATACAGGTATATAGAGAAGTATATGTTAGCACATACATGTGTGCTTTTATATACATAGATGCCTTTTTTTCTCACCAAGCATTTATGGATTGAGCTATATTTTAGCCCTCCAAAAACTGAACACTGCATTCACTATTCAGGCTTTGTTTAATGATCTTAGTTAAATGTTATAGATAACAGTGGACACTCATAGGACACGTTGTCCTATCCTTTCTTCTGCTTAATAGTCCTTAGTCAAATCTTTGAGCAGTTTACAGAGTTCCTATTTATGGAGAAACTTCTATATGCCAGGTTCTTTCAGTATGTACATAATTACCACACTGTAATGCCAATAAGCTAGTTATCAGTATCCCCTTATTTTACCAAGTATGAAAGTGAATTCATAGAGCAATTAGAATACCCCAGTCAAATAGCAAGTAATTGATAAAGCTCAGACTTCCATATTGTAAAACCTGCACTTTCTTTACTATGACAGACGGTTCATTACAATAAGTATCTTGTCTAAATAATACCAACACCATCAAAAAGATACTTTGTGGATATTATTATTACAGCATAGGATCATTATAGCCTAGGAAAGAACTATGAAGCAGATCTGACTTGTAAAGCACAGGAATGCATACACAATGAAAAAGAGGGGGGTGTAAAATGAAGAGGGGGAGAAAAAAATTCATTCACAAAGTAAGTATTTCAAAACAAATTCACTACCATCAACACGATAACAATTCATTGTGCCCCTATAGGACAGGGTAGAACTGCTCCTGTGGATTTCTGACATGGTCACTCTTACAGAATTAGAAAGCCCCATCCCAGATTCTGACAGAAGCTAGGGATCCAACGGTTAGCAAAATTACATATTATCTCATACCTCACAAAACTTAAAGACAGGTGTGGAAGCTTAACATTAATCACCCACAGACTTTGTAAAAGTTGCAACTTGCGAAAAGCGCACACGCTCTGACAGAGGTTCATGGCACTATTGAAAATGTTTAACATAGTTTTTAATGTCAGGATGTTGTCAGGATGGACTAGAAAGGTTTTCCTGAGGATGAAACACGGACACAAGATAAAGCTGGAGAGCTAGTTAGCAGTATATCCTATAGAATTATGTTAAGGACTGCTGTCTTTCTAAGAATAATTGGAAACCACTAAGGTCTTTGACCAAAGAAGCAAATGGTTGACTTTAATTATGAGAAGATTACATGGAGAGCAATGTGTATATGGTATGGCAAACATCCAGTCAAAGGCAGGAGCTGGGATTAGTGTGGTAACAGTGGAAACACAGAAGTGAAACATTTTGTGGCTATGGTCATGATGCTGGTCATGGTCATGGTCATGGTCATGGCCATGGTCATGGTGGGAGGGGAGGGAAAGGGTGATCGGGGAGTAGTAAAAGATGAGCAGGGAGTAGTAAAGGAGGAAGAGGTTTGCTGGGGGTTGATCATGTGTTGTGAACTTGACATATTGATTTTACTGAGATTTTGAGCATTCAAAAGGAGATGTCAATTAAGCAATTGTTTGCTTATTTGGTACTGCAGCTCATAAGAGAGTTCTGGGGTTTATACAGGAAGACTGACAGTCAAATATAAACATAGACAGTTCCCAGATGCAACCTTCATTTAATACACCAATCCTCATGAAGCCTATCATATTCACCATATGAGATATATACAATGGTTCACAATAATGAATGAGTGCTACTTTGTGACATACATCAAAACACTGTTGTTATGATCACTCTACTGTTTTATTAAAGATGTTACAGTGTATCTATAAGTGCATCTTTAATGTTCTTGCATGCATAAAAATGTACACCATATATAATATACTAAGACCAACATTTGATTAGCTAACAGTAGATCTTAACCTTTTCTAAATGTTACCATGTATGAACAAATTAAACTGAGAGATAGATTTTGGAACGGAACTAGTTTGGAATGCAAGAACTGTCTGCATTTATGAGAGCTGCTCACTAAATACTTCCCTGTCCTCTGGGCACATGATAGAACTGCTCTTCTTGACCTCGATGTATCATTAAGAGGCTTTTCAAAAACGAAATTACTTTGACATTTCAACACAGCAATGATTTAATACAAGGACTTGGTTACACCAGATTTGAAAGAGCTCAGACAGAAGTCACTGAGGAGAGCAACCCAGGAGGAGAGTGTTGCCATCTCTGGGATGGAAGGGTTGAAGAGGAAGTAGTGTTACTACACATCCCAATCGAGGACAACTTTGTATCAGCTGGAACTACATCATGCCTGCTTGTAGGAACTGATATCACAGCAAAACTGGTGCTAGAGATAACTTCCAAAACTGATAGGAGGAAATGAAATAATCTAGTGCTTCCACTCTCCATTCTCCCAGCACTACTGCCCAATGGCCCCAATCACCAAAGGGCAAGCCAACCTAGAAAATGCAGTCCACTGTAAAACAGAACAAGGCTGAGAAGGGTGTAGAAGAGACTTAACAGCAAACACACAGCTGCCCAAGTGTGGTCACTGACTAGTTCTGATCAATGAGTTGTGAGAAGCAACATGTCACTTCCGACGACAACACTTAATTACCAATGAGAGGTTTTCTTATGCTCTTGTTTCCCTGCCATAATGACTACGAATATTCTAGATCAATGAAGATCCCACCGTAAGGACAACATGGAACAGTGCCCTCAGCTTACCCACAAAGGAAACGCAGCACAGAGTCTGAGTGGGAAATAAACCTTCTGTTGCTGTTTTTGCTTTAGGCAACTGAGACTCGGGGATTTGGAAATTGCTTGTTCTTTCCACATGGTCTATTCTATCCTGAGCAATACAAATAATTAGTATTTTTAAGTGTGGGGATGCCTCTTTCACCTTAGTGGGCTGGTTGGTGGCTGCCTTTAAATTTCAGAAGGATTATGATCTAAATTATACAATTGGGAAATATTAAGTAAATCAGTTGCCAAAAATAGTTTGTAAGACTAATTGTATGCCTGGTAAATACAAAGTATTTTCTAGACAATGCAGAAACCACTCTGAAACTTTCTCTTGAACATAAAGTAGCTTTAGCAAATGGTGAAGCAAAAGAGCTGACCAAATTTGACAGGACAGCTTGAAAAGAAAAGTAAAGTATTATAACAGAATATACAAGACCTGAATTAGAACACCAAAATGGAACAACATGCTCAGCCTATCACCAACTCAAAGAAGTGAAGAAACAAATAAAGCCTTGAGTTGTATTATTAAAAGATACAGTGGGCAAAATATTCCATGGTGTAGGAAGCATTAAAAAATGATGGACAAATATATAGAGCCATTGTACCAAAAAGCACAGGTCTACATTCAACTATTTCAAGGGGCAACATATGATCAAGGGCCAAAGACACTGAAATAAAGTGTCTAAGGTGCACTGAAAATATTAGTGAAAAGATTCCAGGAGCTGACAGAGGATCAATTGAAATGCTTCAACAAGCTAATGAAGTTTATGCAGCACTCACTTGTCTATGCCAAGAAAACTGGAAGAAATTCATATTTTGTACCCATGCAAAAAAGGTGACTCTATACAATGAAAAAGTATCAAACAAAATAATTAATATCCATGCAAGTAAAATTTTGCTAAAGATATTCAACAATAAGTCCAATAGCACATCGACAGAGAGCTGCCAGAAACACAAGCTAGATTCCAAAGAGGACTTTTGTGTTACGCAGAGTTCTCTAGAGAAACAAAACCAGGATACTTCATATGTATATACACACACATACATATACACACATACATATATATACATATATGTATAAATGCCATATATACATATATACAGATAGATTCATACAGCAATAAGGAATATAAAAGCTAAGTAGTCCACACAGCAGTACAGAAGGCTCAGTTCAATTCACTTACATGGAACAGTTAATGTACTACAAGTACTTCAACACGGGAGGGCTGCCAGGTCCAAGGTCAAGGAAGCAGACAGCTGAGTCTTAGCTCGGGCAATGCAGGCAGAGTCTGCCCACAGGCAGCCAACAGCAGGATGGGTCACCAACAATCAGCAGCTCAGGAACTTAGCAAAGCAGGCCCCGATGGGATATTGAACTCAAGCAATGCAAGATGACAGGATCCACCAGCCTGAAGTTCAAGCTATGAACATATCAGCAGCACTGCAGAGCAGGTCTTGAAGGAACCACAAGCTCTAGCCAAACATCCACAGGTTGACTGTTCCGCAGGTAATGTAGCCCACAAGTTGAGGCCGAGAATTAGTTAAAGCAGCCGCAAGCTGGTCTGATCACCAGAGAGAGGAGGGCAGGCCTTTCTGAGCCATTTATCTTTTTGCCCCCTAATCAAACTGTGACCTAAATAATCCCATATGTTCCTACTGGCCAGCTTGGCATAACAAACCTACTTATTACAGTCAATCCATTGCCAATTTAGTACCTGTACACAATTCTTCAGTCATATATAATTTCCAGACATTACCATATATACTTGCATATAAACCAAGTTTTTCAGTACATTTTTAATGCAGTTTTTGTGGTAAAATTAGGTCACTCAGCTAATATTTGGGTCGGCTTATACATGAGTATATATTGTAATTAAATCACACTTTCACCTAACAGCATACATTTATTATACATATAAATGAAAACAAACTGAATCTAATTATATCTGGTACATAATACGTGAACAAAGGAAAGATATTTAATAAGCACATATAAAAAAGATAAACTGACAATCAAACCTTGCCTTTCTAATTGATCACATGGTCATAACTGATAGGCAGAATTACCTTCTTCTACTACCCATTTTGTATTTACCCTTGCCCTCAGCCAGCACCTCAGCTGGCCATGATTCTTTGCCTGCTGGGGTAAATGAGATCTTCATTCCTTAGGGGTCTGGGTTATTAGATGTCCTGTCAGGATTGGGTGTTAGTTTGGGCAGAAGCATTGCATACAAGGAAGACAAATCCATAACCAGAGTAGGTTTCTCTTGTAGTGAAAACAAAATGCTGCCCCCTCCATGATGGAAGTGGTTCTATGTAATCAACCTGCCACCAGGTTTCTGGTTGAGCTCCCCAAAGAATGGTCCCATATATTGGACTCAATGTTGGCTTCTGCTGGTGGCAGATGGGGCACTCAGTGGTGCCAGTGGCCAAGTCAGCCTTGGGGAGTGGAAGTCCATGTTGCTGCATCCATGCATAACTTCCATCCCTGCCACCATGTCCACTTGAACATTCCTACCATAATAGCCCTTATTCCACATTTCAAGGATCCTGCCAGTTACTAAGTATGTCTATTCCAATGATGCATTCTGAAACTGGGGAAATAACCACAGGATGAGTTTGGGCACCCACTCGACCTAAGGGAGTGGGATCCTGGTGCTAGGAATGTAACCCTCGGCCAGTCTGAGTTCCTTGATATTGGCCCCTAAGCACAGATTCTTCTTTCAATGTCTCAGCAAGAGAGGTTAAAAGAGGATCTTATTGATGAGGTTTACCTGAGCTAAAACCCCAATAACTTGACCTCCATATGCCCCACGCTGACTGATGGGCCTTCAAAACATTTTCGGTCTCCTGGAATTAGTGTCAGTTTAGAGCCAGTGTCCAGTAATTCCCGAAAAATTTGATGATTTCCACAGGTCCCTTTGGGAGGACTAGAAGAAAGACTAATAGTATAAACTTCAGTGATATAGCAGGGTCCTTATTCAAAGGGACCTGGCCTTCCCTTCATTCAAGGGGTTGTGGGTCTATAGATTGGCTCAGGTCTGAGAGTTGATTGAGTGGTCTAGCATTCTTCTGCCTGTATAGATCACATTAATATTTAGTAGGTTTCCCATGTATTTCACTCCTAGGGACACTGTGGCTAACTAGCCAATGTCATAATTCCACATGAGACAGGCTATTTTGATTACCACGGAAACCTTGCTGTTCATTATGATAACCACATCTCTGTTAATTAAGTGCTGACACCTGCCCCCTACCCCCAGGGGACCCAATCAGCCCCATTGTGGCAAATATCAGATTTCACTTAGGGCAGTTTCCACTGTTAATCCTAGTGCCCATAAAATAACGAATTAGAGGAGTCTTCTGAGATGCTGGGGCCCACATCACAAACTTGTTCCTTATGGTTGTGGTGAAAGGTGTGTCCTCAGGGCACTCCTTTCCTGGGTCTATGGGATTATTCTGATCAATCCATTCCACCACACCAATTTCCCTAAGCTTTGGGAATGCCTTCTTCTACAGTGGCAGATCTCAGCTTTTCTAATGCCGCAAACCTTAAAGCTCCTCACGTTGTGGTGACCCCCCCCCCACCCATAAAATTATTTTCATTGCTACTTCATATCCGTAATTTTGCTACTGTTATAAATTGGGCAAGCCCAATGAAAGGGTCGTTGAACCCCCAAAAGGGGTCGCAAACCACAGGTTTAGAACCGCTGTTCTACAGTGTACCAAGGTAGGTCAGGTATCTCAAGTTGGTCTAATCTAGGCCATCTGGCAGCCCAGGTTTCAGGGAACCAACCAAATAAGCAATTAGATCCTCTTTTAACCTGTCTTGCTGAGAAATTGAAAGACGAATCTGTGCTTAGGGGCCCGTATCATGGAACTTACACTGGTCTAGTGTTATATTCCTAGCACCAGGATCCCACACCCTCAGTAACCATCCCCATGGATATTCCAGGCTTCTGCTTGTACATATTAGAAAACTCGAGCAGATCTTTATGAGTATAGCATACTTCTTCCTGAGTCATCATCTGAACCTCACCTTTAGGAACTTTCTGAGACTAATTCTAGTTACAGGACTAGAGGAAATAATGAGTGGTGGGGGTTTTTCCTGGGTGCTCTCAGCAATATCTTATAAGATATCTCCCCCGTGACAATGCTATAGATGCAGCCCCACCAGGCATTTCATCTTGAACAGTTTCCTAATCTGCTCAGGTGTGCGTTGTTTTACTGATAGTGGAATAATCCCCTCAGGTGGGAGGGGTGGTTCTATTGACTGGGGTGGCTCAATCGACTCCATGGGCTCAACATCCTGCTCTTCTGGTTCATCAGCCCATATGTTTCCATCCCATGTTTCAGGGTCCCAATTCTTTCTGATTAATGCCCTTACTTTAATATCAGACACACTTCTAGAACTGCAATGCTGCTGATGCTGTAATTCAGCTACTCATATAATGAGACTCTGGATTTGGTTTTCGGCAATGTCAGCTCTAATACTAAAGGAGAGAAGACTCTCCTTTGTAGCACATGCAGAAGCTTTTAGGTCTGTTATTCAGCACTTGACATGTGCTTCTGAGGTTTAGATATTATCCCTTTCTTTGATCACATTTTCTATTGTAAGGAGGACCAGCCTACCAGCTTACCTATACTTGTCATCCTGACAAATCGACTGGAAAATATCAAACACATGATCACTCAGAGCCTCTCCTCTCACCAGCACTTCATCTATTGATGCTGACACTGTGGATATTAGCTTTGTTACTTCACGCTATGGAGTAACACCACCCACTCTAGTAAGAGTGGCAGACTTATCCATGCCTTTAGGGGTAGAGATGGCATTGTTAATGCTGTTAAGTCGAATCAGGCTGGAGAACCAATTTGAGAAGTCCATATTTATGATCTTGTTTCTCTAGAACCACTCCCAGTATCAATGGTGTTAGGCAGGGTTCTCTAGAGAAACAAAACCAGGA
This sequence comes from Tenrec ecaudatus, assembly GCF_050624435.1. NCBI lineage: Eukaryota > Metazoa > Chordata > Mammalia > Afrosoricida > Tenrecidae > Tenrec > Tenrec ecaudatus. The sequence goes on along the minus strand of NC_134548.1, from coordinate 27,939,667 downwards.
CACTTATGATGTTAGATAGATGATAGATAGATTGATAGATTTATACAGCAGCAAGGAATATAAAAGCTCTAGCCAAACATCCATGGGTTGGCTGTCCCACAGGTAGTATAGCTTACAAATTGAAGCAGAGAATTAGTTAAAGCAGCCACAAGCTGGTCTGATCACCAGAACGAAGGATAGAGAAGGGTGGACCTGCTGATCCATTTATCATTTTGCCCTCTAATGAAACTGCGACCCAATTAATCCCATATGTTCCTATTGGCCAGGTTGGTACAATAAACCTACCTATCACAACTTTGCATATGAAAATATGATTCCTAGTGCCAGATGGTCCATGACTGAAAGCAAAGAATACCCAAAGGATGTTTACTTGTGTTTTACAGACTATGCAAAGGCATTCAACTGTGTGGATCATAACACACTATGGATAGCATTGAGTTGGATGGGAATTCCTGAATTCTTCATGGTGTTCTCATGGAAGCTGCTCATGTACGAAGAGGCAGTCATTCTAACAGAGCAGAGAATATTGCATGGTTTAAAATCAGCAAAGATGTGTAACAAGGTGTATTCTCTCACCATACGTATGCAATCTGTATGCTGAGAACAAAAGCAAAGAAGTTAGGCTATATGAAGAAAATAGTGTCATCTGGATTGGAGGCTTAATAGAAATTTGCCGCACGCAGATGATGCAACCTTGTTTTCTGGAAAATTTGAAAGTCTTTGAAGCACGTATTGAGGAAGATCAAGGACTGCAGCGTTCAGAACAGATTGAAACTCAATGTAAAGAAAAGAAAAATCCTCACAACTGAACCAAGAGACAATATCATGATACACAGACAAAAGCGCAAATTTATCAAGGATTTAATTTTTCTTAGATCCATAATCTATGCTCATGGAAGTGGCAATCAAGAAATCCAATGACCTACCCCAAGACAATGTTCTGCTGATAGTCATGAGGTGTTAACTATCTGACAGTGTTTCGATGCTATTTGTAAAGTTTGGGGTGGCTAATTCACCATAAAAGGATAGCCTACTCCTTCATTGTAATCTGTTCTTAGTCTGAAAGTTCTGCCGAAACCTGCTGATATTTGAAACCACCACAGTACTAAAACCTGATAAACAAGTGGCAGAAGGAAGACCAAAAAAGATTGATACATTTGGATTATGGTGCTGGCGAGAAATCTTGAAAGTACCATGAACTGTCGAAAGAACAAGCGAATCTATCTTGAAAGAAATAAAGCCAGATTTTAATTGCCTCATAAGCATGTGCAAATTGGAAAATGAATAAGGTAGGTGGGAGAAAAGTTGATGTATTTGGATTATGGCATTAGCGAAGAATGTTGAAAGTACCATGGACTGCCAGAAGAACACATCAATATGTCTTGGAAGAATGACAGCCAGAGTACTCCTTAGAAATGAGGACAGAGAGACTTCACCACATCACGTGTACTTTGGACAGGTTATCAGGAAAGCTCAGTCTCTGGAAAGGAATATTATGCTTGGTAAAGTAGAAGGGCAGCAAAAAAAAGATGGATTGATACAGTGGCTGCAACCATGGGCTCAAACATACAATTGTGAGGATGACCCAGGACTGAGCAGGGTTTGCTCTGTTTTACATATATGGTCACTGTGAGACGGGACTGACTCAAAGGCACCTAACAAAGACAGCATCAGACATCATGCTGAGATTTGCCATATGTCCTTTCCTCTTCATTCCATGTTACTTTTCTGTCAACTAATGAGTTAGAAAGACTCACTAGCACCTAAGGACAACAGGAAGCCTATCTCTCAATCATAAGAAGCCCTATCTGGAATGTTAGGTAGGCCACATCTTTTGGCGATGTTGGGGATTTGGGGACCTGACTAATGAAATGCCACCCCTTAGAAGTAGTGAATTTATGTTTACAGTTGACCCAAATATTAAAAACTCAAAACCAGAAATATTGTAAGTCTCTGCAAACCAAGATAGGATCGCTTGTACTGGAGTCACTGGATCAATCCTGTGCAGTGAGGTCTCCACAGTATGTGTTAAGGAATACGCATTTTGTATGACAACTCTAGAATTTTCTTTTTCTCTAATATAGGCAAGCAACATTTCAGGCACTCGTTGATGAATGCATTAACCTAAGTCTTATAGAACATGATGTAGTGTTCCCAATTGGCCTACTGTGGAGGCATGGAGCACAAATAAGAAATAAACATCATTGCTTTAATTGACTATGAATTGGGCTTTTTTACCACTGCATCATCTGACCATCTTTATAGAACATAAGTGATCATTAAAACCACATATGTAAAGTAAGTGATGTTGCATAACAGAGAAGAGATAAGCTCTGGAATAAAATGCTTGAACAGAAGCAAAGATTGAAAAAGAAGAGGAAACCCAAAGAGGAATATTCTGTCACAGAAGTAATCCAAAGAGAGTGCTTCAAGAAGAGAAGGGTCAAGTGCCCAACCAAGGCTGCGGGGGAGATCAAGTGTGAAGGAGTGTGAAGACTGTCCCCTGGATTTAGCATCACAGAGGTCCTGGTGCTCTCAGACAGAAGCCTTTCATTGAATGAGGGACACCAAGACCAAAATGATATGGATTGTGGAGTGAGTAGGAATTTGGAGAAATTATGAGAGAGAATATGAACAATTCTATTGGAAAGCCTGAACGCGGAGAAGCTGAGTGGGAAGAGACGCAGCTGAAGAGCAAGCATCTTGAAAACAGTTCGGTTTTTACAAAATCAGCCCTGACATGAACCTCATTTCCAAAGTGCAGAGAGTCCTATAAAGCACGATTATTTGGAATTCTCATTGCCAAGGTGCAATAACAATCACCTTTCATGAAAAATTTAAATTTTTCATGTAAAATCTAATACTCATGATTCTCTATTTGCTATATATATGATTTCTCCTTTAAGAGAGAAACAAACATATGTTCATGCACATTTATAGTTAAAATTAGCGTCAAGAAGCATTTGCAGATTACAAGATTATTATTTAGACTTCAGTATGCTTGTTCCATGACAAAATGTGACTCAAACGAGTAGAAATGTGTTTCTCCAACTGAATGCATTGTTTATTCGCCAATACCACTTGTTGGAAAAGACTGTGCTGGCTTTGTGTTGCAGAGAAAACTGTTATTCCATAAAAATAGGTGAGTCTTTTTACTTTTGTATGCAGTGCCTTGAACATAGTGGTGACCCATTGCCACCCCTTTGCCATTTTCTGAGAATACCTTTGGAGGGCAAAAAAAAAAAGAATTGCCATTGAGTCCACTAGCATCTTCTTGTTGCTGATGAGTTCATCCCTACAATCTCAGATCATTTCTTAGTGTGTAGGTATGTGTGCGGCAATCATACAAAATAGAACCACTATCCAAATGAAAGATTCAGATTACAGGTACAGATTTTAATTCTTGGTGTGCTTTTCTGAATGAACACATTTGAATTTAAAGGGAGCAAGAAAAAATACTTAAAATTTGGTAATAACAATAATAATTATTTTTATAAAATGTCCCCATTGTGCCAAATCCATGCTGGGTGCATTATACATGCTTTCATTATGCTCAAGTGCTAGGTTTTATAATTCCTGTTTTTCACATAAACAGAGGCTTAGCTGGGACCTGGGCAAGTACACACAGGTAGCAGTTGACTGAACCAGGACTCTGAGCACTTTCTGTCACCAAAGTGTTACATGTAAAATTTTCAATATCTTCCTTTATAAACCCATGCATGCATTTTCTTTCTCTTAGATGGTATAGACTCCTTTGGTTATCAAGGGAATAGTAATAACTTTTCACCGTGCTTTATGAAAATCATGACATATTATAGAATGAGTATTCTACCTAGAACTGGAATGTAAAACTTCCTTCTAGAATCTGATAAAGGTGGTTGTGGGGCCCACAGGTAGTACCTAACAGTGCAGCACTGGCCAAAAATTCTAAATGAAAGCATATACAAGTAAAAGCTATTATTTTCAGAAATATTTACTTTAAAGGGCCTTGTGAGATTTCCCACAGTGGGTTAAATAACAATAGTGAAAACAAAGGCAAATGATTTGTACAGTAAGATGGTAAAAAAAGAGTGATAAAGCTTTTCATTTCTTCATTAGTACATACTCTCATCATTTTATTTATTTTCCAATTTACTATTTTTTGAATTTGCCAGTGGTGTCATATGCAGATTTGGAACGTCATCCTATAATTAAGGACTCTTGTCTTTATCCCCAATTCTAACTAATATATAGTGGCATATTCATTTAAAATGAATAATGCCTAAAATGTGATTGATAAGTTAGCTTTGTCAATAATTCTCTCTGTCTACCTTGGACAGGATTGTCAGGAATTGATACACATTATTTCTTGAAAACCTAGTAATGGTGAATGCGTCCTCTGACATTTCAAATTTTGAAGTGCTTGCAGAATGACTATTTGATGTCATTGTTTCATGGATAAGATTCATTGTTATTCATCCTGTCAGATTTAATTTCTAGTCCCAAATGGTAAATAAACAGTATGATGTGGGGAGAATGACCAAACCCAAACCAAACCTACTGCCACTGAGTTGATTCTGACTCAGAGAGAGCCTCAGGAGGCTGTAAATCTTTATGAGAGCAAATGGTCTCATCTTTTTCTTGATGAGCATGAGGCTGGTGCTTTTGAACCATGGGACTCGTGGTTAGCAGTGCAACACTTACTGGACAGTGCCACCAGGATTCCTGGGGATAATGGTTAAGAAAATAAATAAAAGGTAACAAGTTATCGAATATCAGTGGCAAGGAGGGTGTAGGTTGGGGCTTGATCAAGGGCAATGTAGCCGAGAGGAATTATTGAAACTCAAATGAAGGCCACACATGATAGAACAAGAGGACAGCAAAAGGAAATAAAGGAAAGAGCTAGGAGACAAAGGACATTTATAGAGGTATAAAAACAGAAATGTACATATGCAAATACATTTATATATAATGATAGGGGAATAGATCTGTGTACGTATATGTATATGCGATAAATTAAGGTAGCAGACAAACACTGGGCTTTTAGTCAAGTACTCCTTCATGCCAGAACACTTTATTCTATTTACATGACATACCGTGATGCTCACCCTGCTGATAAGATCACTGAAGACAAAACGGGTGCATAGGCAAATGTGCTGAACAAAGCTGACGGTGCCAGGCTATCAAAAGATATAGCATCTGGGATCTTAAAGGCTTGAAGATAAGCACATTGCAATCTAGCTGCGAAGCAACAAAGTCCACATCGAAGAAGCACATCAGCTTATATGATCATTAGGTGTCAATGGGATCAGGTATCACGCATCAACGATCCAGAATAAGAATAAAAATCATGTCTCCGTGAATGAGGGGGAGTATAGGTGGAGACCCAAAGCCCATCAGTAGACAAGAGGACATTCCCTCGCAGAAAAGTCACAAGGAAGAGATGAGCCAGTCAGAGTGCAGTATAGCACTGATGCAACATACAACCTTCCTCTAGTTCTTTAATGCTTCCCCCACAAACACTCATGACCTCAATTCTACCTTACAAATTCGGCTAAACAAGAGCATGTACACTGGTACAGATAAGAGCTGGAAACACAGGGAATCCAGGACACATAAACTCCTCAGGAACAACCATGAGAGTCATGATACCAGGAGAGGAAGGGTACAGTGGTGGGAGAAATAGTGAACCAATCAAAATGATCTATGTATAACCCCTTCCCAGGGGAAAGACAACATAAAAGTGAGTGAAGGGAGACAGCAGTCAGTATAAGACATGAAAAAAAAATGTATAAATTCTCAAGGGATCCTGAGTGTGGGGTGGGATGAGGGGAATGAGGAGCCGATACCAGGGGCTCAAGTAGAAAGAAAATGTCTTGAAAATGATGGCATCATAAGTACAAATATGCTTGACATATTGGATGTACATATGGATTATAATAAGAGTTGTAGGAGACCCCAATAAAATGATTAAAAGAAAATAAAAGAAATAAGAAAATCCAACTGTGTAACTGACCCATAGTGATGGAGTAGGACTGCATAGAGCTGTTCCCTAGAGTTTCTGAAGCTATAAATCCTTACACGAAGAGATTGTCTCAACTTTCTCCGACAGAGCAGTTGGTGGATATGAACTGCTGACCTTTCAGTTAGCAGTCCAAGGAGTAACCCACTATGCCATCAGGAATCTGGCTTCAACAGCAGTGATTTTAAAATCATAGCACGTGGGTTAAAATACTGATAACGTATAAGTGATTGTTTTTGTTAAGTCACACAAACTTCTAGGTCCATCTCCCTATTAAAAAATTAAAAAGGGTAATACCTTATTCACAGAGTTGTGATGAGAATATAATGAAAAAGGATAGTATAAACTATAATCTCAAAGGCAATAAATATATGATGTATGATAGCTTAGTAAGTATTGGGTAAATAAAGGGTTGTCCCTGCAATGGGCTCCTACTGTATTTTGTTAAAACAGTTGTTTGTTGACAAAACAAATCATAATATATTGAGAGTATGCTAAAGCTCACATTGCTTGTTCTGTTCACACAACTGCCTCTTAATCCATGTACAAGTTACTCCTAAACGCAGTAAAGTATTCTGGAATACCCATTCTTCTCAATTTATAGTTTATTATGGTCCACTCAATAATATGCCTATACATAGTCAATAAAACACAAGTAAATATCTTTCCTGTATTCTCTGTTTCAAGCCAAGATCCATTTGTCATCAGTATGATCTCTTGTTCCACGTCTGCTTCAAACTCTAACCTGAGCTTCCAGCAGTACCCTGATGCAGTACTATAGTCATTGTTGGACGTTCTTCAGAAAGATGTTACTTGCATGTAATATGGATATTATTGATCTATAATTTAAACATTCCATTGCATCATCTTTCTTTGGAATATGAATACACACAGTGATCTCTTCCAGTCAGTTGGCCAAATAGCTGTCTTCCAAATTTCTTGCCATAAACCAGTGCTTCATCCCATCAATTCCTGGAGTTTTGTTTTTGGCTAATGCATTCTATGCCACTTGAATGTCTTCCATCAGTACCCTTGGTTCTGGCTCATACAACCTGAAGTAGTGGAATGTTGACTAATTCTTTTTGGTGCAGTGACTTTGTGTATTCTTTCTATCTTCTCGTTATGCTTCCTTCATCACGCAATAATTTTCCCATAGAATCTTTTAAGATTTGAACTCGAAGCTTGAATATTTTCTGGAGTTCTTTCAGTTTCAGCTATGTTGAGCATGTTCTTACCTTTTGGTTTTTCAGTGTAGGTCTTTGCAAATTTATATTTGGCTTTGTGTTCTCATGCTCCCCGTTGAAATTTTCTATTGAACTCTTTGACTATAATTTCTTCCATTTGTTTTAGTTACTCCAAGATTAAGAGGATGTTTCAGTCTCATCTGAAATCCACTTTGGTATTTTTTGTTCCTTGTTTCCTGTCTTCTTAATCAAGAGACTCTTGTGCGAACAGAACAAGGAAATACTACATATCAGGAAAGATGTGCTTCAGGGTTGTAACCTCTTACCATACTTATTCAATCTGTATGCTGAGAAAATTACTAGAGAAGCTGGCTTATATGAAGAAGAATATGGTATCAAGATTGGAGGGAGGCTTATTAACAACATGAGATATAAAGATGATGTAACCTTGTTTGTTGACAGTGAGGAGGAGTTGAAGAACCTGCTGATGGAGAGACCAATGATTTCAGTTTCATTATGGCTTATGACTCAGTGTAAAGAAGACCAAAATCCTCTCCACTGGACCAATGGATAGCAATCCAATCTATATTATTTGCCATTGACTCATATGCTGATCAAAGTTGGACATTGACTAAGGAAGACCTTAGAAGAATCGATGCATTTGAATTGTAGTGCTAGAGAAAAATACTGAAAGTACCTTGGACTGCTTAAAAAGACAAATACACTGGTGTTGGAAGAAGGCCAGAGTGTTCCTTAGAGGCAAGGACGGCAAGATGTTGCCTTACATCCTTTGGACATATTGTCAGGGGAGACCAGTCCCTAGAGAAGGACACCATGCTTCGTAAAGTGGAGGGGTAGAAAAAATGAGGAAGGCCTGCAATGAGATGGCTTGACACAGTGGCTGCATCAATGGGTTCAAGCACAGGAAGAAAATTGCAAGAATGGTGCAGGACTGTACAATATTTCATTTTGTGGCACATAGGGTCGCTATGAGTTGGAACCAAGTTGATAGCACTGAACAACAATAACTAAGCTCACATTATTCTAGAAAGCATTAAGTATAATAAACCTCAAGTTTCCAAACAAAATAATTTGAAGCCTTAATTTAGAAAGAGTTTAAATTTCCTTTTGACATGATCTAAGGATCCCTGGTAGTATGGTAGGTTACGAAGTGAACTGCTAACCACGAAGAGAGCAGTTTGAATCCACTAACCAGTCCATGGGAAAAGCAGAGGCTATCTGCTCCTGTAAAGATTTCAGGTTTCAGAAACCAGAATCAACAGAATCAAGTCAATGGCAGTGGGTTTTGTTTGTTTGTTTGTTTGTTTGTTTGTTTGTTTGTTTGACATGACCTAGATTTGTGGCAGCAGATATTCTTACCTAATAAAAATTTTATCAGGTTATTGTTATTATGTCTCGAAAAATGCATTGCATAAACCTTAAAGGGTCTGGAGAATGAAACATAGAAGAAAAATGTACATATATATGGTGTTTATAAGTACTAGAAAAACGATTATCTTAGAAAACACAGATTTTCAAAAACTAAAAGCTAAATACAGTGCAATTGAGTTGATTTTGACTCATAACAACCCTTTAAGACAAGGTTGAACTGCCCCTGTGGGTTTCAGAGACTGTAATTCATTAAAGGAATAAAAAGATTCATCTTTTCCCCAAGAAACAGTTGGTTTTGAACTATTGACATTGCACTTAGCAGCCCAACACATAGCCACTACATGGCACAGGTATTAGAAATTGAGAGCTGTACCACTGTGGGAATCTGACTAAATTGGCCTCATCCCAGCACCTCCAACACCAAAGACTCGTGGGACATACGTGTCCCACAAATTGCATCAAAATCCATAATCTCTCAAAAAAAATTTCAGTTTATTCAAAATGCCTTGCATTACTGAAAACAGCTTTTCAAGAGAAAAAAAAATCCAAGATAGAAAACAATTTAGTCTCTAAAGTGTTTTAACTGGAGGGCATTTTAAGGTAAAGTTGTTTTGAAGCACACTACAATAAAACCTAATAAAAAGTTGTAATAATAATTAACTATTGCTAAAATGCTAAAAGCCCCATAAAAGAAGATGACGTTATTATTTTAAAATATAGGGTTACAGCCTGTGAATGGTTGTTCTATGCTTTTTAGGTATCCTCAAATTGTTAAAGTATAAAAGCAAAATGTAAATAAAAAGAAGTACTTTCTTATTCATTAATTAATCCTACTTTGTCAATAATCTCTTTTACTCTCCCTTGCCAGGCCATTAAGATGATAGAGAATGCCAAAGGGTGGGGGGCCAGCACACAGAAAAAAAATTCTGTGTCAAAACATTCCTAAATATTTAAAATTAATAACTTCATTTTCATTAGATAATTAAAGTGAGATAATTCTATTTTTAAAACCACAAATGAAGTAATGTGCCCAATTTCCCTACAGCTACTGAGATGTTCATTAAAATCTGAAAAAAATTCTAATAATTTTCTACTATAGTAAATACCATCAATTTGGAAGCTGTTGTCTGGCAAGTGAAAGAGTACGTGGGCATTGTCTGGGACAAGCAGGAAGATTCTGTAGCTAACCAAATGTCCAGGTGCATTTTCTTTCCCAAGAGTTCATATTATTTTACTTTTTTAGTGTGATAATCGCAAATAAGCACCAAATATCTTCCGTTCAGCCTTACCAGAAAATCTCATTAGTGAAAATGGGAACAGATTAGGACAGGCAAACCGCCTTTTATAGGATCTTTTAAAAAAGAAAATGCTACGGAAATTGGGTAAAAATCAAAATCTAAGCATTTTCCTTACTTTTTTAATCCTTAATTAATACATGCATATTTTCAGAATCTACAACCATTTTATCTGTTGTTGTTAGGGGCCATCGAATCAGTTCCAGCTCATGGTGACCCTAATTAGAGCTAAATATTAAGACTTCCCAGCCTTGCCCCGTCTTCACAATTGTTCTTAAGTTTGGGCCCATTCTTACAGCAACTGTGTCAACTCATCTCATTGAAGGTTTTCCTCTTTCCTACTGACACTCTACCAAACATGATGACCTTCACAACACAACACCCTTCAATCTCAAACCACTGCCTTCAAGTCAATTCTGACTCACAGCAACCCTACAGGACAGGGTAGAACTGCCTCTATTCATTTCCGAGTTGTTAACTCCCTGTGAGAGTAGGAAGCCTCATCTCTCTCCCTTCACAACTGGTAGTTTTGAACTGCTGGCCTTGTGGTTAGCAGTCCAGTGCATAACTACTAAGCCACCATGGCTCCTACACTTACAGGATAAAAAATCAATTAATGAAAATACATTTAATTCAGTTCAATTCATTATACACTTACTGAGGATGTATGATTCAGGGGGGAAAAAAGATAGAAATAGCAGTGAGCTAGTCTAGTCTCCGGAACTTTCATGCAGAAAAGTTGGTCAATTTGGCCCAAATAATCAATTGGTGTAGAATAACTGAAGTTCACTAAGGAATAACCAAAATATCGAAGGGAAATCCCCACTACTGTTAGAATCAAGAGCCCATTGGACTCTGTCACATAAGTGGGCTTCTTTGAGCCACCTTACCTAATCATTCATAATCAGTCACACTTCAGAAATAAACTGCATCAGTGAAGAAAATCTTAAGTACGAAGAAATTCTAAATCCTCCTTTGTAATCATTCCTAACGATTCATTTAGATCAGAGCATAAAATATTCCTGCTGGAGTTTTCAAAACAACCAGAGTTCATGAAAACGAAATTGCCAATGAACATAAGATTCACCAGTATCTCCTCTGTATCCATAAGATAGTGTATTGGTCTGGCTACTTAGAGAAACAAATCCACAGCACCTCATGTACAAGAGAGAGTTTTATGTAAAGATTAAGTGTGCATCAAGCAAACATCCCAACCCAATGCTACCCAAGCCCACAAATCCAACATTAACCCATATGTCCAACACCAATCCACAAAAATCCTCCTCTATCTCACAAAACAGAGGCAATGATGCCGACTGCAGGAGGAAAGCTGAGTCAGTGAATGTATAAGCATCTCAGCACTGACACAGGTCTCCACCGCTGCTCCAGCACCCAGGACTGCATTAGGGTAGGTCCATGTGGTTTCTCCTTGGTGATGTCTTGCAGGAAGTCAGCCTTGCAAGCTGAAGCAGGGAACTGGCTAAGGCAGCTGCACCCTGGTGTAACCATCACAAAGCAAAAAAACCCGAGAACTAGAAAGGCGAGGCTCACCAAGCCATTTATCCCTCCACCCTTCAATTAATCCCACATGTGTTTATAAGCCAGGTTGGCACAATAAACTAACTAACTCAGCTAGGTTGGAAACAAAACTAAGAATATGGTCAGTTAAAGGATGACATACCACAGTTTGTCAGATTAAATCTTGGATTTCAGAGATGTTAAATGGTGGCTGAGAATCAATGAGACGTGGTCGATTTTGGTCGGTTTGTCTGCTCACTCCCTCTTCTTATGCAGAACATCTGAAAGTTGACCCAGGGGAAGAGTTCACAAGTATGTTTACCTGTTTATTCTAGCACATAGATTCCCAAACTTATTTGACCTACCTCCTCCCTTTCAGAAAGAAACAAAAAAAATTGTTCAGCGCTCCTCTGGCAATGACAAATTTTTGTCCTGTAGCCCATAATCCAGGATAAAGTGTATTTATCTGCTTTTGCAGCCCCCGGTAGAATTTCAGGAGCCCTGGTTGTGCTGTGGTTACACTCTTGGCTGCTAACTCCAAGGTCATTAGTTCAAAACCAACGGGACAAAACTGGAGCATTCATACACCCAAATGAATTACAGTCTCATAAACCCCAAAGGGAAGTTCTACCCAGTCCTACAGGGTCACTATGAGTCAGAATGGATTCAGTCGTAGTGAAGTTTTTGCTTTTTAATTGTTCTATTTCCTCCCAGGGGGGCAGTATCAGCCACTTTAGGCAACAATAGTCTAGATCCATAAGCTACAATACTATTTTAGGAGATTATTATCTCATTTATAAAATCCCCCCAAATAGATGAGTTGATCATTGATAAATATGTCAACAGTTGTGCTATGATTTCTAAGTATTATCAACCTAAACCATTAAATGAAGCATGGGGATTGCTGGTTATTAGTTAGAATGCCGAAAGAGTCAAATGGCTTGAAATGTTAGAGCTCACCAAACTGGCTCTGGAAGCTCAGCGGCAGCTGCGGTTGCGCTAAGGAAGGGAAGGCGGTTATTAAGGAGAGAGGTTGCTGCTCCAATCAGAGGAATTGAGGACTCCTGTCAGTACCGTGGGCTGCGCACTGGGCTGCTAACCACAAGGGCAGCAGTTTGAAACCAGCTGTCCAGGAAGAAAGATGAGACTTCCTATTCCCATAAACATGTACAGCCTCGGCAACCTGAAGGAGCAGTTCTCCTCTGTCTTATAGGGTCATGAGGAAGCTAAATCAACTCGATGGCAGCTTGGTTTGGTTTTAGAGTAACAATATTATATCAAAAATCAAATATTCTTTTAAATCTGCACTCCTTAGCCAGTTAAGGACTATGTTGTTTACTGATAGAAAGCAAAGGAGATGGATATTTAAAATGAGAACTTCTTTTACTCCCACCGATTCCCCCATTTCCCAAAGTACAAAGCGTTGCCATTGTCTGTGTTTCGCTTTTCTTTGGTTGTGTTCCTCATCATTGAGACAAGGCAGATTCTCCGGAGACTCATAAAATGCCTCAGTGTAAAATAATAACCTACTTAGTGACTCCACTTATCAATGTGATATTAATTTAGAAATTAAATTAAAAACACAAGTCTAAAACTTTTAGTTCTGCTCCAAGCTTTCTCAGTGTAGCCAGTATACAACCATTAAAGCCATCAAAAATTCATTACATCTTTACTCAGACGCAACAAAGGGATAGGTGCTTAGGTGGAGTTCAGAGTTGAGAGCTGTCAAGTAAGTAAAAAATGATTGCTGTTCTCAAGAGCAATCCCTAATTATGAACCTGTCAACAAGTATACGTATATCTATACTACACACACACATATAACAGCATGCTTCTTGTTGTGAGTTGCAACTTCATGTGTACAGAATAGAACTGCTCCACAGGGTGGTCAAGCCTATGTCTTTAATGAAGCAGATTCCCAGGCCTGTCTCACAAGGTGCATCTGGGTGGCTTTACATCTCTAACATTTTGGTTAGCAGCCAAGCAAGTACTTAACCACTCTACCACCAAGGCTCCTTCCATTTATAAAGTGTGTTTGACCTCCAACAGCTCATGTTTATATAGGGAAAGAGAAGGGAGGCTGCCCCCTTCCCTGAAGAGGCTAGAAATGGTTAGACTTCCATTTTATTTAAAAGTAGCATTGTAACATGTTAAATAACATCAGTAGTTTTACAGTATGTTTTCCTATCAGGCAGAATGAGCAATGCTTTTCCACAGGGGAGGCTGCAGACATGTTTCAGATCTTGATGAAAGTCCACAAAGAGAGCGAGCACGGATGACACCTCTGCCCTTTATGACTTCAGTGGGAGCCATCGGGACGGAAGATGAAAACGAGCTGGGAAAACGTGTTTGTTAGTTGGTGGGGAGAATGTTCTAAACACTGGATCTGGACCCATATATGTGAGTTTCTTGGGCCAGGATGGCCATGTATTTTAGTGAAGTTTCCTCTGGACTTACACTTAATCTCACTAGTCTTCAACGTCTTTTTCAGCAAAGGCTGGCAGAGGAGTGAACTGTTACAGACAGAAGTCATTTGCAAGTGTACCGTACCTAAGATACCCTTTTCCCCTTTGGGAAAGGAACCCATCAATAGAAAACTCTATGAAGATATATAGTGTGTTTCTTACTCCATTTCCTTCCTTAAACCAGGATTGTCTAGGCTTTAGTAGACATCATAATGGTCTCCCATGGTATCCATGTCTTAATCTCTAGAATCCACAACTATGTTACCTGATATGGCAGAAAGGGCTTGTGCCCATGTGACTAATGAAGGATTCTGAGATGAGGCAATGAGGGTGGAAATGCCGTCAGAGAAGGAGAAGCAGAGGGGAGAGTGGGGCGGTGCTTGGCTAGGGAGATGTCAAAAGTGACTCACCAGCCCAAGAGTGTGCACAGCCTCCAGAAAGTGAAAAAAAGGCAAAGGAAGCGATTCTCCCCGTGTCCGCAGGAAGGAGGGCAGCCCTGCTGATGGTCTGAGTTTAACCCAGTGAGATCCGCTTCAGACCTCTGTCCTCCAGAAGTGTGCGGCACAAAATTGTGGGCGGGTCAAAGCCGCTGAAGCGGTGATAATTTGTAATGAATATTCGCCATGCCATAGCAGAGTCCGTTGCTCTCCAGCCCACTCGACCATAGCCACAGGGCTCTGTGACCTTCAGTCGGTCTCTTCCTATTTAACAAAGGGATATTGAACTAAGGTTCTCTCTTAGGTCTCCTCCATCCCAAAGATACTATCATTCAAATCTTTCTCTCTCTCTCTCTCTCTCTCTCTCTCTCTCTCTCTCTCTCTCTCTCTCTCTCTCTCTCTCTCTCTCTCTCTCTCTCTCTCTCACACACACACACACACACACACACACACACACCCCTCCCCCCTTCCCTACATCTTCTCTATGTTGTATTTTGTGCTTTAGGGAAAAGGTAGTTCTTGTGCTGGCTGGTCTGCTGAAAACTGCTGAGGGATAATGAGGTCCACTTTACATTGACAAGCCAAGTCAGCTGCTTTACTTCACTGACAATAACTAGGGAACTTCTCTTGCCCGCTCCAATTTTCCTTGTATTCTATTTTTCAGGTCTCAAAATACACAGGCAAAAGTTACATAGGAATCCAAGATGGACTCTCAGTCCCGGGAGAGTAGTTCATTTTCCGAGCAATTACATGTAAAAATGTCCTCATCAAGATGATTCCTTTAAAGACTGTCTTCAACTCTAAGAGTTTAAAAATTCATGATTTGTCATCCCCAATTATAAACTAGGGAATTTATAAGAATCCGTGGTTTCTCTGAATAAGGCCACTTAGCAACACAATCAACCTTGAACCAAAGGGTCACCCTAGCCATCTCAAACACTAGTCAACAGCTAAAAAGACTGTCTTCAACCCTAAACTGTGACCATTTTTCACAGGTGTCTCAAATGCCAGAAATAAAATGACTATGCGGTTAATATTTTAATGGTCTAAACATCAAACCTCAAAGTATAAATAAAATGGATCATTATCTACTAGAATATTTAAACTTAATAACATGATGTTTTTATTCTTAAATACCATACCAGTACTAGGACCCTCGTGTAAGGCCACACAAGTTCTATGGTTCATATGACCTGGCAATCCCACTCCTAGATTGAGACTTCACAGAATAAAAAACAAATACTCCGAGAAATACTCATACCCAAATGTCTGTAGCAACACTACTCACTATAGCCCCAAAGGTGGGAAAAAGCCAAATGTCCATCAATGAATGAGTGGATAAATAAATCATGGTATAGCCATACAATGAAATAGTATGTGGACATTAAAATTAAAATGAATTGCTGATATATACTATAACACAGATGAACCAGGAAAAAGATACTAAGTAAAACAAGCAAAACTCAAGTCACAGAGTGCATGATCCCATTTGTATGAAATTTCCAGAACAGACAAACTCATACTGATAGTGTTTGTGAAGGACTGGTGGGGGAGGTGGTGCAGCAGAATGTGAAGTTGGGTAAAGTGTTTTCTTTTTAGTCATGACAATTAGAGGAACTAGAGAGAAGTGATGGGTGTACAGCATCATGAAGATGCATTTTACAATGACTAGCTATTCTCATATGTCTTGTACATCTTACTTCATTTCTTTTTTTAATCTCTATGGCTTGATTGAACCGAATTCAATTTTGGCACTGCAACTTATAATGTCTTTGGCACAAATCTGTCTTGGAAGGACAATCAGAATGACCCTTCGAAATAAGGATGGCGAGACGTCAAGTAATTTTGACATACTACCGGGAGAGACCAGTTCCTGGAAAATGCTATCATGCTTGGTCCTAGAGGATCATCAACTAGAGGAAGATGTTCATCAAGAAGGATTGATCCAAGGATACAACAATGGGCTCAAACAACAATTATGAGAATGGCACAGGACCAGGGTCAGTGTTCTGTTCTTAAACTGGGATGCTACGAGTTAGGGCCACTCAATACCATTTAACAACAACAACTCCATTTTAAGGGAAAACACGAAGAATAAATAAAATAGTGTCTCAAGGGAAGTGACTTATTTAAAGTGGCTCTTCTAGCCAAAGTCTCTGCCTCCTACCAAATGATCTTTCCTTGCATGGCTTTGGTAATAAACCAGGAGAAGATAGTGATAGGATTCACTTACAAGTAATTGTGAAAAGGATTCCATGGAGTGTCATCCTACTAAGTATGAAAGAAGCCCTCTGAAAAGTTGTAGGAGAGATCTCACTGCCAGCAAGAGCCAGGAGCAGAGTAAGTCCTCGGGACCTGAGATCCCTGCACAGTGACCCTCCTGAATTCAGCAGACAGTTATACCATCAGAGGAGCAGCAGTAGCACCGGATCCAGAGCACGGGACAGAGTGACGGACTTCCAAATCCATGGAGCAAGTAAAGCAAGGTTCTTTTGTGCAGCAAGCTAGCTGGAGGAGTGGGTGCTTCTGCACACTTAATATAGGAAGTTGGGAAGTGGTGCTGGGTGCCTTTGGGGTGAGTTTCCCTGGAGTGCAGTGCCTCCGGGAACTTAATTCCAAGAGATAGGTTTGTGGACTCAAGGAGATTAAGCTGAATGCCCTTGGGTAGAGGCTTATTGTAGAGTGGTATTCCCCTTGGGCATCAATTATCAGGCTTGACAGAACTTTGTAACATGTCAAATAAACACTCAAATAAATAAGACAACCCTGAATCATAATCACAGGCATTACAACTTGTTAACTTCCTTAATAAACCCTTTAATCATGATTTCTTTGTTGTTTTCTATGTAGTCATTGTCATGGATATTAGAACTCAGAGAGGTAAATTAGAGAACACTAATTACTGTACATACTTGAGTATAGTCGACCCAAATATCAGCCGAGGCACCTAATTTTACCACAAAACTGCATTAAAACTACTGAAATACTCGGCTTATACACAAGTATATACGATATGATATCACAAGTATATTCATTGTACTCTTTCTGTACCTGTTTGCCTCCATAGATTATTGAGACCTAATACTAATTTATCATTAGAAATATGGGGAACTTTACACAGTTATGCCACTTTTATAAATTTGTATTGGGAAAAAAGCAGATGGCTATCTTTGAACGCATGCCTCTAAAACACACGCCTCCTAGACATTACGCATAGCACACTTTGTTGGTACTAGGGAGAAAACATGAAAGTGGAATGTCCATCAATAAGAAATTTTTTAAGTAAATTAAGCTATCAACCCAATAGACTATTATGCAGCTATCTCAATTGTGATGTAGCACTGTCTTTCATGACACTGAAAGATGTCCATGCCATATTGGAAGGGAGGAGTAAGAAGCCAGCTACAAGACGATAGTAGATATTGCCTGACCCCTCCAATATCACATGCAAACACTGGGGGAAAGTTATAAGATCATTCACACGCAATGTACACATCTTTAGATGTGTAGTATTATGGATGCTAAGAGCTTTTGGCGAACTGATTAAAGTGTTCAGCTCCTAATCAAAAGCTTGTCTGGAACCTGCCAGTGACTCCAGAGGAGAAAGGTGTGGCGGGTGGCACTCTGCTTCTGTAGATATTCTCAGCCTTAGAAAGCTATGGGGCAGATAGATTCTATGCGAATGAGTCTCTTTTTTAATTCTTGTTTTTTTCATGGGAAAGGGTATTTAGAAATCAAGTTCTATGAGCTGAAATATTGCAAGATGCTGTCCACATCTAGCATGCTGCCCACATCTTCTACAGCAGACACTTAAGAGAGCCAACGGATTAGATACAGAAGATGATCCCAGCACCTTGAACTATAGAGGAAAGGGTGGAGAAGAAAGCGAACAAGAGGGACAATTGAGAAGACAGGTGGAATTGATCACCTGTTGGTTGGTGTGAGTCAGCATCCAAATGGGTCTTTACGCTTCAGAATTGGCTCAAGAGCAACGGGGTTTTGTGGATACGACTTTTACTTTAAGAAACTCAGTGAAGCCATATTTATTTGGAGTAAAATGATGTCTTCAAGAAATGTTACTTACATACCTTTTTCATCCTTAAGTATAATATAACATTAGTGAACTTACATTGTACTCCCCTCTATAGCTGATGCTAGGTGCCTTGGTGACATAGTGGGTTACCAGGTCAGTAGTTCAAACCCACCATCAGTTGAGGCAGAGAAAAATGAGGTTTTCTGCTCCTGCAAAAATGTACTGTCTCAGAAACCCCAAGGGGAAGTTATACCCTGTCCTAAAAGGCCCTTATGAGTCAGAATTGATGGTATAGTAGTGTTTTTAGATTATATCTGGTGTATAACATATTATAACAAAACTACTCTTTTTAGGATAGAATTTCCCTTTGTAAGAAACAAATATACCATGTATTAGCCATGGGACTCGTTTAACTTGTGCACATCACACTGGTGAACCAATGAGTTGTATAATTAGCAGGGGAATATCACTTCGTGAGAGACAAGGAGTCAGGGTAGGGATAGCTATATATAAATCGAGACTTAAAACTGCTCAATGTAAGAAATCAACAAAACAATACCGGCCCTCAAGAAAAGGCAAACCCCTGCAGTAGTTATTCTGGAGATGCGGATGAAAGGATCTTGTAGGGCAGACAGTACTCAGACCATGCATGCAAACACCAAAACACTCTATTTCCTCAGTGTCTAATCGGTGATGAAGCTGGCCGTCTCAGAGGACCAGGGAAGCAGTATATATGGAAATGACTGTAGATGGAAATCATGCCTAATCTCCAGCTCAGCTTTTGGGGGACTTCTTGTGGTGGTGCTTATTGTTTCAGAATTTAAGGATGCTTTAAAGTAGCAGTTCTCAACTGTGGGTCACGACCCCTTTGGCAGTAAACTGAACCATTCACAGGGGTCACCTGATTCATCATAGTAGCAAAATTACAAATATGAAATAGCAACGAAAATAATTTTATGGTTGCGGGGAGCGGTGGTGTCATCACAACATGAGGAACTGCATTAAAGGGTTGAGGCATTAGAAAGGTTGAAAACCACTTCCTTAAAGTCATTTGAATGGCTAGGTTTCAGGGCTGAAGGGATTAAACGAAACTGTGTGTGAATTCAAACAACAGTGTGGAGGAGCCATTTTCATTTATGGTCATTTGGCAGTGTGAATTTTCCACTAACAAGCTAGAGGTAAGTTGCCATTGATTCTTTCTACCCAAACACTGGTTAACATGTTCACAAATCATGTCAGACATAGGAGGAATTTACTTCTGAATGCAGCCACACATCTGCAACTGGCAGGCGGATGCGGTGACCATAAGGCACTCCAATCAAAGTAAATCTCGACAAGGCCGGGGGACCTGGAGCAGCCCCAGATGCACATTACACACCATGAAGAGTTCCAAACGTACCATCCGTATCACAGCCCGTATATTTGTTCTTATAAAGTGTCTGATTATTTTTGTGTGTGGTCCTTTTCTTTCTACTTCCTTTGCTGCCTGTCTTACCCCACTCTCAGGGTCAGCACATGGTTAAAAATCAAGAAACACTTTCAGTCTGTTCCAACTCATGGTAGCCCTGTAGACAGAACTGCCCCCATATTGTTCTCCCAAGTGTACATGTTCACAGAAGCAGACTGCCATTTCTTTCTCCTGCAGAGGGGCTGGTGGGTTTGAACCCTTGAACTTTCAGTTAGTGGCCACGTGCTTAACCACCGGGTACCCCATGTTCAAAACTATGTATGAGTTCCAGTTAAAAAGATAGAACCATATAAACAGCAACTAGGTCTTTTAATGCAGTTCTTTAAAGCAGACTCAGTTTAACAGCATCCCCTATTTATACTAACCCATTGGGGGCTTGGCAAACAGACACAGACTTTGGACATGTTCAAGCAATCATTACATGACAAGTTAGAGAAGCAAGGCGGGTCAAGGAATCAGCTTTCAATATGCCCTGACATGTACCTTTGAGCATTGTGATGAAACTAGGAAAGCCTGGCACCAACAAATAGTGTCAGCTACAGAAAAAAGAAATTGGATGACCCATTTTAAGCATTTAAAGCCTATAACATTGAAAAAGAAGAAGATGCCAAGAAAAGAACTGTATCTTAATGCCATGGTTGGTCAAGAAGTCTCATTACTGAATAGTGGCCTATATTCTTGTTAGTTACCTAGTAATTTCAGCCACGCCTCAGGCATACCCAATCCCCTCTTTACACAAAAAGAGATCCATCGTCTCATTGTTTTGAATCATTTTGCAAGTTTCTTGATATAAACCAATCAGATTATAGTTTTTCTTAATGTTCATATTGGTCATTAAAATAAGACAGAGATGATATTTAATCCCTAGGGGTTTCAAATCCATATCATCAGACACATTGAGCTGGGGACTTGCTTACATAAAATGTTCATCATTGCATATACAATATATAAATAGAGCTGTACATTTTTCAACTTCACTGAGTTAATTTTTGCTTAAAGAACAAACCCTTAATAAATCATGCATGCCACATATACTCCCCCAACATTAAAAAATGTCAAAGTTTTGAAATGTTCTTTTCTGTCAGCCCTAAAAACAGAAATCTGTTTTGACTCCAGTATAATCTTAAACATTCTGAAGTGATTATTTTTTTCCAAAATAAATATCTCTCCAAGAGGATATTTTCTAAAACCAAAATCGGGACACACACTTTGAAATATAGGGAGATAATTCAACTGACTATTTGAAAAGCAGAACACTTGAACTATATCTAGGATAGATGACCATTGGATCTATTTTCATTTAGGGGATGAAAATAATTTAAATGTATAAGATCCTTGCCCCCAAATATTTTGCTGCCATAAAGCGAAAAAGAAACTGCAATCTTCTATTGTCTATTGACATACTTGACAAATAATAAACATTTAATTTCTATTAATTTAGTGAAGGAAGAGGGGGATATGAAAGAGAGGGTGAGGAGAAGAGAGGGAGGGAGAGAGAGAGAGAGAGGGAGAGAGGGAGAGAGAGAAAGGAGAGACCGAGACTATGAGACTGACCATAGATTTTTTTCACTATTATGCAAAACAAGTACCTTGGCCAACAGGAAGAATTTGAACATTATTCCTTTTATTTTACTAAGCCCCCAACTATGAAGCAAATAACACCAAGCTCAAACCCACTGACAACTCATAGCAACTCTACAGGACACAACTGAACTGCTCCATAGTGTTTTCAAGACTGTAAATCTTTCTTCTGAGGAGAGGATGTTGGGTTTCATCCACTACAGTTGACCTTTTAATCAGCAGCCCAATGCTTAACCCATTGTACTACCAAGGCTTCTTTTGAAGTAAAGACAATCATTAGAGAAGGAAGAAAGAAAACATCATTGAAAAAAACTACTACATTAAACCAAAACCCCAAACAAAATTATTGCCATTGAGTTTACTGCAACTCACAGTACCCCTGGAGGGCAGTGTTTCTCAACATTCCTAATGCCGCGACCCTTTAATATAGTTCCTCATGTTGTGGTGACCCCCAACCAAAAGATTATTTTCGTTGCTACTTCATCACTGTCATTTTGTTACTGTTATGAATCGGGGAGACCCCTGTGAAAGGGTCTTTGATGCCCCCCAAAGGGTCACAACCCACAGGTTGAGAACCGCTGCTGTAGGGCATGGTATAACTGCGCCTGTGGATTTCTAAGGCCATGTAGCTTCACAGGAACAAAAAGCCACTTCTTTCTTTCTCAGTAAGCCTGGTGAGTTCGATCAGCTAACCTTAAAGTTTGTAACTCAATTTGTGACCCAGTACAACAGGAAACTCCTATATTCCAACTCATTGTGACCTTATGTAGGGTTTCTGAGGCTTCCCCAAGGAGCAGACAGCTTCGTCATTCTTCCGCAGAGAAAGCTGGTGGGTTTGAACTGCTGTTAAACTAAAATAACTTCTATTTTTGTTTTGCTTGTGGAGTCAATCAAAATTTTAAAGTACTTATTTAACGAACAAACCAAGCATATTGTCTAATTGCAAAATGAAATTCAAAAGTCAATCATGTTAATGTAATACAGTGCCCTTTCCATCCCCTGAAACAAAACCTGTGGGAAACAGAAAGATTTCTCCTAAGTTTCTCCCCAAAATATATGTTAGACTTAGGACACTGCTTGCAACTAATGGTAAATGATTGTCAAGTTACCTTCCTGAAGGCAGTCAGTTGACAGACAACTGTCTGGGCCCACAGCAGGTAGAGCCCACTCCCTGCTGTTAAGGACAATGGGCTGCTGCTGCTTCTTCCTAAAGGCTTGCTGTCATCACTTTGGTCCCTGTAAGTGAGGTTTACACCCTACTGATAATGGTTTCTATGGTGAACCAGAGTACAGGTCAAACTGGCTCAGTGATATCCAAAATTAAGCTGTCTCCCTGAATCTAGGAACTACCCATCTTGTCACATGTGTACCCCCATTACCTCCCCTTCCTATGTAGATACCCCTAGATCACTGCTCTCCTATTACTGTATTACCCATAGCACAACCCTTTCCTGTGACTTATGTCTTCAACCGTATTTAGGGGGCTTGCACGTCCCCAGAGAATATAAATGCCTTGGTTAGCAATAAATCTCTCTCTCTCTCTCTCTCTCTCTCTCTCTCTCTCTCTCTCTCGCTCTCTCGCTCTCTCGCTCTCTCGCTCTCTCGCTCTCTCGCTCTCGCTCTTGCTCTCTCTCTCCACGTGGACCACCAAGTGAGGCTGAGGTGAGCATGCTACCATGAAATGTGTCTGACTCCATTATTTTAATCTCTCTTATCTCATGCTCTCTCTGACTTTACTATAATCTTTACTTATTATCACTTTACAATTGTACCTACCGGACCTGTGATGATGTGTTAGGAGCTGGTTACCCCCAGAAAAACCTGTGCTTCTCAGAATTTGTTTCATGTTTCAGAAAGAGATCAGAGAGATCCTTATGTGTATTATAAAGGCATAGCTAAAAATACAGATTTTGCACACATTTCAAAATTTGTAATTTTATCCAAGGCATTTGCAATTGAAAACAGAAGTTTTAAAGAACTGTGAGACAAATAATGCCCATCTTTCAGCCAATGTCAAGGAGCTCTGGTGGGCTGCCCCATACACTTTTAACTGCTAACCATAAAGTCTACAGTCTGCACGAGAAACATGAGGCCGTCTGTTCCTATCAGGATTTATAGTCTCAGAATTCCTATTAGGTAGTGTCTTGTCTGCCTCAGTTGGAATCAGTTCAATGGTAGTGGAGTTTGGGTTGTGCCAATGTCAGTCCTAGACAACACGGAATACGTACACTATCACAGGACATTCTATGTATAGGAAAGATAGTAGTGACCAATGGCCATGGCCGTGGATAAAGCTGAGAAGGTGTATGCTCAGCTTTTCTGGTCGACCCTATCTCCTCCCCTACCAGGGGCCCAAGGCACCGGTGCTAATCAGCTTGCTTTAGCAACAGGGGATAGTTTCTGAGGGGGGAAAAAATCCTTTCATCCTAAAATGAGATTAAAAGAAAAAAACAACTCATTGCCATTGGGTCAAAGCCATGCTATCCACATGGAGATCTTTGACCTTTTAAGAAAGGTCCACCAGAATAAGGAATTGCAACACTGAGGTAGTTAGTTTATTGTGCCAACCTGCCCAATAAACACATAACACCCAGTGGAATGAGTCCTTTATAAAAGGATTGAAATCAGGATGTCCAAGCAGGGCACTGGACATAAGGAATTCGTATTAGGTGGAGGGGGAGGCCATTGGCTAGTAGTTGTAGCTTTTGTATTATCACTGGGAAGCAGGTCATAGAGATGAACTGCAACACTAAGCGCAGAGAAATGAAATGGAAGGTAGATGGGGTGTAGGGAGCACTGGTCTAGGAAAGCAAAATGGATGGACACTAAGGCAAAAGAACTAAAGACAAACAGCTTTGAAAGGCATGAGAAGGAAGAAAAAGAGGGTTCCTCTCCCATTGCTCCTGGTACATTGTCATTACAAAGTCGTGACCTAAGAAGCACCCCCTAACCTGTGTGATCCAAGGTGTGTACATAATAAAATTCAAATCCAGAGGAGGGAATGGTATCAGAGCTTCAATTCTGAATGCCCTGTTTGCAGAAGGCTATGGATGACAATGGAAGCCCAAAATCCATTTGCAGGGTCATCACATGGATTAAGCCTCTGCTGAACCCCCTCTGACCATAGGAGGGGGATGTGAACATCCTTGTCAAAGAGAACATTGTAAAGTCGGTTATGGAAGATATAGTTAAGTTAAAATGTAACGCTTTACTGTTTTATCTCCCTTTTGATCCATTTTAAAGTTGCTTCCGGGTTTGTTTTCGTTTTTCTTTTTGAAATTCTGCTTTCCTTTTGATTGGGGTTTCTCTCAAATTTGTTTTGTCATTGGTATGTTTTGGGAGTTTGTTTGTTTTTGTTCTTTGAGGATTATTTAGTTTTTGTTTTGCATGATGTTCTGTGTATGAAATCCAGGATAAGGACAGCTATGGACACACTAACTGAACCAATAATTACCCAGGGGCACAGCAGGGGAGCTTGGGGAAAAATGGAAACCACAGTGAGTAGGAGAGAGAACAAAATGCTCTGAACTTGATGGTAGTGAGGATTACACAGTTCTTCTTCATGTGATTTAACTATTGTATGATATGTGAATTATATGCCAATAAAACTGTTTTAAAATTTACAAACATAAAAGAAAATGCTTCCCCAGGAAGAAGATCATCTCCCTTTCATTTTCATCTTTCCTTCCCTTCATGTAGCAGCTCTGAAGCAAATGATCAATAAAGGGCTGACTCTTCCGGTAACAAGACTCCTTTCATTTATCATGCGTAGTAGTCATATAAAAACCATCCTAATGTTATTTTTTTTTAAATCCCTTCCTTGCTTCACTAGATAAAGCACAAGGGAATGTGTCTGGTTTACAAAGTTCAATTATAAGGGCTGACGGATCAACTCAGTATCATGAACATTTAAAAGTGTAATTTGTCTTTGGAACTGTTCTTAATGCTATCCTACCCGCATAGTTACAAATGTTGATATTTAAACCTGCAGAGCTTATGCTCTATGCAGGCACAAAAACACTATTGAATATAAATTATTTTAAGTAAGAAAAAGGGCTATAATTTTTCTTAGTAATAACAAAACATGTCAGAAGACGAAAATAGAGAAAAGCTAATCAAATTGCTTACAATTCTCATCCAGAGAAAGGTGAATCAATTTAACACTATGCTCTGAATACTATAACACTCGTTTATGAAAGCATTGGAAAATAAATAAATACCAGTGCAGAACTACTGGTTTCAATCATATTTCATTTTAAATTGGCTAGGCAACTCCAGTGCTCCTTCTACTGAAAAACTCCCACATAGGAAGCATCTGTAGGGTGGTCCCGGATCCCAGTCCAATACCACTAGCTGATATGTAATTGCAAGAAGAGGGTTTTAGTTGTTTTCAGACCAAATAATTTGCTTTGCTGACCAAATGTGTTAAGCTTCTATACTTAGTTCATGCAGAAGTCCTTCTTCTTACGAAATTTAGCCCAGACGGTTGTTATGATGGATTTTTCTGACCACGCTGTCCAGCTGGGATGGAACTCCAGATTTCTCTCTCCTCATAGTGTCTTTGTAGACATGGCAGCCAATTGGCAAAGCTTCCAATAACTTTGTCATCGATTTTAAGAGAAGCAGGAGAACTGGACTGTCAACTCTGGCTATATTCACAAAGGAGAGACTGAAGTATAAATGTTATTTTTAAATGCAATTTAGTAGTAATGTTTTTATTATTAGATATGCTTAGATCTTTTTGGCTGGCAAATGTGTTGTTAAGAAAATTAAATATTTGTACAGTTAGAAAGAAAACTGAAACACAAAAAAATCTCACACTCACTGCAATCAATTAGATTTTGAGTACTAGTGATCCAATATGACAGAGCAGAGCTGCCCTTCTGGGTTTCTGAGACTATAACGCTTTATGGAGTAGAAAGCCTCATCTTTGTCTCAAAGAACAGCTTGTGGTTTCAAACTGCTTACCTACAGCAAAATGCACCAGTGTGGGTAGTTTATGGAGCTAAAGATTTCATCATCATGTGAATTTTAATTTTACTTGTAATCATTGCTTTTGACCATAGAGGTTTGCTGTAGATGTTTACACATATTTGCTTTTAAGTGTGCATTTGGAAATCCAACTTCTGTAATTGTAAGTTCTTCTCATTTCACAATTTGGTAGTGAGTGATTTGAGTCATCTTAATCAACACAGAATTATCATTATTGTATTGCTGGTCATTAGAATACATCTTTGGTTCAGAAAATGTACCCTATGGGATCAGAAAAAGAAGAAGAATCAACAAGACCAGAAGTTGGTTCTTTGAAAGGATTAACAAAGTTGAGAAATCAACACCAAATTTGGAAGAAAATAGTTGTCCTATATGAGTCTCTTTCTTACAGGATACTTGTTTTCATTATGCATATGTTTTGGGTTAAAGGCAATAAAGCTTAATTAGTTGAAGTGACTCATTTTAGTTTATGAGAAGTGGTACAACCAGGGTTGGGATTTAGTTATTCTGATCCCAACCCTTGTTCTGACTTCCTTACACTGCAACCCTTCTCCTAAATGGAATGCAATGGACAATTTCGATGGACTGTGAAAAGTCTAGGAAGATACCTGAAGTATAAAATAACAGGTGCAGACTATAGCTAAAATGCAGCTTTGGGTTAAGAATTTCAATGATGAAGCTGAATTTTTGTTTTTGTTATTTCCTTTCTTGTTTTACTTTCAGCCAAGCCATTCTCGTTTCTCCAGGAAAGGGAACTGTTTAGCCCCTCCTGGAATATGCAGCTCTAGCCCAGATATACTGACTCAGGGAGCCTTGGTGGAGCAAGGGTCCGGTGCCTGTCTACTCACCAAAAGGTCTGTTGTTCAAACCTACCGCTCACTTGCTCCACCAGAGAAAGATGTGGCAGAGTGAATCAGTTCAAAGCCTCGCCTCTCATCTCTCATCGTATAAGGAAGCCAAGTCGCTTCTCATTAACTATCCAGAACAAGCATGGTGGTTCTGGCTGCTATAGTGTCATTAGTACTTGTTGAGATTCTTAAACAGATCAGAATCTGCCTGGCTTTGAGGAGGCACCAAGACTAAAATGCAGTCTTGTCCTAGCACTGAAAACCTTGCTCCCTGGAAACTCTTCATTCTCAGAAGCAGATGGGATGGACCTTTTATCTAGATTGGAATCTTGCATGTTAATATGCAGTCAGACTAGCCGCATACATGCTTAATGGAAACATACCACAAGTACAAGAGGAAAAAAGGGTGGTTCCTTCCATGTGTCTGGGGATCCCTTTCCATGTATCTGGTTACCAGTTGGGCTGCTAAACACAAGGCCAACAGTTCCAAGCCCCCAGTTGCTCGGTGTGAGAAGATGATGTTTTCTGCTCCCGGAAAGATATACAGCCTTAGAAACTCATCGAGTCATTATGAGTCAGCAGTGAGTTTGAGTTGGTCAGGCCCACATCTATATGAATCTCTTAAGACTGTATCCTTTCCAGCCTCAGGTAAATCTCCAACGCCACCTTTTCATTTTCTGCACTGTAATGAACTCTAATTCTCATTTTTCTTCTAGTTCCTTCATTTTTAGCAGACTGTACTTCAGTGATGTTTCTCTATGTGCAACCATGCCCACTCCTTTCCAGCCATCCTTAACTCTCATGCATCATTTTCCTGATCATAGTTGCTAATAAATGTTTAGTCCAGCTCACCTTTTGTAGGGACTTAGGAGATACTTTATTGAGTGAATGGCTCAGCATTTAAAATCTCTGCACTTATCTACAACAGTGGTTCTCAAGCTGTGGGTCTCGACCCCTTTGGGAGTCGAAGGACCCTTTCACAGGGGCCACCCAATTCATAACAGTAGCAAAATGACAGTGATGAAGTAGCAAGGAAAATAATCTTATGGTTGGGTGGTCAACACAACATGAGAAGCTGTATTAAAGGGTTGAAGCATTAGGGAGGTTGAGAAGCACTGATCTACCGCATAGACAAAGACTGTTGGATAAAGTCCACCTTTGTTCAACATAAGAATGAAGGTAATTTTTATGTGTGTTTCCTGATTGTCAAGCACATAAGTTTCCTTATGTAATCCTCATAAGTACTGTGAGAGAAAAGGAATATTGTCATCATTTTCATTCTTTTTAATTGTGTAAAATAGCCACAGAGAAATTAAGTAGGTATATCACTGGTCTATGTAAAAAAAAAATCCATTCTGGGTTTGCTTCATGATCAACCTCATTGAACCATGCTGATCCTGGCCTTCAGTCTGTTGAAGGTCCAAGTTGTCTCTTGCCTAGTATAAATACCAAAGTAGTTTCCAACAAAGGTATTCAACTCGGAGTAACAGGACATCCCTCAAAGTTGAATGGGCATGGCTCTTGGGAATCTAGGGACAGGAATTGTAGCTGCTAGGCCAATTATTCAAGACATATTTATTGGCGACAAAGAGCCTTGACAAAGTTTGTGGAGGAAATTACATCTTTTCCTGAACCTTTTGAACCCCTCGCCTTCCATCGGCCATCCTCATGGGCCTCTGAAGACCTGGGGTTTTAAGTAAGTTCAAACAGGTCGATGCGGCTTTCATTTAGCCTTCCTTGCCTGCCAGAAAAATGCTCGAGGCTTTTCAATGATTGTTCACTGCACGTGTTGATGAATTCGTTTTCAGTAGGGCTTGGTTCAACCATTTCAAAGCGAATGAAATTCCATCACATACCAGGAAAGGGAAAGGCAGAGTTGTCCCCAAACTGGACCCTTCATAACTCAGGGACTGCCTGTCTGAACTGATACAAAATTAACGCTGCTAGGAAAAAAAAATCCCATTTAATAATTTCTTGAACTTCCCTCCAGCTGCCCCCAATACATAACTAATTTCAGGGAAAACAGAGTGACTGCAATGCAAACATCGCTTCCAGGCAAGTTACTCCCCCACCCCCATCTGAACAGCTCCCCAAGCACCACCTACCTACAGAGAAATGCTAAGGCTGCCACTGTAAAGATGGTGTTAGAACATCAATCACCGGGAGAGGAGTCAGCTCTGCAGCCAACCAGAAAGATGTTCAGCGCCAGCCATCTGGGAGGATGAGAAAGGGATCAAGTTACTAGCATAGGGGTAACAGACAAAGATCAATTTTCAATAACAAGAGGGCAGTTTGGTTACTAAGATTACACGCAAGATCCAAATCAGGTAGACATATGCCGCTGTAGGTGAGGATCAGAGCTACAAACTGGTTTGTTCTTAGGGCGCCCCTGCTGAGAACGCATGTCGCCACTCCAGATATACTGAGTCTCTAGGTTAGCAAGAGCCCCAAGGGAGTCCTGTGCATACACTGGCACAGCTGTCTGCTCGAGCACGCCGATTTCACATCACGGCCTGGTCTTTGGCACCTAGGGAAGTGCACACTGGAACCCAGTGCTGGGTAAAATGTCTTCTAAAAATATAATTCATCTCTCTTTGGAACTACCATTTGTGAAGAGTAGGGATTTTTATTTGACAGTCTTGACATCTAAAAGCAAAGCTTCTAATGAACATTTCCCCATATCCATTCTATTTATATGACGGTGTCCTGGCAATTTCTTTTTAAGAGCTCAATCCACAAATACTTGAAGTGTGCCGCTGTTTAAACTCCCAAACCAAACTCACTGCCATGGAATCAATGCTGACTCCTAGTGACCCCACAGGACAGAATAGCCCTGCCCCTGGGGAATTTCCAACTCTTGTTGGGAGCAGAAAGCCCCATCTCTCTTCTGCTTGCTCAAAACCCACACAAGCACCATATGATTGTACAGATTGCTTCCCCCTCTGTTCCCCAGGGTGCCATGAATTCAGCATTTCTGAGTATGCAAAGATACTAGCCAGAGCCTACCTGGAGCAGACCTGGAGCTTGGTTTCAAGCCTAGCACATATCACAGAATAGGACAAAGTTATGGGTGGGTCACAGGCAGCATGGGAGGTGGTTGAGCCTGGCACCTGCATGGTCTGTGGGATCCCCGGGGAAGTTTCGCCCTCCATCTCAATCCATAGATTCTTATTTTGCCTTGTTTGTTTTCACCCCACTCCCCCCACTTCTTTGACATTGGGGGGTATATAAAGTCTTAGTCACACACACACCCCACCTCAGGAAATGTACTGGTTCACATGATTTTTGTTTCTTATCGAGCACGACTTAAAAATTAGTTGTAGGGTTTACTCACTTACCCACTGCCATCTGGTTGGTGTCACCTCACAGCGACCCTACTGGACAGGATAGAACTGTCCCTATGGGTTTCTGAGCCTGTCACTCTTTACAGGAGGAGAAAGCCTCATCTTACTCCTGAGGAGTGGCCTTGCCATTAGCAGCCTAACTTGTAACCATTACACTACCAGGGCTCCTGTTATTGGGTTTAGCAAATAAAAATATAGGAAGCCCAGTTTAATTTCAGAAGAATGAAAACCCCCTGGCATTGAGTCAATGTCGAGGACTCGGTGCCTTAGAAAGCAGGCAGGTGCTGGAGGAGTCAATTCCAACTCCTGGTTACCCAGGAGAAGTGTGCTGCACAAGTGTTCTGCCTGTAATTTGTACAGAAACACATCATCAAGCCTTTTGTGCGCATGACTGCACTAGGCAGTTTGAACGACCAGTCTGCAGATTAGTAGTCAAGGGCAAACCCTTTACACTTGAGCTGGGTGGCCTGTATTTATTTGGCAGCCGTCCTTATCAAGTAAGTTAAAGAGTGCAGATAGTTATCATCAGCAAAGAATCATGCTTGGGAGCAGTGTGCCAGGGTCTCAGTGGTCTGCGCTGCCTTGCAATCTCATTGGGTTGACGATTAGTCAGTGATGCCCAAACCCCACGGCCTTGTTTGCTGTGCAGTCTTGTGTGGTGAGGGAATGCTATGTGTGCCTCATGCAAATACTTGTATGGTGTTTTAAAAAGCCTGGCCCAATCAGTGTCACAAATACTGATTTTGTCACCATGCCAAATATCATTCTCTGAAAATCAAATAGAAATAGGTCTATATTTAGGCCATATAATTTTATCGGCATGATGGAAACCATCTGGGGATCTGGTTTTGAGTTAATAAGTGGCCAACAGTCCTGCAATTGCCTTGCACATGGGTGATCCCTGGGAGTCGCCTAGTTTACCTACTAGCAGCTACAACCCCGTATCATGGCAATGAGCCTGACAAGCACAGTTCCCTGAATTCCGAGCAAGGGCTCCTTTAATCTTGCTGACTCGATACTGAGCCAGAGCAAGATGGAGTTGACAGGTAATGGATGACTCGGCAGGGAGAAGAGGATTATGGGGCAGGAACAGCACACAGTCCTTGGTTAACTCCATAGGATAGAGAAAAACAAACAAACAACAACAAAAACAAAGGGAAAGCCAAGACAAACAGCACCACTGGCCACATCATAATCTAACTTCCTGCAATGAGCCGAGAGTATGCAGTAGTCTCCAGGTCCCCCACCTCAGTCTCTCTGGAAGCTTTAAAACTGTCTGCATTGCTCAGAGGCAAACATGTTAGATGCAGATGTCTTCTGGAAGGGCTAAGTGACTCTGAGAATCCTCTTTAATTTACCTTACCTGCTTATTGGTGAACAGACATCCTGAGACTCTCCTAAAATGGGAGGAACCTTATTATTTCTGTCAGCATTGAATCCTAGGATTTTCCTGAAACCTGGGTTAATGTCAAACTTCCATATGTGACTCCCTCAGGGTGTGACTTCCAAAGTAGAAAGTATATCACCACTATGTATTCTGATTTCAGGTGGGGCTCTATCAGGACAGCCTGCATTGCCGTCAGGTTTCCCACTGGTGCCTTCTAATAAACTTCACTTTTTGTAACTCGAAGTTAGTGAATTGGCTCTGCTACTCCAGTGCTTGAACCTTTATTAGGAGTAAAAACACTTAAAAGTTTTAAATATCAGGAATGATTAGACAAAGCCAGAAATATCGGAGCGCCTTGGGAGAGATCAAAAAGAAGAATCAGTAGAGCAAAAAGAGACATGTAACCAGTCAAGCCAAGGATAGTTAGACAGAAATAGCCCCCTGCAGACAGTCTTGACAATTGCTCCAAGTAAATCTTCATCTTTGAATCTACAATGCGATCTTGACTCTCATCATTTCCCCAAATCATACTTATCAATCTCGACACTGAAAATGTTTGCGGGTCCTAATATTTTTAAAGATAGGTTTTTAGATGGATGGGGGCTGAGTTCGAAGCATGATTGAATTTGAGAGGACAATGACAAAAAGTAAGGTGCTCCCTAGCGAGTGATATTTCTGTTTCCATAGTTAAATATGTTTGAATGTATTTGATTGGTTGTCTTCTTTATGTGTAAAGAAGAAACGGGACAGATGACTATAATGAGGCATAGCTTGCAATGAGCAGGCATTTCATATGCAATGAGATATTTGCTAGGGAAGTGTGGCTCTGGTTAGAACAGAGAACAGGCTCCAGGGTTATGTCAAACTGTAAAGTGATATGTATGCGAATGAATTCTCGGGCTCATTAATCATTTTTTACTTGAAGTGCTAAACTGCTAATGTTACACTGAGAGTGAAAATGAAGTAATTAAGGAGTTTAATAGCTACAGTCTTTTGAGGAGAAAACAAGCTGATAATGCTTCTTTTAATATGTTACATAAATTGGATTTTTTTTGTTAAATTACAAAAATCAGGTTCATCTATTGTGTAGCTTCGAGTGGCACAAATCATGTGATTCTATTTGTCTATGGGCTCAGTAGACGGTTCCACAAAGGCAGTTTGACAAAGCACTGCATGCATAGGAGGTGAAGGTTCAGTCACCACAAGCCCAGAAACAATATGGATGTGGTTCTACAAGTAGATGAAAGGACATGAGGGGTGCTCATCACATGCTGCACATCCCCTCAACTTCTTCATTCCCCAGTTCTTTGTGGGTGTCTATGAGAGAAAGCTGTACTGTGATATGTTTAAGTTGGTATATTAGCAGTTTTGCTTGCAGCTTATAAACACGAGTCTTCTCAGGAATTTAATTACATCAAGCTAACCAATCAACCAACAGATTGCATAAACAAACAGCAAACCACAAAATATCTCGTTTTTCTCTCTCCCATACAATGGTACCCATCTCCACAGTGACCCAAGCCAGGATGCTGGTCCCTCTGGGTCAAACTCACCTCAAAATCAATTCCACTGATTGCCAAGTCTTGTAAAATAATTCCTCCTAAATCTTTCTTCACATCTACCCCCTAGCAGCTGTCTCCTTTAAGACCTCAAAAGTTGTTTTCTGAATTATTGAAACCGATCCCCCTGTATTATACTTTTCAAACCCATTCAATCTATTCTCTTTAACTTCTGCTATCCGAAGGCTTTTCCTAAAAGAAACAACATTGGCAAGTCCGTTTCCGGCTGGAAACCGTCCCTGGAGGTTCACTCCGTGTGAACGAGTCTTCACTGTTCTTCCCCAGCTAAACTCTTTCTAAATAGGTTGGTAAAGAGCAGTTTCCCAACACCCCTAAAAATCTTCCCCTGATGCTGGAACACAATCTCCCTCCTGCAGGCCACGCCCACAGCCAGCTTGTTACACTAATGAGGGGTCAAGCAGAGGAAGGGGGCTCTAGGCCCCGCCCACCTGCAGGGCTGTGTTGATAGGGCGATGACCAGGAACATACCAGCTGGAAAAGATTTTTAAGATCTCTCTCCCTTACAAACCCTTTGCTATTTAGCCTACCCCGACATTTCCAAATTCCTCTCCATCTACTCTCTCACACTCACCATCATCTATGAATACAGCCTTCTCTGAAGTTGCTGTTCCCTGACTTGCTGTCCCCTATACATCCTTCACTCACTGCCCGCTAGTCAATGAAGGCTCAGCGACACTATAGGACAGGGTAGAACTGCTGCTGTAGGTTTCCAAGACTGTAACACTTTACAGGAGTAGAAAGCCTCATCTTGCCCCTGCAGCGCGGCTGGTGGTTTCGAACTTCCTGCTATGGTTAGCAGCACAATGGGTCACCACTATGCTACCAGGGCTATTTCCCCTATAGCTCTGGTGAACATATATGTATTCCTCCATTACTACCCAGAGTCAATATCACTCTTGTTCTAAAAATCAATCCCGAATTCTCTACTATATAGTTTATAGTCTCTAACCCTGTTCTTTTCAGGCGCTCTGGCGATATAGTGGCTTCGTGTTGGGCTATGATCCATACCAGTAGCAGTTGGAAACCACCAGCAGCTCCACTGGAGGACTGGGCTTTCGACTCCCATAACCACGAGAATCTAGGAAACCCCCAGCAAGGTCACTATGAGTCAGCACTGTGGCAATGTGTATCCCTGTTTTGCGGGGTACATTCTACACTGTGCAGAGATAAGTATCTAATATAACAAGAAGTAATTATTTAAACTTAAGATCAGGGTTATCATTCACCAATGTCAGAATGGCACAGGTATCTAGAAAGCATGCAATCTCCTTGGGCCATCAGATTACATTTTATCCTTATATATCCAATGGACATCTCATATGCATTTGGTTTTCCTTTATTATCCACTTATCTAGATGGAACATTCATCCTCTGAGAACCTAGCTATTTCGCGGAAGAAACAATTGATGAGTACATGATAGGGTTTCAAAAAATTCATGGAAAATGAAATGAAAAGGTAATGGAATATTTCCATGAACTTTTTGAAGCCCCCTCGTGTATCCCACCCCCTAAAAGTTAGTACTGGTTTTTGTTTTCAAATCATTTTATTGGGGGCTTGTTCAACTCTTTATCACAATCCCTACACCCATCCATCCACAGTGTTTCAAGCACATTTGTACATTTGTTGCCTTAATCATTCTCAAAACATTTGCTTTCCAGTTGAGCCTTTGGTATCAGCTCCTCATTTTTTCCTCTCCCTCCCAGCTCCCCACTCCCTCATGAATCATTGGTAATTTATAAATTATTATTTTATCATATCTTACACTGCCTGATGTCTCCCTTCACCCACTTTACTGTTGTCTATCCCCTAGGAAGGGGGTTATATGTAGATCCCACTCTTTTTTTAAAATCCTGTGTTTTAAAATCTAAAGATAGAGTGTAATTATAAAAATAAAGATTTTTTTCACTGGGACTACTTTAGTATAAAATCTATTACTAAGCCTGATCAGTGATCCATTTAATTTGAAGTTATACTTATTATAACAAATTCCCACTACTTAAGATCATTAGAATCAAGCTTGACTTTAAGCAATTAATCAGTCAGCATGCAGGTGTCAGTTCCCATGTGTGTGAGCGCTTATCTGATTAGCAAGACTTTGATACTGAAGAACAAAACCAAAACCAAAACCCACAGCCCTTGAGTCCATTTCGACTAGTAGGGACCCTCCCAAGGGTTTCCTAGACTGTAAGTCTTTAGAGGAGCAGATGGCCTCCCCTTTCTCCACCGATGATTTTAAATCTCTGACCTAGTTGTTAGCAGCTCACTGCATATCCCACAGCGCGACTGTACCAGCTTTCTATTTGCTTGGTAAAGTAGTTACTGCATCAATTGCATATTAATCCTCAATATTTGTATGAAACCCTATGTAATTAGGTGGATATTGTCAAAGAAGCGGTGGTATTTCCAATTTAGTATGTGTGCCTAAACTTGCCTTCATCGACTGAATGTTATTTTTATACAACAACTGCATATTTAGCTTGTGGTGTCTATGACTGACCTTCCCATAAAATTGAAGCAGACTTTACACAGGAAACCTAAACCAGTCTAGATCTATACACCTTTTTTGGTTATATAGCACATTTTAGGATGGAAGGAGGCCAATGGGGTGCATTTGAGTCT
Organism: Tenrec ecaudatus; assembly: GCF_050624435.1. Classification (NCBI taxonomy): domain Eukaryota; kingdom Metazoa; phylum Chordata; class Mammalia; order Afrosoricida; family Tenrecidae; genus Tenrec; species Tenrec ecaudatus. The sequence continues at coordinate 27,903,523 of NC_134548.1, read as the reverse complement.
GGCCCATCTTTGAGTTGTTAATATTTTTGCAACCTACTCTTCACCCCCCAACCTTTTCTTGCCAAAACCATTTTTAAAGTATACCTGTGATACTTACTTATTTTGCTGGTCCTACCGACATATTCCATGTTATCCATTCTCAATGTGATGAATCTCTTTATGTTTATTTGTGACCTTTCTTTGATATAAGCTGAGGGTATATGCTGACAGTTGACATTTGCTCAAATAGTGAAGATCACCCTTCATATCTATTCCCTAAGAGCTGTGCCAATATCAAGTAATCCCTTCTTAATCTCTTCATTCTCAAAGTACATAGTGCTCCTGAAGTTTCTTACTTTTTTTGATTAACTGTGAACTTCAATGTATATTTTCTCCTTTCTTAATTCCCTATCTCTGTCCTGTCTGGCAGCAAAATTTTACAATAAACCAATTTGGACTTGAACATTTCAGTTCTCATATTTCACATATCATATCACACCCTATATATCTCGTCAAAATTTAACTCAGATTTCTTTATTTTAAGGAGTGAATGTTTAAATGCTTAATACTTGTCTAAAATTTTCATTATTTAAGATGAACAGGGGATAAAAGAGGGAGAAATGAAAAATAGCTATATAGTTCTAAATCCATCATAAAACCAAAACACAAATAGATTTCTATCTAGAAATCAAAAATATTTCAATGCAGTTAGTGCCCATTATCATTTATCCTGGGCATGACATAAAGAAACAGAAAAAACTGGAGCAAATTAAATGTAGTGACAGTGTGATGAACCTCAAAACACACACATGGCTCTTTCTCGCTCTATTCTTGCTCTGCTTGAAAGTCCAGAAAGGATTCACAGGTCAGGCGTTATAGAATGATTGTCATGCACACAGACATGAAAAAATCAAAACCCAAAAGCAAACCGACTGCCCTGGAATCAATTGTGACTCATAGTGATGCTATATAGGGTCTCTAAGACTATACAATTTTACAGGAGAAGACAGCCTCCTTCTTTTCCCTCGAAGTGGCTAGTGGATTTGAACAGCCAACTTTGCAGTTAGCAGCCTAAATACATAGCATACAGCCCTCAAAGGCATGAAATAATAATTATTAAAGAAGGTTTCTCTTCTCGTCCCCACCTCTCTATAATCTTTTCAGAATGATGGTCCTCTAATTTTTAAAGCATTTTCTTGAACACCATCCATAAAAATCTGCTTCATTAGCAACAAAGCTCACATGGAAGAAGCACAACAGCCTGGTGATCATGAGCTGTCGATGGGATCAGGCACTAAATACCCAGAACAAAAAATTCCTATCAATGTGAGTGAGGGGGAGTGTGGAGTGGAGACACAAAGCCCCTCTGTAGACAACTGGACATCGCCTTACAGAAGGGTCACAAGGAAGAGACGAACCAATCAGGATGTTGTACTCCATTGATGAAACATACAACTGTCCTCTAGTTCTTTAATGTTCCCTCTTGCCAACTATTATGACCCCAATTTTACCTTACAAATCTGACTAGACCAGAGCTGTACACTGGTACAGATAGGAACTGGAAACACAGGGAATCCAGGACAGATAAACCCCTCAGGATCGATAATGAGAGTAACAATACCAGGAGGGGAAGAGGAAGGTGGTGGGGAAAAAAGGGGGAATGGATAACAATGATCTACATATAACCCCCTCCCAGGGAGATGAACAGCAGAAAAGTGGGTGAAGGGAGACATGTCAGTATGCTACATGAAAAAAAATTATAAATTATCAAGGGTTCATGGGGGGGTGGGGGAGGAGAAATGAGCTGATGCCAAGGGCTCAAGTAGAAAGAAAATGTTTTGAAAATGACGATGGCAACATATGTACAAATGTGCTCGACACGACGGATGGATGTGTGGATTGAGATCATTGCTGCATGAGCCCCCAATAAAATGATTTAATTTTTTTTAATCTGTGTCATTGCAGGCAGGGTGACATACAGGAATCTGTAATTTTAACCCATGAAGCAATACTAATTGAAAGTACAGTAACTAACCGGTCTTTGTGTTTGTTTGCTCCCGTTGTTTTCTCAGAAACATTGTTTTCCTGCTCTGGTTACTAAATGGTTACATCCTTTGCGAATGTCTTAAAGTCCACAAAGCCGTAATACATCCACCCATACATATGTGCGTGTGACTCATAGATAGCAATGCATTCGGGATATCAAAGCTCTGTAGAGCATTTGGAGGACAATTCTCAATGAAAGTTAGTTTATTCTTGCCAAGCTTATGCCCAAAACTCAGGGATACATATGGTCCCTTGGTGGAAAGGCAATGACAAAGCACAGGAAGGAATGGAGTCTTCATCAACTTGGTGCCAGATACATTTAATCTTCATAGCTACCCTGTGAGATAAGATTTCATGTTTGTTTTCTTAAATCTCCAATTAAAGGTGAAACAAGGAGGCTTATAAAATTAAGAACTCTGTCCCAATATCTTATTTGGACCCCCAAGAAAATATAAGTAACTTATGGCACTAATCAGATCTCGCATTTACAGGGGAAGTGTTCGTCAGAGTAGAACTGACTTCAGTTGGACTCGAGTCCAGATAGGATAGGGCAATCTACCTCCTGAGGGTAGGGTGGGATAAGGTACAGGGATTTGGATTGGAAAATGAGGTCTGTTTGGGAACAAATATAGTCCCTTTTACAATAGTGTGCTGCCTCTAAAGAAATTAAATTCATGACCTTGGTCTACATGAAATGAAGCCAGATAAATCAACCTGACATACACTCTTATATTTTGAAAGTCCTCAAAAAAGGGGAGGAATTGATGAAACCAGAGAATCACACTTCACCTAAGAACAAGGAAGGTAATAAAAACACTTACCAGTGACATAATTCAGTGGGCCTCCATACTATAATAAAATCAACATCATAAAAGAAAACAGCAAAAATGATGAAAATTGATCCTAGAATAATTTCAGCAAAGTACGTTTCTGGGTATGTCATTTATATATATGTTCATGTGGAAATTGAGTGTTATATTGCTAGGTAATGAAATCGCCACCCACATTTAGAAGCCCTCGTGTGTGTGTGTGTGTGTGTGTGTGTGTGTGTGTTGTATAGATATGTATTTGTTGCTGCTGTATGCTCTCAAGTCAATTGTGACATATAGGGACTCCTTAGAGTAGAACTGCCACACAGATTTACCGGGCTGTAATCTGTCTGCAAGCAGATGCGCTTACAGGTCCTTTCCGTTAACAGCCGAATACTTTCATCGGAGCTGTATATACAAGGAAGTTTCAAAGAGTTGGTGGGAAAATTCCGTTATCTTTCAATTCCATCAGTCTACCAACTTTTTTGAAGGCCCCTCAGAACCCTGATGTAATTTATACTGTGTTTAAAACAAAACAGCTCATCTGCCCTGAAAGGTTTAGATGACTATAATAAAAGTCAAGGGAGGATTTTTTTTCATTTAACTTAGAAGTATTTTCTAAATGGGCCAAGAAAACCTACCTACTAGATCTCTTGCTACAACTAATTAGGTTAATAAATGTAAAGCAGCTCATACAGTGCTGTGCACAAAATTAAGCTCTCAATAACAGGTAACTATTATGATGTTTCAACAGGCCTTGAGTGTATTTTTTATTTAGGAAGCATGCCAAAGTATACCCTGCTAAAACAGTTATTAAACAAACAAACAAACAAAAGAAGCAGATCGCAAATCATGAGAGACAGAGAGAGATTCAGGTTTACCTTCCTGGAGCCCATTGCTAACTGAGTGCCTATGGATAAATCAAGTTCTATGAGTCTCCATTTTCTCATGTCAGTAGGGATAACAACTCATTCATCTATGAGCTAGGATTATTCATTTCAGCATCCTAGCAATATTTACTGAGCACCTACTGCAGATCAGGTCTAGTGCATGTTTAATATGGTGATGGATATAAATATGATCTGGACATGAAACACCACTCACATTCAGAGTTCTGTGCAGGAGAGAGAGGAGGCTGTATGCTCCTGTAAAGGTATCCCATCCCAGAAAGCCTAGGGAGCAGCTCTTCTCGGTCCTACTATAGGGGTGGACTCCAGGACAGTGGGTGGGGTCTTGTTGGTTTGGGTTCTGTGAGTATTGGTAAGCAATTGGGTGATAAAAAATGCATTGACACTTTTCCTGCCTGACAAAAAAGTTGGTATTCAATGATGGAATCTCAGGATCCAGTTCCTTAGAAGCTGCATGCCTAGCAGGGAGCAGGCAGAGAAGGGGTTCAGAAGGTAGTTGTGATATAGCGGATGGACCAGCACCATCATCCTTCTTCACATGTACACACTTTCTCGAGGCAAAGCCATGCAGGGAGCCATTTCTATGCATTACAGTACACCTCTAGCAAAGTCCCTAACAGGTGTTATATACACGAAGGTTTATCAAAAAGCACTGCTACTAGAATTCTAGGCCATACAAGCATGTGTTTATTTAAGCACAACAGGCTCAAACTGTCTCAGCCGTCAGTGGATGGCTGCAGTTAGGGTCTCTCAGTCCACTTATCTTGGTGTCTTTAGGTTGTCATCTAAAAATTTTTTAAAAGGGTAAGCCAGTGTTTCCCAGAGTGGGTGAAACCCCTCCTTGGGGGGGGGGGGGTGTTGCTGGAATGATTGGGAGGGTGTACGACCAAAGCAAATACCTCAACTTCATCCTGGACTATGGCCTTATGGGATATAGTATACAAGTTTTTCATTGCCAATGGGGCACTGAGCAATGTTAGTTTTCCTGTAAAGGAAGCTGTAGGCCATGTGCGTTTAGGAATATAATCAAACTGGCCATTTCTCAGGTGACCTGCTGGGCCAATAAACTTCAAGTTCGGCTCAGAAGGTTATGGCTACCATTAGGGGGGATGCCAAAGGGTCATCTTGATAAGTTTTCTCACAGGACACAGGATGATCACCAGGCCTAATTATGAAGAAATATTTTTAAAATGAAAAAAAATATATTGGTGAAGAAAGGAAAAAAACAGGTCAATTACCCTGAGGAATATTTTCCCATCACAACAATGCACATACTCAATCTTCCACAGTAGCAACAGCTGTCCTATGAGAACTTCATTGGGTATCACCTCTTTTGAACAGCAGGGACTTTGCTAAGGGCAGCCTGACCCACATAAAGCTGCAAATAATGTGATAACTTATGCCCCCCCAACCACAAATATATGTGGAAATTCTTTGACTTAAAGACTTGATATTGACCTTTCTTGGAAATACAATCTTTAAAGGAGGAATTAGTTAAGATGAGGTCACTTGAGGGGGCCCTCATCCGGTAAGACTGGAGTTTTAATAAGAAGAGAGGCACAGTCATAGACATACAGAGTGAATGCTCAGTGAAGGGGAGGCAGAAACTGGAGGGCTCTGTCTGCCAGCCAAGGAACACCAAGAATTGTTGGCAACACCAGCAGCTAAGTGAAAAGCATGGGAGAAATTCTGCCCTAGAACCTTCAGCAAAGGATGACGCTGCTATCATCTTGCATTGCATTTCCAGCCTTCAGGACTGTAAGCGAATACATTGCCATTGTTCTACACCATCCAGTGCAGGCGTCCTCAAACTACAGCCCACGGGCCACATGCAGCCCACTGAGGACATTCATCCGGCCCGTCGGGTGTTTTTGCCCCATTTGTTTTATTATTTCAAAATAAGATGTGCAGTCCACATAGGAATTTGTTCAGTTTTTAAAAAAAAGACTATTGTCCAGTTCTCCAACGGGTCTGAGGGACAGTGAACTGGCACCCATTTTAAAAGTTTGAGGACCCCTGCTCCAGTGTGTGATGCTCTCCGAAACAATGAAAAGGAATGCTGAATTGAAGCATATGTTATTCCTTAATATACCGTATGACAAGTATCTCAGATCAAGCTCCTTTGGATTCAGGTATAATACAAGGATGCATACAATGCACTTGAGCTTGCAATAGTAAAAAGATTGGCACAAAATTAAGTTCTCAGTAACAAATAACTGACAATGAGGAGGAAGCATATGGAAGCAGACAGCTAGAACCCTTTTTTAAAAAAGCCTCATCCACTTGTATTGAGCCGATTCTGACTAATGTGTTGTTAGGTGCCATCGAGTCTGTGAGGACCCATAGCAACCCTATGCACAACCAAACAAAAGCCTGCCTGGTCCTGTGCCAGCCTCACAATAGTTCTTATGTTGGAGACCATTGTAGCAGCCTCTGTACCAATTCATCTTGTTGAAGGCCTGCTTTACCAGACATAATGTCCTCCAGGGACTGAGCTCTCCTGACAAATCATCCAAAGCATGTAATACAAAATCTTGCCATCTTTGCCTCTAAGGAGTACTCTGGCTGCACTCCTTCCAAGACAGATGTGTTTGTCCTTCTAGCAATCCATAGCCCTTTCAATATGCTTCAAATAAAATCAAGGCTTTCTATTCCTGTAAACTATATACACTCTATAAAGGATTTCGGAAGCTATAACTCTTCACAAAAGTAGACAGCTTCAACTATCTCCTGTAAGTGGCCGGAGGGTTTGAACCCAGGACCTATGGCTGCCAATCCAGTGGTCCAGACAGCACTACCAGGTTTTATAGTCGAAACAACAAAATCAGGTATCAGTGTCTATTGGAAAGAGAGAGAGAGAGAGAAGGGGGGGAGGCATTTTAATGTAAATACCTTGAACATAAACCATTCTCTCCTGCTTTGTATTTATTGTTCCCCTTTATTAAAGGTCCCTGTCCTAAGGATCCCTATGAGTTGTTATCCACTAGTTGTCAGTGAGTTTGGTTTGGTTTATTGTTTTGTTTTTTAATTAAACGGACTGCACTGCTCTACTCCGTTCTTATTTTCTAAGTCACTCTATCTGGGGGGAAAGATCCATTCAAATTTTATTTTAAAATGTCACTCACTGCCATTGACTCATTTCCAACTCATAGCGGTCTTGGATGACAGGGTAGATAGGGAAGATAGGGTAGATTCCACGAGAAATTAACTCCTGATTGGAATAGAAAGCCTCAACCTTCTCCCTTAGATCGGCTGGTGATTTCAAACTGCTCACCTTGCGTTTAGCAGACCAACTCATAACTCCTACACTACCTGGTATATATTTCTCCCTAAACCACTGCCATTGAGTTGATTCCAACCCATAGTGACCCTATAGGCCAGATGAGACGTGTTCCCCTTTGGATTTCAGAGTTGTAAATCTTCCTGGGAGGAGACCACCTCATCTTTCTCTCCAGGGGGTGTGAACTACTGGCTCTGTAGTTAGCAAGCCAGCGCTTAAGCCACTGCACCATCCATGCTCCCAATAGTTCTCCCTCTGAACCACCAGGTCCCAGATTCAGCCTATACAGTGAATTTATTTATATTTTCTTCTGGTTCAAATTAATGCGTGTCTGTGTGTATTTTTGCTTTGTTGCTCTCTACTAAAAGAAACCCATGTCAGTTATACATTTGTTTTACAAAAGAGAACCTTGTAGCTGATATGGAAATGCTATAATTTTCTTGGTCAAAAATGTGTTTTCCCATTTCCTTGCTCCCCAGAAAATAGCGTGAGGCTATGTTTGGAGGCCCATTAGCAAGTCCTTCCTCCTGCAAGAAGGCTATTGTGATCCCCTCTCAGCATTGCACTTGAGGGGAAACATAATTAGCACTCCATCAAAAACCACTTTGGAGAACACAAACAGCAGTTGGCTTCCAGATTAGACTTCCGAAAAGAACGACATTATACAGTATAAATAAAATGCTAATTTATTATCGATTGTATGGGGAAGTAAGTGCACGGAGAGGCTTGGGTGTTTTCCAATCTAAAGTATTTGACTAGAGCTACCCTCCCTTCATCTGGGAAAATTGCTTGCAAAGGGGTGGCCGAACATTCCTCCATACACGCTGCATGTGCTGTGGGATTCCCATCTCTCCCCACGAGGAGTTGACGGCGTGGAGGGGGGCATTTCACATGGCCCAGTTGAGTGATTCCCCCGGGTCTTCCCACTGATTGGTGGTCTGCAGAGGATACCAGGGCTGAGAAACTCTGGTTCCCCAGGTTTCAGGCCCTGGACAAGAATAAAGATCAACATCTGAGTAGCTGGGAGTGCAGGACTGGGCAGTGCTTCCATGAGTGTTAAAGACCGATTGTAGGGCACCGAACAATGACCAGATGGAACATCTAAATATCCTTTTGATCAAACACAGGCACCTAAGCTCCCAAACATTGAGAGCTGAGATGCTACAACGGGAGTGAGGGGAAGGGCTCGTTTCTTTTTAAGAATATGGCAAAAGAAAACCTCCCCAGCGTGTTTCAAGCTCAGTTCTGTCCAGACATGCGATAGGAGAGAATGGAGCCACCACACGCTTCCTTTGAAAACAAAGAAACAGAAACAAGCACTCTTTATTATGATTTGGGTTAAAATTGACTGAGCGAATTGGTTCTCTAGTCAGCAATTCCCACGTTGTCCCATGAACTTTTTGGAGTCCTCTCACACATTTGGGTTTGTGACATTCATTGCAGTCCGCATGATATAAGAGCGCTCTTCCCACTTCCTCCCAGCCTTTCTCAGCTTCTTCATCCTTCTTTGCTTCCCCTTCCTGCCCACAGAGTGGCATGGGTCCCAAGACAAATCTCAGATGGTTCTAAGGAGGGAATGCGTACCTCCCATTTAAGCTTCCTTAAACCCAAGCCAAGCCCCCTGCCATTGAGTGGGTACTAGCTCATAATGACCCGACAGGGCAGAGTCGAACTGCTCTTTAGGGGTTCAGAGATGGTAAATCTTGACAAAGGCACCAAACTCATCTATCTCACTCAGAGGGGTTGGTGGGTTAGAACTGCTGGCCTTTCAATCAGCCCAATGCTAAACCCACTGCGCCACCACGTCTCTCTTCCAACTTCCTAGCATCACTTGATTTCTGCCTTTGCTGAAATCCAGGGGGAAGGGAGCCATGCTGTGTTGTCACAAGGTTAAAACGGACTTTTTCAAAGGGCTCCAGGTCATGGATAATAACCAATGTCACGTGGAATCCAGGCGCCTGGGGTGAAAGAAGAGGGCAGATGACAAAGCATGGGTGAAGTAGACAGGGCGATGTTCTCAAGCGAAAGGAAACTTTGCAACCCACAAGAAATGAGTTGTGCCACAAAGCGAAGGAGGCCTGGCTCGAGCTTCCTTGCGGGGGGTGACATCTGACGCAGCTAGCCAGCGGAAGTCCACAAAAGGGAAACAAACAGGGGGCTTTAGTGATCACCAGGGACCAGCCACTCTGTAGGCTTCGTAGAGCATGTGGGACAGTGGCAACGACTCACTACTCCAAGAACATCATTTATTTAGAGACACTGACATTTAAAACTCCCACATCTTCATGGGTCATACAATATGCTCTTTAAAAATTTTTTTTTGGGGGGGGTGTTTCAAAGAAGGTATTAGAGCTCCAAAGCTGGCCACTCGGGCTGCATAAAGCTAGGTTTTGCAGAGGGAGCCCTGAATCCACTTTGAGCTTCCACAGAGATGCAGCCTCCATCGAGGGCTTTCTAAAGAGCTTGGCCCTCGGGCACAGTGTTGATTTCACTCCCTTAGCTGGCTGGGAAGTGCAAACCAGTCTGTGAAACTTGCCCTGGCACAGCCTTCTGAAAACTAGGTACTAGGAGGGGAGGGGGGCGTTCACCTAGTCACACGTCAGTCTACTGGGAGGAGAGGGTTCTGAATGAATCCAGTAAGCTCTTCTAAGGGGCACTAGTGTACCTATCCCAATCATGGTGTCTTTCTTGCTTCTGGAGTTTTACCTGTGCTGGGGAGGGCCAGATGGGCCCACCCAGCATGACTATATGTCCAATGTCCTTTGTTGTCTGTGCCGTCATGTGGCCACCTAGCTGGGAGTTGATTGCACATGATTATGGCCTCATGCTGGTGGCCTCCCTCCACCAGATGTGCCTTTCTGTCTTACCTTTGTCCTATAAAGCCTTCGTAAAAGTGTCTCTATAAAATATATTTGATCTGGGGTCTTTTATCCCCTCTAGAACAAAACCATTAAAATGTGAAGGACATTGTCTGCTTGCTAGTCATACAGAAACACGGAGCGGGCTAGATGTGACCCATGAGCCCTCATTGACTGACTACTGACCTAGGACTGCAGTTTTCCAACTCTTTTCTTCAAATGAAATTATACAGCTAGAGCGCATAAAAGCAGGACTAGCAACTGCACAGGCTACGCCTATTCACTGTTCCCAGAGGCCTACCTTGACCTACCTTCCTGCCCAGCCCCAGAGGTAAGACTATAATTCCTCAGCGTGCCATTCAAAGTCTATGAATATTGTTCACACCACTCAATTTCCTCCTCAAGAACCAGAGGCTCAGGAAAGTGAACTGACCTAAAACTACAGCATGCAAGCCCTTTCAAGTTGGGGAGGCGCCAGAACCTGGTCTCTTGCTTGTCCTGTGCCTTCTCACCACCGCAAAGAGGAACCCTGGCAATTCAACATCACCAACAGCTCCAATTGGAGAAAGATGAGGCTTTCTACTTACAAAAAAGTTGGTTTTAGGTGCCGTCCAGTCGATTCTGAATCATAGTGACCCTCTGTACAAAAGAAGGACCCATTGCCCGGTGCCGCGGTGCGCCACCCTCACCATGGTCCTCATGCTGAGCCCACTGCTGCAGTCACCGTGTCCACCCATCTTGCCGAGGCCTCTTCTGCCATAAGAATTCCCAGGAACCCATCGACTTCGAGGAGGCAGAGATTTAGACAATGGGAAGATTAAGAATATTTCGATTTTCAGTTTTTAATGTTTTTTATACTATCATTGTTCTTTTTAACCTGGGCCCCCGGTAGTGACAGCACTAAACGCTAAATTAGAGAATTACGAGAGGATCAAAGCTGAGAGTGGAGGGACAGCCCATTCCTTTTTAGGCTGGGGCTCTCAGAGAGACATTTGGAATTATGCTCCTGTGGAGATGCTACAATCATTCAGTTTAGAACTCAGCAAACTTGGGTGTTTTTCAAGGCTACTGGGGAATGAAGGGAAACAGGAATTGAGAGATAAATTCGCCAGGGCCATGCAAAGGCAGCTAAATGTTATTTTTATGTTTGAGCAAATGTTATCTTTGGGATATGAAATGGAAAGATCTGAGAATAAAAATTCTGGAATGAAAGGAGTAACAGTTGGGAATACATATAATGCTAGAGACAAATTTAAATTGCTACTAACAAGTGCTCCAGAAGTATTACTTGCAGGATTCTCACTTTATATCCATCTGACTTGTTTCTGTCCCACAGAGGGGAAAATCGCCAATGTATTGCTTTCAGCAAGCACATGTATATTCAGAATTGCCACACTGGCTCTGTTCTTGAGGAAGGTAATACACATACATACACCCACATAATCTTGAAGTACAACATTGTGCCCAGGAAAGCTACACCTGCATTACTTTAGTGAGCACTTGTCTTGTGCTGTGGTTGTGTTATCATTTGAAATTAAATAATACCATAAAAAGTATTCATAGTAAAGTGTTATGCTTAGACTAAGATGTCTAGAAATTGTATCCATTTAGGATTGTTGCTCACGTTGACTGGGCCTACGTGAATTGTGTTGTGTGTTTTTTTTTTAAATAAGTAATTTTCATATAAATTCTAAGCACAATCTGCACATAGCTATTATACATTAACATAGGTCATTCCCATATGTTACAGCCATTACAAGGACACAGTTAATGAAATATCACAATGTCTCTTACAAATACCAGTGAAGTAGAAGACAAATCAGAGATTCTACAATTCTTCACCGTTATTGTACTTCCAAAGCATATTGCATAAAGCCTAGATTTAAGAACTGCAAAGAAATAAATAGAACACTAATTTGTACTGGAATATTCATGTGCTCTACTCTTTTCTCTCATTTCCAAGTCCCTGAGATTTTTTTCTAAGTGAATCTTCCTGCTTCCAGTTGCACCATGCACTAATGGATCCAACACATGGAGGCTGGGGTTAAGCTTGATCAGTGGTCATCAATGACTCCTCAGTGCCCAAAGCACAAAATCCCAAGTTTGACATATCACTCCAGACTCTACACAATCCAGAGGAATCACCTTTTCCAGTCTCCCTTTCCACTACTTCTTCCTCTATTACATCTGTCTAGATTATAGCCCCCTCTGAATAGATTCTCCCTTTTCTGTCTGCCAATTTCACTCAAAATTTGAATATCTTCCCCCAATATATCAGTCTCACAAACAAATGATTTCCCATTCTTTTAAGCTCATAAGAGCCCTTTCTAGTTTTTACAGCCTTACAATACTATACAGTCAAATATTGAATATTTGATGTATGAAGAAGTCTAAAATGTACTGCATGTACACCTATTTCCTCAAAACTGGTGTCATTGTTCTATAATCACAACTCATCCAAACCAAAACCAAACTCACTGCCATCAAGTCAATACTGACTCATAGTGACCCCAAAGAAAAGCACAGAACTGCCCCTGTGAGTTTCCCAAGCTGCTACTGTGCATCGAAGTAGAAAGCCCCACCTATTTCCTGAGCAGCAGCTGGTGGTTTCGAACTGCCGGTTTTGCAGACCACAGCCAAATGCATCAGCACTTGGCCACTAGGGCTCCTTCCACAACTCATCGGCCTCCTCCAAATAAAATATGCACAACTCATTTTAGAGCAACAAAGTTTAGGGAACAGACCTCATTGATGTTTTTTTAATGCCCAGAAATTTAGAATAGTTCTTTAACTGGGTGAGATTTCAATGATGGTCTCCCTTGGAATTGCCCAAAGTTTGTCGTTGTTGTTGTTGTTTTGTTTTGTTTTCAGTTTAAGGTAATTGAGATAAGCATAAAAGTACCACAGAGCTCATTAGTAGATATTATGCAGGCTGACAAGCCTCTGCTCTCATTGCTGCCCTCATCTGGGGAATCTCAGTCAATTAGAGTCAATTAACAAACCCATGAACTACCTCTACTGTGTGCAGAGTATGGGGTGGGGTGTGCATTAATGAGCTAGACAAAACTAGAGCCCTGAGTGGCAGTCACTCATAACGGTTTGAGTTCTTTAGGTGCCCAGAATAATATCTCTCATCCAGAATCAGGCTGACTGAAGAGCAGAGATCATGAGCATATTTTGAAAACATGCAGCATGCTGGCTAGGTGATTCAGAGCTCAGGGATAAGAAAAGAGACAAGAAAGTTAATAGCAAAACATTTGCCCAAATTACTTCACACAGGCACAGAAATTAATTAGCATGAAACTCAAGGACTCCTCTCCACCCTGACTCTGGAAGCCAGAAGAGCAATGGTATATGTACAGCCATTCAGAGGCTAACCTTATTTTCTGAACCAGAGAATATATGTGCCTCTGTCCCCCAGGGCAATAGACCTTTCTATAGAGTAAATAAGAATAACTACCTTTGATCCTCATTTATTTTTAATGATAGGGCAGAGTCCAGCATTCTAAAACAAGAATGGCTATCAGAAGTTTGTTCTTCCAAGTGTGCATGATAGCTCAGAAGCAGGGCAGAATTATTTGCCAAAACAGAGGAGATTGTAGAAGTTATGTGGGAAAGAGATAAAAATAAATGAGACCACTGGCAGCCAAAGAGGGGGACTTTGAGAAAGGAAAGCAGGCAGGTGTATAAGCAACCTTCATTTTGTTTCTATCGAGGGATGTGTGCTAGTACTCTTCTTGATCTCCTGCTAATATTCAGGAGCATCTACAAGCTTCCAACTGCCTTGAACATGTTTCCTTACTAGTTTTAGTTTTGAGTATTTCTTTCTTGGGTACGTGCAACAAAACCAAAAACCAAACTCGCTGTCATCGAATTTCAGTATTGACTCCCATCAACTCTATAAAACAGTAAAACTGCCCCTGTGGGTTTCCCACGCTGTACCTGTTTATGAGAGTAGAACTCCCTGTCTGTCTCCCAAAGAGCTGCTGGTGATTTTGAACCGCTGACCTTGTATACTACAACCCAAAATCATCCAAGGAGACAGCAGGAATGCCACACTTGTGATAAAGAAGAAAAGGATGGTGTTGTGGTAACCAGGCTCCAAGATGACCCTCTGGTCTCCCCCCCCCTCACCCCCCAGTTACTCATATCTGAGTAGTCTCTTCACATACTGCATAGGACTGGCCTTGTAACCTGTGGGCTACTATGGACATGGTGGTATGTGAATACCAAGCCTAGGCTATAAACAGGGATTGTGGCTTCTACTCTGCACAGTCTTGTACCACTCAGGGGAACACTGTCATTTTATGAGGGCATTGAAGCAGCTCTATAGGATGGTAGATGGGGCATGAGCCTTTGGCCACCTGCCCACCATATGATTGGGCCATGGATGTAGTAGAACCTCCCATTCCAGTCAAACCTTCATGCAATTACAGCTCCAGGAGATATCTCCTCACGATGGCAACCTCAGGAAATAACACCAAACGGAAGCACTCAGATGAGCTGCTCCCACAGCTCTGACCCACCAACTGAGGATGGCAGAGGTTCATTGTTGTTTTGGTCATTTGTTAGGCAGCAATAAATCATTAACACCGGCGGCTTCCTGCTGTCTCACAGAGCCCATTACCACAGATTAAGGGCAATAGGTGGGCTATCTGAAAGAGAGAATGGGTTTGGGATTTACACAATCTAGTTGTCAAAACTTACTCCATATGGCATCCAAAATAAAAGGGTTTTAAGTTTACCAAGGCTATTTCCTCATCACTAAAATGAGGCATGTGGGATTTGATAAGATCGTAAGACAAGAAATTCTGGATATGATAACAATACTAAGAGTTATTATATCTTATCAGAAACACCGAAGGTGCAATAAAATAGCCATGACTTGTTATGTGACATTCAGGTAAAAACAAGCCAAAACTAAAAAATTCCATGTCATCTAGTCACTTCAGATGCATAGTGGGGTCTCCAATAATGGAAATCATTATGGGAACAGGCAGCTCCATCTTTTCCCAGAAAAGTAGCTGGTGAGCTTGAACCACAAACGACCAACCTTGAAAGGAACAGCTCCACATTTGACCCACTGCGCTGCCAGGGCTCCTTCAATTCAAAGAAGTCCTACACTATTTGAGCACTTCCTGAGGAGCTCTGGTAGCATTGTGATTGCACATTGGGCTCCTAAGCTGTTCGCAACCACCAACTGCTCCATGGAGAAAAACAAGGCTTTCTACTCCAGTAAAGATTTACAGTCTCAGAAACCCACAGGATAAGTTCTGCGCTGTCCTACAGGGTCACTAAGAGTTGGAATTGACTCAGCAGCAGTGTTTGGTTTTGGTTGTTGCCCATTTACTAAGGTAATTTTTCATATCGGGGACTGATACAATAAGGATCCCTAGAGGCTCCTGACTCAGGAAATGCCAGGAGCAAGGAAGAATGTATTAGGACATGTTCTGCCCCAACCTCCTTCATTGCCTGTACCCATCCAGCGTGTTGTCTTACACTTGCTCTGTGCTTTGTGATGGGGTTGACATACAACAGCAACCTTCTTTCAGAATTGATCTTCAGGGCTGGAGCTGTCTTCCCCTAACACTACCAGAAGAAGGTCCGGAGAGTTCATGTTTTATGAGGATGCCTACTGTCAATGGAAAGGAGGACTAGTGGCCCTTGGGTTAGGCATTGGACCTCAAGGTTGGTGGTTCAAACTCACTGGTTGCTTTGCAGGAGAAAGATGAGGCTGTCTACTCTGAAACAGAGTTATAATCTTGGAAACCCTTTATAGGGTTGTGATACCTTGGAATGGACCTGACAGCCATTTGTTTGGTGGTAGTGTTGTGAGGTGCTGCCGAGTCGATTCGACTCATTGAAACCTTATGACAATAGAATGAAACCCTGCCAGGTCCTGTGCCATCCTCACAATTGGTGCACTCAAGGAATGGTGTACTAGTAGCATGATAATGAAGCGCTCGTCTGCTAATCCAAGGTGGCGGGTTCGAAAGCATCAAATGCTTTATAGGAGAAAGGACCTGTTGATCTGCTTCCACAAAGATTTCAGCCTGGAATCCCTTCTGGGGAATTTCTACTATGGTGGACCGGGTCCTGATGAGTGGGAAGCAATTCCAGGCAGTGACCAACTGCTACTGCTGGACATTTCCTGGATTTGCAGGACCAAGGTCCAATTTATATTCCAGGGCTCACCAGTAGTATCAAGCTGAGTCTGAGATTCCACCTGAAATGGGACCCACGCCTGGCTTCTTCCTCTTTCCTATTTTTGCGTCTACCGTTTCCTGCCACATAGTCCCTGGAAGAACATTCTTAATGAATCACGTACACTGGAGTCTTTGGCTCAGGATCTGCTTCTGAAACAGTCTGACCCAGGGGAACTTGAGTTGGGTCTGTCCACTGAGAAACCTTTTCATTTTCTGTCTTTGGGAATAAATGTGACCAAAGAGCCATGATTCAATTCACTGGTATTGATCTGATTATTTGGAAATGAACATACAATAAGAGGGTTACTTTTCTTGAAGTTAAAAATGACTAGAAATGCCAGTAGTTCCAACGTAGTTGAAGGTAAGGTAATTGAATTGGAAGCAATGTTGGTGAGAGGAGAATAGTTTCTGGTTAATTTCAAATTATACACACCACAGCTAAACAATATAATGCAAATAGTGTTGTCGATGATAATAAAGGGATGAATGAACATATTAAAAATGCACCATTTTATATAATTATTCTCAAGTGAATTACAAATGGAATCATGCATTGCTACGGGACTGGGGGAGAGAATGGGAAAGGCTTTTAATCTATAATGAGCACTTATCCCATGCTGGGAAATATACGTACCTTTCTATCCTTATACTGATGCTTTTAAGAAAGGGAATCCTACTTTATCAAGAATGATTCAGAGGGTCAATGTTTAAGCGACTTGTCTTCAGTTACTGATTCTGTTTTGAAAGATCAAATTGAATCCTTTGTCTGAGTTACCACCAAAGCCAGGTTGGTGTCAATAAGAAAACATTTGATGTAATTGAATTATCACTGAAGAGCTTGTACAAAATAGTCACAAGTGTGAGTGAATTTAATTCCTAGCGGACTCTTTTCCTATGCTTATTTAAGTAAACCATATTTCTAAGTCCTGCCCCTGCATGTGGGAGCATATAGATGTACTCTGATGAATCAGCCAATGAAATGTAAGGATTATATGTGATATGCCTACAGACAGATTCATTGTGTGCTTAAACAGATAATATATTATGACGTCAGCTCTCAAAAGAATGTCATTTTCACACCCTGTATTGATTATATAATCAGTCTAAACTGAAGCTGAGTGAGAACACACACATATTGTTACACATGTTTGGTTTATGGCCCAATTATTTGGATTGGGCCCACTTGACAATACATCCCCACAGCAGTACATTTTTAGTCAGTGGCCTCATAGAGGAAGCTAACATCAAAATTAGCAGTGTGGGAAGATTGAGATATGATAAGGTAGGTATGTCATGTGAGCACTGAAACATGAAAATACCCTGGGAAGCCAAGCAATGCTTAATTATGCTGATGGGGGAATGCATGTCAATGCACTTGACCATGCCTCTTGGTCTGGCTTCATTCCCTGACTCATGAAGTTTCATTCTAACTCTACTAATTCAAAATCCCTTCTTTAACTGATTTCCAGTCCCTAGTTCTGCACCACATGTGTAATTTCCCAATACTCACATAAACACACACACACAAACATGTTTACTGAAAGCTAAAAGGACAGGGAGAGTCTGTCCTCCAAACTTTCTACGCTTCCTATCTTCAGAGATTTCCTGCTTGAAGAATTATCAAATAGTGGCCTTCCAAACCTTTTTAGCCCTGAGTGGAGGGTTTTCTGTCCTGCTTAAACAGAGCTTCCCTAGTTGTGTTTCGGAAGAGTTCCAAGAGACGAACCAGAAGAACCTTGCCACTAAATTCCTGAGCTAAATATTTTCCTGGAGTTTCTGATCCGGATGTCTGTTTGGAAAAACGCGACTTTGGCAATGATCACAAAATAATGTGGTGGTGAGAAGAGAGAGAGGCAAAGGATGATGTCTTACAACATGCATCAGTGATCAAAGTGTTTTCACAAACAAACATAGATTAGAACTGCCCCATGGGATTTGCAAGGCTCTAAATCTTTACAGGAGCATACTGCGTCATCTGTCACCAGCAGAGTAGCCGGGGGGGCTTGAACCACTGACCCATGAACCACTGATCTTGGGGATAGCAGCCCATTGCTTAACCGGCTGCATCACCAGGCTCCTCAAAACTCAACTGACCTTATCCGAATTGTCTCTCTACCAGTTATCATCTGACATTACGGAAAAGGGCTCAGAAGCACATTTATATAGCCAAAATAGGAAGCAAATAGGTTTCTTTCCACACATGTGGTGTTCATTTTCAATCAGCATAGGTTTTGTGACTTAAAACAGAACAACTGACTTGATATTTTTAGACTTTATGGTCTCAAAGAAGGGAAGAAACAATCCAGAGACTAATGTTGAAGCACACTCTACAGCAGTGGTTCTCAACCTTCCTAATTCCGTGACCCTTTCATACAGTTCCTCATGTTGTGGTGACCCCCCCCCCATAAAATTATTTTCGTTGCTACTTCGTAACTGTAATTTTGATACTGTTATGAATCAGGCGACCCCTGTGAAAGGGTCAGTGAAGCCCCCCCAAGGGGTCACGAGCCACAGGTTTAGAACCGCTGCTCTACATGTTTTCATGAAAATGTAACTTGGTACAATGGTCAACTCTTAGGCCCTACTTCACACTCTCCGTTTTTGACTTGAACTTTCTCACTTGAACTCTGGCTGTATCAAAACCGCACTTATCTGACTTCTTTTTTTTTCTGCCCCTGGAGGTGGGATAGAGAGCACATGCTAAATAGGTAGTGGTAAATAATTGTAGAGGTGAATGATACACAGAGTGTCTAGGAATGGGCTCTCTGGGACCTCTTCAGAGGTTAAAGTTGAAGCTGGCCCACTGATGTAAGAATTTCAGGCAGAGTAACCAGCAATTGAAAAGGACTTTGATTAGAAAGGGCAGCAGGTGACAGTGTAGGTAGGTGTAGCACAAGGAACAAGAAAGTGTGGTAGATATGAATTCTGTGATTTCCTACTCCAGATGCAGCCCCATGTTTCAAAACCAAACAAACTGAACTCACTGCCTTCGAGCTGATTTCAACTCCTAGCAACCGTATAGGGCAAAGTCGAACTATTCCTATGGCGGTAAGTCTTCACGGGAGTGGAAAGCCTCACCTTGCTCCTGTGGCTTCAGGGACCTCTCACCCATTGTTGAACTTCTCGGTGTAGCAAACGCTGCCAATTTCCAAGCAGAAGCCCTGTCCCTTCCTTATTAGCAAAGCTCTGCTGGTGTTTAGAGCACCATGTGTTTAAAATACTGATCTCCTTGGATTTCCATGTCCCTAGGGGTGGTAGTGGACCCAGTTCTAATCACTGAGACAGGCATTGTTTCATAAAATTTGGGGGAAGGCCTTTTAAAATTGATAAAGCTCTGGTGGACTGCATTTCTTAACAGTTTTATTGGCATATAATCCCCATCTCATACAATCCAATAGTTCAATCCTATTAAGAAGAGTTATACAATCATCACCACAATCAATTTTAGAACATTTTTTCTGTCTTGTACTCATTAGTCACCAATTGCCCCCCAAAGTTCCCCTAGTGGAGGGTATTTTGATTAAACATGGTCCCTTTGCCTCTCCCTCTCCCGTTTTTCCTGCCTGGAACACAGCCACAATGCCCAAAAGTGGATCAGCCAATTGATATTTCTGAAATTGACAACCACAAGCTAAACATGAAAGAACAGAAAGTCTGATAGTTCCAGAGGCCCTGATGGAATTGTTACAATACTGGACTGTCTACTCTTGTCAAATTGCTTGAGGAAAGAAAATAGCCCGTATTGCATAAAGTATCCTAAGTAGAGAGGAAAAGACACAGCTGAAAGCCTGCGGAAAATATGCATTGCAATCAAGGAAGCAATGTAAAAAAACTACAAGTTACTTATTACTGACCATTGCACAACTGGGGGTTAGGGACCCTGACCTCCTTTGCAGACTCTTGAACAACAGAAATTTGAACTGCACGGACCCACTTTTACTTGGATTGTCCACCCTCCCTTCCCCCCTTTCATAGGAGTTGCCCAATTCATAACAGTAGCAAAATTACAGTTATGAAGTAGCAATGAAAATCTTATGGTTGGGGGGGGGTCACCAAAATATTAGGAACTGTATGAAAGGGTCATGGAATTATGAATCTTGAGAACTACTGTCGTAAAGCATTCACCTCTCCAGTTTGGGTGATTTGGGGCTAGCTGTTACTGGAGAGACAAATTGCTCATGCAGAGAGGATTAGCATTATGGGGCATTTCAGCAGATACTGGCAACATTTGAGATCACTTCCATAATACCACATATGAGGGGGGGGTTCAAAAAAGTTCATGGAAAAAGAATTAAATGATAATGAACTTTTTCTACAAACTTTTCTAAGCGCTCTTGGATCAGTGGGCCCACACAGTTCAAGCTTGTGTTGTCCAAGTGTGACCGCTATCTTTAGACTCAAGTGATTATAAATTGACTTTAGTGTACGAATGTTCAGAAGACACAAAATTCCATGATTATAGGTAAGCAGCATGTGTGTTGGTTTGCTCACCGTGCCTGGAGTATGTAGTTTGGTCTCAACAGATATTAGTATAATATATATATATATATATATATATATATATATATATATATATATATATATATATATATATATATATATATATATGATATAACTGAATTAATAAAACAAATGCTTACTGACTAAAGTAATTTGGTAATACTCACAAAAACCTTTTAGAGAAAGTAAGTTTTGAAAGAAATGGAGATTGCACATGGACTGAGGAAAAAGAAGACCAGAGGGCAGGTAGCATAAGAAAACCACATTCAAACATCAAGTGGTGAACCACACATTGTGAGGAAGAGATATGAGAAGAATAGGAACAAACTGATTAGATAATTAAACTGAAAAGAATATAATTTCTTTCTTTAAACAATGGATCTTCTAAACCATATAATGAGATCTGACCCTGGGACAAGAGTAAATGGCCCTTAGAAGGACACATCAAGAAACTATTGTACCTGGGAAGGAAATGTGTCCACGTGATATAAAAAAATTATAATTCAACACAAGATATCTATAAACAGTCAATGGATATGCATACCTGCCATGCTACACACACACACACACACACACACACACACACACACACACCAAACAATTAAATGACTATGGATTAAAAATAATCCAGAATATTTACCAGATAATTCTACTTTGTGTATAAGAATAATATGCATGTAAAACAGTGAAGATACACAAATCAATCTATAAATATAACAAAACTCCAAATCAGATACCAGTATCATCCAGAAGAACCACATTTGGGGTGGGACTTGGGCTGGAGAACAACAGGATACTGTTACTATATTGACAAATACTTTGCTTTGCAACTACTTATTACATATTTTTCTTTGCATGTGTTATATTCCATAAACATAAAAGGAAAAATAAATAATTGGAAAACAAATCACCAACTTTATATGAAGGAGAAAAAGACACAGGAGCAGCAAAGTACTACTTATGTAAAACAAAGTGTAGGTGGCCTCTCACTTTCTGACCTCCTAACACCAGCAGAGTAATCTAAAGAGCCTGGTGGTGGTACATTGATAGATATATAACAGAACAATGGAACAGAATAGTGATCCCTGAAAAAAAACTTAGCCACCTACGGACAACTGATTTTTGACAAAAGGTCAAAATACATTAAATGCGGAAGAGTTAGTCTCTTTACCAAACAATACCGACAAAATTGGATTTCCTTTTTCAGAAGAATAAAATAGGACCCAAACCCTACTCCACATACGAAAACAAGCTCAAGATTAATTGAAGACCTGAATATAAATCCTAGAGCTATAAAGATTATCGATGAGAAAATAGGGACAAACATAAATGCCCCAAAACAGGCCAAGAGCACAATACCAAACACAATGAAACACAACACACAGCAGAAGACACACCAGATGACTGGGGCCTTCTGAAAATAAGCCACTTAAGTGCATCAAAAGATTTCATCCAGAGAATAAAAAGAGAATCCATAGCTGGGGGGAAACAAGGCAACAATACCGACAAAGGATTAATCTCTAAAGTCTAGAAACGGTAATACCCCAACAAGAAAAATATAAAGCCTTACCTAATTCACTATAAAGAGCTTGAAAAACAACCAAAAAGAGGGAAGAGTCTGAGATTTTACTCTGCGTGATAAAATAGTTTGCCTGAGTTTCACAGCTGCAGGCAGAAGACATGAAACTCCTAGGTCAAGGACAGAATGATTTAATCCTCTCAATAGTAAAAAGAAAGAAAGAAAAAAGAACAAAACACAGCCAGAATATCAACATTTCATTTCATTTTCTCAACCCTTAATTCCCAAAAGGAAACACAAGAAAAGCCCAAAGTGTTATCTGCACATATTGTAAGGTGCATTGTAGGAGAGGAATCTTGATCGTGAAGAAAACAAATATTTTATCATTGGCAATAAGCATATCTTCCCTTTGCTCTAAAGGAATATACAATTTTTATCTCCCTAGATAGTTCACAGAAAAGGCAATCAGTGCCTCTCCACATCAGGCATGCAGGAATCTCAAGGTACATGAAGAATCATTTCCCAACAATCGTTTGTAAAGATGTGGGGGGAAATACATAGAAAAGCCATTAATGCAATAATAATGAATAATTAGGAATAAAATAAATTAGAAAGAAAAAAACACGAGCAACCTGAGTTCAAAATTATTATAGAAAATATGTAATGGAAAAGATAAAGAAAAGACTCAAAGAATGAGAATCTATGGGAAAATTGTAGAATCACTAACACATATATATATATACATACACACATATACACATACATATACATGCAAACATAGATACATACACACACAGGAGGCTTTGAAATGTTCATGAAAATGGAAAGAAAACAAACTCTGAAATTTATATTTCCAAATTCATTTCTTAAGCAACAGCTCCATGAAATTCCATCTTTTGGTACTTGGTGAAATAAAAACACAGTAAAGATAACTTATTCGTTTCCTTGAAGAGCTCACATATAACTATGGGGAGGGACTATAACTTAAAACTCTAATACACTCTATCTTTAAATATTTAATACTTTAATACAAACAATGAAATAATGGGGATTTTTATCAGCTATGAAAACTTGGCTCAAGTTGGCTATTAAAAATCTAATCATGGTTTTCAAAAGAGTAAATTAATGGTTTGCTTTACATGATAGCAGAGAATAAGATCTCAACACAGTATTCCTAAGTTTCAGTTAGAACCCAGCCTTTCAAGTATTAGGATGAAGCTCACTGAAAAGATGAAATAATATTGCCTAGTTGCATTCTTATTTAGCAACAACAAAATAGAGCTGCTACAACAAGACCTTTCAGACCAAATAAATACATCATTTGAACTAGTACATACACATCATCCTGGTAGAGCCTTATCATGGGCACTGAAGAAATAGAAAGTGGAAAATGCCATCAAATTTAACTTGCAAGCAAAACCTTTCCATTTGCCATAATCTGCTTTTCTTTGCAAATGTAGGGGTTAAAATAACAACAATAACAACATTTTAAAAATAAATATGCACTATTTCAATCATTAGTAGAAAGAAATCAAGATGTGGGGTTGAGTAGTTGAAGGAATTGGGCAATCTTTCAAAAGGAAGATGACAAAATGGTGAGCCTCATTAATTTGAGGGATGTTCTTAGACTCAAAGGCAGTGATTCTCCAAGTGTGGTGTGGACAAGAGATTTCAGGAGATCTGCAAAGTCAATACGTAAACCCCACATCAAACCTACAGCCATCAATAAACTCCATTTTAAGTCAGAGTGAGCCAAGCCAGGATTTCCAAGGCTGTCCATTTTTTAAAAAAACATTTTATTAGGGACTCATACAACTCTTATCACAATCCATACATACATCAATTGTATAAAACACTTCTGTACATTCTTTGTCCTCATCATTTTCAACGCATTTGCTCTCCACTTAAGCCCTTTGCATAAGTCCTCTTTTTTCCCTCCCTCCCTGCTCCCCCCTCCCTCATGAGCCCTGGATAATTTATAAATTACTATTTTGTCATATCTTGCCCTGTCCAGTGTCTCCCTTCACCCCCTTTTCTGTTGTCCGTCCCCCAGGGAGGAGGTTACATGTAGATCCTTGTAATCGGTTCCCTCTTTCCAACCCACTCACCCTCTAACCTCCCAGTATCGCCCCTCACATCCCTGGTCCTGAAGGTATCATCCAACCTGGATTCCCTGTGCCTCCAGCTCCTATCTGCATGAGTGTACATCTTCTGCTCTATCCAGACTTGCAAGGTAGAATTCGGATCATGATAGTTGAGGTGGGGGGGGGCATTTAGGAACTGGAGGAAAGCTGTATTCTTCATCGGTGCTACATTGCACCCTGACTGACTCATCTCCTCCCCTAGACCCCTCTGCGAGTGGATCTCCAGTGCCCAAAAAATGGGCTTTGAGTTTCCACTCTGCATTTCCTCCTTCATTCACTATGGTAAGATTTTTTTTTTTCTTATACCTGATCCCTTCGGCACCTCGTGATTGCACAGGCTGGTGTGTTTCCTCCATGTGGGCTTTGTTGCTTCTGAGCTAGATGGCCGCTTGTTCACCTTCAAGCCTTTAAGACCCCAGATACTATCTCTTTTGATAGCCAGGCACCATCAGCTTTCTTTGCCACATTTGCTTATGCACCCATTTGTCCTTGGCGATCATACCATGGAGGTGTGCACCCAATTATATGATTTTTTATTCTTTGATGCCTGATAACTGATCCCTTCAGAACCACGTGATCACGCAGACTTGGGTGTTCTTCCATGTGGGCCTTGTTGGTTCTGAGCTAGATGGTCGCTTGTTTATCTTCAAGCCTTTAAGACCCCAAACGCTATCGCTTTTGATAGCCGGGCACCATCAGCTTTCTTCACCACATTTGCTTGTTCACCCACTTTGGCTTCAGCAGTTGTGTCGGGAGGGTGAGCATCATAGAATGCCAATTTAATAGAAGAAAGCATTCATGCATTGAGGGGGTGCTTGAGTAGAGGTGCAAGGTCCTTCCAGCACCTTAATACTAAACCTATAAATGTAGGCACATAGATCCATTTCTCCATCCTCATATATATATTTGTATATGTACATGTCTTTGTCTAGACCTCTATAAATGCCCTTTGTCTCCTAGCTCTTTCCTCTATTTCCCTTGACTTTCCTCCTGTCCCCCTATCATGTTCCGTCCCCACCTGGGTTACAGCTATACCTCTTGACTACCTTACCCTTGATCATTCCCTACCAGGCCTGCCACTCCCACCTCACCACCAAATTTGATTCCTTGTTGTTCCTTTGTCCCTGGGTTTGTTAAAACCACTTCCTTACTCCAACCTCCCCCTATCTCATGTCCCCCCAGAACTGTCGGTCCCATTGTTTTTCCTCCAGATGGTTCATCCAGCCTATCTTATTTAGACAAACCTGTGGAGATAATAACATGCACAAAAACAAGAAAGAGGAAAACAAAGCAACAGTATACAACAAAATAACAACAAACCACTGACAAAGAACAAAACACATCAAGAAAGAAAAGCTTGTAGTTAGTTTAAGGAACATTTGTTGGCCTTTAGGAGTGTGTCCATTTTTATAGGCTCAAATAGCTTTATCTTTATCCCATGGAGGGGCTAATGGGTTTGAACTACCAACCTTGTGGTGACAATCCAATGCTTCTGTAACAGTGCCAGCAGGGCCCCTACCAAATCAATAGTGTTTTTTACAGTAGGCTAAATTGTTTTTGCCTCTTTCACTCTCAAACTCTCAAAGTTGTACAATGCAGTTTTCCAGAGGTTACATGTTGTGTGTCATCACCATAAATAGATTATAAGAACAGATATTAGAATTCAGATGTTCCCATAAAGGCAGATATTAAAGAGAGTCTGAAAACTTGAAAACAATGCCTCTCTTCACTTTTATTTTGATTTAGAAATTGTACTATTTTCCCTCTAATTGTGTTTATTTGGAAAGAGAAGCATTACTTGTATTTTCTAATGAATAAATATTTTTTCTTTCTTTCAGTTTTAATATCTTGCTGGATATGCATTAACGGATATATATGACATAAACAAACATTCCTTGGATTTTCAACGTTTTTAAAGAGTGTAAAGGGCATCTTGAAACCAACTAATTTTAAAACCCTGTTCTAAGGACAGTTTCTTTCCTACCATATACCAGACATTGTTCTAAAAATGTTTGTCATATTTTCTTGCTTAACCATCACTCCAGCCTTTGCAGATAATTAATAATGTTATTCCCATTTTAAAAATGAGAAACCGAGGCACAGAGAGGTCAAATTCTCAAAAATAGTCAATATTAAATTGGAGTCTTTCCAGTGCATATTCCTTATACCTAATCTATATGAGCCAACACTTATCTGTCACTTTGTCACATTATGGAGTCTTGTGTGTTGCTGTGACCTATGTCCCTAGAATTTCAAATGCCAGCAAGGCTGTGCAAAGTGAAAAGGTTTCAGCAAAGCTTCCAGTCTAAGAAGAAAACAAGCTACAAATAAAAACTCGGCTGGCCATTTTGGAGAAAACAGCAGCTAAAGCCCATATGGATAGCATGGAAACACTGTCAGATACCGAAGGCCTCGTGAATGGGCGCAGAAGATTGTCAAAGATAGTTCTGGAGCCAGGGCCCCTGGGGTCCCAGAGCAAATGCAAGGAGGAGCAACTGGTTCAGAGCTGCTTTCTCCCAGGTGAGTCAACCATGGTGACCATGAGTGAAGGGAAGCCAGTGGGAGTACTGACTGGGTTCTTCATTTGCTGATGGGGCACAAATCAAAATGCGATGAAACAATGCAAAAAACTACTAATAATCAGAACATGAAATGTACAAAGTAAAATTCTAGGAAAATCAGAAGTCATCAAAAGTGAAATAGACTGCATAAAGATCTACATTCTAGGCAGTAGTGAGCTGAAATGGACTGGCATTGGACACTGCACCAGAAAAATGATATGGTTTACTCTGCCAGGAATGATGTAATCAAGAGGAATGGTATTGCATTCATTGTCAAAAGAGACTTTTCAAGATCTGTCTTGAATAACAATACTGTCTATGATAGAATTATATCTATCCACCTTCAAGAAAATCCAATCACTATAACTATTCAAATTATGCACCAAACATTAAACCTAGCAATGAAGAAATTGAAGAATTTACCAACATCTTCAGTCAGAAATTGATCAAACATGTAATCAAGATGCATTGATTGGAATGCAAAAGTTGGAACCAAAGTGTAAGGAACAGTAAATGGAAAATACATTTGTTCATTTGTTTTTAATCATTTTATTGGGGGCTCTGACAGCTCTTATCACAATCCATCCATCCATTGTGTCAAGCACATTTGTATATATATTGCCATCATCATTTTCAAAATACTTTAATTCTACTTGAGCCCTTGATATCAGCTCATTCCCCCTCCCTCCTTCATGAACATTTGATAATTTATAAATTATTTGTTCATGTCTTACACTGACCACTCTCTCCCTTCATCCATGTTTCTGTTGTTCATTCCCCTGGGAAGCGGGTATATGTCAATCATTGTGATCAGCTCCCCCTTTCTCCTCCCACTTTTCCCCTACCCTCCTAGTATCGCTACTCTCATGATTGGTCCTGAGGGGTTTATCTGTCCTGGATTCCCTTTGTTGTGAGCTCTTATCTGTACCAATGTACAGTACACGCTCTCGTCTAGCCAGATTTGTAAGATAAAATTTGGGTGATGATAGTCGGGGGGAGGAAGCATTAAAGAACTGGAGGGACATTGTATGTTTCATTGGTGCTATACTGCACCCTGACTGGCCCGTCTCTTCCTTGTGACCCTCTGTGAGGGAATTTCCAATTGTCTACAGATGGGCTTTGTGTGCACATCGATATGATTTTTTGTTCTGGGTCTTTGATGCCTGATACCTGATCCCATCGACACTTCATGATCACACAGGCTGGTGTGACTCTTCCATGTGGGCTCTGTTGCTTCTCAGCTAGATGGCCACTTATTTATCTTCAAACATTTAAGACCCCAAACATTATATCTCTTAATAGAGAGGCACCATAAGCTTTCTTCACCACATTTGCTTATGCACCCATTTTGTCTTCAGCAATTATGTTGGGAAGGTGAGCATCACAGAATGCCGTGGTATTCAAACAAAGTATTCTTACATTGAGCGAGTACTTGAATAGAGGCCTAATGTCTGTCTACTACCTTAATAATTATCATATAACTACATGCACATAGATCTATTTCTCTATCGTTATATATAAATATATTTACATATGTACATGTCTGTATTTAGACTTCTATAAATGCCTTTTGCCCTCATAGTTGTTGTCTCTATTTCCTTTTACTTTACTCTTGTCCCACTGTCATGTTCGACCTTGATTCAGCTTTCAGCAATTCCTCTCGGTTACAATGCACTTGATCAAACCACACCAGGCATCCTATACTATCTTACACAATTTTAGAAACCTTGTTATTCCCTTGACCCTGGGTTTGTTTGTACCCCCTTTCCTTTCCTCTGCCTCCACCTCTCTTGTGACCCCTGGAACCATTAGTTTTAAACCTGAAAATACAGTTTTAAAGACAGAACCCCTGGAAAATATGGTTTTAAATGTAGAAATGAAGCTGGAAATCACATAATAGAATTTTGAAAGACCAACAACTTGTTCATAGCAAGGAACTTTTTTCAACAACACAATAGGCAACTAACAATACACATGGACATCTCCAAATGGAATATACAGAAACTAAACTGATTACATCAATGTGACAAGATAATAGAGAAGCTCAATATCAGCAGTTAAAATCAGACCAGGGTCTGACTCGCTGTGGAATAGACCATCAATTTCACTTATGTAAATTCAGGTTAAAACAAACAAAAATATTAAAACAAGATCAGGAGAGTAAAAATATGATCTTGAGTCTCCCCCACCTGAATTTAGAAAACATCTCAAAAACCGATTTGATTAATTTAACACCAATAGCAGAATGTCTGATGAGCTTTGGGAAGGCTACTATCTAGACCACCATTCAGGGAGAGAGTAAAAGGTCATCGAAAAGATAAAAAAGAAAGATCAAGGTGGATGGCAGAAGAGATTCTGAAACTTGCTTTTAATCTTCGAGTAGCTAAGGCAAATGGAAGAAAGTATGAAACAAAATAGCTGAACAGAAAACTCCAAAGGGAAGCTTGAGAAGACAAAGTAGTATAGTATAATGAAATGGGCAAGGATTCAGAATTAGAAGACTAAGAAGGAGGAATATGCTCGGCATATCCTAAATTGAATTAACCCAAGAAAAAATTCAAACTTTGAGCTGCAGCATGGAAAGATTCTATGAGCAAAATATGGACTGTTGCAAGAAACATCAAAAGAAGATGGAAAGAATACACTGAGTCACTGAATCAAAAAGAACTCATTGACATTCAACCATTTCAGGAAATAGCATAAGAGCAAGAACCGATGTTACTCGGGGAAGAAGTTCAAGCTGCACTGAAACAGCCTTGGCCAGAAACAGTGGTTTAGGAATGGATGGAATACCAAATGAACTGTCTCAACAAACTGAGGAGGCACTGGAAGCACTCACTCATCTATGTCAGGAAATTTGGAAAACAGCTGCTTGGCCAACTTACTGGAAGGGATCCATATTTGTGCCCATTCCAAAGAAAGGTGACCCAACAGAATGCTCTAATTACAGTATAATATCATTGATATCACATGCAAGTAACATTTTGATAAAGATCATCCAACAATGTTTACAGCAATACAGGGACAGGGAGCTCCCAGAGGTTCAGTCTGGATTCAGAAGAGGGCACTGAACAAGGGATATAACTGTTGATGGGAAGACTGGGAATTCCAGAGCACTTCATTATGCTTACTAACAGCCTGTGGAATGCAGAATGCATAACCTTGTTTGTTGCCAGTTAGGAGGACATGAAACGCTTACAGATGACGATCAAGGATTGGAGCCTCCAGGATGGATTACAACCGAGTGTCAAGAAGAGCAATATCCTCACACTGGACCAGTAGGCAAGATGATAACTGAGGGCGGGGGGTGGGGGTAGGAAATGAAGTTGTCAAGGATTTTTCCTTGTTTGGATCCACAATCAAAACTCTTGGAAGCAGTAGTCAAGAGATCAAACAATGTGTTTCACTGGGTAAATCTACTGCACGAGACCTTTTTCAAGTGCTGAAAAACAAGGAGGTTGCTTTGAGGACTAAGGTGGGCCTAACCCAAACCATGGTATTTTCAATCAATTCTTATGCATATGAAAGTTGGACACTGGATAAAGAAGACCGAGGATCTATGCTTTCAAATTATGATATTGATATAGAGTATGGAAAGTACCATGAACAACAAAAAGAGCAAAAAAAAAATCTGTCTTGGTGCTAGCATTGAGGGATGATATTGGGCTACTAACCTCAAGGTCAGTGGAGTAAACTCACCAGCCACTCAGTGGAAGAAAGATGAGGTTGTCTGCTCCCACATAAATGTATAACCTTCTAAGCCCATACAGTGACTATGAGGCAGCATCCATTTGAGGGCATTGGGTATTTTGGAGTTTTCTCATTCTCCATTCCTTTGCAGTCAGGTTTCCCTGATGAAAGAGGGATGAATTAGGTACAAAGTCAGTGAAGAAAGGGAGCCAGGGGTTAAAGTAGAGGAGGTGGAATGTCAACTTGCACACACAGCCTTCCCTGCCTTTTGTTTATAGCCCACGTCTAAGGATGCTGACAATTATCTTCTTGTTGAAGATGATCAAATAAACCCTAGGAAGAAATTGATCAAAAGTGCCCTGATTGGATTGTTGTGAAAACTACTGTAGTGGGAGAGGATTTGGGGAAAGGGAATAGATAATATCTAGGACTAAAGCTGGACCAAATTGAAATAGAAATAAAAGCCAAGATGAGAGAGAGAAAGAGGCCAAAGGAAACAAAAAGAAGCAGATCCATCATGGATTAAATCATGAGAAAGAAAATAGAGAAGTACCATATATACTCAAGTATAAGCCAACCCGAATATCAGCTGAGGTACCAATTTTACCACAAAAACTGCATTAAAAATGTGCTGAAAAACTCTGCTTATACAAAAGTATATACAGTATGTCTAAGGATCGCTTATTATCGCCCCACCCGCTGGGTTCTACTGTTGTTCCCATCATTTTTTAGATTCCTTGATACAACCCCATGTTGTGACCACAATTTCTCTAGAATTAACAAACTGCATTTTGTCTATTTGTTATAGTTCTTACAACTGAACAAATGGAGGAGGCAATTTGCTGAGACAAAATACAGTTTACATATAAAGTTAGAATCATGCTTCTTCATGGTGTTTAAACATGCTACAAGTTGGATAGGTTGAATGCAATGGAAGTGCTTTGGACAATTTAAAGTCTCTCGGCCATCTATGTGTCTTGCTAAAGGGATTTTTGGCAGTCATTCATTTGAGATCCAGGTGGTGTTTCTGTAATGGGTCAGAGATGGAATTTGATCTCAGTAAATGGATGTGGATTTGACCCTTTTAAACTGTGGGTGCACAGAGGGTCTGATATGTGCCAACTAATGTTGATTATTAGATACTCCCAAATTCACTTTAGAGAATCGACCATCTTTACTTCCTCCCATCTCTACTATCCCTCCTAGTTGGACCATCACTAAGTTCTGCTCATTGAACTAGATAATAAATTCACTTTACTCTTTGTCCCCAAAGTATGTGTTATGTGCACACATCATATTTTGTTCTGATTATCAGTGTGTGTATCTCCTTTGATAACCTATGACTTTCATGAAGATAAGAATCAGGACACACAGGAAGGTCTCCCTAGTCAATCAGTCTTTCCTCAAACACTTCCAGTGACACAGAATCAATAAGACATTTAGAAATGCATTTGATGTCTTTGGATACACGAATTTCCCATCATCAGACATTTCAAGTTGGACCAGTCTAGGAAATATCGAAATTCCCTTCCATCCATAAAGCTTTATATTTCAATAAAAATGCTTGATCCATTATCTCTTCTCTCCACACGTGATGCCAAAATGCACAAATGAATCAAATTCTTAGTGCTGGTTTATGCATTTGATTTGAAATTCCTTTAATCACATGAAAACAATATTATGGTTGATTTAAGGAAATACAAAAATGCTGCACTTAAGAACTTAACAGGCTTAGCTGCTTAAGGAATCCACGCGTTTTTATATTCAGGAACACCTATGACGCCTAAATAACCCTTTCCATGGTGCAATTTTCTACCTAAGTATGATGGATCAATATTCCGTGTATATCAAAACAGCCACCATGCAAAGAAAATTATTTTAGGCCGCGATATCATAAGGGAAGCTTAAGTACACATGGTAGATGGTAAAAAAGATACCAAGTTTTCACCTTTGCCTGAATCCACGTTCTTGGCAAATGATTTTACAGCGTCTCTCCCTGAAGAAGTAGAGACCATTTTCCGACCTCTTACATCTGGATTTTCCACGTAATTTTTGTGGGCCATAGATCGCTGCAAAAATCACACCCTATTAGTTCTGAACCTAGACCTCAAGCAACTTTGTATGCTCCCTTTTTCTCTCTCCTAGAACCTTACAACCAGCAGAAAATAAGCTCACTGTAGTTAGGAAGAGAACAGCAGCTTCTGGACAGCTGTCCAAGCAACTGCTTAAAGGTTTTTTTCATTTTGTTTTTGGTTTAGTTTCCCAAGCACTGATAGCTGTCTTCCCATTTAGATCGCTATGCCACCACAGAGCTGCAGTAGAGAGCAGCAGAAGAGGACATCTAGGTGCCCATGTCATCACAGAGCCACTCCCTACCCTCCCATGTTGTCCTTTCAAATTGGTGTCTTCAACTCGTAAGATTGTAAGTATGAAAGTTGCCATGGTGGGATTTATATCTTTAATACTAGATTGATTCCCCACTCAATGGCCATGTTCTCAAACATTCGCTTTGCCTTCGCTACCCACTCTCAGTTAGAGGAACTGACAAAGAGAACTGTTTAAAATGCACAGTTAATAAATATTTTGATGCAAGAACAATCCAAAATCCAATACCCAAACCACAAAGCTGTCAACTTCCACTTCTTCACCTCTGTTCCAGATTTTGCTTTGGGAAGACACCAAGCTGAGAGAACAGGATGTATCCTGGGAAGTGGGAGAGAGTAGCCTCTGTTACAAAATAAGGGAAGGCAAAAGTGTGATCTTAAACCTATTCATAATCTACTTGACTTTATTTCATGAAATTCATCTGTAGATACACAAGCTAAGAAATGGGAAGAGCCCACCGACGTATTCAGGTCAGGGTAATAAACAAAGTAACTATAATGTCAAACAGATGATGATGATGATGATGATCAGCTTTAGCAGTGGTGGTGGCATCAGCGTAACATGAATGATAAGAACAAAAGACTGAGGTCTGAAGGATAGTTGTGTAAGGTTGCAAGGACATAAATGGCGCCTGGCACACTTTACCATGATTAGCATAGGGACTACTGCCCTTGAGAAGAAACATTCCCCAATGTCGCTGAAATGCAAAATATTTGCACACCAATGAATCTAGAGAAGAGGGAAGTGTGGCATGCTTGTATTGGCTGTCCCCTTGCAGACTACCTCAGGAAGTCAAGTGACGGTCTTTGTGCTAAAGAAGAAATTAGCTCGTGACAGGACTATACACACCTGTATGTGGGAAACAGAAAGGCAAAGGGAAGGGATGAGTCGGCATCTTTGGTTTTACTTTAACATCCATTTGCTTCAAAGTGAGAGAGAGAGAGAGAGAGAGAGAGAGAGAGAGAGAGAGAGAGCAATCATGCTCTGTGGATGCCATAAAGTCCTGATGCATTTAAAAACAAGGGAAGCAATCCCAATTTATCTATCCAATATAGTTGCAATATTGATTAAATGCAATCTTTCACTTATTGTCCACACAATAAATTGGGGAGTAGGACTAACTAGAGTTTGAATGAAGCCCTTTTCATAAAGGTATAAGCAAACCCTACATAGATGCCTGGTGAGAAGCAGACAGTAGGATCATTTCCTTTGTGTTATTAGGCTACTGACATTTTACATATTTGTCTCTTGGAAAATGGCCATGTGCTATACCAGGATAGTTGGTCTCCTTGGCCCTCAAGAATCGTTTCCCATGACTACACCCCCCAGGTGTCAACAACATACCTGGATCTCTGCCCACTTGGCTGTGTGGTATTGCTTACCTAGAGCAATGACACACGTTCAAAAGCCGCAAGGAGCTGCCCTTCCCATGTGTTTGCTAAACACAAAAGGGCAGATGAGGAGCATACAGTTCGGTGAACAGGAGGCCCGTCTGCCTTACAAATATGTAGTTTGAAGCATTTGAAGGAACAAGGGCCCAGTAGGTGGCTGATCTGCTGCCTCTCTACTCTGTGTGGGCCCTTAAATCCTCTCCTTTGAGCTCCCTAATATAGCTCTTCTAAGGGATAACTATTTAAATAGAAAGCTCCCACTGTTGGGCAAGTCAAAAAGCATCAGTTCACTGTTCTAACAGCTCGACAGCAGCTCTGAAAACACAGAGGAGATGGGTGAGCAGGAATCCCCAAAATAGTCCATTTGATCTACCAGGAGTCACTTAGTTCCAGTCCTGCAATTGAGAAAGGAAAAGTCTTTCCTCTGGCCCCTCGTTTTCATCAAGAATATCCTCAGAGATCTCCAAGGAGGGGATGCCTTGCCGACTCTTCTTCCTGCTCCCATTCGACCCAGCATTCCCAGTGACGATGTTAGGGACGACGTTTATTTGTATTCCAACTCATACAATCGTCCCTAGTCCAGATGCAGCATCTTATTTCATTCGGCATGACAATTATTCACAGGATGATTGGGAAGTGTGCAAGAAACCACCTTGATGCACTATGCAGTGAGAGCTGCAAGGCGAAATGCATTAGGGGCTCTAAACACAAGGGTAAGGAATTAAGATTAGAAATCAGCGCACGCGCGCGCACACACACACACACACACACACACACAAACGGCAATTCACTGCCCTTGAGCCCATCCCAACTCATAGCAAGCTTATAGGACAAGGTGTTGGATTTCTGAGACTTAACTTTACGGGAGCAGACAACTTTATCTTTCTCCCACAGAGTGGCTAGTGGGTTTGAACCACAGACCTTGTGGTCAGTAGCCCACAGTGCCATATAGAGTAGAGCTCCTGGATATATACAATAGAGATACCTAGATAACCATGACTAGTTTACAGCTTAGTACTCTCTGATTTATTGTTAGTTTTCATCAAATGGAGATTCCGTCACCTAGTGACCTTGTACGTGTCAGAGTAGAAATGTTCCACAGAGTTTTTGATGGGTGTGGCCTTTCCAAAGTAGATCACCAGGCCAGTCTTCTGAAACCCATTTGGGTGGGTTTCAAACCCCAACCTCTCAGTTAGTGGTCATAAACATTGACCCTACCCAGGGACTCTGTGAAGGCTTACCAAGTTTAGGTAAGAGAGAGGAAAAGTTTCATGGAGTTGTTGATTTGATGTGGATATTGAAAAGGGGTTAAGATGGGTTAACCTGGACTATTGGGAGAAAAGTTGAGAACCCAAGGTCACATGACATGAAAAATGAGTTGTGTGTGTGTGTGTGTGTGTGTGTGTGTATGTGTGTTGTGGGTACTGGAGCAGGGGAGGAGTAGTGAGAAAAGTGACCTAAGGATTACTGTCCTCATAGGATTTGTCACCAGATAGTTTGAATAAAGCCCTTATATAAGGATTTCTAAGAACCTGGAACCCCTTGCCACTGAGATGATCTCAACTTATAGTAACGCTTCATGACAATGGAGCTGCCCCTTACACGGCATCTTTACAGAACTGGACGGTCACACCTGTCTCCCATAAAGTGGCTGATGTCAACCTTTAAACTTTCGGTGAAAAGCTACTGTGCCACCAGCGACCCTGCTATCTAAGAAAGGTTGGTGGAAAGACAGTGGGCCTTATACAGAACAGCAAGAGAACAAAGGTAATGCTAGTAAATAAAGAAACACTGTAAATTTGGGAGCCTTTACCTCTTGATAAACCAAATGGATAACTAAGAGCAGGAACTCTGCCATATTCTGTGTGGCTTCAAGTGTAATTGTTACCTCCATTTGTTTCAGACATGGAAATGGAAGAGAAAGCAGGAGAACCATACCATTCCCATGACACACTTCACTAAGAAATACTAAAGGAGAACAAAATTGAAGATAGGGAAAAGGCAAAAATAAGGAGCAAGTGAGATGCACAATGTTTCAAAATCTATTTTCTAAACTAGTTATAAAATGTTCGAATATTTTTGTTATTGCTCTGCTTCTTTCCCTCTACACCAAAACCAACCAAATCCCCCATACTTAGGATACACAAAGCACCCTAAAACAGGCGACAGAGCTGTGCAGGGCAACAACTCGTGAGCTGCGGCTCAAGGTGGATCTGTATACCTATAGATGCCTCAGACCGACAGAGTCCGCAGTGCTGTGTCATTGGGAAAACGGATGTCATCAGGCCAATCGCCTGATACATCAGGGGGATGATTGACGAAGTTGTACTTTTGTGTTTATATGGTTGTGTCAGTCTGGATAGACTAGAGAAACAAATCCATAAACACTCGTATGTGTATAAGAAAGCACCTTATAGATGAACAATTGAATATTGAGAAAACATCCCAGCCCAGTCCAGATCAAGTCCATAAATCCTAGATTAGTCCATAGATCCAATACCAATCTATAAAGTCCTCTTCAGACTCATGAAACACATGCAATGATGCCAAATGCAGAAAGATTGCAGGCCAGTGAATACAAAGCTTGTGGATCCAGTGGTGGTAGAAGCATCTCAGCACTGGCAGGGGTCTTCATGTGGCTCCTCCCGTTCCCAGGGCACAGGATCTATCAGAGTAGTGCCATATGTCTTGTCAGTGGAGCATCTTCTCCAGGGAGTCCGCAGAGAGAGTGTGTCCCCCGCCTCCAAGGAGGAAATATAGGAGTTCCCAGAATTCTCAGGAGAAGCTCATGCCCACACAGAGGCCTCATTGACTATGACCCGATTGACAGACTACCCCTTCACTCTTAATCCTCTCAAGTCCCAAATTGACACCAGATTATGAAACTACCATACTGGTTTGTTTGTTTGTTTGTTTGTTTGTTTGTTTGTTTGTTTGTTTTTTTCCACAATGGATTTTTGTTTTGTTTTCCTGCCTTTAGCTTGTTTATTTGTTTGTTAGTTTTCTTTCTTTCTTGTTTGCTGGTTGGTTGGTTTCAGGTGCTGATGTAGTTGGTCATATGGGGATTTGATTTTGTCACAAGAAGACCTAAGTAAACCTCCATCATGCATATTCCATAGGCAAGCAGATGGATTCTGCCCTCCTTTTTAACTCTAGCCCCAAACCAAGAACAGTTACCAGTTACATGGCCCTGCTTGACACTCACCTTCATTAAATGATCGCTGAAGATAAGGGTGATACAGCAAAGTGTGGTGAAGAAAGCAGATAGTGTCCAACTACCAATTTTTGGAGTAGAGTCTGGGGTCTAAAAGGTTTGTATTAAAACAAGCAGCCATCTAAGCGAAGTATCAACAAACTCCACATAGAAGAAGCACACCACCTAGTCTGATCCAAAGATGACAACTACAAAATTCAAATACGATGAAGGGGGAAATATCAGAGCTTAAATTGTGAACACACAATTTACAGAAGGCTGTGGAGGACAGTGGAGGCCAAAACCCATCTGAGGAGTGTCTGGTCAGATTAAGCCTCTAGCACATCCTCTATAGCCACAGACAAAGGTCTGCAACAGTCTGACAATCAAATATAGATCATTATAATCCTGATTACGCTGGATCAAACTTGGTACTTGGTGAGTTGACCTCTAAACCCAACCTGAATTTGTTCTAAGTGCAATGATCTCTTGCTTGTTCCGTGACAAGTATTGCTTCCCTGGCTTTTATATATTGATGGGGATCTGCTCTTTCTTACTCATTATTTGTATTTTTACCTTTGTATTACTATTGTTTTATCCTTACCACTTTATTTAGTTTTTGTTTTTATTTTGTTATTTATGTTGGGTTTATCAGTTTGTGAAACACAGGAGTGAATGGACAGATATAATAATTGATGCAAGGTTTTATCAGAGATGTCAGAGTGGGGTTGGGAGACAGGGCGGGTAAACAATGAAGGCAGAAAGGGGAAGGAGCATTAGAATTGAATGCGATTACTCAACTCATTTTAAAGGAAATCTAATCATGGTTGGTGGGCACGCCAGAAAAAAATGTTCTAAAATTGATTGTGGTAATGATTGTACAATGCTTCTTGATAGGATTGAATAATTGAATTGCATGATATTAGGATTATGTTCCAATAAAACTATAAAAAAGAACAACCAACTCGTCTGTCATCAATGTGATTTCAACACATGAAAAAATGATTTTCTATAAATATGTTTCAATATAGCATTCCTCAGTATTTCCAAGGATGTAAATCTTTATGGGAGCAGATAACCCCACTTTTCTCCCTCTCATTGAGTTTGAGCCATTGGCCTTGTGGGTCACAGTTCAACACTTAACCAACAGCATCCCCTACCACCCCTCCCCACATCTGCTCCCAACACAGTAGAAGGGAAACAGCTGACACCTGTAACTGTGGTTTAAAGGTATCAGAACCAAAACCCAAAACAGTACCAAATGTCCCCCACACTAGATGATGCTTAGGAATTTCCAAAATGTTGCCTCAATGGTCTGTTGCTGTTGTTCTGTTTTGTCCGGGGAGGATGGGGTACTGCTTGTTAGCTTAGGACAGGGGTTGGCAAACTGGCTCAGGAGCCATATGCAACTCTTGCCATCCATACATGTGGCTCTGAAGTAAACTTGAAAAAATGTAAAGGATATTATTCAGATAATGGTAATTTCATTTGTATGTAAAAACATATTTATGGCTCTTGAATAAATTTTAAATTGTTGTGAGGTATAGAATCAGCTCTTCCCTATTGGAAGTTTGCCAATGTATAGAATATATGGAATCATTTCAGCAACTAGTAAATGATCCAGGACAATGAAATATGTATTTATTCAGGACTTGTTTGAACACAGCACTTTGCCATTTTTCTTCTAGTTAAAAAATATGAAGGAAAGAGAACAAGTCTGTCTCTGAACCAATCTTCTCCTTTTCTCCCACTCTCATTTCTTCCACATAGATGGCATGTATGCAGGTGCCAAACAAACAAACAAACAAACAAAAAACCTTAAACTCCACCACCACCGAATTGATCCTCTAGGACAGAGTATAGCTACCATCTTTAGGTTTCCAAGGCTGTAGATTTTTATAGGAAGAGAAAGCATCATATTTCTCCCACGCAGCAGCTGGTGGGTTCGAATTGCCAACTCTGTAGTTTGTAGCCCAACTCACAAACCATACCCCATCAGGGTTCCTACTGAAAGTACTACAAATCAAAAACCATACTCACTGCTGGAGTTGATTTCAATTCACATCAACCCATTAGGACTGGGTACAACTGTCCTTTTGGGTTTCAAAAACTTTACATCTTTACGGGAGTAGACAGCTTCAGCTTTATTCTCAGAGAGCCGTTGGTGGATTGGAACCATTGACCTTTTGGTTAGCAGTTCAGAGTATTGCTGTGGTAGTTACATAATCTGTTGTCAATTTGACACTCTAAGAATGAAGGGGGTGGATTCTAGCCTATCAGTCCGGTCACAGCATGATGACCTCATTTA
Source organism: Tenrec ecaudatus (assembly GCF_050624435.1). Lineage (NCBI taxonomy): Eukaryota > Metazoa > Chordata > Mammalia > Afrosoricida > Tenrecidae > Tenrec > Tenrec ecaudatus. The sequence continues at coordinate 27,863,746 of NC_134548.1, read as the reverse complement.
TAGGCCCTAAGGAGATAAATAGCTGGAGGGGGGACACAGGCTCACACCCTTCAAGACATTCCTGCAGATAAGACACATGGAGCCCTGGAGCTGAAGGAGCCATATGGAGACTCCTGCCAGAGCTGAAATGCTTACAACGCCCCAGGATCTACAAGACTTCCCACCCACTGGCCTGTGATCTTCCTGCATTCGGTGTCATTGCTTGTGTTTCATGAGTCTGAAGAGGACTTTATAGATTGGTATCAGACATATGGGCTAAATATAGGATTTATGGACTAGATCTGGACTGGGCTGGGATGTTTTCTCAATATTCAACTGCTCTTTTATATAAAGCTCTTTCTTATATACTTATGAGTGTCTATGAATTTGTTTCTCTATTCTACCCAGACTAACACAAAAGTCCACAATGCCACCAAGGCTCCTCAAGCCACAGTTAAATATGACTGCTGTTTGAGGAAGTTTTAGCCTTCTTGAAACTCCCAGCCTGATGCTGTCTTGCTGCAAGAGGCACACTGAGTAACATAAATTGATTTCCTGAAAATGTCTTTTGACAGAGTGCCAGGCCATTGTGGAATAAGCTTGAAATAAATTCCCTGAGTTTGGTAGCTGGTACCGCACAATCTATAACTTTATCCATACATAACAATTTTCTCCTTGATCTGCACAAAGGGGACAAATGAAAGATCATCATTTTCCAAGGACAAAGGCTGCAAAGACTGTATAATGGCTCTCTCAGAGACTCTGACCTGACTAGCCTTGAAATGGATATTTTTGTGGTTTGACCCATATAAGGAAGCCCAGGAGATAAGTTTAGCGTAAGGGACAAAACCCAAAAAGCAAAGGTGTTTTTATATAGGTGGAGATATAGAGATATAAGAAAAATGACAAAGTCACTTGGAATTAGGGATGTATTTGTTTCTGGAATGGGAAAAGGAATGAAGGCCTATGTTTTTTCACTACTTTTTATGGTGTGAAAAATCCAATCACTTTAGACCCCCTGGTATCTATGCATCCATAGATAACTAAATACTAGGCTACAAAGCCACTACACACTAGATATGTGCTTTGGGTTGGGTAAATATGAAATATTTGTATATTAATATAAAAGACTTGAAAATATGACTTAACATTCAAGCAACTGTGATTTGCAGTTGAAGGTTAGATGTGAAAAAAATACATTCCTCTCCTGGATTGTTTCTAAATTTCACCCTGAACCACCCATAGGATTTTATCATTTAAGAATCTTTGAACGGTTATTGCGCTGTTTAAAAAACAATGAAAACATTTCATTTTAAATTGTGTAAAGGTTTACAGAGCAGATCCATTTCCCATGCAACAATTCATACACTACATGTTTCATTTCATTGATGGCAATCCTCATAAAGTAATATCCATTTATCCAACTTTCTCCCTGTGTTTTCTGTATCCATTCCTCCTTCCTCCCTAAACCTTCTAAATCTTGCCCTCAGGTAAATGCTGACTTTATCTCAAATGGCACCTCTCTCGTGTTATTGTTTCCCTTAGAGACCCGTGTATTGTTGTGCCATGGGGTTGAGATCATTTCCATAACTGAGATGAGGCTTTCTACTCCTATAAAGATCTACACGTCAACTAAGTCCACACAATAGAAGCACACCAGCCTGTGTGATCCAATGATTGTAAATAATAAAATCCAAGTATGAAAAAGGGAAAAGTATTGGAGTATAAATTCTGAACAGTCGGTTTGTGGAAGGCCATAGATGACAGTGGAAGCCATTTTCAGGATCCCCACATGGTTTAACACTCCAGTGAATCTCCTCTGACTGTAGTCCAGGGATGGAAATAGCTTTGCTCTCAACACTGCAGAGTAGATTGCAGCAAATGTGGTTAACATGAGACTTTCATTCTTGTTAAGAGGAGGTAAGCAGATAAATAAACATAATATACATGAAATAATAATAGTTGGATTATTATATAGTAATTATATGATTACTCAATAATAGTAGTTGGGTTATGATTAATATAGGGTTATATTATAGTGAGGGATTAGGCACATTTTTTTTAGTCTGGTAGTTTGCTAGCCCGGTTTTTAAGGCACATACGTTTTTTAGTCTGGTAGCTGGGGAAGATTCTTCATTTCAGACTTCGTATTTCTAGAAGACCTCAGCATAGAGATCCGGCAAGATGCAGCCATAGGGAAGAGCCTGGGCAAAGGCCTGAAGGCAGAAGCAGGTTGAGGAGCATGTGGCTGGGGCTTTAAGGGAAAGGAAGAGTGCCAAAATGCAACATGGAAGAGGTAGGCTGGTCCAGATAAAGCCAAAGTAAGAGATGATTTATATATATATATATATATATATATATATATATATATATATATATATATATATATATATATATATATATATATGTATATATATGAACGAATGATAAATTTTCAATTATATAATAGTCTAAATACTTTCCATCTCTTTTAATGCCTTTTGTTTTTCTTTCCCTCTCTCAAAATTAAAATGATGGCACAGAAATCTGTCCCCTCATCTACTTGGAGCTTTGGAGGCTCCACACAAAGAAAGAGGAAAAGGATAATGCTGGTGTGGGGTTAGATGAGCCATTACAGTCTATGGTGAAAGAAATAACAGCAGGGTTTGAAGGCAGAGAGTAGCTTAGAAAAGCAAGAATTCCAATGGATTTGAGATGCACAGAGCTCATTACACAACTCTTGGTCTTTCCATCTCTGGAGCAGAGGGTGAAGAAAATCAAATGCACATCCCAAGGACTAATAGACCATGTGAACCATAACCTCCGTCACCCTGAGAGCTGATTTTCATGATAGAAGGTCTTGGATAGAGTGACACATAGAACACATTTTTAAAATCACTTATCACAATCCATACATACATCCATTTTGTCAAGCACATATGTACATTTATTGCCATCATCATTCTCAAAACATTTGCCTTCTACTTGAGCCCTTAATATCGGCTGTTTATTTTCCCCCTCCCTCCCTACTCCCCCCTCCCTTATGAACCCTTATTAATTCATACATTATTATTTTGTCATATGTTACACTGTCTGACGTCTCCCCCTGCCCTCTTCTCTGCTGTCCATCACCCAGGGAGGAGGCTATACGTAGATTCTTGCAATCGGTTCCCCCTTTCTACCCCAAATTCTCTCCACTCTCTAGGCATCGCCACTCTCACCACTGGTCCTGAAGGAGTCATCTCTCCTGGATTCCCAGAATGCATTTTAAAGTCATGAAAGAGACAAGACTTACTGATTTGATATAGACTGGTGGAGCCCCTGAAACTGTGGCCCTGAGATACCCTGCTAAACCCACCCTCATGAATCAACTTTCAGCCAAACAATAGAGAGGTCTCTAAAAGGAAGAGTAACACCAGGGAGGGACATACTCCTCAATACAATCAATCATACACCACCGAAAAGGCTGCATACCACACCCCCAAGATATCTCTCTCTCTCTCTCTCTCTCTCTCTCTCTCTCTCTCTCTCTCTCTCTCTCTCTCTCTCTCTCTCTCTCTCTCTCTCTCCTTCTCTCCCTACACCCTCCCAAACGTAGGAAGGAAGGATGAGAGGAAATGGAGAACTCAGGAGGAAGTCAGAAATGGAAGAACGGGCTGTCAGATTGAGGGGCTATCACAAAACAAAGGGGGTATAGACTATGAAATGGAAAATTAATTTGATCTGTAAACTTTCACCCAAACCTCAGAACAAAGTTTTAAAAATAAAGAAAGAATGGATTTACAATCCTTCAGGGTTTTAAAAAGAAGCACCAGATTTCTGAGACTTGACTTATTTTCCTGTCTAGTGTGATCCTCACAATATAGCCTAGAATTCTATTTACACATGAAACAAAACAAAAAATGAACTCACTGCCAAGTTGATGCCAGCTCATAGCAACCCTATTGGACAGGGCAGAATTGTCTCTGTGAGTTTCCAAGACTGTAACGGTTTGCACACAGAATGTAGCATTTTCCAAACTTATTTGACCACACAAACATGTGATAGAACTAATCTTCCAAGGCACATGCACTGGTGTTCAAATGCGGGTATCAATTATATTATCTTCCAAAATGGGGAAAGAAACAATCCATGGAGACAGAGTTCAACAGCAAAGTATAAATAAACCCAGGGGCTCAACAATCCTATGTACTCCAGAAGGAAACACTGTCCTATCCTGAGCCATGCTCACCAGTGTTCTTATGTTGGATCCCACTGCCACAGCCACCATGTCAATCCATCTCATCAAGGGCCGTCAGCTTTTTCATATCAAGAATGATGCCCTTCTCCAGGGACTGGTCTCTCCTGACAATATTTACTGTATAAGAACCCCTTAAAAATGATAAACCCTAAATAACAAACTCAACATGGTAGTCCTTATTATGAACTGTGCCTGCATCCCATGAAGAGAAGCACTGTCACACAATCAGAATTATTTCAGAAATATTCCATGACACAGTTAGCTCTTGGTACTTATGGGTTACCATCAGTCAAACAACGTCATAGATGGACAGACCAACCATCTTCCCCTGTAACTTTTTTCAAAAGAGATGACAGTTGGTATTTTGTATTCTGCTCTCTGTCTATCCCCAGATTTTTCAATTGTAAACTGTACAAAGTAATATAACAAATAGAGACATTTGGATAACATTTATGACAATCTGTTAAAAATCCGATAACAAAAACCTTTGTCTTAATGAGTAAAATTAACTAGTGAATCACTGATTCACTAATCAGGAACTACAAATGGACCTGCAAATCTAGTTGAGTCGACTCTGGCATCATAGTGCCTGCCCTTCTCACCAACCTCACCCTTCTTGCTTTGCTGAGACTCCTATGGGGGGAAAAACTCACAGCCAGCAGTGTTACATTCTTGCTGAATGTGTAACTCCACGCAGTGTAAGAGCCTTCCCTGTTACCTACCAAAATATTATTTCAAACTCTCCTCAGAAACATGTTTCAAACTCGCCTCCCCACTGGCAGTCTGCCTACGGAGCTTTTTGATAGTGGAGTCTGTCTTCTAAATAGTCTGTGGATACGAAATTGAAAAGCCAACTTTGGAATCCCAGGATCTAAAACAAGAAATTTATTTAAAATATTTTCTGTGGGAATTTTGTTAAATCTTGCTGAAAATGAAAATTTTCTCCTGATCAAATCTTCATTTGGTGCCACAAAATTAGAATCATCTTTGCTATTCAAATTGTCAGAAAATCTGATTAAACCAAAGTTCTGGTTGGAGTAGTCCATAGTGCTCACCTTTCTAAAGATAATTTCTCTACATGGTCAGTCTCCTAAGAGCTTTTATGGTTAAAGTACATTTTATTTCACTACAATGCACTGAAGACTCTATTGAAAAGTAACCTATGTGTCTGTTGTTGTTGTTGGCCACAGCAGAGGAAACACTGCATAGTCCTGCACCATCCTCAAAATTCACAGTTTTCCTAAGCCTGAGTCCATTATTGCAGCCACAGTGTCAATCCATCCTGTTGAGAACCTTCCTCTTTTTGCTGCCCCTCCACAGGACTGAGCATGATGCCCTTCTCCAGGGACTGGTCTCTCCTGACGATATGTCTAAAATTTGTAAGACAAAATCTTGTTATCCTTGCCTCTAAGAAGCATTCTGGCCATATGTTTTCCAAGACAGCTTTAATTTTCCTCTTAGCAGTCCATGGTACTTTCAATATTCTTCTCCAGAACCACAATTCAAATGCATTGATCATTACCTATAAGTGATATTTGTCAACCTAACCCAAATACTCATTCTTCTGTTATTCAGAATAAACATTGGAAGCAATAGTTTTGTATTACCGTATATACTCAAATATAAGCCGACTCAAATATCAGCTGAGGTACCTAATTTTACCACAAAAAACTGCATTTAAAATATGAAGATAAACTCGGATTATACATGAGTATATATAATACTTCACTTTAGAATCATTAAGTATCAATATAGCATGGGGGAAAATCAGTTACATTGTTCACACATTGAATAAGTAAGATACAACTATCCCCAAAGAAATTCACTTTTAAACCCAAAGCATGAAGTCCTGATATAATCATGTTTTTGGAAGTTATATCAGTGAAATGTCTCAAAGAGATAAGTAGAATCATAAACTAGAAGAGACAGGTGTGGGAACAAAGATATCTATTCTTGGAGTATTGACAGAGTGCTCACCTATCCCTGTGGGTTACAGACAAATGGAGATGTGAAAGACAGGGGTGGGTGACAAAAGCCACTTTTTAATCTACCATCTTTTAAATTGTCTCCCAAGTGAACTGGATGGTTGAATGGGATAAAAAAAATGTCAGCTATATAAGGATGTGTCTATAGAGTGGAAAATCCTGACCCCAAAATACCTTCTTGTTTTTAGACTGCTGTTAAAATGCATCACAAAATATCAAGAGTGGAACAGAAAGACAATTCCTTCCCCATTTCCTTCCTGTATAAATTATTTTAATCTATCAACATGGCTCAATTTTGATACTAAGAACTTGTACATAGTTGAAATTTTTTACCAATATCTGTAGTCTGAAATTGATTAAATATGCAATCAAGAGACATTGGTAACTAGCAGTGACTGGAGTGGAAATGTTGGGAAACAAAGATGAAGGATTAGTACCTTAGAAAAAAGGCTTTGACTCTAAAACAACAGAGATATGATAGAATTTTGCAAGACCAACTACTTACTCATTGCAAATACCTTTAACAACCACATAAAATGTGACTATATATATGTGGACCTCACCAAATGAAATGCATAGGAATCAATTAGACTGCATCTGTGGACAGAGACAATGGAAAAGCTTAATATGATCAAACAGAGTAAAACTCAGGGCTGCCTTTGGAACAGACCATCAATCACTCATATGCAAGTTCAAGTTGAAGAGCTCAACAAAATTAAAACAAGTCCATGAGAGTCAAAGTATTGGATTCAGTATACCGCACCTGAATTTAGAGATCATCTCAAAAACAGACTCGAGACAAGGAATACAGATAACCAAACACCAGACCAGTTGAGGGATGGCATTGAAGATATAGTACAGGGTGGCATTCTCTGGTTTAAAATGAAAAGAATAATGATAAGGTGATTCACAGAATTTATCAAATAAAGCCTGTCTCCATTCTTATGATATTCCTTTACAAATCTGCTAGAGCACATCTGAAGCCTGCCCATAAAGCATAAGAAATAGCCAAGAAAGCTATCAAAAGAGATAGTGACTGGGGTCTTAAAGGCTTGAAGATAAACAAGCGGCCATCTAGCTCAGAAGCAACAAAGTCCACATGGAAGAACACACCAGCCTGTGTGATCGAGTGGTCCCAAAGGGATCAGTTACCAGGCATCAAAGAACAAAAAAATCATATCATTGACTGCACACCTCCATGATAGGATCGCTGAAGACAAATGGGTGCACAAGCAAATGTGGTGAAGAAAGCTGATGGTGCCCGGCTATCAAAAGAGATAGTGTCTGGGGTCTTAAAGGCTTGAAGGTGAACAAGCGGCCATCTAGCTCAGAAGCAAATAAGCCCACATGGAAGAAGCATACCGGCCAGTGCGATCACGAGGTGCCCAAGGGACCAGGTATAAGGCATCATGCAAAAAAAAAAGATATAAGTGTGTGTATGTATGTGTATATATGTGTATCTGTATATATGTATGTATATATATGTATATATATATATATCATATTAAATGAAGGGGGAAGTGCAGAGTGGAGACCCAGGGCCCAAGTGTCGACCAATGGAGATCCCCTCATAGAGGGGTTTAGGAGAGGAGATGGGTTAATTAGGGTGTGAGGTAGTATCGATGAAGAACACAGCTTTCCCCCAGATCCTGGATGCTTCCTCCCCCCAACTACCATGATCCGAATTCTACCTTGCAGGGCTGGATAGGACAGAGGCTGTACACTGGTGCATATGAGGGTTGGAGGTACAGGGAATCCAGGGTGGATGATACCTTCAGGACCAAGGGTGTGAGGGACGATGCTGGGAGAGTGGAGGGTGAGTGGGTTGGAAAGGGGGAACTGATTACAAGGATCCACATGTGACCTCTTCCCTGGGAGAGGGACAGCAGAGAAGGGGGGAAGGGAGACTCCGGACAGGGCAAGATATGACAAAATAACGATGTATAAATTACCAAGGGCACATGAGGGAGGGGGGAATGGGGAGGGAGGGTAAAAAAAAAAGAGGACATGATGCAAGGGGCTTAAGTGGAGAGCAAATGCCTTGAGAATGATTGGGGCAGGGAATGTATGAATGTGCTTTATACAATTGATGTATGTATATGTATGGATTGTGGTAAGAGTTGTATGAGTCCCTAATAAAATGTAAAAGAAAAAAAAAAAAGAAATAGCCAAGAAAGAAAGAAAGGCCAAGATGGAAGTCAGAAGAGACTCTAAAACTTGCTCTTGAAGGTAGAGTAGCTAAAGCTAATGGAAGAAATGATAAAGTAAAGAACTTAACAATATTTCAAAGGGAAGCTCAATAAGACAACATATTTTAATGAAATGTGAAAAGACCTGGAGTCAGAAAACTAAAATGGAAGGCCGCGCTAGGAATTGCTTAAGCTGAAAGAAATGAACAAACAATTCAAGACTCAAGTTGCAATACCAAAAAAGCTATGGGCAAAACTCTTATTGCTGCGGGAAGCATCAAGAGATGATGAAAGGATAATACGCTGTAGCAAAATATCGGTCAACTCTGAACCATTTCAAGAGGTCGCATATAATCAAGAGCCAATTGTGCTGAAGGCGGATGTCTAAGCTGGACTGAAGTTATTTGTGAACAATGGGGTTCTAGCAATTGATAGAAAACCAAATAACATGTTTCGTTAAAATGCCATGCTGGGAGAACTTATGGCAGAAATTCGGAAGACGGATACCGTGCCAACCAAATAAGAGAGATCCATATTTGTACCCATCTCAAAGAAAGATTATAAAACGTTGTTTGTTAGGTACTGTTGAGTCAGTTCTGAGTCATAGCAACCCTAGGTATAACAGATCAAAACACCACTCAGTCCGGGACCATTTTCATGATTGTTCTTCAGGTTGACCCCATTGTTGCTGTCACTGTGACAACTCATCTCGTCACCTTTTCGCTCCCCTTCTACTTTCCAAAGCATGATGTACTTTCCCAGGTCTGCTTTCTCCTGATAACATGCCCACAGTGCATGAGACAAAGCTTCATCATTCTGTCTTTTAAGCATTCAGGCTGTACTTCTTCTAAGACAGAGTTGTTTGCTCTTGGGGCCGCCCATGGTGAAATAATGGGTGAGTGCATTCTGCTGCTAACCACTAAGATCAGCAGTTTGAAAATACCAGCGGCTCTGTGGGCGAAATAAGAAACTATCTACTCCCATGGTAGTCACAGTCTCAGAAATCCAAAGGGGCAGTTCTACCTTTCCCTATAGGCTCGCCATGAGTCAGAATTGACTCGATGGCATTGAGATGATACAACACAATGCGAAAAGTATGCAACAGTATGATGAATAACAAACCCAAGTGCAATTTTGCTGAAGATAATTTTGAAAGTGGTTCTAACAGTACATAGACAGGGAACTGTCAGAAATTCAAAGCAGATTCAGAAGAGAACATGGAATGGGGGGCTATGATTGCTGATGTTTGCTCGTGTCAGATGGACCTTGACTGACATCAGAGAACACCAGAAAGATGTTTGCCAGTGTTTTATTGATTATGTATGGACATTCAAGTGTGTGGATCATAAACAATCATAGACAACCTTGATTGGGGCTTCCAGAACACTTGTGTTTCTGAGAATCCTGTATATACAGCAGGAGGACACGTAGTGGCTTAAAATCATTCAAAAGAACAAGTGGACACAAAATGGTTTAAAATCAGGAAAGGCATGTGTCAGAGTTGTATCTTATCACCATATTTATTCAATGTTTATGCTGAGCAAACACTCCCAGAAGCTGGACTATACACCGGAGAAAACAGCATCAGAAATGAAGGAAGATTCATTAACAACTTGGGATATGTAGATAATACAACCCTGCTTGCTGAAAGTATTGAAGACTTGAAACATTTACTGATGGATATCAAAGAGTACAGCTTTCAGCATGGATTACACTTCCATAAAAAGAAAATAAAAATCCTCACACCTGAACCAATAAGCATCATCATGAGAAATGAGAAAAGATTAGACTTTAGTTAGAGTCATAATCAACATCGTGTAGGCAGCAGTCAGCCATTCAAATGATGTGTTGAGTTGGAATAATCTACTGCAAAAGATTTCATTAAAGTTTGAAAAACCCAACATGTCACTTTGAGGCCTAAGATGTGCCTGCGGCAAGCCATGGCATTTACATCACCTCATAGGCCTGCAAAAGCTGGACAATGAAAGAAGAGCCCAGAAAAATTGATGCACTGGAATTCTGGTGGTAGCCAATAATATTGAATAGACTACAGACTTCAGAAGAATGAACAAATTTGTCTCAAAAGAAGTTCAGTCAGAATGCTTGTCACAAGAGAGAATAGCAAGACTTCATGTCATATAATTTGGACATGTTATCAGAAGGGACCAAGTACTAGAGAAGGTCACTGTGCTTGGTAAAACCACGGGTTGTCAAAAAAGTGGAAGACCTACCATGGAAAAGATTGAGACGGTGGCTACAAATGGACACAAACATCGCAAGGATTGTGAGGATGGCACAGGATTGGGCAGTGCTGTATTCTGTCATGTGCAAAGTAGCTATGAGTTGGAATCAACTCAAGGGCACCGAACAACAACACATATCAAACGAGCTATGTCAGCAATAACTATATATAGTTTAAAAGTTCTCTAAAGTGGCTCTTGAAATCCTCTGGAAAGAAATAATGTACATTGTAAGCAAAGAAAAGAAAGAAAATCATACAGTTTCACAATTTATGATTATCTCCCTAGAACCAATGTGTGTCTATATTCTAACTTCTAAGAATTCTCATTGATCGTCTTCCAGTGTGAATTTGGTTATAAATATATCTTTTATATTGCAATTGTTTAAAATAATTCATTCCAATTTAAGTTAGTGTTATAATGTGATGAGTGATTTGATAGATTCTATAAGTGACTGTCAAATCCCCTGGGATGCTCCTTTCTCAAATAGTCGAAACAAGGGCTACAGACTGAAGAGTCAAGCCCATTGCCATCTAGCCAATTCTGACTCATAGCCATCTTATACCTAATGTTTCTGAACCTATTCATCTTTGTAGGAATAGATACCTTCTTGTTTCCACCATGGCATGACTGGTGGTTTTAGCTGCTTAATCAGCATCGGGAAGAAGCCTTTTCAAGAATCCCATTTCCATAAAGGTTTAAGTCAATAATGGGCCACTAGTGAATGAACACAACTTGAACAGAATTAATCATACTAAGTCTTCAATATGCTGCGTAAGTATATTCCAGCTGGAAGGCTGGTGGAAAGAAGGGACCTAGCTGGCTAAGACCTCCCAGTCAAATTTCTGCCATTAAGAGTTTATATTTATATAATTTTCCTTTCTACCTTTAATTGAGATCTGGATATGAGTTCTAAGTATGTTTAATACCTTTATTACACTGAAATGTTTCAAACTTTGAAAATGTCATAACTCACAAAAATAAGTGGTCTGCATTTAAGAGTCAATTCTGGTTGTGACCTCTGTATACACATACAGTGTCTTTGACCTTCAAGCTTCAATGGCCTTTGAGAAGCTGACTGAGCTGTTGACTTCACAGGGAAGCTCAGCAGGGCAAGGGCCTGGGGGTGGCTTTTATCATTCTGTTGGGAACCTGGAAACATGTTTATTATTTATAGGGTTATGTTTCAAAAATGTGCGGATAGTTATTTTTATTAATTGGCTTTGACAAATCTATGCACATCTTTACATGCACAATAGGGATATGGAATTTAATTTAAAGGGATACATTCTTTCACAACTAGATTTTAGAAAGACAATTATGAAACTATGTTTAAGTATTGCTAATACCTAATATTGATTAACTACTTTAACAATGTACTGTATGCTAAGCTGTATTGAGTCTTTTATATATACAAGTGTGATCTCTTTTAATCCTCAAATAAACCTATAATCATTTTTAGGTGAGATAACAGAGTACAGACTTTATGTCACTTGCCCAAGTTACAGAGATGAAGTGTGGACTCAGGCAAGGCCCTCACCAATAACCACCACTAGTCCACTTTCTTCAGGAGCCCTTTTGACTAGATGGCAGAGACTTTGATTTGATCTTCCTCAAGATTATAGCCTAGGAAAGCCTGTGCAGCAATTCTGTCATTCCATATAGAATCCATGTGTTGGAATGGATTTGAACATACTGAATAACAGAAGTATGAAAATGTAGCTTCCGGACAACTGTATTCCAAACACAAAAAACTTCAATCTCCAATTTCATCTTAAATTTATTACTAGTAGAAATATATTACTAGTTAATTGTTTAGTAAGCTTAAAACACCAACATAAACCACCATGTGTGGCCTATTACTACTGAAATTTTATAGTCCAGCTTCTATTTCTCAATATTATTGGATAATCCACTTACATTGTACATGCTTACACCAATGAAAATCATTCTCTTTGAAGTCCAAAAATAATGAATACCAACTCAAGAAAAAAAAAATGAAACACAAACTCACTGCCATCAAGCTGTTGCTGACTCGGAGTGACCCTGTAAAACAGGGCAGAACTGCCCTTGTGGGTTTTTGAGCCTATAACTCTTTACAGGAGCAGAAAGCCTCAGGAAGTATATATTTATATTTTATATTTATATATAAATATATGTATTTCTCTACTTGAAAAGTCTCATCAACATTTAGATTGTACATATCTTGTAGTGCAGTGGTTCAAGCACTTGGTTGCCAATCCAAAGTTTAGTTCAAGCCCACAAGCCACTCAGAGGGAGAAAAGGGTGGCAGTCAGCTCCCATAAAGATACACAGTCTTGAAAAGCCTATGAGGTGGTCCTCTGCTAACCTAGAGGGTCCCTGTGAGTTGGAATTGGCTCACAGGCAGAAGCGTTCGGCTTATTAGTGATTAAGTGGCACATCTACTAAAAGTGGGAGGGTGTGCATGTGTATACTCTCTTTAGTTCCAAGAAAAATCAAAATTATTACTGATGGAATTGTGCGATATTTCTACCTCCAAATGTTTTCACACGATCAAATCTCAGATCATTCACTTTGTGGAACTAGATTGCAAAAAGTATTGTGTTTTATATTTCTTTAAGCTACACATTTTAAACAAAGGAGATAAGGAAAACACGTATTAAAGGGCCCAGGGATCTCTATAAGGACCTGGTCTATTCTTTTCTATTATCTTCAGTGTCATCTTTTAGGAGAAAACTGCTCATAGAGACCTCTGTGTTTTCTACAGAGGTAGTCCTGCTTTCTCCAGTCCAGTGGTCTTAGGCAGAGGAAAAGTTGGCAGTGAGCAAGGGGAAGTATGAGGAGCATCCGTTAGTACCAGCCCAAAGTTTGGGAGCTAAAGAGAATTTCTGAGGACCTAATGCTTCTGTAATGTTCTGTGCCAGCCTATATTTAACTCGTGTTGAAAAGCCCATGTTCTCTCAGAGTTAAAATTAATCTGTCTCCATGGTGAGTTCCAGCAGAGGTATGGCTGGTTCGCTCAGAGAGTTATGAGTGTGGCAGTGATAAAATCAGAGAAGGTCAGAACACTGCCTTTGGTCCCTTGGTCAGAGGTGACTTTCCAACTTCTGCCGCAAAGACAGGCTCACACCATAGACCTTCATGGAACTGGTCCAGAAAACATGGATGGGTCAACCCAAGAGAGTCGCCTTCCCCAGAACAATAGCCCAGCTCTTTCACATACTACAGACACTTTAGTACAACCATGGTTCAGAAGGAAAGGAAACATCCTACGCCACTGCTTGTCAAAGGCCACCCCAAGAGTCACCTTTATCCAAATTTCCACTGTTGCTCTTTAAATGAAAAATCCCATGCCCACAGACACTTTCTGAATCAGAATTCATGGCATCTGGCCAAAGGATCTACAGTTTAAGGATATCATCTCAGGGGATTATTGGGTTCACCCGTATTTGAAAACACTGGATTAAGACATCTCCCCCCCCCCCCCAGTACAAATAGATTTTCAGAACATATCTGGTATCTTACTTAGTAGATCTACTGTCAGAGACCCAAGACAGACCCCAAAGTCATGAGTTCTGTTTTCGAATCCCAGCTCTGCTACTAATTCACTGGCGTTTTACTTAAGCCTAGTTGTCAAATGAAACCAACCTGAGTCGTTATCACAGTATGCAGTTGCTTCTTCCTTCTCTTCTCTCCCAACTCCTACCCCTAAGCATCACAGGCACACAGCAAATTCTTATATCCAACACACAGTCAAGAATCCTGAATGTAAAGGAGAACAGCTCCAGGTTTTCCAACTTACAGGAAGAAGAGATGTTAATGGATTTGCCTAAGGTGTGGTTGATAGCAGCAGCATCAAAAGAAGCAGTAAGGTTGCCCGGTTCTGATTTGATCTAATACGTGGTGCATTTGGCTCCCAAGCTGAAGACACAATTGTCCACAGTGACCACAAAAGGTTGTTGAGATGACAAAATGAGAGAATATTTTGCCCGTGGGTAGAAAGTATCCATCTTCGCCAGTCATTCCCCAGTAGTGCTTGAAGCTTTTACTAACCAAAATGGTTTTTTTCCTCCTTAGAATGCCTTTCTTAACCACTCACACACAACAAAATGCTCACAATCACCTAAGTCCAGCTAAAAGACATTCTAAGCATATTTGGGTACTTCTTCTCATTGAAATGGGACTCCTTAGCAGCATTACCCTTAGACCCTGGCAGAGAGGATCCTGTCCTCCCCTCTGTGAATGCACCACAGAGTTCATTGGGAAGTGGGATCTAGTGCCACCAAGAGACAGGCACCCCTGAAGACTTAGTCTTCTACCTTCCAGACCACCGACTAATACTCCAAAATGAAATTCCCCACCCAGAAGGCCCTGATCCCATTACGAAGACTTCTATGGGCCTTTTCCCTTAGTGGATTTTCTGATGCCAGACTCCATAGTGCCTGTGTGTGTCTCCTTACACTGGAAGGTCAAGTAACAGGTGTTTGCAAGGCAGGGGTGCAGGTAGGGTACATAGAATCTGACTATATGTAGGATAGAAAAGAGGCCCCTTAAAGTGCAGACGAGAGCCAGAAATTGGAGAGTGGTAGGTTACAGTTTTGCTTGGTCCCACACACAAATCAACACTCATGGAAACAGTGATCCAGAAATCAAATGAGAACCCAGGGCTTTGTCAGAAGGGATAGAGGCCACCAAGACCACCTGTGCCAGACCCTGTGTCACGGAGACATGGAGACTCGGAGGAGGAGCACAAAGAGGATGGGGTACCTTCTCCTCATCTGACCCGACACCTTGGGACTGGGAGTCAGAGCAACAGACAGGCTGGCTTCCTGGCCACAGAGGTAGATGCCAAGGAACCACGGGGCTGAGCGACAGAGCACCATGGAGAGGCTTGGCTGCTGGCTAAGGAGAGGTATTGCTGTGTGCCAAAGACCACATCCCTCCTGTTCACTGGCCCTAACTTGTGGTAACCATGAACGTCCCTAAAAAAGACATATACAATAATAATAATCCATGCCATTCAAAAAAATCAAAAGATATATTGCCTTGGGCAAATGGGCACAAGAGCTCTTTAAAGTGCTGGAGAACAAAATTGTCATGTTAAAGACTAAGGTGTGCCTGACCCAAGCCATGACATTTTAAATCGCTTCATATTCGTGTGAACATTGTACAGTAAATAAAGAAAACCACAGAAGAACTGATGTATTTGAATTATGATGTTGGTCGAAATATTGAAAACATTATGCACTGCCAGAACAAAAACTGTCTTGGAAGAAATACAATCAGAATGCTCCTTAGACATGAGGATGACACAGCTTCATTTCATGTACTTGGGACTTGTTATCAGGAGGGCTTGATCCCTGGAAAGAGCATCATGCTTGGTAAAGTCGAGGGTCAGTAAAAAAAAAGAAGACCCTCATCCAATGTCACTGACGCTGCCACGATGGACTCAAACATAAAGATGATTCTAAGGATGGTACACCACCCGGCGGTGGTTCCTTCGGTTGTCCATAGACTCCCTGTGGGTCCAAATTGGCTCAGGGGCACCAAACAACAGGCCACAGGTGGAAGGTCTCAGTTTGTTCTTTTTGTCGGGAACCTCACAAATATTAGAAGTTAGCCTATTTCTAAGACTCCCAGGACTCAGGAAACTTCGTAGAGGGCCAGCATTTTGGTTTTGTGAGCTGCGCCTTCTCTGTTGCAACCTCTGAATTCTATCGCTGTAGCCCATGAACAGCCATAGATGATAACTAAATGGAGAGGTGTTCCAATAAAACTTTCTTTATGAAATCACAGGGCCACAGAGATTTTGTTTGCAATCCCTATGTTGCTTGCATTTCTTCTTCCTGTCTCTGACCATATCCTGTCTAATAGTCTGCAGCCACACAGCCATCTCTTCTCGCTCAGATCTCCCTGGAGATGTTTGGCTACGTGGACAAGTTTAGTGGTTATCCACAGAGTATATCATTTTACATATAGAAATGCAATTAAAGCACTGTGGCTTGACAAGAAATATATTGCTGGTACTGATACAGCTTTTAGCACAAGGCCACATTTCAGGTTTAAAGCAAAACTCTACTGCGTTACTAATTTATATCATGATTTGGCTTTTAAAATACACTATATTCTCTTTATGCCGGTGTCTTGGCAATATTGTTGTTAACAGTTATTAAGCATGTATGTTGGGGAATATAAAGACAAATAAGACATGGTCTTGCCCTCAAAGACCTGGCCTATTTTAGAGAGTGAGTTAGAAACTACCTCCAGAAGGAGATTGTGTTTTATGCCTCTTTATACGGCTAGTATCTAACATCCAGCCCTCACCTAACAAGAATTTGATAAATGATAGTTGGCAACCACTTCTGAGGGGGCAGGAGATTGAGAGAAAATGGAGACCTGATGAAAATGCACCATTCTCCTAAGACCACGACAACCGAAATTCTTTGTTTTTTCTGCTGCTAAAATTCAAACTTGAATAAAATGCTGACTTTTCAATTTTATTTTACAGGGTGAGCTTAGGACCATCAAAATGGGGGGCTGGGGTCTATATTTTTCTTCATTTCCTTTCAAAGAATTTAAACAATTGCTGTGGGAGGGAGAAGGCGTCCTTGGGTGGTGTAAAAGAATAGGTGCTCAACTACTAACTGGAAGGTTGGCAGTTTGAGCCCACCCACAGGCATCTCTGGAGACAGGCCGGACCATCTTTTTCTGGAATGTAACAGCGGCAAACACTTTGTGCAGCGTTGTTCGCCTCTCAGACCCATGGGGTCACATGAAGTCTGTGTCTGTCAGCCGGTTGGTTTTCTTTTGTTTTGAATATGACATAGAACAATAACTGCTTCCCCAGTCAGTGTTCATCTTTATATGAACACCCAGAGGAGAGGTGGGGCTTCTTTTGTGTCTGGACATGTGCTATCCTCTGGTGGAAATGTTGAGGCGCACAAGATATGTAGGGCATTCCCTTTAGCCATCACTGCATTTTGAAGAGCCCACCATGCCCTCTACGCACTTGTAACTCAATGTGAGGGCTTCAGATACCAGTGTCAGCATCGTGGTTTCACCCGGGAGACTGTCAGAGAGGCAAACAAGATGCGCGCAGATCTACTGACTCAAACCCTACCAGGCAAGCAAAGGCAATTCAAGTGTGAGAAGCACTCATTTGTAAACCTGTGGACCATTGTACACCATGCAGGTCTCTATCCTGAGCCTAGTGAGGCAACAGTGGGAGCAACAGTCTAGGGCGTGCCATTAACATCAGCTTCTTGCTAAAGCAACAATTAAGGTGAAGAATATTGGTGTTCATTCATCTTGAACTACAAGTAACAAATAATGCCCACTGATACCAATACACTTTGCATGTATAATCTCCTTTACTAGAAATCCCTGTCAAAGGCAATTCCGCATGGATTTGTGTCCATGCCTCAGTCCTTATTGGCACTGAAATGCATTCACCTTCACTGCTGGCTGTGGCGGAGTGCCCAGTTTGGCCACTCAAATGCCTACAGTAACACAGGATCACCAGCAACAAGACGCTGGAAACTGGCCAGTCTCCCAGTCTTTCACCTCCCAGAGTCACTTGGATAGGTGAAGCGCATGAGAGGAATGGGTAACAACGGGATGTCCCAGCAGCCCGCTATACAGAACCTGAGAAAATGAAGTCGAGTAGGCAAAAAAAGAAAAAAGAAAGAAAAGGGGAGGGAACAAGCAGACACAGTGAAAAACAATTTTGAATGCTGTAATCAAGCCAAGTACTGTTGGGAAAAATCCTATCCGTGGGGAATTTACAACAACCAGGAATGTGCTGGCAGATCATAAAACTGACTGGCAGCAATGCAACAGCTTCTAACTCTGCACACAGAGTTGGCACCCACAACGGTGCAAAGCCCACAAGTGCAGATCCTTTCATCCAGTCAATCATTTATCAACTCTTCATTGGGATCTGTCATATCAAGCCCCTTCCTCTGGGAAAGTTTGCGTTTGCTTTTGTTTTATTTTGTTTTCCCCAGAGAAGAATAAGAATATAGCACCTTGGAGTTTATCAAGCTTCCACTCAAGTGGATTACAGTAAAATAAGCACTTTAGAAGGAATATGTACTCTGTCTATGGTGAATGTGGTGGCTGGAATTTGTGCTAACACAGTCATAGAAATTGGAAGAGACTTCCTTCACGGAAGAAGTGACATCTGAGGTGGGTATTGTAGGATGAGCAAGAGTTGTCTGGGCAGAAGTGGGAAGTAAATATGGGAGGGCTGTGTGCTTGTGTGTGCATATGTTCAGTACTGTAAAAGAAAGACTATACATGCTAAGAACTCATATTGGTGAGGTAAACAATACTGTAAAATTGAAAGAAAGAAAAAGTAAGTCTCTCCTGCAAAACCTTGCACAGTTAAGCCTATAAGCACCAAGAATTTACAGGAGGATTTCAAACAAAGGAATACTGGGATCATATTGAGAAAGATTATTTAATGTACATGGAAACACTAGTTGTCTGTAGTATCACCCCTGGGTCAAAAAACAACACCAATCCATGACAATAACAACAGTTATTTGGGGAACGTTTTGTGAAACTTGGAGAGTTAGAAAGAAACAAGAGGGTAAAGTGAAAATGTATAATCAAATATGCCTCTCAAAGGGATATTGGCTATTCCCATCTTCAAGCAGCTACTTTGTCCTAGCCACTCAATAGCTTTTCTTAAAGCAATAATAAAGGAAGCCTTGTTCACCATTGCAGCTGGCTAGATCTGCCCAAGTCACAATCTCCCCAAACTCAATCACTACATTTTTCCTCTTTGCTACATTAAGCACTATCACGATTTACATTTTATATTAGACTCAAATTTTCAAATTAAAATGTCACTTATTTAAAACCACTCACATCTGATTATCTGAATTTAGTACTATCTATTGTATGAAATGTTATCTCATTCTTTGAAGAGCAAGGAAAAAATCATCGCTTGTAGAAGTTATGTCGTGCTAAATATCTTCTTTTTAAAAAAATTACTAAGAATTTTCTCAACATTCTTCATCAAAATGCACATTTAGTTTATGTCCATTTTGGGCCTTTTACATTGTGATCCTAAAACTCGCCAGTAAAATGTTCTTTTAAAATAGGCTTTCTATCTCAAATCACTTAGACCTTTAATTGTCCAAAGATGGTGAGTTTTTAAATGATAATTCCAAAACAATATATGTTATGTGACCACTGGGACTCTGCTTGCAAAAGTTATGATTCAACTGTGCATATTTTATAGTCATACACTCTCACATCTTGGTAATAGCATTGCTTTAAATAAAGTGGATCAGGAACACCAATGATGACTCAACAGCTGAAGATTAAGGTAAGTGGTAAATACTAAGGTAAAGCATTTTCCTTGACGCAGAAAAGGAGAATGTAATTTTATCTATCATATTAAAAATCTCAATCTCGTATTAAGCGAAAAGGTCTTTCAAGAACAACATGCACAAAGTGTCCGCATTTTGAAAGACCTGTAATTTCCAGTGGTCTGTCTATACAGAAAATGTTCCCTTAACTAAATGGTGCCATGTTCTCATGGGACAACTCTATCAATTGGCATAACATAGTTCACACAAAAATCATAATCTGCCTCCTACTGCAGTGAACAGAGTCTAGCCATAAAAGCTTGTAAGAAGGCCTGGAAAGAAGATAGGAACTATGTATCTCTGCTCACCAGGAGCGAAAATGTAAGAAGATAACCAAAAACTCAGAGAAGAAATAAATCTTTAGGAACCACACCCTGGTGGCATCATGGGTATGTGCTGGCCCGCAAGATCAGCAGTTCGAAACCACTAACCACTCTGTGGAGCAAGATGAGTCTCCTGTAAGTAGTTATGGTCTTAGAAGCCCATGGGGGGTAATTCTACCCTGTCCTATAGGGCCAGCTATGAGTTGGAATTGACTCAATGGCAGTTGGAGTTGGGTTTGTTTTTGTTTGAATTGGGGGGGTTGCTTTTTGCTTGCTTGGCGGAGGGGGTGGTGACCAGAGACATAATGGATGATTTTGGATAGAATGGGAGTAAAGTACAACTCAAAATTTTAGTTCATAATAATAAGAAAAAGCCAGAGAAACTAACAGTAGAAGATAGAATCGCTTTAAGGTGATTGTCCTGAGACATACTTTAAATCTAGAACCAAGCCTATCCTCCAAGGTCACCTCTAACCACCAAAGCAGAGTGACATACACAATTGAGCTGTAAGATCCGTGCACTACTTGAAGACCATCAATATGAGACCAAAAGGGCAACAATTTCTCAAAAGCAAAGAGGAGAAGATAATCTGGCAAGGAAATTAGACTACTGGAGATGGAATAGACCAAACAAAGCAAAATTAAAGAGACTGTCGACACATTGTGATAAAAGTAACTGATGTCATTCACTGAATAATTGTTGCGGGAACTGTCAGATGGAAACCTAACTTGCTACGCAGACTTTTTACCAAAAACTCCAAAAAAATTAAATTGTTAATTTAATGATGCTTTCTGTGCACACACAGCCTGGTGTATTTCAACCTGCAAAAGAAATGGACTTGGACTCAAAGAAGGAAATGGACATCTCAGTCGAACCTGTGACCTCGCTTACTATGGCTCTATCAGAAACAGACTGCATTTATAGTCAAAGCAAAGCAGACAGGACCCTAAAGGCCCGTGCTTGCATCTGCTGTAGTGCAAATGCTAAGCTTTGACAGCTTCCTAACAGACCTGGAGGCAGACAGGTTATGTCCTACTCTCAGGCGAGAACCTTTGTCTTCTAAGTCCCAGAATCCGATATTATGTGATTAGGATCTTTACTCACAAACCCTGTATAGAATTCCAGAGCCCCCATGGACTCCTCTTCAGAAAGTCTGCATTCCTGTACAGATGGACCCTGCTATGTGCGTGGTAAACATAGCTATTAAATATTACTCACTCTCAGGATTTTAATAGAAGGATCGCTTTCTATATAAGCATGGCTTTTTTATCAGCCCACTAGAGATTCTTGAACCCACCCACAAGGAACTATTCTGAAATAGTCACCCTCCATCCACCCACAAGCAGCAGAGGAGTAATGAAGTGCAGGAGACACGAGTGGCAATAAAAATGCTATGGGGGGAAATGGTTCTTTCTAAAATAGTTCAAAGAAAACAAACTTACAATGTCTCAATCTAAGGGTGCATCCAGATCATAATGTGAAGCTGCCTTATTCTTCTCTTTCTCCCTGCTACTTCCGTTTCTCTGGTGATAGCAAAAATTAGCCAACTTGCATGGGAACAGATGAATATCAGAAGGCTACCAGCTTGGGGAAAAGCAGGAAGTTGCAGGAAAGGAAGGGCAATAGATAAATCGAAAATCACCAGTTTCGTGGATTCCACAGTCAACATCTTGATAGGATTTGTAGTCGAAGAAACAAATATGCATAGTAGCATATCATTTACCTCAATTTAAAGTAAGTGTCTGCAGCTACAGTCAGAGAGTCACAGAATAAACTATGGACACTTTCTGTCAGCTAATTACACCAAGCTTGTCATTTGCAACTGCTCTGGAAAAGATGAAGCCATCTGAATGGAACATAAGAGAAAGAATGCATTTCCTTAAAATAGGGAGCTGATCATTGGGCAGGAGACAAAATGAGAACCTCTATTCACTATTCAGAAATAATCCTTCTTTTAATTTACACACGTCTTCCAACTCTATTTCTTCAGTATTTTCATAAATGAAAATGAAAAAAAATTATTTCCCATGGAGCCACATACACCAAAGCCTATATTTGTGTTATACATAAGAATACCGCACGACAAGTTAGTTATTTTTCCTGTTCATATGGGAGGAGCCCTGGTGGCATAGTGGTTACATATTGGGCCCTCATTCAAAAGGCCTGAAGTTCAAAACCACCATCTGTTTCAAGGGAGAAAGCCTGAGCTTTCTACTCCTATAAAGAGTTAACAGTCCCACAAATGCCCAGGGAGAGTTTTACCCTGTCTGATAGGGTAACTCGAAGTCAGTCCTGACTCGGTGGCAGTGAGATGGGAAAAGAACAGACATTGTTAATATGCAAACAATCTTACCTACTACTTAAATATACCCAAAAAAGGTTATCCATTAAAATGCATAGTTGGAATGGCATTTTTGCCAGTTATTTAACCCTTGGGATGTTCTTGATAATTTGGTTAATGTTCTTAATGCGATATATTAAGAAAATTCAATAATATTAATTTCCATTGATTTTTTTTAATCATGGAGTACATGAGAGGTATAAATAATTAATGTACTTGACTGCTAACAGAAAAGCTGGAAGTTTAACTCTACCCAGAGGTGACGTGGAAGAAAGGCCTGGTTATCTACTTAGAAAAATCAGTCATTGAAAACCATGTGGTGCACAATTCTACTCAAAGCCATGATGTCTCCAAAACACAGAGTTTATTCAATGCTAAGTGGTTTTTCTTTATTTTAAATTATATAAAGTTTAATTTGGTATAAAGTAAAAATAAATACTGTCAATTTCCTTCAATGACATGCATGCCATCAACCATTGCTAAATATTTGTTTGTCTTTGTCATTTACTGGATGGAACTAATAAATGAGATGTGCTATAGGGTTGCTACGAGTCAGCATGGACTCAATAGCAGTGAGTTTAGGTAGGTATTGGGTCCGTATGCTTGAGCAACGATGGCACAGCACCAGGTGGGGTTGCCTTCCATTGTACATAAGGTGGCTGTCAATCAGAATGGACTTTATGGCACCTAATAACAAGAACAACGCTGAGTCAGAATTGACGCAATGGCAGTGCAGTTATTTTGTTTTGTTAATCTAGAGCAGATACGCTCTTACCATGGTTATTACTTATGTGAACCTTTAAGTTGAAAGAAAAGTTCATCCTTCTGATACGGGGGGAACATCATGTGAGTTAGCTGCTATGAGACATGTCATAATATTCACCATTTACTTAGACTGTCATGTGTGCCGGGCTCTGGGATAATACTTAAACTGTGCTATCTTATTTAAATCTTCACACGAGCATAAAGCAGCCAACTGCAGAGGACAGGGTAGAACTACTGCAGTAAGTTCCTCAGACTGCAACTCTCCCAGGGTCTAGAAAGTCCCATCTCTCTCCTTCACATTAGCATAAGGTATGAACGGTTATGATCTCTATTTGACACTGATATTTAATTATTCCATAACTTCTTGCCAAGTTTACACTGTTTTCTGTGTGTGTGTGTGTGTGTGTGTGTGCGCGCGCGCGCGTGTGCGCGCGCACGCTTTGGATACCTCAGGAAACTAAATGGGAAAAGATTTCTGCTCTTGGGGAGCTAAAACTCTTGAAAATATCAGTGGACATAAACAATGGATTACAATTGTTAGAAAGTAGAATGTTCTTTTTAAAAAGCAAGACCAGAAATGGAGATAGGGCACGCACAGGTGGCTGTGTTGCAAATATCCGAGAATGTCATCAAGGTAGGCCACATGGAGATCACACGTAAGCCAAAAAAGGTGGACTTGAGTATATTAGCCATAAGACTTTCTGGGGGAATCGTGCTCTGGGTCAAAAGAACAGTCAGTGCTGAGTCCTAAGGCAGGGACCTACCTGCCACATTCAAAGAATAGCTGGTTAAAGCTGGAGAGAAAGGATAAAGTAAGGAAAAGTTGGATGAAAAGGAAATGGAGAAAAAAAGTCACTGAAATAAGGTAGGCCAAAATCTTTAGGGCATCGTATTTAGCTTTAACTCCAAGTAAAATCAGCAACCTCCCCCCACTAAGCCCAAAGCCAATCTGTAAGCAATTGGACATCCCCTTAGAGAAGGGTTGTGAGGAGAAGACAGACCAGTAAGGGTGTAGTGTAGTTTCAATGAAACATACAACTTTCCTCTGGTTCTTTAATGTTTCCTCCCCGCTGCGCCCCCCCCATTATCATGGCCCTAATTCTACCTTACAAATCTGGCTAGACCAGAGCATGTACATGGGTACAGATAAGACCTGGAAACACAGGAAATATAGGACAGATATACTCCTCAGACCAATCTTGAGAGTAGCCATAGCAGGAGGGTAAGGAGAAGGTAGGAAAAGAAAGGAGGAACCGATCACAATGACCTACTATAACCCCTTCCCAGGGGGATGGACAACAGACAAGGAGGTTGGGGGAGACACCGGACAGTGCAAGACATGAAGAAATAATAATTTGCAAATTATTAAGGGTTCATGAGGGAGGGAGGGGAAAAATGAGGAGCTGATACCAAGAGCTAAAGTAGAAAGAAAGTGCTTTGGAAATGATGATGGCAACATATATACAAATGTACTTGAGACAATGGATGGATGGATGGATGGATTGTGATAAGAGTCATATGAGCCCCCAATAAAATGATTTTTTTTAATCAGCAACCTTTGATGGATTTTGAGCAGTAGAGAGATAGAGTGTTCATTCCAGGACAGGGGCAGGGGCAGTGAGTCAATTAAGAGGGTACCACGGCAACTGAGGAAATAGTGATGGCGGTTGCAAGCAAGATGATAGACATGGGGGGGGGTGCTGTGCCGAGAAGGGTGCCAAGGAGTGGTTGGAGAATGGGTGACAGGCTGCCTGTGGTATGTGCAAGAGAAAGAATAGGGGCTGATTCTGAAGTTTGGGGCCTGAACAACTGGAAAGATACATTGGACATTGATGGAGGTGGGGAAACTGGTGAGTAGAGTGGATTGGGGAGGAAAAACAGAAGTTCTGCTTTGGAGAAAGTGAGTAACACACGTCAAGCAGGTGGTGACGTCAAATAAGCAAATGGATGCATACGTTTGGGCTTCAGGTGAGAGCCCCCAAGGAAGAGACATAAAAGTAGGAGGTGACGACACGGAAATGGTATTGATAGTCATGTCAGTGAATAAAATCATGAAGGGATGAGTATAGACAAAGAAGATGATTGAGAGTTGAGATATATGGCATCATAACATTTTTAAAAAGGACACAGTGAGCAAATAAGACTAGGGCTACATATGAACTTAAGCAAGAGAGCATGGTATGTTGAAAGCTAAGGGACAACAATGTTCCAAGGAGAAGGAACCAGTCTTTGCTTCTTAAAGGTCAAGTAAGGTGAGGACTGAGAAGTACCCCTTGAATGTAGTGAGAAAACTACAGAATGTTCCTAAGTGCTGCATTTTAACAATATAACAATCTGCTGACCTCTTGTAGGATAGTGCCATTCACTAGGAAGATACTAGTTTTCAGGTATCATCCATATGCATTATAAATATTATTTTTAGTCTTCCCAATAACCCTAAAAGTAAGTAGTCTTTTTCTGGTAGAAGTCTGAAATACTAAGTAACTTGTCCAAGGTTCATCAGCTAGTACGATGTTAAAACCGAAATTGGAACTCACGCTTCCCTTGATCAGAATGTCAATTATAGTATACCATGATGCCTTCCAAAATCATAAGAGGATATATTAATACCAGGAAGGAGAATAAAAATGAAAAGTCAATGGTTTTCTAACAGCTTCTTTTCCATGGATACTTGTATTTAAGGAAATATTGTTAAGAGAAAAATTAAGACGCTAAGGCATATGAGGGATTTTATCACCTTATAGTTTATTAAACTATGGACTCTTTTTTAATTATTGAATAATTTGGGGGGCTCTTATAGCTCTTATCACAATCCATACATTCATCCATTGTGGCAAGCTCATTTGTACACATGTTGCCATTATCATTTTCATCATTTTCATCATTTTCAAAGAAAATTACAGATTCTAGTCTAGTTTGGTTTTACTCATCGAAAACAATATTGTTGGAATAATGACTCTACAGCACTGTTTTTTCTACTTTATTACATTATTGATGTCACCAAACCTTCAACTATCAGGTTCTAAGCTCTTAGTTTGGCATCCTCTTATGCCCAGTTTTTCTCAACTGACCTGGTGCTTTAGAGTACGTGAGGGGTTTGTGGTCTGACCTGGATGGGAAAAATATGACTTTTACTATACAAATAAAATTGCATCATGGACAATAGCTTCACAAATGCAAATAACATACCTCTATCAAAATTACCTTAATGAGCTGTCTAATAAACTCCCCTTACTCCTGTGACCTTGGTAAGACCAGGGCACCTTGGTGCGTTCATGTATTCAATGATCCATCCTTTCTATAATAATCAGTGAGTGGAACAATGAACCAGATACTCTCCTGGTCACCAAAGATATGTGACAAACCAGACAGATGAGTTTCCACCCTCTCAGGCTTACATTCAAACCTGGAGACTCACCGAAGTAAATGAATCTAATGGTAACTTTAATGACTAAAAGACATGAATATGTGCTGGCTTTGAAGTGCAAATTGTGTTCTATGGAAAACTCTTTCTTTCTGTGACGTGAAACTTTTTTTTTTAAACATTTTATTAGGGGCTCATACAACTCTTATCACAATCCATACATATACATACATCAATTGTATAAAGCACATCTGTACATTCTTTGCCCTCATCATTTTCTCTTTTTTTTCCTTTTCTCTTTTTACATTTTTTAGGGGCTGACGTGGAACTCTTAGAGCAAGTGATGTCAGTCAGTTCTTGGAGGTCAGGAGAAGTGCAGGCGATAGCCACATACCTCACTGAATTGCCATCTTTGGTTTAACTTTATTGTAGCCAATGATCTGTTCCCTGGTCTAGTTAGCTGTTTGATGAAGATTATGACGATGGCAATAGTGATACTCATAGTATTACCAATGTTGATGATAGAATGCAATACATTGTGTGAATTGCCCTACCTCATCCTACACTTTCATAGTCCTGTCATAAAACTGGAACTGGGCTCACACAAATAAATTTTTTGTTTGTTTGTTTCGCCTTGGTGGTATAGTGCTTAAGTGTTGGGCTGTGATCTGCAAGGTCAGCAGTTCAAAACCAACAGCCAACTCCGCAGGAGAAAGATGGGTCTTTCTACTCCTGTAAAGAGTTTACCAACTCAGAAACTCACAGGACAGTTCCAACCTGTCCTACAGGGTCTCTAGGAGTAAGGTTCAATTCAATGGCAGTGACTGAAAGTCAGAGACTCTTGGGTACTAAATAATTCCCAGTTACTTTTAGAGATTCTCCAAAAGTACACTTGTGTATTATAAATATATGTATTAGGTGCTTTAATTCTTTTGTGGATTGGTAAGGATTTCATTATAAATAGCTATGCTTGTTTAATATCAGTGACTTAAATAATTATTCCATTGAAATTAAACTGACCTCTGGATTTCCCTAATATCTTTCTGGCTCTAAAAACCAAACAAAAGCCAGAAGATAAAATATATTCTTTTGATATTTTTGTCTTCATAGACATAGTAACGTGAAAACTAACATAAGCCTAATAAAATTGGGCTGGGCTAGGTCCAAGACTAATAAAAGGCATATTCAGATCTACTAGGATTTGAATCTTTGATTCCAGGAAGTGGGAAGAGTCCAAGGAAGAGGCATAGAGCAATAACTCACACCTTCTCTCATTACGATTTTAAGAAATTAAGGCTAATTTTACCATGGAAACCGGAACTAGTAAGCCCTTTCTTTTAACTTTCAAATAGAGATGAGGTTTAAATAGCTGCCAATGCACAGTCTGTTCCAGTAGCCGTCACTCACCTCCCATGCCACCTACGGAGCTCTTGAGTAGAAAATTTTAAATAACACGATTCACCTACTGTAAGCGATGTGATGCTCTGAGTGGAGGAGCTAAACTCGATTGTCTCA
Organism: Tenrec ecaudatus; assembly: GCF_050624435.1. Classification (NCBI taxonomy): domain Eukaryota; kingdom Metazoa; phylum Chordata; class Mammalia; order Afrosoricida; family Tenrecidae; genus Tenrec; species Tenrec ecaudatus. Next base: position 27,835,463 of record NC_134548.1, on the reverse strand, counting down.
AGTCGGTGAGGATAAAAGAAGCATGCTGTGCACAAATAATATGATGGAATCAGGGAAAAGAGAACAACTGAAGAACCTGGACCCTTGAAGTCATAATTAATGGGTGTTGGGTGGGGGAGCGGGGGTGTGGGCAGACAGCAATCTGTGATTATATAGAGATGTTGAAATTCCCTTAATGACTTCATCTGTACTTTATATTATAGAAAATATACATCCATAAACACAAATGGAGTATCGGGATGGAAAGAGAATATTTTCTTCATTGAATTCTCATGGTACATACATGCAATGGAATCCAAAACAGCCATAAGGAGAACTGAAGTCTTGACCCATGCCACAACTTGGGTAAGACTCAAAAACCTTATGCTAGCTGAAGGAAGTTGGTCACCAAGTGGCAAATATTGTATGACCTCATTTATATGAAATGACCAGAATAGGCAAACATATAGAGCAAAGCTTACTGAAGGTGACTAGGGATGGGAAAAAGGGAGCCATTGTTTAGAAAGCAATGAGTGTTTGCTTACGGTGAGAAGTTTGACAGGAATATGAATGGTGTTTGCATAACATGCTTCATGTACTTAATATTGCAGAATTGTCTACCTGAAAATTCTGAAGTGGCAAATGTTGAGTTACCTATGAATATACAATAAAAGTACCACGTTTAAAAATAATAATAATTCCAAAAGACATGCCAGGCCCAGAGAAAGAATGGATCAAATATTTTCGACCAGACTTCGCAGAGGTGATGGGAACATTTTTAAAGACAAATCTTTTTTAATATTGAAACAATGTCCATCCGTAATTGTTTTGGAGATGAATAAATTGTTCATTCAAGTTTAGTGCTTGTATTAAACACACAACAGGAAGATAATCTGGCATTATTTTTTTTAGTTGAATTAAGTTGCCCATCTAGTCAAATGTCAGGTCAAGAGAGGGAAATAAAAGAGTCCAAGTGGTTGTTTAGTAAAATGAAGGTCAGGGAATGGATAATTAGCTGAGTTGTGGTAGCTATATATATATATATATATATATATATATATATATATATATATATATATATATATATATATATTCTGCAAGGATGCTACTAAGTCCATTCCTATTCAAATACCCTATAATTTTTAAAAATTTAATCATTTTATTGGGGGCTCATACAACTTTTATCAAATTCCATCCATCCATCCATTGTGTCAAGCACATTTATACATTTGTTGCCATCATCATTCTCAAAACATTTGTTTTCTACTTGAGCCCTTGGTATCAGCTCCTCATTTTTCCCCTCCCTCCCAGTCCCCCTTCCCTCATGAGCCATTAATGAAAGGTTACCCTTTGAGACACAGCCACTACTTTTTAAAAAATTACTGGCAATGTTAGGTCTCAATGTATTCAACCTGATTAAATACTTTTACAGGAAAATAAATAGGAGGTATTTAAAATAATAGAAGTATTTTAAAATCCTAAATAATGGTGCTTTCCGTCACATTAAAAGATAATTTCATTTCCACATAATATAAAAGCAAACAATGTTTTATGAATCTTCCTTACAACGGTAATTGAACTCAGGATATATTATTTCAATAATTTCAAATGCATCATAATCAAAATTGAGCCCCCTCCCCTTTTCATCTAAATCACAGGATGACTAATGCAAATGAAGCACAGCTCCCCTGGTGACTGTTCGACACCAGCAAATCAACGTTCATGTCACGCCACTGCCGTTTTGTCCATCACGTCGGAGTCTTCTGCTGATTTTCACTATCCCTCTTCAGCCTGCTCCTATACTATGCAAAACATCATCTTATTATCCTTGGAAGGGAATCCTGAAGTTCACAGAACTTGGTTCCATTTCATGCCAGTCCATTGCCTTTCCCTTTCCCCTTCCCCGACCATCCTAACCTTGGTATCCAACACACAAACCACCCAAGAAAAATCAGTCCTATGTCAACACTCAAGGCGTGAATTGACAACTCCTTCCTCCGCCTGTAGAAGCCCAGGGCAAAGGCATACTCATTAGATATCAGTGGCCTAGTCATCACTAGAGCAGGAGTAATTATAATATGGATTCCAATATGTTGCTCACAACACTGAAAAGAGAACTACAGATAGCAACTTCATGACCAATAGTCAATAATAGTCTATCTTTACCCCTTTAAACAATTGTTTAAGATTTCACAGAATTGCCTACTTTATTATGGCCATTATTTGCAGCAGGCCTCAGGGGCAAGGGACAAAAATGATGTCAGAGCTTCTCAATGTTTTCCATTCCCCTCTCTCTGGCCTACATCCTTGTAGCTGTGAGCTCACCACTGCATCTTCATTGGGAATGACTTTCATCTGCAAGAAACTATCTTGTCCAAGGTTCTGCACCTCCCACGAAGCAGGTTCCAGCCATTGACTTAGGATGTGAAAATCCAAAACCCCTGCCCCCTGATTCGATTGGCTACAATTGAATCATCAACATTCCAGAACCTCTTGTAGGTCTTAGTTACAAACACATTGCAGGTCATCTTCTCTCTATCACAGAAACAAATAAGCCTGCATGCAATTGTCCATCTCAGAATACGTTTACAGGGAACTATATCTAATATCACTCTCTTCCTCAATAGTTTATAAGCTCTTGGTTGCATAAACTGTCCTGAACCTCTTCAGCCTGTGTTACGTTCATTTTTTTTACAATGGAAAAGGACCTCAAATAGTATCTCGCATTCCTCTCAACATGAGGGAATTAAACAATTAAAGCACATATTGGAAGGAGTAAATCAAATAAACCCAATCCATTGCTTTCAAGTCAATTCCAACTCGTAGTGAGTTGGACTGAGTAGCACTGCCCCTGTGGGTTTCTGAGACTATAACTTTTTATTAGAGTAGAAAGCCTCATATTTCTCTTCCAGAGTGGCTGACAGTTTTGAACAACTAACCTTGTGGTTAGCAACCCAATGTTTAACCCTTTATGTCACCTCATTGGAGAGAGTGGCACTGCTAATTTAATTGGATTGAAGGACGGTGGTTACCAAGGGCTAGCAAAAGCCACACACGAATCACAAAAATTTTAGCGAAAATGGGGCTTCACTTGTGCCGTTGTGGTTGGGGAAAAGAAAAAAAATTTTTTAAACCTTCACATTTCAGTTGGTGGGGCAGTGAGGATAATATTGAAAATGCATCTGATTTCCATAATAAAAGTAAGGGGGATCATGATAGAGACTGAGTCAGTTCTGCTGAAGACCTCGCAAACCACACTGGTACTCCCATGGACCTCAAAAGTCTTCAAAAGTCAAAAATCTATTAATGAATCAGACTCTCCCGGGATGGGAAGGGCCTATTGACAACCACTGGACTGGATAACTTATTCTTTTCATTGCTTCCTGATGACCATGGGCATAACACTTACGTAGTTTGTGCCTAAGAAAACTGTGTTCCGTTCTGTTTTGCCATTGACGTGGGGCCATCATTTATTGGACCATCCTAAAGAGTGGTCTGAAGAAGGGGGAAAATATCACTTGTGAGTTTCTTCTAAATACTGGAATCATAGATCAAACATTTGATAAGGCATAGAATTGAAGTTAACATTTTAATTTTTTGGTCATTACTAGGAGATTCATGTTCTGATTTCCATCAATTCCAAACTGTTAAAATTATTGGTAGTTAACACAATGGCTGAGACTTGCAAGAAATAAATCCCGTTATTGTTGAAGGCATAGTCTATTCTAAAGTAATATCCTTCCTACATAGGATCATAATGTAAGGCCTTATGGAATTTAGATTTTCACCTTGCCATTATATTGAATAAAGCACTTTTCTATTTCTTCTTCTCCCCATTTGCCTTCTTCAGCTTCCTCTTCCTTCTAAATGAATTGTCACTTTTGGGTCACTTTGCTATTTCTGTCATTTGTAAAGAAACACATTCTAAACAATCTCAACTGTATTCACTGAAGAGTTCCGCTTAACTCATATCATTTTTTTGCTATAATTAATGGTAAGTTTCCACCACTTTTCAACAAAAGTGATTTGAATGACTGTCCCATTATAGAACACTGCATCCCAGTTTTTTTTAGTGTTTTGATATTTGCTTGTTTGTTCAAGCTAAATTTCGACTTGGGTATCAGGAATTACCTAACACTGGTCACAGTGACCTATTTGGGGAGAGGAACAAAGAAATAAGGAAAAGTAGAGAGATGGTGATGTCTGTCTGATGCCAGTCCAATGCGCTGAAAGGTGGAGTCAGGACAGAGGTCAGGAACCCCGACAATGAACCGAACTGGGAATAGGAAGTACCCTGGAAGTGCAGGCTCTCAATTTGTGCTGTTTCCCTACAGCATCAACTGGAGTCTTCATCGTGTGTGCAGGGTTTCCCTCAGCTTCCCTGAAACGCCTCCCAGCATCCACACCTGTCCCTGCCCTGCCTTGGGGCGCCAGCTTCTTTCTCTCCCGCTCTTCTGGCGTCACAATATCCACTCTCAGGGTAAAGCAGACTATTGGCTCGGCCCTAACCATCCTCCATTGTTTCCTGCTTACAATATCTTTGTTCAGAGCTGTGGACTACCTGGAGGATGACCTGTTCTCGGCACACATGCTAACTTCTGTACAAACCCATTTAAATCCCACCCCTTTGGCAAGCCTTCTGAAATCCCCCAAGTGCGCGTGTCCCAACACTTGTCTGAACCTGTTCCATACTTGACACTTCTTTCAGAAAAGAACCAAAAGCCCCACCCCCTCCAATACAAAAAAAGAAGAACCAAAAGGCCCTGGTGGTTCCGTAGGGAAAGTGCTGGGCGCTAACAGCCACTTCAGCAGTTCAAACCCGTCAGCCTCCCGGAAGGAGAATTATGACGCGGATGAAGCTGTCTCCTCCCACAGAGATGTAAAGCCTCAGCAACCCATTGGGCCAGTTCGTCGCTGCCCTACAGAGTTGCCATGAGATGGAATCCACTTGATGGCAGTGGGTTCGGTTTGAGTTACAAGAACTAATGGCAGATTATCTTGAATTATTGTTACATATGATTTTGTTTATAACACTTGTTGTTAGGTGCTGTCGAGTTGATTCCAACTCGAGGGGACTCGATGACTCATAGCTACCATCTTTGGGCCCTGATAGACACAATGACTTGTTTCTGTATCCCTGTCAGTCCCTCCTATAGCTCTTAGCACATACAAGGCACTCAGTTATCTATGGTAGAGGTGAATGGATGGACAGAAGGAAAAGAGGTAGGCAGGCAGAGCAGTCAGCCAAATTTCTCTTCTTCAGTCCATTTATTAGTTGAAAACTATTATCTGTGTGCTTGTTTCCCAATGCATATAAAATGTTGTTTACACTATACTACAGTTTCAGAGTCCTAGTGACATAATTGTTATGCTTTGGGCTGCTTAACCACAAGGTTAGCAGTTCAAAACCACCAGTCATTCTGCAGAAGAAAGATGAAGCTTTCTACTCCCATAAAGAGTTACAGTCTCAGAAACGCACAGGGAAGTTCTACTCTGTCCTATAAGGCTGCTGTGAGTCTGGACTGGTTAATGGTAGTGGCTTGACTATTTTGGTTTACAATATAGTTAATTTAGTGTGTCTAATAAACTTATACAGTTTATGAAGTATTACGAAACACTTTGACAACTGTTAAGAATTATCAAAATATAACAGAGACACATGTGAGCACATGCTATGGGGGGAAATTGCCATTAATAGAGTTACTGGATGCAGGGTCACCACAATCTTTCAATTTCCTAAGAACAAAACAACAAAAAAAGCAATATCTGCGAAGCACAGTAATTATTGATCTTCTATTCTTCCTTACTTGATTTTCTTTGTGACTTTCTCCCATCAGCAGTTTTTCTCTTGGTTTACAGTGCAGCCTGGATTTTAGAGAACACTGATGTGAAACCGCTGGGCTTACTGCTCACCTACTATGTAATATGGACAGTCCTGGGGCTTACGGAGACTGGCTTCCTGGCATTAAACCATTCAATAACTGAAGCCGGCCCACCGACAGACATGACATGGGTGGTCTGCCTGTCACAGTGTTATGATCGGCCCTCTAGAAGAACCACAAGGAGCAGTGGTGGGGCAGTGGATCAAGCCTTGGGTTGGGAACCACACAGTTGGCAATTCAAACCCATCAACCACTCAAGAAGAGAAGGGTAAACATGTCTGTTCCTGTAACGTTTCCAGTCTCAGAAACCCCGTGGAGCTGTTCTCCTCTGCCCTGCCCTAGAGGGAGGTCATGGACTGAGTGAACACCGTGACAGTGGCTGGAAGAACTTTGACACAGGAGAGCAGCCGAGTCCCAAATGGCCAGAGATTCCTTGAAGACTATTCAGGAGTTCTTTCATCGGGCCTACTACATTAGGGGCTTTACCAGGACAGTCCAAATGACAAACACTGAAAGTCAAGACATTCAGTTGTTCCATTCACGATGCTCTCCCTTGGCCAAAGGAAGCTCTATATGCACAGAATAATTTATTCTAAGTCACCTCAAAACCAAAACAAACAAACCTGACTACCAACAAGTCAATGCCAACTCATAGCGACCACATAGGATCGGGCAAACAGCCCCCTGTGGGTTTCTGAGACTGTAACTGAACAGCAGCACAAAACCCCCTGTCTTTCACCCTCAGAGTGCCTGGAGGTTTCAAACTGTTGATCTTGTAGTTAGTAGCCCAGTGCATAAGTACCAACCCACCAGGGTTTCCTTATTCCAAGTCACTCGATATTCTCCACTTCCCTGCTGTGTCCCTTCTGAAATGAAGCTAGAGAAACTGGGAGCCTCGGTGGTCAGATAACCAGGGTCATTCCTTAGACAATTAGCTTCCCAGTAGACTGGAAGCCATTGTAAGATCAAACCTGAATAAAAGCCGGTCCTCCACAGAAGTCCCTCTACTCGTGTCATCTAAAACGGTGGGAATGGCCACCATTTTCTGAGTCAGAAACATGCAATGTCGTATGTTCCCCCAACGTTACTGTTGGCTTGCAAAGAGAGTATCACTGTTCCAAAGGTTTCCTTTCCGCATACGAACAGTGATTCACATGTAGAATGCTGTGTGGGGGTAGGGGAGAGTGTATGTCTGTCTGTACATATATCGTTAAACCTAGATTGTGCCTGTGATGATGGCAGCTTGTCACCTGAGAAAACTCGCCTATCTCCATTCTCCTCAAATGTTCCCATGATTTTCTAAGCAGGCAAAGTGACTTTCCTGAGAAAGAAACACCATGTTACAGGCAATCACTTCAAAGTGGGATCAAATGTGGCACAAAGAGATTTTGGTCCGACCCTTGGGTGGATGCTGGCCTTGGAAGCAAAGGGAGCAGCTTGGCCACACTGAGACAGTCATGGCAGTCAGAGAGGCCCTGGCGACACCAGGGGAGTGAGCAAAGGAGGGACTTCAAAGGAGAGCACTTCCCTGCAGGTGGGAAGACACAAAGCTAATGTGGGGAAAGGACACACAGCAAAGGCAAGGAGGCCCCACAGGTGATCCATTTTCTCCAACTCTCCCCATATTTTAAGTGTCTTCAGAGATCAAATGAGGTCAGGAATGGCGCAGTGTGTGGAAGAGGAGAAAAATGAACCTCCACCGATTCAAAGTAGGGGAGTCACTTTAGTGTTAACGAGTCAGTGAAGTGATCCAGAGCCCAAGGATTTGGTGCGCTAACAGCCTTGACAGGAGCATCTGGTCTCAACTTGCTGTTGCTAGCATTCCATGCTGTCCAGTGGGTTCCGATCCACAGTGACCACATGGATGGTCCTGCGCTGTCCTCTCAACGGCTCTTATGTTGGAGCCCATTGTTGCAGCCACTGTGCTAATCTACCTCCTTTAGAATCTTCCTCTTGTTCAATGATACTCTGCTTGACCAAGCCCTGCATCCTTGTCCAGGGGCTGGTCGCTCCTGACAGCATGACCAAAGTACATGAGATGATGCCTCACCATCTTTGCTTCCAAGAAGTATTCTGGATGTACTTCGTCCAAGATAGATTGGTGTGTTCTCCTGGGAGTCAATGGAACAATCAATATCCTTCACCCAACTGTATTTCAAGGGCGTCAATTCTTCTCCAGACTTCCTTAGTCCATGCCCAGTTTCACATGTGACTGAAACTATCAGGCTTGGGTTCGATGCCCCTGAATCCTCAGGGTGACATTTTTGCTTTTTAACACCTGCAAAAGATCTTTTGCAGCAGGCAATAGGTCTTTGATTTTGTGACTGCTGCTTTCATGGGAATTGATTATGGATACAAATTAAATGAAATCCTTGACAATATCATTATTTTCTGTTTATGACGATGCTGCTTTTAGATCCGCCTGTGAGGGTTTGAATTTTGTGTTGAGGCAGGGTCCACATTGTAGCCTGTACTCTTGGATCTTCACCAGGAAGTGCTTCAAGTCCTCTTGGTCTTCAGCAAGCAAGGTCGTGTTAACTGCGTATCACATGTTGCTGATGAGGCTTTCTCCAGGGGTCCAGCGTACAGCTTGAATAAATATGCTGAAGCACAACCTGATGCACACTTTTCCTGATTTTCAACAACCCAGCTTCCCAACATAGTTCAAAGACTGTCTCTTGTTCAATATACAGATTCCTCAGGAGTACACGTGTTTTGGAATTCCTATTCTTCACAATGGTGTGATCCATCCTTTTGGATAAATCACACAGTTGAATGTCTCTGCATAATCAATAAATCTCAGGTAAATATCGTGCTGGTAGTCTCAGCCTTCCGCCAAGATTCACCTGACATCAGCAATGCTCTGTCTCCTGCTTCATCTTCTGAATTTGGGTTGACATTCAGGCAGTTCCCTATCGATGTGCTGCTGCAGGCAGTTTTGAAATATCTTTCTCATGCTGCAGTACTTTAAAAAATACCATATGCCAAGGCTGATTGCAATGTAACTAAACCACCCAACTGAGGACTTGCATCATGTAAAGAAACAGGAGTCATACATCACGGGAGAACCAATGAGCTATGAGATCCTGGTAACTGACTTTCATTTCTCTGATTCATAATTTTCTGTTGACACAATAGGAGCACTGATGGTGTAGTGGTCACAGGTTGGGCTGCTAACTGCAAGGTCAGCAGTTTGAAACCACCAGCTGCTCCGAGAAAGATGGGACTTGCTACTCCTATAAAGAGCTACAGTCTCAGAAACCCACAGAAGCAGTCCTGCCCTGTCTTATAGGGTCCTTATGAGTCAGCATCAACATGATTGGACATTGGTTACTTGTACACTGCATATAATTACATTAACTTTTTTATGAGACTGCCTCAATCACCATGGCCTTTTCTGTAATAATTAATTTTGTTTAGAATGCAATAAAATATTTATATTACATTTTAGTGGTTTGATCTTTAGACATGTTGTTAGGAGAGACCAGGAGAGGGGCCTTGAAGAAGAGAAAAACCCTCAATGTGATGGATTGACCTTGTAGCTGCAATAGCGGGCTCCCTGATAACAATTGTGAGAGTCACTCTGGTTCAGAATGGACTCTGTGGCACAAGAATGGCAAGCAATTTTAAATTATAACAGCTGGATCCTATCTGTTGACATGGAATTTTCCTATATTTGACCTTTGTATGTATGCTCTAAGTATATATTCCAAGTCTGTCTATTCCAAAGTCTACTTCTTCCATCCAAACACACCATCATATTTATTTGTCTTTCATTTTTAAGTGAAATAAACATGCATATTGTCCATATGCAATGCAAGTGTTTTAGCTCCTTGGTTCTAAATATATGAGCCTTTAATTTACAAGGACCAACAGGAGTTGTCCTCAGAGGTCTAGAAGTCACATATATGCCAACTTTTCTATATAGAAATAATGAACAATGGATTTCCAAGAGGAAAATAGACTCTCTTGTGACTATATGCATCCACAAGCACTTTAAAAGGAATGATCATATTTACTTTACTACTTATTATGCATGTTCTCAATCAAATAATACTGATACTAATCAGCAGAACTGAGGACTTTATACCAAAAAGTGACAAAATACACTATCCTAAGGCATAGCTGCACTATGTGGTAAATGTTAGTAGGGAAAAAAACACCAATGAACTCACTTCAAGCAAGTCATGGGAAGAGAAACCACTATGAATTATTTTATGATTATTCATATTTTGATTTATTAGAATTACAATTAACATAAAATGTCAGAGACAATATTTAAACCATGCTCAAAGATTGGAAGTATATAATTGTATGAACACAGTTCACAGTGCATTTCATTGTTTCAATGATTCCAAACTCCACACACAATTTCCTAATGTAGGAATTATTATTAAGTACAATCTATTTTATCTTTAAATGTATATTCATAGATATGTAACTCATGTAGTAGAAACAAAGAGCTCATTTAGTGCCATTTTCTGAACATCATATATATGACTGTAGGAAGAACAACAAATTTGAAAAGGTTATAAAAAAGATTTATTTAATGTAATATGACACTGGGAAAACCTTGTCAGAGGTAAAATGTTGAAGTCCTCTGCTTTCTCTGCTTTATCCACAATTCACTTGTTGGCAATTTTCAATTGTGTGATCTGAAACTCCACCATGCCAATCACCCCTTCTCTGAATTGAAAACCTTAGGAGTCTTAGAGTTTGGGCACTTAAATATGAATATTGTTTGTACGCAAAGAACTGAAGTGGGGGGAAGATGATCAAGGCCTTTTCATTGTAATTTGACGGTCAGGATAAGCAGCAAAGGTATGTTCGTTGAGCCATGTGGTTGGTCTGTAATGGAAATGTTATATGCAGCAGGGTGGCATTCTCTGGTTTAAAATGAAAAGAATGATGATAAGGTGATTCACAGAATGTATCAAATAAACAAGCCTGTCTCCATTCTTATGATATTCCTTTACAAATCTGCTAGAGCACGTCTGAAGCCTGCCCACAAAGCATAAGAAATAGGGATTCGCTTTTAATATGGAAGCCAAGAAAATGCTTGCAATTTCTAAACATCAATGAAGTTGGGATTCTATACATACACATATTCAAATTCGTCCCAAGCAAAGAAAGAAAAGGCTCAGCAGGTAGGAAGAGGAGGGGGGCTATAGCATGTAAGTTCTTCATTTGAAGTCCATATATATTTTACTTATCTTGTACAGGGTTACTTTTCCACCTTTCAATTCTAAAATATAAAATCTTTCTTGTCAACATGCTTATCCAGTCACTTAAAAACAGGTATGAAAAGCCGTAACTCTATCCACCCTTTTCTTATCTGTGAATATTCTTATGTTATGACACGAGAACATTTAAAGAACCGCAGTGTTCCTTGTGCACACAGGGGACTGCTTCCCCCTAAAGAACATTAGTAATTATTGCAACGAGCAAATTTCACAACAGAACTTCGTATGTGTGTAAGCTTAGTCCTCTATTTTATGTGCTATCCATACCTATACCTACTGGGCTTTCATTAAAAAAATGCCAGATGAGAGTCGCTTTTTGGTCAATTGACCCAATTCTAGTTCGTTTGTGTACGTGTGTTTGTTTGGTCTTGGTACAAGCAAAAGAAACTCTTGTACACAGAAGCATTCAATAAAAAAGCAATCAGCTGAAAACACATGCACACACACACACATAGCACACATGCACAAAGCCCTTCGTTACCAATTTTAATGTTATTCAAAAGCAGTTATTTCTTTGTCCTTACTTAAAATAATTAAAAACTTACTGCCCTCTAGTCGATTCAGACTCACCAAGACCCTGCAGGCCAGGGTAGAACTGTCCCTGTTGGGTTCTGAGACCCTAACTCTTGATGAGAATAGAAAGCCTGGTCTTTCTCCCATAGAGTGGCTGGTGGTTTCGAACTGCTGACCTTTCGCTTAGCGGCAGAATGTTTAACCAATGCACCACCAGGAATCCCGTGTCCCCATATTATGAAATAACAGAACAGAGTGAAAGCTAGCAACCAAAGCTTTCGGCACATATGATCTCTATTTTTTTTTAAAGCAACACCCAGCTATTTTCTTTTTAACGATTGTCTGGAACATGAAGAAGTGAAATAAGGGGTCAGGGTTCACAACTCGGGCCCTTGGATGCATCCCAGCATTCTGCAATGCCTTGCCGTTTCAGAGAGTTGGTCTTCCTTTCAGAGATTCCTGACAACTAATGCAAATAGTATTTGCATTTAATCATAAAAATGCTGACGCAATCTTATCTATAGCTGCCCAAATGGTGCCGTTTTAATTAATGCTTTATAACTTGAGCATCACCAGTGAATTTGTTACTTTTAAATCGTCTTAATCGACACTTGGATGCTCTGATTGTCACAAATTAGAGAAGTCTGCTTTTAGCAAAACGGAAGATTTGTCAAACACCAAAAATTTCTATCGGTTTTCAGACCAAGTATAGCCCAGCCACTTCAGTGTATAACAGACTAAATGATTCTGAAATATAAACCTTCTATTAATTCTCCAATTTCGTTTTTCCTACGAATGTTTTATCTATTATTCATTTGATACTGACTTGCTGCCATACATTGCAAATTCCAGAAAAATTCCATTGAAATTTGTCTCTACTTTTAGAAATACTGATTACTTATCAGATAAATCTTCTGACTTTGCTGAAGCAACTGGTTAAAGAGATAAAAACTAGTAGCTTCCATATTTATAAGGGTTTTTTTCCCTTTTCATCTCTCCAATATCTTCCAATCTAACTGCATGACTTGGGCTGTCAAAATGGCAATAAAATAGAGGACTAGAGAGTATATGCTAAATTACTCACTGCCTCCATGTTTTAAATGCTTTTCTACCAAGCAAAGCTTTTTTATTATTGATTGGTAGGAGACTTAAGAAAATGGCATAACCTGCCGTGGTTACATAATCTTCTTCCTAAAGAAAGTAACAGGTTAGAAAGTGGCAATAAAATGCCCAGGTCTCTTATCTAACGTGCATAGATGCAGAACCCAAGTAAAAGATGATGACACTTCCGTAAGCAGGTATTTTTCACGGTGTCTCTTTTTTTAAAAAAAATAAACTTCTCTTCTCCTATAATTTCCACCCCTTGTGAGCTTACAAAACCTCGAGAATATGCCCTCTTTGGTTCACAAATATGTGGCTGCAGTCAGAGAACAACTGAAGGGGTCATTTATAAAACATTAAAATCAGGGGTAGGGAAAGATCATGGCTGCCCATAGTTCTGCCCATAGTTGAAGACTAATAGCCAGGAGGCAGCTGTCGTGTTACTCTGACCCCTGAGGGAAGGAATCAGGAGTTTAAGTTCACATCCAATTTCCTACGCAATTTGAACCCTAAACCTCCACATTCACTGGCACAAGGTATGTCAAATTTGGGACATGTCCTGCAAAAATAAGTCCCTTCAAATGGTCAGAGTGCAAGATTTCATAACATCAAGCCATCCCTCTGACTGGGATGTGGTGGGGGGCAGCTAAGCAGGTCTAGTTCATGTAAAACTTAGGGAGGTATTTAGACCTTGCTCATGACTCCAGGCAGTTGTCAGGAAATGGAATATGAGAAAAGAAAGCATTCCCTCATTTCCCAACCAGAAAAAGCACTTAGTCTCCTTTGCAACATCAATATAAAAAGAAAGAGGAATCAGGCACAGGACATCATCAGATGACTCAACAGGGTCAGGATTTCCGTGGAGTTTCATTTGAAGGAAAGACATGCTCAATGAAGGCGGGGGGGGGGGGGGGGGGGGGGGGGGGGGAGAAAAAGAAGAAGAAAAAGATTCCTCAGATAGCAGAAGACCATAAAGCAGCTGATGAGTATCTTCTTTTAAAACTCACAGCTCAAGAGGAAAGGGAATTTGCTTCTGCAGTAGACCCTCTTCTGCACAGAGAGCACAGTACATTGATCTCATCTGAGGGTGAAAGTCAAGTGTGGTGGCAACACGGCTTGTAAGCCATTCACGAAGTAACACTTGAAAATAGGTTGCTCTTTAATTCTGGGATTTGCATTCATACTGAATTTGTTGCCATTTCTCCTTCTTCTTCATTTTATTATTATTTTTTTATTTAACAGGATATTAACATGGAAGGTTTTTTTACTTTTCTTCCCCCACCACCTCCCTCCCCCGGGGGTTCAAATGGCCCAGAAAAAGGTTGTCATGGCAAAGCTGAGATACAAAATCCTCATTTCTAACACACTGTGGAAGCAAAAATCATTTTTACGAGGGAACCACCAGCCTGAAATCAGCTTTGAGCTCTACCTGGGAAAAATGCAAAGAAAGGACTCTAAATAGTCATTCGGTTCACAGGTTTCATTGTAATGAATTTAACTTTCACTGCAGTTGGGGCCATAGATTTCAGTGCTACAGTATAGAAAGAACTATGACCTTGGCTGGGATCCTCACCATCCCCATTTACTCAATGGGGCACTTGTGAAACCTTGCAGACTCCTTTTGACTCCAAGGGTGTGGCTAAAATTGTCCCTGGCCAGTCCTAAAGCTTAAGCGATCTGCTGTCCCTGAGAAACTCACTATGAGAAGACTCATGCTAAATCTGCCACGGAAATCAAGGTTTACAGGACCCTCACAGCTATTCTCTGTCTCCCCACCTTCTCTGCTAGCTCTTGCAAGGCTACAAAAGTTAACTGGGTGATGGAGTCTCTCCCTAAACAATCATTTCATCTCACTATCTTTGACTGGGGCTCGCTGATGTAATGAAGTTACATAAGCACCGATTATGCACGACTTCCATCCATCTTCCTACATAGCCACATAGCTTCTCCCCTCCACTTGGGATCAATAGACCAGGTGAGACTGATAACACATGTAGCTGCTCCATTTGCTCATCATAGTTACTGAATATGGGACTTTAGCATTGCAGTACAGTGCACTGAACCACGTCATCAATACTGATATTTTTTACCCTCATTTCCCAGGTAGAATATGCTTAAGCAATCTCAATGCTCTAGTCTCTAACTTTTTTACTGAAAGGATAAATTAGATGTAGCAGCTAGGACACATCTTCAACTTAAGGTTAAGGCAAGTGTGTAATTGCCTGCATCTCCCAAACTGGCTGCATTGCAATAAAAGGATGGTCTCTGATCCCAGACCTTCAACTCCCCTGCACGTGGGTCGCAGATTCAGCTCTTTAGTATATTAGGAAGATAATTACATTATTGGGCACTTGAACTTGAGAAAGAAAGCTCTGTGGTGACGCTTAAGATCATGTTGCATGATTCTTCTCTGTTTTAGCCACCCTTTTCAGATCTCTTGCCCCCTCCTTTTTTCCCCCAGTAGGAATAATAATCTGGAGAATTTTTAAAAGTGGCCGGGTTCTTAATAAGCCTCAATAACCACAATCTGGAGGAAAATGAACAATGATCATCACCTTAAAGTTTAAGAACTTGACAAATAGGATGTCTGTGGTCCCATTGCGGCTGTGAAATGCAGCAGACTGCTGCACTGAGTGGAAAACATATTTCTTTTAATGAATCAAGAGTAGCTCACTTCATCTTACACAGAGCTCCTCACAAAGTGTCCCTTCCACTGCTGCTATCCCTTCCCGAACACAGGAGTCACCAATTGCATCCAAACAAAGAGTATCTCCCCAGAATTAATTCAAGACACTCTTCCAGATCAAAATAATTGGGGTTAGGGTAAAGTGAGGCTTTGATTTATCTTCAATTACACTCAGAAAACAGATGCGCTCGCGCGGGCACACACACACATACACACACACCCATGCGCGCGCTCACACACACACACACACACAACTGCAGTTATTCCATTCAGTGCCAATAACGGCCACATCACAGTCATCAATGCGATGCAGCAATCATCCAAGTCACCCATACCCATTACAAACATCCAAGTTTGCTCACACCAGTGATGGTTTTGGATATATAAAATGACCTTACCCACAACCGTCTTCGAAATGATTCTCCTCTGGATATCAGTCTGTAAGGTAATTGCTGGTCATCACAATGCGTAATTCAGAAAAAAAAATCCACGTTTTACTCCTATGTTCTTTTTCTTATGTTTCCTAGCAATTAATATCGTGAACAAGATACCCATTCACAATCGCCAAGTTCACCATCAAAGCAGATAATTCCATATAGATCTTCCCTACAAGACTGTCTCCAGTTAGTTCTCAAAGTGCCCGATTGTTTGGTAAAGATACAATCCAGGTGCAGAGCAGAGAGGGGGGCAAAAAAGACTAGGAGCAAAAGAAGAGGCAGATATAAATGGAGAGGCTGAAAGAGCAGAAAAAAGAGGGAAATTTTTAATTAAAAAAAAAGAAAATGGCAAATAACTGAGGAAGTCTGTAAGCGCTATCACAAGAATCGGAGTCTTGCTTGCAAATCTTCTGAATACATGTAGTCTTTCAAATCCTCCTGGTCCCCAAGTAAAATTTCCAGATCCGGGATGCAGCCATGAGAAAGAATTCTATGTATATTTCACAAGTATCCCGCAATAACAGATCCGACGGGGTTTTCCTTGTACTGTACTGCTATGTGAAAGCACACAACCCCTGCTGTTTGGAAGGGTGTCTCCTGGGTCCTAGCTTTCTCCAGCAGCCCCCAAAAATGAATTTACAAAAAAAAAAAAAAAGGAGAGAGAGAGTACGGAGGGAAAAAAGCGGCTTTGCGTTTGCCTTTAACGATGCTAATCCAGAGCGAAAAGCCTGAGATCTTGATTAAACGCCACAGTACTCGCAAAAATATCCGAGCGAAGAAGGAGCGAAAACCAGAAAGAAAAACTGCAATGCATAAATGATCCCAGTGTTTCTACAAGATCGGTTCATTTGATTGAATGCATTCTCTGGTTTGCTGCAAGTCATAAAGAGGATAGTGTTACTGCCACCCAATGGATATTTTCGTACTAGCCAATCCACAGACAGCCACCGCTTTGCGAGTTTGAGTTTTCAGCAGCCCGAACAGGAAAGAGGGTAGCTAGGGAATCTTTTGGAAGGGACTCTGGGAGGGCTCTCCTAGGGAACCTGTACTTCCAGGCAAATGTAGACCTCCGAATTTGGACCCTTACCCTGTGCCCCCTTAGAATCGGGTTCCAGTTTTCTCAACAGCAGTAAGGTACAGAGAGCGATGCCAACACTCCTAAGAACCTCCTTTCCATTTCATCTCTTTGGAGCAGGTTGGTCATCGCGCGCAATATTCCACGAGCGCGCGCGCACAACACACACACACACACGCACTCACACACTCACACTCACCCACTGGCACCATCACTTTAGGCCAGATTTCAGCGAAAAGGCCAGTGGTGCTGGGAGGCGAGGGGGCTGCTCCAAACCTCAGGTGGTCTGGAGCTACTTATTTCTAAAGAGCAGTTTTTGCAAAGTGCTTCTTTCCCTATTGGTATGTAAAGTGCCAGTGCTCCGGAAGTCAGCCTCCGACCTGCAGCTAGAGGCTCCGCCAGGCAGGGGAGGAGCAACCTCTTCCCAGAGTTGAGCCTGGGAATCAGATGCTTTGGGAGGGCTCGCTGGGGCGACCGCGGGGTGGGGGCTTCAGCTGGGGGGCTTGAGGAGAATTCGCCTCTCCTCCGCCTTGGGATCCAGGTCCCTACATAACAGTTCGCTGCAGGTTTATGCGATGGAAAGGTGGTGGGGAAGACAGAGGAGAAAACACAATCCCTTACTTGGGAAAATCGATCTGGTTCCTTGCTCAGGGAGGTCTTTACCCTTTTCCCTGGGGATCTCGTTACACTCCTAGGCTCCGCGCTGCGCTTCTCAAACTTTAAGGTAGCACACTCCCCAGAGCCCTTTGGTTAAAACGCAAATGCTCATTCTGGAGGTTGAGATAAGGCCTGAGAACCTCTTTTTAAATTTCCCTCTAACTAAAAAGCCGCTCCCACCTAGTCCATTCGGACACCTGAGGACCCCCTCTAGGGTTTCTCATCAACAGGCCCCATCTTTCTCTCCGTGCAGCTAATGGGTTTGAACTGCCACCTTGCAGTTAGCACTGTGCCACCAGGGATCCTTAAGAAGTTCCCCTGGTACCAACAATGTCGTTCCTTGGACTACACTTGGAGAAACAAGTCCCTAGGGAAATGCTAGTGGCATGGAGGGCGGGGTGTCGGGCAGATAGGAAGTACCCAAACCAATCTCCTTGCCATCAGTCCATTAGGACTCACAGCGACCTTGCACTGCAGAACTGCCAGAGATTCTTGACAGGAGTAGAAAGCCCCTTTTAGGACTGCTGACTTAAGGGTTACTAGCTCAATGCATAACCAACTATGCCGCCAGGGGTCCGAGATGGAAGGCAGGGAAACATTTTCTCCCGCATCACTGCTTACCCTCCCCACCCTTCCAGTTCTCCCAGACAAGGACTCTAATGAATGCCCATTCTAAAAACCTTAAGGCACCATGTATTGCAAGGGCTTTTTGTCTTGGAAAGGATAAAGGGGGGTAAAATCAAAGAGAACAAATACAACCAATAAACCACCTGCCCCCTTGAAAAGCACATCCTCTTTCCATTTGAGGCTGTGAAAGCACCAGTCAGATCATGAGGAGACCGCAGTCTGCCACAGGGAGGAGGTGGTCCTTTTGCAAGGCCCATTCTGTGGTTAGCACAGTGCATAATAGCTTGAACACCAGGGTTCCCGGGATTGACACAGCAGAAAGAGGTATTTCTGTATTTTCAAGGAAGGAGCAGTACACTGAACTTTCCCATCAAAAGTGAGGGAAGATATAGTTGAAAAGATTTGGTAGGCAAATCTGAAGTGGTTTCCCTAAAGCAAGCAAGCAACAAACAAAAACAAAACAGAACAAAGTGCTCACTTGAAAGATCTACATACCATGTAACTAGTAGAGTGGGCTCATGGCACCTCAGGTGGGCTTGAAGCAACCTAACAAGCTTTCAGTCAGCAAACAAGCTCCAGCCACTTGGTGTTTCCTTAGAGGTGAATCACCTTATCCAGGTGAATCCACCTACAAAGAGGTTCTCTTCAACCTGCTCCTTCCACCCCCCTCACACACACACCCCCCAATCGTAACCCAGGGTTATCTGGGGACCAGGAATAAAAGACGAATAAATATATCCTAGCCCCTCAGCAAGGACATGATCCCTGCGTTAGTTGACTCCTGGTGGCACGGAGGTTACACATCCACTGCGAACTGCTAGATAAGCAGTCCGAAACCCGAGCCACTCCACTGGGGGCAGATGAGACATTCTCCTCCCTTGAAGAGTTGCAGTCTGGGAAATCCACCCACGGGGGCAGTTCCGCTCAGTCCTATAGGATTACTGGGAGTCACAAGTAGCTGGACAGCAGGGAGATGTGTGCCCAGAACTACATTTCAAAGTTGTCTGGCGCAAGGCACAACTCACAAGCGTCATTGCTACAAGGGAATTTAAGAAGGACAAATCCTTGACTCTGGGAGCCTAGAGTTTAGTCTGATTTCTCCTCCTGTTAATTACCCTCCAGTTGATTCCTCCAGAGCCATCATGATGCACGGAAATCACTTTCATTTCTTGTGCCCTCACTATCTTTGTCTAAAATAAAAGGCTCGAGTGAACTGGTTGCCATGTTGCTCCACAGTGTGCCAACTTCTAGTCCTCTATTTTCGATGCTGCTCAACACAGAGTACAGGTGATACTTATTACCTTCTGAAGGAGCCAAGGGAGCGCCCAGACAGGCAAAGAAATGCCCAAAAGACGCAGGGAGCATTTGACCATGGCAAGGGGTGATGTCAAGCGTGTTCACTTCGGATCCAGAAAGGGAAGTGTTTGTTGGAATCCGAGGTAAAGCATTATCTATTTCTGGATCTTACAGAGCCAACTGTGGGCCTGTTTGTTGCCATGGGATCCTCTTTGTGCGAACTGTCTTGAACTGTGTGGGAACGTGTTCCCCTCGCCTCCCTTCAGTTCTCTGGAACTCTTCTGAAGATGTGTGTTAGAACAAAATATAGCTGCATTATTGCCAATTAAGACCAACAGCAGCTGCAAGGTGCGTCTAATTAAGAATTTTAATTACTTCACTGAGTTCTTCTTTGCAGATGTTTAGAGCATTCAAGAATGTTTTTGTGATTTCCTTTTTTTTAACCTGAATGAAGCTGACCTCCCTCCAAAGGGGCTGGAAGACAACTACCCTTCTCCACCAGAAAAGGCTTTGCCATGACAAGTGTCAGCCTTAACACACTGAGGCTAATGAGCCACAGCCTGTGGGTACGTAGCTAGGTGGAGTGGGTTTTCCCCACTAAAGGTAAAAGCAACATCTATATCCAAATATTGCAAAAAAGTCATCATTTGCTCTCTAAGTAGAGTCCTTGAGTGTTCCAGAGTTCTCTCAAATGTGCTGTTCTGCTTCTCCCCCCCCCCTTTCTTTTCCAGTAACTGAGTGGTTAACAATAAATTTGGTGCTGCAGTATGGGGAATGTAGGCTATCAACGCAAAGCATTCTGGAGTCTGTAGTAAAAACTGGCTGCAGATCAATTCCATGCTTCCAGCTTTTCTCTATTGAAGAAAAACGGCTGTTTTATTTTCTGTTAATAAAAAGGGAGAATGCCAAAATAGTTTACATCAGGAATTCATTTTAATGAAGCAAAGGTGGTATCACAGGCAGTATGAAAGTAAAGTTTCACTATAGTGATATTCTAAGGAGGTGGAGGATACAGGAACATCTACTTTTATAAGCCACAAGTAACCAGAGAGAGCTGTTTGCTAGCATTACTGCCCTATAGTGCTATAAAGTGTTAAAAATCACTTTCCTTGTTTTTAGTAAAACAAAAGGTGGAAATAGCAAGTGTGCTATTTATGGAAAAGAACTGTGTGCACAGGAAATTCAAAGTCTTAAAGTCTTAGTGTTTCCACCTATAACCACTGGCTGCCTTTCATTTTTTACCTCTGGGATCATTCTTCAATAAAGTGACCAAGACTTACATTCCATCTACCTTTTAGATATATTATTACATAACAATTCTCAGCTCATAGTGAGCAGATCACTCCTCCAGGTATTTCATTTGGTGTAAATTCCATTGATCATGAAAATATAGAAATTAACGAGTTATCATTGGGGTTTTTTTTTAATGCAGGCGACTGGATAGGTAAATGCAAAATGTGTAAAAGGCTTTATTTAACTTTGTTGGCAGTTTACTTCTAAATTCATGCACAATCTGAATTCAAAGTCTAACTCCTCTGTCACTCTGAAACCAGCGCCCCTTTTGTTGCCCAGGCTAAAAGACCCAAAGTCTCTTCCAATTGTCAGCAAGGCCCATTGTCATGCTAAGTCACTTAGAAGGAATTTTATCTGTGGTTCCTTCCTTTTCTCACTCTCCTAAAAGAGGCCTACACACACACACACACACTCACAGCACTAAAGCAAAAACTGTCCTTAGGACAGACATAATAAATGCAAAATCAGGCACCTCTTATTGTCAGGCCTTTTGCCAGCAACATTCATCAGAACCCACCACCGCATAGTCTCCAATGAGGGACAGACAAAGACTTCAGCATTTCAGCAAAATTCCACCAGAAAGTTGAGGGATAATAAAGAATGCAATTGAAAAGCAAACAGCAACAGGAAAGAAAAATGCTATGCCGGCTTTTCTTTCCGATTTCTAAGTTCTGAATCATAAAAATATACATACATATATATATATATCTTCTTGAATGCAGTTTACATTATTGTTCATACTGTGAATATTTCTTTTATGGCCATAAAAATAAAAGCAATGCCCCAAATGAAACACTATGTCCATAAGCGATGCAAATGCATCCCCAGTGGCAAGCTGGCTGGCTGCTGGTGGGAGGGTGTATTTATACAGTGCCTTTCATTTGGAAGGTTCCCAAAATGATTTGCAAACTGTATATAGAGGAATTGCTCACCATGGAAATTCACCCACTTCCAGGAGAGAATGCAGAAGTCATTCCATGCTGGCAAGTAGTTTAAATAAAACCACAGAATAATATTTCAGGTGGGTAAAAATATTAACATTGTAATTGAGTCCGGAAATGGCCATTGAAAACCTGTGGGCCAGCCCAGTTCTAGGTACTGAGGGCATCGCTGTAGATTTAGTTTGATGACAACCCTGTCCTCCTAAAATTTAGGTTTTATTGAAATCTGACAAGACCCAGAAATCCAAAGTCTTATTCCTTGGTCAGTTTCTGATCTCTACATATAGATCGGCTGAAACAGACCACGTCCTACTTTTTGCACAAATTGATGCCAAGTTTCAGGATAGCCAGGTATACAGAGCCACAGTTGCGCAGTGGGCGAATGAAGTAGCCCTCGATGTCTTTAAAGACACAGTTTTAGAAACCCCATGGGGTAGTTCTACTCTTTTTTCCTATAGTGTCGCTGCTGTTGGAATCATCTAGACTGCGCTGTGAATCCAGACTTCCAGGACCCAGGACTTGGGACAATTAGGTCGACTTCAAATAGGACACATCAAAAAGTAGATATTATAGTGGAAGCAGGTAAAATGCCAATAACATTTCGTGCATTGAGTGATTAGGGGAAAGGAAGGCAGAATTCAAACTTTCCCAGGTAGAGGGGAATTAAAGGAAATCACCTGCTGTAAATCTAGGGAAGAAGGACACTTCTTGGCCATGAAAGCATATCGAATAGGTTGATGAAGAAAGAGCGCTATTGTCAGCTAATGTTTCAGAACCTACACTACGATTCCAATTAGGCGCCTCCTAAATTTACTAGATGTATACTATTTTCCAAGTGAAAATAGAACAGGAAAAGAGTCAAATCTGCCCTATCAGAGTTCAAAACACTGTCAGGTTCTACCCCAGTGTGGCCAACCCCAACACCACCACCCTCCCTTCTCTGCCCTGCTCCTAAAGGACAGCACCTCCAGCCTGTCTAACAAGGGCCTCCTGGTGCTGCTCCAGGTGCCTGGGGAGAGAGCAGGAAGTGGGAAGAGCTTACAAGCCTCCCCCACCTTCTTAGGCCTGTGAAAGAGAAACCCAAACTCACTGTCAGGGAATAGTTCAGACTCAGAGTGGAACCCTATCAGACAGGGTAGAACTGCCCCCGGGGATCTCGGAGCCTGTAACTCTTTTATGTGAGGCGCAAACCCCCCTCTTTCTTCTGCAGAATGGTTTCATATTGATCACCTTGCAGCAGGCAGTCCCATGCATGCATCCTGGTACACAGAACCTGGAAGAGAGTCTGCAGACAGAGTCTCTGTGCTCATACTTAAGGAGTCTGGGAGAGTGGGCTCCCGTGGAGGAAGACTTTCATGCTGGTAGGTTAGAGCTGCATCCCACTCACATTCTCCTAAATAAAAGTTATTCCCCACGATGTTCTCCCCATATCCCCATTCTAATGCCCATCTTACTGTGCTTGCAAGCACACGATTGCTACTGTATACACCTGAAGGTTAACTGCTTAAAGCCCTTTCAGACCCGTACTCTGACTACAGAAACCAACCAAAGACAACTACAACCAAAACCCAGTTGCTGCTGAGTTAATGCCAACTGTGGCAACCCCACGTGACAGAGGACAGCTGTGCTCCGTGGGGTGTCAAGGCTGTGCCTATTCAGAAGCAGATCACCAGACCTTCCTTTCAAGGCACTGTGGGGGGTGGGGTTGATGGTGGGAGTAGGGTAGGGAGCCTGGAACTGACAATCTGACAGTCTGTCAGTGCATAACCATTTACACCACCAGGAGCTGCATCGGGTACATGCTCGATTTCACACACAAGGATGGATCTCGTGTGTAAAGCACAGTGCCGGTCCTTCAGGAGCCAGGTTCTCTTATCACAGACACAGAGATAGAGGATATCCACTGTGATCAGTACAGCAGGAGAGAGCTGAATTCAGTCTGACGAATCTGAAAAGACTAACAGGAGAAGGAGCTACTTCAGTGACCTTGACAAATGAACAAAGTAAAATCACAGGAAGAATGAAGAGCAGAATTAAAGAGCAACGTCTGGGTGGACCAATGTCCTTGTATCCAAAAAGAAATGACACTGTTGCTGATAGCAGAACTCACAAGTGTTTAAAATCATAAAAGCAATTTTAGAAGGGGGCTCTAGAGGTAACTTTGAATGATCTCTTTATTATAGACAGAAGAAATTAAGTCTCACTCGGCCAAATGACATCGTTATTTAAGCTAACCTAGCGAGGCAGTGGTAGGATTGCTCTTTTTGACATGACTCAGCCATACTGTCTGTGAGGCTTTTCCTTTAAAAGCTAAGTTGAGGGCTTAAGAGTTATCTGCTATAATAAGACCTCTTTTGAATCCTGAAAGACCCTATCACTGTATGGCTTTGAGAAAATCTCTTACTTTTCCTGAGTTTAAATAACCTCGTGTTAAAAAAATGAAGTTAATATGCTAACTTCATTCCAGAACAGTTGTAGCAGGTGCAACTACCGGAGTGGGTCAGAAAGAGTGTTGGCTTGAAAGATGTGTGTTTTGTTTTATTTCAGTGTCTTTGATGATAAATGGAATCAAGGGTTTATATATATATATATGTATATATATTACATATTGTATATAATAAAACATCTTGGTCTTATATATAATACAGATCTATAAGTATACATCTTTGACGTACTAATGGAATCAAGAATGTTTTTATTATACTAATTATATTATAGTTATTATTTCTAAATATATATTATATGTATGATAAAAATCTTCATTTTACAGATTCTAAAGACATATAATTATATATCTTTGATGTATAAATTGAACCAAATATATTTTATTATATTATATTTGTCACATATAATATAAATTATAAATGCCATACCTTTGCTTTATATATAATAAAGATATATAATCATGTATCTTTGATGTATAAGTGGAACAATGATGTTTAAATTATCTTTTATTATAGTATATTAAAGTACATAATATTAGTTATATAAAAATATGCATTATACATAATAAAAATCTGTTCTCTATATAATAAATTTATAGAATTATATCTCTTGATGTCTACATAATATTTATAAGTAAGAAAAATATCCTTGATTTCATGTATCCATCAAAGGTGTATAATTATATAGCTTTATTATATATTATCTATTATAATACTTATGGTTTATCTTTATTATATATAAAGCAAAGACCTTGGGAACTACTCTCTCTGTCCCTTCCTCTTCCCCCTTGGGATCTTGGGTCTGTCCTAGGGTGCCCTGTGTGGGCTGCTGTCCCTGGTTGCTGTCCCTGCCAAGCTCCTACCAATATTAGATCCACAGGACTTGGCCCTTCACAGGCTTGTGATCACCCTGCCTCCCACATATCTTTCTACATCATCAACTTGCAGCTATGTAAGTCTGAAGCAGGCACTGGGGAGCATCAGAATTATGTCGTGAGTTAGACAGGGTTGGCACACCTACCATCTTGATATAAAATTACTTCTTGATATAAAGTTCTTTCTTGCACATATATGAGTGTAATTGGATTTGTTTCTCTAGACAACCCAGCATAACACAGAAACATGAACTAAAAAGTTCACAGCTGTTTTATAAAAAAAGTCCTAAACTAAAATTACCCATATACTCATCCACATCAGAATAAAAGAATAAATTGTTGTACAGCCGTACCTTGAGCTGCCATATTGCAACAAGAATGAACAATCAAGAACCAGATTAATAACAAAATGTTAAGAACCATGAAACTATATTAATGGATGCCACAAACATTATATTGAGCAAGGGAAGATGGACATAAAAGATCATCCTTCATAAGACAGGAGGAGGCCTAATGGTGCAGTAGTTATGGATTGGGCTACAATCCTCAAGGTCAGCAGTTCAAAAGCACCAGCCCCACTGCTAGGGAGAAAGACCAGACTTTGTATTCCATAATTAGTCTCAGAAACCCACAGGGGCAGTTCTAACCTGTCCTATAGGGTCACCATGAGTCTACGTCATCTCAATGGCAGTGAGTTTGAGTTTTTTGAACTTACTGTAAGGCAATATTTGTAAGGCTCTATACGTTTTACTGTAAATGTGTGGATCGTAATTTCTGTAGGTGGGAGTAGTGACTGGACGGACACCGGAGGGGAACTTTGGGTCTGTTTGTTGATCCAGGTCACAATTACTTGGGTATATTTATACTTTGAAAATTAAATGACTTGTGTGCTTAGAAGATGTGCACTTTTGTATACTTATGTTTCAATAGTAATTAAAAAATAACTTTGTTTTAATATCAGAAAGGGGGAAAGTCTCATCTTTACACCAAGAATATAATATCAAAAATAAGCAATACAAATTCATAAACTTCTGGCAGATATTTGTATAAATCAAATATATCTCATCATATTAAAATATGGGATTCTTCCCAGGAAATGGTTACACAAAGGAAAGGCTTGTTTATTTTTAAAGTTGTCTTCAGAAAATAAATGTAGGTGTCTTTTTGAAACAATTAATTTAGTATAATTTAGCATGGAAAAGGAACTAGATAATTAAGAGAATCGTGTCTTTGACTTTTTAGTGTCAATCAAATCTTTGTTGAATTCTCTTGTGAAATGATAATAGCTAGCATTTATTCTGTACTTATTATGTGACTGACACCATTGGGGCATCTTATATGTGCTAATTCACGCAATCCTCTGAAGCAGATACTATTACCGTGGCCATGTTACAGACGAAGGAGCCAAGCAGAGTACAGACTTTTAATGGTTGCTCAATGTCTCATTGTGCCATCATGGGAAATTGTACACCCTTAATTGCTACATAAACAATTGATTATTTTCTATATGTTACCTTTAACAAAATGATCACTGTTATATTTGACGTGTATATTGTCTCTTTGTCTTGATATTCCTCAAATATGCATATGCCCAGCTATAACCCTGAGTTAGAAAGTTCAGCAAAAAAATCTCTAGTGCACTGTTTTCCCCATTGGAGTACTTTACTCCTGGTTCTGTGTATCTCTTTTCTCTGTGCATCTTTTTTCTTACAAGAGATCTAAGTGAATCATCATGCTGCTGTTGAATGAAGAGAAACATGATGAAATGACAGCTCTCAGAGCAAAACTATTAATATCCAAACTTTTTTCATACTTAAGAATAGTACAATTGAAGAGTGTGTTAACATTATGTAATGGCATTCTGAACTGATGTCTATACTGAGAAAAACAATTTTATGAAAGTCATACAGGAAGTAGAGAAATATTATACATTCTTGTAATAGCTAGTTACCTATATTCAATTTGTGTGAGTGCTTAATGTGTCTTCACCAGATATCAGAGGGAGATTATAATATACAAGAATGAAATTATAGTATAGCAGGTATGAGGAACTAAGGGGTTATAAAATAGCAGAATACAAGTAATACCTTCAAAATTAAATATTGAATCTAATTATACTGGCTTCTCATTTTTCAACCTGGTTAGACAATCTTCGAAAGACAAGGACCTTCTGCAAAAATCAGTGTTATGCACAAGCGGCCAGATACTGTATGAGTCCACTATTATAGGGGCAAGCAGCAGAATGGGCACAAGCTCAGGCTTGTGGCGCATCCAGTCTACTGGCCAGGGGCAGCGGGCATGGAGGGAAGTTAAACAGTCAGACTGGTGCCAAAGAACACTGGGCTCTAGGTAAGTATTTTGAAGGTCACTTGGCTGGAGGGTGCCTCGCGATGGCTGGGATCAAATGATCAAGGGAAGGAAAGGGGATTTTGTCTACTGCGTGGCTGCCATGCAGGTCTATGATGAGCCACCCCCCCAGACAAGTAGACAATGCTATCGGAAACATGAGGGATGGTGATAGGAAAACCAACTTAGGAGAGGGGAAAGGGAGCAAACATATCTGGTAGAGCACAAATGCATGACTGTTGGCAGGGCAAGAGGGAGAATTGACTTCCAGCTGGGGGGAAAGAATGACTGAACATGCTTTGGAAGACAATAGGGGTGGCAAGTGTCTTTGGTGGTCTGAACTGAATGGGTCACATTGACCCAGACTTCTGGGTATACCCTACGGACCCAGGCTGTGTGCCATGAAGCACTGGAACATTGAATCCTGAACCTTCAAGGCACACGGCATGCTCCAGAGGCTGCATCAGTGAGAGTCCATGCAGAAACTCCACTGGGGAACTGTGCTCTACCTCGGACACACCTGTAACCCGAGGACTTGAGACAGAAAAGTCATGGTGTCTGAGGGCGCAACACCAAGAGTGTTGAAGTGTTGGTAGGTGGACAAACATGGTCTTGCTACATCAATGCCCTATATGCTGTATTAAGATATGTATTATTCTGGCAAATGTGTGACGGACATTCTCTTTTATTTTAATTTTGTTTGTTCATATCAGGATTTATCTCAGAGGTGTTAGGTCATTGGGGTCAAACCCATGATTGATTGTTGGGAGCCGATAGCCATTAAGACCCTGGCCTCAGACACGTAGCAGAAACTTGGCCGCTTTCTAACAGCAAGGCTTTGTTTCCTGCCCAACTTTGCCCCCACATTCCAAGCTACTGTAGCATGAGCAGTTCCGATAACTGACCTTGTTGCCATTAGTCAATGTACTGAGCACCCATTGAACTGCAGATATACCATATTAGGAACATAGTGATAAGTTCACCCGTACGTCACCACGATGTCTTTGAGTACTGTTGCGCACCCTTGGTACCTTATTGGGAACATGTGGCTGATTGGTTGTTGTACAGTGTGCTTCATTGGATTATGTGCCTCCCACTTTCTTCTCTGTTGTGAATATATACCCAGAGTTTTGACAAAATAAACGGGCTTGATCAGCACTTGTCTTGCCCCATGTCTCTCTTTTTTTTCCCATCCAGGTTCGTTGCCCCTCCGGGTCACTGCGTGAGGGTCTCGCTGGACGAGACCCTAACAATTGATGAACTTCCCTGGCCAACAAGTAGAACAAGGGTTGTTTTTTTTTTAGGCAGGGGAGGGCACTGGGGGGGGGGGTTACGAGGGGTGATGGTAAAAGGGAGACTATGTCAAGGAGTCTAGGAATAAAATGTATGTTTGGAAACTGATTGTGGAAGCAATTATACAATTCTGCTTGATGTGATTGAATTCTGGAGTAATATGATTTATGTATTAACTCCCAATCAATAACAAGTTGGAAAAAAAAGAAAAACCCATAGATCCAGCAATGGGTTTTGAACTCACACTAAATTGTAGCTCCAACTTACAGCAAGTGGTTCTTGCATCATGTTCCTGCTCAACACTTGCCATTAGAAGGGAGCACAGAAGATATGGGTGCTATAGCAAAATGTGGCGAAGAAATTAGATGGTGCCCAGCTATCAGATAAGAGTGTCTGGAATCTTAAAGGTTTGTCTCCAAATAAGCAGCCATCTAAATGAGATGTCAACTAAGTCCACAAGGAAAAAGCACACCATCATCAGTCACCCAAAGATTGTAAGTCGAAGGAGGGATTAGTATCAGAGCATACATTGTGAGAATCCAGTTTGCAGAAGGCTATATGGATGACCTTGGAAGCCCAAGATACATTTGTGAGAACTACATTGGAAATAAGCCTCCAGAAAACTTCCTCCATTCACAATTGAGGGATGAAGAGATAGTAGTTACTAAACAGAGTGCATGGGAGAGATGCATACAGAAGATCAAAGGCATAAATCTGTCTTGCACAGTTAAAACCTTATCACTTGATCCCCACTCTGATGCTTGCTGGAACTGATTTGGTTTTCAACATCTTCCATCTTTTTGTTTGTTTGGATTAGGGTATGTCTCGGAGGGTCATTGGGGGTCACCCTCTTGAAGCTGTGTTTTTTCTGTTTTTCGGTAAATGAAAACCCAAGATTGAGCAACCTATAGGGAAAGCAAGTAGATCAAGGGTTTTGGTGGTGGTGGTAGTAGGGGGCAGGTGGGTAAAAAGGAGATGATAATAAGCAGTCCAGGAAGAAATAAAGGATGTTTGGAATCTGACTGTTGGACAATTGTAAAATTCTGCTGGACGTGATTGAACTATGCAATGATATTTGTATTAACTCCAAATTAATAATAAACTTTTAAATAAGTGTTAGGCAAAAATGGAAGATGAGCACATCAAATCTCAAAAATGGAGGATGACTACATCACTAGACAACAGTCAAGCTGCATCATTACAAAAATACCAAACCACTGTGAATCATGACCCAGCTAAGCTCACACATACCCTTAATCCTCCCAGTAGCTTACTCTGGTCTCACATCTTGGTGCTTGTTACTGCCCAAAGTATATTGTTAATGCACAAAATAGTCAGTTATTGAGTATTTCGCTATCATATTAAGTGCAAAATGTCAGATAACAAGATAGTCAATAGCTGAGGAGAAGAAGTACAGTAAAAAGCTCTTATGACAGAGACACTGCTAAGGTCTTGCCAAATATTTTTATTTCCTTCTTGAGCACCCGGGTGTGTGGGTGTGTGTGTGGGGGGGGCTAGGATTCCTAGGCTTTTGCACCTAGGTTTGACTACAGTATATTGCTGAGATAAAGTGTTACATATATCTTTCAGACCTAATCCTTAACCTGTTGAGAAATGTCTTCTCCCCACTCTCTTTATTTCAGTGCTTACTTTCTTTAGGTGTATGACTTGAATGAAAGGGGTACAAGATGGTAGAGCCAGGTGATAAGTCCTTGCTAAGATGAGAGCAGCACAACCAGAAACTTGGTCCTCAGTGTGAGAGTTAGGTTCTGTGACACCTTGATTGGACCAGAATCCACAGTAGTTTGGCAATATGGCCTCCCCCATAATGTGGCCTAATATAATTTATAACAACGACCAGATGAGATCTGCCCTGGGGCTTGATGATGTCTCCTTGGAGGTGTGGCTATATATATATATATATATATATATATATATATATATATATATATATATATATATATATATATATATATCTTGAATAACTTGCTCTTGATCTCCCCCTTTTCCTGCTGGCCCTGCATCTGGCTTCTTGGGACTTGGTTTGGTAGTCCACCATGGTGCCTGCTGAACCTGGGAATGATTGGCAGCCTGCCATGTGGCATGCCAACCTTGGATTCATTTGACTCAACATCCACCAGCCTGCTTCCTGACTTGTCTTTCTGCTCCTTCGTTGGCTGACCTCAGCAGCTACATGACTCAGGAAGGACTTCCAGCTGATCATTTGACCCTTGGACTTGAGCTAGACTGGACTTTCCCACTTCAGTGGCTGGGTGGGCTGCTCTCTTGATAAAAAAAAATATTTCTCACACATATATGCTTCACTGGTTTTGCTGCTTTGCACACCCAACATACTTGGTCTTTCTGTGAGTATGAAACAGCCCTTCACGTGCTACGCTACTGAGATTTTACGGATGATTTCTTACCAAACCCTGCAAGTACTTTAGTTAGAATTTTGTCTATGGCTTTGTATTCTTCAATTTCATTATAATAGGGGCAAATGTGGGCTTTCCAAAATTTCCTCTTTGGCACTCTCTGGACACTGTTAACTTAAACTGTTTCACATTTTAATGGTTCCAGTGTGTTTTCAAATATTTTTCTCTTTTCTGTTCTTACTTCTCTTTCTTGATGTGAGCGCTGTTATCAGATGTTAACACTTTGGGGTACCCCTTCTATTTATTGTGGCTTGATTGTTATAGACATGAGTCTTTTTCTTCTACTTTTTAGAGGACTATCTCAATCTGGTCTTTAAATTATTCAAATTATGCCCCAGCTCAGTAGTTTGTCCTTTATTCAACTATTCTTTGTTTTAATCATTTTTCCCAACACCCAGTGTTTTTTTAGGATAATTTAAAATCCTCTCTTTGTTCCAAAAATGTTTGCTTCCACTAGAATCCAGTATGTAATTTCCTTTTGAAAAGCTGTTCTCCAAGATAAAACCATCACTTAGTCCATTCATCCCCAGTAATTTTAGTGAGAAGGAGTGGATAAACCATAAAGTAAGTAATACTAAAGGGAAAAAGAACCCTCAATCTCACTGCTATCACATCAATGCCAACTTATATTGACCCTATCGGGCAGGGTGGAATGACTCCTGTGGGTTTCTGAGACTGTAACTCTTTACAGGAGTAGAAAGCCTTGTCGCTCTCCCTCGGAGCAGCTGGTGGTTTCCAACTGCTGAATTTGTGATTTGCAGCCCAGTGCATAACCACTACACCACAACAGCTCCAACTAGGCATCAATTGGAATCCCCACATTAAAAAAACACCATTAAAAACAAAGTAGGAAACCTTTTATGCCCTGATTTAAAAAGCTATTATACAGCCACAGTCACCAAACACCTTGGTTTGCTAGAATGATGGCTATGTAGACCAATGGATTGGAATGGAGAACCCAGAAAAAAAAACCAAGCACCTACAGACACCCAATTTTTGAGAAAGCACTAGAACACAGTAAGTGGGGAAAAGAGTCTTTACAAAAATGTTGCTGGAAAAAATGGATCTTCACCTGCAAAAGAATGAAAGAGGACCTCACACTATACACAAAAAGGAACACAAGAAGGATTGAAGACCTAAATATAAGCCCTGGGTCCATAAAGATCATCCATGAAAAAATAGGGACCAATATAAGCATCCTAATACAAGGCCTGAATGCACTACCAAATAGTGAAAAATACCTGCTCCACAGAAGACAAACGAGAAGACTGGGCCCTTCTAAAAATAGGACATTTATGTATATCAAAAGTCTTGTTTTGTTCAGTTTTTGCTTGTTCATATTAGAGTTATATCTCAGAGGTGGAAAGTCAATGGAGGTCATCCTATTGAAACTGTGTTATGTGCTTTTCCATTTTGGGGTATAGGAAGCCCAGGATTGATGAACCTATAGTGACAGCAAGTAGAATAAGGGGCTCAGGGGGAGGGGAATACAGTGGTGGAGTGGAGTAAAAGGGAGACAATGTCAAGGAGTCCGTGTATAAAGAGAATGGTTGGAAACTCATTGTGGTAGGAATTGTACAAATCTAGTTGACATGATTGAAATAGAGAATGATGTATGTACTAAATCCCAACTAAGTAAAAAACAAGTATAAGAATGAAGAAAATGCTAAAAAAAAAAAAGACAGAATCAAAAGAGTGAAAAAGAGAACTTACAGAATGGGGGGGGGGAATAAAGGGCTAGTTTCAAAAATCTATAGAAAAATTACAACATCTTAATAATAAAAAATACAAAAAACCCCCAAAAAATGGGCAGAAGACATGAATAGGCAATTTACTAAAGATAACATCCAGGCAGCCAATAATCATGAAGAAATAAGAGCATTCATTAACTGTAAAAGAAATGCAAATTAAAACAAAAATGAGATACCACCTCACAGCAACACTCTTATCAAAATTCAACAAAACAGGAAGTAATAAATCCTGGCAAGAATGTGGACAGTTTGGAACACCCATACATTGTTGGTGGGATTGCAGAATTGTATAACTACTATGGAAAAGGGGGATGGTGTTTCCTTACAAATGCATATGTAAATACCATATGATCCTGCAAACTCTCCACTTGGTATACACCCTAAAGAAATAACAAAAAAACACAAACAGATGTATGCACACCCATGTGTGTCACAGCCCTTTCGATAATAGAATATGCCTGTGGAAGAATGGATAAACATACTGTAGTTCATACAGACAATGGAATATTATGCATCCTTACAAAACAATGCTGAGTCTGTCAAATGCCTCATGACCTGAGCAAGACTGGCGGGCATTATGCTCATAAAAGTCAGCCATTTTCATAAATATCAATATTTAATCACACCATTATTGTAGAGGAAAAAAGAACAATAACAAATAACATGTTCACACCAAAGGTAAAGACTATGAAAACCAATGGGGGGTGGGGGTGGGCGGGTGCATGAGGGATGGGAAGTAGGAAAAGAAAGTGAATCAAAAAAATAAAGAACGATGGGGAAGGTGAGAAGGGAGAGGGCTCCCGGGGATAGTGTCGCTGCTCGGCTGCAATGGGCTATGTGCAACCACGTGTAGTACGTTTTTTCTCTATGGTTCGTATTCCACAAGTAAAAGGGAAAAACAATTCTGAAATAACTTAAATTGAAAACAATTACAGGAAAAAAATTAAAAGCAAAGAAGGCCTAAAAAATCCCTCCAAATTTCTTACTCATCTGGTCTAAACACTGGTGATTAAAAAGCACTACAAGTAAAATGGAAACTGAGGTAAATTCTATGGTAGCATATAAGCTAATTTCAAATGAAAGGAAAAAAATAGAATTTACCATAAATGCAGTTCTTTCTTTCAGCTTTCTCGGTGCCCCAAGAGGACAGGGTTTCTGAACAATATTTATTTTATTTCTTTGGATATCTAAACGCTAGCTCTAAAGTTCTAGCTGTATGGCAAGGCACACGGCAAGAGCAAAAGAGAATATAAAAATAGTACTTCTAGACAGACTGTACTCTCCCCTACACATATACAATGATTTTCTCATCCACAGGCTCAGGAGCCTGATGGCTTCTTGGTTCAAGCCAATGTCAAATCCCACGCATACTAACACCAGTTCAAGTTTGCAGCTACAAAACATTGTCACAGGATCTCTCACACTTGTCCTCTTCTCTTTCTCCTCCTCCCCTTTACCTCATTGTCCACATTTCCCTCCTCTTCCTCTTTGTGCTTCTTCCCCCTTTTCTTTGGATTTCCCTCAGGACAGGCAACTCTGTGAGGCTGCAGGAGCAACCCTGTCAGCATCTTCCTCCAGACAGAAACTGATAAAAGTAGTGTCTGCTTCTCTTCTTCCTCAGGTTTCCTTTTGAACATTGTTGTCCCTTCTTTAACTGAAAACTCTCTATTCCCAATTAAATTCTATTGTAACTTCTTACCTTAAAACATTCAGAATCCCAATAATGTGAACTATGATTATTTCTAAAACACTTAAAAATGATCTGTGACACAGAAGCCAGTCGATCTCAGATCTTTGGTTTGCAGAAGAAAAAACAAATTCTCAGAGATCACGGATTTATGACCTGATCGAATTTGTAGGCAGGCCCACCTGGAGCCCTCTTTCCAGAGTAAGTCTGTCGCTTTCTGTTGAAATCCAGACATCTTCTTCCCCTAAACAAATAGCTGTGGCCCAGGCAAATGACAACTACATCCTTGCCCCCTGCCAAAGTAAGGCGAAAATTCTATTTCTGACCCTTCCCTTTTGAATATTACCTAGTTTCTCTCATCTTTGTTATTCATCGTTGAGGTCTCATTTCATTATTTCAGGTAAAGAAGTTGTTGAACCATAGAAAATCTCTCGAACCTGACTACAAAAATATTAATCCAGGGACAAGCAGGACTGATATCAATTGACAGCTGGTTACAAACAGAATCGCAGGCCCTGCCCCAGAGCAACTGCATCAGAATCTACCTGTTTGAAAAGCACCACATATATAATGCTCTAATTGGGGAAGGGGCGTAACTCCCTGGGTTTCAGGAATGCCACCTGGTAGTCTATACCTTGTCTTTTCAAAAGATTTGATCAAGTTAAAAAGCATCCAGTGATGTCTAAGGGCATGTCTGACCACAACCCTAATCAAGCGTGTGCGCTCACCAAACTAACTCTTTCTAAATTATCTTAAATACCAAATGGCTTAAATGCTTTCCCAAACCTATTACCATAATAGAGTCTATGTTTTAATTTAATCATTTATGCAGCATTTGGCGATCATACATTATTAGTGAATACTGTCTGTATTACATTCCAACTATTTAATTTAAATGAGCACTAAAATATTAATGAGTCATCTCATTTTAACATAATTTCAAAAGAAGAGAGTTGTTTAATCAAGTGCCTTGGAGTTTGTTTTATATTTTCCCCCAACATGTGTGCAAGTAAGAAAAGTTCTACCATTTAAAAAAATTAAATATAACCAAGGAAACATACAACTGTCCTCTAGTTCTTTAATGCTTCCTCAGCCCCACTATCATGATCCCAATTCTATCTTATAAATCCAGCTAGACCAGAGCATGCACACGGGTACAGAAAAGAGCAGGAAACAGGGAATCCAGGACAAATAAACCCCTCAGGACCAATAATGAGAGTAGCAATACCAGGAGGGGAAGGGGAAGGTGGGGGGAGAAAAGGGGAACCAATGACTGCATATAACCCCCTCTGTTGATGAACAACCGAAAAGTGCATGAAGGGAGACAATGGTCAGTGTACAGCATGAAAAATAATAATTTTTAAATTATCAAGGGTTCACGAGAGAGAGACGGTGAGGGAGAAAGAGAGGGAAAAAAATGAGGAGCTGATAACAAGGGCTCAAGTAGAAAGAAAATGTTTTGAAAATGATGATGGCAACAAATGTACAAATGTGCTTGACACAATGGATGTATGTATGGATTGTGATAAGAGCTGTATGAGCCTCCAATAAAATGATTTTTAAAAATTGAATATATATTTATTTAAGTATCTAGAGTTTTCAGTAGAAAGATGAGGCAGTGTGCTCTGTTAAAAACGTATAGCCTCAGAAACACTAAACAGGGTCCCTATGAGTGGGAATTGACTCAATGGCAGTAGGTTTGTTTGTTTGTTTGTTTGTTTGTTTGTAAAGCAGTGTTTACTGCAAGTTTCTGAAACCTGGTTGTGCACTTTGACCCACTCAGAGACCCACTAACATCGAGTCAATTCTACCTCATAGTGATGCTACATGAGGTTTCTGAGGCTACACAATTTTAAAGGAGCAAATAACCTCATCTTCCTCACATGCTTTTAGTACCGAGTTCATTACACGTCAATTTCCCAATTTGGGGGCTGATGAATAAGATATCCAGGTTTTTCACATATTCGCCTTTTCTCCTGTGACATTTTTCAGCAAATTTCTAGACAAAGCATAGTGACAGCCCAGTAAAACTGAAGTCTTTGGCTGATGGGCAAAGACCCAGGAGAAAGAACGGGGAGCAGTGGACACTGACTAACCAGGGCAGAGGGAAGAGGAAACCCAAGACGAAGGCGAGAGGAGAAGGCAATGGGGCAAGAATTCGGGAACGGATGAGATGAATGTTCTTTCTGGCAAATACCCCTTTCATTATCTGTTAGAGAAATCCAGTTGATATACACTTGTTCTCTTTTCAAAACTCCATCCTGGGACACACAGTATTTAGCTGTGGTAACATGCCCTTAAGATCAAATTCTGCCTTGAGATAAAAAAAGCTTCCAGTCTGAAACCTTCAGTTCTACAATTGCACATCTCTTTCATTAACAAACCTACCTCTATGCCTCAGTTTCCTCATCTGGACAACGAGGCGAGTTGAAAAGTCTACCTCACTGAGTTGTTGGGAAGGTTAAGTACAGAGTATTTATTACAGTGCTTGATAGGAAGTTCAGCACACAGCGAATGTTTTAATATTCAAAATGTATTTTTAAATATGCATATCTCCTTGTGTATACAATAGGTCTCTAGGGAGGACACGAAACAGCTAAGGTTGACTACATCGGAGAGAGAAGCTAGCTGGCTGAGGGGAAGAATGCAGGAGAGAGATAGTTCACATTGCATAAGCTTTCCTATCTTTGGAATTTTGAACCATGCAAATGTACTGCACAGGCAATGAAGCATTAAGTAAGTAATTGCAGGTTCCCCCCACTATCTGAAAGTATAACATTCCTAACAGAAACTTTTGTAAGCAGAAACTATTTCAAGCGAAGACACGCTTACCATGAAGCCTTATGGAAATGTTTGGATTGCTCTCAGACCCAAAGACTAACCTACCCAATCATGCCCAATAGCACATGAAACCTGAACCAGCACTAACATGGAGTGTTTGCAGACGCAGGTCCAAGCTGTGGTGGCATGTTCCTGAGTGCCGCGCCCCGCCTCTTCGAGGGGGCACTGTGACAAAGCCAACCCTGAGTATGCCTTTGGCTTTTCACTTTATTATTATTTTTTTTTTGTAAAAGAGCAAACCCTCTTTGGATTTCTTTTGGTTAGTGAAGATCAAAACGAATGTAGGTTTTTCATAAAAATTAGCTAATGTGAATCGAACTTTTGCAAAGTGGGGGGTACCTGTAAGTAAGTAAATCCATCCATCCATAAAGTAAGTGTGAGAAGGCATTCTGCTTTGCTGCCACCCTTAGATGCACTGCTTTCGAAAGCATATACTAACAGACTCTACACCCAAGCTAAACTCATGGCCATCGAGTTGATTACGATTCACATAGGACAGAGTAGAACTGCCCCAGGTGGGTTTCCAAGCCTGGAAATCTTTACAGTATAAATATTTACACTTCTTTTTCCCAAAGAAAGGCTTGGGGTTTCACACTGCTGAGTTTGCAGTTAGTGGCCCATTGTCTAACCACTCCAACACAGGGGTGCCTCTCTTTCGATCAAATTTGGAGTGTGGCTTCTTTTTTTAACGTGATCTCAAATGCATTTATCAGTTGACTGAATGTGCCTTCTAAACACATGGCAAACCTTCCATTAAAGTGATTTTTCTGCGACTTACTTAACCATTTCCCAATGTTTGATCCATATGGTTTTAATTTAACTTTTAATAGTAAAATATCTCGGTTGCAATCACTTTATTTTTTTATGGGTTGGAGTTTTGAATTATGCATAAAGAACCATGTATTAGATTTGGATTTACTCTGTGTCAAATAATAGGATTATTTTTAGCCTTAATACATATTTTTAGTTTTAATAGTCTCTGCTTCCCGAGTTAGCCTTTAGCAAAATTACAAAATTGGGTGACTTTAGATCGCCTTTGTTTCTGTAACCTTC
Organism: Tenrec ecaudatus; assembly: GCF_050624435.1. Lineage (NCBI taxonomy): Eukaryota > Metazoa > Chordata > Mammalia > Afrosoricida > Tenrecidae > Tenrec > Tenrec ecaudatus. Next base: position 27,797,008 of record NC_134548.1, on the reverse strand, counting down.
ATTTCTCCCGATCACTTATTTTTGGTGTAGCCAAAATTCCTCCTTGTGTTCAGGTATCTGGGACTTTTCTGCTCCTCCTTTTCATTGATAACTAGCTTTCAAAATATGGATCTAATTGTAATCATTTATGTCACTGTAAAATTAAGTCAATATTTCCTGGCTCCCAGAGAATATTTGGAGAGATAATGTACCTTAGTTACAGACTTAGTTTAAATATCAGGTTTGTCACTTCCTTGCTCTGTGACTTGAAGGAGTACCTCGCATTTGTGAGCCGAGTTTTCTCAACAAGTAAAAGAAGATGTTAACACCTTCAAGTCAGGGTTGGTGTGAGGCTAAATTAAGATCATTGTTTAAAGAAATTATAATGCTAGGCTCACTAAGAATTCAATAAATTCTTGATGGTAATGGTTATAATTTGCATCTTCACTTCAACCTCAGTTATAATTCTGGAAGAAGAATGTTCTTTCCTCATGAAAGAAATTCTGAAAATCAACTCAGCTTGAGCTTCATACAATATCCTACATCCAGTTGGTGCTCAAAGTATTTGCGATGCATTTTCTTTCCCCCGTGATTCTTTAGGGAGTTCTGTATAATGTCACAGATGAAAACATGAATACTCATTAACTACTCATATGCTTTGGACATGGAGAAAGACATCAGCCTTGGTGAGGTCGAGGGGCAGTGGAACATAAGAAACCTTTGTGACAAGGTGGATTGACCCAGTGGCTGCAACAATGGGATCAAACAGAAAACAATGGTGAGGATGGCCCAGGACTGGGTGGGGGTGTTCATTTCTGTTACACAGAGGGTCACTCTGAGTCAGAACCAACAGGATGGCACCGAACAAGAGCAACAACTATTGTGCCAAAGGCCAGATAGCTGGACCAAGTCCTAAAAAGGTTTGACTCACAAAACTATTGAAATTCACGTTAAGTCCTTCCTATTAAGTAGAAAGCAATTTTGGAAAGAACAACAAACACAGTAGCTCTGTTCTTTTTGAGAGCTTATGTGGGTAGAAGCAAAGGAAACGGGACATTTCCAGGCCTGTCCTAGGTCATTAAGACATGTATTTGATATTAATATAAAAGAAAAATCTCCGGCTGGGTGAAGCCATAAATTATCTAATTAAGCAGTAAGTGCATTTTAACAATGAAGAATCTTTTAAGTGTTAATATTTTCTGCAGGATATTAAAGATAAGTGATCATGACTATTAAAAGCATCAACCTTTGTGCTACTTAAGAAAATGGAAAACTTAGCTTTCCTCCCATGCTTATGGTAAACAAGCAATAATCAAACATTGGCATGCAGAATTCGGGCAAACATTAAGACTTTTATTCAATCGTCTTACAGCATTAGGACATCTCTCTAATCCATGTCTTCTGAAAAGGCAGTAAAGCAACAGCACAAAAGATAGAGAAGAAAGGGCAATGCTGGTGACTTGTATATTTAGAGAGCCAGGGGGAATGGAGATGAGCAAAGGTGGAACAAGAGAGCCAAGCTAGACAAAAATGCAAGCTGTTTCTTTTTTAAAATGATTGTGTCAGTATTTTCTACCACAGATACTCAATAGCAGAAGGCTTATAACTCTGTTCTAGTAATTCACTCTGTAAGTGGCAAAGAGGATGGCAAATGGAAATAAAAAAGTGTGTGCATGATTTTATAGAAAGATTTCTAACGAATGACTTGAAATCGCTTAGTTATTTTAGTTGGGAAAGTCAGAACAAAACAAATTCATACGTGTTTTTAAAAGCTCCGAATAGCTTGCTAGTTGCATAAATCTGTGTAAAAAAGAAGAAAATTATACAGGGCATAAAAGACATTAATATTTGGTATTTCCTTTTACTATCTCTTTTGTTTTATAATGTTAACTATTGAGCAAACTCAATAGAGGACATTTTGTGATTTTTTTCTTCTGTAATTTAAATCCTCCACTATTTATGAGCTCAGAGACATTGAACGGCTGAAAAATGACTTTCACTCCTAATATTGAGCTTCATTAAGATTGACCTAGACTTTTGTCAACTCTTTCTCAATTCACCTCAAATATAAGCATGGCGCTGGCACTCAACCTAGCTTTCTTTGCACACTTAGCCACCACTTTTGAGTAACATTCACAGCATTCCTTGATTTGTGGTTGCATCATTCCAATCTCTGGCTTCATGACCACATTGACTTCTCTTCTGTGTGAAATCTCTCTCAGAAGGATACTTGTGATCAAGTTTAGGTCAAAATAACCAATCATTCAGTCATTCTGAATCATAGCGACCTTATAGGACAGGGAAGAATTGTCTCTATGGTTTTCTAAGACTCTCACTCTTTACAGGAGTAGAAAATCCCATCTTTCTCCCAAAGAGTAGCTGGTGGTTTTGAACTGCTGACCTTGCGATTAGCAGCCCAAGGCATAACCACTTCACCACCAGGGCTCCTTCTAGACAATGCAAAATAATTACCATATCCGTGAGTATTCTTTTTCCATAGAACGCAATATTTATAGACTCCAGAGATTAAAACCTGATAGGGCCATTATCCAGGCTAACACAACTGATTTCACCTAAGAAGCAGGGGAGCAGTTCTTACTGTTGCTGTTGTTGTTGTTGTTAGGTGCCATTGAGTCTGTTCTAACTCCTAAGGATGCTATGCACAACAGAACAAAACGCTGCCCCGTCCTGCACCATCCCCTCATGAATGTTCTCATGTTTGAGCCCATTGTTTCAGCCATTTTGTCAATTCAGCTTGTTGAGGACCTTCCTTTTTTTCACTGCCCACTTACTTTATCAAACATGATGTCTTTCTCCAGGGACTGGACCCTCCTGATAACATATCCAATGCTCTTACTATATCGTCGTTATCTATTTCTACTAGAGTCTGGTATTTCTGCCTGCTGTGCCACTACTAACATATATGTGAAGGCTGACAGAGTGTCTGACCTATCATTATATAATGCCTTATACTAGAGTCTCAGGCCCAGGGACTTTGCCTTCTGGTGAAATGGGGGTGAAAATGCTATTTATATGTCTATTGGAACCCCTGTTTATTTGAATGGTGAGATGGCTAAAGAAGAGCTTAGAGATAATACCCTATAGATTTGGACCTTTGTTCAAGATTCAAGATATTATGTGAATCAACAGCCATTAGATGATGCTGTATTATTCATCAGTATAATATAGATTTTTATGGGGGCAAATCTGAAGTAGAAGTTGACTTTCTCACTGTTATTCCCAATAGCACATTGATGCTACCCATTTCTGAAAATTCAGGTTGAGTTGAACTACAAATGCTAGTTCTTGGGGTTAAACTGTCACATCCACCAGGGAACACAATTGTTGGCACTACGTAGTCATTTCTGACCCATAACAACCAGATGAACAACAAAACGACACACTGCCCAGTCCTGTGCCAGCCTCACAATTGTTGCAATGCTTGAGTCCATTGTTGCAGACACTGTATGATGACATCCTTTCCCAGGGACTGGTCCCTCCTGATAGCATACCCAAGGGACACGCACTGACGTTTCACTGTCCTCACTTCTAAAAAGCTTCTGGCAGTACTTCTTCCAAGACAGTTTCATTTATTCTCCCACAGCCCATGTTGTCATTGATCCTGTTGGCCAATACCATTATGCAAATGCACCAATCCTTCTCCCATCTTCCTTAGTCATTACACAGCTTTCTTATACATATCTGAGGTGATTGAAAATAACATGGCTTGGGTCAAATGCAACTTAGTTTTCCAAATGGCATCTTTGCAGACTCTGGGACAGAAGGCATCATAAGGCAAAGGCCTGAGAAGAGCCTCTACTCACTGAGAGCAATCCCTGGCTAACAAGTTGTGGCAAAATGAAAGATTTTTCCCAAGTCATCTCCCCAAAATATATGGTAGACTTAGGACAATGCTTGCGGCTAATGGTAAATGATTGTCAAGTTACCTCCCGAAAGGCAGTCAGGCGCCAGACTATTGTCTGGTCCCACAGGTAGGGCCCACTCCCTGCTGTTAAGGACAATGGGCTGCTTCTTCCTAAAGGCTTGCAGCCATTAGTCTGGTCCCTGTAGGGCGGGTTTGCACCCTAATGATAATGGTTTCTATAGTGAGCCAGAGAACAGGTCAAACTCAAAAAGTTCAGTGGCATCCAAAGTTAGGCTGCCATCTTGAATCTAGGATTCTTTGTCATCTTGTCACATGTATAACCCCAAACCCTTCTCTTCCTATTATTGGATAGCCCTACATCACCGCCCTTCCATTACTGAATTACCTATAGCACAACCCTTTCTGTGACTTATGTCTTCACCTGTAATTAGGGTGCTTGCATGTCTCCAGAGAATATAAAAGCCTTGGTTAGCAATAAATCTGTCCCTGCCCCCCGCCCCACATGGACCACCAAGTGAGGTTGAGGTGAGCATGCTACCATGAAATGTGTCTGACTCCATTATTTCAATCTCTCTTTTATCTCTCATGCTCTCTATGACTTTACTATAATCTTTACTTATTATCACTGTACAATTGAACCTACCGGACCCATGATGATGTGGTTGGGGCTGGTTACCCTGGCAACAAGTCAGCATCAAAATAGGGTGTATTACTACAACTACGTGAAGGATGTTGGGGTGGATGCTTCCCTGGAGTGGCCGGATAAAGAGCCCAGCTATGATTTCAGCTTTCTGAAATACCAAGTGGGGAACCCAGCAGAGCCCACCTGGACTTCTGACTTATAGTGCCTGTGAGGTAATAAATCTGCACCACTTTAATTTTAAGCTGCTAAATTTGTGGCAATATGTTACACAGCAGTAGAAAATAACAGCATCCAAACTGACTCGTACAACTCTAATCCAGATCTAGGCTCCGAGCTTTACCCTTGAATATTTCAGTGGGTGCTGCGCTTGTTTAGAATATTTTGCTAGCATTCAAGTTCAATATGCATAAAACAGAATCTCATCTAGTATCTTAGCCAGTCTTGTGGAATTCCCTAAATGGTATCAAAATGTTTTATACATCTTTCTTTGTTTTTAAAAGTGGCATGGGGAGGGTGATTTAAAACCTCTGAACTTTCACTAAGTTCCAGGACCACCCTAACTTTTTGTAGTGTTTTCAAATGTCAGTCTTTTATATACTGCCTACAACATTTTTGTTACATGCCCACGTGAGTTTCAGTATTATTTCCTTGATCGTTTTCTCTTTTTAACAGTTTTATTGACACTTCATCCACATCACACAATTCAATAATCCAATCAGGTCCAAATGTGTTGTACAATCACTGAATAGTTTTCTTTAAATCCACTCACTCTTCAAAGTTTTTGCCTCAATAAATGTATCACCAAAAGCTAAGGCTGGATTGCCACCATAAATGTTAAATTAGTATCATTGGCCATAAATAGAGGGTTACAGTAAAAATTAAAATAATGAAAATGAATTTTTAAGTTCCACCTTGAAAATGTTGGCTTGTGAAGGCTCTGAACATAAGGCCTGCTCACTCTTTATTTGAAAAAGGAGATTAGCAAAAGGCAAAATAACTCAAATTGAGGATTTCCTCTGACATTGAGGGACTGAAAAAGCATTAAAATGCACACAGTATTTTTTCCTCCTATATGCGTTTGTATTCCTTACAAGTATCATTTAAAACAACCATAAATGTTACCCCAAATCATCGTAGGTACATGGTGAGGAGAGTGGTTTTTAAAAAGCTTTTCATCAGAGAGACATATGTACCTTTGAGCCTGCACTGAAATGAATGTTCTAGACATGACAATATTGCTATTAACATTAATGTCATCCTCATTCTCATGATCATTACTTCCACCCTCCTCGCTACTCATTGTACCAAGGCGATTGAAAAATATCACTAATTTCTTAGAGCTACTGCTTATCTTCAAAGCCTCTTTTTCGATAACCATTTCTTCTCTCCTAATATGTTCTAATGTTCTTTGTGGTTGTCATGGAGTCGATTGAAACTCATGACAACCCTACGTACACTGCAGCAAAATGCTGCTCGGCCCTATGCTACCCTCATGAATATTGGCATGCTCAAATGTAGTGGTATGGCTGCTGTGGTTTTGAGTGCCTGCTAACCTAGAGGTTCCTGGTATCCAGCTCTGCTGTGATCAGTAAGGTGTTCATTGACTAGATTTTTAAAAATAGATCACTGTGCTTTTCTGTCTAGTCTGTCATAGTCTGAAAGCTCCACTGAAACACGTCCACCATGGGTGGCACCATGGGTGGCATAGCTTCCGGCAAAATATTCAAACCGACACACTACTACCAACTGACATATAGTAGCTCCTGATCAATTATGATGTATAAAAACCCTCCAGCTTATCACCAATTCTCTCTGCAAAACACATACGTCTGACGACTTCCTTCCTTGTGGAAAGATCCTAATTTCTTGAGTCAAGTGCATTCTCCTTACTCGTTTATCACCTGCAGTCACTCCCAAACCTCTCTATTTGATTTGCTTTCCTTCCAATCATTAATCACCAAATAGGCATTTTCTTACTTTTAGTGATCTTGTTTATAGAGAGTCTCACTCAAGCAAAATGTAAACTCAGGATGTCTGAGCCCTGGTATGTCATCATGGGTGGTTTATTTCCAGCTTCTAGGACAGTTCTTGACACAAACGAAGTTCTCAATAACCTTGGTCATGTTCCCAGATTTGCGTTCTAAAGATAGGGCTTCACAGACTACAAAATGGAGAATGTCCCCCTAATAGGGTTGTCGGGAAGACAACTCATATTCAGGATCTGGTGCTTAAACGAAAGCTATGAGTAGAATATCTTATTGTTAGTATAAGACGTCTGGATGTATGTTATCAAACTTTCTGTTTCTCCATCCATTTTTTCACATTAATTTGATTCTTCACATTTTGTCTCAAAACTTGTTTACTTAGTGATTGTCCTCATAGAGAAGTATGAATGTAGATTTAGAAAACAATATGTATACAATATCATGCAATAATAACCCTAATGAAATAATTGTAGCTATAATACCGACATAGCTATCATGTATATATTATAAATAATGTGGCTATAAAACAAACATTAGAGAAATAGTATCCCAAATTACCTGACTAGGAATGGGCAGGGGGTCGGGGGAAGGAACTGCATAGTTATTAAGCATTCACTTGCACATCAGGCCTATAACTTTCTTGCCACTCTTCCTTACCTTGGACTTTTCCTGTCCTCTGGGAGGCATTTGCATCTTGCTTAATGCAATTTCTGCATGGAACTTCTCAGAATTAATATCACCAGTTCCTTTATTCCTCCTCTACTGTTTATCTCATACCTCTTTGATGTACTGCTCCCAGGCTCCAAGTTATCAATATTTATTTTACAGTTTTCTGTCCATGTCACCAGTTTCCAAAGCATGGAAAATCATTTTGGTTTATTTCTATAGGAGTTCTTCGGCTAAAATGGGAAATTCTACTTTTTCCCATAGGTTTTACAAGTTCTAAACCCATTCTTCAGTTCACCATAAACTACCAAGTGTTTGCCTCCTTGCCAGTGGTGTGTACTGTTGAGTTAATTCCTGAGTTACTTTCGTACTTGGAATTGAACTGTGCCATGGGATTTTCCTCGACTGAAATCTTTTCCGGGAGCAGATCTTGAGTCTTTCTCCAATGAAGCTATTGGTGGGTTCAAACTGTGACCTTTCAGTTAGCAGCCAAGTGTTTAACTGCTGCCAATATACACAATATTTGGCAAAAGGAAGGAGCCTCTATTTTTGCCAAAGATTAGATAGGTTCATGTAAAATTAGCTGTGTCGAAGTAGCCAGATCTAACTTATTTCACAATGTGTTACCAAGAGAATTTAAAAGCCCAGACCGAATCAAGAAGCACAACCTAGTGCAAATTTTCAAATGACTCTTTAGCTTAAGTGAAACTGAACATGAGAAGAATATATGTAGGAAAATGTCGAAGTGAATGAAAAATGGCTGTGGCAAAAATACCAGAAGTTATTTATAGAGCGTGCCAAATATAAATATGTCCTTGCAACATTTGATGAGATGAGTCGTCAGCTATTTCAAGAAAAAATTCTGACTTGCCTTCTATTATTTGAGGCTGTTTTTTTAATTGAGACAGCATTGCAATTTCTGTGTATGAAGACTCAAGCACATGGAGAGACATGATATAACTGGTGTATCTCACCTAAAATGTCTAAAATTGTGTTTGATAATCTTGCTTGATTACATCTGCCTATCTAAATATTTTTGCTGAAATCATATATAAATAAGAAGGTTTTTGTTTACCATAATCATGTCACCTCACAGCTCAACTCCAGCTTAGCAGGGAAACTGCAGAGAGGTGTGAATTAAGCATTGCGTTGCTAATACAAGTTTGGAGATTCGAACCCACAGTTGCTCCTCCCTGGGAGAAAGAAGAGGCTGTCTGCTCTGGGAGAGATGTATAGTCTCAGAAACCTACAGAGCTGCTGTACTCTGTCGTACCAGGCCCTGAGCAGTCAGAATCACCTCCATGGCAATGAGTTTGGGGTTTGTTCTGGTTTTGTTTGTTTGTTTTAGTTGATCTGCCCCTTTTGAAAGGTCAGAACAAAATCAAAGGTTTTCTGTCTTAAATACGCAGATTTCAGATACTGTGTAACTTTTACTTTGTGGTTGCTATTTCTCTTTTGTCTCTAGTGGAGATTGGACAAATGAATTCAATGTGGGAATTCCAAGAGTGAGTTCCTGGCACAACCAAAACCATTTTACTTTCTTCACTCGTTCACCCTCGTCTTCGCGTTAGGGACTGAGACAAACTCATGGGGATACAGAAAAGTTCCTCTGTGCAATTTATAGAAAGGAGAAAAGACAATGGCCTTATCATAGAAAAGGCATTCAAAATGTGTGTATTCTCTGTGTCTTTGGAGGCTGACAGGGCTGATCATAAGGGAAAAGTTCGTTAGGGAGACATTGGGCTACCGTGTAAGACTATCACTTGGAAAACTAGGGCAAGAAAGAGCTTCTGTAAGCAGGACCAACTGCCATAGAGTTGATTCCGACTCATAGAGACCCTATAGGGCAGAGTGGAATAGCTCCATAGGGTTTCTGAACCAAAATCTGGATGGGAGCAGTCTTTGATCTTTATTAGTAAGTGCTGCAAGTCCTCTAGGCTTTCAGCAGACAATGTTGTCTTATCTGCATATCACATGTTCTTAATAGTTTAATGTGTACCAGGAGATGGACCTCTTTAAAAAAATCATATTATTAGGGGCACATACAACTCTTATCACAATCCATACACACATCAATTACGTAAAGCACATTTGTACATTCATTGCCTTCATCATTCTCAAAAAAATTTGCTCTCCATTTAAGCCCCTGGCATCGTTCGTTTCACCCGCTCATTTCCCCCCTCCCTCCCCACTCCCCCCTTCCTCATGAACCCTTGATAATTTATAAATTATTATTTTGTCATATTTTACATTGTCCAATGTCTCCCTTCACCCACGAAATGGACACCTTTAAAAATACTCACATTATATAAATTAACTTATCAAATCATCTTAATCACCTATGAGGTTAGTACTATAAATATCACCATTTTATAGAGGAGGACACTATGTAGTATGACTGATCAAAGTCAATTTCATTAACTCAGAGCTAAGTCTTAGTTAAAGGGAGCAGGTGAAGGCAATAGGCTTTCCCTTTACAATCTCACTATGAGGAACTTTACGATATTAGCATGTCTGAGGATGAATTCAACAGACATCAAACATTTGTAGGTAAATATGTATTAGCCAGCAGGCACACAAATCGCTCAGACAGCCTTCTCTGTAAATTCAATGAAGTCCCAGGTCTTAGTCTTTCTGGGAGTTCCTAACACACCTCACACAAAAGCGAAGCTTCACAAGAAGTCACAACAATCTCAGAGAAGGATTCTAATAAATTATGATCAGCACCCAGTATCAAAAGTGCTATACATTATTGATGGGATATAGGACAAATTCAAAATCAAATCTTAAATTCACCCAGAAAAACAAAGGGAGGAGAGAGCTTGCTGGATTCTTCTCTTCCCTTCATGCAATGCCTGTTAATATTTCAACCAATTCACAAATCCTGAGTTTTTCCGTGTCAGTGAGGGTCCTGTCAAACCATCAACTTAGGTAACATAGGATGAGTTTTTTTTAATGTATTATTCTCTATTGTAAAGAGCGCTGGTGGTGCAGCGGTTACGTGCTGGGCTGCGATCCTCATGGTCAGCAGTTCAAAACCACTAGCAACTACACAGGAGAAAGATAGGGCTTTCTACTCAGTTAAATAGTTACAGTCTCAGAAACCCACAGCAGGGGAAGGGAGTCGAGATGAGTCAGCAATGTAGTTTTAATATCCAAACTGAATAGACTATATATGCATTCCTCAATACAGTCTCCCTCCAATGTTTATATGTGAAGATGTTGTATTTGCACCCACCAGAAACAATGTAACATTTTGTAAGTGAATGGAAAGTTTCCATTGGCATTCCAAATACCATGTATAGAATCTCACAATAGCAGGAAGATGTTGCCATCTGAACTGTGTGCAAGCAAATGGACCAGTTGAATTCCTGAGTCTACAAAGGTCTGCATGGTGGTCTGTCAATTAACACTTTGATCCACCTGAATTTTGCATGACTTGTATTAGTAAGTAAGATGTCACTATTGACCCAATCTTTACTTTCTTTTTCAACACCCAAGCATTGTTAGCCAAGGAAGTGGATGTTCTTTTCTCCAGAAAGATTTCTCTTTTTTTGTTGTTTTGGTGTTGCCGGGTCAGATAATAGAAGATCACTACATTGTCCAATTAGAATAATTGAAGTCGTATTTTAATATCAGGTTCGCCTGGGCTACAGCGGAAATGTTCAAAGGGAATCTCTCTCCGGACTACAGCCCCCTTTTCCCTGGCCGATTTTCTTTTAGATCGCTCAGGGAGGGTAGAACACTGAAAGGAGAAGAAAAGGTAAGTTAAAATACATACATCGCTAAGTGGTACTGCCAGAAGTAAAACTAAAGTACATTTAGGGAACGTTTCAGGCGCCTTGGTTTATGACCCCATTCCTGGGTTCCCTTGCTAGCTTGTCCTCCTGCTAGCTGGGAAGGGAAATGGACAGTCCTGTCCTGGCGAGAAAGCAGCTCTTGATCTGGGAGAGGGGCAGTGTAAACAAGAATTGCTCTGAGGGCACTCACAAACCTGCAGTCCATTGTGATGTTAAAGCAGGTTCTCTCCGGCCAGGCCAAATCAGAAGGGGGTGGGGGTGGGGTGGAAATACTCTCAGGGAAAAGTGTTCTCAGGACACTTCTGCTTAACTGTGGTGAGAGGAGTTTGCCTGTTTCCTTGGGAGGAATTCAACAAACAAGTGAGAAACCATCAAAACCTGTTGCCATGGAATCAAGTTCAATTCGTGGAGCTCCCTTGTATTTTAGAAGAGAACGGTGTGCTTTAAGGCTGTGACATTTAAGCAGCTCGCCAAGTCTTTCTTTTGAGGTGCTTCAGGGCGGGTTCAACCTGCCAGTCCCTCAGTGCTTACCAGGAGAAGAAATGTCATCCTGATGTGCTTCCTTTGATCAATTCTGAACAGAGTTTCTTAAGCATGGACCCGCTGAGCTTGAACTTTATAAAGATGTATTTCTCTGACACTTTACTTCGTAAGTGTTGTTTAGATTTGTTGTACGTGTGTGTGTGTGTGTGTGTGTGTTTTGCTTCTCCAACAAGGCTGTTTAGATCTTTGAGGGGATGTGTGTCACAGTTTGCATTCCCACAGAATTCTGCAGGCAGTTGGTTGGCAGCAAGTTCTGGTAAAGTCGGAAGTTTCGGATGCACAGAAAGCAAAAATTTGGAGATACCTTCATGTGAACTAGTGAAAGAATGGAGGTACTGAAAATTTCCAAGCAGGATACCCAAGTACCCCCCACCCTTGGCCCGAAGAGCCCGAGCTTTCACTAAAGCTGAAGTTGGAGGAAAAGATTTACTTGCGATTGGGGCTGGACATGATTTTAGCTGCTGGTAGGACAGTAACAATATGGCCACGAAAATTCTGCACATTTTTGAGGCCAAATATAAAAGAAAAATGGGAACTAAGGGTAAAGTCATGGGGTTTAATAGTTCTTTCCCCATAGAACATACTACTTTGGGGTGGCCGAGAAGAGAGAGAGAGAGAGAGACAGGAGTGGATTTAATACTGTAGTGGTTAGAAAATGAAGGTCACAGGCCAAATAAGGCCAGCAGACTGTTTTATAAGTTCAGTAATCCTAATGTTACATAGGAAGGCCCATTCGTCTGCACAGTCTATGGCTGCTTTAAATCTAAGGTAGCTTAGCTGAGTAAACGTGACAGACTGCCTGGCCCATACTGTGTGCGGCACCCATAGCAGTTCTGGCCTCAGAACAAAGGACACACTGGCTCCACCTGGGACCCCAGCCTTCTGAGAGAGAGAGAGAGAGAACCGCACCATCTTCTGCCAGGTAGCATCTACCTGGCAAACCCCAAGCACCTCATTGCCAACCCTCCTCCATCTCCTTACACTCGGACTGACTCTCCTCCGAGACTCCTCAGCCACTGTCTGCATTTAAGGCTCTGCCCTCTACCCTCTCTGTCTGAACTACTGCACACCTTCTGTTCTCCCTGATTGCTCCCGCGCCCCCTGGTCCATTCTCTACACAGCAGCCAGGTCTTGGAAAAGCGGGCAGGCAGGTATAGCCCCCACAGATGACCCTTCAATGGCTCCCACTGTCCCAAGAGGCCCTGCTCTTTCACTCCAGGTTCCTTTATTTACCAGATGGCCCCTTGATGTCCCTGGGTGGTACAAAGAGTGAATGCACTCAGCGGGAAACTGACAGGTTGAAGGTAAAAGTTCTCCCAGGGGCACCTCAGAAGAAAAGTGTGATAATCTGCTCTCTGAAAAAGCATCCATTGACTGAGCATGATAGTGGGACAGGAGGAAAGTCAAGGGAAATAGAGGAAAGAGCTGGGAGGTAAAGGGCATTTATAGAGGTCTAGATAAAGACATGTACATATGAAAATATGTTTATATATGAGGATGGGGAAATAGATCTATGTGCATATAGTTATAGGTTTAGTATTAAGGTAGCAGAAGGACATTGGGCCTCCACTCAAGTACTTCCTCAATGCAAAAATACTTTCTTCTATTAAATTGGCATTCTATGATGCTCACCTTCCCGACACAACAGCTGAAGACAAAGCAGGTGCATAAGCAAATGTGGTGAAGAAAGCTGATGGTGCCCGGCTATCAAAAGATATAGCATCTGGGGTCTTAAAGGCTTGAAGATAAACAAGTGTCTATGTAGCTCAGAAGCAACAAAGCCCACATGGAAGAAACACACCAGGCTGTTCGATCACGAGGTGTCGAAAGGATCAGGTATCAGGCATCATCAGAACAAAAAATTATATCATTGTGAATGAGGCAGAGTGCAGAGTGGAGCCCCAAAGCCCATATGTAGGAAAGTGGAGATCCCCTTGCAGAGGGGTCTTGGGGAGGAGACAAGCCAGACAGGGTGCGATGTAGCAAGGATGAAAAATACAACTCCCTCTAGTTCCTAAATGCCCACCGTCCCACCCCCCCTCCACTATCATGATCCCAATTCTACCTTGCAAGTTTGGCTATACCAGAAGATGGACACTGGTACAGATAAGAACCAGAAACACAGGGAATTCAGGATGGATGATCCCTTCAGGACCAGTGGTATGAATGGCAATACTGGGACCGTAGAGGGAGGGTGGGTTGGAAAGGGGGACCCGATTACAAGGATCTACATGTGACCTCCTCCCTGGGAATTGGACAACAGAAAAATGGGTGAAGGGAGATGTCTGACAGGGCAAGATATGACAAAATAATAATTTATAAATTATCAATGGTTCATGAGGGAAGGGGAGTGGGGAGGGAGGGAAAATGAGGAGCTGATGTCAGGGGCTTAAGTGGAGAACAAATGTTTTGAAAACGATGAGGGCAATGAAAGTACAAATGTGCTTTACACAATTGATATATGTCTGGATTGTGATAAGGATTGTATGAGCCCCTAATAAAACAATTAAAAGAAAAAGCCTCCATTGAAAAGCCCAGAGCCCAGTTCTGCACTGAAACCCAATGGGGCATAATGAGCCAGAGTCAGCTGGACCACCACGAGTCAGAGTCAACCCAGAAATGCATAAAAACATAAAAGTGTGGCTTCTGTTACCAATAGTCAATGCAATGCATGTGAGTTCACCATGGTATTGTGGTATAATAGAAAGCACACGTTTACCCGTCCATGTCCCCAAATGTCTTCCTTTCTGGTAGAAGTTAAAGAATTGAACTCAAATGCCATTCAGCCAGGTAAAAAGCCCGGACAATCAGCTCCCGTTAAAATTACAGCCTAGCAAATCCTATAGGGACGTTCTACTCTGCTTTATTGTGTCCCTCTGCGTACAAAATAACTGGAAGGCTCACCTCCACATCCACCTCCCCCACCTCCGCCTCCACCTCCACCTCCACTGGCTTGCCCAAGTTGAGGAAAATATTTTAAAAGGTAAATGTTCTCGGTAAATGCCCATTAACCGCCTATGTCAATAATGTGTACACACACATAATGCACATTTCACGCATAGGAGTCTAACACTCAGGATCATTAAAAGGTTTACAATGCTCTTAGAATGCACACATTTTTTTGCACAAAGACCCAGAATTCTCAGGTCCTTTCATTCCTTCTGGTGAGTGTGCATGCTTGAATTAAGTTTCACTTTCCCGCAAGTCAAAAGGAGAGAATAACCAGTGATCAATGCTGACGCTGAGGGTTGAACTCAATTGATGGATAAACTGGCAAAGAAGAAATAGAACTTATGTCACATAGAGATCTCAATGGGCCTTGCAACCATCCTGTGAGCTTGGAAAGGTATAATTACCTTTTCCTTCCATAAAAGGACTGGAAGTCTCAACGAAATTAACTGAATCGCCCAAGGTTAAACAGTTAATAAATAGTACAACGGCCTTCTAATTCTCACTCTAAATTCTGAGGTATGTATTTTTTCTTCCCATTATATTCCATTGCCTCCTCAACATAGTTGCCATTTCCCCTGAGGCCACCATGCTAAAAGTGTAATTTCCTTTCTCCTAGAAATGCAACTCTGCCTTCTGGAACCTAGATTCATTCCCATAAGAGTTGTTGCTATAACTTGGTCCCACAAAAAATCCCCAGATCAAAATCAAAGTCACAAACTTTAAAGATGTATCTCAAATTCAGTCTAGAGAGCAATTGCCCAAACCACTACCAAGCTAATAACCGCCAACAACCAGTCAGTTTTCTCAAAAATTATGTAGGACACCACTCTGTGTTAAATTACAGGTGATACAAATTCGAATTAAAATCAGGCAACCCATCTTTTCATGTAACTAAGTCTCACAATTAAGCATGTAAAATAATTAGTTTTAAATTGGGGTAAATCATCAAAGAAAGTTAGGTATCCTGGGAGTTATTTACATGTGAACAGATGCCTTTGGAAGTTAAATAGAGTGTGAAAATTTCACAGCATGCTGTAGTAGGGGAGATAAATTAATGAAACGGTCACATCTCACGTATGTCTGGTATGAAATAGGATTTTTATATTTTTTCAGAGATTCCTATTTTTAGCAGTAAAAGACAGAAGTTCAAATAGTTATTTAGATAAGTAGCATCGCAAAGAATATCAACATGAACAAATATATCTAGCCTCGGTAGCAATCAAAGAAGACATAATATGCATACTCAAGATAAAAATCAGCAACAATTTTAAAATCTCCCCCAAATGATTGCTACACGTGCTTTATCAATAAGCTACTATTGAAATTGGAAGGATGTGCCAGAGAACATCCTTCTATTTGGTAGGACTTCCAGGACACACTCAGGCAGATGGACACCTCCCTAATTTTTGTTGTTCAATTCTATTGAGTCATTTTTGACACCCAGTGACCCTTTATGACAGGGTGTAGCTGCCCTATGGGATTTCTTAGACTGACATCTGACGGGGAGCAGACAGCTGTTTCTCCTGTGGAGCCTGCAGGCTGGGTTCCAATTGACAACCTTTGGTGTCACAGTTGAGTGTCTCATCACCGAGTTATCAAGGCTAATCTGTTATGTACCTGCTATAGTTTATTGCTGTGTGCCCTCCAGTTGATTCAGACTCATAGCAACTCTATGTGACAGGGTGGAACTGTCCCCATAGGGTTTCTTCACTGTCATCTTGATAGGTTTTCTTCCAGCAGAGCAGCTGTGCTTCATTTTGGCGCCACTAAGGCTCCTTGTTACCTACCTAGATCAATTCCATTTCCCTTTAAGCCCTTTCCTCCTCCCTCTCCCCCAGGTTCTTGAGGGTCAGCTAGGAAGAGCTGCCCACTTGGTTTAGATTTGCAGTATTGTCTCAATTTACTTTAGAATACATTGGCAGAGAGACAGACATTGGTTAAATCTGAAACACCCTAATAAGACATTCATACTCCAGGTGTGGTTGGTTAGCATTTGAAGGTCTAATTGGATTATGGTTTCCTGTTTTGTCTTCAGTTGTAGCCTCTCAGAGCAACACAAGAAAAATTGATAATTTACATGTAAGATAATGGTAATTCTTTTTTTCATTAATGAATGGGATGATTACACACACACCCACGCGTGCACGCACACACACAAACACTACCTAGAAAAGACGTAGAAAATCTGGGGTTTCTACTCCAGTAAAACAGTTACCTTCTCAAAAACCCACAGGGAGTTGTTATGAGCCAGCATTGTTGCATTGGCAGTGAGTGCGAAAAGATGAACAAGTCCCTCTAGTCTAGCCCCACATGAACAGGTCCCCTGCTCGGAATGCCTAACTTCCCTCAAGACTTGATTTGGTCACGCATGCTGCCTGTAACAGACGTTCTGTGGTCTGACTCCCAAGGTTGCCTGAACTTGACCAATAGAATGTACTTGCGCATCTCAAGTGAACCTTTCATGCAGGCATCTTGTCAGAGTAACTAAAAAGGCAGAAGATTGGAACTTCATGAATTTACACGAATAAGTTCGGTCTCTTCACTACTAAATGCTTTCGTGTCTGGCAGAGTTTTTCCCAAGCCTTTCCTCTAGTAGTAATGGAGCCTAGAACTGAGGAAGCAGGGGAGTGATCGACAGTGATGACCCTTCCATTTCTGACAGACTGTGGCTTTCACCAATCATTCACAGGGCAATATGGAATTCACTCTCTCTCACACACTCACACATGCATGCACAGCATAGCAGCAATTTAATAGGGAATGGCATGCGATTATTTATTTTTAGATCTGAGGTGGATGGAGGCTACGCATGTCTGGCAAAATTCTAACAAAAGAATCTTTTTAAAACTACTCAGTTGGCTTGAGTCACTTTGCCACTAGGCTCTGATTAGTTCTGCCATCTCCAATTTTTATAGTCTCTTAATGGGTGCCTCACAGCGCTCACTGCTCTCCACCTTTTGTTAGGTAGCAGAACAGGGACAGGGCTGTCCTTCTACATGCCTGAAGGCCCCCTCCAGGAGAATGGAAGAGAATCAGTCGAGTCCTTAGCCAGCCATAAAGACTACTGAGGCAGCCAGTTTATTGTGCCAACCTGGCCGATAAACACATGTGGGATTAATTGAAGGGAGGAGAGATAAATGGCTCAGCAAGCCTCGCCTTTCTTGCCTCTTGCTGTTTGATCATCAGACCAGTGTGTGGCGGCCTTGCTTGTTCTGTGCCTCAATTTGGAAGCTGCACTACCTGTGGGATACCTACCCGTGGACTGTGTCCCTGTAATTTGAGGTTCTCCCAAGACCTGCTTCACCACACAATTGGAATTTACATCTCTTGAGCTGGAGACTGTCAGACCCTGTCAACTGGCTGACTGTTGGTGACCTGCCTTTCTCTTTGCTGTCTGTGCCTGGATAGCCTGGATTGCTCTACAGAGGACTACCCGTGGCGCTCAAGACTTGAAGGACTGCCAGTGTCTCACAACTGTCTCACAGGAATGAGTTGCACTGAGCTACTTGAACTGCTTTATAATTGAATTAACAGTTTATTTCTTATGTTATATCTTTATATGTATAAATATATAAAAATTACTAGCATTCAGATTTTGTTTCTCTAGAGAACCCTGTCTAACACAACTAATGCTCAATTTTAAGCCACTGAGCCCGGTGGGAGGTATACCTGGGTGGACTTAATTCAACCAATGTGGTCAACCAATTCCTTCAACTACACCTCCCAGCCAAAGGCCCCAAATACTGGGACCTAGAGACCACCTGACCCTTCCAGTGCTTCTCTACCTTCTGCTCGGCCATGCCAGAGTGATCTCTCTCTCCCTCTCTTTACTGGGCCTCAGGTGGGTGTGCAGTCCTGAGATTTGCCCGTGTTCAGTGACTGTAAAACCTGAAACTTCTGTCCATTATAAAAACCCACATGGATCACAAACCAGGCTTTGTCATGATCTTTCTCATGTGAAGCCAAGAATCAAGGTATTTCCCACCTGAGAAACCTAACACTTAATATAGAAGATTTGATTTGATAATGTTTCCTGCAAGATTACCTTTTCTTGTCCTCAGTTGCACTAATCCTCATTAGTTGTTGCTGCTGTTAGGTTAAGGTGGCCAGATTTTAACATTGGTAAAGCGGGACACCATTGATAAAACTCATATCCTGGCAAAATAGCCACATGGCAGCGGAAAACCATATACCATAGCTTGTCGTGCATTCGTTCCCCAAATCGGGATTTTTTTTAAATGCCACGGGGCGTGGGAAAAATTGTTAAAAATTGAGACTGTCCTGCCAAAAGCAGGACATCTGGTCTCCTTATGTTAGGTGCACGCAGGCTGATTCCTACTCATAGCCATACTGTGTAAAACATAACAAAGCACTACCTGGTCCTGTGCCATCCTTACAGCTGTTCCTATGTTTAGCCGATTGTTGCAGCCACTGTGTCAATCTGTCTTGTCAAGGGTCTTCCTCTTTTCTCCTTCTCCTCTACTTTTCCAAGTATGATGTCCTTCTCCAGGGACCGGTCCCTCTTGATAACATGTCCAAAGTATGAGAGACGTCATCTCCCTATCCTTGCCTTTAATGAGCATTCTGTCTGTACTTCTTCCAAGAAAGATTTGTTCGATCTTTTGGCAATCCATGGCACTTTCAATATTCTTGCCAACACTAGAGTTCAAATGCATCAATTTTTCTTCAGTCTTCATTATTTAGTATCCAACTTTCACAAGCACACGAGGCAATTGAAAACATGATGGCTTGGGCCAAAGGAGCTTTAATCCTCAAAGTAACATCCTTGCTTTCCAACACTTTAAAGAGATATTATGAAGCATGTTTGTCCAATACAATGCATCTTTGGATCTCTTAACTGCTGCTTCCATGAGCATTGATTGTGGATACAAGCAAGAAGAAGTCCTTGACAATTTCAACCTTGTTTCCATGTATCATGATGTTGCCTACTGGTCCAGTTGTGAGGATGTTGGTCTGCTTGACATTAAGTTGTAATTCATACTGAAGGCAGTGATCATTGATCATCATCTTTACTTTATCGGAATGTGGTGGCTTCTGTGTTTCTGTGATGCTGGAAACTTAGTGTCCATGGTATTTCAAATATCAGCACCGTCACACAAAGTGAACGGGTTTCCTCATTAAGGTAATCATATCATTTAATTGTCAGACTAAGGCAACTTTGAGAGTTAACGGGTGTGCTCTCAATAAGCATGCTGGAATAATTTGAATAAATTGCTAATGTCCAGGCAGATTAGTATATAGAATCACCCTATCTGTAACTCCATTGATCTTCCCACTTTTATCTCCATAACCCTCAATTTGACTGTGCCCTGGACCACAGGGGAGAAACTTCTCTAAAGGGCTAGATACTAAATATTTTAGGCACTGGGGGTTAGCTACTACACTCTAAACCAGAAAAATAAAAATAAAATCCACTGTCATCAAGTGGATTCCCAGAAACCTTGTAGCAGGTTACCAAGACTGTAAATATTTACAAGAATGGACCATCCTACCGTCTCCATGAAGCAGCTAGCAAGTTTAAACCACCTTGTATTATGCAGCCCAGCGCCTAACCCGTAGTGCCACTTGGGCTCTATAAGACATAGAAAAATGGGTCTGGCTTTGTTCCATTACAACTTTTGTGACAAAAGGTGGTTGCATGTAGATTTGTGGGGAGGTCTTGAGGGATGCTGAAGGAGATTTCTTTCTATAGTCTGCAGATTAATCCTTTCTTTGGGATATAAAATACAATCATTTTCCTATTTCTGCTTCAACATTTCTTTTGTGTTTTGTGAGGCAGACGTCTTTGTTTGTATGAATTGAAATAGAGCCACAAGAGCTTTTATTGGACAGTCTTTCCATGTAGAGTGATGAAAAGAAGGAACAGCCCACCTTTTCTTATGGTACTTTGTCTAGTCAGAGGCTGGCAAGGAAAGAATAGGAGGAATCTGGCAAGAATCTCCACACAACACTTCTCCAGCACAGAGGAAGGGGAAGGGCAGAATTAGATGCATTTCCCTATCAGGGGATGAGACCAGATATAATGGAGATAATGAAATGGCCAGGTGAAGAAATATAAGACGTGCACAGAATGCCTGTGATGAGTTAATAGGCTCTTGACTTTGAGGTCAGTGACAAGAGCACAGCATCAAGTCTGGGATGCTGGGATGCACCAAGGTACACTACAGAGAAGTAGCCAAGAGGAGACGACCCATTCAGAAAATCAATCCTTTCGATTAGCTAAGGGCCTTGCTTGCACTTGTAGTGGCAAATATCTGATTTCTTCCTTGGGTTTTATGCTTCCAGATCCAGAGTTTAACAATAAATAATGTAAAGCCACTGGTTTAAAAAAGAAAGAAAGAAAATCTCTGCAGAAAGGAAAAGCAATGTGAGGGAACTTGTCCCACCAGAGAGACAAAATAATTAATATTATGTAATATTGCCATTGGAATAGAAAAAAGACCTCATCCTTGGAAAAATGAGGGCTTGAAGTGCTGAGCCTTTTTTGTACCAATGTAGTTTTGTCAGTTTCCTTAGCACTTGTTTGTGATAATACCCCAGTATCAGCCCATGTCCTTTGAAGAAATCTATCAAAATTACCCCTTGGGAATCCCCCAAATCATTTGCCATAGCCTTCTGAGCTGACTTCTTGTCTGAGGTCTTCCCAAAGTCCCTGAAAGCCCTTGATCCTTCTATAACCATTGCATTGTGGGGCATTCCCCTAAGCTTGTTGTAGAGCTCCAATGAGGCGGGAAGCTGTCCAGGTGAGTTTTGTTAAATATGTGCTCTTATCCTTTAGCTCCAAAAAATTTTATGACGCAAAAATTACGTTTCGCGATTAAAAATACAGCTTTCCGCTAGTTCCTAAATGCTTCCTCCCCGCCCCCCACTATCATGATCTGAATCCTACCCTGCAAGTCTGGCTAGACAAGAGGATGTACATTGGCACAGATAGCAACTGGAAACACAGGCAATCCAGAGCAGATGATCCCTTCTGGACCAGGGGTGTGAGTGGCGATACTTGGAGGGTAGGGGGAGAGTGGGTTGGAAAGAGGGAACCGATTATAAGGATCTACATGTGACCTCCTCCCTGGGGGATGGACAACAGAAAAGTGGGTGAAGGGAGACGTTGGACAGGGCAAGATATGACAAAATAATGATTTATAAATTATCCAGGGTTCATGATGGAGGTAGGAGCGGGGAGGGAGGGGAAAATGAGCTGATGCCAGGGGCTTAAGTTGAGAGCAAATGTTTTGATAATGATGAGGGCAATGAATGTACAAATGTGCTTTACACAATTGATGTATGTATGGATTGTGATAAGAGTTGCATAAGCCCCAGGCATCCACTGATCGTGGAGACACGTGTAAATATCGTTTGTTTGGAATAAACTGGCTTATGTATGAACTAGGATCTTGTAAGAATAATTTTTACTTACCCATCTATAAAGATGCTTATGTACCCCATCCCTGCAAATAACCTTACTGAATTATCCTATTATTTGCACCGAATGTAAATATTCTGCCTGGTTGGTGTTGTTTTTATTTGTTAGGTGCTGTAGCACTGTTTCCAACTCAGGGTGACTTCGTGTGTAAAGTAGCATCAAAAAAGAAAAATGACTTGGGAAAAACATAATAAAAGAATTTCAAGACTAATATAAAAATACCTTGAACTTTAAAGACACACAAGCACAACTAGAAAATAAAAACAGAGAGAAAGACTGATTTATAGATTTATATATAAAAGTACACTTATCAATCATCTTTGAAAAGGTCAGAAGCTCTGGTGGATGGCGTAGTGGTTACATGTTGGTCTATAGTCCACATAGTTGGTACTTCAAAACCAACAGCAGCCCCGTGTGAGAAAGACTGGGCTTTGTAACCATGTAAATAGTTACATTCTTGAAAAGCCTCAGTACTCTATGAGTTAGCATTGGCTCGATGGCAGTACATTTTCTGAAAAGATAAGGGTTTATGGTAGAGTGAGTAACTTGTCCTACTTTGCTGGTGTCAGTACTGCAAGTCCTGTGTCTCTGGAAACCAATAATTCCTGGGGACATCAGGAGGGCTGGTGGCCCTACTACCCGGATGTTTTTTGTACCACTCTTGGACCGAGCAAAAAGACTGCAGCCAAGGAGCATGATGTGAATAAGCATGGTACATCTAGGGAGTACTCTGCGGTAGGGAAGGAGAGGGCAATGAGCTTAATTGTTATAGTGGTATATTTATGTGGAATGAGTTTCAAAATCTGTAAATAAAAGAAGAAAAGGGAAGGAGAGAGTGGGGAAGGAAAGGGGAAAGGAGAAAAGGAGGGAGGGGTGGGAAGGAAATCAGAGGAGTGTTCATTGTAGAAATGTTACAGATGATCTTGAAAGAGTTATAAATATGTTAACACTTGTTAATCAATAATGAGGATGTTTGTAAAAGGCAGCCAAATTAGCCAGGGGAAGAATTAGGGATGAAATGTCAACTTGTCTGAATATATAATAGTTCATAATTTTGAGTTAGGAACCATGTAAATTGAATAACAAAATTGAATGAAAAAATAATGAAAGAAATTTATAAAAAGAGAAATAGAAACATCAGGTTGATAGCATAACCACAGAGATAGGACATTTTTTTTCCAATTAACTTTGAAACGGTATTTTGACTTGAATATCTCTAGTGGAATATACCCCAAAGGCAAAAAGGACACGAGGTCATTTTAAACACAAGCTAGTAAGTTTGTTGTTATTTTGAAATTGCATATGCACAACTGTATGCATATATACAAACACACTTGCCTACATATATGGCAGAAGCATATGAAATTGCTACCATTCTATCATTATTGGGATATAATAATGTTAACTTAAGACGGTTAACCCCCCAAAATACCTATATATTATGTATATATCTAAAATTTTGCAGTTTTGCAAAACAGCTTTCCGTGATTCTTTTAATTTCTTCCCATATTTCTTCGTTTGCTTATCTGCCTACTCTCTTTCTGATTTGCTTAACTCAAAGTTAGTCTATTTGTGTATTCTTAATGAAAACATCATTTTCAATTGTTAATGTTAATTCTCAATATCTGCTCTTATTTTCTGCCTATCCTTGTTAACACCTTCTCTCTGTCTCTCCCTCTCCCTATGCTTCTCCCTCTCCCTCTCCATCTCCCTCTCTCTCACTTTTCTCTTCCCATGTCTTAAGTAAAATAAGTCAAACACTTAGGTTATTTATTTGTATTCCCCTTAGTTTTGTCTCATAAATAAGGATGCATAGTTTTATCATTACTTTCTAGATATTCCTCTTTGATTCAACTAATATATGAAAATGTTTCCAAGTTTAGCAGGCAAGTGCTTCTGAATTTTTTTGTTTTGCTATTAATTTGTAAGTTTAGTCTTCATCATGGTATTGCTGTATTATTTATATATTATTTCTATTTTTTGTACTTTGCTAAGGCTTTCTTCCACCACTTGTCCATAATTTTTTCATATTATGGTGGCTTGTGTTTTGCTTTTACTGGAAGCAATATCATTGGTATTTCACGTACCATTAGGGTTTTCCAGAATGAACAAGTGTCAGGCAAGCTTCCAGAATAAGAAGGCATAGGCTGTCCACTTTGGAGCAATTAGTCAATGTAAACTTTATGAATATAATCAAAGCATTGTCAGAGACAGAGCCAGAAAATGAGCCCCTCAGGTGGAAAAACTCAAAATATGATTGAGGAAGAGAGCTGCTTTCTCAAAGTAGAATTGGCCATAATGACAAGGATGCAGTAAAGCCTACAGGAATAAAACCTTCAAGACCTTCATTTGTTGATACAGCACAATTACAAATGTGGAGAAATAGCTAGAAACAAACATTGGCTAACAAGTGGTTCTTGGAATGTGTGAAGCATGAATCTCGGAAAATTGGAAGTTGTCAAAAATTAAATGGAACACATAAAGATCAACATTCTAGGCATTAGTGAGCTGATATGGATGGGTATTGGACATTTTGAGTCAGAAAATCATATGGTTTGCTATTACAGGAATGGCAGATTCAAGAGGAATGCTGTTGCATTCATCATCAAAAAGAACATTTGAAGATTTATCTTAAATTACAATGCAATTTACCATTGCAATGACCATCTTAGGACACCATTGAAAAAAATTACAATGCAATATGTGATAAGATATTATCTATCTGAATACCAAGAAATTCAATCAATACAACTATTATTCAAATTTATAAACTGACCACTAAAGCTAGTGATGTAGAAACTGAAAAATTCTACCCATGTCTTCAGTCTGAAATTTATCAAACATGCAATCCAGATGCACTGATAGTTATTGCTGATTGGAATGCAAAAGTTGGAAACAAAGAGGAAGGAATAGTAGTTGAGTAACATGAACTTGGTCATGAAAATAAAGCTGGAAATTGCATGATTGAATTTTGCAAGACCAATGGCTTATTCAGCGCAAATGTTTTGTTTTGTTTTCCCCCCAAACTCCTATGAGGAAGAACCAGTGGTGCTGAAGGAAGACGTTCCAGGTGCACTGGAAGCGTTAACCACAAACAAGGCTCCTGCACTTGTTGGAATGCCCATTGAAAGGTTTCAAAGAGCTGACGCAGAACTACAAGCACTCCCTCGTCTATGCTAGGGAATTTGAAAACAACTGCATGGTTGACTTACTGGAAGAGAACCATATGTTTACCCATTCCAAATAAAGGTGATCTAAGAGATGTGCAAATTATACATTAATATCATTCACATCCCACATGCAAATACATTTACTGATGATCATCCAACACCAGTTGAAGTCATGCACTGACAGGGAGTTACCAGAGGTTTAAGCCAGATCCTCAAGAGGATGTGGAACAAAGGATAACATTGCTGAGGTCAGGTAGCTCTTGGCTGAAAGCAGAGAAAGAAGTTTACTTGTGTTTTATTGACTATGCGAAGGCATCTGACTGGATGAATCATAACAAACTATAGCTTTGAGTAGCATCCGACTGGGCATCACTTATCAGCAAAAACAATAAGGTTTTCTTTGTGGCTAACATATTGATAATGTTATGAATGTTCCATGAGCATTTGTAATGAATGCCATACAATATTTAATGTACCTTATATGCTTTATTGAATAGTTTCTTTAGACATTTTATTTCTCAAAAGATTATTTTGGTTTACTGGATCTGCCATACCTGAAAAAATGTAAGGTAATATTGCCTATCGTTTATTTCTTATTTTGGTAAATCTTTTCATTGTGTTGATTTGTATTTTTTAATTTATGAATGTACAATTTACTTTATGACTATTTAAATAGATATTTGTATATATAACCTCACTGTGAAATCTACCATTTAATTTTATAAAGTGTATTTGATTCTTTTTCTCTCGC
Organism: Tenrec ecaudatus; assembly: GCF_050624435.1. Classification (NCBI taxonomy): domain Eukaryota; kingdom Metazoa; phylum Chordata; class Mammalia; order Afrosoricida; family Tenrecidae; genus Tenrec; species Tenrec ecaudatus. The sequence goes on along the minus strand of NC_134548.1, from coordinate 27,771,189 downwards.
TTGTTCTTCTTTATTTATTTATTTATCTATCTATCTATATGTCTGTCTCTTTTAACTTAAGACCTGAACCCCACTTAAATCAATGTTAAGATTAGTTTTTGATGTCTTTTATTTTTTACTTTGCATTTCTAACTAGTATCTCACTTTGCCATTCAGATGTCACTGAGCTAACTTTCTGAGCAACTAGTTTGAACTGAAATAATAAAACGCCATTATTGATTTATGATGTGTTGTTAGGACTTGTATTTGGTTGCTTCTTAATGATTATTGTGTAATGAACATCTAGAAACCCACAACCTCATCCAGGAAAGAGATCCTGGAGATTACCATACGACCCCCTTCCATGCCTCCTCCACACTCCTTCATTTAGGTAGCCATACTCCTCCCTTTAGGTAGCCATACTCCTCCCTTTAGGTAGCCATACTCCTCCCTTTAGGTAGTAACACTCCTCCCTTTAGATACCCACTCTCCTCCCCTTAGGTACCCACACTCCTCCCTTTAGTTAACCACACTCGTCCCGTTAGGTAATCACGCTCCACCCTTTAGGTAGCCACACTTCTCCCTTAAGGTAATCATACTCCTCCCTTTAGGTAACGATAGATACTCCTCCCTTTAGGTAGCCACACTCTTCCCTTTAGGTAGCCACACTCTGGAATGGGGTACTTATCATATCACAGTCTTTTAAACACAACTGTTTACAGAGTTATTAGTCAGTTTCCATTGTTTATTTTAACGTTATGTTTAACACCTTTAACACAAAAGTGTTTCCAATGCTGTGGATATAAGAAGACATGAACAAATTGTGAGCTAGTGCTCAAATAATCTCCTACAGATAGTTCAAATGGGCTGTGAATATAAAATATAAGGGAGCTTCAAAATTATGGAAAAATAAAAATTGAAAAGATAATGGAGTTTTCCCACAAAGTTTTTAAAGCCCCTTCCTTTAAAGTTCACTGGGGTTGTGTTAGAATAAAGATTTTGGAGGCAGTGAATTATTTAAATTCCTCCCTGCTCTAAGAGGTAGAATTATTCAGCTAGTTCTTATTAACAGATTTTTATTATTTTAAAAATGGTATTAGGAAGAAAGGAGTAAGCAGTGGCAGTGCATGCTTAGTAGCATTGATATATGATTAATAATCAGAACTTATATGAAATACAGAATGCATAACAATGGACAGTCTATGCATTAGTGAGCTAACATAGACTGGTATTGATAGGCCATTTTGAATCAGAAAGCCATATGGTTTACTATGCTGTGAATGACACAATCAAATGGAACAGCATTGCATTCATTGTCAAAAAAAAAGATATTACAAAATCTATCAAGAAATACAATGCTGTCTGTGATAGGGTTATGCTCATTGGCCTTCAAGGAAATCCAACCAATACAAGAGGAAAAGAAGACCTTCAACCAGATGGACTGACACAGTGGCTGCACCAAGCTGCTCCAACATTAAGAACAATGGCGAGTTTGGCACAGAACGGGACAGTGTTTCATTCTGTTGTACATAGGGCCCCTATGAGTTGGCACCAACTCCACAGCACCTAACAACAAAAAACCATTTCACAGTCTTGGCTTACTGGCTAAAGGGCTTGCTTGGTGATTTGAGCCCACCAGCCAATGCGTCATAGAACGATGTGTCAGCCTACTTCCGTAATGATGGCAGTCTGGAAACCCTATGGGGCAATTCTCCTCTGTCCTACAAGGTCCCTGTGAGTTGGACTTGACTTAATGACAATGGGTTTGGTTTGGGTTTACTTAAGAATCAAGGTCCTCAAGTGGCACAAGCACTTTGTGCTGGACTGCTCAACTAAAGATTAGCGGTTTCAGCCAACCCAGTGAAATCAAGGAAGAAAATCATGGCGCTCTGCTTCCTTAAATTTGATGGGCCGAAACCCAACCCAAAAGCCCTATCTAGAAGCTCTGCTGTGTTACACCTGGGGTCGCCATGAATCTCAGCTGCAGCCAGATATTCAGCATTATTAGTTCAGTTAGTTGGAACTTTTAGCCGAGGTGGCCATTTGAATCAATACTTCTGTGTGATGATGTTAGGAGTCACTTGGTTTTGTGTATCCAATGTTAAGGAGCTCTCTGCTGGTGCAGTGGACTAGGCATTGGGCTACTAACTGGAAGGTCAGCAATTCAAACCCACCAACTGCTCAACCAGAGAAAGATGAGGCTACCTGCTCCCATAAACATTTACCCTTCTCAAAATAGAGACTATGGGGGCCCTATTAGTCAGAATCAACTTAAGGGCAGTGGGTTAGCCAATGCTAAGTAACCATAGTGGTGCAGTGGGTTAAGCATTAAGCTGCTAACTACAAGGCTGGTGATTCAAACCCAATGGAAGAAAGCTGTGGCTGTTTTTATCCTCTAAAGATTTACAGTCTCAAAAAATCTACTCTGGCCTCGAGGGTTGCTACGAGTTGGAATTGACTTGATGACAGTGGGTATCAATCAATGTTCTTTTTTCTCTTTCCTCCGAATCTTCCACTCCCACTAACTCAAAGAAAGGCCTTCATGGGACTAAGCGAGCATTTAATTATTTACCCCAGGGAAGAGAGGGCACAAATATTTTAGAAATGACAAAAGAATCAATTGACTTTCTAAACACATTTTTAAACCTATTTGTAGATAGATGTTTTGAAAGCACAGACTGATTTCCAAGCCCCAAATATTTTGAAAGAGGATTTGGTTGTTGTCATTGTTGTCATCGCCGCACTATAGTTGGCTCTGTTCTGGCCCCTGAAGCTTGGCATCAGATCACAAAGGTCAAGACCGAAACAAACAAGGACTGGAATGTATTCCAGTCTCACGGATCACAGAAAAACTAGGTGATTTCATCCTCGGAAAGAAGGCTGGGGTCAGTAAGAGGAAGGTTACAGTAAGACGAGAAATAATGTCTTGAGGGGAAAGTTAGTGGGTTCCACGCAAGGAGGCCCATCACCTAGGGATCCTGTAAGCTGGAGAGAGAATTGGCATTTTTAGACTGCACATCATCCCCTCTGATAAAAGATGCGTTTTGCCAGGAAGGCAAGAAGCTGCCCCATTAAAGGAAACATCTCGATTGATGTTCTCCATTCACTGCTTTCCCCATTGCGGCCCATCTGGTTTGCCTTCCATATGAGATCACACTTGTAGAAGCGAGTCAAGCCATTGGCCAACCCCACGAGGGTATCCTCCCTTTGAATGGCCTGAGAATGTTTTAGCATGGGGCCTGGAACCTCCAGACGAGCCCATCTCCTCTCAACACTGGGAGGCACTGAGGGGAGCAGGGCATTGCTTTCCCGAGATTACCAGGAGAAGGAAGAATTTCAAGCACAATGAGCGAGAGAGTGGAATTGGGTGAGATCACCGGCTGGGGCAGTGGTTCTCAACCTTCCTAATGCTGTGACCCTCTGATCCAGTTCCTCATGGTGTGGTGACCACAACCCCCCAACCATAAAATTATTTTCGATGCTATTTCATAACTGTCATTTTGCCACTGTTATGAGTCGGGTGACCCCTGTGAAAGGGTCGTTCGACCCCCAAAGGGGTTGCGACCTACAGAGTGAGAACCACTGTATATATGTTATATATTTTAGAGTTTTATGTGTACATATACACACACACACACACAATCACAATGCATATATATTGTGTGTACTCTCAATATTTGGTTTTATTTTAAATAAAACATGTTGAGTCCCTAGAACTGAGCCAAACGGTAGAAAAGGCTTTCACAAGCAGGTCAGTTTCAACTAGTTGACTCTTCTTTGCTGCTTGTATCTAAATCAAAGATGTATGAAAGAAACGCTTCCTAGAATCTGTGCGTCTATGGCACAGTGCTCATTTTAAACTGTTTGGATGAAGTCTTTGCTGGCAAAAGCACAATATCCTAATGCCTTATATATTTTCTTAGTAAATTACTTTCTTTTCAGGGAATTTGGACAAGATGGTCCAATTTAGGAAATTAGAAACCCTGATATAACTTGCATAATAGGAATGTTTTCACAGAGTTATAGAAGGTATAGTATTCAATTAAAAATTAGATAAAGTTCCCATATTTGGGGGGTGTTGGTAACAGCCAAAAAAAGAAGTCATTCTTTTCTCCCTGGTGAATTCTTTTAAGTAAAAGATTCCACACCTTATACCCCCATGGACTACACTTACTCAATTTAAAGGACTGTTAATTCATACACAGCTGAAAACAATTTGTAGTATTTCTTCAGCTTCAAACACACTGGAGGTTTAATTTTAAAAGAAAATGTGTTTTTTAAAAAAGTAATAAGCACAATTTAATGTTAGAATACTTCATACTCACCAGGGAGCACTTAAAAAATAATACTAACAGGATTACAGCGTGCCATAGCACAATTCCAAGTTCACTTGTGTTTGTTGTTGTTTCCTAGCTACATATTAAGCTCTGAATTCTCTAATATGGCATCAAATCAATTCTGTGAGCAGGGTGTGTTGTTGAGCCCCACAGAGTAGTCAATGCCAACTCAAAGCTCACCCCCCCCACTGTGTGACAGAATACAACCCCATAGGATTTTCTTGGCTATATTAATCTTCACAGAGGGACCTTGTTCCCAGGTATTTCTCCTTCAAAGCTCCTAGGGGGGTTGAACTGCCAATCTTTTGGTGAGGAGCTGAATGCTGACCTGATTGGGCCACCCAGGAATCTTTGCATAGAGCACTCTCCAAGCAAATGTTATAGCACATGATTGATAAGGGGGCGGGGTGTATGTGTGTGATGTGAAAGAGATAATGTGCTGTTAATCAAAATATGAGATATCTACATAATTTAAGATTTAGTTTGTTGGAATGCCCAAATCTAACAGCCTAGTCTCTGGCAGTAAAAAAAAATCCTTTTAAGTTTAATCAATGGGGATGTTCTAACACTGGAAGGAGGTAAGCAGGACCATGCAGAAGAACAAAGGAGTAACATCCTGCATTTAGATAAACAATGGGGCATGAGGCTTCAGAAGAGTCCCCCTATTAGATAAACTATATGTATGGGGCTTCAGGGGATGGTGGGGACCCCCAGGAGAAATTTAAATTTAGATTATTGCTTCCTGTGATCAACGCAAGACCTACTTTTTCATTTTGTCACTTTGTTGAGACTTATCAGTTGTTCCCTGTGATTACGGCAAAACATGTTCATTATTACCTGTGAACATTGAAAAACCTGCTTTTTGCCACATACTTTAGGACATATCACTTGCTTGGGTGTCACTGGATTTTTGCAGCCATTTGTAAATTTACATGTACAGAAATAAACTCAGAATTTCTGTAATCGTCCTGGTGAAACAGTGACAGGCAATCCCGGACCCTTGTTTCCAGCAACACAACTGTGGAGAAGACTTAACAGATCCTAGAGACCCTTTGGCTGTTTGTTCTGATAATCCCAAAAGAGGAAGACAAGTGATTTTAGGGCAAAGAGTAGAAAGAAACTTAAACTGAAGAAGAATAGGAACATGGAGAGACGAAAGGAGTCCTAGATTAGTACTCAGGGAGAAGAGCTTTGTTTTACTCTTTGCAATGTAAGCCACCTTGTTTGGGGATTTTCAAAATACTGGCATGAAATTCAAAGGTAAGTCCTACAAGTCTGCATACATTAAAAGAGAAAAACTCACATCTGTGCATCCAGGAGAAGTTAAAAGTAAGACAAGTTTGCTATAAGAATGCATTATTGCCTAGGTCTTATTTTAATCCAATAGGGGAAATTGCTTAGTGTGACAAGACCCAGGGAGCAGAGAAATGCTCCCTCACGTCCAAGCTACAGCATGTAAATTTTATTCTTCAGAGGACTTGCTTAAAAAAGATTACCAGGGGCTTGTTTGTCTCCATTCTCTAAAAAGACAAAGTATTTTATGGGAGCCCTCCAATTACATAGACTATATGTGTGTTTTGTCACAATGCATTGGTGTTTCAAAGTTCCCTGGGGCACTAGAAAGTTAACTGTTTCTGAAGAAAAACCTTTAGCTAACCATGAAGTTTCAGGAAAAAGGGCAAATATTTTTCAAATGGAAAAGCATAGCACGTATTCTCCACCCCATCGTAGCGTCGAAGAAGCTGGATTTGGTCTCAGTGGTTTCCATCAATTCTGATCATGTGTGAGTCAAGGCACCACTACTCATTTGCAGGTCATTGCAGAGGAAAATCTCACATATATACCTATTGCCAGTTTTGTTATAATGAAATCCTTTGCTAGTGTGATTCATATCAATAAAGAATTGAATCCACTGACAACATTATAATCCACGTTTAGAAGACTAAATAAGGGTACCTTACCTAAAACACACGGATCCCTGGTGGCACAGTGAATTAAGCTTTGGACTGCTAACCCCCAAAGTTGGCTGTGCTCACCCACCAGGTGCTCTGAGGAAGAATGATGAGGCAGTGTCTCTAGGTAGAAACGAATAGCCTCAAAGACTCAGTGGAGCCATTCTCCTCTGCCCTACAGGGTGCTGCTGAGTCCATAACAACTTGGCAACAATGAGTCTGGCCAAGGTCGAGAGATGTTATGCACAGTTTTCCTCGGGGCTCAGTGTTCAAGCACTTGGCCGTAACCCATAGGTTGGCAGTTGGAGCCCCCTGGGAAGACTGCACAGAAGGAAAGGCAGTAAAGATTACAGTCTAGGAAATCTACGGGACAGTTTGAGAGCCTGACATACAGAGCCCCTAGCAGTGGAAATCATCTTAATGTTACCCAACACAGGACCTAAAACACACTTTTAATGAGACGAGGATCTCCATTTCTGACCAACACCCCAGCCTCGGGATACATTTGGCCCATCTCTGTCAAGAGTTTTCTTCTTCCAGAGTAGAATGTTAAAGGGGAAGATCTCTGAAGTATTGACTTCTTGTTGCTTTTTTCACGACAATAATTAATTGACCTGATAAGTTGAGCCATGTCACAGAGCAGCAGAGAGCAAGAAAAGATTCTTGTTTTTAAAAAAAAATGTGGTTTCACGTGAAGATTCTCCTTCAAACTTGTCTGGGAAAAGGGAGGAAGGTGAATTCATTTTTTTCTCTCTCTCCATCTTTCTTTTAGTGCCCCCCTGGACCCTCTCCTTCCTCCTTCACTTGATCTTCTTTATTTTTTATGATCGGCTTGAAGGAAAGCCAGACAGACCTTTTGAAAGAGAAAAGTTACTCTTGGTCTTGCATTCAACTATGTACGATGAATAATTTTAGCCAATGTAGCTGATTTCTCCGCCTTTCAGAAACCACCTCTGTTAACTGGGGAGAGCAACCGCAAGGTTAGCGCACATGACAGAGTGGAGAACACAGTCAGTAGACAATAAACTATTAGGAGAAGACACTTCTAAGTCCCTCCCAATAACACTCATTAGGGGATTTTCTTGAAATGCCTTGCTTATGAGCATCACACCATTCCTTACCAAAAAAAAAAAAATGCTGCATTTTTGCTTTTCTACTACACAGAAAAGTAATGAGAAATGAACATTGAACCAGGAATTCGTCTCACAGTAAAATGTGTTCTTTGAGTGGTCCCAGGCTCAACTGGTCTCTGACATGGCCAAAGATTTAAAACATTGAAGTTAGAGGCCAAATCACCTGGGTCAAAGCACACAGTTGGCTTGATTGTGGGTTCAAGAGCGTCTTCTCTTGTTTTAGGTGGCCACCAGAAGGTTTTTCCAATGCTAAGGACTCTGGCCTACCATGGACATGAACTTGGGAATAGGCCCTGAGACGTTGTAGATGATGGTGTTATTGCAGTACGGTCAAATATCTAGGGAAGAGCCTGGGGTCAGCTCATTTACAATAGTCTAATCAATATGCCTAGAAAAGTATGGCACACTTCGGACTAGACTTAAGTGGATTATGGAATGAATACTCACGAGAAACATCATTCTTCACACTGAGCTTAGGTTGCCCTTAGAGTCTGGCGAATTTTGGATGACTGGTGCCCTGAAAACCTTAAAGCAAGGCATTACACTTCAGAATCCACATGCCACATCCAGGTAATTGAGCTTCTTTTAAAGCAAAAGTGCATTTAGTTATGATTCTAATAGTGTTTTGAAAAAAACTATCCAGGATCTCTGACTTTTATTTTAATTATTCAACTTCGGGTTGTCCAGACATTGGCATCTTAACTTCGAAACTTAATCCCACCACTTTCTGGATTTCTTGTTGCTGAAGTCAAGAGAACTTAGAAAGAAAAATAGCTTTATGAAAAGTCTAATAAAGATATCATTATCTTTATCCTTTAAGTAAGACTCTATTTAACTGAAGACCCATATTATCAAATGACTAGGAAAGATTTAAGAAACTACCCTGAATTTAATTTTGTTTCCTTCATTTACACTTTTGCCTTTTTAGCTTCTTATTCTGATATATGAGATCACAGTGCATCTATTTCTCAATTGATGTATTTTTCTGGTGACCCATTTTTCCCCTAATGCCCATTGATCCCCCACATTTATTTTTAAAGCATAATTTCATAAATAACTACAATGCCTCTTGCTATCAGTAGAGGTATTACCATTTTGGCATTGTTCTCAAGACAGCTGCAGGGACATTGAATTGTTTAATGTGGCTCTTCCAGGCAAAGTTTCGAACTCTCACCAAACAACCTTTACCTGTGTGGATCTAATGAGAAGATGGGGGACGATACTGCTTACATTCACCTATGAACAATGGTGTACACAATTCCATAGAGTACCAGCATTCTGTGTATAAAATGAGCCCTCTGAGAAGAAGGAGGAGGGATTTCATCACCAGCAAGAGTCAGGAGTGGATTGTATCTTCTGGGCCCTAAGATCCCTGCACAGTGAACCTCCTGGATTCAGAAGACATCAGTGACATCAGGAGCAGCAGCAGCAGAACCAAGAGCCAGAACATGCAAGAGAGTGGTGGACTGACTGCGCGGCCCACACAGCAAGTAAAGCTCAGTGCTTTCGTGTAAGAAACTGGCTTACAGAGTGGGGCTCCTGTGGGCACATAATTGGGAAGGCTGGGCTTGCTGACCCATGAAAGTAGAGCAGAGTGCCTTCAGGCTGAGGGTCATCGAAGTTGGGTACTTCTAGGTACTTAGTTCAGGGAACTGGGTTCTCTGATCCATGGAGCTTGAGCTGAATTCCTTCTGGTTGAGGAGTCTAGCAGAATGGTGTGCTTTGGGAGCACTTATGAACAGACCTGGAAGACCTTTATAACATGTCATGATGAACAACTGACTTGAGCATTTCTAAGTGGCATTATAATTTGTTAACTTCCATAAAAAAACCTTTGTTTAGTCAGAAATTTTGTCTGTGAGCTCTGTGTAGCCATTGCAATGAATATTAGATCATGGAGAGGTAAACTAGAGAACATTAATTAATGAGGACAACAGTGATGTCCCTGGGGAGATGTAGCAGTGCAAAACACACCAGGTGACACTGTCAGAGGGGTGACATCAAAATGAGTGTCTATAACACTTTGGTGCAGTAATTCAGTGGAAAAAATAATATTTTGTATAAAAATATCCCTGTGGTTAGTTACATTCACAAACATATTTTTCACATATTTATTGGCACATAATCCACATAGCATATAATTCAATCATCAAATAGTATCAAGAATAATTGTACAATCTTTACCATAGTCAATTTTAGAACATTTTATTTCTTCTTCCCCCCTATGATTAAATCACCTTAAAAATGAGTTGTGTAATCACAATAACTTCTCGTGCTCTCTCCCCTTATACCTTTATTGTTCACACCTGAAATCCGCTCGCTCTCCTCATCCTCCCTCCCTTCCCTACACGCCACCCCCCAAAAAGCCTCGCATCAGTTTTTATCTGTATGCATCCACTCCTTGTGTGTTTCACACACGGGCACACCCAAGAGAAACAATAAAGAACAAACACTTTTCATAAACGTGTATCAATATACCTACAAGGCTAAAACTTGATGCAAATTTGCTTTTGAACCAATTAATGCATTCCAAAGGAGCCCTGGGAGCGCACAGCTAAATGTTGAACTGCTAATCCCAAGGTCAGTGGTTCAAACCCACCAGACACTCTGTGGGAGACAGATGAGGCTATTTGTTCCTGCAAACCCTCAGAAACCCCAATATAGGATCAACTCAGTTGCAATGGTTTTTGGATTGTGGGGGCTGGGGAGTGGTTTTGTAATTCACTGCAGCCTGAGCTCTCATTATTACCCAATGCCAAGGACACCTTGAACCCCATGGTTTCGCCTGCCTGAGCTTCGAGCATGCACTCTTGTTTTCGTTGCTTCTGGTGATTTTATCATCACCGATTTTGCCAAATATCCTGTTGTAGCTACGGTATTCTGGTCCTTGGTCCTTGTGAAAGTATATCAGTCACATTTTTTTTAAGAATGGAGTATTAATGAAAAGAAAAAAGGAGAAAACGTTTAAAAGGCTTTTGCTCAGTTAGCTATATGATTATAATGAATAATGTAATAGCCAAAGGTTTTACAAAATGAGATTGTTTTTTAATATTCATTCAAATAAGAGCAATTGAGCACTTGTCAGCTAATTTAGCACTTATGGTAAACGTGTCCGGTCTGGTGCAGGAGGGTGCACATGGGCAGTGGGCTGGAGAGGGGCAGCTGACTCCAGGAATAGCGGCAGTGGGAGAAATAAACTCTAGTGATGCTGTGGTCTCAAGGAAAAAAAAAAGAATGCAGATCTATGGTGATAAGATAACTGCAATTAAGCAAATAATTTAGTCTTTAGGGTAGAGACATTTTCACCCTTCGAGGGCCTAGGTGAAGGTCTGGAGGGGGAACTTCATAGGGAAAAACACTCAAATAAGATAAAAAGACAAAAATCACCCAAGTCTGAAATTATAATACTCTTCTCATTATTTCAGTCAAATTGGAATTCAAATTCTCAATGTATTTATGCAGTCTAAGTGATTAAAATGAAAAATCTGAAGACATCACTGCACCTACCATACTGAAACATACCCCAAAACCTTTTAAAAACCCCACTGTCACTGCTACATATTTAGAACAAAATTAATGTTTTCTGAAATTTTAGTTCATGTTAGACTTTAAAGTGTACATAATGATGATTGGATAAATACCACCTAAGTGGGGAAAAACATTACCATATAATCTATTTCAATTCATAGTGACCCTATAGGACAGAATAGAACCGCCTCTGTGGGTTTCTCAGACTGTAAATCTTTACAGGAGTTGGAAGCCAAGTCTTTCTCCCACCGAGCAGCTGGTGGTCTTGAACTGCTGATCTTGGGGTTAACAGCCCAACCTGTGAGGACTACATCACCAGAGCTCCTTAAATACCACTTAATAACTATTATATTGATGAATTTGTGTTCATGACATGTACCTTATTGTGATGTCCCGTGGTTGCTGGGTGCTCTTGTACAAGTACAGCTTTCCAGTCGATGGCAATGGGCCAGATCAATACTGTGATGTATGCATGGGGGCTGTTTCTTTTCAGCAGCCTCCATAGCCCAGTCACTGGTACATGGAAAAAAATATACATATACCTTAATGTGGAGGGAGGGTGGGGTGAAAAGGGGGAACAGAGTACAAGGATCTACATATAACCTCCTCCCTGGGGGAAGGACAACAGAAAAGTGGGTGAAGGGAGATGTCGGACAGGGCAAGATATGACAAAATAATTTATAAATTATCAAGGGTTCATGAGGGAGGGGGGATCATGGAGGGAGGGGTAAAACTGAGGAGCTGATGCCAGGGGCTTAAGTGGAGAGCAAATGTTTTCACAATGATGAGGGCAATGAATGTACAAATGTGCTTTACACAATTGATATATGTATGGATTGTGATAAGAGTTGTACGAGCCCCTAATAAAATGATTTAAAAAAGGAAACATACCTTATTAAATACCTTTGTAAAATGTCACATTCAAATCAATATTAGCATAGGAGATTTATATTTAGTCTTGATTAGGTTATAGAAACTTTTTGACCCATTTAAGATTCAATCTAAGGACTGGGAAATAATAAAGGGGTTGAAAAGTTGAAAACATACTTTCTTCTTTTATCCCTTCTCTCTTGTATTAATTCTGATTTGAATACAAACTTTTCATGACACGAAGGGTGCTGATTTGAATTCACATGTTCTCATTTTAAAATTTTTGGTGGTTTTAAAAGATGTCTCTCAAAGCAAGTTTCTGGAAGTACTGATTAATTTTCGACACTTGCTTGCACACTTTGAGCGAGTAGCATTTTTTTCATAAATGTAATCTCCTTTTCACTTGCCTAATAATAGCTTATGAGCTCTTTCTGCTCAGCACTGAACTCTGATGTCAGGCTAAGCTAAACCTCGCATAGGTTTCAATATTCAATAGTTTACAATTTATCACATTATTTATATTTAACACAAATTATCACAGGAAAAACTCCCACAGAACCACAGATCTTGATGTTTGTCTCTGTCTTCCAACCCAGAGTAGATTAGATGTTAGAAGGTGTTGCATCCTTATACTGACTTTGTTTAAAATGTGGTGTGTCTCTCAAACCGTTCTTTTCTTCAATTGTTTTGATAAAATTATGCTATCTAAACTTTAAAAAAACTTGTGTTTTAAATCTACAGTTTTCTGTGTGAATTTCAACGGAGAGTCAATGGCTTGTTGATTTCGATCCCTCACGGGTGGGTGGGTGGCACGAAGTATGAAGCACTGGACCCTAGTGGAAAGGTGGGTCGGTCCAACCCACGCAAAGGCAGTTCAGAAGATTGGTGATCGTTAGACAGGCCACCATCTGGAAAACCTGCCTACCTGGGGCACCACGAGTGAGACGGACTCATCAGCAATTAGCAACAAGGTATTTGCTGGGCTTCCTGGGGCAGCTAAAACACGTGGTTCCAAGAGCGCAGCAAGCGTCCCCTACCACCCTGATTATTCTGAGCCAACTATTTGGATATATGGTTGCAAAAAGAAGTTCCTTTAGAAAGATTAGTACCAGGGTTCAATGAAGTGGAGACTAAAGGTGCCCCAAATGACCAGCTTTTCCAAATTTCTCTACAACTCCATTATCCCTGATGTTAGCCACTACTACTCCCCTCGGTATGTCTCACGGTTCCACCCTTCACTGTAACACCTCATGGAAATCACAGACGGAATAGAATGGTTCAGCTGGTTGTAGTGGCTGGTAAGTTCCCAATCCAAAGTTCAGATATTGGCCTGGAGGAGTCTTCTCAATCAATGAAATCGATGCTATTCATTGACAGGGATGGGAGAAACTGATAAACTAGGTCAAGCAATAGACTGCGGGCTCAAGTCCCTGAAGCCAGTAGAGGCAAAGCACACGTAGGCTCGAGAAGAAAGCAAGGTTGGCCACAGCTGTTTAGAGCAGCTACCTGAAGTATCTGAACGTGAAAGACCTCACTTGCTTAACCAGGCAAAGGTTCTACATAGAACCTCCTCCCAAGGAAATGGACAACAGAAAGTGGGTGAAGGGAGACGTCAGACAGTGTAAGATATGACAAAATAATTTATAAATAATCAAGGATTCATGAGGGAGGGGGGAGTGGGGAGGGAGGGGGGAATGAGGGGCTGATATCAAGGGCTCAAGTAGAAAGTAAATGTTTTGAGAATGATGATGGCAACAAATATGCAAATATGCTTCATACAAAGGATGGAAGTAAGGATTGTGATGAGATGTATGAGCCCCCAATAAAATGATTAAAAGAAAAAAAAAGATGGCTGCCTGAAGCAGCAGGCTATTAGAGCAGTAGTAACAGGTGTCTGTTTGGTGTTCATCACTGGCGAATCAGCCCTGCTCAGTTGGGAAGAGTTAGTCACAAAAATGGCATCTTACTCACCTCCAGGACTTTGATAGAGGTGTCTTTTTTTACTCCTTGTGCAGTCCAAAGCTAAGGCTGGGAATGTGTTGATTACTTCTTTGTGTCTTATGTGGGCCGGTCTAGTCTCAGTCAGTTCTGTGAGCCCAGTGTGTTGATTTTCTCAATTAAGCAGGCATCTGCCAGTGTCCCAATTAAGGGAATGGCTTAAAACCAGAAATTAGTTCTTGTTTTTAACACAAACTATGGAGGACGATAGCTAGAAGGCTCATATTTAAGTAATTGGCTAAATCACAGTGGAAAACTCACTGAAATTCTCCTACCTCACTTCCACTTGCTTTTCTCATAAATCAGAATCTCCTTCTGTTGTCTTAGTATTCCAGTAAGCTCCATGAACTTAAGTTCAATGAAGTCCAAACCAATAGAACCGTGGCCCTAGGCCAGAACCATACCATCACCTGGGGACTTCAGGGAAGAGAGAGGGAGTTTGACAACTTGTGTTTGAATAACCCTTTCAGATTGGAGAACTCATACCAAGGCTTGTACTTCTTATTACCCACACTGCCTATGTGGCATTTATAGAGTCAGACCTCAATATTGCATGGGACAGTAACTTTCAGGGATGACTTCAATTCTTAATTCCTCCCTGTATGCATACTCTTATCCTTGAGATTGTGCAGTTCCCCTTACTAAAGAGGTGTAGTCTATTTTCCTCGAGTCTGATACGGGTCTTAGGACATGCTTTGGTTCGTAGTATATTGCGAAAATGATACATGTTCTGCGTGTAGGTCTCAAGAGCTTTTGCCTATTTCTACTTTTTCTCTTAGCTGTAGCAGAGTCCATTCTGCCTGATGGCACCACCATGTGTGCAGAGTCAAACTCTTCCGTAGGATTTTCAAAGCCTTTGGAAAGTAGGTCACCAAACCTGTCTTCCAAGCAATGGGTTTGAATGGCCAACCTTTCAGCTAATAGCTGGTGCAACCCAGTGACCTCTAACCCTTGTCATACAAATAGACCTGGAGTAACCTTCTGGATAATGATTTACACATAGAAAACACTGATTAATGGAGATAGTTGAGGGTTTCTGGTGTTTCTTTGTTAGGAAGAGTTATTGTGATAGGAGCTCACTGAGGCTAAAGAAATACCAACTTTTAAATCTATCTGACCCAGCCTTCCAAACATCTGTTCCTTAATGTCCCCAGCTAATAGGGTCTGGTCTAGCCTTGCACTGTAGACTTAGCAAGTAATTTTTGCAATATCCTTTCTGTTACCAACCTGCACCTGCTGCCCCAAGACCCAATTCTTTCCTTTCAGAATCAGCTAGACATCAGGGCATTGCTCTCCTAGATCATGGAAATGCTTTAAACTCATGAGCAACTTGAAGACAGTGCATTGTACTCAAAGCTAGTTTGATATTTTGAGTAATCGGAAAAAAATCTCAGCGCCTAATTCATGAAGAAGGGACACAAGCTGATTAGGACACATGGATTAGGCAAGTGCCCTATTTCAGTTTATATGAAAGGAAAGGCCACATTTTGCCTAGATCCCCTAACCTAACATTTTTGTTGAGAGGCAAATTGGGATTGGACTATCATCTTTTAGCTAACTTTAAAGATAGCTGATCAATTTTAAGTTCAGCCATCTGTGACTTCACTTTCTTTCCTTCTGCATCTATTTATTTATTTATTTATTGGTCTTCCTACAGTCAAAGCTGCTGAACTGAACTCTGTCTTCCTTTGGAATAATACTTTTCAAATTCTTCCAATGACATGTCTTGAATAGTACCTTACGAAGCAGAAAGAAATGCATTTTCTCCAGCTTTCAGCTCACATTCAGAGACATCTATTTTCTAATTAAACTCTACATGTATCGTTTCTCAGATTGACAGAGCTCGTCATGACAGATTGAATATTTATGGTGAAATTGTATCAATTTCTACAGTTTTCTGGAGTGCCAAGTACAGGGCATTGTACAGAAGTATGTTTTGATGATCATTTAAATACCATTGTTCTTTTCTCTTACATTTGAGTTACTCCCTAAATGCTATGCTAATTGTCTTAAAGAGCTCTTGCCCTTTCTAAAGGTACAGAACTCTCTTGCAAGTTGTAATGTGAACCCTAGGAAAATCAGGTTCAGTGGCTGGCATTAGTTCTCAGCCTTTGGAGGTCTCTAATAACCCTCTGGGTGATTAAGGGTTCATATTTCCTGACCCTACTTCCAGAAATTCAGTACATTTGAGGGTAGGGCTAGGAATCTGCATTTGCAAACATCCACAGGGGTAATTATTAATAATTCTACCCATTAGATTTTAGATCAATAAGAAAACTGCAATACATTCACCTGTAAATATTTTCAAAAGTTACTCATGGTATTCTGCTATAGTTGTTCTAAAGCACGTATAGGATGTATACTTTCAAAGGTACTAGTATATGGCAAGACGCTATTGAAAATATCACATTTTACAAGAGAATAATCATGTGTGTTTTCAAAAAGTCAAATAATCTTCTTCATAACATGGGGTATCAATTCACATAACTTAAATACTAGCCATAAGATCATCAATCATTTGAGGATGGTCAGGACTATGCTGGGTATACAAAGAGGCATCAGAGGGACCCTATAATTTACAATGTATTTATAATTGTACATCTCAGAGCACTTGTACCCCATGAGGTGATCTATGTGAGATCACATTTAAGCTATAAAGTGTCATGGTCCTACATACAAAAGATATTGGAATTGGAGCACGTAGAAGAGGATTTTAGAATGATTTCTTCACCAGTGGGCATTCTGATAAGTGGGTGCTGTTGAGCTGGACAAGGCATAGAGAGTGTTGATGCAAGTGAGATATGAAACAACAATAATTTTTGAGAAATAGAACAGCATGTCTTTCTAAGCTATGTGTCAGGATGAATCTAACATATCTATAAAATGATGAATAGCCCCAGGCATTTACTTTCAAAAGATCCGGGAAGCATTAGACCGAATATTTCTGAGAATCCTTGATACCCAGCTCTCTTGTGAATGTCAAGGACTGAACTGTCTGTGAAGTACCTCATGACAAAAGGTGATGGTACATGAAAACAATGTCTCCCCAAAGCAATTTCATATTAGATGGCTATTATAAGTTTGAGATGATGCCTGTGGAAATGACTTTGAACATTCTATATTGTTACAACTAAAAATGGGATGGCTATCATTATGATTGCAGGAGCCTTGGTGGCATTGTGGGATAAGCATTGGACTGCTTCCCGCAAGGTCAGTCGTTTAAACCCACCAGCTGCTCTCTCTGGGAAAGTGGAGGCTATCTGCTCCCATAAAGATTTACAGCCTTGGAAACCCTATATGAGACCACTAGTGGCCAGAACAGATTCCATGGCAGGGAGTAGGTATCATTATGAAATATTGCAGTCCAAGGCTTCACCTAAGATTAGGTCTTACCTGTATAATGTAAGCTAATGTCTAACTGAGTCATTCTTTTATTGATAACGTGATATTATGGGAAGTTTGCCTCTCCAAAATAATTTACTTTTATTTACAGGGATGCACTATTGTACTAAGGATCCCTGGTGGTTGAGCACTGGGTTGCAATCTGATTGATAGGTCATTAGTTCCAACTCACTCACCACTTCTTGGGAGAAAGACAAGGCTTTCTGCTCCCGTGAAGATTTATAGTCTCAAAAATCTCCAAGGAGCAATTCTGCTCTGTCCCATGGGGTTGATATGTGTAGAGGTCGACTTGATGGCCCAAGGTTGGTTAGGTTTGGCCATTGCATTGTACTGAAAATCCAACGCATGCCAAAGGGTCATGGAACCCATGTTTTCCTTGGCCCTTCAGTTTGGGTTGGGATAGAATGGAGAATGAAGTTTGATCAGACACATGGACCAAATGTCTGGAAGTGCTTTCAAATGTTACATGTCTCTGAGTTAACAACAACTAAAACTAACATTTGATGATTTTAACATTTTCCTCCCTTATTGTGCTGCCTGAGAGTGTTAGCTGAACCTTTGAAAGAACTTTGAACAAAGAAGAGACACTTCACTAGTTTGAGAAAATTGTTGCCTAAACCAATTCTATTATATGATCAAAATCTTGTCCCAAAAGATAATTATTTTAGAAAACTCGAGAAAATGCTGCCAATGAAAAAATAGGTGAGATGAACTGAGTTACCCAGCATCATTTTTCATGCTCATCTGGAAGTACACTTGATGCAAGGGTGTCATATCAACCTCAATAATGGCATTCCTCCATATTTTCAGGCAAGAAAACCTGTGAAAGCCAGAACTTGTGTGAAGCAGATGTATGCCAGAGAAGCCAAACAAATATTTCCCACTAATTCAAGTGATATAAGAATGATAAGACTGCACTCTGTCAAAGGTTGAAAACTTGGGAGACCCCGAATTAAGGTATTCCCATAGAGTTCCAGCTCTCCCGAGTTTCACTGGATGTGTCCATGGAAACTAGAGCACAGTTGTGTTCCCTCAATTCTCTTGTCCTTTCACTCGTTTAACAGAAAGTCATTGAGTGCCTGCATATTGTCAACTATTATTCTGGGTTCTAGGGTACAGCTGAGAAAAAGGTAGACACTATTTGTGCTGATATCGGATGTTGAACCCCAATAAATTCTTTTGCATCTGCTGTTGTGTTGTTCGGTGCTGTGTTAGTCTAGGTACTTTAGAGAAACAAATCCACAGAAACTCATGTATAAAAGAGAGTTTTATATAAAGGTTAAGTGCACATCAAGAAA
Organism: Tenrec ecaudatus; assembly: GCF_050624435.1. NCBI lineage: Eukaryota > Metazoa > Chordata > Mammalia > Afrosoricida > Tenrecidae > Tenrec > Tenrec ecaudatus. The sequence goes on along the minus strand of NC_134548.1, from coordinate 27,752,692 downwards.
ACATCCCAACCCAGTGCTCCCCAAGCCCACAAGTCCAACATTAACCCACATTTCCAACACCAATCCACAAAGTCCTCCTCCATCTCACAAAATGGACGCAATGATGCCAACCGCAGAAGGAAAGTCAAGTCAGTGAATGTGTAAACATTTCAGCACTGGCAGGGGTCTCCACAAGGGTGCTCCAGCACCCAGGGCTGCATCGGGGCGGGGGGGGGGGGAGTAGGTCCATGCGGCTTCTCCTCAGGGATGTCTTTCAGGAAGTGAGCCTTGCCAGCTAAAGCAGGGAACTGACTAAGGCAGCTGCACCCTGGCCTGACCATCAGAATGCAAGAGATTCAATAACTCAAAAGGCGAGGCTCACTGAGCCATTTATTCCTCCGCCCTTCAATTAACCCCACATGTGTTTATCGTCCAGGTTGACACAATAAACTAACTTCCTCAGGGGCCATCGAGTTGTCTCCGGCAACTTATGTACATCGGAACGAAACATTGGACGATCCTATGCCATTCTCACAAGTGTTCTTATGTTTGAGCCCATCAATGCAGCCCCTGGGTCTTTCCATCTTGTTGAAGGTTCTTACCTTTCCACTGCCCCTCTAATTTATTGAGCATAATCGCCTTCTCTAGGGAGCAGTCTCTCCTAACATGTTCAAAGTACATGAGATGAAGGTTCGCTACCCTGGCCTCTAAGGAGCATTTTGTCTGGAATTGCGAGACAGATGTGTTTGTTCTTTTGGCACTCCGTGATGATTTTCTATATTCTTTACCACCACCATAAGTTAAATGCATCAGTTCTTCTTGGGTCTTCCCTATTCAATGGCCATCTTTCACATGCATATGGGTCAACGGGAAATACCATGACTTGGGTGAGGCGCACCTTAGTACTCAAAGTAACATCCTTGCTCTTCAAGTTCTTGTGCAACAGATTTACCTAATGCAACATGTCTTTAGAACTCTTGACTGACGTCCATGAGCATTGATTGTGGATCCAAACAAGATGAAATCCTGGACAAAGTCTGTCTTTGCTCCATTAATCATGTTACCTGATTATCTAGTTGTGAAGACCAGTTCCGGCACTGCAGTGTAACAATACATGAGTGTGTGTCACTTAGAATTGAGAACCAGACTTGTGGCAGAAGTGTGCTCATCTACATTGATTCTGGAATTTCCCATGCCCAGGGGGACACTATCAGACCGGACATAAGCAGAGACTTGACTGGTTCCTGGCACTGAGGCTTTTCCTTTGCTGCTCTTTGTAATCCTGAGCCCACCAGGTGAAAAAGACTCAGCCAGCCTCCTGCAGGACGGGACGCCATTGGAGAAGCCTATTGGAGAGCAGAACACTCCCAGCTGAAGCCTGCTATACAAACCAGTGTGACAACTGCCAAAGGAGTGAGCTAAGCTATCTTAACAGAAACGCCTGCTGACAGCAGAGATTGGGTGAGTTAGCCTACACCATGACTACTCACCTGGACCACAGAAATGTGAGAAACAATAAGTGCTTATTGTTTGAATTCAGTCAGCTGCAGGTGATTTGTTATGTAGCAAAAGCTAAGCAATATCTGGTTTCCACATAGAAAAGAGTGAACTTGGACCCCTACGTTTTACTCTAAGGAGCCCTGGTGGTACAGTGTTTAATTACTCAGCTACTAACCAACAGGTCTGTTATTTGAACTCACCAGCTCCTCCATGAATGAAAAGAACTGGTCTTGTGCTCCCATCCTGACTTTGTTTTAGTTTTTCACTGCCATGGAGTCAATGCTAAGTGGCTGCTGGTTTCAAACAGCTGATCTTCTGGCTTGCAGCCCAACATGTAACCACCATGTTACTACAGCTCCTCCTGGAAAGGTTACAATCTTGGAAATAGTATGGGACAGTTCTACTCTGCCATGAATCATAATTGACTTGAAGGCACACAACACCACTACCTCATATCATATGAAAAATTAACTCGAAATAGATCAATTATAACAGTTGAAATTATATAACTCTTAGAAGAAAATGTAAGACTCAAATATGTATGACATTGAATTAGGCAAGGGTTTCAGAAAACATGAGCAACAAAGGAGAATATAAAACAGACATCACCAATACAAGGAGATGTTGCACTTCTCCGGGAGCCAATGCTGTAGTAATCTAGGCTGGCCACATACAGGTTATGTGACATTAGGCAAGTTACTTACCTAGGTGAGCTTTCCTTTTTTTATATATCAAGTAATGATCCCATTTATACCTAAGGTTCTTTTGAAAATTAATGCATTAAGTTGTAAATTCTTAAAAGGTAGTTTAGCATATATCCTACACAGGGGTCTTCAAAAAGTTCACAGGGAAAATTCAATTTTAATTGCATTTTCCCATGAATTTCTTGAAGCCCCCCTCATTTAAGAAGATAACAGTTGTTTCTTTTATAGTTTGTGCTTAATTCACATTCTCTATAAATTACAGAGGTCAGCTAGTACCTTTGTTTAACCATCAGAATTGAGTCAAGGGGACTTTATTTATAGTTACTATAATAATTATTATGTTGTGATAATTGCATTTATAGTTATTCTTTATCATGTTCCACAATGAGTGTGCCAGAATACTTAGCACTCTGATTGATGTCTGAGTGAGAGTGTATCTGTGAATTGTTAGCCTTAAGCAAGTTCATCAAACAAGTTCCAAGGTTTGTAAATATGTGAATATCACAAAATAAGAACTATTGATTTCCTTCCAGCAACTTATTTACCTTCGATAATGAATCTGTGAAACAGGGTCAGAAAATTAATATCAATTTCTACATAAATAACAGCAAATCCATTCTATTCATTAGTATAAGAAAACTATGACCTACTTTTTTGATACTGTGTTGACTATAATAAAGTGAATAAAAGGGTGATGGTGTTTGAAAGAACTGAGTTGATAAAAGCCAATTTTTAAAAGTATAAAGAGAGTTGGGGTAAAAGGAGCTAGATATCTGATAGCTTCCACTTCAGAAGCAAATAGATTCTAGCTATAAATTAAATCATCCAACTTGTATTTTGGAATGGAATGCTTTCAGCAGCAGACAACACACAGAGGTGGAATATGGATAGCTGGGGAATATCAGCCTTGCAGCTGTACTCTTTTGATTGAACAGACTTGCCATAGAAATTGGAATTATGTTGAGATAGGAAGATTGGAATAATACATTTCCTTGCCTTCGAGTTTAATTCCTTTTCATTTGAACTCAATTTTGTAGGAAATCTTGAATATGAACTTTCTTAGGTGAGATAGCATAAAACCAGTTGCTAATTCAATTGGACAATTGACATGTTACTGAGACTGTACATCTTCCTTACAGGCATAAACAAGTCTCATCAGTCTCCCTGAAATTGATGAGTGGATTTGAACCACTGACTTCATGGTTAGCTACTCAGTTCATAGCGCACTACTAGCCCAGGACTCCTGCAGAGATGAGAAGATCGGTTTTATACTAAAATGAAATAATTTACTCTAAAAGCAGTGCAATAAAAGTATTTCAGCATTTTCTAATGACTCACATGCTTTAAACTTTTATTTAATTGGTAGATCCATCAAAGTTATTCAATATTTTATTTTAAGTTCTAATTGCTTAGAAGTAGTAAAAACAAAGGCTCCTTTGGGTCTGCTAAGTCTTTACTATTTGAGAGGGGGAAAAAAAGGACAGCTCCCCTTGTGACACTTGACTGAGACACTGAGCCTCAAGTAAATGAGGAAAGTCTGCTAGTCATTTCACATATTTAATGACATCAAAGCTTACCTGACCGTTCCCAATCTGGAGGAAATAAAACGGAAGAAAATAAAAATGTGTGGAAACAATTAGTCCCATGGACAAATGGACCACTTGAACCTCCACACTTGAAGCCTCCACAGTTGTGAGAACAGAAAAACTAGACTGTGCCCACCCATTACCACCAACTGCTTTTTAAATGGGATTGCATTAGAAGGCCTTGCATCGTGTGGGAAAAAAATGTGTAACAAAATTCAAAATCATAAAAAAGACCAGCTTACTGGTCAAAGAGAAATGAGTGGAATCCTTCAGATCTGTAAATGAACTCTCCCTAATTGCTTCACTTTGTAGTCAAAATAGAAAGGCCTGTAAGGAGAACAATAACACAGAGGTACAGACACGTTAGCATCATGGATCGTTGGAGATCAAAAGGCAGCATTTACCTAAAGACACAGTTCTGAAAGGTTAGGGGAGAGGGAGGAATGGAAAGGAGAAACACAGGGAGGAAGGGAGATAAATGGTGCTACATTGTGAAGGCCGTAGCCAGTGGCATGAAACGGACGGAATGTGTGAGAATTGTTTAAGGGAAAATGGATTTGTTCAGTTAGGCTTCACTATAAACAAGTGAAAAGGAAAAAAAAAAACCAAAAAACACCCCAACCTTACTTGGAATGCATTGGAATTGGGTAATACTATGAATTACTATTTACTATCACTATGTACTCACTGTCAGTGAGTTTGGTTGTTTGGATAGTGGTTACACAGTTGACTGCTAATCACAGGTAAACAGTTCAAAACCACCAACCCGCTCTGAGAAAGAAAGACCAAGTTCCAGTCTCAGAAACTCTTGGGGGCCATTGTCCTCCATCCTATAAGGGCTCTATGAGTTGGAATTGACTCGATGATAATAAGGTAAGATATATTGCATAGTACTATTCTGAGTAGAATTCATTATGATCAGGGTTTTTTTTTTTTTTATTCCTAGCTAGGTCAGTTTAGTAGAATTGCCACAGTCACCAAAGATACCCCTACCCCCACTCCATTTTAAAATATCTTTCTCGATAGAGGAATATGGTAGAGTGGCAGGGTATAAGATCAACAAGCAGAAGTCATTTGGATTGCTATACACCATTGAGGTAGTACTTTTCACAATAGCCAAGCATAAACTGAAATATCTAGGGATATACATTACCAAAATACCCCAAAACATCTGCATGAGGAAAACTGCCGAACATTATTACAAGAAAACAAAAGGAACCTTCACAAATGGAGGAATATCCCATGCTCATGGACCAGAAGACTGACTATAGTAAAGATGTCAATCCTGCCTAAGGCACTATATAAGCAATGCAATTCTGATACAAATTCCAGCATAACTTTTGAAAGAAATGGAAAAACTGATGACTAACTTCCTATGGAAAGGGCTTGCACTACCTGACTTTAAAACTTATTATATAGGCACAGTTGTCAAAACAGCATGGTACTGGTATAATGACAGATACTCGGACCAATGCATAAGAACAGAAACTGCAGAAATTAAAACAGTAGTATACAGACAACTGATCTTTGACAATGGCCCAAATATATATCAAATGGGAAGCAGAAGCCCTTTTCAACAAATGGTGCTGGAAAACTTCCTGCAGGAGAATGAAACAAGAATGTTACCTCACTCCATACACAAGAACAAATTCAAGATGGATCACAGACCTCGAAGTAAAAACCAAACCTATAAGGATCATCAATGAGAAAATTGGGACAAAACTAAGAACCGTATCACAGGGAATACATGGGCTATCAGACATACAGAAGGTCACACACCAAGAGGAAGATAACATAGATGAATGGGACCTACTAAAGATAAAACACTTGTGAACATTGAAAGATTTCATCAAGAGAGTAATAAGAGAGCCCACACACTGGGAAAAGATACTTAGTGTTACACTAAGTATATCAGACAAAAAGGGCTTATTACGAAAATATACAGAAGTTCAAAATCAAGCAAAATCAAGTTCAAATCATGTGAAGGCGCATGGATGTAGTGGAGGCCTCAAACCCACCTGAAAATAATTGGACAATCCCTCTCAGAAGGGCCACACAGAAAAGATGATAAATCCAGTGTGTGGTATAGTACGGATGAACCACATAACTACCTTCTAGTTCTCTAGTATTTTCTCCCCTTACTATTATGGTATTTATTTATTTTACCTCAATATTGTTAGATTTGCGTGTGTTCATTTATATGTTTAAGATCATTCAGGACATGAAACTCAAGATAGAAAATCTTTCAGAAACAGTAACAGGAGTAATGGTCCCCTTAGGGTATTGGAAGAGAGTGGAATGAGGAGGAAATTAGGGAGTTTATAGCATTGATGACTGTATAACCCCACTTGATGGGATTGAACAACAGAATTGTATGTGAATGGATATATGAGATTGTGTCAGATATAGCAAAACAAACAAACAAACCCAGAAACAAAAAGCTATCTTGGGGGGAAAAAATAAAGTTTTGGTGGTGAGGGAAGGGATAAAGGGGAGCTAATATCAAGGAGTTCAATAAGAAGGAAAATGTTTCAAAATTGACTGTGGTAACTTTTGTACATTTCTGCTTGGGGTGATTAAACTATGAAATGTTATGTTATCTGTAAGAGCTCCCATAAAATGATTAAAAATAATTTTTAAAATTTATAAGAAAATGAATAAAATCTGTTTCTCTATCAAGAGGCCATGTCACTATCTCTGAAGTATAGTCTAGCAAGACTTTAGCAAATTGAATAAGGAGTGCCCCAGTGAATTACAGAAGTTGTTTGTAAAGAGGTTAGAAAGCTATAGTTCTAATATTGGGTGAGATTAGGCACTTCTTATCTGGTGCTGACAACCGAACCTTTTAATCAGCCACTAGTGAGTCATAGTAAGTTTTACAGTTGTTGCATTAAAGGTTAAACATAATTGGTTGCAGTGTAACTTTCTTATAGACTACTCTAGTTTCTGCTATAACTTTAGCTATAACAGGGGCTTTCAAATTCATGATCTCAGCTCTAATTTAGTGTTTCAATGGGTATTTCTGTGTTGTTATGAGTAAAAATGTTAATGTGTCTATAAAAATTTCTTGAAGAAAAAATATTACCTGGGAGGGTCACAATGCAATTAACTGAATACGCCTAGTCAGTACATAGTTAATTTTAGTACTTTTATTTATGAAGACTCTTTCTCACAGGAACACAACGTTTTCTAGAGGCTGAATCCTGCTGTGAGTCCCTTATTGTCCTTGGTGTTATGGCTCTCACCCCCGTAGATAGGATTGATGACTGGGGTTTGTCACTTGTTATTCATGGCATGGGTAGGTTGCTTGGAACTTTTGGTCAAAAGGAGTTGTTGCTGCTTGTACTCATCAGCTGAGGTAGCATCAGAGATACAAGAATTGTCCTTTTCCAGTTTTGTAGACCACTTTAAATAATTGTCCCAGACTAATAAAACATCTGCTGTTGATTGTCTTATGATTTAATGTAGTGGTGTAAAATCTAGAGGCTGAGTGTTACTCATAGACTATCATAAGCTTTATTCCCTGATTCCACCATCTAACCAGAAGGGAGAAATCAGACTGACCTAGTTTGGTCTGGTTTATCCTGAAGGATGATGTAACATAAGACAGATAGAACAGGGTCTGGGCTGGTTCCTCCACAAGACCCTGTGGACAAGAGGAGGTCTGCCAAATGAATCTTGAACATATGATAACATATCAACTTTGTCCATATGGAGTGAAATGGGACTTCAGATTACAGTGGACCTTTTGGAAGTTATCACCTTATCAAAGATAAAGCCATTTGTGTTGTGAGGCTTGGACAGTCTTGGGCATCCTTTACATTGTTGGTCATAGTGTAAATTGGAGTGTCTTCATGGCATGGAACTTGTTCGTGTACTCAGCTGCTATAGAAAAGGTTGGCAATTTGAGTTTACTTCAAGGTGTCTCAGAAAGAAGTTCTGGGGATTGATTTCTGAAAAATCAGCCACTGACAGTTCTGTGGAGCATAGCTCTACTGTGACACATGTGGGTCCCCATAGGCCAGGACAGACTGGGTGGCAACTGGTAAAGGACAGTAGTTTGTATGCAAAAAACCCCAACAAATTAGGAAGTTTTATGAAAATTAAAATCACAAGAATCCTTGCAAGTTGCAATAGAGGAATACAGTCAAATGAGATTCATACAAATGATTATTGGCCTTTTGTTGTTGCTCGTTTTTATTTAAGAGCATATCAACCTAACAGTACCCATTTTTCTTTGCTAAACTCACTTATCCTTTTAAGTTTTATTGGCACTTAATCTACATTTCACAAAATTCAATAGTTCAATCATATCAAGAAGAGTTGTACAATCATTACCACAATCAATTTTAGAACATATTTTTTTTACCATGGTCAAATCACTTTTAAAATGAGTTGTGTAATCACCATCAGTTCTAGTGCTCCTTCCCCCCTCCCACATACATTGTTTGCTCCCCCTCCCCATCTTCCACCCCACCACCCATGCCTCCCCTATAAGCATGTGCATCAGTTCTTATCTCTATACATCTGCTCATTCTGAGTGTCATAAAGTGGAAAAACTAACAGAAGCAATAAAAAACAGAAACAAAGTGGTAAGGATAAAATAATAATAACACAAATATAAAAATACAAGTAGTGAGCAAGAAAGAAAAGACCACCATGAGTAGTTGAAAGGCCAGGGAAGAAACTTTTGTCATGTAACTAGTAAGAAATAGTTACACCTAGAAGAATTTCAGGTTGGGTCCAACAATGGTTATTTCAATACTGGCTCAAATATTTTTTTAAAAAACACCCTAACAAACTCCACATGGAAGAAGCACACCAGCCTGTGTGATCACACGAGGTGCTGAAGGGATCAGTTATCAGGTATCAAAGAACAAAAAAATCATATCATTGTGTGCTCACCTCCATGATACGATCGCTGAAGACAAATGGGTGCATGAGCAAATGTGGCAAAGAAAACTGATGGTTCCTGGCTTTCAAAAGATATAACATCTGGGGTCTTAAAGGCTTGAAGATAAACAAGTGGCCATCTAGGTGAGAAGCAACAAAGCCCACGTGGAAGAAGCACACTAGCTTGTGCGATCATGAGGTGTCGAAGGGATCAGATATCAAGCAGAAACAGAACAAAAAATCATATAGTGAATGAGGTGGGGAGTGTGGAGTGGAGACCCAAAGCCCATTTGTAGGCCACTGGACATCCCCTTACAGAAGTGTCTCAGGGAAGTCAGGGTGCCATGTAGCAATGATGAAACATACAACTTTCCTCTAGTTCCTAAATGCTTCCTCTTCCCCCACTATCATGATACCCATTCTACCTTACCAAACTGACTAGACCAGAGGATGTACACTGGTACAGATAGGAACTGGAAACACAGGGAATTCAGCGTGGAAGGGCAGATGATCGCTTCAGGACCAGTGGTGTGAGTGGCGATACTGGGAGGATAGAGGGAGGGTGGGCTGGAAAGGGGACACCAATTACAAGGATCTACATGTGACCTCCTCCCTGGGGGACGGACAACAGAAAAGTGGGTGAAGGAAGACATTGAACAGTGCAAGATATGACAAAATAACAACTTATAAATTATCAAGGGTTCTTGAGGGAGGGGGAAGTGGGGAGGGAGGGGAAAAATGAGGAGCTGATGCCAGGGGCTTAGGTGGAGAGCAAATGTTTTGAGAATGATAAGGGCAATGGATGCACAAATGTGCTTTACTCAATTGATGTATGTATGGATTGTGATGAATGTAAGAGCCCCAAATAAAATGATTTTAAAAATCCACTTTAAATATACACCAATAGAACACTTGTTAAACAAATGACTGTGCATTAACTTTAACTAATGATATATAGTTGTCTGAAATAAAATCATTTAATTCTATTTGTATTGATATGTAATAGTACCCAAAATATATCATTAATAAGTGGGTGTGAGGACAGGTTATAGAACAGTTTGTATATTATGATAGCATAGTGTTAAAGCTATTTTTGGGAACACTGAATATGACTCACCAAAGTTAATTATTTTGACAGGACTCCATCAACCAGGTGCAGTGATGCTAAAGAGATCCTCTTTGGAAAAGCTGATCAGCTACATACTCTCTACATAGTTCATTGAATAAAGGTTGGAATTAAGGAAGCAAGAAAGTCCTAAACAATACACCGTGCAATTGAATCTTTTATACAAGAGAGTGACTGTAATGATCAGATCGTTGTTCTTTGGGTTCCCTTGTGTGACACAAAGAGAGATGGGAGGAGTTGTCTTCATTGACTCCTTAAGATGAAAGATGCCATGACATAAAGTGGAGCACAGAGGGGGTTTGGGTGAGAGGAAAGGACAGAAGAAAGGGCACTTGCTGCAGAGGGATCACTACAGAGAGAAGGCTTGCAAACCTGCTGCAGAGTGGCCACAAGGTGTCCCTGGCCCTGGGTTTGCCTTGGTTTTTGGCTGATCTTTATAATGAAAGCCTCAATTCACTTCAAACCCGGCTCAGAGATGTTATCTGTTTTATTCCGTTTTCCCTGTACAGTCTTAAAATTACGTGAGCATATCTCCATTTTGGCAACAACCAGAAAGACACCAACTAACCTAACAATAAACCTTGAAGCCTGTAGTGATTACTTTTTATGTAGAAAAGAATTCTGTTTATCAACTGGTTCTAACACTAACACTAAAAATGGTGCTTTAACCAGAATAAGTCAAGATTCTAAGGATGGGTCCATAGAAAAATTGCCACTATTGGGAGAAAACAAACAAATGAAACATCCACTTTGAATATATTATTATTTAATTGACTTTCTTATAAGTGTGCTGTTTGCATCTTCATGCAATTGTGAAGATAATAACTCAAAATAATGTAAAATCTTACTATTTGAGAATGGTATTCTTTTTAAAAGGTAATGTGATATTGAGTTTGAAAGGCAGAGAATCTACTCTGTTCTCTAGTTTTTCTCAGAAAACACAAGGTCATTGTAATCTCATTTATCTATGGATGAAATAGACATAATAGTTATGGTTGTCTGTTAGCCTTACTTATCAACAGATGGAAATTGCATTATTTATAGCAGAGTGTATATTATCCTAATTATATAGTCATAAATATTCAATATCCAAATCATCTCCTCCTTGTTGAGGCCACTGGTTTCTCTGGTAACTTTGCACTGACTATCTCCAAATTGATGGATATAAAAAATCTTATGTCCACAGAGATCTGAGTTCACAAGGACCTTTCCTTCTTATAACAAATGTTCTAAATCCTGTAAGCAAGATGTTTCTGAAAGGTATTTGGTTGTACTCCTTTAATTGAAGCAGTTAACTCATAATATTATAAACAATTAGTCAGACTACAAATTAAAGAAGCTCATACACCATCACTGCATTTAATTCATGAATTCCACTCAAAAAGAGTAGAAGACCAATTATCTTGAACCATAGAATAAATAACCCTTGCACTTTCCCCCCACGTGGGACATCTACATTTGAATTGATACACTCAGCTGATTCATTTTAAGCCTCAGAATGCATCTTTTTTTTGTCTTAAGAAGAAAACGATAATATAAATGAGAGTAATCCCTCACATTGAAACCATCATACAGGTAATAAATATATTCACTTGTGATTGCAATATAGCTATGGAAATCTGTGAAACAATTGGAAATGATTTCAAAGCCTTTTTAAAGTGGAAAATATAATTCAACCCTTTTATAGACAAATAAAAGCATTTTATTTCTGTTGATCAATCCTAATTCCAGAAAAGGAAGGTAATTTAAAGCATGCAAAGTTCCACGATCTTTTGATTCCTTTATACTCCATTTTTCATTCTGGTTTTTGTAACTCCACTATCCCAAGCTTTTCCTTTCTTTAATTCCTGAGAACCTAATACATTTTTTGAGGAAAATTCCCACATACTTATATTCTTAATTTATTCACATCCATTTTTCTTCTGCACCTTAATATGATCTCTCTCTCTCTCTCTCTCTCTCTCTCTCTCTCTCTCTCTCTCTCTCTCTCTCTCTCTCTCTCTCTCTCTCTCTCTCTCTCTTTTCTGAATTACCCATTACTCTCAGAACTGGTCTTCTTGACGTTAATCTTGCCTTCTCTTCCCTAATAAACCCATCATTTTGATTTGATTGTTATTTTTGTTAGGTGCTGTCAAGTGTGCTCCAATGCATACTGACTGTACAATAGAACGACACATTCCTTAGTCAGATGCCTTACTCAAGGCCATTGGTATGCTTGACCTCATGATTGCAGCTATGGTGTTGGTCAAGCTCATTGATAGTATTCCATGGAACCTGTACTGTGCCAAGAAAGATGCCCTTTCCTAGGGACTAGTCCCTCCTGATGACATACACAAAGTATGTAAGTCTTGCCATCTTCACTTCTACAGAGCATCTGACTTTACTTCTTTTAAGGAAGTTTTGTTGTTGTTCTGGCTGTTCATGATATATTCAGTGTTCTTCGCCAACACCATAATTCAAAGGAACCCTTTTTTCATTGGGCTTACTTCTTCATTACCCTAGCCTTCGCCTGTTCATGAGGTAATTGAAAACATCGTGGCTGGGCTCAGGCACACTTTAGTCCTCAAGGGGAAATCTTCTATTTTGAACATCTTCTGGTGGGTTTTAGAAGATTTTCTCAGTGCAATACATGATTTGATTCCTTGACTGATGCTTCCATGGGCCTCGATTTTTTATTTAAGTAAAACAAAATCCTTAACAATTTCAATCTTTTCAGTTTATAATGTTATTACTTATTGGTCCAGTCACGAGGACTTTGATTTTCTTTACATTGAGTTGTAATTCATATTGATCAATAGCTACAATCCTTGATCTTAATGCACAAGTACATCGGGTACTCCTCATTTTGAGCAAGCAAGGTTGTGCCATCTATATGTCTCAGATAGTCAACAAACATTCCTTGAATCCTGATGCTTGATTCTTTTTATATCGTCCCTCTTCTTAGTTTGTTCAATATACAGATTGAATAAATATGGCAAAAGAATACAACAGTGATACACATCTTTCCTCATTTTTAACCCTTGTTTTATTCAAACAAATGCCACTTGTTTCATGTACAGTGTCTATAGGAGCACCATGGAGTACACTGTAATTCCCATTCTCTATAATGCTATTGACAATTTGTCATGATCCACACAGTCAAGTTTTAGTACAAAATGTCTATTTGGACACACCCTAATTTATAATTATGGAGTTCTGGTGGCATGTGGGTTAGCATTTGTGTTAGTCTGGGTACTTTAAAGAAACAAATCCATAGAAAAACATGTATAAGAGAGAGTTTACTATAAAGGTTAAGTGCACATCAAGAAAACATTCCAACCCAGTGCTGCCCAAGCCAACACGTCTAACATTAACCCATATGTCTGACACCAATCCACAAAGTCTTCCTTCATCTCACAAAACTCATACTATGATGCCAGCTGCAGGGGGAAAGCTGAGTCAGTGAATGTAAGCATCTCAGCGCTGGCAGGGGTCTCCACACGACTGCTCCAGCACCCAGGGCTGCATCGGGGTAGGTCCATGTGGCTTCTCCTCAGGGATGTCTTGCAGGAAGTGAGCCTTGCCAGCTCAAACAGGAACTGGCTAAGGCAGCTGCACCCTGGTCCAACCATCACAAAGTAAGAGACCTGAGAACTCGAAAGGCGAGGTTCACTGAGCCATTTATCACTCTGCCCTTCAATTAACCCCACATGTGTTTATTGGTCAGGTTGGCACAATAATTTAACTACCTCAGCATTGAACTGCTTAACACAAGGTTGGTGGTTTCAACCCATCAGCTGCTCTATGTGAGAAAGATTAGACTTTCTAATTTAATAAAAATTTGCAGCCTTGGAAACTCAGAGTCAATTCTAGGCTGTCCTGTATGGTTGCTATGAGTTGACATCGGCTCAACGACAGTGAGTGGGTGAGTGAGTTTATGCGTCCAGGGTTCTTGTGCGTAATAATAAATAGCCAGTATGTTCCAAGTTTGTATTTGTATCACAGGCTTCACGGTTTCCTTTTTATTTGTTAACTCATCAACTCCAAACAACAATTTTGAACATTATGTTGTATTTTCACTATTTTTAAGATAGTGAAACTGATACTAAAAATAAGAATTCTATCTCACATTGAAAAGTAACTAAATGTTAGGATTTACTAACATTTACAAGGAATAAGCGTCCAGTGATTTCACTCTAACCACAACTGAGGGATAGGTGATCACAACTGGTCACCATACAGGGATACTGTAGAGATGACTATAGTAGATTAAAATGATAAATCTGACTGGAAAGGTTACAACCTTGTCATATGATCACCTTTTGGATATACTTTGTACTGGACCTCATTTTTAATATTTTCTGTGGTTTTTTTTTCATATTGGGGTTTCCTTGTTGCATTTTGTCATTGCTGGTATCCTTCTTGACTCTGTTGTGTATTATGTATTTTTCTGCTTTTCTGTATATAAAACTCAGGATAGGTGAACCTATAGAGACAATAGCTAGCATAAAGGTTCCTGGGTTGGGGGAGCATGGAATGATAGGGGGTGGTAGTAAGGGGAACTGAAACCAAGGAGGAGGAGAAGGAAGACAATGTGTTGAAACTGATTGTGGTAGTGATTTTAGATTACTGCTTGATATGATTGAACTATTGAATGGTATGATGTCTGCATTAGCTCCCAATAAAGTGGTTTGAAAGAAAAAAAATAGAATTATATCAGCTTCATTTACCCAAGAAGAGGTGGCAGAGAGGCCACCCCCAGTCAGCCTGATGAAGACTTTTATAACTTGTATGACTCATTCTCCCAACCTTCTACCAATTTCCTTATTACCTTGTCTTGTAACTTCTCCTTTTAAAGTTTGTCTTCTTCCCACAAGATTTAAACACTTAAGGCCACTGACAGTGCCCTATTTGCTATATAATTCTTAATACCTGCCACGGTGTTTAAAGCATCTTGATCAATGACATTCTCTCCTTAGCTGTTCCTTGTATTCTCTTTACCTTGAACACACACACACACACACACACATACACACACACACACACAAACACACTATCGCCTTTACTTGGATTTTATTGTTCTTGCCAAATAGATATATCCATATAAATAACACAAGAGAATGTAGAGTAAAAAGAAAATATTCCCTAATCACTACCAGATTACTCACTTCTAGGAGGTAACCACCCTTATCCAGATCTTCTGCATTTTTCTTGAAATATTTTTAGACAAATGATATACTACATGCATATACTATTCTAAAAGTTGCATTTATTGATTGCTTAAGATAAGTTTTTACTAAAATGTCTCAAGCATTTTCCATTGTAGAATATAGATAGTTCATTTTTAATGTCTATAATATTCCACTCTATCTATAAGAAATCATTTACTGAATCAGTATACTTTTAATGTATATATCACACGGCCATAAAGTCAATTCCAACCTATAGAGATCCTATAGGACAGAGTAGAACTGCCCCAATGAGTTTCCTAGACTGGAACCATATATGAGAGTAGCAAGCACAATCTTTCTCTCTCAGACTACGTGGTGGCTTTGAACTGCTGACCGTGTGGTTAGCAGACGAACACATAAAGCCCTATGACACCTGGGGTCCTTAATGTGTATCTAGATTATTTAATTTTGCTATTAATAGACAGTATTTTGTTGATGTTAATATATACAATGTTTATCACTTTGTGTACAGTAACAGAGGTTGTTTGTTGCTCTTGTAGTCTAGGTTCTTTTGAGGAGCAAATTCGGGGAAGCATTTGATATAGATAGATAGATAGATAGATAGATAGATAGATAGATAGATAGATAGATAGATAGATGAGAGAGAGAGAGAGAGAGAGAGAGAGAGAGAGAGAGAGAGAGATTGATTTATTCCAAGGAAATGGCTCATGCAATTGTGAAAGTTGACAACTCTCAAATCCATGGGTCAGGCAACAGAGTGGAGGCTTCTTCTGATGCACATGGTTGCAGGGGCTGATGAATTTAAAACCCGAAGGTTAGCCACCAGACTTCTCACACTCCCCCCAACTAGAAGTCAGAGGATGATGAGATGGATGCAGAACTGAGAGTGCAAACTGTGTCCGAACCTCCACAAATATTGAATGCAGGGGGAACCTGAAGGAAAATCTACTTCTAACTGATTAGCTGTTTATATTAGATCACAAAATGGAGAATGATAACTTACTGTCTGCCAAACCTCTGAGAATAATGACCTCCTCAAGTTGACACATAACTATAACCATCTCATTTACCTTCTAGATAATCATGTTCCCTTTCTTTTTTATTAACAGAACTCCAGTTTTATTTAGAGTAACCAGGTATCCAGCTAAAGAATAGCATTTCCCAGCCTCATTGGCAATTACGGTTGAAAATGTGACTATGTTATCACCATTATATGTTTTTTTTAATATATATGATTTAAAATTTTTAATTATATAGGTAAGGGGCCCTGATGTAGTGATTACATGTTGGGCTGCCATCTGCCTGGTCAGCACTTTGAAAACACCAGCAGCTCAGCAGGAGAAAGACTGTCTTAAACAGTTAGTGTCTCTTAAACAGTCTCATAAATCCCCGGGGGAGGGGGGGTTCACGATGAGTCGGCATTGATTGGTTGGCAGTGGGTTTGTTTTTTTTTTAATCATTTTACTGGGGGCTCATACAATTCTTATCATAATCAATACATATGTCCATTGTGTCAAGAACATATGGACATTTGTTGCCATCATCATTCTCAAAACATTTGCCTTCTACTTGAGCCCTTAATATCTGCTGCTCTTTTCCCCCTCCCTCCCCACTCTCTGCTACCTCATGAACCCTTCATCATTCCCCAGGGAGGAGGCTATATGTAGATTCTTGTAATCAGTTCCCCATTTCTACCCCACATTCTCTCCACCCTCCAGGCATCGCCACTCCCACCACTGGTACTGAAGGAGTCATCTGTCCTGGATTCCCTGTGTTTCCAGTTGCATTCTGTACCTATGTACATCCTCTGGTCTAGCCATATTTGTAAGGTAGAATTGGGATCATGATAGTGGGGAGAAGGAAGCATTTAAGAACTAGAGGAAAGTTATATGTTTCATCCTTGCTACCCTGCACCCTGACTGGTTCATCTCCTCCCACAACCCTTTAGTAAGGGGTGTCTGGTTGGCTATCAATGGGCTTTGAGTCTCCACTCTGCACTCACTCACATTTTCCATGATATGATTTTTTTGTTCCTTGATGCTTGCTACCTGATCCCTTCGACAGCTCGTGGGATGCTCTTTTTTTTGATAAGGATATTCATTTTCTTGTAGATTGCCTGACAATATATTTTGCTCAATTGTCTTGATTTTTTTATGAATTCAAATTCTAATAAGGAATTAACCACTAAATCACCAAACCAAAGCTGGGAAGTTCTGAAATTGATCAATCATGCAATCTGAAATTGATCAAAGATGCAATCAAGATGCATTGATAATTACTGATGATTGGAATATGAAAGGTGGAAACAATAAGAAAAATATGGTTTGTTGGAAAATATAGCCTTGGTAATAGAAATGACGCTGGAGTTTACATGATAGGACTTTGTATGACAAAAGACTGATTCATTGCAAAACCTTTTCCCAACAACATACTAGTGCTTATACACTTGTACTTTATCAGACGGAATTCACAGGCACAGATTTGACTACATCTGTGGAAAGAGACCATCCAAACCCACTGCCTCTGAGTCAATTACAACTTCTGAAGCTGTACATCTTTACAGGAACAGAAAGCCTCATCTTTCTCCCCGGAGTGCCTGGCAATTTTAAACTGCTGACCTTGAGATTAACAGCCTACTCCACCACTGAGGATCCTTAAAAGAGATGATGGAGAAACCAAATGTCATCAATCAGAGCAAGGCCAAGGGCCAACTGTGAAACAAACCACCAGTAGCTCATATGCAATTTCAAGCTGAAGCTGAAAAAAATGGCAAAAAGTTCATGAGAGCCAACATTAAACTTGGAGTATATCCACCTGGATTTAGAGGCCATCTCAATAATAAATTTGAAGCATTGGACACCAGTAGTTGAAGATCAGACAAATTATAGATGACATCAAGGACATCATATATGAAGAAAACAGGGTGTAGTGGTTACACATTGGGCAGTGATCCACAGGGTTGGTAGTTCAAACCCACCAACAGCAGTGAAGGAGAAAGACAAGGCTTTCTACTCCCATAAAGAGTTATAATAACAAAAGACAGGAAACAAAAAAAAATAAAGTGAATGCCAGAAGAGTCTCTGAAACTTGCTCTAGAGAAGCTAAAGTATAAGGGGAAAATGGAGAGAATAATAGAAGTGAACAGATGATTGCAAAGAAAAGGTCAAGAATACAAAGGATTATAATGAAATGTGCAAACACTTAGAATTTGAAAACCAATAATGTTGGAAGATAGCTACCTGGCCGAATGACTGCAAGAGATATATACTTGTGCCCATTCCAAAGAAAGATGACCCAATGGAATGCAGAAATTATTTTACAATACTATTAATAATTTAATAACTAAGATTATAGCAGTACATTGTGAAGCAACTGTTAGAAATTCAAGCTGAGTTCTGAAGAGGACCCAGAATGAAGATTTTCTTTGTGGATGTCAGATGGACCTTGGCTGAAAGCAGAGGATACAAAGAAAGGTGTTTACCTGTGTCTCATTAATTATTCAAAGGCCTTGGATGGTATTTGTGATAAATGATGCATAATATTGTGAATAATGGGAATTCCTGAATATTTGACGTACCCTGTCTGTCTTGGTCCCTCTTTGGAATGCTGAGATGACTGGAGGTCCCAGGTGGGCAGGGCAAGCTGGGGGAGGGCCAACGGTGCTGGGAGGCAGAAAGGGGAAAGGAAGGAAGAAGGCGGCTGTGTGGGGATGCAAGGCCAGAGTGGACACAGGAAGAGCAGAGTACCTGCCTGGAGTGGGTAATGGGAGAAGGTGGGTGGAGGTAGAGTGATGTCCCTGTCAAGCATGGACAGCAGAAGGCACTAGGCATGGGCAAGAGGCTACCACTCCCGACCTCTGTGGGCTAGAGGTGGTCGAGAAGGTATCTGGGGAAGGGAAGTCCACACTGACAGCTTGCATTCCAAGATGTGCCAGGAGTACTAGATGGTCCAGTGTATAAGATGGATAGAAGCCCCCAACTCTCACACAACCCCAATTCTGGATAATGCCCTGGTCTTTGGAACCTGACTATGTCAATAAATTGGGAGTGGATGTATAGTAGATATATAAATCGACTGATTTTTTCAAAAATTTTTACTGATTTTATTTTTTATACTTTGATGTATCTAATATTTCTTTTAAAATGTTGCATGAAGTATACATACTTTTTCTGAAGGAGTTATACCATTTGTTTAATAATCTATTATTTCTATATAAATGGAATTGAAATTTACCAAACTTAAATTATGTGAGATTTTTTAGTAACAGTGTCTGTTACAAGAGAAATATTACATATTTATTTGTTGAATAAATAAAGTTATGCAAGGTACCCCCCCAAGTCCTGTTGTTATTTACCTAGGGCCATATTGCATTTATAGTTTTATATCAGAAGAGCTGTTATTGTATGCAATATGGAATTTTGTGATTTGAAAGAATGGCATGTATTTTAATTTATTTGTATTTTTATGCTCTAAATTTTAAAGTTTAGATCTATTTTTTCTAGGCTATTTCCTTTTTAAAAAATCATTTTATTTGAGGCTCATAAATCTCATCACAATCCATCCATTCATACATCAATTGTGTCAAGCACATTTGTACATTTGTTACCATCATTATTCTCAAAACATTTTCGTTTTACTTGAGTCCTTGGTATGAGTTCCTCATCACCCCCGCCACCTGCCATTTCCATTTTTTAAAGTTAATTTCTACTATTGGTTCCTTCTGTTTTGAAATGTTTGTCCAAAATATTTATGTCTTACATTGCATGTTTGTTAAATAGTCTTTGATTCATAAAGGGGCTTGCTATGCAAATCTATGAATGGAGATTATGTCACCCTAGGATGCCTGCACCCTTTTATAAACTAGTGGTATAGCTAAAGTTTTAAGTCGGCTCCTTCTCTTTCAAATTCACCTTAAACTTCAGGGAGAATTTTCAAATTAATCTTGAATTTCTTTGAAAAATTTGAATTCTTGCAATATAGCTTAAATCTATCATTGTAAAATCAAAATAGAAACTCTGATAGTGTTAACTGGAAGTTCAGTAGTTCCAGTTCATTAGGAGTCCCAGAGGAAAGATCAGCCAGTTTGCTCCCATAAAGATTACAGCTTTAAAAATCCTATGGGGCAGGTCTACTCTGTCATATAAGGTCACTATGAGTCAAAGAAATGTTAATGGTATATAAAAACAACAAGATCACAAGAATGTTGTTTTTTGTTTGTTTCTTTTTTAATCCTTTTATTGGGGGGGTCTCTTAAAACTTATCACACTCCATACATATATCCATTGTGTCAAGCACATTTGTACATATGTTGCCATAATCATTTTCTTTCTACTTGAACCCTTCATATCAGCTCATTTTCCCTCCCTCCCCAACCTTCCCTCCCTCGCAAGAACATTTTTAAAATTCCATATCCACATGAGAGATTTGTTGAGTGCTCAACATTAAATCATTATACATGTATATAGATACATTAGATGCAGATACAGATATAAATATAACCACCATTTGTCTGTCATTTTGTTGTACTGGCATAGCTTGAGTGTTGCTGTGATGCTGGAAGCTATGTCACAGGTATATCAAATACCAGCAGTGACATAGAGTCACTGTACTGAAAAGAACCGATGGCGCCGAAGGCATTAGTCAAAAACAAGTCTCTAGGAACTGATGAAGTACCAACTGAAATGGTTCCACAAGCTGGTGAGGCACTCACTCATCTATGCCAAGAAATTTGGAAGACAGCTGTTTGGCCAACATACTCATATACACCCATATTTCCATATTTATATTTATTTCAAAGAAAGGTGACCCCAAATAATGTGGAAATTATCAAACAAATATCATTAATGTCACATGCAAGTAAACTTTTGCTGAAGATCATTCAACAATAGTTGTAGCAGTACATAGACAGTGGGCTGGCAGAAATTCCCTATGGATTCAGAAGAGGGCATGAAACCAGCTACTTCTATCATTACTGACATCAGATGGATCTTGATTGAAAGCAGAGAATACCAGAAAGATGTTTACTTGTGCCTTATTGGCATACAAAAGCATTTGACTGTGTGGATCAGAACAAACTATGGATAGCATTGAGAAGAATGGGAATTCCCGGAAATTACATTGTGCTCATGCACAGCCTGTACATGGATCCAGCAGCAGTCTTTCATACTGTGGAAGGGAATGCTGCTTGATTTAGAATCAGGAAAGGTGTACATCAAGGTTCTATCCTCTTATCATACTTATTCAATCTGTATACTGAACATACTGAACAAATAATCAGAGAAGCTGAGCTATATGGAGTAGAGCTTGGTATCAGCATAGGAGGAAGGATTATTAACAACCTGTGATACGCAGATGGCACAATCTTGTGTGCTGAAAATGAGGAGGACTTAAATCAGCACTTGCTGATGAAGACCAAGGATCGCAGTCTTCAGTGTGGATTTCAACTCAATGTGTAGAAAACCTAAAACCTCACAACTGGAGGAGAAGGTGATATCATGATCAATCGAGAAAAGATTGTAGTTGTCAAGGATTCCATTTTGCTTGGGTCCACAATCAATACACATGGAAACAGCAGTAAAAAAAATCAGATGATGCATTGCTTTGGGTAAATCTTCTGCACAAGATCTTTTTAAAACACTGAAGAGCAAGGATGTCACTTTGGGCAATAAGGTGAGCCTGACTCAAGTTATGGTATTTTCATTCCCCAGGAATGCATATGAAAGTTGGACAATGAATAAAGAAGGGCAAAGAAGAATTGATGCACTTGAATTATAGTGCTGATGAAAAATATTGAAAGTACCATGGAGTGCCAAAAAAAACAACAAACTCTTCTGCCTTGGATGAAGTACAGCCAGAATGCTCCTTAGAAGCAATTATGTTGAGACTTCATCTTACATATTTTGGACACGTTATCGGGAGAGACTAGTCCCTGAAAAAATGTATAATGCTTGGTAAAGTAGAAGGGCAGTAAAAAGAGAGGAAGGCTCTTGAATTAGTTTATTGTGCCAACCTGGCTGATAAACACATGTGGGGTTAAGTGAAGGACAGAGGGATAAATGGCTCGGTGAGCCTCGCCTTTCTAGTTCTCTGGTGTCTTGCTTTCTGATGGTCAGACCAGGGTGCAGCTGCCTTAGCAGTTCCCTGCTTTAGCTCCCTGAGGAGAAGCCACATGGACTTATCCCAAATGCAGCCCTGGGTGCTGGAGCAGACTTGTGTAGACCCCTGCCAGCGCTGACATGTTTACACATTCACTGACTTGGCTTTCCTCCTGCAGTCGGCATCATTGCGTCTGTTTTGTGAGATGGAGGAGGACTTAGTGGATTGGCGTTGGACATATGAGTTAATGGGTTGATGTTGGACTTGGCTTGAGAAGCACTGGGTTGGGATGTTTTCTTCATGTGCACTTAACCTTTATATAATACTCTCTCTTATACATGAGTTTCTGGGGATTTGTTTCTCTACAGTACCCAGACTAACACAGCTCTCAAAGGGATGGATAGACACAGTGGCTACAAAATGGGCTCAAATGTAATAATTGTGAAGATGGTACAGGACTGGGTAGTGTTTCATTCTGTTTTACATAGGGTCACTATTAACCAGAACTCGCTTGACAACACTTAACAATAGCAAGTATGTATGTATGTATGTGTGTATAAATACAACTGAATTATTTGAAATAGTTACGCTCATCAAACATAGCAGTCTTATTTTGGAGACTAGATAACAATTACAAATGAGACTTTACAGATTTTATCCCCAAATGAAGGTATGTCCTACGAAGAAACACTAACCAAGCAACCATTTCAATCCTGGATGTCTCTGTGATGATACCAACAGACGCTCTCCTTAGGGAAGTGTGAGCACAACATAGAGCATAATATTTGGGGTGGCTTTTAAACCTACGTTGATATTTCAGTAATCCTTCCAGAAAGGTTGCATATGTTTTAGTTGTATTGAGTAGAATATTAATTTAGTGTGATATATCAATCAGAGCCCCCACACGAAACAAGCTTTTTATTTCAGTGGTTTAAATACAGATATTTTAACAGAGGAAAAACTAAGTGAAGAATGGGCAGGTTTGGGGGAACCAAAACTAAAATGAAATATTCAGGTATTCAAAGACTAGCAACAGCCAGAAGGGCCTATCATTCTTAGGCCCCCAAATGGGTTAAGAAGTAGGCATTGAAAACTGAAATCTAGGATGATGGGAGGTGGAGATTCCTCATGGGATGGCTGCACCAAGTTGGATGGAGTAGGCAAGAAATATCCAGAAATCCAGAACTTTCTCTCCACTCAAACTCCAATCTCCATTTAATGGGAGGCTAATCAATAAAGTCCATGGGAGTGAGCCTGCATGAGCCCAGAATAAGAAAGACAAAGGGGGGAAAGGAGTTGGAACCTGGGAAGGGAACAAGGCAAACAGAAAATATTTTAGGAGATTGCCTTCTTTTGTATTGCATATATGCTTTCTAAAGTCTATTCTCTACCATGAATATCTCCATTTAGCTGGCCTGTGATTGAACTCAGCCTGACAGCAGGGCAGCCCATCCTATTAAAAACCTAAGAAAAGGCATAAAGGAGGCAGAGGGGGTGGTGTTGTTTTATTACTCTTATTTTTGTCATGATTTATCTTTGTACCTCAGGTGAGGTAGAAAGTGAAGCTCCAATATAAAATCACGTGCTTTTCAATTTTTATTTTTATTTTTCCCACTAAAAGCAATGTCTCAGACAGGGTGGGCCTTGGGCTTCAGTCACAGAAGGGCCACGCAGTTGCTTAATCCCCTGCTCTTGCCATCTTGAAAGTCTTACTATTTGGGAACTGCATTTCCATTGTAAATTGGACCCTGCAATTTATGCATCTGGTTCTGCCTACAGAATATCCCAATGTTGTGCTAATTTCTGGAGCAGATCTTTATGTGTTGGTAATAAAAATAGTAAGAGCCATAGTCTTTCTGATCTATCACTTTCCCACTGAGAGATTCCAAATTTTCAAGATATTGCACTTTCTCCTCTCTCCACAACCTTTTCTGATTGTAGCAATATGAAGATGTTTGAATCCAGATGAGGGTATAGTCAGTAAGAACCTGATCATTATGCTGAAAATATGGGACAGAGTAATAGTGGAGTTCAGACCTGAACCCAGGTATTCTGATGGCCACCTTCAGGCACCATTCATTCCTGAAGGGTCTGAGTGCTGTAGATTTTAGAGCATGACCAACTAGCACCAAGAACATGACATGCTTTACCTGATTTTTTTTCCTTTTATAGGCAGTATGGTCTCAGCCAGAACACACTCTCAGAGAGAGATGTGCCATGAAGTCACCCTGCAGGGACTGGAAGAAAGTCGCTGGAGTAAGTGGAATCTCTGAAGGAGCCAAGAGTCCTCACAAATGACCTATCTGGAGGAGGTACTGGACAGTCTTAAATTCTGAATATGGGTCAGGTCTGTGGGAATGGCAAATGAATAGCGGACACATCTGGAAATTTGAGATTGACAGGATAGCCACTAACAACATTTTATGGTCTGAAAGTAGTGAATATATATATATATATATATATATATATATATATATATATATATATATTCACTACTTTCAGACCATTATATATATATATATATATATATATATATATATATATATATATATATATATATATATATCTTTTAACACATCCTTTGACTTTACATGTTTATGGGACTGGGGCCATTAAAGCAGTGCTTCTGTTATTTTCTGTTTCCTAGCATCTGTGGTGAATGGGCCCTGGTGGTACTGTAGGTTAAACCTTGGAATGCTAACCAAGAGGTCGGTGGTTCGATCCCACCAACCACTCCATGAGAGGGATCAGGCCGTCTGCTTCCGTGAAAAGTTATAGCCTCAGAAACCCAAGGGAGCAGTTCTGCTCTGTCTTTTGGATCCCTGTGAGTCAGAATGGACTCTCCTCCCTGGGTTTTGGATTAGTATATGTGACAGAAAGGGCAAATGGTTGGAGTTGGATTGGTAAACAGTGACCTGAATACTTTCCCCCCCACAGTATTTACATACAGAACAGTTTGTCAATGAACTTTCATTTAAGAACCTATGAAAAAGAACTGATTTTCATCTAAAATAGTTTTATTTCTTTAATGACTATGAGAAGTACAACTGTGGAAAATATTTAATGACTAAGGAGCTCTCTGTTCTTAATTTTTAAAATTTATTTTAAACTAAGCATCTTCCCTGAATATTGTGTATTGGAGTGACTCATCTCCCATCCATGTACTAACCAGGCCTAACCCTGCTTAGCTTCCAAGATCAGATGAGATTGGGCGCGTTCAGGGTGGGATGGCTGTAGATAACTCAGCTCTAAAAAAGAAAATAGATCAGGTATTAAAACTCCAGGTTAGTAAGATATGAAATTAAAGGCAAAATTAATTCAGAAGGAAAAATCAAAAAATATTTTTGTTGTCACATTTTTAGGTTTCGTATTATATTGTTTTGATTTGTATCAGCAGAGACTTCTAGAAATAACTGTTTAAAACATCAGACTCCAGATGGATGGATTTCAGCTGTAGCATTCTAAAGATAGGAAGATTTCTGTTAAATCAAATTGTCTTATGTCAAAATTATAGGATTAGATAACTGACTTATTTCAAGATCCTTACAAATAATTATTAATACTTATAATTATATACCTGTCAATATATAGTAGCCATTTTAATTTTGAAATGTATTTATATTTATTTGGGGATTATTGTTCATATTCTTCAGGCTTTGAATTTACTCCATGTAGCTAACATTTGTCCTTTTCCAGTCAAAGGTTGAGTTCGTGATTAAAGGAGGGGAAATTGCATTCTCTCAGTCTGACTTTGGCCCTGTTAGATTGTCATTCTCACTGACAGGGCAAAGAAAGCTCACTTGCCAGTTTTTATGACAAGTACAGCATTCTCTCATATGTATTCTAGTACCAGACTTCAAAGCAAGCTTTCATTTCAACAGCCTCAGTAGAATAACACATTTGTCTTTTATTTGTCTCAATACTGAGTCAAGGAAACTTTCTATACCAGCAGTTTTCCCAAAGAAGTGTGTGTGCGTGTGGGGGGAATTCAACATTAAAAAACAACCACCTACACAGCCCTCTAAACATGGCTTTCTGAGTTAAAGTATAAAAGATTTGCAATGAGAGAAAATCACATAGAATGTCTATTTCTGTGTAGAGACAAGGAACTAAAGAGGAAACCCAAAATAGGAGGGATGGAAGCAGCACTGCTAGTGACTCAGTAGGGGACCTTTAGTAAATCACTTAACCTCATCTCATTGCCTTTCAAACAAATCCAAACCTGCCCTCACCTCCCAGCCCTTTCATCCCTTAACCCCATTTATATTGCTTCCCTCGTCTCCTAAAAGCCTCTGCTATCCACCCCCACCCTCCATTTCCCTATGACTAACCATATTTCTTTTCTTTTCTTAATCTCTTTTCTGGGTAGATTTTCCCCCTTTTTCTTCTTCTCTCCTCTCCTTGCTCTACATGCTTGGAATGATTCTAGTGAGTCAGAGGTATTCTTTTAGACTCACAGTTTCCATAAAGCCTTCCGGAAACCATCGTCATTCTCTTACCCTTTGTATGTTGGTAATTATTAAAGCAAGTGGAAACTTTTCCAACTTTGGTTTCAAAAGTTTTGCCTCCTTGTTGATGAAATCGAACCAAATTTACTAGAAAGCTTCACTGCTAAGAGGTCACTCAGCAAGCTCTGTCTTGTAATTCCATCTTGCGGTCTCTGCCCCTGGCTTCCTTTTTCTTAACCTAGGTCATGTGCACTGCAATAGATTTTGGAAATGACATATTTGACCTAGACCTACATGGAAGGGTCCTTTGGGTCTCAGGTGAAGAGGACATATATAATAGAAGGTTATAGGTTGAATTTTTCTTATAAGATGAAAAGTGTGGACTCAGCCCCTATCTTCTAGTTCTCTTACTGGTATTATTACATTTATTAAAAGGGAGGAATTAAGTCTACTTTCAATAATATTGCAAAATCCTTGCAGGAATTGGCATGCATTTTGGACACACTAAGATTATGTATATCCGTATGCTGAAACTAATTAATATAATTAATATTATCCTCAATTGCCACCTCTCTTTTTCGAAAGATGAACTTGAATTCATTCAGAAGTAGGAAATCTTACACATAGCCCGAAGTATTTATGTGAGAAACAGCTTCCTCTGGACTTCACTTGGGCTGAAAAGCAATACAGAATATGGAACTCCAAACAATCCTGATGTTAATTTTGGTTTCAATGTATTTCTTGGTACATTTGGGGAAAAAGGAAACAATTCGCTGCCACCAAATCAACCTTACAAAGGCTGTATTTGTGGGTTTTTTTTGAGACTGTAGCTCTTTGCTGGAGAAGAATGCCTTGTCTTTCTCCCTAGGAATGGTTGATGGTTTAGAACTGCTGACCTTACTGAAAGTAGCCCAACGTGGAACCACTACAGAAGAGGTAACTCACAGCTTTTGCTCCAGACATTTAGCCTATGGCCCATCCTGTTTGTAGACAAGAAACATCGGAGAGGCTGTATGGTTTGAGAAGAGCATTAGAACCAATGTGTCTGTTGCTACACTTGGACTTCACACCAATACAGGGAAATGACTACTAGCCCCAAAGTGTCACCCTCCATGAACATCCTCCCATACCAGACATTCGGAGCCCTAACTAATGTTTACTATCAATTTGAAATTGCTTAAATGTAGTGTTTGTTAGAACTTATAAGTGCTAATAACAAAACTGTCTTGGAGAATCTTTCTACAGTGATTGTTAGTACTACAACATTGTTAGTAACTTGACAGACAACTTAAAATTTTTTTCCCTTTTACCTTTAATAATAACTTTATTCTCAAAAAAGTTATTGATAGAAGTTCATGGATATTAATTATCACAACATTGTACCTAAAACTCCAGAACTTTTGACAACATCAGCAACTATAAAAACTTTGTTGCTGTTAAGTGTTGTCCAGCAGAGTCTGACTCACGGTGATCCTGTGCACATCAGAATGAAACACTGCCCACTCCCGTGCCAGCCTCACAGTTGTTCTTAGGTTAAAGCTCATCAGTGCAGCACTATGTCAATCTATCTTGTTGAAGGTCTTCCTCTTTTTCACTGCCCCTCATGATGTCCTTCTCCGGGGACTGGTCTCTCCTGAGAGCATGGCCAAAGTACGTGAGATGAAGTCTTGCCATCCTTTCTGGCTGTCAACATTTTTCAAGACAGATTTGTTGATTGTTTTGCCCAACCATGGCAACTTTCAGTATTCTTCCCAGAACCATAATTCAAATATGCATGGATTCTTCTTCAGTTTTCCTTATTCAATGCCCCACTTTCGCATGCATATGAGGTGGTGATTGAAAATGTGGTGGCTTAGGCCAGGCACACCTTATTTCTCAAAGTACCATCCTTGCTTTTCAACACTTTTAAGAGGTCTCCTGCAGCAGATTTTCTCAATGCAATGCGTCAGTATATCTCTTGACTGCTACTTCCATGAGCATTGGTTTTGGGTCCAAACAAGATACCATCCTTAACAACTTCACTCTTTTCTCCATTTACCATGATGTTGCCTACTGGTCGAATTATGAGGATTTTAGTTTTCTTTACATCATGTTGTAATTGAAGGCTCCAATCCTTAATCTTAATCAGCAAGTGCTTCAAGTCCTCCTCAATTTCAGCAAGCAATTTTTGTCATTTGTGTATTCAAAGTTGTTATGAAGATTCCTTCCTATTCTGATGCTGAATTCATCTTCATATAATCCAGCATTTCTCATTGTTTCCTCAGCATACAGATGGAATAAGTATGGTGAAAAGACACAACCCAGACAAACACCTTTCTTGATGGCAAACCATGCAGTATTCCCTTGTTCTGGTCACACAACTGCCTCTTGATCCATGTACAGGTTCCGCATGGGAATAATGTCATGTTCTGGGATTTCCATGCTTATCAGGGTGATGCAGAGTTTGTTATGGTCTGTTCAGTAGAATGCCTTAGCATACTCAATAAAACACAATGAAAATCCTTTGATTAGTCTCTGCTTTCAGCCAAGATCCATCTGACATCAACAGTGATATGCCTTGTTCCATGTCCTCCTCTGATTTCAGCTGGAATCTCCGGCAGCTCTCTGTCACTGTACTACTGCAACAATCGTTGCATGATCTTCAACAAAATTCTATATGCTTGTGCTATCAATGATATTGTTCTGTAATTTGAACATTATGTTGGGTCACCTTTTTGAGATGGGTAGAAGTATGGATCCAGACAATTGGCCAAGTAGCCATCTTCCAAATTTCCTAGCAGAAAAGTGAGTACTTTCAGTGCTTAATCAGTTTGTTGGAATACTTGAATGGGTGTTCCATCAGTTCCTGGAACCTTGCTTTTGGTGGACACTTTCAGTGCAGCTTGAACTTCTTCCTTCAGTACCATTGGTTCTTGCTCATATGCTACCTGTTGAAATGGTTGAATGTGAACCAGTTCTTTTTGATAAAATAACTGTGTATTTTCCATCTTTTTGGATGCTTCCTACAAAGGTCAATAACAATATTAGCAGCAATATAAACAATACTTGCTTTTAGTGCGTGCTTGTAGCACATGCAGATAAAACCATGTGTTTCAAAGTGCCATTGTAATTGGGTAGTAATGACAGCTCTCACAGAAGAATATAGAAGGTATGAAAAGTATTGACATAGAGTTTTAACCTTGTAAGTATATTGATACATGTAAGCTAGGTTTACAAAAAAAACCTTTCTGTGGTTATCATTAACTACACAAATAGTTTTATAAAAAATAGTAATTTTCTTTTGGAACACAGCACAGCTATTTTATAGATAGTCTATAAAATTTTTCTCTCTAGTGAAGCCAGTGGGTTCAACCTATCACTTTTTTTCTTTTTAAAATCATTTTATTGGGGCTCCTACAACTCTTATCACAATCCATTGTGCCAAGCACGTTTGTACATTTGTTGCCATCATCATTCTCAAAACATTTTCTTTCCACTTGAGCCCTTGGTATTAGCTCCTCATTTGTTCCCCACTCTCCCTGCTCCCCCTTGCTCATGAACCCTTGATAATTTATAAGTTATTATTGTTTTGTCATGTCTTACACTGTCCGATATCTCCCTTCACCCACTTTTCTGTTGTCTGTCCCCTAGGGAGGGGGTTATATGTAGATCCTGTGATCCAGTCCACCTTTGTCTCCCACCTTCCCCTTCCCCTCCTGGTATCACTACTCTCATTATTGGTCCTGAGGGGTTTATCTGTCCTCGATTCCTGGTGTTTCCAGTTCTTATCTATACCAGTCTACATGCTCTGTCTAGCCGGATTTTGTAAACAACTCAGTCACTTTGTAAGACAGATGGGATATTCTGCTTCTGAAAGGTCACCAAGCCAAATTCACTGCCATCAAATCAAATCTGACTGAGTTCATGGCTACTGAGAGACCCTTCTGAGGGACATTTCTATTCTGGTTACACCATGAGTTGGAATCCACTGGACAGCCACTGGCTTGTTTCATTTTATAGGTGACAAGAGAGCCAGTGATTAGTTTCTCTCTGATATGTCTGTGAATTCACAAGATGCAGCTACATTTATCTGTAAGCGTAATTTTGAAACTTCCAACTATACTGTGTAGGAATACTTTTCCCTCTTTAACTGATGTTTTGAGAATATTTTAATTTAAAAACAACTATAAATTTTGCCATGCAAATTTTAACTCTCATATTATTTTGCTGATTCTGAAGGCCGCTACAAAATGCTCCTTTCGCTGTTCCTTCTAACAAGAATTTGCCCCTTCAACTGCCTGGTTGAACTCCATGGTGTTCTCTTCATGTCCGCCTTCCTATTTATTAGAATTATAGCTATTTTTAGATCATGATACATTTTTAACAGAAAGGTGCTACTACAGCACCTCAACATCAAGGTGGGGGGCACGAGGACAGGAATGATTTTTATCTTCTTCGGGGACTTCTCAGGGAAAATGTTAGCAACACTGACCTTTTGGATCAAGTATTCCACACACAAATGGGCATTCGACTGTCAAATTTGGCTTTTAAGAAGACAAAAAATACTACCTAAAATAAAAATTAACTCAATTGATGTAAGTTGACATATTGCTTGCATTTCAGATCACATGTAGTTCCCCATATCCCTGATACAACACAACAAATAAAAATAGCAAGACTGTGACAGATAGAACCATGGTGGCAGGCGAGTTAGGGTTCTGGGGACGCGAGGAATAGAACAACAGCGAGTCCCCTAAGTTTCCTTATTTCCCAGAAGCCTCCAATCCAAAGCTACCAAAAAGTACAGAAAGTAAAACAGCAAAGGGGGAAGGAGGTTGAGGAGGAGGGGAAGAAAAACAACAAGAATGATAAAAAGCACGAAGAAGAGTTAACCAAAACCTGGAAAAGAGTAATCTAACAACAACAACACCTCCCCTCCCCCCAAAATATTTTGGGCAACAGTCTCTTGTTTTAGCAATCTAGAGCTAGTGTAACAACAACGAAATACTCTATGTAGTTGGCTTTAAAGAATAGAAATCTAATAACAATGAGTACAAGGGAGAAAATGTTCTAAAATTGTTTATGGCACCTACTGTACAACTCTTCTTGATATAATTGATCTGTTCAATTGTATGATATGTGGATGAAGTGCCAGTAAAACTGTCTTTAAAGGATAAAAATTTAATTTCTAATGATGTGGAGTCTAAAAGTTCAATCCAAGGTCTTCACCACACCAGTTCCTTCTGCAGGTCCCTCTCCAAGCTTCTGGTAACTGTTAGCAACTTTGGTTGTTCCATTATTTGTAGATGACTTTCATGTGGCATCTGTCTTCCTTCCGTGTTCTGTCTCTCTGTTTACTCTTTCTATAATATGCCACTTGGAAGTGATTAGGTTTAGGGCCCACCCTCCTCTGGTAGGGCTTCATTACCGTAGCACAAATAAATCCTTCGTTTCAAACAGGCTCATACTTTCAGCATACATATTTGGGGATGGGAGACACAATCCCTTTCTTCTTTTTTGTTGTTTCCCCTTCAGTGTTTATATCTCTATTGAGATGTTTGACACTATAGAAATGCATACTCTGCAGAATTAAAACTCTCTCTCTTTCAGAGACAAAATTCCACCTCACTCAGAGACCAATTTGGTAATAGTTTGGTGTCTCTTCATCCTGAGGCGAGAAGTCGCGTGCTCAGTGTTGGCCTTGGTGTTTGGCACAATTCATTTCTTAATGCCTTCCTACTCCAGGAAACTCCGATGGACACACTGTTCCTCTATACCTATGGTTTCAATGGGGCTGAGTGGCAAGTTGATCTTTCATGCCACTCCCCTGTCTCACAGAAGCAGACAGCAGCACACCAATGACCCAATCCCCTGGTAGTGTTAGTAAGTTTGAGCAGGACTATAACCCTCTGAGCGGAGAGCTAATCTTCCATTTTTTAGGTGGTAAAAGCACACAAATGGCTTCTCACACTGGTTGATGTCAGGAAGCAGATTGGACTTCAGGTCTCTTCCCCAACACAGCAGAACCAGGAGTGGCTCCCATTATGCTGCTAGGATTGTGTCGGCAAGGTCCAGTGGAGTGAGTGAGTGGAACCTCCACCACACTGACATCAGGATTGCAAGTCCAGGCTGGTCAGCATTTCATTTTATTTACACCTATGGTGAGGATCCAGGCCCAGTCTGGAGAGCAGAGTCTCTGGCATCAAGGAGGCTGCATTCTTTCTCACTGCACCCCTGGTGTCAGGAGGGTCCAGCTGGGAATGAGTGGCCATACCACCTTTCTGGAACAGAGTGATACCTGCACTTCATCCCCTTTGCTGGTGTTGGCAGAGCCCCAGGGGGGCTAAACTTCCACCCTCATCTTTCCCAACAAGGAGCCCAGTAGGAGGTACAATATGCACAGGAAATCCCGCCCTTATTCGACCCCCTTGGAAGTCCACAGTTACAGTTCTGTTCTGTCATATAGCATCAAGAGGGTCAGATTGGACTCAGTGACAGTGAATTTTCATTTGGATGTTACACTTGTACTGAATGTCCTGCTGAATAAAAAGGGGGAAAGAAGATGAGTTAGGCTTTCTCTAGCATCTCATAGTATAATATCCAAAAGGTTCAGATGCATTAGAAAATTATTTGTCTTATAAAGAACCAGGAAAATCACAGCATGAATTAAGCACACATGCACACAATAAGCACACATGGATACCAAGGCAAGTCCCGTGTCATTATTTAATAAGGATTCCTTAGCAGCTATTATAGAAATGTGTCAACAAGTGATTGATTCCAATTTTTTTTGAAACAAAGGAAAATATAGACTACCTCAGTCAAGAAATAGAAGGTGCCATAAAATTATCCAAATGGAAATCATAGGACAGAAAAATACATTAACCTCAATTATAACTTGCGCAGGTGCACACATGTGCACACACACATGCATGTGCAAATAAACTATATGGATGGGCTCATTAGTAGAAAATAAAATGATCCAGAACCTGTGGCCAACAGTTTGTCAACTTCATGAAAAATTAAACACAAAATTACCATATGACCTAACAATCCAGCAATTCCACTTCTAGGTAACAGAATTGAAAGCACACCCCCAAACACATGCATACCAGTGTGCATCACAGCAGTGCCCACCACGAGATGAATGGCTAAGAAACAGGCGATATACTCAAGTACTGTCCATGGAAGCGTGTGCGTCCAGAATGAGGGACATAAATCTGACACATGAGGCATTGCCAGGGAATCTTGAAAACACATGCTGAGTCTGATGTCTGATATAAATCAGATGCAAAAAAACGTACATACTGTGGAACCCCACTTCTATGAACTATATAAATCACATGCATAAAGACAATATTATTTTGGGTAGCTTTCAGGGAGTGGGGGGTAGGAGGGACTTGGGGTGATTACTGAACAGGTACTGAGTTGGCTTGGGGTGATGTGAATCTTTTGGATAAATTAATGGTAATGCCAGTACATCATGATGTGTGTAATTAATGACATTGAATTGGACACTTAAAATGCTTAAAACAGGAAAGCTAATTCTCATATACATCATGATAAAATAAAAGTAATCCCAAATGCTGATGGGTATGTGGAGAAACTCAATCAATTTTATTTTCCTGGTGGGAGTGGAAAACGGGGTAGCCACTCTAGGAAATAAGTTAACCAATTCATATACATCTAACCATGAAATTACTCTAGATCCTGTCATCAACACTCTTGGGCATTTATCTGAGATAAATGAAAAAATTTGTGCTCATATTAAAAACCTGTACTCAAATGTTCAGAGTAGCTTTATTTGAAATAATGAAGAACCGGATGGCGTATCATTCAACCATCTGAAGGACTCGCTAGAGAATTATCTTTAGTGAAAAAGCAAACACAGTCCCTTGCTCTCAAGTCAGGGGTGACTCAAAGCCACCCTATAGGAAAGACCAGAACTTTCCCCCAGAGTTTCCAAGGCTGCACACCTTCCTGAGAGAAGACAGCTTCATCTTTCTCCCCCGGAGCAAGCAGACTGCTCACCTGGCAGTTAGCGGTCCAATGCACAATCACTGAACTATCAACACTCATTTTGTAAAACCAGCCAGTCGCCAAAGGTACAACACTACCTGA
This sequence comes from Tenrec ecaudatus, assembly GCF_050624435.1. Lineage (NCBI taxonomy): Eukaryota > Metazoa > Chordata > Mammalia > Afrosoricida > Tenrecidae > Tenrec > Tenrec ecaudatus. Next base: position 27,718,090 of record NC_134548.1, on the reverse strand, counting down.
TACCATTTATATATAACATTCTGGAAATACCTAGTTTTAGAAATGGGGTTTCATGGTTTACAGGGGTTAGCAGTGGAAGTAAGGGAGAGGGAAGTCTGGGCTATGAATTTTGATCAGCTGTGGAATTCACTGCGTGAAACTGGGTAAAGGTTACATTGACTCTCTTACCATTCTTCCACTTGAATGTTCATCTCCAATGATCCCCAATTAAAAATTAATGAAAAAATGGAAATGTGAATAGTTGGTTTAGGACTAGTTGCTTTAGGGCTAGCGGATAGTAACAAGAGCTGTCAGAGCCCTCAATAAAATGTTTTAAAAAAATAAACACTGAATTGTGCACCTTCAGTGGGTGAACTTCATGCTACAGAAATCATATTTAAATTTCAATAAAGCTGTCCTTAAAACCAAATGTAAATGCACCAGGTTAAACCAGCTAAATAGTGTCCTGCATTTTGTGCATATATCATTGTTACTTAAAACAAAAGGGGACATCTAAATTAAATTCTGGTTAACCCCTATCTTTATTTTTTAAAACATTTTATTGAGGACTCTGACAGCTCTTGTCACAATCCATACATCAAATGTATCAGGCACATTTGTACATATTTTCTATGGAGTCCTTGGTATAAGCTCCTCTTCCCCCACTCCTTACCCCCCACCCCCAACCCCTATCTTTGGTGTGAGGCATTATGTTACCTGTGTTCTGGGGGATGCAGAACTGAATAATAAGCTAGTTTTAGCTTTACAGAGTCCACACACATTGAAATAACAAACATATATAAATAAGTGCAATCCAAGATGGTCATTTTTACAAAATTGGCTTTATTTACTCAGATGTATCTTCAATATGTATTTAAAAAATACAGTTAACTTTGTCATTAGGAATCTTACACAGGTAGCCATATTTTTTGCATCCGACCCTCTCACCTAAACATGAACACATAACATTCACCCTTCGCATTTACAAAAAAATAAAAATAGCAAACCAGAAGCCTGGTGCTAGGCTTGTTTCTTTCAAATAGATCTTGGTTCAAGTCAACTCTCATTCTTGTTCCATTCAGATCCTTAGTACTAATACTTAAAGAACAATCCTCTAGGCAATTGTTTGTGAAACAACCTACCTGGCTTTCCTATATTGAGTTAGAATGATCACTATTTCTAGCTGTAATTCTTGACTAGGCTAATAATGTTTCAAATTAATTGACTAGCTTGCAAATGTGGAAGGAGCTACTTGATGGATTTGACTGGGCAATTTTCCGTGAGGTGTGTTGGCTCATTTAAGATTCTGTAAGGAATATCATGATTGACAGAAAAGCTTCCCTAAAGCAGCATTTATTTTGGAGATACATTGCCTTTTGCTGGTGAACTTGGCAGTTCAACCTAATGCAAACGGATAGGAATCAACAGTCACACAGCACGGTACTAATGTCTATGTTTAGAGGAAGGTATTTGTATAATCAAATGCAGTTAATAATCTCTTGATAAATCACAAAGTTGGGACTAATCTTTAAATAATCTGAGGTGGAAGAAAAGGAAATACACGCAGAAAATTGTCATCTCATGGGCAAAGGTCTAGCACTGTGTATTCGTCCAAACATTTCACTCTCACTCCTGTCTACACAGCAGTGGGAAGGGCTAGTGCTCATGAGGTCTTTTTCTTGCTGGCAATACAACCAACTAATAAATGAATAGCAGTTCTCTGAACAAACCTGGTAATAGCATAATATGAAGTCTGCTTTTAGAGTCAGCCTGCAGGGGTGCAAATCCCAGTCCCAACATGTAATAGAGCTCATTGACTTCGAGGAAGTTTCTATCTTATCTTAGGTTTCATGTCTTCATCAATGTAATGAGACCAGAAATAGAACTTGTCCTAAGGGATATGCTTAGCAGTTTCAAATGAGATAACACATCCTATTTATAAGACATACACTTTACACAAGTGCTTAGCATATGGCCTGACACATAAAAACATTTGATAACTGTTTCTTATTCATAGGATTAGCCATTAGTTCCCCTCACAGAAACTTGGACAAATAGCCCAGATGTACCAACACAGACAGGATATGTGGAACATTATTGGAAGCTAGGTTTGAAAGGGATTAGGGATCCAGGTAAACAGAGCAGGACACCCTCCGAGTTCCAACTAAGCAACAATCTTTGCAGAGGCATTGTTTTACAGACACCTAAACAAAGAAAAATCATTTGCCATCAAGTTAATGCTCACTTAAAGGAAAAGTTACTTCTCACTTCTGGAAATGCCACGCGTGTCAGATGGGAATTGTGTTCTCGAAGGTTTTCAATGGCTGATTTGTTTGAAGGAGATCACCAGGCCTTCCTTCCAAAGGATGAAGTGGAGGGACTCAAGGGGCCCATCTTTTAGTTCACAGCCAAGCACAGAAACTCTTTGCACCACCAGGGGGCTCCTGTAGACACCTGGGAACACATTAAAAATACCCAAGAGAGCTCACTGCCTCTTCAGGTGGAAGTGATCACACTCCCTTATTAAACCCACAATACCAGTGCTTTTCGTTACATTGCTGCTCTTCCAAAGTAGCTGAGTTTGTTTTGTGTATTTCTATTTCACAAACTACTCCCAAATTCAGAGACTTAAAAACAACCATTTCATTTGCTCCCTGTGTTGTAGGTCAGAAATTCCGGAAGGAATTAATGGATTGATCTTCTCTGATCCAGATGATGGATTTGTCAATCACCTACTTCAAACCTGGAGATTCCTTAACTGTTCGCTCCCTCCACATGAATCTCATGATCCAAGTGGCTTGGACTTCTTGAAAGCATGTCAGTCAGGGTAGGTGTACCTGTTGCATGGCAGTTCGCTTCCCTGGGGATGAGGTTCTGAGAGAAAGGAAGTAGACATTGCTCATCTTTCAAGGCCTGGATCCAGATTGGCACATTATTGGAAGCTTGGGTTTCTAAAGGGATATGGGACCAAAGTAAACAGAGCAGGACATCCTGAGTTCCCACTATGCAACACGCTTTTAAGAGGCATTGATTTGCAGACACCTAGACAAACAAAAACCGGTGGCATTTCTATTATATTCCTTTGTTCCCAGCAGTTAAGAACTCACCCAGCTTCAAAGAATGGGGACAAAGTGCCTCCCACCTCTCGAGGGGAATCAAAGAATTCCTCGCCATCTTTGACAGGCTGTGCACTTGCAGATCAGTGTGAATCTTTTTTCAATATTATTTTTTAAGTCCAAGAGGCCTTGGTAGACTAGTGGGTTAGACTTTGGGCTTCCAACCACAAAGTCAGCAGTTAAACCCACCAGTAACTCCGTGGGAGAACGATGAAGCTCTCCACTCCCATAAAGCGTTACAGTCTTTAAAACCAAAAAGGGCAATTTCAACTTTGTCCTATAGGGTCACTATGAGTCAGAATCACCCCATGGTGATGAGTTTATTTATTTATTTATTTGTCTATCTATTTATTTTAAGTCATTTGTAAAGCATTTGTCTGTAAAATAGAAAAGTTAGCACCATGGAAATTAGCTACAAAATGAAAATTGACACCAAATGTTAACATCTAATTTTATAGATGTTGAAAATCTCTTTTGGTTTTGAATTTCTTTGCTAGGTTCCTCATTCTGTATAAGTGCTATCCATAGATAAACTCTCTAGAATGAAATGGAGACATAGAAAACAATTTGCAATTATATTCTCAATTGTAGCTCTCAAGTCAAAAAACTAAAAGATAGGTCAGAAATAAAAGAATGAATTTTCCCAAGAACACGGAATTCTGTAGCTATAATGCAGGTGCTTAATGCAGACTGTTAGCATGGGTTCATTATTTAAAAATAATTATTTACATCCAGAGAACACTCTTCTTAAGTCATGCTGCTATTAACATAAAAATTGCTTAGCCATCTAATTTATTCCTGTTATATGGAATTTATTTCCACTTGAACCAGAGTGTGTTCCATGTGTTTCTTATTAATAAGAATTGTTCTGAGCTTGAAAATTTGTTTCTTGATCTATATTCAATATTTATGAATTTTACAATGGTATTAGCCTGTCTATTGTCATGTATGCATGTGGCTGAGAGCCCCCCTACATCTCTGGCCTTGAACTAAAAGATATTGAAACTTCATTGTATTTCCTTTCTGTTTATGTAGGTTAACATTTGGCCCAAGACAGATAATGACCCAATGTAAAATAAGATAGTCCTTTAGACATCTGGGTCATGCCTTTATGTACAGAAGATAGTGGTTAAAGGCACATGGGTAAATTTTTACTGGATTTGGGTAGAACAAAGAGCAAGACATTGAACATGGCAGGGTGGGAGAAAATGTGGAACTGACTTGACCTCCAATAAATTATAGAAAATCTTTTTCTGGTTTCATTTTATTTAGAGAAACATTGCTCTTCATTGACATGTTTTCAGAATGCACTGCTTCTGCAAATTGCTTGTGCTTTGGAGGGGCTTGTGTGTGTGGTGAATGAGTGAGTGCGAGTGAGAGAGCACGGTGGTTACTTTTTGGACTGTATATCCACAAAAATGGAGGAAGCGTGGCTTTACCTCATACTAGGAGAATTTGAATGGACTCGTGGTGGCATAGTGGGTGATGTGTTGAGCTGCTAACCACAAGGACAGCAGTTCAAAACTATCAGCTGCTCCTCAGAAGAAAGATGAGCGTTTCTGCTCATGTAAAGATTTACAGCCTTGGAAAACCACAGGGGCAGTTTTACTCTGCCCTGTAGAGTTGTTATGAGTAAGAATCTACTCAACGGCAATGGGTGAGAGGAGGACTCGTGAGTCTGTCTATGGCATAAACGGTTAAGGATTTTGACCACTTTTTGAAAGTTTAGCATTTAGAACCTACCCAGGGGAACCTCAGAAGAAAGGCCTGGTGATCTGTTTCTAAAAGGTCACAGCCTTGAAAATCCAAAAGAGCAGTTTTATTCTGATCCATTGGAGTCACCACAACTCTGAATTGACTTTAGGGCAAGGGACAACAGCAGGAGAAGTTGGAGCATGACTTACCGTGGATTGCTGAAGTTGCCACCCAGAGAAAACTCAACCCCTGTACGCCCTCCCTGGGGGACAGATATGAGAAACAGAAGGATTTCTCTCAAGTTGTCTCTCCAGAATATATGCCAAACTTAGCTGCTTTTGAATGACTATACACTTGTAGGTCATCAGAAGTAGATCAGGGGTTATTCTCCCTAAGGGTTATCAGCCATCCAGAGCAAGCAGTCACCACTGTTTATCCCACAACAAGTAGGGCCCACTCCCTTCTGATAAGGATACTAGTTGACTGTTTCTTTGGAGTAGACCCCAGAGATGTCAAGCCCACCCAAGGGTTGCCAAGGTTAGGCCGCCATCATGAATCTAGGGTCCGCCCTTCTTGTCACATGTATACCTCTAGTTCCTCCCCTCCCTTTCATGTGTACAGCCCTAGCTCATCCCCTTACCTTTACACTATGCCCTCTGTACATCCCCTTCCTATAATGTGTATGCCTATTGTACTGCCCCTTCCTATGATGTGTGGTTATCTGTAATCACGCACCCCAAAGTAGATATAACCCTTGATTAGCAAGCATTCTGTCCGGTCCCTGCCCCACCTCACCTCGGCCCACACTGTGCACGGACCTGCCTGGTAAGATCATGGCCATCCAGGAGGTGAGCATGCTACCATGAAATGTGTCTGAATCCATTATTTGACTCTCTCTTCTATCTCTCATGCTCTCTATGACTTTAATATAATGTTTATATATCTCAACTGTACAATTGTGCCTATCGAACCTGTGATTAGTGGTGAGGGCCTGGCCCACTTCCAGACAGACAACAGAAAAGTTGGTGAAGGGAGACATTGGACAGTGTAAGACATGAAAAAAGAATAATAATTATACATTATCAAGGGTTCATGAGGGAGCGGGAGTTGGGAGGGAGGGGAAAATGAGGAGCTGATACCAAGGGCTTAAGTAGAAAGCAGATGTTTTGAGAATGATTAGGGCAACAAATGTTCTTGACACAACAGATGTATGTATTGATTTTGATAAGAGTTGTATGAGCCCCTAATAAAAAGCAAAAAATAAAGGAGAGGATAGGCATGATTGAAGAGAGAAGTTTCTCTTGGAGTGGAGCAAGAAGAATTCACAAGGGGCATGGGGAAGCTAGTTTAGGGTCTTGCCTACTGGGTTCTCCCTTGTGAACAATTATGCTCTATATGTTTTTTACTTCTCTGTGGAAATGTCTTATTTCAAGGACAATTTTCATGTGTGTTCTGCCTCTGAAACCTGGAATAAGAGAAAGGAGCATGGAAAGAAGTAAGACCATGACTATACTATTCTTCGTAGAAGCTAGGGTCGAAATACCATTGCTGTTAGGTGCCCACGATCCATTCTGACTCAGAGTGACCCTATGTACCACAGAACAGGGTGGAAATAGCAGCTTGGAATGGCACTATACCGCCATTCATGGCAATGGTCAGAAGCGAAGCAAATGGTGTTCCTAGGCAGGATTGGTGTCTTACAATGCCCACATTTCCCCCAAGGAACATTTCTTCCTAGAGATTTCACCCTCCTTTCACCCTCCTTTGTTCCAAGTGGCCAAGTGTTCCTCAGTTCAGCTTGCAGTGCCTTGGGCTGCTTCTCCAACAGGTGATTTGCGCTCCTTCTTTGTGTAGCCAATTAACTGCTCTAAGGAGAGGCAATTACCATAACGTGTCCCAGATGTGCAGTCGGTTCACTCCAGAGCTAGGGACTAAGATCCCAGCTAGAAACACAGAGGCTGCTTCTAGCTCAGTGTTCACCTCAGTATCCAAAAATGTTCTAGAGTCTGTCTACTGTACCCACGTCTCTTCCTAGCTGCTGAAGTTTGGGTTCTTCTCACAGGAGTTCCCAAAAGGCTAGTCCTGTTGCACGGTGATTGTTTGTTTCTTTGGGAAGATGGGAGTGTGGGATGTTTTAAGTCTTGGAAGGCATTACCACTTCTCGGTGTAAGTGAGCAGTTTCTCCCAGGTTGCGTCAATTACTTCCATCCATTTTACTTCTGAGCTGTGAGTCTACGTGCGTTATTGCTTTGTGGGCATCTTCCAGGTGTCATAGATAAAACATTTTCCCTAGGAACATAAACATAGTCTATCCCAAGAATCCCGAGTCTTCTGGGATTCATCCTCATAAGGCACATCACTGTGATCAGCTCCTGATTTCTGGGCATTCTTAGTAACCAGCATTTTTCTTCATCTCCTCACATTTCTGATCTATGTTTATGCTACAGATATGATCCTCAAATACTATTTGGTGGCACCATGGTTAAGTTTTTGACTGTTGGCTGAAAGGTCGATGGTTCAAACCCAATAGGCTGTCTTTTGGAGTAAGATGTGGCAGACTGCTCAGACAAGATGTACAAGCTTGGAAACCCTGTAAGGGCAGTTCTGTCCTACAGGGTTGCAAAGGGCCAAACTAGACTTGACAGAAACTAATTTCTTCTTCTTCTTCTTCTTCTTCTTCTTCTTCTTCTTCTTCTTCTTCTTCTTCTTCTTCTTCTTCTTCTTCTTCTTGAGTCAAAATAGACTTGACAGAAACTAATTTCTTCTTCTCCTCCTCCTCCTCCTTGCTTTTACACTAGGATCACCTGAAGATTTTACAAATTGTAACTTCTGGCTTCAACTCACAACAATTAAACCATGAAAACTGTAGATGGAACTCCAGATATTAGTATGCTACAAACCCAACCAAAACAACCCTAGGGGATTAAAATATTCAGAAAACGTAGAGAACCACCGATAGAGAGTCTGATCGTGCAAAATTTGGTCTGTGAACAAGCAACAGTGAACAAAAACTGGAAGCTTTTAAGAATACAGAATCTCAGCCCTGTTCCAGAACTACTAAATAAGAATCAAATATTATAACTAAATATTTGTATGATTTGTATTTGAGAGACATTGGTTTAGAACAATAGTTCTCAACTCTGGTTTCCCATTATTAGCTGCTACCAGATGTTTCAATTGATTTAAGATGATAGAGCTTAAGATGGGGTGGGCTTATGCATCAGTGGAGAAGGCCTAGGGAATATGAGATGGAGGAGAGGATAACAACCTCTTGACTGATGCTAGTAATCTGAAGAGATGAGTGAATATGGTAGAAGATATGAAGTGTCACATTTAATAACCATTTGTCACATTTAGTTTGTGGTAGCCAATCATCTAGAGAATTTCCAAAGAATTATCCATGCCTCCTAGCATTTACATCCATGTATAACCCCTTCCTACAATGATTCAGGTAGGTTTAAGTGTGGCCAATAGAATTTGGCAGAAATGATAATTCTGATTTCTAAGTTAGGTTAAAAAAATTGCAGCTTGTGATTTGCTTTCTTGGATTTCTTGCTCTGGGGAAAGCTAGGTACCTGGCTCTGAGAAAACTCAGAGAGGCCCATACAGGGAAAAACTAAGGTCCCTGTCCAATAGCCAGCACAAAATTACCAGTCATCCTTTCAGTGGACAGTTAAGTCTTCATTGATCCTTTGGATTCAGATGCCTGAAATCCCAGTCAGTCTCTGACAGAACCTATTTGAAAGGCCCTAAGAAATAAATGCCAATTAGAGTCTTGACCAAATGCCTGACCTGCAAAATAATGAGCACAATAAATGTTTTTTTCACACCATTATGTTTTAGAGAAGGAACCCTAGCAGCATAAGTATTAAGCGCCCCACTGCTCATGAAAAAGCTACCAGTTAAAACCCACCAGATGATCTGTGAGAATCTTCTGTAAAGATTCCAATCTGGAAAACTTCATGGGACAGTTCTATTCCGTCCTATAGGCTCAACATGAGCAGGAGTTGCCTTGATGATGCACCAAAACAATAACACATTTTGGAGGAATTGCTGCTGTACCACTAGATAACTGCAGTAACTTTTAGTACCTGGAAGTCAGTGCTGCCACAGCAAAAACAAACAAACAAACAAACAAGCAAAAAAAAAAAAAAAACAACCCCTAAAATGTAGCACTGGATTTTGGCCAAGAAGGCAGGCAGAAAATGAGAGTCTCGAATAGATTGGAACAGAAACATGATGGCCCCGTAGGAGGGTGTCAGTGAAGCCTTAAAGGACATTGCAGACCATAAAGGGTGCAACTACGAAATCATAGAAAGAACATCAAATGTGAAGCCATTGTCCCCATGACATATTCTCCATCTGGGTCTATCCATTTCTGGAGGTAGTGCTTCCATCTCTCATACCTGATCCTGAAGAACTCTGCTCTCCTGGACGGACCCCATATCAACACGGCAGTGTGGGCATCCTCAAGCGACTAAAATCATGGTCCTTTGAATCTTCTTTGAGTTTCAGGGAGAAAATGTGTCTGAAGGAGTAAGATCAAGATGGTAGGGAGAAGGAGGTAAGTTTTCCCAGCAAAAGTCTCCTAGAACAGTTCTCATGATCCTCGAACAATTAGCAGATGCATTGTTCTGATGGGGAAGAAATTCCTTGATGCAAATTTCCTGGCTTTTTCCCCCCACTAATGCTGTTATCGATTATCTTAGAGTTCTTTCATAATAAATTCCCATGATTGTTCTATATCCTTTAAGAAAATCTATCAAGATGACTCCCTTTGAAACTTTCTAACCTGACCTCTTTGCTTTGAATTGAACTGCAGCAGATGCCTCCCTCACCACCCCACCCCCAGCCACTACTTTTTTTAAAACTGCTCCATTGGGTTTCTTTTCAATAGTGTTATTGGCATAGAATTCACATGTCATACAATTCAATCACATTAAGAAGAGTTGTACAATCATCACCACAATAAGTTTTAGAAATTTTTTTTCGTACTTTGTACTCATCAATATTAGTGCCCCATTTCTCCCCAGTTTCCCCTGCCAAGTCCCCAAGGAACCATGAACCCAGTTACCGTCTCTGGATTTACCGATCCTGGATTTAATATACAGAAAAACATAAGAAACAAAAACTAACACCAATAACAAAACAAGACAGATAAAAGCCTCAATCAAAAAGGAAGCGGAAACTCTTAAAAACTAGAACAAAGTTAAATGGATCATAAGGAGAATCAAATGATAAGGTGCTAAATTGTAACTTAGCTGCATGTGCAACAATGTACTTTACAATGCACTCTGCCTGATCACAAGGCTATTTCACATCCCTGGTCCATGGCCAAATGGGGATTCACCAGGGGCTTCATCCACGTGGATTTCCCCTTCATTTTCTAAAATCTGAAACAGTTTTAAAATGGACCAAAAATAAGATATTACATTTTAACCTAACTGTGTTAGTCCAAGTTGATTAGAAAAACAAATTCATTGGCGCTCATATGTTTGTAAAAGAGTTTTATATTAAAGAGCAATTGTATATTGAGAAACATACAAACCCAGTCCAGATCAATTCCATAATTGCGATACTAGGTCATGTTTGTAGTCCATAAATTCCTCTTTAGACTCACACTGCATATGCAATAATGCTGAATGTGGGAAGATCACATTCTGGTGGGTGGAAAGTCCCGTGGATCCAATGGTGGTGGACACCTCTTCAGGGCTCTGGCTGCCATTATCATGGCTCTATGTGGCTTGTCAACAGGAATATGTAACAGTGTGGGCCCGGCCTCCAGTGAGCTATTTATCTCCATCGCACCACCAAATGAAGTCATCAAGCTGCAACCTGATTGACAGGGTAAACACCCTTTCACGCTCAATACCCTCAAATTGACAGGAGATTATGTAACTACCACACTAACTGGGTCTGCCATAATCAATTTTGCAATGTTCTGTCTAATACCAGGTCTATTCATATTCCTCAACTATTACCAAAGGGGCTTGCTTGGTCAATGTGTGGATTCTAAAAATTGATTTTGAGGTTCTACTGTCATCTATGACCTTCTGCAAACCAGGTGTTCACAATTTAAGCTCTGATACCAATCACACAGACTGGTGTGCTTCTTGCACAGAACTTAGCTGATGCCTCACTTAGATAGTTCCTTGTTTGGAAACAAGCATTTAAGACCCTATACACTATACTTTCTGATAGCCAGATATCATCTAGGTTTCTTCATCACACTTTTCTATATCATCCATCTCTTTAGTGAGCATAAGCATCAAGCTCATGTCATAAGAACTAATTGTTCTTAGTTTGGGGTTGGAATTCAGTGCAAGCCCAATATCCATTCATGGATCTGTGGTGTGTTAGTCTGGGTAGAGTAGAGAAACAAATCCAGGGACATTCATATTTGTATAAGTAAGAGTTTATTTAAAAGAGTAATTGTATATTAATAAAACATCCCAGCCCAGTCCAAATCAAGTCCATAAGTCCGATATTAACTCATCTATCTGATACCAGCGTGTAAATTCCTCTTAAGACTCACACAATACATGCAATGACTCTGAGTGCAGGAAGATCACAGGTCAGTGGATGGAAGGTCTTACGGATCCAGTGGTAGTGAAAGCATCTTAGCGCTGGCATGGGTCTCCACATGGCTCCTCTAGCTTCAAGGCTCTGGCTGCCATCAGCGTAGCTCTATGTGTCTTGTCAGCAGTAATGTCTCACAGGCAGTGAGCTTGTATCTGGCCTCCAATGAGCTATTTATCTCCATTTGCGCCGCCCAAATGAGATCATCAAGCTGTGACCTGATGGACAGACTAGACCTAAACTCTTGAGAAGTTTACAGCAGATTATGTAACTGCCATGTATGCCACACACACACACACACACACACACACACACACACACACGTCTCTGGTTGACTTTACAGCCATCATTGTTATTTGGTGTTAGAGAACATTATCAATCATTTCCTTGGAGCATCACTTCCACTGCCAACAAGCCAATGCTGACTCAAAGCAACTCTGTAGGGTAGGGTAGAACTGTCCCTGTGAGTCTCTGAATGTGCAAATCTTCACAGGAGTAGAAAGCCTTATCATTCCCCTGCAGAGCTGGAGAAGTAACTATTGATAGGACCTTTTTTTAATGGTTTCTCAATATACAATTGCTCTTTAATATAAAACTCTCTTTTACACACAGATTCAGAAGGCACCCTAAGCAAACTAAGACAACTGTATTACTAAGAGAATTTGTTTGCAGCTATGCACTCATCTCAGAGACGTATGAAAACACATTTTGTTCAGAATAAACATCTGCACATATGAACTGGAACCAGAGTAGCAGTACTTCTTTTATTTACTATTGTATATACTACTCCATATGAAGATCCAATATCAGTGACATGCCTCTCGTGTTGTTGTTTCTAGATGCCATCAATTTCCAGCTCATAGCAACCCTATGTCGAATGGAAGAAAACCCTGCCCGCTCCTACACCATCCTCACAACTGTTTTGATGTTTGAGCTCACTGTTGCTTCCATGGTGTCCATCCGTCTTGTTGAGGGTCTTCCTCTTTTTCAATGCCTATCTGAGCATGATGTCCTGTTTCAGGGACTGGAGTCTCCTGACAACCTTCAGAAAATACATGAGACAAAGTCTCACTATCCTTCCTTCTAAGGAGCATTCTGGCTGTACTTCCTCCAAGACAGATTAATTTCTTCTTTTGGCAGTCCAGTTCAAGATTCTTCGCTAGCATCATAATTCAAAGACATTGATTCTTCTTTGGTCTTCCTTATACAGTGTTCAACTTTCACAACTATATGAGGAAATTGCAAAAAGCATGACTCCCTCAGGCACACGTTAGTCTTCAAAGTAACATTGTGGCTGGTATTTGAAATGCCAGTGACACAGCTTCCCACATCACAGCCACACACAAGTCACCACAGTGTGTAAAACTGGCAGACAAGTGGTGGATTCCTCGCATAGAGAGGTGAAAAGCATATATGCCAGTGTTTGGAGAAGTTGTGACAGTTATTATGTGCCACCTCACACGGACATTACAGCATGTGGAACTGCCCCATAGATGGGGTTTTCCAGACCGTGATTTATAGAGGAGTAGATCACCAGGTCTTTTCTCCTACAGAGCAGTGGATGGCTTCAAACCTCTGACTTTCCGGATCTTAGCCATACGTTTAACAACTGTACCACTGGGGCTCCTTGCTCCAGCCAATAGACTCTAATAAATGAATGTGTGATTTTCAAGACTGAATCAGAAAATATTACAGCTGAACCTGACTCTACCTCACTCTTGTGGTGCTTATCCTTGGATCTCAGGCTCCAGTCTGTGAGAAAGCACAATTTATTCATTTGGAGAAGCCACAGAAGAGCTCATATGGTGAAGGACTGAATGTCCCAGTCAATAGCTTCAACCACCATATCTCTGATTGAGTGAGCCCTCAAATAAGTCCAACCCCAACCTTTGGGTCTTTCAACCCTAAATAGAGACTAGGACAAATTCTCCCTCTTATGCACTGTGACCCAAAGCATCTTTGAACATAATATGATTGTTGGACCCACCAAATTTGGGGTCGGGTTGTTATACAATCTTAATGAAATATAGTTCTTACCGCTATGTTTCTTTTAGATGCCTGGATTTGAGAATTCAAAAAGTGAAACTTGACTCTTTGTGGTTATTAATTATAATAGATATTCTTACTAAGGACATAAACTTTAAAACTCATTACCCAAATGTTTACAATCATACAGGAGAGTGGAAGTTATTTCAAAATGATTACTGGCTTCTAACTTATTTGAGAAAATCAGGTTCATAAGTAATTAAAAAATTGAATCGAATGACCTTGCTTTTCAGGTACTGCACAGTGGAGTAAATCAAGATATTACTTCATAAAATGAGATCTAAGTAGAGTAGGTGACAGTGTCAGATATAAAAGCAAGATTTAGCGTCGTGAAGCCTTTTTATAATTTTGTGATGATATACAGATGAAAGGCAATGTGTGAGAAGTTTTTTTGTTTGTTTCTGTTTCCATAGAGGGCAAGACATGAGGGAATGGGATATAAAGTAGAGCAGCAGGAATTTGGGTCACACATCAGGAAACATTTCCTGATGATAAGAAAGAGAATTCTTGAAGATGCCATTAAGATACATTAAGTCCCATGGTCCTACACAGGACAGCATCTGTGACACAGTGGGGGATGTGCAACTGAGCTGACCCCACCACACTGAGGTAAAACACTGGGGACGTTCAATGGAGTGGAGGGGGAAGCAGAACAAGGAGGTCCCGAGGGAGTATAAAGGATGGGCTTTGGGGCCAGGACATGGCCCCCCATCAGACTTGTCCAGAAAACACTTCTGAAATTCAGCAAACAGTCCTTGAACTACTAACCGATTTTTGGGGTTTTTTGCTCTCTTTTTGTTTTGTTTTTTTCTTTTTTTTCCTCTTCTTCTAATTTTGTATGTCAGTGGATTTTTGTTTGTTAATGTGTTGGTGTTGCTGCTGTTGATGCCATGTTCTTATGTGCCACTTTGGTGCTGTCAAAGCCTACTGCATTTTTATGCACATATTACTATATCTGCAAGTCCACCTAGATAAGATAGGCTGGAAAAAACAATGTGAGAAGAAAATAATGGGACCAATGGTCCCAGAGGGACATGAGAGTGTGGGAGGTAGGGGAAAGGAGGAGGTCTTGGCCAACCCAGGGACAAGGGAACAACGAGTGGTTCATAACCAGTGGAGGGAGGGGATGGGAGGACTGGTAGGGAGTGACCAAGGGCAAGGTAACTGAGAGGAATTACTGAAACCAGAATGAAGGCTGAACATGGTAGTGGGACAGGAGGAAAGCGTGAGGAAATAGAAGAAAGGAGTAGGAGGTAAAGGGTATATATAGAAGCCTAAATACAGACATGTACATATGTAAATATATTTATGATTATTGGGGAAAGAGACCTATGTGCATATATTTATAGGTTCAGTGGTAGGGTAGCAGGTGGACATTGGGCCTCCTCGTGCACACTCCCTCAATACAATAGCACCTTGCTCAGCTAAACGGTCATTCTATGATACCCACCTTCCTGACATGATCACTGAAGACAGATGTGTGCATAAGCAAATGTGGTGAAGAAAGCTGATGGTGCCCGGCTATCAAAAAGATATAGTGTCTGGGGTCTTAAAGGCTTGAAGGTAAACAAGCGGCCATCTAGCTCAGAAGCAACAAAGTCCACAGAGGAGAAGCACACACGCCTAAGAGAACACAAGCTGTTGAAGGGATCAGGTAGCAGACACCAAAGAACAAATCCATCATTGTGTGATCACCTTCCCCACATAAACGCTGAAGACAGATATGTGCATAAGTAAGTGTGGTGAAGAAGACTGATGGTGTCCGGCTATTGAGAGATATAGCGTCTGGGGTCTTAAAGGCTTGAAAGTAAACAAGCGGCCACCTAGCCCAGAAGCAACAAAGCCCAAATGGAAGCAACACACCAACATGTGTGATCATGAAGGCCCGAGGGGAGCAGGTTTCAAGCAACTAAGGTGGGGGAAAATCACATCATCATGAATGAGGGGAGTGCATGATGGGGACCCAATGCCCATCTGTAGACAACTGGACATCCCTTGCAGATGGGGTAGTGGGGAGGAGATGAGTATATCAGGGTTCATTGTAGCAATAATGAAACTCACAACCTTCCTCTAGTTCTTAAATGCTTCCTCCCCCTCCAACTATCATGATCCCAATTCTTTCTTGCAAACTTGGTTAGACCAGAGGATGCACAGCGGTACAGTTGGGATCTGGAAACACAGGGAATCTAGCACAGATGAATACCCCAGAACCAACGGTGAGAGTGGCGATACCGGGAGGGAAAGAAGGGGGGTAGAAAGGAAGAACTGATCTTGGGGATCTATATATAACCTCCTCTCTTGCGGTTGGGCAACAGAAAAGCGGGTGAAGGGAGATGCCAGGCAGTGTAAGATAAGATAAAATAATAATTTATAAAGTATTAAGGGTTCATGAGGGAGGGGGAGTTGGGAGGGAGGGGAAAGAAAAAAGGAAAATGAGCTGATTCCAGGCACCCAAGCAGATGGCAAATTTTGAGAATGATGAGGGCAACGAATGTATAATGGTGATTTACTCAATTGATGTATATATGGATTGTGATAAGAGTTGTATGAGCCCCAATAAAATGATTTAAAAAAAGATATGTTGGGTCCTCCTATAAAATTTAAGGACACATTTATATAGCTTTTTATTTAATTACACAATGACTTCCCTATTCTACAAGACTGGAACTTTATCAAGTATATTGCATGTAAAGAATCTTACTGACAGAAATAGTTTCAGACGGTTGGTTGCTTCATAAGTTTTGGAGTTTGTGTGTTTGTTTGTTTAGCAATCATCTGCACCCAAGCACCTCCCCATCCTTTATGGAAACCTTTTATTCATTTGGAAATGCCTGGTATAGTGGAACATACAGTATGTACCGAGTCTGAAATTCTTTCTTTTTAAAATCGTTTTATTAGCGGCTCATACAACTCCTATCACAATCCATACATACATCAATTGTGTAAAGCACATTTGTACATTCATTTCCCTCATCATTCTCCAAACATTTGCTCTCCAGAAATTCTGCTTTCTGATTCTATTTTTGTGATGATCTAGCTCTGTGACCTTGGAAGCATCACTTCGCTGCTCCGCATTTTGGCCTCCCCACATATAACAATACCTTGCCTCATGCCTCACTGGGTTGCTGTAGAAATCAAATGAAATAATGAATTATCCATGCCTGAAACACAGTATACTTATGGGGAGGACTGCTGTGTACTATAACTGGATGAAACTGGATATGGGTTGAATATGTAAATGTAGTATTACTGTATGATTCTTACGACACTGTATATTTAATCTTTGTACAAATTACCTCCAAGTTCACAGATTGCTACATCTGGTTTATACACTGAAATAAACAAGATTTTGGACTCTGAGAAACTGGAATTATTATCATTGTGATTTGGGCCCAGTCAACCAGTCTGCCATCTGAGAAATCAGGGCTAAGAATGGGAATATGAATTACAGGGTTAATGAGAGGTTTTCAATTCACATAACATATCTAAAAGCCACTTCTCAGCTGTATGGTGAATTTTCTCTTTCAGAGATGAGGAGTTTTGTGCCTCTTGACGCAGCCTGTTTCATGTGTGAACAGATGTCATTGTTGAAAGGGTCCTCATATCACAGCAAAATTTACTTTCCCCAAATTTCCAAGTATTGGTCTTTCTTCTGTCTCCTGGAGTAACACTGCCTAAAAATACAACTTCCTCCACAACTTCAAAATATTTGGAGACAGCTATCATGTCTCTTTAGGTTTCCCCCTCAAGATAAAAATACCCAGTTCTCTCACAAGTTCTTTATGTAAATGGAATTCTCTAGATTTTCCCTGGATGTTCTCCAGGATTCCTTCTTTAAGTACGGTGTTTAGAATGGGGCACAATTCTCCAGACATCTTTAGGCCAGCATAAGACCACCTCCCTTGATTTGAACTCTAGATACATTTATCCATGTTTAGATTTTTTACATCAAATTTATTACAGTGCCAGCCATGCCTGCTTACTGTGCATCATGGACACCAATCATTTCATTATTTTATTTAAAAACAAAGAAACAAAACTTTGAATCTGGAATGGGCTTCCAATTGTATAGACAACTTTTAGGGAGTTCAGAACTTGCCCAAGTTTACAAGGTCATAGATATAGCAGTGTGTAGATAAACAGCTATTTGTTTATAATTCTCCCTGAGTCCCCTTCCACATTTCCTTATGTTGAAGTTAAAGTAATGTTAACACTTAGTCCCAAGTAGCTAGGCAATTATTTTCTCATTATGTTCAGTTAAAGTTTTGCCAACTTTATTTGTGATTATTTTCCAAGGATTATTGTGCTCTTTGAAAACGTTTCTGCTTTTAAAAAATATTGGACTTTATATAATCTGCCAACTGATATGCATTCTATTGCGGTAGCCATTAGTCTTTTTGATGACTTGGAAAAGTACAAGCGGAATGCTCCACACAGGAAAGAAGAAAAGACTTGATCTCATGTACTTTGGGCATGAGACTAGTCCCTGGAGAAGGACATCATAGTTGGTAAAGTAGAGAGGAAGTGAAAAAGAGGAAGGCCCTCTACAAAATGGATTGATACACTGCTTGCAACAATGAACTCAAACATAAGGACCAGCGTGAGGATGGTGCAGGACCGGGCAGTGATTTTTCTGTTGTGCATAGGCTTGCTATGGGTTAGAATAGACTCAATGGTGCCTAATAAAAACTACAGCTGTGTTCATCTAGACCTATGTCCAACTACTGGTCAGTAAGAGTGGACTTCACAGACCACCAGAGAACCTTTCCCGTGGCAAAAAGTCAAGAAGCGAATCTAAGTGTTCAACCACCATAAATCAAATTTCACTATATTTTCATCCAGTCTATATTTTTCCATCTTTCCCCTAGTGATAATATGAGATCTAGTGAAATACTGACACAGAATTAGACAAGTTATGTCTATGATTAATCTTCATTCCCATGGGTTTTAAAAGAGCAAATAACATATTGAAATGATCACTAATGCTATAAGACCATAGAGGAATGCTTATAAAATATTCAATTCTAGATATGAAATGCATTTTATGGTTAAAATGATGTTTTAATTGTTGTAGACTATAATCCAAATTCAGTGAAAATTCTGTTATTATAATTTTAACCATGTTTAGAAATTATAGGTGTGGGAGGTAATAACAATTTTCACTTTGTGACATTTTCATAATGATACTAAAAATATTTTCAAAAAGTTAACAGCATTATAAAGATGTGAAAATTCATGCAATTATGAGAAAATATGCTACCAAAATGATTAAATATTTTACTGATTAAAAATGTTGCATAGATTTAAATTAAATGTAAGAGAGATTTTACTTTTTATGATTTTGATCCATTTTGCATGGACTAATCTATGCCTCTTTTGGTCATTCATTCACTCATTCATTCTCCTAAGAAATAAATAATATTTTCCTGCACTGGGAAAGTGGGATGACATATTAGACCTAATCCCTGTCTTTAGTGAGTGGCAAGAATATCCTACAATTTAGTTGGGAGTGAAAATGTTTATAAAATATTTAAAGTAAATTATGATAAAATGCTATAAAATAAATCAGACAGAAAAGGGAAAGATCCATTTTAGCCCAGATAATCAGCAATATTTCATAGAACAGGTAGAATATAAATTGAGCCTGCAAGTCTAGTGATATTTCAATATTTCAAGATGTGATGGATGGTGTCTAAGGCTGCAAGTAGAATATTCCCTCTTTCCAATCCATTTTAATTTTGATGGTGCTTATTTAAAGCTGAAGTGTTTCAGAGAGGAAATGCGATGTCTTTTTAGGTCAGGTACAGAGTGGAATCTTAGATAAACCTAGGATCATTAAGGCATAAGACAACCTCTCTTTCTTGCTCTCTCTCTCTTTTGATTTGCAATTTACATAACACAAAATTAACTATTTTAAAGTATACAATTCATTAACATTAAGTATTTTCCAAATATTATGAAGCCATTACTGCTATCTAGCTCCATGCAAGATCTTTTGTTTTTATTTCTGTGTGAATTGGATAATTACAGAGCAGATCATTAGTTTTACATTCATCAATTCAGACATAGTTTGTTTCATCTTATTCATTGGAACCCCCTCAATGTAACTTCACTCATCCCACTTCCTCCCTTTGTTTCCTGTCTCCATTCCTTCTTCATTCCTAACTCTTCTGAACTTTGTCTTCTGGTAAATATTACTCTATTGATCACAAATGGTGGATTATTCTGAAGTGTGTGTACCTAACTAGTGTTATTGTTCCATTTATTGGGCCATTATTTGGTTGAAATTTTAGCCATAGTCTCAAGGGTTCCACCAGTCTCTGGTCTCTCCATGCAATATCTTTTTGAAAACCTCGTATTGTCCTAGAAATTGACACATTACAAAAGAAAACAAGAAATAATTCCTGATCTCTTAGAATTTATAGTGTAGCCATAATTAAAGACAGCCTTAACCCAAAGACCAACCATTTTCCATGTATGTGAGCTAAAATAGTTGTTGGTCATGGTTAAAATAAAATTTCTTTTTTTACTCTATTATGACTAAAAAAAAAGTGGAGTTTCTTTAGACTTTTTTTTTGGTAGAAAAACATGTTAATTACCTTGTTTTCCCCTGGAATAATTTTTTGTTGCTGCAAGTAACAGTATTGAGAGTATTTCCTATTCTTTCCACAAAATTGAGTGCCTGAATAGTTCAGGTTTTAATCAAGCTAGTGTTGAAGATATTGAAGAATTCTACCAACAACACCAGTCCGAAACTGATCAACCATGCATTCACCGATGCATTGATACTAATTGGCAATTGGAATGCAAAAGATGGAAACAAAAAGGAAGGAACAGTAGTTGGAGAATATGACCTCAGTGATATAAATAAAGTTGGAGATTGCATTGCATAATAGAATTTTGCAAGACAAATGACTTCTGCATTGTGAATACCGTTTTTCAACAACATACATGGTAACCACACACATGGATTTTCTAGGCGGAAAACACAGAAATCAAATTGACAACACCCATGGGCAGAGATGAAAGGAAAGCTCAATGACAGCAGCTAACATGAGGCCAGGGGCTGATGGCGGAATCAGCAATCAATTGTTCATGTAAGTTGAAGTTGAAGAAAGTGAAAACAAATCATCAGGAGCCCAAATAAGAACTTGGGTAGACCCTTCTGAATTTAGACCATGTCAAAAGTAGATTTGACTCATGAGACACTATTAGGAGAAGACTGGATAAGCTGTAGGATGACATCAAAGCATTGTAAATGAGGAAAGCAAACAGTCATCAAAAAGACAGGAAACAGATCAAAGGGGAAGTCAATTAGAAGAGACTTGGAAATTTGCTCTTGATCAGCGTAGGCAAAGTGAGAGAAAGAAAAGATGAAGTAACTGGGCTGAACAAAAAATTTCAAAAGACAGTCCCAGAAGACAAAGAATTATAATGAAATTGCAAAGACCTGCAGTTTATTTAAAAAATAAATTAAAAAAGGAAGAATACAATCAGAACAACTTAAGCTCAAGGAACTGCAAAAAAAAACAAACAAACAAAAAAAACCTCAAAGATTTAAAGTGTTGAAAAGCAAGAATGTTAATTTAATAACTCGGGAGCACCTGACCCAAAGCCATGGTATTATCAATTATTAACTTATATGCATTTGAATGTTGGACACTGAATAAGGAAAACGGAAGAAAAATCAATGTATCTGAATTATGGTGCTCAAGAAGAATCTTGAAAGGACCATGGGCTGCCAATAGAACATACAAATCTGTCCTTGAAGAAGTACAGTCAGAATGCCCCTTGGAGTATGGGATGGAGAGATATTGTCTCATGCACTTTGAACATGTTATCAGGAGAGACCTGTAGTTGACAAGAGACATGAGAATTGATAATATAGAAAGGCGGCAAAAAAGAAGACTTTCGATGAGATGGATCGACCCAATGATGCAACCATGGGCTCACACATGATAACATTTATGAGGCTGGCTCAGGATTTGGCAGTTTTGCTCAGTTGTACATAGGGTCAGAACAGACTTGACAGACCTAACAACATGCAAATAGGAACTTGATTCCATTCTCTCCCTCTTACCTCAGATTCTTTTCCCAATGTTCTACTTCCTCTTAGGTGTTGGTTATTTTCAGTTTCCTTACCTCAATTCTCAAATGGGGTTAGGAAAATATTTTCCCCACTACGGCATGTGTTAGGGTACTCTAAACCTAGATAATTCAGAATTACTGACCTTGTTCTAAATCAGTACTCCACTTTTTCACTTTAGTTAAACTTTAGCCTCTATTCTGTCTTCCTAAGAATGGAGCCTCTGATTTTGAGTTTTGTGCACTTGTGAACGTCTTGTAATGCTTTAAACCACACCAAGAAAACAATTAAGGAGACAAAGATGTGCTTTATGAAGAAATATTTAGCCAAATGGTTTTGGAAGAGTGCTTGTACAGCATGCCTCGGGAAGAATGTATCTGTAGATATGTTAGAAAATGGCTTGCTGTGTTCATTCTAGAAAGATTGTGTTAGATCATATGTCAAGGAATACATGATGTGATCACATATTCCCTTTCCCACTTTTGTGTATAGACTCACTTCTCCATCAGAAGCATCTAGTTAATGTCTCCTCTGTTCAAATTATATCAATTCCTCAATAAACCTCTTTGTTTTACTCTTAAAGGAGTATTGGAATTTTCACCACAACAATTATGATTCTTCAACCTAGCCTATTTCATACACAATGGAGCACTTCGCTTCATTTCTTTGGGCCTAAAAACAAACAATCAAACAAACAAAAATGCTTCCATGTCTTCTAATCAATTGTGACTCACAGTGACCCTATAGGACAGAATGGAACTGCCTCATAAGGTTTCTCAAGCAGTAATTCTCTATAAAACGGAATTGGCACATCTTTCTCCCATAAAACATTGCTGGTGAGTTTGAACCACTAACCTTTACCATCAAGACTCAGTTATTTGTGCCGCAGGCTAATTATTTTTTAAACTAGTTTCCCTCTTCAAAATATGTAGTCTTTGGGCAACAGGATACTTAAAGTTTTTATTATAAATTGGATGGTTTATAGAGCAAATTATTTTTCCATTAAATCATTTGTAGACACCATTTCATCTCTATGATTACAATGTATCATCACTTATCCCACTTCCTCTTGTGCTCTCTGTTTCCATTCCTTTGTCTTTTCTAATACTTCTGAACTTTGTCCTTGGATAAATGTTGCCCTTTTGATCCCACATGGTTGATTATTCTAAATGGTGTATGTCTCATTAGTGCTATTGTTCCCCCTTTAAATATATGTTATTTGACTCAAATTTGAGTTATGGGCATGAATTCATTTCCAAACTGAACTGGTGACTAAGTCACTGAAAGGTTGACTAAGAGTCATTGAACAAGTTTCTATATGACCAGTAAGTCCAGTCTGAATTTTGATTTTGAGTCTTACTCCACATTTTTTGCCCACTCTAAGACCTTCTAATTTAATCCCTTTGTGGTCACCAAACACCATGCAGTTCCTCTGATCTCAGCCCCATAGAAACTGTTGTTCGTGTGCTCTTTAATTCATTTCGTGTTAATTTTTGTATGCAGACGGATGGGTTCTGTTTCATCCTGCTGCAAGTGGAAATCCAATTTTGCCAGCATCACTTATTGAAGAGACTTTCTTTTCTGCATTTAATGATTTTGGGCCCTTTGTCAAAGACCAGCTGTCCATGGTTGGATGAATTTACTTCTAGCTCCTCAGTTATTTTACATTGATCCAAGAGTCTATCTAAGTACCAGTACCAGAGTATGTTTTGACTACCATTGCTATGTAATAGGTTTTGAGATTGGGAAGTGAAAGGCTTCCTACTTTATTCATTTTCTTTAGTAGTATTTTGCTTATCCTGGGCTTTTTTCCATTACGTATAAAATTGATGATTAGTTTTCCCATATGTTTACAGAAGGATACTGGGATCTGAACTGGAATTGCATTATATTCGTAGATTGCTTTGTGCAGTGTTGGCATTTGCCCAATGTTACATCTTCCTTCCCATTTATGAGTCTCTTTGGGTTTGCTATAGTATTGTTTTGTAGTTTTCCTTATAAAAGTCTTTTGCATCTCTGGTTAGATTTATTCCTAAGTGATTGATATTTTAGATAGCTACTGTAATTGGTATTGTTTTCTTGATTTCTTTTTAGAGCTGTTTTCATCAGTATACAGGAATCTAATTGTATGTTGATCTGATACCCTGCCATGTTGTTGCTGAAATGTTTAATTAGTTCTCAGTTTTCTTGTCAAGGCTTTGGGATTTTCTACATATATTAACATATCATATGTTAATAGAGAGAATTATATTTTTATTTGCCAATTGGGATGCCTTTGTTTTCCTTTTATTGTCCAATACCTCTGGTTATGACTTCTAATACAATAGCGATAAGAGTGATGAGAAAGAACATCATTATTTGGTTCCTGTTCACAAGGGGTATGCTTTCATTGTCTCCCCATTGAGCCATTGGTTTTGCATATATCCCCTTTATTATATAGACAAATTTCTCTTCAATTCTTATTTTGCTGAGTGTTTTTTAAGGAATGGGTGTTAGATTTCGTCAGAAGCCTTTTCTGCTTCAGTTGATATAGTTACGTACATCTTTTCCTTTGTTTTATTTATATGATGGATTACCTTGAATATTTATCTAATGTCTCATCCTTGCATAACTTTTACATATTCCATTTGTTCACGATATATTATTTAATGGATATTTTGTTGAATCCTATTGGCCCAGATTTTGTTGAGAATGTTTGCATCTATGTTCCTAAGGGACCATGGACGTTAGTTTTCTGTTCTTATACCTGGTTTTTGAATCAGTGTTATGTCACTTTCATAAAATAAGTTCTAGTGTTTACTGTATGTTTCTATGTTCTGTAATAATTTTAGTAGAATTGGTGTGCACACATCTCTGAATGCTTGGTAAAATTCTATGGTGAAACTGTCTGGTTCTGGACTTTTTTGAGGGTGCTGAGAGAGAGTATTTTAATGGACTGATTGATATTTAATTTATTTTTTATGGGTCTGTTGAAGTCTACAACATCAGTACGTGTTAATTTTAGTAGGTAGGGTGTTTCTAGAAACGTGTTTATATCTTCTAGATTTTTAGTTTGTTGGAGTAAAGTCCTTCATAGTATTGTGTTATTATCTTTTTTATTTCCCTTGATTCTGTTTTGATGTCACCCATTTCATTTGTTGTGACATTTGTATCTTCTTTCCTTTTGATAAGTTTGACAGTGGTTTGTCCATTTTGTTAATCTTTTCAAAGAACTAACTCCTTGCCTTGTTGATCCATTCTGCTGCTTTTCTGTTTTATTTATTTCTGCTGTTACGTATATAATTTCATTTCTTTGGTGGCTGAAAATTTGCTCAGTTCCTTTTCTAATTGTTGAACGTGTTTGAGGTAAGGTCTTGATTTTTGTTCTTTCTTCTGTGTTAATGTGTACGTTTATTGATATAAATTGTCCTGTGCCTACTGCTTCTTCTATATCTCAAAATTTATGAAAAGTTGTGATTTCATTCTTATTACTTTCAAGGTATTTTAAATTTCATTCTTCATTTCTTCAACTAACCAGTAGTTTTTAATTAGGGTGTTGTTCAGTTTCCATGAATTTGTTTTTTCTCTTTGAAAATTCAAAGAGAATCTGATTGTTGATTTTTCATATTATAACACTGTCGTCTGAGAAAATGGTTTTTAATATCTTGATGTTTTAAAAACTATATAAGGTTGGTTCTGTGATCGGGTATATGGTCTATTCTGGAGAATGCTTCATGTGTGCTGGAAAATAATATATATTGTGTTGTTGCTGTATGGGATGTTCTGTATATAGGTAAGAGTTCAAGTTAATTGTTTAGCACATCTATGTCTTTGTTGAATTTCTTTCTACTTGTTCTGTCCCTTTTTGAGAACAATGTATTGAAATATTCTATATGTATAGTATTGTCTATTTATCTCTTCAACACTTTCTAAGAGTTTGATGAATGTATTTTGCGGGTCCTTCATTGGGTACATAGATATTTATTATGGTTATCTTTTTTTCAATTGTCCCTTTCATCATTATGTGATACACTTCCTTGTCTCTCATGGTGCATTTTTCCTTGAAGTCTATTTTATCAGAAATCAATATTTTTATTCCTGCATGCTTAATGTCTCTTACTTTTATATCATTATGACCTTTGAATTTTAGTCTATTTTTGTCTTTGTGCCAAGATGTGTTTCTTGTAAGCAGCATATTGATGAAGCTTGTTTCCAAATCCATTCTACTAATTTGTCTCTTGACTAATCCATTTAGGTTTGATGTGGTTATGGACAGCTATGAATTTGTTTTTGCCATGTTGTTTTGTTTGGTGTGTGTGTGTGTGTGGTGTGTTGGTTTCTTTTTCTCATAATATTCTATGTGCCATTCATTTTGTTTGTGGGTTTTCTTGTCATTTTATTTCCTTTAGTATTATTTTGCTGTTTATTAAATCTTTGGAGTTTTCTCTTTTTTATTTTGATAAGGTTTTCTGTCTGAGTACCTTGATACTTATTGTTTTCTTTCTAATTTTAAAACAATATATTTTCTCTAGAAATCCTCTTGACTTCCTCTCCATTCAAATGTTGTGCATTTACACTATTTTCTCTCTGTACTTTTTAATCCTTTTCACTGTGGGATGAAAGGTTTGGACTCCCTAGTTTCAGTCTCATACTTTAGTTTTACTGTGAGTATTGCTTACAGTGGTTTGACTTCTCTGTGATGGGGTTTTGTATGTTGATTTCAAGTTGTGATGGCTGTTGATTCTCTCTCCAAGGAAATTGCCTTGTTATTTTCATTTTGACCTTGTTTTTATAAATTCCTTTCAATTTATCCTCATCTGGAAATGTCATTATTTCCACCATATGACTGTTGGTTTAAAAGAAAATTGGTTGCCATATTTTTCTTTCAGAATTTTGTGTATGTCATTCCATTGCCTTCTTGCATGCATCATTTATACTGAATAATTAGAGCTTAATCCATGTAGGTTACCTTTTCCTCCTAAGCTGTTTTCACAATTCTTTCCTTATCTTTGATATTAGAAAGTTTATCTATGATGGTTTCCTTTGTGGGATATCCTGCTTGGGGTTATTTCCGCTTCCTGAAGGGTTATTCTGTTCGTTAATGATATTAGGGAAGTGTTCCTCCAGCAGTTCTTGGATAAATTTCTCTGTTTTGTTTGTTTGTTCTGTTAGATCTCTCTGGGGCTAGATATACCTCGGTCCTTGGCTCTGGATGAGAAAGAATTCATGGCAAAGCTTGGTTTGTGATACAAGTGAATTTTATGGCGTTAGAAAAAATTTCAGGTTTACAGAGGGTCCCGCAGGGCTCCTCCCGAATGTGCAGCCTGCCTGGAGGCTGCTCGCAGAATCACATGGTCGACTCCCGGCCCCTGCCTTTTCAATTATTCCACGGGGAGGCGTTGTGAATGACCCCTGGTAGACCCCATTGGCTGAATTGAATTAGGTGGGCTAATCCAGGTGCAGTACCTACCCACGTGTACCTGGCGGGAACCCTGAACCTCTGAGCATGTGCAGTGTGCTACTCCTTTGTTTCTTTGGCTTGGCCCTCTGGGCATGCGTTAATGGACGTCCCAGCACCTATGCTAGACTACCTAACATTCCCCACTGAAGAGATATGGACCCAAATCTTTGGGGTACTGGGTGAAGATATCTCTAGCTACTTCCTGCTGATAAAAAGGGTGAAGTGGGGTTTTGGGTTCATACCCTTCCTATTCTATTAGAAGGGGTTGTCCATTCAAGGCCCAGGACAGATAAGGTCAAGCTGGTCCAGGAGATGGTGGTCCTGGAGCTGGCACACTTGGTTCAGAGGCCTTGGTAACCTGAGAACTTCTAAAGACTGTGAGGGGGCTGAGGTAGAATCATCTGTGTAGACCTCATCTGTCCTGGGGTGGCAATGAAAGATCATCCTAAGACCGTCCAGTGGCTCACAGGAGTATTCGGCTGTAGCCTCTGCCTCAGAGGGGTCAAATGGTGATCGTTTCAAGGGTTTCACCCGTGTATGGTGGATCCAAGCACTCTGCCCTGGAACTTTGACAGCAGTGGGCGCAGAGAGAATTACTGGCAAATCTCCCTTCCAGGCGGGCTGATGCTGGGAATTAGGGGACCCATTATTATGAGTTTTTATAAGAACTAGATCTCCTGGTTGGCACAAGGGTGGTAACTTTTCCTCCCCTTGGGTCTGAGTGAGCCCAAACTGATGGAATGCCTCCTGACATCAGCTATTTGGGTGGGATATTGCTGTATTATGGCTACCTCAAAGTCTAGAGCTGGCTTTGTTATAAGAAAAGGCCACCCGTATAGAACTTCATAGGGGTTCAAACACGTAGATTGCCGTGGGGCAATCCTAAGACGTAACAGAGCTATGGGTAGTGTACCTTTCCAGCTCATCTGAGTTTTGTGTGTCAGCTTTGTAAGGGTTAACTTCAGGTGTTGATTAATTCTCTCTACCTGCCCCAAAGACTGAGGTTTCTTGGGACAGTGGATATGATAGGTTATTCCCAAGTGTTGGGAGACGGCCTGAGTGATTTGGAAAATGAAAACAGGCCCATTATCAATCTGCAGCGTATTGGGAAGCCCAAATCGAGGAATTATTTTCTGAAGTCGTTTTTTAGCCACTATTTTAGCCTTCTCAGTGAGGGCAGTATATGCTTCAATCCACCCAGTAAAGGTGTCTATAAACACCAGAAGATACTTAAACCCCTGGACGGCAGGAACCTGGGTCAAATCTATCTGCCAGTCTTCCCCAGGGTAGGATCCCTTGCACTGAACAGGTTGAGCAAGGTGGCTTCTGTGTGCCCCTTGGGGGCTGTTGGTCTGACAGGTGAGACAATGGAAAGTTACTGACCTGATGGTTGAGGTTAAGTTGGCACCACGAAACTGCTGAGTGAGCAGGGTCAAGGAGGGTTTATGGCTAAGATGAGTGGTGTCATGGAAGACTTTCATGACTTTCTACTGTGACCTTTGTGGAAAGAGCAGCTTGTTGTCTTTCTCCCACCATCCATCAGGTCAAAGGCAGAATTCCTGCGTCTTCACTTGTTCCACTTCTTCTGGCGAGTAATCTGGACTAGGGAGCTGGTTTTGGGAAATTGGGGCATTTATAGAAGCTGAGAGGCTGGTGTCCAAGGCTGCCTGTCTGGCGACCTTATCAGCAGCTCGGTTGCCCACAGCAACTTCCCAGTCACCCTTCTAGTGCTTTCGGCAGCGTATTATTGCCACTTCCGCTGGTTTTTAGAGAGCTTCCAAGAGTGCCTTGATTTGGCTCCCATACGTAATGGGGCTTCCCGGAGTGGTGAGAGAGCCTCTTTCCTGCCAGATAAAAGAGTGGGCTTGGAGAACAAGAAACCCATATTTGGATTCAGTAAATGAAGTTAGTTTCTTCCCCTCTGCTAGTTCAAGGCCCCAGGTTAAGGCTATGAGTTTAGCCAGCTGGGCTGAAGTTCCTGGGGGCAGGGGATCAGCTTCAATGACTTGGTTGAGGGAGACAATGGCATAACCTGCTTTGCACACTCCCTCAATCACAAAGCTGCTTCCATCTGAGAAATACACACAGTCTGCCACCGCCAGTTTGTCTTAGAGATCTTGTCATGACAAGTTATTAGTAGACAGCAGCTCAAAGCAGGAATGAAGGGGTATAGTGTCTTCCCCTGGATCAGGGAGCAATGTGGCTACATTTAGTGTGCTTCTATAAGAAGAACCTGGTACTTCAATAGGCGGCTATCAGAAAGCCAGTCATAGCCTTTAGCTTATAGCACTTTGGAGATCCTATGACTAGTTAGGACCTCTAAAGTTCCTCCCATGATGATCTTTACTGCCTCTTGGACCAAAAGAGCCACGGAAGCTATTGCTCGTAGACAAGGTGGCCAGCCTGCTGAAGTAGGATCTATCCTCTTTGATAGGTAGGCCATTGGTTGAGGCTGCGGTCCTTGCTTCTGGACCAGCACCCCCAGAGTTACTCCCTTTCTCTCATGAGCATACAGGAAAAAACTTCTTTGCAGGGTCTGGGAGACCCAGTGCTGGAGCTTGAAGCAGAAGAGTCTTAAGCTGGTTTACTGCTTCTTCAAAAGGAAACATACGGGATCTCCACTCACTTCCCCATCATTCCACAAAAGTGTTCTAGCTGGTTCCGGGTTGGAAGGGAAAGTGTACCATTGGCTGGCCACAATTCTCCTTTCTATAAAAGATACTGTGGCCAAATAGAGTTTCAAAACATAATCATCTTCTGTTTGTCCAGCCTCTTCAGATCAAATCTATCCCAACTGGACAGGATACATCCAAAGGGGGGAAATTCCTTGGTATCGAGCTAATAAGTTTCATCTAGAAAACACAAAACAAGGAGTCTATTGAGAGCTTGATGCCTCAAAGGCAATAACCACAGATTCAGCGCGCACCTCTGGGGTGCTGTGAATCTGGGGCCGCAGGCAGGTGCCCCACCAAGGAAAGGGGTCAAAGACTAGTCGCTGAAGCTGACATTTTGGTCCAACCATTTTCTAGACCACAAGCTAGAAGGGCCATTGCTTGGTGTGGCCCCATGGACTTCAAAGACGCCTGCTGGCAGGAGCAGACTCTCAAATCTTTGAAGGGAAAAGATGCCTGCTGGCAGGAGCAGACTTTCAAATCTCTGAAGGGAAGGCACGTCTATCTGGCAGCTTGGGGAACTTTTAGGGAAATTGTAATTTCTGGCTGGAACATTGTGGTGGAGGAGCTGTATTAAGAGCTGTCCCAAAAAGTACGGGAGGCAGCATCACTGAAAGGTGAAAATTAACAGTTACTCGGGCTAGGCTTTGGAATGCCTTTGGCCTAGTCCTAGGCAATGGGAAACCAGCCCAGTAGCAAGGAACAAACCCACACTGATAGAACACTAACGCAGCTTGTTTGAAAAACCAGGAGAAAGCTAAAGGGAATCGAGGGGAAAAAGGAAACATTTGGCTCCTGGGACTAGAGCAAGGGCTAACTCCTGGGCCTAAGCAACCAGCTACCTAAGCACCACCCCTCCACGTGGTTGGAGTGGTGGACACCATCTTGGCGGGGTCACATGTTCCGTTGCCCCACAGCCAAATTGGCAGGCCACCAATGGCGCCATGCTGCCAGGGAATGGAGACTCACGTGGTCGTGAAAATGGCGGCCACAGATTGCGGCCTAGCCAAAAGCCAGCATGGGGCCAGCCACCCGAGCCACAGTGCAGCAGAAACCAACAGGGCTTACGCGGGCACAGCCAGCCATCCAGCTGGCTGGAGCACAAAGCAGACTGCTGAGATGCGAAAGGCTTTGGGAATCGCAATCCTCCCACCCTGCAGGCAACAGCATCTCAGACCCCTTTCTCACAGAAATTCTGCCTGGGGAAGGCAGGCAAGCTCCCTGGAAAGCAGGCACAGAGAGGCAGATGTAAAATCCCGAATACCAGCAAGAAAGGCAAAAAGATGGACACAAAAGGATGGGGCTGTGGTAGTACATTATGAGTGTCCCCATGAGTCGATTCGGGGAGACATCCGCCTCCATGGTGTTGCCAGAGGAGTTCAGCCTGGCTTCTTTTCTAGCTACGTACAATCACCTGAGGGTGGTGAGGTGAAGAATCCAGAAGGTTCCCAAAACCTGTGAGTCCAGGATGGGAGGGCCCGCTCCTTAAGCTGGCTTTCCTTGTATATCCAAGTCACAGCACCATTTATGTTAGATCTCTCTGGGGATAGATATACATCGGTCCTTGGCTCCGCACGAGAAAGAATTCAAGGCAAAGCCTGCTTTGTGATCCAAGTGAATTTTATGGCATTAGAAGAAATTTCAGGTTTACACAAGCACACACAGGGCTCCTCCAAACATGCAGCCTGCCTGGAAGATACTCAAAGATTTACGTGGTCAACTCTGAGCTCCTGCCTTTTCAATGATTCTGCTGCGGGCAGGTGTGGTGGACGAACCCTGGTCAACCTCATTGGCTGAATTGAATTAGGTGGGCCAATCCAGGTGCAGCACCCACTCATGCATACCTGGCGGGAAACCTGAACTTCTGAGCATGTGCAGTATGCCACTCCTTTGTTTCCGTGTCTTGGCCCTCTGGGCATACATTAATCGACATCCTAGCACCTATGCTAGACTATGTAACAGTCCCTGTTCTGAAATTCCTATTACGCACATGCTATTTTTCTTGAAATTATCTGACTTCATTTTTAGACTCTTTGCATTTCTTAACTCTTTTTATGTATTGGTTTTCTTACAGAATATTATTGAGAGAGTTGTCTTCATGTTCAGTAATTCTACCCTCTATTGCTTCAATTCTACTGCTATACTCTTTCAAAATATTACCCAGCTGTAATATCTTAGTATTAATCTTCTGGATTTCTAAAAGAACAAAACCCAATTCCAGAACTTGAAAATCCATCATGGCCATTGAGTCAGTACTGACTCATAACAACCCTACAGAATGACAGTCCAACACAAACACTCTGCCACTAACTGTCTGTGTCTTTTTACCAAGACCCCTGTCCTTTGGGTAATTTCTGTATTAACTAAGGAGTATGGGTATTATGGATGGTTCTGCTTCTCTTGTAGCTGTGCTGATGGCTTATCAAAATAAAAGAAAGTAGGGAAGACAAATAAACAACAAAGTAAACCCCAGTCAGTCCTCCAGCAGTGGAGCTGCTTTTAACCTCAGGGCACCCTAAGGATCATAACCAAGTGAGAGATCACATCCTCCAGTGCCACCAAAATGTAACTATGTGTCAGCCTACATTGCTTCCAGGCACCAGAGAGATATTAGGAGATCCAGAATCACTCAGTCTCCCCTTTGTTAGCCTCCAGTGTTGGGTGGAGGTACAGTCTAGTCCACCCCTCATTTGGATTACACCTGTTGCCCCGGGCTATGGAGGGAGCAGTGAAATCAGGCTCTGGGTGAACTAGGGGCCCAGTCACTCCTTTGTTTACCTGGAAGGTATGAGGAGCAAGGTAAAGGTTGCCACCTGTTTCTTTGTCAGACAGCAGACATTACTCTGTGCTACAGGAACCATTTGACTCGTCCTTGGCCAGTGTAGAATTCACCGTTCTCCCTGGGGCTTTTTCCGTGGGTGCAGTCCTTCAATTTTCTCCATCAGTTCTTGGATCACTCATCTTTCTTCCCTGAGAGATTCAAAGCCAAGTTTTCTCAATATCTGTTTTTATCACATCTTTGTTGCAGAGGTTCAGGTCAGCACGTCAGTCTGAGCTGCCATTTTTGCTAGAAATCTAGGCTACTTATTTTTCAGAAGAGGAAATCCATTTATTTCTGTTTCTATATAGCTGCATTACTCTCTGCTCTTTTGCACGTGCCATACAAATGTGGCAAAGAAAACTGATGGTGCCTGGCTATCAAAAGAAAGTATTGAAGATAAATAAATGGCAATCTAGGTGAGAAACACCAAAACCCACATGGAGGAAGCACACAAGCCTATGTGACCATGTACTGTTGATGGGATCAGGTATCAGGCATCAAAGACCCAGAACAAAATTCATGTCATTGTGAATGTGGGGGAGTGCCTTGTGGAGACCCAAAGCCCATGTGTAGGCAATTGGACATCCCCTTATAGAAGGGTCAGAGGAAGAGACAAACTAGTCAGGGTGCAATATAGCACCATTGAATTATACAACTTTCTCTAGTTCTTTAATGCTTCCTTCCACCACTATCACAATCCAAATTCTACCTTATAAATCCAGCTAGACCGGAGCATGCACACAGGTATAGATAAGATATTGGAAACAGGGAATCCAGGACAAATAAGCCCCTCAAGACCAATATTGAGAGTAGTGATACCAGGAGGGTAAGAGTAAAGTGGGGGAGAAAGAACTGATCACAATGATCTACATATAACCCCCACAAGGGGGACAGACAACAGAAAAATCAGGTGAAGGGAGGCATCAGTCAATGCAATACATGAAAAAAATAATAATATATAAATTATCAGGGTTCATGAAGGAGGGAGGGTATGGGAGGGAGGGGGGAAATGAGGAACTGATAACAATGGCTCAAGTAGAAAGAAAATGTTTTGAATATGATGATGGTAAAAAAGTAAAAAATGTAATTAACACAATGGATTGATGGATGGATGAATGGAAGGATGGATGGATTGCGATGAGCCCCCAATAAAATGAATTAAAAAAATATTTTTTAACCTTGGAAAGTTTTGGGGTTACGAGTTAAAATTGACTTGATAGCACATTATAACAACATATTCATATAATTATTCTATTCCTATTTGTGTTCATAAAGTATTCCATAAGTAGAGTTCAGGTTCAGGCCAAGAGACTGGGAATAATACACATAGGGTATATACAGACCATAATGTACTAACCTTCTGGCATCAATTTGATTCTAATTCATAACGAGCCTATAGAAGAGCAAAGAACTTCTCCTTAGGGTCTCCAAGCTATAAACCTTTATAGGAGCAAAAAGTGTCATTGTTCTCTCTCAGAGAGACTGGTTTTAATTGCTTACCTTGCTGTTAATAGTTCAACATGCCATCAGAATAATTATTTTTGTTATTGTTAAGAGGCTTCAAGTCGGCCTTATGTACAACATAATGAAACTCTGTCCAGTCCGGTGCCATCCTCATGAATATTATGTTTGATCCTATCATTGTATCCACTGTGTCAATCCATCATGTCTAAGGTCTTCTTCTTGTTGTTGTTGGTTTGTTTTGTTGTTTTTTTTTGCTGACCTTGAACTTTACCTAGGAAAGTAGCATCTTTCCTTGTACGGAGACTGGTCTGTCCTGGTAATACTTCTAAAGTATGTGAGATGAGATCGTTATATTCTCACTTCTAAGGCCAATACACATTCACTGACTTATTGCCAATACCAACTCATAGTGATGTAGAACGGGCTAAAATTGCCTCTGTGAGTTTCTGAGTTTGTAACTCCTTATGGGAGTAGAAACCACATCTCTCTCCCAAGGGGCGACTGGTGGTTTTGAATTGTGGACCTTGAGGATCATAGCCCAGTACGTAACCACTGCACCACTAGAGCTGCTCTAAGAATCTAAAGGACTGTGAAATTAATATTAGATCAAATTTACTTCCTTTACTTGAACAAAAATATCTAGAGGAGAAGAAAGGTTATGAAATAACTGCATGCCTCAATTTCTCAAGCTTTAACAATAGAGAGCGATAAGTTTTCCCACTCTTTCTCTCAAAGAGGTGCTTTACTGATGAAATAGATAATTATTTTTGAAAAGGCTTTCAGTACATCAATAGAAGGATGCTATTAACATCAATGTACTATTATTATGATGTTAGATCATGGAGGGAAAAAAACTGGTCACTTCCTACCACCTACTGTAGACCTGAGACCTAAAAAAATGTCTGTCATTTTTGTTGTTGTTTTTCATAAAGTACAAGAAAAACCTCAATTCTCAAAAATAGCTCCTTGAAACTACCTCTTAGGAATACTTTGTTTCTGTTCCTCAATTGAAAGACTATTGGTAAGGTAGGTTCTAATCTCCTGCACCTAGCTGAGATTTGCCTTCTAGTCTAAGAATCCATACATATATGGATGCATTTTTAAATGGACTTATTTTAAAAGGAGTTTTAGTTTTATCAAACAATTGTACAGAAGCACAGAACATT
Source organism: Tenrec ecaudatus (assembly GCF_050624435.1). Lineage (NCBI taxonomy): Eukaryota > Metazoa > Chordata > Mammalia > Afrosoricida > Tenrecidae > Tenrec > Tenrec ecaudatus. The sequence goes on along the minus strand of NC_134548.1, from coordinate 27,683,026 downwards.
TCCATACCATTGAGACTATTGCATTCAATAGTGACCTTAAAGGCAGATCAGAACTGCCTTTTTGTTTTCTGAGTCTATAAATCTTACATGAGCAGAAAGTCTCATCTTTCTTCCATGGAGCCATCTTGGGGAATCAAACTGCTTGACCTTGCAAAAATCAACCCCTCTTGCTGATAACTACTCTGAACACAGTTGGAGAGTTTACTAATCAATTGCACATATGTGATGAACTCTCTTGAAATCATATGAGACTCAATAGAAATTACTCTCAAATATCTACTTGATTTACTTACTTTAAGCAGCCCTGGTGACTAGTGGGTTACATATTGAGCTGCTAACTTCAAGGTCGGTGATTCAAACCCACCAGCTGCTTCTTGGGAGAAAGATTAGCCTATCTGTGTCCATAAATATTTACAATACTGAAAAGCAAAGGTAGCAGTTCTACTCTGTGTGTCAGGTTGCTATGTATCTGAATCAATTGGGTGACAGTGCTTGGACTTTATTTACTTAATGAATATTTCCTTAGAATAAAACAATAAAATAATAAAATAATTTTTGAAGAGCATTGCTGCATTATTGAACCAGTTTATAAAGTATTTTCTTTCCAGGACACTTTTTCTTCATCATGGAAAATGTTGTGCTCTTTATATTCTCTCAATTCTTCACTTATGTTGTGAATACTGCAATTGCTAGAGCAATAACTGAATTCCTTCTTTGTTTTAACTCAATTTCTGTCTTGGATTAATTCCTTGCATTGGAGAATAAGGATTGAAGCTTTTCATTTACACAGTGTAATGTTATTTTCTAAAGGGAAAGCATATTATGAGTGAAACTCAGAAGATATTTCCATGAATGACTCAAAGGAAATTGTGTTTTTGCAAATAAGGGAAAATAATGAGACTTTGTTTCTTCTGCTCTTCCCAAGGCTCCTTCTTTGGCATTTTTTCTTCTGATGTTTTGTTTCATCAGGGTTCTGGAGGATGAAAAGTTCCAAACTTTTGAAATTCTGGTGAGCTTATCTTTAGTCCCTAGAGTGATCTCACTGTAACAGTGGAAATATCTCCAGCAAGATGGGTTTTCATTTTCAGAGGCTTGGGCAAGTTTCTGAATGTCCTGGTCCTTCAATAGCACAATCTTTTATGAACAATGCTACCATCTGTGTCTACTTCACAACATTGCAAAGATGAAAAAATTTGCAAGTATGAATCACCACACATTTAAAGTAATTTAATTATCAATAGGGTAAAGAACTTTGGATAAATAACTTGCACATGAAGATATTTTCTATTTTTAAAGCGAATCTATATATTTTTAATGCTGATCATGAAGGGAGAGAGAATTAAGTCAGTGGGCACTCTAGTGGAGAGGATAGGCTTTGTGATTGGACTAAAGGAAAGAAAGCAGATCCCTTTTTATACACCAAACACTTTGTTCTCAGGCCTTGAACTGTGGTTCAATTTGGTAGAGGAACTATTGAATCAACAAGAATGGAAACCCAAGAAAAGGCAAAGGCACAAAAGGATGAGTAAAGAAAAGATGAAGAGCCAGAGAGAAAACTTTGACAAAAGCCCAGCTTCCTATCACCCATTACTAAAATCTTCAGTGTATAAATTTATTTGAATACTCAAATATATAATTCAGCCTACCATTTGTTCTATGGCTACTGTTTCATTGGAAGGCAACCACACTCATTCTTTACATTATTTATG